>NC_136461.1:20401619-21873614 GCF_902686455.1 Sciurus vulgaris
GTTGGTAGTCTCCTCCCCTTCCGCACTTGGTCTCTACGGAGTGTGCACTCTGGAATGACAGGCATTCCTGTGTGAAGCGCGCCAGCATGAAGACATATTTGTAAGAACCACAAGTGTCCAAGCTGGGGTACAGGGAAAGAAACTCCAGCAGATTAACTGACCTCATGCCACTTCCTGACTTTTGGCAGTGACACTGAGAAAAGGATTTCAGCTTCCTTCCTTTTGTGGATTTATCTTTTAAAGAGAAGTTTGCTTTTGTCCGGGACAGTTTGTTGTCGTGAGATACATCAAACAGTATAATCATGGGGCAAGCTGATGTCTCCAGACCGGTAAATCCAGATGCAGTTGGTGAGTAATAGAAGGCAAAGAAACAGAAAATCTTGACACAGGCAAGACAGATTTACAGGTGAAGCTGAGTATTTCATAGGAATTTGAATGCAAGAATTTTGATGTTCATAACTTTGAAGCGTTTATAAGTTTGTGAAAAATGAATGAAAACTTATTATTTTCATTCAGTTATATTAATGTCCCACTCACAGTTTTGTTCCACTTGGTCTCACTGGAGTTTTTAAAATTATATTGCTAGGAAGTTACTTGTTAATTTCTTGCCTCTGTAGAAGATCAGTGCTACCAGAACTCTTTATTTAGAATTCACAGGTATTTTACTAGTCTTTTGTAATACATAGCCAATTGTTATATGTGACAGGACCATTTTAAAGAACAGAGTTAATTTTTTAGACTCGCTTATACATTTTCCAAGTAAGCAAGCTTTTTTGAGATAGCTAGAGACCAAGCTGATCATTGCAAGTGTACTGCAGAGTTTCAAAGCTAAAAATCTTGTCCATTGTCACTGCAAGCTCATTTTCCTAACCTTGTAGGGTTTTATATATAAGATGATGATCATAAACTGAGAACCAAGTTTTAAGTGAATGTTCACTAAAGAATTGCAAAATATAAGCGAGGCAGAAGAAAGCCTATAAATCATTTCTGGACACTATACTATTTAAGAAAAAGAGTTATACCTTCATTTTGATTTATGAAGCAGCAGAAAATATGTTCAGTCTTATGATTCTTTTTTTTCTCTCCAATAAAAAGGGTTGTAACTAAAGGAAAATATAAAAGTGTGAGAACACAGGTAACACTCCCTAAATGTATTATCATTTGATGTGATATTTAGTTTCTAAAGGTAATATCTTAACTTGTGAACATCCCAATTAAATATCTACAAAAACATTTTTCACATATTACTCAAATTGATGCGCATGGATCACAAAGTGAGTTATTCAGAAACAGATATTTGGCACTAAAGTCAGGACTTCTGTTCACTTTACTTTGATCACCAGGACTGGGTCTTTATCAATTTAATAGCTCACTTTTAAAAAATGGAATATTGGGACTCAATATAGTATAGGATATAGTACTTGCCTCACATGTAGAAGGCCCTGGGTTAATCCCCAGCACCACCAAAAAGAAAAAGGAATATTTTATAAATAGACATATAGAGAAAAATGTAAAGAACCCTCTGGGACCATTGCTCAGTTTAAGAAATGAAATTAAAAATAGAGATGTCCGGGTGGGAGGGGTGGGGGGAAGGGAAAAAATAACAGAATGAATCAAACAACATTACTCTATGTAAATTTATGATTACACAAATGGTATGCCTTTACGCCATGTACAAACAGAGAAACAACATGTATCCCATTTGTTTACAATAAAAGAAAAAAAGAAAGAAAAAAAAAAAAATAGAGATGTCCCCACCTCTGTGAGCCTATGATGACATTTTACTGCTTCTTGGAATTAAACGCTCCTCGGTTTGATAAATAATTTGGTAAATAACTTGCTTTTGAACCACTAAATTCTCAGGTGATTTCTACTCCAAAAATTAGTTCCAAATACTCTAATAATGTTAGACATTTATATATGGGACAAAAATGAAAAAATTTTGAAAAACACTGAATTGTTAAACAGATGCAATTTAGTGATGGATGGTAGTATTTATAAGAACTTCCCATCTAATCTTTATACACTATATGAAACATTTCATGAGTAGATAAAGATCAAATTTATCAATTTTTTGCCTACCAACAGCCCTGATGAAAGATCTTTAAGGAAGAAATAAAAATCACTTAGGAACCCAACTGTGATTTTTATATTCTTTCTGGATTTAATTTTTTTATTGTTTCCTGTATGTAAATAATTAGGTGTCATTATGCAATTTTAATGCACCGGCTCCATTATAATACTATTTGTAATTCAAAATGTATTCTATTTTGAGCACAGCAGTTTCTTAATGAAATTTAAAACTATTTCCAGTGGGCAGGTGTTTAGAAAGTCTTACTATGGTCTTTGGAATGACAAACAAAGTAAATTAAAACTTAAATTCTTTGTTTGATGTTCTGGACCTATAAAATAGCACTTAGACTTGAGCTTTGAAATTAATGGTAGTTGGTTAGGCAAACAGTTCAATTACATGAATGAATATATTAAGTTGTTTTGTTTTCTGGTATTGAGGATTGAATTCAGGGGCACTTTACCACTGACCTCCATTTCCAACTCTTTTTATTTTGAGATGGGGTCTTGCTAAATTGCCCAGACTAGCCTCAAAGATTTGATCCTCCCGCATTAGCCTTCGGGTAACTGGGATTAAAGGTGTGCACAGCCATCTCAAATCGATTTCTAATTATTTCAAGGCACTGTGAATGACATAAAGGACTCTCTATAGGCATAATTTATGTCTGTGCTCTCAAGAAGTTTGCTTGTGGGCTGGGGATGTAGCTCAGTGGTAGGATGTTGCCTAGCATATTTGAAACCTTGGGTTTGAATCCCCAGGGCCACCAAAAAAAAAAAAAAAAATGTTTTTTAAAAGGTTTGCTTTTTAGTTGAAAAATTTATAACATAAAAAGAAATCTGAAACAGTTGTACATTTTAAAAGATTTATCAAAGCATTCTCCTTTTTAAAAATCTTTTTAGTTGTAGATGTATACAATCCTGTGTTTTATTTATTTTTATGTGATACTGAGGATTGAACCAGGGCTTCACATGTGCTAGGCAAACACTACCACTGATGTACAGTAACCCTAGCCCAGCATTCTCCTTTTTTAATTTAGTGGACTCCTTTGGCTTATGATGAAAGCCCAGAGCTGTTCACTAAGAATAATCTATTTTCAAATAAATAACCTTTTCCTGAGGACTTAATTGCAAATTTGAGAGATATTATATTGGTATCCATTCAGAATTTTTTACTTTAAAATCTTTAAACAACTGATTGAATAATTGAGCATTTGAATAGAAAGTAGGAATTTGTGCTGTGGTGTTCATCCAAAGAGATAGCTCATAGAAAAAAAAATTGTCCTTACAGGTAGCATGCTCCTGTAATCCTAGCAGCTCCTCAGGCAGGAGGTTCACAGTTTGAGACCAGCCTTAGCAACTTAGTGAAACCCAGTTTCAAAAAAAATGAAAAAGGGCTGAGGATGTGGCTTAGTGATTAAGCACCCTGGGTTCAGTCCCCGGTACCTAAATTAATTAATTAAGGTGGGCATGTAGTTCAGTGGTAGAGGACCTCTGGGTTCAATCCTTAGTACCACAGAAAAAGAAAAAAAAGAGAAGAGAAAAGGAGAAGTGCCATTGTTGAATTTGGAATACCAATAAAAAATTATTGACCCTTCTTCCTGCCCAGTGAGTTTTCTGTGTTTCCTATTGTCATAACCATCCATTTCTTTTTTTCTACTTGCAGATAAACTTTGGAAAATTTAAGGGTGTTTCACCCCATGCCCCATGAGAGAATAGCTTATACTTTAACCTCTTACTGTAGAGACTATCCTCTGCTTATAATTTTTATCAAAAAATTGTACACATCAAGTTGCCAAGATTAAAGCAGATCACATTTTTCCCCCCTTTTTCATTCTGTGGTGCTGAGCATTGAACCCAGGGTCTCAGGCATGCTGGGCAAGTGCTCCACCACTGAGCTACATCCCCATCCAGCATCACTTCTTGTGCATTTATGGTAGAAAACTCTTTTTTCCAGAGGTGGAATCTCAGAATAATCGTACTTACAAATACAGAGAGAGACGGGGGCCTTCTCTTGAATGCTTTGCCCTCTTTCTAATCTGTAAGGGTAAGAACTATGCAAGATTTCCAGGAGAATTGTGGGCCTCGTCTAGATAAAGGCTGCTTTGTTCATAAGCGACAGATTTAGGTTCTGTAATTTCATTGCAGTGTTTTGAAACAATTCTGCAAATCCAGTAATCCTTTTAGCAAAAATGAGTAAGTACAGTTGTGTAAGTACCATAAATTAATGTTCTCTATTTGCAAAGTTCTGAAGCTCTGAAAATGCTTTTTATAGCACTTCTTGATACTGAAATATGTTTATTTTTGAACAAAACTATTTTAAAATTCTGGACAAATAACATTTACAGATCACATTTTTATGGGGAAAATGAGAGAACTTTGTATACTTTAAATCTAAACATCTTTTAATAAGGAGGGTTAGGGATTTACTTCAGTTGTAGATCACTGCTTTGCACATATGAGGCTCTGGATTTCATCCCTAGCACCATAAAAAAACAAAAATCATGTTCTGATTCACATTGAAGGGACTGGATAAAGGAAGGTTGGATTTGATCAATGCATACTCTATAAATGTATGGCAATATCATACTGAACCCTATTAATATGTATACTTAGTATATGTTAATTAAATTTAAAAGTTATAGTTTTAAAAATGTAACCTGATAAGGTACCTAAATAGATGTAGATTTTATCCAATCCAATAATTTTGTCACCTTATTACCAAATATAGTGAAAATTTAAGTTTTCTGTGGACTTCTGCTGCCTGGGCCAAACCTGGCTGTCCAACATGGGTGACTTAAGAATTGGTTGTAGCCAGGAAGTGGCACATACCTCTAAGTACTTGGGAGGCTGAGGCAGTAGGATTACAATTTTGATTCTAGCCTGGACAATTTAGGTAGACCATGTCTCAAAAAATTAAAAGGACAGCTGGGTTCAGTGGCATTCACCTATAATACTAGCCATTCTGGAAGCTGAGGCAGGAGGATTGCAAATTCAAGGCTAGCAACTTAGCAAAGCCCTAAGCAACCTAGTGAGACCCTGTCTCAAAATAAAAATAAAGCCAGGTGTGGTGATGCATGCTTGTAATCCCAGCAGCTTGAGAGACTGAAGCAGAAGGATCATGAGTTCAAAGCCAGTCTCAGCAAAAGCGAGGCGCTAAGCAATTCAATGAGACCCTGTGTCTAAATAAAATACAAAATAGGGCTGGGGACGTGGCTCAGTAGTTGAAAGCCCTGAGTTCAATCTCTGGTACCTACCCCCACAAAAAAAAAAAAAAAAAAATTGTGTGTGTGGTAAATAATTCTTTTTTATTGTGTTTTTATTTTGAGATAGGGTCTTGCTAAATTGCCCAGTCTACTTCAAATTTGGGATCCTCCTGCCTCAGCCTCCTGAATAACTGGGATTACACACCCATGCCACTGCGCCCAGCTGTTTCTATTAACATTTTGATTTTAGTTCCTTCTGTTTTCTTTTTAACATATTTTATCGTAGTTTAGATGATATATATATAACATATTAATTTATTTTATTTTTAACCTAGGATTATTAAATGCTGTAGAAACAGTGTTTTGTTTTGTTTTTTTCCCTTTTTTTGGTACCAGAGATTGAACCCAGGAGTGTTTAACCACTGAGCCACATCCACAGCCATTTTTTTATTTTATTGAGGGACAGGGTCTTGCTAAGTTGATTAGGACCTTGCTAAGTTGCTGAGGCTGGCTTTGAACTTGAGATCCTCCTGCTTTAGTCTCCCAATCTGAGTATATCTCCACATTATCATTTAATTCTTGAAGATCCCACTCTTCATATATAAAACATTTGGTGAAATCAAGTTTTTATGATTTCCTTCTGGTGTTGTCAAAATGTTGCTCTGTAGATAATTTACTCTTTTCACTAGGAATAATGATAATCAGCATCTTCTTTTATAAACCTTTTTCTTATATCTTTCATCTTTTACAAGTTAAGATTTATTTCTTTCAGCAGACATCTAAGCAAAGAGTGGATGAGACTTTATCAACATTTCATTTTAAACAATTTTAAGTATTGATCTTGAAGAGCTAAAAGTTGGATTTCTAGATCCACTCCCAGAGTAGACTCCATAAGAAGTGCTTAGGAGTTCAACTTTGGGTACCTATCTTATCAGCAACATGAAGAATCAGTCTGAATTTGAAGTGAGATCTGAAGAAAAATTGTGCATAGCAATTAGTGAAGAAAGATTCTAAATACAGGATATGATTTATATATAAGAATCAGTAATCTGATGCAAAAATAATATACAACAGTCTGAATCATTGCTACATGCAATTTAAGTACAAATTTAATCCCCCCCAAAAGAAGTGAATAAAGTATTTATAAAATACCTTATGAAATTTGAAGTAATTGTAACTAGATGACAAATTAGTTTTAAAAAGGACTTTAATAGAAACACTGGAATGTAAGATGGTCTCTTTTGTTGGGGGATGGGTACTGGGGATTGAACCCAGGGAAGGTTAACCCTGAGTCACATCCTCAGCCCTTTTTATTTTCTATTTTGAGTCAGGATCTCGCTGAGTTACGTCAGGCTGTGCTAAGTTTCTGAAGCTGGTCTTGAACTTACAACCCTCCTGCCTCTGATTCCCAAATTGCTGGGATTACAGCAATGTGCCAGCACACCTGGCTAAGGTTGTCTCTTTTTAGGTCATACTCTAATTCTGTGATTTGATTTTATTTTACATACTTATTTTGGTACTGGGGGTTGAACCAGGGGTGCTTTACCACTGAACTACACCCCCAACGTTGTTTATTTGAAATAGAGCCTTGCTAAAGTGCTAAAACTGGCCTCCAAACTCCTGCCCCAGCCTCCTGAGTTGCTGGGATTATAGGTGATGCCACCACTATCAGCTATCTATCAGCTATCTGTCTATTTGTTGCAGTGCTGGGGATCCAATCCATACCATTTCACACGCTAGGGAAGCCTTGTACCACTGACTGCATTACCATATAGTGAACTAAACACTTCTGTTGTCAAAGTAGACAAAAAAAAAAAAGGTAAAAATGTTTCTAGAACAATAGAAGAAATTCCATATTGATAAAAAGGCAGGAAAACATAATATGAATTTGTATATACCTAATATCAGTTTTAAAGAATAGAAAGCACCAGGCCTGGTGGCATATGCCTGTAATTCAGCCACTCAGGAGGCTGAGGCAGGAGGATTGCAAATTCAAGGTCAGTTAGCAACTTAGTGAGACTCTGGCTCATAAAAAATTAAAAAGGACTGGGATTATAGCTTAGAGGTAGAGCACTTGCATAGAATGTATGAAGCCCTGGGATCAGTTCCTCGCAAAACACACACACACACACACACACACACACACCCCAAAGGAGGAAGAAGAAGAAATCTACTTTCATAGTAAGAGATATTAGCATAATAATGTGCCTCTCCCAGTAACTGATAGAAGACAACAAATCAGAAAAAATATTAATGATTTGTCTAATTCAGTTAATTCATTGGACCTAATTGCCATATTTAGAACAGTAAATCCAATTAACTGCATAATATACTTCTTTACAAGTACACATGAAACATATAATATAAATCTGGAAAAAATAACTGGAAATTTTTTACTTATTTTTCTTTTGAACTATTTGAGACTAGAAACACCAGAAAGACCTCACAGTTCCTCTATGGCAATACTTTGCTGAGTAGGAAACACTGTCATAATGCCATAATTTTCCAATTTGTTTTTCTTCAACAAAGAAGCATGTATGGCCAGAAAATGTCTCCTTTTATGTCTTTTAACATGTATGAGATTTCCTGATAATAATCTAGGATTGGATTAACAAATCTGGTTTATCGTAAGAATCACCTGGAGATAGCCTGGTCCAGTGGCACACTCCTGTAATAACAGTGAATCTGGAGGCAAGGGAATCACAAGTTAAGGCCAGCCCCTGCAACTTATCTAAACCCTAAACAACTTAGAACCTGTCTCAAATTTTTAAAAAAATAGCCAGTTGCAGTGACATATGCCTGTAATCCCAGTAGCTTGAGAGGCTGAGGCCAGAGGATCACAAGTTCAGCAATTTAGCACATCCTTAAGCAACTTAGCAAGACCCTGTTTCAAAATAAAAAATAAAAGGGGGTAGGGATGGATGGAGTTCAGTGGTAGAACACTGAGCTAGGTTCAGTCCCCATTACCTAAACAATTTTTTTTTTTAAAACCACCTGTAAGATTTCCCCCACCTGCCCATATTGGGGATCAAACCCAGGACCTGTTATCTACTAGGCAAGTGCTCTACCATTAAGCTGTCTTTTGCCCCAGGAGAGATTTTTAAAAACAGATGCCTAGGTCTTACCTCTTGGAGCTTCTCTATGTTGACAAGGCAGTTGGACTGATTCAGAGTATTTGGACAGGTCGGGAGTCATTGAAATAATTTTCTATTTATTGTAGAAAGTATGGAGGGAAGGAGAATATAAAAAATATGAAAGAATGAGTTGGGATAATAACTGGGGCAAGGCTGGGTGTGGCTGAACCCCACAGCATGAGACCAGAGTTTTACAAATATGAAAATTAAGCACATTTGTATACAAAAGCAAAGAAAAAACTGTTCCCTTTTTTGTATTCAGTACTTGTGTTCAGTGACTTTATATAAAGAGGAGAGCTATTCTTAATGATAGATGTGACTAAATATATCCATATACACACTGGAAGTTTACTTGTTCATTTGTTTATTTATTGTGATACTAAGAATTGAACACAGGTGCTCTACCACTGAGCAATATCTCCCAGCTCTTTTTTCTTTGCTTTTTTTTCTTTTTTTTTTTTTGTATCAGCAGTTGAATCCAGGGGCACTCAACCACTGAGCCACATCCCCAAGCCGTTATTTATTTATTTATTTATTTATTTATTTATTTATTTATTTATTTATTTATTTATTTATTTATTTATTTATTTATTTATTTTGCAGTGCTGGGGATCCAAGCCCCTTTTAAAATATATTTTATTTAGAAACAGCCTCACTAAGTTGCTTAGGGCCTTGCTAAGTTGCAGAGGCTTTCTTTGAGCTGGAGATCCTCCTGCCTCAGCCTCCCTAGCTGCTGGGGCATATGCCACTGTTCTGGCTTTTTTTGTTTTCTGAGATGGGATCTAGCTAAGTTGCCAGGGCTGGCTCAAACATAAAATCCTTGTGTGTTAGCCTCCCAAGTCACCGGGATTTACAGGCATGTGCCACTCTGCCTGACTCTACATTGGACTTTTTAATACAAACTAAATATTTTTCTAGTTCACATGCTGCAAGACATAATAGATCTGAAAGGATTTCATAATTTCGTTCTGCATTTTTATTTGTAGCACTGGGGATCAAGCTAAGGGCTCAGGACCTGCTAGTCCAGCACTCCTCCACTGAGCCACATCCCCAATCCTTTTTCTCATTTTGAATTTATGAAAAAAAGATGACACACAAATATATTGTTCTCTGGGCACAGTTGTGCACACTTATAATCCTAGCAACTCAGGTGACTGAGGCAAGAGAATTGAGGCTAGTTTCAGCCACATGGTGAGGCCCTGTCTCAAAATAAAAAAATAAAAAGGAAGAGGGATATAGTAGTAAAGTACCCTTGGATTCAATCCCCAGTATGTAAAGAAAAAAAAAAAAAAAAAATGACATTATGAGTGCCCGGAAATGTCTTTAGTTCTCATTGACATTTCATATTTGACAAGATACTGTCTTAAAATACCAACTGTTAAAAGTAATACCAGGTGTTCACCCTATTGCCACTCTCAGGGTCTGTTCCAGGGCACCACTGAGGGGAAATGTCAGAAGTTCTGATATCGCTGATAACTAACCTTTTTAAAAAAAATGTTTTTTAGTTGTACATGGAGATGATACCTTTATTTTACTTACTTATTTTTTTATGTGGTACCAAGGATCAAACCTCACACATGCACAAGCACTCTACCCCTGAGCTACAACCCCAGCTCTAATCTTTTTTAAATATGGTCTAATGTTATCATCAGATTCTAATGCATTTTGTGTAACAAAATTAATGCAGTTGAGATCTATGATGCCCTTGAATAAATCATGCATCTAGAGAAAAGAGTCACTGTCCTGTGTCATCTCCTTCTGTTGTACTTTAGTAATCAGGATCTGGAAGTCTTCTGGGTATAGCACACTAAGGTATGAGCAGTCATCACTGCAGTTACTGATAGTTTTAATTGTGTAAATGTGACCTTTATCAGTTTCCTTAGACTTTCACGTGTCAACTGAAAAAGATCAAATTCGGCACTAGTTTCTAAAAAATTAAGGCTTATCTGTATTTCCTCTTATGAAAAAATAACTACATTATTAAAAGAAGGCAATTTTTGTAGTATATATGTTACACCCCACCTCCCCTAATAGGAGTTATTTCCCTCTAATAAATACGAAATACATTATGTATTCCTTGATGCAATTTTATGAAGTAGCAGTTCCACTTTGATTCTAGGACACTTATTCCACATAACTCTTTTTTTCTTCCCCTCTAGACTTCTCCAGAGAACCTTGGGACAGTAGGTGGAGTGCAAAGCTGTATTGTGTTGCCTTCCTGCTTTTTTTGTTGCCTTCCTGCTTTTTAAAAATTTTTTTTTTTTCTTGGCCTTGCCTTGGCTGCTCCTTTCTCCGTCATTAAGCTAACTATACCCTGCATGTTTTATTTTAAAAGGGACTCATGGCCTTTCATTTTGATCCTGCACACATCTTATGAGGTGTTTCATATTAGCTCCTTAATATCATGATTGTCCCTAAAGTGATACCATGATAAGCAGACTAGAATTTCACTCTATTCTCTGAAAAAGTTCCTTCCATTTAAAAACACCCTTTCTATTATACCTATCCCTCAACCCACACACCTTCCAATTCTCCAAAACTAACTTGAGTCTTTTTTGTAAGGGAGAAAGCCTGCTAAATATATAAGTAAGGTGTTAACACTGCATGTGTTACTTTAAATACTGAAAAGGGCAGAGAGAGGGCAGAGAGACAGTGTTAACAGAATAATAACTCACTAACCATGGAATTCCCTGCTCAGTGACATGATATGTCATACATATTGGGAAGACATCCACATTTTGTGTGAGTGTGCCTTTGAAAGATTTTGACCTGGATCTAATCATTTTGCTGAATTTTACCCTAAAATGATGTCAACTTGGTTTGGTTCCTTTAGTAATTTGTCTATTACAGATTTTAATATTTGGTGTCCATGTGATGTCAGGAGTCTGACTGTCTGCATGATTGTTTATTCTTGCCGTGATCCTTTCCAACTACCACAGGAAGAGAGGGAAGGGACATTTTAGAGATTATGCTGAAATAATTAATTGGCTGTTCTCTTCCTTCTCTCTTCTCCATGTAACAGAAGAAGCAGGCCAGCCCACCGCAGATCCAGGCATGGTCATGGACAGTGTAGAAGCAGGAGACATAACACCTCCCACCAAAAGAAAGAGCAAGTTCTCTAGCTTTGGCAAGATCTTCAAACCGTGGAAATGGAGGAAAAAAAAAAGTAGTGATAAATTTAAAGAGACCTCAGAAGGTGAGATATTAGGATTTATGTTCTGAGTTAAAGAGTTCCCTATTTTAAGAGCACCCAACTTTTTTATCTCTTCCCAAGCTCCTATAATCCCCTAATTAAAAGCAAGAGTTTAATCTTTTAGAATTTAAACAGATAAATGACCATTCACTAAGCCTTATATTCTATAGCCTCATTTTCCAGGTTTGCATTTTGATGGGATTAAAATCTACTTTAAAATCTATCTGCTACTGGAGTTCCTGAACAGTAGCAGATCTAGGCTGCTACTGCTTTTTTACTTTGCCTACTTCCTTCAACACAAAGTTCATCCATCAATGCCTTACTTTTGAAATTCAATTAAGCTACAATTGTTAAGAGTACTTCCTTTTGGAAATGATACTTTCCTAGTAGGACAGGATGTGAAAGAAATTAATGTGGTTTTGTTGTTGGTTTTGGTTTCGTTTGGTTTTGGGCAGTGCCGGGGATTGAACCCAGAGCCTGGCACATGCTGGGCAAGTGCTCTACCACTGAGTTACACACCCCCAGCCTCAGAAATTACATTTTAAAAATCGAAATTAGTTTCCCTATTCTTTCCTTTCTTAAGAATAGAAGAAATTTAGCCAGACACAGTATTGGCGGCACATACCTGTAATCCCCGCTACTCAGAAAGCTGAGGCAAGGGGATTATAAATTCAAGACCATCCTCAGCAACTTAGCAAGATCCTGTCTGAATATTAAAATTAAAAAGGACTGGGGGCATAGCTCAGTGATAGAGTATTCCTTGTTTAAATTCCAAGTACCACAAAAACATAAAAATAAATAATAAAAAAATAGAAATTTGAACCACTTTATTCTTTTACCTGTAGATCTAAATGCTAAGAGTAATGTTGACCTTTCAACTGCCACATTTCTGAGTGCTATTTTCCAATTCAATGTTAGTTTTAGAGCGAAAAATATCTATGCGAAAACCAAGAGAAGAGCTGGTTAAAAGAGGGGTACTGTTGGAAGACCTTGAGCAGGGTGAGTTTCAAATGAATAGCATATGCCTGTCTCTGCACTTGGTTTTTGATTGGGTCTAACTAGGTATTTGAATTTTCTTTCTTTGTTTTGTGATTGCTGTATCTGGGGTGGGGCTTTTTAAACAAATTCACTCTTTAAGTGTCTGGTCATGGTCTTCAACTCTGAAGCTGAGTGAAGGATCCTTGGGCAAGCATTTCTTGTCTCTGTATACTTCTTCAACTTTTTGCCAACTGCAGTAGTAGTTGTGACTTCCTTTTCTTGATCAAGCTTGTCTCTATGCCCATGTTGCTGCCCTAATTTTCTGTCACAAAAATCATGTTTTTATATTTCAGTGCTCATTTGCTTATTTATAATGTCAGGACTTTCTTATGAAACAGTTTATTATAAATGTAAAACTATAGTTTCACATATTGATAGCATTTCATTTCTCTTCTTTTTACATATGCAATAACTTAAACTACTTTTGCACAGTTGTTATCTTGCTCTCTCCCTTTTTTCTTTTTGTAGTACTGGGGATGGAACTCAGCTTACTCTGCCATTTAGCTACAACCCCAGCCTTTTTACTTTTTATTTTGAGACAGGATCTTACTAGCTCAGGCTAGCCTCAAACTTATGATCCTCCTGTTTCAGCCCCCTGAGTTGCCAAGGATTACAGGCATGGGTCACTGCACCCAGCTACCTTTACCTTTAGAAGCACATTTTTACTTGTTACTTATTTGCCTTAGACTCTTTTACTTTTATTCTAAACCCCACCTCTTATAAGGGCCTGCCTGAAAAATAGTAGTTTAATCTCCTAGTAGGAGTTGAGGGTCTGGTCTATGAGAACTCAGTGAACTAACTGACTAATATGTCAGACATTAAAATGGTAATTATTCAACGTATCTCATTATGGAAAGCAAAGAAGGATAAAGATCTAGAGAAAAGCTAGTTCCATTCCCAGTGGCACTAGCTGAAACAGAGTTTTAAGTCTCTAACCTCAGTATTTTCAACTCTCTCTTCCAATACTGTCTAGGAAACCTCTGCTAGAACTGTGAACATTTGTCTAATTGCTCCAGGAAGAATCTTACCTGTGATTTTCAAAGCAGTGGGTGATCATTACAGGTCTTCCCATAGTCTCAAGCTCAGCACTGATCCCTCTGGTTTGTTGTAGGAAATTGTCATGTGTATTATGTTTACCTCTGATCTGTCCATCAGTTCCACCTTTTGCACTCCATTCCTACTGTCTTCAGTCATACTCTGGTATTTCTCATGTATATTCAAATAGTAGCTTATTATTGTTTTTCTTGTTTCAGTCAATGCCCTTCTGTAATCTATTCTCCTCAGAGCTTTCAGAGCTAACCATCTATAAGATGGATCTGATCATGTCTCTACTACTTCTAATCCTTTGGCTTCTTGTTTCATACAAGATTCAGTCTATGCTCTTTTTCATGGTGTTTATTATCCTTCATTATCCTGCTTTTGTTGGCCATTCATTCATACCCATAATCATTTCTTATGTGCAAAAATGTTCTGCCAAACCAAATACTTGCCAGTCCTCCAAACATGTCAAATAATTTCCAGTCTTTATACATTTCCTTCATCCTAGGTAGACTTTCATCAGTGTGGTAGGTTTCTACTCTTTCAAGGACTTGATTTAGATACCATTTTCTGTGAAGCTTTCCCAAACCCATTCCCACCCCAAAAGAATGGTTTTTTTCTTTACCTTCACATGATACAGCTCTTGATGGCATTGTAATTATTTAACGTTTATTCTTATAGAAAGGTACTTCACATATAATAGGCAGTACCATATTTATTATAAAGGAATTACTTGTACTATCTGTAGAAGGATACAGATAACCTGGGTCTAAATAATATAGCAAAACAGGAAGAGGGAGGCAAGAGGATAAGAGAATGTAGAAACCACCAGCTCTTCTCCCAGTCTGACCATACCAACTTTTGCCACTTAGCCCTTTTCTCTTTTCTCCTTGCAGGTGGTGAGGATCCAGGAAAGTTAAACCATGCTATATTAAAGAATGGCCATACCACCCCCATAGGGAGCATCAGATCTTCTAGTCCAGTCCTAATAGAGGAAGAACCAGTAAGAATAGCAAGTCTTAGCAGTCTTATTCCAGAAGAGGACCCAAAGAAACAACTAGGTAAGATACTTTCATTCCCTTTTAACATAAGTTTGTGAGAAAATAAGAAGAAATAAAATTCAGGGAGAATTATATTCTTCTTTATGAATTTATTAACTACTTACAACACTTAGTGGAATACCCCCCCCCCAAATTTTTTACAAAATATGTGAATTTGTGATTCTTTTTCCCTTTCTCACTCTCTTTTTTATGGTACTGGGGATTGAACCAAGGGGCACACTACTACTGAGCTACATCCCTGGATCTTTTTATTTTGAGATAGGATCTTGATAAGTTGCAGGGGCTGGCCTCTAACTTGCAATCCTCCTGCCTCAGCCTCAGATTTCAGGCATGCAAATATGTGGTTCTTTTTTTGTTTTTTGTTTTAATTAATTTATTTTTAGTTATAGATGGACACAATGCCTTTTTTATTTATTTTATTTTATTTTGTTTTATTTTTTTATGTGGTGCCAAGAATTGAACCCAATTCCTCACATATGCTAGGCAAGTGCTCTACCACTGAGCTACAACCCAAGCCCCAAATGTGTGATTCTTAAGCAGAGAAAAAGATTTTAAATATCAGATTTCAATGGCACTTTTTCAGGCTACACACTTTTCTTCCTCTACCAAAGGAATTTTTCTGTGCCTCCAGTAGCCTGGCACTTTGTGTAAAAAGCCAACACCATAATGAGCCTCTTACTGAACCTTTCTTACTGATATACCTGAGAGTGACTAGGCACAGTGGCACATACCTATAATCTCAGCTATTTGGGAGACTGATACAGGAATGTTGTTCAAGACCAGCCTGGACAACTTACTGAGTCCCTATCTCAAAGTAAAAATATTTCAGAAAGGACTGGATGTGTAACTCAGTGGTAGAGCACCCCTGGCTTCAGTTCTCAGTATGGGGGGAAAAATTGTTGAGGTGGAAAACATAGAGAACTATAGCCTGTAAACTGATCTATAAGTGGAAGAATTGATGAAGCTGACTGTAAATTCATAGATGTGTTTACCTTTTCATTCTTACTTGTCATTTTCTCCCTGTAATCATATCTTTTATTATACAGGCTCAATTGGAAGCCAACCGAATTCTGAAGCAGAGTCTGTACCTGAGAACGTACCCAAACAGCCTTTACTTCCCCCTAAAAGACCCTTGTCCTCATCTCATGAAGCAAGTGAAGGGTCAGCAAAGGATGTCACTTCTGGCAGCTTGGCAAGGTCCATCTCCTCTGCCTCTTCTACCACCATAGCACCTGCTGCCGCCACTGCTGCCACAAACGTAGCAAAGACTGTTAATTCCTTTGTTACCCCTTCCCCAGCACCCAGGACTCTGCCTGCTGCTCCTGTCAGCACTAACACTACTGCTACCCCAAGCCTTACTCATATGGTCCCTGCCAAACAGCCCCCTATTCCTCCCCCTAAACCAGCTCACAGAAATAGCAACCCTGTCATTGGTAAGTAAGTCTTCAGAGCTTTCATGTTTTTGGTTTGGTTGGATTTGGTTTTAGATGGTTGTTTTATTTGGATAGCTGGTATAATATTGATTCATACTGAAAGCGTTCATTATCTTGTCCCTTTGAATGTCCTCAGTATAAAGAAAAGTTCTTAAAATGAGGCAAATGGAGACATCACTAAAATTAAGTTCAGGGCTGGGGATGTGGCTCAGTGGTTTAAGTGCCCTTGGGTTCAATCCCCAGAACCAAAACAAACATATGATGCAGTTGTACAAAATAGTTAAAAAAAAAAAAATTAAGGTCATATATGGAAAGACTAATATTTATTTTTCTATAATAGTATTTCCAAAAAATATATATAGTTGAAGGACCATATATGTGAAGATCATAACAGGTTTGACTTGCATGGAATTATCTGTAGCATGTAACTGAAAAAAATTAGGATAATGCCATAGCTTACAAAAGCAGGGCATACTTATCAGTTAAAAAATCAGACCTGCCAGGTGTGGTGGCACACACCTGTAAGCAATCTGAGGGACTGAGGCAGGAGGGATTGCAAGTTTGAGGCCAGCCTGGGAAACTTAGTGACAGCCTGTCTCAAAAAGTAAAAAGGACTTGGAATCAGTGGCTCAGTGGTAGATTGTCCCTGGGTCAATCCCTGGTACCACCAAAATAAAAGTTGGGACCTAGCATTGGATGCCTGTAATTCCAGTTGCTCAGAGGGTTGATGCAAAAGGATCACAAGTTTGAGACCAGCCTTGGCAACTTAGCAAAAACCCTGGCTCAAAATAAAATTAAAAAGGGCTGGGGATGTAGGTAGCTCAGTGGTAGAGTGAGTCTAGTAGATAAAAACAATGATTTTGTAGATACCTGTGTAACTTGTGATTCAGTGCCTGGCATAGTATCTTCATGGGAACTGCCAAAGATATTATTTAAATTGTTGTGATAAAATCATGTTTTATCTTGGGAAAGTTAAGAATGCTACTCTTATGTTAAAATAAGTCATGGTAAAGAAAGCAGGGAAGGTAATCAGTAAATTTTTATGGGTTTAGTAAATTTTTGCACTTATCTACAGTATTAGGTCTATTTTAGGTCTATTTTCTTTATATAAATATATACCTTCAACGAACTTTCAAGAAAGGGAGGGGCTTCATAAGTGCTTCAGGGCTAATACAGATGTAGTTTTTCAGGAAAAATGATAACAGGCTTATTTCTACTTAAGTTCTTATTACTGATTGAATAGATGAATAAAAAATATGCTCATTGAATACCTAATATCACAAAGTTGGGTGGAGTAACTAGAATCCTGAAAAACAGGTTTAGAATATATTATGAGCATGACAGGTTGGAGTAGCCAGATGAAAACAGGATGAAGATTATTATTGTTATCACTACTCAGATGGATAATGCCACAGTGACTTATCTTTGAGGAACTTGAAGAGCTTTCTTATACTTATTTTCAAAACCACCTTGTGCCGTAGTAAACTGATTTTATCTGTTATATAGATAGGGCAATTAGAACAGGAAGACTTTGTAATTCTTTCACTGTTGTAGTTAGTGAGAGACAAAAACTCAACTCTCAGATCCAGACTTCTTCTCTACACTGGTGTTCTCACACTGTTGTCTAGACTTGTATTCTCAACAAGATCACCTAGCAGGCTTATTAAAATAGATTGCTAGCTGGACATGGTGGCACAAACCTGTAATCCTAGCTACTCTGTAGACTGAGGCTGAAGGATTGCAAGTTTGAAGCTAGCGTAATTAGTTAGATCTTTCTCAAAATAAAAAATTAAAAGGGCTAGGGATGTAGCTCAGTCGTAGAGCAACCCTGAGTCCAATTTCCAGTAGCATCAACAAATAACAAAAGATAGAATTAACTAGCCTTTTACTTTGAATATCCCCAATGGAATGAGATTTAGGACAGTAAAATTTTTATTTCAGGAACACTTATGAGACCATTTGAGAACAATGGATGGGACTAAAATAAAGCATTTGGGTGAATGATTAGAGGTTGATGATAGAGAGAGCTATTTGTTAATTATTTTGCAAGGTTAACTTCTTTTTTATGTGAGATTCACTTCTTACATGTCTTTGGAGCCCTCCCAAGGGAGTGACTGTGTTGGATCAGTGCCTGAGTCAATGTGGGCTTTGGGAGGATCAATAGGAACATATACTGTCATGATACAGGGTAAGGGCATCTCATGTAATAAACATACTGAGGACCCACTTGTACCAAACTCTGTGCCCAGCCCTGTGGATATGCTGATGGATATAAGGGTTGCCCTGCCATCAGGGATTCCATTGTGTAAGGGGAGTGGACATGGGAGTACAAAGGGACAATGGAGAAGTGCTAACACAAATAAAGATTCAGAGAATGAAGTAGTAGTCTAATAACCAGAGGCTGGATACTAGCTGAGTCCATGCCACCTTGTAGTTACCCAACATCTGTGACCTCAGGTATCACCGCAGGTGATAAAAGGAGACTATGACATTAAGGATAGAAAAGCACTTAAATTTCTTCAAAGGGCTTTCTTTGCATTTGCTATGAAAATTCAAGATGTCACCCAGGCATGGTGTCACATGCCTATAATCCCACCAACTCCAGAGGCATAGACAGAAGGATCACAAGTTCAAGACCTGCCTCAGCTATTTAGCAGGACCCTCAGCAACTTAATGAAACCTGTCTCAATAATAACAACAAACAAACAAATTTAAGATGTCTTTATTTATAATATCATAATACAGAATTGAGATATCTAGGAGTTATTATTTATCAAGATATGGTAAGAATGCCAAAAACTGTTTTTTAGACAAGCATTAATATTGCTCTCTGAACGTTTAAATTTCTTAATGAACTACTCTTATACAAAACAGTCGTTAATTGGCTTTTTTTGTCTCTATTCATATTAACTTTATACCAACATCAAGTTATAAAGTTGTCATATCTATTGTCATGGCAACAAAATAAGATACTTAGCAGAGTTTTCCTGCACCTGTATTCATCAGGCCCTCCGCCTGAATAAATACAGATTTTGTTTCAGAATTAAAGATAGAAGGCATGACAAAGTCATAAAATTATATAATTTGCTTGAAAGATTTAAGACTGAGGTCAGCTCTAATTTTAGACCTGGGCTGGCCTCTCAAAGCATTGTAAAGTGATGTTAAATTAAAGTGTTGCTTTCTCTTTTCCAGCTGAACTGTCCCAAGCAATAAACAGTGGTACAATATTATCAAAACCATCCCCACCCTTACCACCTAAGAGAGGCACTCTGTCAGCCTTGGTATCCACCTCAGAGTTGGCTGCTGGCGTCAACACAAAAACACCAAGTAATCAAAGAGAGATGCATACGTGTTCTGTGGGCTCTGAACCAGTACCGATGATCCCGCCTCCCTCTCCATCTCCTCCGCTGCCTACCCATATACCTCCAGAGCCCCCACGGTCTCCTCCATTCCCTCCTAAGACTTTTCAACTTGTGCCAGAAGTTGAGATTCCACCTTCCTTAGATCTTGCCCAGGAGGTTCCCCAGCAGGAAGATCAGAAAAAGGAAGTCCCCAAGAGGATATTGGACCAAAGCTTTGGGGAGCCCCATGTACCCTCTAGGCTGCCTCCACTCCCACTACATGTTCGAATTCAGCAGGCCCTGACCAGCCCCCTTCCCACAACTCCTCCTTTAGAGGGTTCTCACAGAGCTCATTCATTGCTCTTTGAGAACAGTGACAACTTTTCTGAGGACAGCAGTACCCTGGGTCGGACCAGGTCACTTCCCATCACTATTGAAATGCTGAAAGTGTGAGTGCCTTTAAAACTTTCCTCTTGTTTTTCCTTCTTTACTCTTAGCTGTGCTTGGGGGGAAAAAATTACTTAAAAAAGAAAATATTCTGCCAAAAGGACTTTTTTTACTCTGTGATTTTTGTAACTTTTTTTTGTTTCATGGAGATTTCCATGATGACATAAAAATTACATGTTTATATACATGAAAATTAAAATCACTACTTTTATATGATACAAGGGTAAAAGTGTATTTCATGGTGCTAAGAGCCTTGCCTTACCTGGAGAGAGAACCCTGGAGTCAAATCCCAGCTCTGCCATTCCTAGTATGTTGAAGTATAAGTTACTTGATCTTTCTGTTTCTTGGGTTATCTGTAAATGGTAATGATATCTTCTCTGTAGGCCTGTGAGAATAAATTTAGACAAATTCTAGAAAGCACCAATATCTAATAAGTGGTAGAGCTGGGATTTGAACCCAGAGTCCTTTAGATTAATAGATATTAAAAAGCTCCTAGGGGGCTGGGGATGTAGCTCAGTTGGTAGAGTGCTTGCCTTGCAAGCACAAGGCCCTGGGTTCAATCCCCAGCACCACACAAAAAAAAAGCTCCTTAGCATCATTGTTAAAGCCAAGGGAGGGATTTATAAGTTATTTCATTAATGAACTTTCTCATAGATATTTCAGTTCTTTGTCTTGCAAACCAGCATCTTTGTTGCTGAAAAGAAAATATAATTATGTGAATTTGTTAGTCCAGACGATGAAGAAGAGGAGGAGCAAAGCTGTCCTTTGGCTTTTGTTGAAGATATGGCATCTACCTCAATCATTCCTAAACTACCACAGTGTCTGCAGGAAGAAGAAGAAAAGGAGAGTGACTCAGATTCAGAGGGTCCCGTTCAATACCGAGATGAAGAAGATGAAGATGAAAGCCATCAGAGTAAGAAAGGAGGGAAGAACAAAAGAGAAAATTCTTTTATAGATAAAGCTATTTGCAAGTAAGATGAATGGAAACAGGTATCTTTTCTGTCAAATAATCTGACTACCTGTTGTTGGAAGCCACTGTGTAGGACTCATCCTTGCTGCCATTCCTCTGTTAAAATTAACCATGAGCTGGGTACATACCTGTAACCCAGCTACTTGGGAGGCTGAGACTGGAAGATCACAAGTTCAAGGTCAGACTCAGCAATTTAGTGAAAGCCTATCTCAAAAAAATGTTTAAAAAATCTGGGGCCACTGAGTACAGTGTGGTGCACACCTATAATCCCAGCAGCTTGAGAGACTGAGGCAGGAGGATCATGAGTTCAATTGCCTTAGCAATTTAGCGAGGCCCTAAGCAACTTAGCAAGACTCTGTCTCTAAATAAAATATGAAAAATAGCTGGGGATGTGACTCAGTGGTTGAGTACCCCTGATTTCAAACCCTGGTAACAACAACAACAAAAACAAAAAAAATGGTCTGGGGCTGGGCGCAGTGGCACACATCTGTAATCCCAGCTCAGGAGAATCACAGGTTTAAAGCCAGCCTCAGCAACTTAGTAAGACCCTAAGCAACTTAGCAAGATCCTGTCACAAAATTAAAAGGAGTAGGGATGTAGCTCAGTGGTTAAGCACCCCTAGGTTCAACCCCCGGTAGAAAAAAATTTTTAAAGTCTAGGAATGTAACTTCAGTGATTAGAGCATTGGCCTATCATGTGTAAGAAACTGGATTCAATCCCAAGTACCACCAAAGAAAGAAAAGCCCTGGCAGCCAGGCACAGTAGCACATGCCTATAAACCCAGTGACCCAGGGGACTGAATTAGGAGGATTGAGCCTCAGCAATTTAGTGATGCCCTATGTCAAAAAATAGGGGCTAGAGTTGTGGCTCAGTGGTACAGCACTCGCCTAGCACATGTGAGGCCCTGGATTCAATCCTCAGCACCACAGTAAGTAAATAAGTAAGTAAGTAAATGTATTGTGTGCACCTACAACTAAAAAATATATATTAAAAAAATTAAAACAAGCGAAAAACTAGGGATGAAGCTTAATGGTAAAGCACCCCGGGTTAAAACCTCAGCACTAAAAAACAAACAAAAGCAAAAGAACGCCCTGAGAGGGAGCCAAGTAGATTGAGCCATTTGAGCTTTAGTTTGATTTTGTTTTATTTTATTTTAAAACTATAACTATTCACCCAGGGGCTAGGGGATAGTGATAGGGGGCAAGCATGCTCCAGGCCCTGGGTTCAATCAAGTCTCAGCCCAAAAAAAAAAAAAAAAAAGAACCTATTCAACATGATAATGCTAAAAAATATCAAGTAGACAAAACCTGGCATCTGAGGTTAAGTTGAAAGTTTAAAAGAGATGTTATCCTTCAGAAAACTGAACTTACTATCATTAGGCAAAGAAAAATAAAATGTGTTTTTGCCTACAAAATCTTTGTGAAATATGGAATCCTGATTCCTAAAATTAGCAAAGCATCTTTAAAAACAGATAGGCCTCACATGCACAAGGCCCTGAGTTCAATCCCCAGCACCCCCCCCCCCAAAAAAAAAAAAAATAGATTAGGCACATTGGCATGTAACTGTGTGCCCTGCTATCTGTAAGGCTGAGGAGGGAGAGTCCTCAGAGTTTGAGCCCAAGAGTTTGGGGTCAGCCTCAGCAATATAGCAAAGCCCCATTTCAAAAAAAGAAAAATCTGGGCATGGTGACACATGCTTATAATTCCAGCTGTGTGGAGACTGAGGCAGGAGGAGCCCATGTTCGAAGCCAACTGGGACAACCTAGTGAAACCCTGTCTCAAAATGAAATGAAAAGTTCTGGGGATATGGCTCAGTGGTGGAGTCCTTGTCTAGCATGCACAAGGCCCTAGGTTCAATCCCTAGGACTGGGGTGGAAAAAAATTGTCGTAGGTTTCAGGTTCTAATTCAGATGACCGTCCCATGCTTAGATTCCCTCTCCTCCAGCAATTCTTACTAAGGGAAAAAAAGTAGAGGGCTAGTAAAAGAGAGAAGGTATCTTTTGCCATGTAGGTCCATGTGTTGAAAAGATTTTTAGATGTCTTCAACTTTTCCCCTCCTCTATGTTTTGACTGGATCATTTGAGGCCAAGTAAGCTGGAAGTTACATTGATTCAGACTCCTCCCCAGTTCCCCATGACATGAAGCCTTTTTTGTTGTAGTTTGTTTGTACTTGGAGATGGACAGCATGCCTTTATTTTTATTTGTTTATTTTTATGTAGTGCTAAGGATCAAACCCAGTGCCTCATATGTTAGGCAAGCGCTCTGCCACTGAACCACTGGCATAGCCTCACATTAAGCTGTGTTTCAAGATTCTACACTTTTTTTTCCTCCTCATGTATAGGTGCTCTGGCAAACAAAGTGAAGAGGAAAGACACTCTGGCAATGAAATTGAACCACAGACCCAGTGAACCAGAGTTGAATTTGAATTCTTGGCCTCATAAAACCAAGGAGGAATGGAATGAAATACGGCACCAGATTGGAAACACATTGATACGGTAGGCTCTTGCCTAAATTAGTTAATTAGTTGGATTCAGTTTGATTATGCCAGTATGTGTGTTAGATGCTTATTACTTTGTGGTGGGGAATTCTTTATTTTTTTAAGTATAATCTTTTGGTTTTTGATTTTTGTACTGGGGATTAAACCCAGGGGCTCTTAACCACTGAACCACATCCTCAGCCCTTTTTATATTTTTATTTAGAGGCAGGGTCTCACTGAGTTGCTTAGGGCCTTGCTAAGTTGCTGAGGCTAGCTTTGAACTCACAATTCTTCTCCCTTGGCCTCCTAAGCCACTGGGATTATAGGTATGTGCCACTGCGCCCAGCCTTCAGTATAATTTTTAAAAATACATATTTTTTAGACACAGTTGGATAGCCTCTAAGAATATAGAAATTAGGGAACCAGATAGCACTGAGAGCTTTAAACTATGAGATAAGACATATGGTTTTGCCAAAGTTGTTGGATAAGTCTGGGTGGTTCCCAGAATAGCAAGACTGGCCATTTTTTATGTGACTGCTGAACTTGAAATGCAAACTCAATTAATCACACACATATTTTTCATCATCTCTGTTTTACATGTTCCAGGTAACTGCCCCTTTTCAATATGTTAGTATATTTTTCAAGTCAGCTAGAATCAAAACAGAGACTAAATGCAGACCAGCTTCCTGCATATGTAAAGCCCAAAAGAGTTCAGACAAATAGATGGGTGTTTTCCTGGCATAGATGTTTCTCCAGTAGAGAAAGGATAAAAAGGTGGACTCTTAGACTGTTCTTCACAAAATAATTAACTAAGAATATCCATTAATAAAATTATATTTTCTCCTACCTTAGACATTTGTGTATGCCCCATCTAGAGACAGGTTTGGCCCTTTGTCTTCCAGTAGACACTTTCTGGATCCAGAAACCATTCTCCAAGATGTATTTATTTAAGCACAGTGGTCAGCCTGTATGAATTCTGTGGTCTGACTACTATTGAAATTAAGGGTGATTAGGCCCGGTGTGGTGACACACACCTGTAATCCCAGCAACTCAGGGGACTGAGGCAGGAGAATGTAAAGTTTGAGGCCAGCCTCAGCAACTAAGCAAAGGTCTAAGCAAAAGAAATTAAAGGTGATTAGAAGGAAGGGAAATAGAAGGTCTTTCTTGCTCTGACAGTGTCCGTAACTCACAAATCACCAATCTGAAAGTCAGTTTGATAGATGGACTTCTGGGTGTGGTACCAGAAATTCTTCATAGGGAAAGGATGGTAGACTTGGCCCTTTACATTTAAGGTACAGCAATTTAATACTTGTATTTATGTATATACTTTATTTTGAGAAAAAAAATTTCAAATTACAAAAATATTATTATATGCCCTTAACCTAGAAGTGTTAACATTTCCATATTTGCCTTATTGATTATTATGCTTACTCTTGCTTTATATACATAACATTCTTTTTTTCCCCCGAGCCATTTGAAACTAAATTGCAGACATTAGTTTTCTTTACTCCTAAGTACCTTGGCATGTTATTTCCTATGAAGAAGGACATTGTCTTACATAACCACATACTTACCAAATTCACAATTAATATCAGTACATTTATAATTAATCAGTACATTTATAATTAATATCAGTACATTTATAGTACATCATCTTATTCAGTTTCACTAATCATCCTAGTAATACCTTTAATAGCAGTTTTTTCAACCAGTCTGGTATCTAGTCTATCATCTTGTGTTATATTTTTTTGTCATGTCATTTTGGTCTCCTTTAAATCTGGAACAATTCCTAAGCCATTTAATTTATTTATTTGTTTGTTTTCTTTTATGACTTTTTTTTTAACATAAGCCACTTGTTTTGTAGAATGCCCTACATTTGAATTTGTCTTATTATTTCCTTATGATGAAATTATGGTTATTCATTTTCTGCTATTCTCATTTTCTTATTATTGTCTTCCCTCTACCATTCCTGTAATTTCAGCAGTTCAGGATGCTGAGGTCATAATATCACAAGTTCAAGGCCAACCTCAATAACTTAGTGAGAATCCTCAGCAGCTTAGTGAGACCCTTTCTCAAAATAAAAAATAAAAAGGGTTGGGACTGTAGCTCAGTGGTAAAATGACCCTGGGTTCAGTCCCCGTACCAAAAAATAAGCAAACATATAGAACTGGTGGTATAGCTCAGTAGTAGAGCATTTACTTAAGCATGCACAAGGCCCTGAGTTCCACCCCTAGCACCAGTAATGATGGTGATCATGGTGATATGATGACGATGTTGCTGTGTTTGCTTTCAGGCTCTAAATAAGCAGATCTCTGGGTGGATTTGGACCATTGGGGCTATAAATAATTATAATACTTTATATTCTTTTTCAGTGATTTTTGTTTGTGTGCTTGTTTATTTTTCTCACAGGTTAGGCATGCATTTGCCACTGTTACATTCCCTTCCCTTTTCTAGTGTTTTTGCATGCGTATTTTATATGGCACAGCTATTACTATTTTTATCATAAAGATTTTCCTTGGGGTTGGGGATGTAGCTCAATAGTGGGGTGCTTGCCTAGCATTTGTGAGGCACTAGGTTCCATTCTCAGCGTATAAATAAATGAATAAAATAAAGGTCTGTCAATATCTAAAAATATATTTAAAAAAAAAAGTTTTTGGGCTCCATGCCTAGAGGTGTTTCCTTTGTGTTGGGGCCGGGTCACATGGCTGGTTCTGGGACCACTTTGAGAACTACTGTTCCTAGTACTAATCATTTGGATTATAGTGCTGGAGTCTTTAATCTTCATTTCATCTACCCCCAACTTTTGTCAAAAAATTTAGTCAATATACATGGTCTAAATAGTAGCTTCTAAATAGTAGCTCTTCCTGGTAAAGTTATCTCTACTACCCCTGCCTACTAATGATGAGACTCATCTGTTCATATAAAAGACAGCAATATTGCTTTATTCACAGTTTTAGATTGGACTTGCCTTCATGGAAAGCTATTTTACTTGGAATAGCATAAATTAAAGAGTTCAAAAACAGCAGGGCCTTGCTTGACCTAATAAGCCACAGAAAAGAGGTTACTGCTTTGGCTTCTGCCAGATACCATGTCTCCTCAACTCTGGTAGAATTGACAAATAACTAGTTTCTTATTAGTTGCCTTCTCAATACTTGTTAATAGCTAATCAGAAGTTCATAGACTAGGGCTGGGGTTGTAGCTCAGTGGTAGAGCCCTTGCCTAGCATGTGTGGGCACTGGGTTTGATCCTCCACACGACATAAAAATAAAATAAAGGTATTGTGTCCATCTACAGCTAAAAATATATTAAAAAAAAAAAAAAAAAAAAGAAGAAGAAGAAGAAGAATGGAGACCTTTGGACTAGAGATGTTAACTATATGATAGAGCACTTGCCTAGCCTGCACAAGGCCCTGGATCTAATCCCTGCAAAACAAGACAGAGAGGTGTGTGTGTGTGTGTGTGTGTGTGTGTGTGTGTGTGTGTGTGTGTGTTAAATCCAGCCACAGAAGTGCCAGGCATAGTGGTGCACGCCTGTAATCCCAGTGGCTCAGGAGGCTAAGATGGGAGGATCATAAGTCAAAGAGCCTCAGCAATTTAACCTGGTCCTAAGCAACTCAGTGAAACCCTGTCTCTAAATAAAATATAAAAAGGAGCTGGACATGTGGCACAGTGGTTAAGCATTCCTGAGTTCAGCCCCTAGTTAAAAAAAAAAAAAAAGAGAAGTTTAGTGTGATGGCACATACTCATAATCCCAGTAACTCAGGAGGATTTCAAGTTCAAAGCTAGCCTCAGCAACTTTGTGAGACTGCCTCAAAATAAAAAAGGCCAAGGATGTTGCTCAGTGGTAAAACTCTCCTGGGTTTAATCACTAGTACAAAAACAACAACAAAAACCAGCCAACCCAGGAAAAGATTTTGAACATTTTTTATTTGATGAAGGTCTTTTATTACATGCCTGTAATCCCAGCAACACGGGAGGCTGAGGTAGGAGGATCACAAGTTGAAAGCCAGCCTCAGCAACTTAGCAAAGCACTTAGCAACTCAGCAAGACCCTATCTCTAAATAAAAATACAGAAAAATTAAAAAGGGGACTGGGAATGTGGCTCAGGGGTTAAGCACCCCTGGGTTCAATCCCTGTTACCAAAACAAAAAAGGACTAGAGACATAGCTCCATGGTAGTGCTCTTGACCTAGCAGGCCTAAAATCCTGGGTTCAATCCCCAACTCTGCAAAAGGAAAAAAAAAAAAAAAGTGTAAGATTTTAACAGACACATCACCAAAGAAGATATACAGAAAGCAAATGAGCATATAAAAAGATGCTCAGCATCATTATTCATTAGGGAAATGCAAGTTAAAACCACATAATCTAAAAAAGACACACAAATGGCAAACCAGGTATATAACAAAATGTTCAACATCACTAATAATCAGAATTGCAAATCAAAACCACAAGAGAGATCACCTCACACCTGTTAGGATGGCTATTATCTAAGAAACAAAACGCAAGTGTTGGCAAGGATGTGGAGAAATTGGAGCCCTTGTAAACTGTTGGTTGGCATGCAAAATCATGCATCCCATGTGGAGATTCCTCCAAAAATTAAAAACAACCTAGTATATGCAAGGCCCTGGATTCAATTCCCACCATCCAAAAAAGGTTAAAAATAGAACTACAATATCATCCTGCAATCCATCTTCTGAGTATTTATTTGAAAGAATTGTAATCAGGATCTTGGAGAGAAATCAGCATTGCCATCCATGTTTGTTGTTCTTAATAGCTGAGATATGGAAACAACATAAATGTTCACTTATGGGTGAATAGATTAAGAAAATATGAATTGGGTGAATGATAGCTCAGTGGTAGCTGGGGTGGTAGCTCAGTGGTAGAGTGCTTGCCTAGCACATGTGAGGCACTGGGTTGGATCCTCAGCACCACATAAAAATAAAGGCATTCTGTCCATCTAATACTAAATATGTGTTTGTGTGTGTGTAAAATTTAAAAAAATAAAATATGGTGTGTATAGTGGAACATTATTCAGCCTTAGAAAGAAGAATATATTGTATAAAGGGGGATAAACCCTGAGAACATTATGCTAAGTACAATAAGCCAGCCACAGGGCTACATGTGTGGCTCAGTGTAGAAGAGGATTTGCCGAGCACAAGTGAGGCCCTGCGCTTGATCTCCAATACTGCAAAGCAAAAAGACCAAAAAAAAAAAAAAGAAAAAAGAAAAAAGAAAACAGTCACAGAGAAATACTCTATGACCCTACTTATTTGAGGAATTTAAAATAGTGTTGCCAGGTGTTGGGTGGAGGTATGTGTAAAATAGCTGGTCACTAACCAAAATAAAATTTTATTTGTGCATGATAAATAATATCTATAAAGGACTGCTGAGCAACATTGTGTTTATAGTTTGCAATACTATATTTCCATACTTAAAAATCTCTTAAGAGGCCCTGTCTGTTAAGAGATAGTACGTGCCAGTTTGAGCAACTTAGTGAGACCCTGTCTCAAAATAGAAAAGACATAAAATAGAAAAAGGGCTGGGGATATAGCTCAGTCGTAGAGCACCCAATACAACCAAAACAACAACAAAAAAACCACTGTTGAGGTTTGATCACTATTAAGCATTCTTCCCAGAATACAGTATTTTCTTCTTATCCTCAGGGGATGCCTGAAACGTTGGTTAATACCAAACTCTTATATGTTCTTATGTACTGTTTTTTCATATATATACAAATGATAATGTTTAATTGATAATAGAACAGTTGTATCAATCTGCTTTAATAAAATTATACTTTTTTATTTAAAAGAAGCATTTTACTTCTTATCTTTAGCATATCTAAATGGCCAGCATAAATTCTCTTGTATTTTGTAACCATTATTAAATAAAATAAAGGTTACTTCATTTAACACAAGTGTCACGACACCATTGATAGTCAGTCTCATAACCCAAATAGCTAAGAAGTGACTAATGGATGAATAATAATAACCTGGACAAAAGGCAGGATTCATGTTCCAGTTGGGAAAGAGTGGTACAGTTCAAGATTTCAGAAGAGTATGCAATTAAAAACTTATTGTTTATTTCTAAATATAATTCTATATTTAATTATAAAAGCAAAAGCATGGATAAGGGAATACTGCTGTAAAATAACGATTTTTAAATTAAAAAACATAAAAATGAGATACCAATACATTCCAGTAGGATGGCTAAAATTAAATAATTTGAAGACTGGCAATACCAAGAATTACTGAGAATAAGGAGCAACTAAATTTTCACCTACTGGTGGTAGGAATGTAAAGTGGTAGAAGTACTTCAGAAAAATAGTTTGGCAGTTTCTTTAAAAATTAAACATAAAACCTGGGCATGGTGGCACACACCTGTAACCCCAGCAGCTCAGGAGGCTGAGACAGGAAGATGGTGAGTTTGAAGCAACTTAGCGAGATTGTTGCTAAATCAAATATAAAAAAGGGCTGGGTATGTGCAGGTACAGTGGTTAAGCACCTCTGGGTTCAATCCCTGGTAACCACCTCCCCCCCACCCAATTTTTTTTAAATAAACCTGCACCTATATATAATTCAACCATTTCATTGGCTGTTATTTGTAATAACAAAACTAAAAACAGTATAAATATTCAGTAGGTTCATGGAGAAACAATTTGTGATATATTCATGCCATGGAATACCACTGAGCAATAAAAAGGAAAGAACTATTTATAATGTCAACTTGGTGGTTCTCAATAATTATATTGAATGAAAGAAGTTAGACTAAAAAGAACATATCCTGTATAAGTTTATTTTATATAAAATTTAGAAAATCCCCAGTTACAGAAAACAGTATTTTCCTTGGGTTAGCAAAAGTGAGATTAAAAAAACACATGAGGAAAATTGACAGGGTTTATAGTTAGTAGAATTGTGTCCTCCAAAAAGTAGGTTCCAATCCTAACCCCCAGTACCTCTTAATATGACCTGATTTGGAAGCAGGGCTTCACAGATATAATCAAGTTAAGATGAATCATTTTGGATTATCCTAGCCTCTAGTCCACTGACTGGTGCCCTTAGAAGGAGGGAATTTGGACAGAAAGATAGATACAGGGACATCAGAAATTGGAATGTAGTGTCTCTGCAAGTCAAGGTACATCTGTGATTGCTGGTAACCGTCAGAAGAAACTCACAGCCTTGGAACTGGTGAGAGCATACAGAAGGAACCAGTGTTATCAGCACCTTGATTTTGGACTTCTAGCCTCTAGATCTGTGAGAGAATAAGTTTCTGGGGTTTTTGTTGTTGTTGGGTTTTTTGTTTTTGTTTTTGTTTTTGTTTTTGCAGTGCTGGGGATAGAATCCTGGGCCTTGTGCTTGCTAGGTACAAAATCTTCCCCCAGCTCAAATTTCTGTTGCTTAAACCCACCCAGTTTTTATTAATTTCTTAGAATAGTCTTAGGAACAAATATAGGAGTGATATTCATTCTCATGATTGTGGTGATGGTTTCAAAAGTATGTGTGTGTAAATATTAAACTGTGCTGTTAAATGTGTACAGTTGTACATACTTGTAAGTATTGTGTGTCACTTATATCTTAATAAAACTAGTTTTATTTTTGTGGTACTGGACATTGAACAAGGGGCACTCCACCTTGTTCAGTTAAACAAGGGGTAACATCACCCATTGCTTTTTTGTTTTTTGGGATTTTTTGGGGCGGAAGGAGTAGGGATACCAGGAATTGAACTCAGGGGACTCCACGATTGAGCCACATCCCCAGTCCTATTTATGTATTTTATTTAGAGACAGGGTCTCACTGAGTTGCTTAGCACCTCGCTTTTATTGAAGCTGGCTTTGAACTCTTGATCCTCCTGCCTCAGCTTCCTGAGTCAATGGGATTATAGGCATGTGCCACTGCACCCAGCCATGCTACTATTTTTTTAAATAACATTTAAAATGGAAGGGCCTACTCAGGAAAGGAAAAAATCTTTGAAATACTTAAACCTGTAATCCCAGCACTTGGGGAGGCTAAGGCAGGAGGATTGCAAGTTCAAAGCCAGGCTCAGCAATTTAATGCAATTTAATGAGGCCCTAAGCAACTTAGCAAGTCCCTAAGCAACTTACCAAAGTCCTTTCTAAAAATAAAAAGGGCTGGGGATTTGGCTCAGTGATTAAGAATCCCTGGGTTCAATCCCTAGTATGAAAAGGAAAAAAAAAAGCCAGGCATGGTGATGCATTGCCTGTAATCCCAGCTACTCAGGAGGCTGAGGCAAGAGGATCACAAGTTCCAGACCAGCTTCGGCAACTAAATGAGGCCCCATGAAACTTAGTAAGACCCTGTCTCAAAATTTGGGCGGGAGGGGAAAGGGGCTGGGGATATGGCTCAATGGTTAAGTCCCCTGGGTTTAATTCCCAGTATCAAAAAAAGAAAAGAAAAAAATAAAAAATACAAATGAGTAAATTGTGTAGAGAATGGGTCTAGGAATTCTCCAATACAGGCAACAAAAGAGTTGAATGATTAGCAGGTGGAGCCAGGCCTAGTGGCTCATGCCTGTAACTCTGGCGGCTCAGGAGGCTGAGGCAGGAAGATTTCAAGTTCAAAGCCAGCCTCAGCAATTTAGTGAGGCTCTAAGAAACTTAGTGAGACCTTGTCTCAAAAAATAAAAAGGACTAGGGATGCAATTCAGTGGTTAAGCACCACTGGGTTTAATCCCTGGTAAAAAAAAAAAAAAAAAAGAGTAAGTAGCTGAAATACTATCTCATAGAGATTAAAGGTAAAAAATAGCTTTCTGAATTGAGAAATGACAACATCAGTAACATTAGTAACATCATAAGAACTATGAAAAACCTCATCAAATTTCACAGAGAAGACAAATTAAAATCATAGAATTAACAGGGGTTGGGGATAGATATAGAAGACCCTGGGTTCAATCCCCAGCACAGCCCCCCAAAATCATATAATGATAGAATATTACCTAGAAAGAGACCATCTTAAATTTCTGTATCTCCTAAACCACTGCTTAAAAATCCAAACAACAGCTGATTGATTACAGTAGTGCATGCCTGTAGTGGAGGCTAAAGCAGGAGGCTTACTTGAACCCAGGACAACATAATAAGATCCTATCTCAATAAAACAACATCAAATACACATACACACATGCACATATGTATTACATAATAAAGATTGCATACACATACATATTTAAAATTTCATTCCTTATCCTGATTTACTGGATCAGAATTTCTACTGATGGGCCTTAGAATCTGTTGGAGAGGTTTTTTGTTATTATTTGTGTTGGAATTTGAACTCAGGACTTTGTACATACTAAGCACCATGCCGTACTACTGAGCTGGCCTCAGAAATCTCAGGGGCTGGGGTCATGGCTCAGCTACCAACTCGCACCTGTGAGGCACTGGGTTCAATCCTCAGCACCACATAGAAATAAATAAATAAAGGTATTGTGTCCATCTACAAATGAAAAAAAAAAAGAGAGAGAGAGAGTCTCCAGTACTTCGGGAGGAGCAAATCTGGGAATTGCCAAACAGTGAAGGTCTAGTATAAACCTTCACTTACAAATGAGGACCCTCAGAGTTTAACAGAGCTTTTTTTGTGGTGATAGTCTTTATTGATGTAAGAGCTAGAACTAGAATCCTGGCTTCTTATTGGCGTGAACAGTTCCTTTTTATAATGTGATATCTGGGGGCTGGGAATGTGGCTTAGTGATAGAGCGCTTGCCTAGCATGAGTGAGGCTTTGTGTTCAATCCCAAGCACTACCAAAAAAATCTCCTATGATGTGATATCTGTAATATTAATACTTTCAAGTTTTGGGGTTTTTTTCCTCTTCGATACGGGGATAGAATCAAGTGCTCTCCACTGAGCTACATCTCTAACTCGGTATTAGTACTTTCTTTTTTTATTTTTTATTTATTTTTGTAGTTTAGTTCCAGGGATTGAACACAGGGGTGCTTAACCACTGAGCCACATCCCTACCCCTTTTTATATTTTATTTAGAGTCAGAATCTCGCTGAATTGCTTAGGGCCTCTCCAAGTTGCTGAGGCTGGCTTTGAACTCATGATGCTCCTGCTTCAGCCTCCCAAGCCATTGGGATTACAGGCATGCGCCACTATACCCAGCTGTATTAGTACTTTCAATGTGGAAATTGTTTCATAAGTAAATAAGAAAATGGAATATATCCATTTGAAAATTTGTTGATTTTTTTCTTAAACTTGTTTAGGGGCTAATATAAACTATGGCCAAAAATCCTTGTAAAGAAACGGTTTAAGCTAGATAATCAGCACCCCCATTTATCTCCCTTTTAGGAGACTGAGTCAAAGACCAACACCAGAAGAACTAGAACAACGAAATATACTGCAACGTAAGTCCAGCTATGGAAATAAAATTATTATGTAGATATTCTTTATATGTCTGTGATTTTAATATACATAAAAGAGAAAACAAGTATTTGCTAAAAGAGCCTGGGAAGAATATTTTCCCCCTGAGGAAACAGAGCTACCCCAAGCTTTCTTTGGAAAATGCCATCGTGGCATTGTTTAGTATACTAAGATACTCTAAAAATTTTTGTTTTAATGTTCTTACATTATTGGGTATTTGAGAGGATTTGACAGTATATAAGAGATGTGACCTAACTTTTCTCTGTCTTCATAGAATCACAATAGTAACTATGCATGTGTTTTGTTTTGGTTTTTTTGTGGTGCTGGGGATCGAACCCAGGGCCTTGTGCTTGCGAGGCAAGCACTCTACCGACTGAGCTATCTCCCCAGCCCGTAACTATTCATGTGAACGAGATATTCTTGTGCTAGTGAAATCAGAGGGTATGGAACCCAATGCGAATCCCTAATATTGCAATTTTCTTGCTACTTTCAGTCACTAAGACTTTCTTTACTTCTGTAGCCCCTAAATAAGACCGTGTATTTAATTTGTTATATATGTATATAATTAGCCTCCTGAAATAGCATTCTAATCTACTATAGATGTGATTTGTCTTTCCAAAGTTTAGAAAAATCTCATTACTGGGCTGGGGAGATAGCTCAGCTGGTAGAGTGCTTGCCTCGCAAGCACAAGGCCCTGAGTTCGATCCCCAGTACCGCCAAAAAAAAAAAAAACAAAAAATCTCATTACTGAAGAGATTCAGGCTTCCTTGGGCTGCTTGTTGGCATGCTGTGCTCAGTCTGACCATCTCCTATTCTCCCAACACTTTTAGTCACTTAGTGAATTTAAAGTGTGGGAGGCTTTATAAACATCTTACCTGAAACTTGGTGTGATCTCTTTTGTCCATTCTTAGCAGTTACTCCTGAACAAAAATCTGAAAACTTTTTTTTAAAGGGTGCATAGTAAATATTCTGGTTTTGCAAACCATAGAATAATTGCAAATATTTTAGGTAGATAGTTATAAAACTGTTTTAAAATGTAAAGACTAGGGCAGAGGAATTAGCTCGATAGTAGAATGCTTGCCTAGCAAACTGGAGGCCCTGGGTTCAATTTCCAGCATGACAGAAAAAAAAAAGTAAAGGCCATTCTTTATTTTTCTTTCTTTCTTTTTTTTTTTTTTTTTTTTTTTAACCTGTACCAGGGATTAAACCCAGGTATGACAACTGCACCAAGACCATTCTTATCTCATGGCCAGCAAAAATAATAAGCAGCTGGCCTGATTGGTGCCATAGTTTGTTCACCCTTGATTTTTTTCTTTTCTTTTTTATTTTACTTTATTTTTGTTTTGAGACAGGGCCTCCTTAAGTTGTTGAGGCTGGCCTGGAACTTGAAATCTTCCTGTCTCAGCTTCTCAGGTAGCTGGGATTAAAGTTGTGTGCCACTTCACCTGACTGACCCTTACTCTTAAGTATATGAACATATCAAATGACAAGAAAATTGCCTTGGGCAGGTCACAGCGGTCCAGGCCTATAATCCCAGCAGTTTGGGAAGCTGGGCAGGAGGATTGCAAGTTCAAAGCTAGCCTTATTTAGTGAGGCCCTAAGCAACTTAGTGAGACCCTGTCTCAAAATTTAAACAATAAAAAGGGGTTGGGTACCTGGATTCGATCCCTGGTACCGAAATAAAAGAAAGAAAATTGTCTTGGTTAGTTGGGTGCAGTGACACATACCAATAATCCCACTACCTGAGAGGCTGAAATAAGAGGGTGCCTTGTTGAGACCCTGTCTCAAAATAAAATAGAAAGTGCTAGGGATGTGGCATAATGGTAGAGCACTTGTCTAGCATGTGTGAGGCCCTGGGTTGAGTTCTCAGTACCACAAGAAAGAGTGAGATAGATAGATTTGTGGTATAATTACTAAAATGTTTGATAACCAAATTATCATTTTGAAGTAATATTCATTCTTTGTTTCTGACTGTTGACTGTAGCTAAAAATGAAGCTGATCGTCAGGCAGAGAAGCGAGAGATTAAACGTCGGCTCACTAGAAAGGTACAGCTTCCTGTGTGGTTGATTTCAATCTGTCTAGACTTTGTCTTGGATTTGAATGACCTATTTGATTGGAAATAATCAATTTGCTTAAGGTGCCACAGAACATAAATACATGTATGTAGAAAATAACACATAACCATTTTTATTTGATTTTTTAATATTTAAAAAAGACCTTTACAAGGAGGTGTTTGATAATTTTGACCTTTTCTGACCTGGGATTTTGATATACACTCTAAAATGTGGTGGTGATTTTTTTTGTTTTGTTGTATGTGTAGGGGTTTTTTGTGGTGCTGGTAATCAAACCCAGGTCCTTGCACATGCTAGGAAAGTGCTCTAACACTGAGGTACACCCACAGCCTCTTAAAACTGGTTGCTGCGTAGAGACAGTAACAGGAGGAGTGTGTAGTATTCAGTTTTACAAAGTGAGCTACTTTTCTGTTGTTGTTTGTGGTACTGGAGATTGAACCTGGGGTACTCTACCACTGAGCTCCAGCTCTTTTTGTATTTTATTTTGAGATAGGCCTTGCTAAGTTGCCCAAGCTGGCCTGGAACTTTGTTTTTGGTACCAGGGATTGAACTCAGAAGTGCATAATCACTGAGCAACATCCCCAGCCCCTTTTTTTTTTTTTTTTTTTTTTTTTTTGTAGTGCTGGGGATTTGAACCCAGGGCCTTGGGCTTGCAAGGCAAGCACTCTACCAACTGAGCTATATCCCCAGCCACCCCCCCCCCCCTTTTTTTTTTTAAAGACCAGGGTATCACAAAGGTGCATAGGGCCTCAGACTTCCAAGTCACTGGGATTATAGGCCTGTGCCACCATGCCTGGCAGATACTACTTAAAACTTGTTAGAATCCCCAAGAGGAGCAAGGGATCTAGATATTCTTTTCTGGAATTATCCTACTTCATCCCTTCCCCTGGAATGGAGGAATTATCTTTGGTAATTGGAGGAATCTTCTATTCTGGTCATTTTTGTTTCCCAATATTTTTAGCTGTAGATGGACACAATATATTTTATTTTTATATGGTGCTGAGGATCAAACCCAGTGCCTCATGTGTACGAGGCAAGTGCTACACCACTGGGCCCCAGCCCCAGCCCTGTTTTGGACATTGTTGATGCTGAAATAAAATGCATAAGAGTCTTACTACTCAAAATGTATCTCTGAACCAGCAGCATTACTATCACCTGGAATTTTGTAAAAGACACTTAATCTCAGGCTCTACCCCAGACTCAGTTAATAATAAGAGTCTACATTTTTATTTATTTATTTATTTACTTACTTATTTATTTATCATTCTTAAATATTTTTGGTGCTGGGAATTGAAGTCAAGGCCTCAAGGATGCTAAATAAGCACATTCTTTACCACTGAACTACACTTTCAACCTAGAATCTAAGTTTTAACCAGATCCCTGGGTAATTTGTATGTATATTGATGTTTGAGAAACATGGATTCTAACAATGCTTCTCAATCTTAGCTGTGCAATGAAATTACCTAAAATGAAAAAATTCTGGAAATGGGACCCAGGAATCAGTAATGGCAAAAGCTCCCCAGTTGATTCCAGTATTCAACGAAGTTCAGAGGCAATTCAGATGCATTAATGATTGCTAATTCCAAGCATAGAGAACTAAAAGACTCCATTTCTTTCAGCTCAGTCAAAGACCAACTGTGGCTGAACTACTTGCCAGGAAGATTCTGAGGTTTAATGAATATGTGGAAGTAACAGATGCTCAAGATTATGACCGGCGAGCTGACAAACCTTGGACCAAACTGACTCCTGCTGACAAGGTAACTGGAAAACACTTCATATATTTTCTTTCTTTCTTTTTTCTTTTTTGGTACAAGATATTAAACTCAGGGGCACTCGGCCACTGAGCCACATCCTCAGCCCTATTTTGTATCTTATTTAGAGACAGGGTCTCACTGAGTTACTTAGTGTCTTGCTTTTGCTGAGGCAGGCTTTGAACTCTTGATCCTTCTGCCTCAGCCCCCTGAGTCACTGGAATTACAGGCATGTGCCACCACAACCAGCAGCATATTTTCTTTCATGTATGAGCGCATGCTCTCTGTCTTCTTTTCTTTATTTGAAGGATCAGATACTGAATAAAAGAAGGAACAATAAAGCTTCTAGTTTTGATATAATGTTAAATTTCAGATCAAGATATAAAATCCTAAGGTGTACAACCCAAATCTTTTTTAACCCAAATCTTTTTTTTTTTTTTTTTTTTTTTTTGGGGGGGGGTGGTGCTGGGGATTGAACCCAGGGCCTTGTGCTTTTTACAAGGCAAGCACTCTACTAGCTGAGCTATCTCCCCAGCACCCCCAAATCTTATACTAAGAACTCCACCACCAGCATTCAAAGAAAAGGATATCCCTGTTATATCACAAAATGAGAACACTAGATGAAAAAAAGATTTTTTAGATTTTATTTATTTTGTGTGTGTGCTATTGGAGATTAAATCCAGGGCCTGATGTATTAAAACACATTTCTACCAGTGGTGATATTTGCTTGAAGGGATTTGGGATGGTATATTTTCATAATTACACATATTCATCCTAGTTTTATTTTGCGGGGGGGTACTAGGAATTTAACACAGGGGCAGGCACTTTGCCATTGAGCCACATGCCTAACCCCTCTTCCTTCTTTTTTTTTTTTTTTTTTTTTATTTTGAGACAGGGTCTCACAAAGTTGCTGAGGGCCACCACTACTTCTGGCCCCTTTTTCTTTTTTTTTTTTCTTTTTTTACTGGGGGTTGGGTTACCAGGGATTAAACTTGGTCAGCCCTATTTTGTATTTTATTTAGAGACAGGGTCTCACTGAGTTGCTTGGCACCTGGCCATTGCTGAGGGTAGCTTTGAACTCAATCCTCCTGCCTCAGCTTTCCGAGCCACTGGAATTACGGACATGAGTCACCGCATCCGTCCCAGCCCCATTTTAACGCAAGGTTTTTCTTAGTTGCCCAGGTTGATCTGGATCTTGCAGTCTTCTGCCTCAACCTTCTGAGTAGCTGAGATTGTAGGCTTGCACTGCTGCATCTGGCACACATAATAAATTCAACAGTGGGAAAGCATTTTTACATGCTGTGAAAAATGTAAGGCCTATAATATCTCTTCAGTTTTTTCAGTATTTTATCTTGAGATTTTAGGTTTATTATGAGATGAATGGTGTCAGAAAGTGATGTGTGTTAGGTTCTAAGCTTGGCTCTGTGTTAACCTGGCTTCTTTCTTCCCTCTGTGTTGCCTGCCAGCGACTTGATGACTCACAGAGTTAAGCACAATGGGGAGGGGATGGCAAATCACAGTGCTATATACTACAGCAGACAAAAGTTGCTAAAATCTTTTTATTTCTACCCTACAGGCTGCCATTAGAAAAGAATTAAATGAATTTAAAAGCTCAGAGATGGAAGTTCATGAAGAAAGCAAACATTTCACACGGTAAGAGCCAAAAGACCCAAAAACTATAAGCTAAGTAAAATCTACCCCAACCAACAAACATACCAGAGTTATTTAGATATGGAGAACTCTGGGATAAGGATGTAGATCAGGGCTAGAGTGCTTACCTAGTATACACAACGCCCTGTTTTCCATCCCCAGCACCACAAAAAAAAAAAAACAGAACTAATATTATCAGGAGGCTGAGGCAGGAGGATCACAAGTTCAAAGACAGCCTCAGCAACTTAGCAAAGCCCTGAACAACTCAGCAACACCTTGTCTCTAAATAAAATACAAAAAAGAGCTAGGGATGTGACTCAATTCCAGTACTGCAAACAAAAAAGAAGGGACAGCAAGTAGGGGTTACAAGTCACATGCAACTGAGGAGATAAAAGCTTTTTTTTGGGGGGTAGGGGTTACTGAGTATTCAACCCAGGGGTGTTTTACCACTGAGCTACATCCCAGGTCTATTTTTTATTTTGCAATAAGGGCTTGCTAAGTTGCTGAGGCTAGTCTTGAACTTGGGCTCCTCCTGTCTCATCCTCCCCAGTTGCATTACAAGCATGCACCACCACACCCAACTAAATGGAAATTTTTTTAAAATTAGGATACTGGGCTGGGGTTGTAGCTCAGTGGTGGAACTTGCCTCACACATGTGAGGCACTGGGTTCGATCCTCAGCACCACATAAAAATAAATAAAGTTATTGTGTCCATCTACAACTAAAAGTTAAAAAATTAGGATATAACATTCCATTACTACTGATACAAGAAAAGTGATCTACATTATTTGGTAACTTCTCTATTTTGATCATCTGTTTTAGCTACCATCGTCCATGAAGTTGAAGTTTAAGAAAGGAACTAAACAACTTCTCCAAAAATCAGTACTGCTTTGCTGCTTGTTTCCAGAGTGACATTATGGAGGGAACTTTAGCACTTCCCACCACAGCCAGAATTACATCCTCTGGGATCTGGTTCTGGGGTGAACAACACTCTTATGAATGTAGCCTTCCACTGGAATGGATTCTCATGTGTTGCCACAGGGGCAAAACTGAACACTTTGTCAGTACTTTTGAACTTTTTAATATAGCAGCATGAATGAGGGATTTTCCCTCACCAGCCACCAAAGTTCTGAGCCACTGGTAGGTTCTGAGTTTTACTGACTATTCCACACCCATGCCCCAAAATTACTGCCTGTGCTGAGACACAGTTTGCACCATTAGCCTTACATGCCCTGCCCTAATTGTGAGACCCACTTGTGTAGGCACTAAATTCCAGCCTTCGTATCCAGTGGGTTGTGGAAAAAACCTGTAAGCCCCAGCCTTCTGGAAAAGGGGGTCCCTACTTGAGGATGCCTTCATACCACACTGGGATGTAATTGAAAGCATTGCACTATACCTCTTGTAACACAGCAATAGTCCTCTTCAGGCTCTCGCACCTGAGGAGAAGCTCAGGATCTGACATGTTCCTCCTTTTTGGCACTTGTCATCCTGATTTTTATTTTTAAATGATTTTGAAAAGTAATGGGAACTTGATGTTTTTTCCTGTTGATTAAAGTCTGAGCTGCAACCAGAATGCAAGTTAGTCAAATGAGAAAGCATGTATATTTTTTGTATATAAAAACAAGAAAAGGCCTTAATAGCAATGCCAACTTGGCAGAAAGCTGATTGGTGGCTTAAATTTTATAGGCTATTGTACTTTTATCTTACCAAATAACACTGTAAATCACTTCAGCCAATAGATGTATTCTTAGTAAAGCTGGGTGAGCACTTGTTTGCTGTCAGCCCCCACACTTCTAGCCAGGATCACATCAGGGTCCTAAGGGATGTGGGGTGCTGCATGGGAAAGGGTCTTTGGAGAAGCACGAAGGAGGGGCATGTTATGGCTCACTGCTCCTTTCTAAGTGCTGTTCACCCTCTCCTGCTGCACATTCCTCTTCACTCCAACACTATTCTCCTGGCCTTCTCTGGCAGCTCCACTTCACTCACTGTTCCTTTTCCATGCTGTAGCCAGCATTGTTGGTGCCTAGGCATTGGGCTTAGTCCTACCTGATTTTGTAATTGTAATATATGTTAGTATAATTTCCTAAAATAAAAGGTTTGGTTACTTTCCTTGAATTTTTCATTGAAAACCTTACAGCCTATGTCCCTGTGTTTTTGTGGGGAGGGGAGGGGACTGGGGATTGAACCCAGAGGTACTTTACCCTTGAGCTACATCCCTAGCCTTTTTAATTTTTTTATTTCAAGACAGGGTCTCACTAAGTTGCGTACGCCCTTGCTAAGTTGCTGAGACTGGTCTTGAACTTGTGATCTCCTGTTGCTGGGATTACAGGTATGTGTGCCACTGGGCCTGGTTCTTTTTCATTTAAATGAATTAAATGGACATTTCATTTAAATGGACTGGGCTAGTTAGGTCTCAGTACCCATGCTGAAATCATATACAAGTTTATTTTACTTGCAGTGCTGGCAGTCGAACCCAAGGTCTTGCATGGTAGGCAAGGACTCTACCACTGAGCTGTATCTCAACCCATTTCCTTTTTTTCCCCCGGTACTGGGGATTGAATCCAGGTCTTCATGTGTGCTAAGCAAGCACTCTACCACTGAATCTCATCCCACTTGTATCCCCGTCTTTATTCCTGTCCACACTGTAAGTTAAAGAAAGAAACGATTTTTATTTAACTGATGAATGTGGACCTTTTACTTCACTTCAATGTTTAGGAAATTGTAGCTGTTTTGTGGGTTTCTTTCTGATCTCTTGTCATTTGTTCTGGGTTTTTTGTTTGTTTGTTTGTTTTGGTACTAGAGATTGAACCCAGGAGTGCTTTACCACTGAGCTACATGCCCAGCCCCTTTTCTTTTTTGAGTCAGGGTCTTGCTAAGTCGTTGAGGGCCTCACTTGCTCACAGCACTAACTTGCTGAGGCTTGCCTTGAACTTGAATCCTCCTGTCTCAGCCTCCTGAGTTAACTGGGATTGCACGTGTGTACACCATGCCCAGCATCTATCATTTTTCTGTATGTAATTTTTAAGTAGATTTTTCTTTTTTTCATGTTCACATCAGATATGCTGAAGAATCAGAATATCGGGTCAAATTTAAAAAGCCAAAGTGACCTTACAGGGTAGTATTTTCTCTCTGTGTAGGGATTGGGGGTGGAGAAGCAGGAAGAAGGGGCATGTTATGGCTCACTGCTCCTTTCTAAGTGCTGTTCACCCTCTCCTGCTGCACATTCCCTCTTCACTCCAACACTATTCTCCTGGCCTTCTCTGGCAGAGGTTTTATAAAGGCTATGGAAACAATACTGATCTACATATCTTTGAAGCTCTTAATATTTGAAGTAACTGAGGTAAAATCATGAGGTTTCTATTAAGTCTGTTAGAGGTCTGGGTATATGGTGGTCACAGATAAACTATTAACTTGACTCTTAACCATCCTATCTTGTTGTTTTGGAAACTGCTTTGCATCTGCCCACATTCTCTGACTTGAAATGACATTTTCAAATCCTTCTTTCATTGCCTTTCTTTCCCTTAATGTGCCAACGTTAAGACTGAATTTGATTTCCTAAGCTACTTTTCTGCCTTCTATGTGCCATCCAAGGATTCTGGTTCATCTTTCATCTCATCTTGTGTTTTTTATAAACAAAAGATACTTTGGGGAATAAAATCTGTTCAATTGTTTATTTAGTTTTTATGTATATAAAAATGGATTTGTGTTCCCTTTCTATGTAAATTGGAAGTTCACAATCATAATGTAAAAAAAGAAATAAAAGCTGTTGTGTTGTACTTCAATATACTGCCCTGATGTACAGAATCTCCTTGTAAAATAAATAATTGCATTGTATATCAGTCTTACCATCAATATTAATTATTAAAATGTTAGAAGTTTAAAATGCCAGACATTCTGGAGTGTGTTATTTTTTATGCTCTATTTCAAAAGATGAAAGCCTGCTTTAAAATGATACCCAAGAGGCTGGGAGTGTAGCTCAGAGGTAGAGCACTTGCCTAGCATGTGCTCAGCCTGGGTTCAATCCCCAGTACCACAAAAATAATAGGTAAACAAAACAAAAAAATTTTTTTCTAGTACTGGGGGCACTTAACCACTGAGCCACATTTCCAGCCCTTTTTTATTTAGAGACCAGGTCTTGCTAAGTTGCTTAGGGCCTCACTAAATTCCTGAGGCTGGCTTTGAACTTACTATCCTCCTGCCTCAGCCTTGCAAACTGCTGGCATTACAGGCATGTGCCACTGAACCTGACAAACCCAAAATATTGCTAATGACCCTATGTGAGAAGTAGGTGATAAGGAAGAAATAACAATAAGGATATTAAATGTAGCCAGAGGTGATAGTCAGTCATGTTTGTGTCTGCACAAAAAAACAGGTTGCATAGAAAAGAGCCAACTGTGATAGCATTGCACCAGGTGCCTTGTCCTATGTAGTAGCCCTAACCTGTTAGGTAAGTGATATATTCATTTTACCACTGAAGAAACTAAGATGGCCAGGTCCTATGCTATGGTGCATGCCTGCAATCCCAGCGACTTGAGGCTGAGGCAGGAGGATCAGAAGTTCGAGGCTAGGGGCTGGGGATATAGCTCGTTGGTAGAGTGCTTGCCTTGCATACACAAGGCCCTGGGTTCAATCCCCAGCACCACAAAAAAAAAAAAAAAAAAAAAGGAGTTCAAGGCTAGCCTTGGCAACTTAGGGAGACCCTGTGTAAAAATAAAAAGGGCTGGGGATGTGGCTCAATGGTTATATGCCCCTGGGTTCAATCCCTAGTACCAAAAGAAAAACTAAGATGAAGTTGCTTCCTGAGGTCAAAGCAATTATGTAATCATTCTTTGCATGTGTTTGAGGACAAGCACTTGTATTCCAATTGCCCCTACAAGGATTTACTGAATGTAGACCACATGTAATTGAGCCCCCAGCTGACATCACAAAGGGACAGTTGGTTCTTCCTGTACTCTTGGCATGCAGCCCAGTTTTAACCCAAGGGGTAAACTGAGTCAGGTTTTCCTTTTACTCTCCCTCAAAAGAGGCCTCAAGTTGCTACTGCTTTTTTGGGGTTACCCCCCAAAAGACTATTTAAAAAGAGTACATTGTCCAGCATTTGCAGAAAAAGAGAATGAATTATGGGTCTTTGTGGATTTAGATAACTACTCCAGAATAAGGGGTTGGGGAAAACCAGAAAGGGCAGGTCTAGTGGATACCAGATGGATAGGGAATCTTGTAAAAGTTTATACAACAAAGAAAAACATAGCTGAACACCGTGGCATAACCCCATATCCCAGAAACTCAAGAAACAGGCAAGTTCAAGGCCAACCTCAGTAGCTTTGCAGACTCTGTCTCAAAAAAGGACTGGGGATGTATGTAGCTCAGTGGTAAAGCACCCAAGTTTCAAATTCCCAGTACCAAAAGTAAAAGAAAATTATATCCCTAAAGGCAAAACAGCCTATTCAATTCCAGCTCTGGGAGCATGAAGGGAAAAGCAGGAGCCACGGACAACCTGAACCTTTTGCGCCATCTATTGCCTTGTGTGAGTATTGTTCATTTCTTCGCCCCAGAATGTTGCCTCCATAAGCAATGATCTGACAGGAACCAACACAATTTCCCTGTAACTGCTTCTAAGGACACACCCCTTTATTTAATGTTTATCTTCTTCCTATCCTCTCCAACCCGCCCCCTCCAAAAAAAAAATTACCCCTTGAACTTCTAGACCTCATAAATGAATTCAGCAAAATACCTGGATATAAAATCAACACGCATAAATCTAAAGCATTTTTATACGTAAGCGATGACGTAAGCGATGAAACATCTGAAAGGGAAATGAGGAAAACAACTCCGTTCATGATAATCTCAAAAACAATAAAATGAAATACTTGGGAATTAATCTAACCAAAGAGGTGAAAGATCTCTACAATGAAAACTACAAAACACTGAAGAAAGAAATTGAAGAACTTAGAAGATGGAAAGATCTCCCATGTTCTTGGATAGGCAGAACTAATATTATCAAAATGGCCATATTTCCAAAGGCACTATACAGATTTAATGCAATTCCAATTAAAATCCCTATGACATTTGTCATAGAAACAGAAAAAGCAATCATGAAATTCATCTGGAAGAACAAAAGACCCAGAATAGCCAAAGCAATCCTGGGCAGGAAGAGTGATGCAGAAGGTATCACTATACCAGACCTTAAACTCTACCATAGAGCAATAGTAACAAAAATGGCATGGTACTGGCACCAAAATAGACAGGTAGACCAATGGTACAGGATAGAAGACAGAGACATACCCACATAAGTACAATAACCTCATACTAGACAAAGTTGCCAAAAACTTAAAATGAAGAAAAAATAGCTTCTTCAACAAATGGTGCTGGGAAAACTGGAAATCCATATGTAGTAAAATGAAATTAAACCCCTATCTCTCACCCTGTACAAAGCTAAACTCAAAATGGATCAAGGATCTAGGAATTAGACCTGATACCCTTCACCAAATAGAAGAAAATGTAGGCCTGAATCTCCATCACGTTGGCTTCGGACCAGACTTCCTTAACAAGACCCCCATAGCACAAGAAACAAAAGAAAGAATCAATAAATGGGATGGTTCAAACTAAAAAGCTTTTTCTCAGCACAGGAAACAATAATGTGAAAAGAGAGCCTACAGAGTGAGATAAAATCTTTTCCACACACGCTTCAGACAGAGCACTCATCTCCAAAATTTATAAAGAACTTAAAAAACTTTACACCCAGAATACAAAGAACCCAATCAATAAATGAGCTAAGGAAATGGGCAGACAGAAGATATACAGGTGATCAATAAATATATGAAAAAGTGTTCATCATCCCTAGTAATCAGATATGCAAATTAAAACCACCCTAAGATTTCATCTAACTCCAATTAGAATGACTATTATCAAGAACACAAGCAATAATAAGTGTTGGCGTGGATTTGGGGAGAAAGGCACACTCATACATTGCTGGTGGAGTTGCAAATTGGTGCAGCCACTCTGGAAAGCAGTATGGAGATTCCTCAGAAAACTTGGAATGGACCCGCCATTTGACTCAGCTATCCCACTCCTCGGTTTATACACAAAGGACTTAAAATCGGCATACTACAGTGATGCAGCCACATCAATGTTCACTGCAGCTCAATTCACAATAGCTCGAGTGTGGAACCAACCTAGATGCCCTTCAATTGGCGAATGGATAAAGAAACTGTGGTATATATACACAATGGAATATTACTCAGCCATAAAGAAGAATAAAATTATGGCATTTGCTGGTAAATGGATGGAGTTGGAAAATATCATGCTAAGTGAAATAGGTCAAGCCCAAAAAACCAAAGGCCGAATGTTTTCTCTGATAAGTGCATGACAATATATAATGATGGGGGGTAGCAGGGAAAGAGAAGAATGAAGGAACTTTGGATGGTGTAGAGGAAAATGGGGTTGGAGGGGGTGGGGATGGAAAAACAGTAGAAGAAACAGTATTACTTTCTATATATGTATGATTACATGAATGGTGTGAATCTACATTGTATACAACCATAGAAATGAAAAGCTGTACCCCATTTGTGTACAATGAATCAAAATGTATCTGTAAAAATAAAAAATATTTGAATTAAAAAAGTTGCCCACATGCTTTTTTTAGGATTTTTTAAAAGTTGTTGATGAGCCTTTATTTATTTATATGCGGTGCTGAGAATCAAACCCAGTGCCTCACACATACTAGGCAAGTGCTCTACCACTGAGCTACAACCCCGACCTCCAGCTCTTTTTATTTTGAGACAAAGTCTCCTTAAGTTGCTGAGGGTCTCACTAAATTACTGAGACCGGCCTTGAACTTGCAATCCTCCTACCTCGGTCTAGCTAGTTGCTGGGATCACAGGCATGCACCACCATTCTGGACCCTGTCCCACATCTTAAAATTTGGTAATCATACTGATTTAAAATAGTTGTGATAGCAAATAATAAATGTATAGCACTCAGCACAAAATCTAGTGTGTAAGAGAAACACCATCAGAGTTTCTACTCAATATAGCCTGGCTGTGATGGCTGTCAACATAGCTAACATTTACTCCCCTAACTCCGTACACAAAATCCTATCACATTTTCAGAATTTCAATTATTTGTTTTTGTTTTTTGCAGTGCTGTGTATCAAACCCAGGACCTTAAGCATAAAAAGCACTCTGATGTGCACACCCCAGCCCTATAAATATGTATCTTCAGGATTCTTTACTTGCCTACATTTTCATATTAATACAGTTTGTGTTTGTGTGTGGTAAATACACAAAAAAATTACCATTTTAACCAGATGTTTTTGGTTTTGTCTTTTTTGGTTGTTTTTGTTTCAGTATTAGGAATCAAATCCAGGCTCTTACCCTACCCCTGAAATACACCCTCAACCCCCATTTTAACTAGTTTTTAAGTTCGCTAGCATTAACTACATACCCATTGTTGTGCATAGGAAGTGTTTAACTTTAGCCAAGTCATGTAGTAGCAATTCTGTTCAGTATTTTTAAATGATTATTTCTTTCACATGCGACAGGGCAGATTCAATTCCTTTTAGGGCTTTGTGTTTTCCTATTTTGCATAGTTCCTTTTTTTTTTTTTTTTTTTTTTTTGTCAGTTTCTCTAAGGGCGTTTCCTACAGACCGAGCGAGCCAATTGTTGAGAAGTAAACTTCCTATTTGTTACGAAAGTATCCAGCTACATACCGACAAAACTTGTTTCTATAATTTGCCCAGTAAAGTCCCGCGCGAGGGCTCTAGAATCGCGAGAAGCCTCTGATTCAGGCAGGAAGGTAGTTTAGCCGCATTAGATCCCAGCAGCCTTAGCGAATTTCTAAATCCCTCTGCGCGCATGGCGTTGCGCAGGCGCAGTGGGCCTTCCTCGACTTCCGGTCCCCTCGTGGGTATAAATATGGATGCTTCGGCGTAGTCGGTCTTTCGGAGTGACGCTATCGCGGAGAACTTGCTGGGCTAGGTGAGTGTTTTTACTTCGGTGGGTTTTTGGTTTTTTTGTACCCCCCGCCCCCAGCCCCTGGCTCTGGGTCTGTTACCTTGGGAAGGCATCCAGCCCTTCCCTGAGGATCATGTCGTTTAAAAGGATTGCTTTTTAACGGCATCCATTCAAACTACATTTAGGCACGCGACGGGGCTGAGCAGGTTGTGGGCCGCGGAGCCCCAGTGTCCTTGAGGACTGCTATCCGAGTCAGAGATGATTAAGGCACGATGTTACCAGCTACCCACAGTTGCTTTTGAGTCTGGCAGGGGTGCATGCTCCCGAAAGGAGTTGCAGACAAGCGTTTTATTCCGCGTTTAAAAAGTGTCCAAATGGGCTGGGGAGATAACTCAGTCAGTAGAGTGCAAGCATGAGACCCTGGGTCAGATCCCCAGCACAGCAAAAAAAAAAAAGTGTCCAAATTTCGTGGCAAGCCTTAGTCCTACCATTTGTTGCGATTGGGGCAGTGTAGCGATGCCGTGTGCTTTATTTGAAATTATGCTGTTTCCTACCTTGTTTGTTCCATTCTACTTATAATAGTTCAGTGGGGTTTCTATACAAGTTGGTCGCTTAATTACTTAAGACTTGCTGATCTTAAAAGCCGAACTTCGTTTCCGATTTTGGAGTTGAGGTTCTAACATAACATCCAGGGGAGTCGCTACCAATTAGATAAAATTTGTTCCTTCCCACAGTCTTTTGTAAGTTAAGTGAATTCCGGTAACGGTCCAACGTGGATACTCTCGGGAGGTCACTCTCCCCGGGCTCTGTCCAGGTGGCATAGGGGAGCATAGGGCTCTTGCCCCATGATGTACAGTCCCTTTCCACAACGTTGGAGATGAAGCTGGGCTTTGTGTCTGCGCCTGCATATTCCTACAACTTCTCAGAGTCTTGTGGACAATGACTGAGGAGACAAACCATGCAGGAAACAAAGTAGTTTAGATAACTCCATTGAAGTTAGATAACTGGATTGAAGTTAGTCCCCTGTGTTTGAGATAGACCTGCTTTAACCTTTGTTACTGTATTGATAAATGAACACTTTGTTTTGCAGAATTCATGATCCCAAATAACTTCTTTGGGTAAGTAGCTTCTAAGATATTCACATCATAAGTGGTTGGGGAGAGGGGGGCTACTTATAAGTGAAAAGGTTTATAGTGGAGCTCAGGTCTCTTAACCAAAGGCACAGTGGCAGAGTCTTCTGTGAAGAGCTGTATGGATTTGCATGTCTCCAGGCCGAGCTCCAGCTAAGTGTTTAATTGACATATACAGTTCCACAGGGTTCAAGAGGCTGTGCATCTTTAAACTTTTAATGTTCAAGTATATAAACCATGAAGTAAATATTAGCAAAGGCTAGTTTGGGATTTACTAGAAGCAGTTTCAATCTATCTACAGGTATGGTGAGGTGAGAAAAATTAAAGCCTGTGAGGATGTTTTGAGGGACAAGATATATAGGGCCATTGGCATTTGTCAGCTATTCTAACTCCACACTAATCAAGCATTCCAACGTGGATACCCCGGGAGGTCACTCTCCCCGGGCTCTGTCCAGGTGGCATAGGGGAGCATAGGGCTCTTGCCCCATGATGTACAGTCCCTTTCCACAACGTTGGAGATGAAGCTGGGCTTTGTGTCTGCGCCTGCATATTCCTACAACTTCTCAGAGTCTTGTGGACAATGACTGAGGAGACAAACCATGCAGGAAACAATACCTAGCATACTAAGAATTTTTTAATTAGACATATCTTTGGGATTCTGATCTTGTGTTTACTTTCATTCAGGAGAGAAGAGGAGCAGCATCCGACTTAAACTGTTGACCTAATACTTACTTTGGGATCCTTTAATCAGAAGTAAGAATAGTCACTTAAATTTTAAAAAGTGTACTAAGAGTTTGAAAATCATCTCTTAGGATTATCTAGGAATGCAAATTCTAGCTACATAGTTCACCGAGTACCTGAAAATTGATGAATTCAAGAAAACACTGGGTTTGAGAAAATAAGGCCTTTGAGGCCCTGGATTCAATTTCCAGCATCCAAAAAGAAAACTTTAGGCCTATGAAGTTGAAATTTGTCAAAATGACTCTAAAATTAAGATATTACTTATTTCTTTCCAAATTCCAAACAACCAGTCGTGTTTTATAATAAATGGATTGCAAAAGAACATTATGCGAAGTCTTGAGCAAAATTAATGTTGATTTCCATTTTCTACTATTTGTGACAACACCTAACATGTTTTTCAGGCAAGCCTAATGTATTTGTGAATTGAAATAAAGGTGACTGTGTATTTGTGTGGTTCTCTCTTTCATGTAAAAATGTTAGGAACTTCAGCCATACTGAATGGTGCAGTTTAACTAAGTTACTTGGTATAATGTCACAAGATTTAAAGTTCCAGGCTTTGCCCTTCTAACCTGTTTTTCTTGGGAAAGAACATTTTTTCATGCTTCCCTACCATATGGGAAAGACCTTAAGGGATGAATAGTCTGCATGTACAGCTAGTGTGCTTGCTTAATCCTGCCTGTGAAACAGTTGGGCCTTAGATTGTTAGCCTGCTTCATCATGTTACAGAGTTAAGTCACAATGGAAGGCTGGTTAAGCCTCTGCACTGATTGCCTGCAGTGTAGGAAGGTCAAGTCCCTAAAGGGTGGACTAGAGGGGAACCACCTAGAAGGTAAGAGTTGTAGAAGTCACTGGGAACAGGTTTGTGGCAAGTGGATCAGTTTGAATGTGAGTTGTAGTTCTTGGGGCTGCCCTGTTGGCCATTTTCAATCTACATGCCCCATCGCTGGGGTGTAGTTACTTAATTTTCTCTCCACAGTGTCACTAGCTTTTTGAGAGTTTTTGATTTCTCATTGTCACTTAGTGCCTGTAGTGCCAGGCTTCCAGGTGCATTTCTCTGACTGCTTAAGTACATGAGACATCTGATGTTCTGAGCCCCACTTGTAAAGGTCAGCATGCAGCAGATAGTAGGATTTCTAATTTGCTCTTGATTTAAGTCGTAGATGGACACAAGACCTTTATTACATGGTGCAGAGTGTCCAACCCAGTGTCTGCCATTTGCTAAGCAAGCATTCCACTACTAAGCCACAAGCCTTTTGTTTTGAGAACAAGATCTCACTAAATTGTCTCTGCAGGACTGGAACTAGGGATCCTCTCTTGGCTTCCCAAATAGTCTGGCGTCGCGGGCATGCAAACACTCTTCTGGTTGCTTAAACCGAGAATATAGTACACAGTAAATCATGTTGAAGGTGATCTGATTTTTAAACCAGGCATTGTGGTACGATGTGTAGGGTTCATCTAATTAATTCTCTGCATCTCTAAAGGCATTAGCTATTTTTTGTGGTACTAGGAATTGATCCCAGGGCCTCACATGCTACATGTTCTCCCACTGAGCTATATATCCCTAGCCCCAAAGCCTTTTTTTGTGCCCATTTGTAGGCATGGAACTAGCCCACATTATACTACCAGAAAGTGGCAAAGCATCTAGAGCAAGGCAATAGACTACACACCACTGATATAAACAGCATCTCCATCTGGTTTAAACCAGAGGACACCAGCACCCCCCCACCACCATCACCAGGAGTTCAACCTAGGGTTTCACGCATCTAGGCAAGTGCTCTGCCACTGAGTTAATGCCCTCAGCCCCATAGAGATTTTTTTATGTTAGGCAAGTGTAAATAGCCACGAATAAAGAGTCTTTGCTTGGTGTTCTTTGGGTATTTGTCCCAAGACCCTCAAGACTTGAGGTGCTCAAGTCTTAACATGGAGTATTTCCTTATACTTCAAAACCATCCCAGTATGACTTAATCCAGTGTAAATAAAGTTGCATTGTTACGGAAATCATCACAAAAGTCAGTTTCCTGGAGAATGAGGGCTCTTCCCTAGCCACACCTCACTCTTTGACCCCTGTCTTTGTGCATGACTTTCCCATGCACTAAGATGCCATACCCTAGTGACAAAATACATTTGATGAGCTTATACCATGTACTAGAATTATCTAATTTTCACAACAGCTGGTGTGGTGCAGGGGCTTATTCTTATTTTTGTAAGTAAGGGAAACAGGTTAGTTGTTCAGGGTCAGATTTCAAGGACTGGTAGTTTCTATACCCTGAATCTCTGCCCCCCACACACTGGGGACTGAACCAGAGGGCACTTAACCCCTGAGCCCTTTTTTATTATTTCTAGACAGGATCTTGATAAACTGCTTAGGACTTTGCTAAGTTGCTGAGGCTGATCTGGGACTTGTGATCCTCCTTGCCTCAGCCTCCCAAATTCCTGGGATTAGAGATGTAGGCCAACATGCCCAACCATAGAGCCTGAACACTCTCTTTTTTTTATATATATATATATTTTTAGTTGTAGATGGACACAATATGTTTATGTGATGCTGAGGATCAAACCCAGTGCCTCACATATACTTGGCAAGCTCTCTACCACTGAGCTACAACCCCACTCCCAAGAGCCTGAACCATTAACAACCATCTTCACCTTGCCTTGTTCTAAGCATCCAGAATGACCTCACTGACACTTGAAGGTCAGACTGGCCCTTTGAGCACTCCTTCATGATCATCATTATAATGAAATAATTTTTTTGAATTGATGTCCACCTAACCTAGTTGAAGGAAAGGAACTGCATATGTAAGTACCTAGGACTATGCCTACCACATACCAAGTACTGGCTGGTGACGTCCTTTTTCTGTGTTGTTTTCATTGCTTTCTGTTTTGATCTTTTTTATTTCCTTTTTTCCTTCCGCATGCTAGGCGAACGCTCTCCGAAAGGAGCTATTTCTTCAGCTCCTATTTCCTTTTTTCCTATCTATTTGGGAGCTAGTTTTTTTTCCTAGTTAATGTAGAAGCTAAGGTCATTGATTTAGGACCTTTTTTTTTTTTTTTCCTGATGTAGTGCTTGCTATAAATTACCTCCAAAATAAGTCTTACCGACATCCCACAGACTCTGATATGTTTTCATTTTAATTAATGTCAAAGTACTTTCAGGTTCCTTTTTTACTTTTTTGATCCGTGGCTTGCTTAAAACTGTTTAGTTTTTAAACATTTGGTAGTTTTCCAGAGATCTGTTTTGAAGAGATATGGAGTCAGGCCAGTCAGGCTGGCCCCAAACTCCTGAGCTCAAAGTGAGCTTGGGTCAGCTTCCCAAGTAGCTGGTGACTACAGGCTCATTTGCCTGGCCAAAGACCTTTCTGTTATTAATTTCTAGATTTTTTTTTAAATTTTTTCTTTTTTCAGGGGTTGTAGGGGTGGCTGCTGGGGATTTAACTCAGAGGTGCTTTACCAATGAACTACATTCCCAGACCTTTTTATTTTTTATTTCAATACAGGATCTGGCTAAATTGCCGAGACTGTCCTTGAACTTGAGATCCTCTTGCCTCTGCCTTCTGAGTTGCTGGGATTATAGACATGTACCACCATGCCAGCCCCATGTTTCTACTTTTTGAATACACAGACATTGGGCTGGGCCAGTGGGACACAATTGTAATCCCAGTGACTCGGGAGACTGAAACAGGAGGATCACAAGTTTGAGGCCAGCCTTAGCAACTTAGTGAGGCCCTAAACAACTTAAGACCCCGCCACAAAATAAAATATAAAAAGGCCTGGGGATGTGGCTCAGTGGTAAAATGCCTTTGGGTTCAATCCCTGGTACCAAAAAATAACAGATGGTTTGCATTTGTGTTTTGTTTTGTTTTGTTCTGTTTTGTTTTACTTGTTTTGTGTTGGGAATTGAAACCAGGACCTTACACAACCCGGACAAGAGCTTCACCACAGAACTACATCTCCAGGCCATAATAACTGTTTCAATTCCATCACTCCTATCATCTCTGTCACTTCTGGATCAGGTTCAGTTAATCAACAGTTCTTTTTTTTCACATTCAATAAAAAAGTGACAGGGTATGAAAAAAAAGCTAATGTTTGATTCTGAGACAAAAAAGTTCTGTGGACCTATTAAGTTTTCATGGAAGTAGGGCTGAATTGGGCCTTAAAACATTAAAAATGCTGTTGCCAGGCACAGTGGCACAAACCTGTAATCCCAGTGGCTTGGGAGACTGAGGCAGGAGGATTGCAAATTCAAAGGCAGCCTCAACAATTTAGCAAGGTCCTAAGCTACTTAGCAAGACCCTGTCTCAAAATTTAAAAATTTTAAAAAGGGCTAGGGATGCGACTCAGCTATTAAGTGCCACTGGTTTCAATCCATGGTACCAAAAACTAATATATATATGAAGAATTCCAAATTATTATGTTATATATATAATATTTAACAAGAAATCCCATCATTATGGGGCTGGGGCTGTGGCTCAGTGGCAGAGCAGTTGCCTAGAGTGTGTGAGACACTGGGTTCTTAGCACCACATAAAAATAAATAAAGGCATGCTGTCCATCTACAACTACAAAAAAAAATTAAAAAGAAATCCTATCATTATGTGCAACTATAATGCATCAATAAAATGTGCAAAGAGCTGGGTACGGTGGCACACAACTGTAATCCCAGAAGCTCAGGAGGCTGAGGCAGGAGGATCACAAATTCAAAGCCGGCCTCAGCAACTCTGTGTGTCTAAATAAAATACACAAAAGGGCTGAGGATGTGAGGATGTGATTTAGTGGTTAAGGCCTCTGGGTTTAATCCCCAGTACAAAAAAATTTGGAAGGAAAAAAATGGTAGTAAAATTAACTATGAAACATATATATATAAAATTCAGGCTGGGATGATGCCACATGCATGTAATCCCAGCTCGAGGTTGACATAAGAGGATTGCAAGTTCAAGGCCACCCTGAGACCCTATCTCAAAATTTTAAAAAGAGAAGGGGAATAAAAGGCTTAGGGTATAACTCAGTGCTAGAGCACCCCAGGGTTCAATCCCCAGTACCACCAATAAATAAATTATATGTGTATACATATATGTGTGTGTGTGTGTGTGTGTGTGTGTACACACACACTGGGTTCAATTTCCAGTGCCTCTCCCCCAAAAATTATATATATGTATACATATATATTTATATCAAGAATTCAGCTAGGTGGGTAGTTATTCTCCCTACTAGGGAGAATACCCCAAGTAAAGGTGAGAGGGTAGGAATGTGTAATGGGCACCTTCAAAGTGTAGTGTAGCAGCTAAAAGAGAAATGGGAAATCAGTAGCTCAGGGCATTTGTAGCCTTGTGCTCCAGGCACAGCACAGAAGAAATACTTGTTGAATTGGATTGAGTTTTTAAAGATTTCTAAGCAGGGTAACATCTCACTGAAAGTCAACCAGAAGGATAGTTTTAAACAACTAAATAGAAATATACAGAGAATTTAAAAAAGAAAACAAGGTTTGAACCTGTACTTTTCAGAGAACCCTAATATTGGCTGGAAGTATAAAGTTGGGGGAGGGAGTCTACATCCATGGGGAAGTACTGAAATTTATTTTGAATTTAGTTTAAGATGTTGAGTTGCACCAGACACAGTGGTGCATGCCTGGAATCCCAGTTGCTTGAGAAGCTGAGGCAGGAGGATTGCAAATTCAAAGCCAGCCTCAGCAACAAAATGAGACCCTGTCTCTAAATAAAATATAAAAAAGGGACTGGGAATGTGGCTCAGTTGCAGTGTGCCCCTGAGTTCAATCTCTGGTACCAACAAAAAAAAAAGATGTTGAGTCGCTGGGCATAACACACACCTATAATCCCAGTTACTTGGGAGGCTGAGATAGGGAAATGGCAAGTTCAAGGCCAGCCTGAGCAATTTATTAAGAAAAAAAGTTGTTGGGTCTTCTGGATAGAGATGCAGGGTGACGACTTGGGGTAGACATCAGAACCAGCCCAGATGGGCTCACCTGTCAGTTAAAAGGTGGTAGGTAGCTCATGGCTGGGGACATAGCTCAATGGTAGAGAACTTGCCTGATATGCATGAGGTCTTGAGAGTTTGATCCCCTGGACCCCCCAAAAATGTGATGGCACAGCCTTAAACAAGAGCCAGGTCTCCTTCCACCAGTTGTGTGATGACCCTGGAACTTGCTTAACCTCTTTGAATTTCATTTTCCAACTCATGAGGATTTTTGAAGAACAAATGACCTAATGCCCATGGACATGTTTCTGTAGTTAACAAATGGCTTTACAAAATAGGTAATATCATTTTTTACATTACATTAAAGCTATGTGAATGAGTAAGATCTTGAAGACAACAGAGAAAGAGATCAGAGATCCCAGGGTAAAAACTTGGAGAAATTTTGCAATATATCGTCCAAAAAAGGAGTCCACGATGGAGGCAGAGGTAAATTTGAACAGGTAAGACTCTCTGAAGGCAGGGAAGTGCTTTGGGGTGGGTACTGCATAATAGGAAAAATTCAGTTGGAAAATACTGATCAAAAATGTCCATCTAGGGATGAGGGTGTAGTTCTGTCATAGAAATCATGTTTAGCATGACTGAAGCCCTGGGTTCACTTGCAGCCCATCCCCCCACCAAAAGTTTTTGGAGGCAAAATTAATGTATAACAGAAAATACCCTTCTGTAGAGATTGCTGCCCTGACCTGGGAAACCCCAAGACACACAATCAAGTGGCCTGAGAGGTCACCTCAGGGCCCACCTGGAATCCTGAACTTTGCAACCTGAAGAAGGGGTATGTTGACAAGAGAGGGTATTATGCCTGGTGCTTCACCTCTTCAACTCCCAAGTGTACTTCACACCCTATCTTCTTTCTTTTCTGGCTCCTCCCTCTTCTAGCTACCCCCATTCTTGGATCCTCTTTTCCACAAGCCCATTCTCCACTTTGTTCCCAAAATTCAGATCCCTCCCCTAGTTCCCCATTGCCTCAGAAGAGAGGCTGTATTCCATAGACACCCAAGAACTAGCATCCATCATCCATCACTCCTACAGGGCATCCTCTGCCCCCATCTATATGGCAATTTCCAACAGCATCCCTGCGCTTTCCTGGCTCCCTCTATTTGCAAGTGTTGCTTCTCCCAGAATGCCTTGTCCTTCTAGACTAGGAAAGGTGTTCTTAAACCCCATGCTGACTCAAATGGCCCTGCGCGAACTTTTTTAACTTTTTTTTTTTTTTTTTTTTTGTAGTTGTAGATGGACAGAATGCCTCTATTTTATTTTATTTTTTAATGTGGTGCTAAGGATCGAACCCAGTGCCTCACACAAGCTAGGCAAGCGCCCTGCTACTGAGCTACAGCCCCAGCCCCGCCCTGTGCGAACTCTTATGACCCTGTTGAAAGTGATTTCTCATCTTCCCCGGAGAGACCCTCTTGAGGACAGAAAAAAGTCACTTTTTTCTCTGAACAGACGCTTAGGCATCAGATTTTCCCAAACGAACCTGATTCAAGCAGTCATTCTGGTCACTTGGTGTCAATCCACTTGGCCGAATTTGGGGCTTCCGAAACACACTGCCACTGTAGCTAGGCCAGGTGAGAGCCTGGTCAAAGCTCCCCGCTCAGGAGCGAGCCACTCGCACTTTCTGGGGTGGCCGCCAGGGGCCGCCGGGCTCTTTGTTTTCCTTTCTGGCCAGGGTCGGGGCCGGAGGCCTGCAGAGCGCATGCTCCGGGGCAGTTCGCGGCCCGGCCAGTGATCGCTGGAGTTCGTTGTAGCCGACCCGCACCAAGGTAGGTCGCCCCGAGACGTACGGAGAGTCCCGTGGGGAGGACGGCGCGTGGGGCGGCCCGGGCGGGGCGCGGCGACCTGGATCGTTGCTTGCGCGCGCCTGCCGGAGTCGCGCGACGCCGGCCCACGCGAAGCGGGCGGCAGTGAGACGCGGTGCGGGCGCGCGTGCTCCGGCCCCGCGGGCGGCCAGCCGGGCCCCGCCTCACCCGAGCCGGGGCCGCGCAGCCCCTCCGCCGCGGCGCCAGCGCAGGCGGGAGATTCAAACGGCCCGAGTGCGGCGGGCTGGGCTCGCGGCGACCTCTCTGGCCCGCGGTGTGCGGACCCGCGTGCCTCGCGGCTGGTTGGCCGCACGGCTGGGGCTGCGTCTCCGCAGCAGGGAGAGGGTTTTGTCCGGCATTCGTTTGGAGAATGCGGTTTGCAGAACAGGGGAACTTTGCCCCGGAAGGGTCTGCTTTAGGAACCCGAGGGTGGGGTGGTGAGGGTCCGCTGCGAGCAAAGGAGCCTCAGCATCAACAGGCACCTCCTTGACTGTTGGCGGTGGAGAGGTGTGCCCAGAACGCCGCATCAGTTCAGTCTGTGAACAGATTATTTGCTGGCCATCCATTCTGTGCCGCTGTTAAAGTGCTGGGCAACAATGGTGAAAGGGGCAGGCCTCATGTGGCCTTTACAACCCTGGGAGAGTCTCTGTGTGTGTCCACAGTTATGGTGTGATCACAAAAGTATGCCCCTGGCGCCCAGAGCACTGCTGCTGGGGAGTCATTCATCAGAATGTGTGACTTGTGTGTCCTAGCTTTAGTGGAACATACGGAGTGTTACAGTAACCCCACAGAGAGACCCGCCAACCCTGCTCACGAGGGTCAGGGATAGCTTTCCAGGTGAAGTAACTCTTGACTGGGTTTTTTTGTTGTTGTTTTAATATATTTTTACTTGTAGATGGGCACAATACCTTTATTTTACTTATTTATTTTTATGTGGTGCTGAGGATGGAACCCAGTGTCTCACACATGCTAGGCAAGTGCTCTACCACTGAGACCCAATCCCAGCCCTTGACTGAGTTTTGATGGAACCTTGGAGGCCCACCCAGGGTGGGAGGGTGGTGGGGTCAAGGAATCCGGCAGGGTGCACAGCACATATAAAGACATGAAGGTATGGGTGAGTGTTGTGATCAAGGATACCGGGTGGACTGAAGCAACTCTGGTACAGCAGGGTCTTAGTGTGAATAATTAGAATACAGGACCAAGGAACACTGGTTCTGTAGAGGAGGCAGGGAATTTTTCCCCAAAGAAGGGCATGAGAGTGGAGCTTGGAAAGATGAATTAGGAGTTAATCAGGTTTCAATTAAAGACAACACTAGAACAGGAATCTGTTGCCCTTGGGCTACCACTCCTCCTGAAACTTAGTTTCTTCATATGTAAAATGAAGGTAAGTTGTATGTGATGAGGATTTCTGATGTCCTATAATTTCCATAAAGCAGTGGTGCTAACATCAGTTGAAAGCTGTGGTCCCTTTCTCCAGGAAAAACGAACACAGAGGCCCAGGCACAGCTCCATATACTAGAGGGACCACAGAGAGGAACTTCTGGTGTGAAGTATGCCAGCTCTGTGCCTGGCATAAAAACAACTCAGCAAATGTTTGTTGACATGGGAGCCCTCCTCCCTTCCCTCCTGGGGACCTTTCACACAAAGAGATTCTTCAGCCCCTGAGTCTGGCAGGCAAGTTCTGCTTCCTGGTGTGGAGGGAACAGACATCCACTGTGGTCCCAGAGTGCTTGGTTTCCCTTTGCTGAATCCAGGCTGTGGTGAGGTCACAGGGAATTGTAGCAGGAACACCAGGCTCTGGTAGACTATCTATACTAGTTTGCCTATCCACTTCAATCAACAAGTGAAGAAACTAAGGTGGGGGGTGGCTCTGGCTGTGGGTGGGGAATGGTCCAGAGACCTGGATTTCATCCCACCTCTGTGTGGTCTGGGGCACCTTCTCCTGAGCCTCATCTCCTTTATCTGTAATACTAGAGTAATAAGCCTTACCTCAGGGCACCCTAGAAAAGGTTGGCACATCATAGGTGCCTACTCATTAGTAGACACTGACTCTGTATCTGACTTATTTGTAACTGTGTCTCATTCTTCTCCCTAACTGTAAACTTGTAGATAGAAATAGGGTATAGAAAGTGGGACTGTGAACATGATGACAAAAGACAAGTCCTATAGAGACTGTGATCAAGAAAACATGCAGGAGCTGGGTGTAGTGGCACACACCTATAATCCCAGTGACTCAAGAGGCTGAGGCAGGAGGATTGCAAGTTTGAAGTCAACCTCAGTGATTTAGCAAGATTCTAAGCAACTTGGGCCCTGTCTCAAAACAAGCAATGGGGGATATAACTCAGTGGTAAAGCACCCCTGGGTTCAGTCCCCCAGAATCAGAAAAAGAGGAAGAAAAAGAAAATACACTCAGAGGCTGGGGGCATAGCTCAGTAGTAGAACCTATACTATAACTTGTGCAGGGCCCTGGGTGGGACCCCTGGCACCAACAAAACAAAATAAAAAAACACCCCAGAACAGTAAGGGAAGTAATCTGTAGAAAGAAATAATTTGCACAGTTGAGGATATGCTGGCAGGTAACAGGCACAAGGCTTCACCCTTTAGAAGATGTCCACTCCCCCGGCAAAGGACCTGCCTCTGTGGTTATGCACAGCAGCCATGTGCAGTGCCTAAAATCCTCCACCTTACAGATGAAGAGTCTGGGGTTCAAAGGCAACTCAGGTCTGTGAGACCAGAACCTGTGTGCTTTCCACCACGACAGGAAGCTGTACCCATTGTCTGGATATGTCAGCAGCCCACCCAGAAGCTCCAGCTGCCTCATTGTCTTCTCTCTGCTCTCAACATCCTCTCAATTGACTTCTACTCTGTGCACCTTCTAGTTAGCCAAGCTCATGGGGAATCTGGGAGAGGAATTTCTGGTATAAAGTGTGCCAGCTCTGTGCCTGGCATAATTGCAACTCAACAAATGTTGGTTAACATGGAAGCCCTCCTCCTTTCCCTCTTGGGGACCATTCACACAGAGATTCTTCAGTCCTGGAGTCTGAAGAACAAGCCCCTGAGTTTAGAAGGCCTGGCGGTCAGGCTACCGTAGTCCTCTTCTGTATGGTAGTCTGCCTTGAACTTACCTGTTCACTTTGTGTGGGGGGAGGAGCACTGGGGGTTGAAACCAGGGAACTCTGCCACTAAGCTACATCCCCAGCCTTTTTGTTGCCTTGTACTTTGTGGCACTGGGGATGGAACTCAGGATCTTGTGCATGCTAGGGAAGTGCTCTACCACTAAACTACATCCCCAGCTGCTTAGGGTTTTTGATAAATAATGTATAATTAGCACAGGAAAATGTATGCCACATCTAACATGTAGTATTTGGCTGGGTTTTTCAGGACAGGAAGATGCCACCCAAGCGCATAGCTAAGAGAAGATCAGCCCCAGAAGATGCCATCCCCAAAAGCAAGAAAGTGAAGGGTAAGTTGGCTGTGGCCTCTTTTTTCTGGTTGTGGGTGGCCTCTTGAAACCCTGGGAATCTGGGACTGGGCTCCTTCCTCCCTGAAAGATGAGGGGCTTGGATTGTCTAGGGACCCAACTCAGCTGGAGGTTTTCCTATAGTTCATTGAATCCCATCCTCAAGGAATTAAAAACTGGGCTGACAGCCCAATGTGGTGGTGGTGTATGCCTGTAATCCCAGTAATTTGGGAGGTTGAGGCAGGAGAATTGAAAGTCCAAGGCCAGCCTCAGCAATTTAGTTATACCCTCAGTGACTTAGCAAGATCGTGTCTCAAAATAAAAAGGACCAGGGATGTAGCTCAGTGGTAAAGTGCCCTTAGGTTAATCCGTTAATCCTCAGTACACACACACACACACACACACACAACAAAAAAACAAAAAGAAAGCCAAGACTTGTCTAAAAGCAGTAAGGCTGGCAAAAAAAAAAAAAAAAAAAAAATAGATCTTAGAATTTTGCTCCAGGCAGTAATGTATTTTGACTAGGACCACTGATTTCCAGAGGTAGGTCATGTACTGTCACTTTCTAGATGTGTAACCATGGGCAAGTTAAAACTTGGCTGAGCTTGGGTTACCCACCTAATGAAATGGAGATGAGGACAGCACTGACTTCTCTGGGCTGTTGTGAGGATTAAATCAGACAATGTGATTCTTATCATACTCCCTGACAGCATTTGAGGGAGGAATTCGTGGTTTTCTTTTTTCTGAGATCCTGAAGTGGGGCAGGAACAAGAGAAAGCCACCCCCTATCTGGGAAGAGGGTATGTGAACCCACACTCAGACAGTGTCTGTCTTTTGCAGACTCTCGTAACCAGGCAGTGAGGGCCACTGCCTCCCGCCGCGGTCCCAACGCCCGCTCCTGCCAAGGTGCCTGCAGGCCGAGCCCTCCTGACCAGAAAACCCAACCAGGTGGCTCCCTGCTCAGTGCACTCTCTGCGCGGGCCCCCAGGCCCTGGAGGCCATGGCCACGCCCCTGGAGGAGAGGCTGGACGCTATTGGCTGTCTGGGGCTGCAGGAGGCCTCCATTGGCCAGTAGAGGGCCTTGTGCCGCCCACTGGTGGGCACAAACCTCTCTGCAGATGCTTCTGTGGCCTGCCCCTTCCTCTTCAACTGCTAGTGGGCTGTCCCATAGGTTCAGAGTGGTCAGTTTTCCTCTGAGAATATATCCAGAAGTTGAAAATCACAGCCTGGGGATGGAGTAGGGTTAGGGTAGAGGCTGGTGACTGCTCTGATCCATATAGTCTCCCTTGATTTCAATGCAGACTGCTAAATTGCCTTATGACCCTGGGAAGGTGATTGAACCTCTGGGTTGCTCTATTCCCTTTTCTGTAATACAGGATCCTAAATATGGAAAATCTGCAGAGCAAATCAAAAGTAGAGCAAGCAGTCGGTAAAGGGTAGATATTATCTGAGCCCCAACTGCACCATGACTCCTGACAGACAACCTACGCTAACCGGGAAAACGTACCTGTTGTCCTCATGGTCCTCTTCCTCTTACCAAGATTCATTTCACAGTATGGAGTCTCCTTGTTTCCATTCCTTCCTGTCACATTAATAATGTGCTCAGCTTTTAATCTTCGCAGAAACCCTCTGAGATGGGTACTTTTGTTATCCCTGTTTCACTGATGAGGAAACATAGTCTCAAGAATGTCATACTAATAACTTGTGGCAGAGCAGGGGCTTGAACCAGATTCAAGATTAATTCTTGATTCCAGAGCCCATGAAGTGACCTCCCTTTCTCCTGTCATCCTGCCCACTCAGGGGCTATCTTCTCCACCCCTCAGTCTCACACAGGTCCCACAACACAGAACCAGGCTTGGTGCTGACACTGGGCCAGGGCGACGTGGGCCAGTTGGGCCTGGGTGAGAATGTTATGGAGAGGAAGAAGCCTGCCTTGGTGCCCATTCCAGAGGATGTTGTGCAGGCTGAGGCTGGGGGCATGCACACCGTGTGTCTGAGCAAAAGTGGCCAGGTAGGCTGGGGGGTTGTACAGGGCCTGGGGCCAGGGTGGAGTGGGGTGGGGTTGGAACAGGAGCTTTGAGCCATACACATTTCACTGGGGAGATGGAGCTGGCTAGCCAAGCAAGGAATGGCCTAAATAAGAGTGGACTGAGAGGCCAGATCTTGCACTAATGGGGGCATCCTGGGCATAGGTCTACTCCTTCGGCTGCAATGATGAGGGTGCCCTGGGAAGGGACACATCAGAGGAGGGCTCAGACATGGTCCCCGGGAAAGTGGAACTGCAAGAGAAGGTGGTACAAGTGTCAGCAGGAGACAGCCACACAGCAGCCCTCACCGAGGATGGCCGTGTTTTCCTGTGGGGTTCATTCCGGGTAAGACTGGGTCTGGAAGACTTCATGGGACTGAGGGTATAGCTCAGTGGCAGAGAGCTTGTCTAGCATGCATGAGGTCCTGGGTTTGATCCCCAGCACCCAAAACAAAAAAGACTGGCCAGATAATGTGGTGCATGCCTATAGTCCCAGAGACCCAGAGACTGAGATAGGAGAAGCACAAGTTCAGAGTCAGCCTCAGCAACTTAGCAAGACCCTGTTTCAAAATAAAAAAATTAAAGGGTTGGGGATGTGGCTCAGTGGTTAAGCACCTCTGGGTTCAATCCCTAGTACCAAAAAAAAAATTATCCAACCTCCTTACCACCACTGTACTTACTTATTGGTGGGCTGATAAAGGCCCACAGGCCAAGCTGGGGTCCAGATCCAAGTCTCTGACTTCTTCATCTTGGCCTGTCCACAGTACTGGCTCTTGAATCCAATGTTATGAGATGCATGTCCTGGGAAAGAGATGGGTCAAAGATGCCTTTGGGTGAGGCTGATCTAGAAACTGCTATTATCACCCATCCTGGGCTGGGGAGATAGCTCAGCTGGTAGAGTGCTTACCTCACAAGCACAAGGCCCTGAGTTCGATCCCCAGTACCACCAAAAAAAAAAAAAAAAGAACCACCCATCCCATTACCTGTGTCTCCTTCTCCCCTTTCCAGCCCTATTCCCTGCTTTCCAGAGGGTCTGGGGGAGTGAGGCAGGGATTGTCACATCACAGTGTTCCCAAGGTAGGGGAATGTAGTTTAAAAAACAGTTTCAGCATTAAAATTGGTATCTTGGGGGTTGGGGTTGTGGCTCAGTAGTGGGGCATTTGTCCAGTATGTGTGAGGCACTAGGTTTGATTCTCAGAACCACATATAAATAAATAAATAAAATAAAGATATTGTGTCCATCTACAACTAATTTGTGTGTGTGTGTGGTGCTGGGGACAATTAAATTTTTTTTAAAAATTAGTATCTTGGTATTTATTTTGAGGTCTCAAAAAAAATAAAGGAATCTGATGAGTTTCCTCATCAAAGCTATTTTAAAATTTTTATGGAGAATTTCTTCACATATATGAAAGTAATCAGAATTATATATTGAACTTTCCATCTACTTGCCACAAAGTTTCAACAGTTATCAACTTTTAGCCAGACATATCTCTACTCACCCACTCCTTAATTATTATAATGCAAATCCCAGATCATGTATGATTTTATTCATAAATATTTCAGTGTGTGACCTGCCTCCTGCCTGCCTCTTCATCCCTTCTGCCAACATTCAACTATACTTCACCAGACAGCTCTGTGGCCTCTCCCACAAGCCTGGATGTGACTGGTACAGGGCAGGTAGGACTAGCTGATAAGTGCTCTCTCCTTCCCTTCTAGGACAATAATGGTGTGATTGGGCTGTTGGAGCCCATGAAGAAGAGCATGGTGCCTGTGCAGGTGCAGCTGGACATACCAGTGGTAAAGGTAGCCTCAGGTGGGTCTGGGAGTATTCACTGTAGGCAGGAGCTAGAGGACCTTCTGGGGCTGACTCAGCCTTGGGCCTTACAGACAAGCCATACGTCCTCTGCCTTCCTCTCATCTTCAGGAAATGACCACTTGGTGATGCTGACAGCTGATGGTGACCTCTACACCTTGGGCTGTGGGGAGCAGGGCCAGCTGGGCCGAGTGCCTGAGTTATTTTCTAACCGTGGTGGTCGGCAGGGCCTTGGTAAGTAGCTTTAGTACATCCAGTGGGGCAACTTGACAAACTAACCCCAATGGTGGCTCAAAGCAGGAGGGAGTCTCTTGAGTTTCAGACTTGGATCAAATAGACTTGTAGCATTGGTTAAGATCTCACACTTTAAAAACTCAGACTTTAATGAGGTGTGGTAGCACACACCTATAATCCTAGCTACTTGGGAGACTGAGGCAGGAAGATCACAAGTTTGAGGCCAACCTTGGCAACTTCGCAAGACCCTGTCTCAAAGATTTTTTAAAAATGGGGCTGGGTATATAGCTCAGTGGTAGAGCACCTACTTATCATGTGCAGGACTCTGGGTTCATTCCCCAATGGTGAAAAAAAGTAAAAAGGAGAACTCAGACTTTGGAAACTGATGACTACCCTGGGTTTGGGGTTGTTTTTTGTTTTGTTTTATTTTATTTGTTTTGTTTTTGGTGCTAGAGATTGAACCCAGGGGTACCACTGAGCTATATCCCTACCCCTTTTTATATTTTTATTTTTAGACAGGGTCTAAGTTGCTTAGGGTTTGGTAAGTTGCTGAGGTTGATCTCAAACTTTCAGGCCTCTTGCCTCAGCCTCCTGAGTTTCTGAGATTACAGATGAGTACCACCATGCCCAGCTACCCTGGGTTTGAATCCTGTTCTGCCACCTACTGGCTGTGGAACCTGGGTATAGTTTTCTTATCTCTAAACTTACCAGTCTTTAACCTTACTTCACTGTGTTGTGTGAAGTTAGATGAGTTAATTAGAAGAATATCTGGTACATCGTAAGTTCCACATAAACATTACTGGTAATACTGTGGGAATCTGAACATAGCACTTACACTGTCTTGGCTTTAGTTTTCTCCTCTTCTGTAAAATAAGGTTTAGAGTTCCTGCTTGGCCTCCTCCCAGTGGCTTTTGAAAGTAAAGAGAAATAGGCCCAGAATCAGAGAAAAGAAAGGCCATGTGCTTTGGTCACCGACCCTGGCTTCTCTACCTACAGAACGACTCTTGGTCCCCAAGTGTGTGATGCTGAAATGCAGGGGAAGCCGGGGCCACGTGAGATTCCAGGATGCCTTCTGTGGTGCCTATTTCACTTTTGCCATTTCCCAGGACGGCCACATTTATGGCTTTGGCCTTTCCAACTACCATCAGCTTGGTGAGTCTGAACCCAGCGTAGGCGTGGCCCAATGACCTGGGTTCCAGTCTTGGCTCTATCACTTATTCACTATGCACCCTTTGTGGAGTCCCCTAACCCCCCTGAGCCACGGTTTATCACCTATAAAGTGAGAATATTCATATCCTGGTGAGGGGGGCCTTGCTGTGGGATGGGAGTGAGAAAAACATCTGGAACACCTTCACCCCTATGGCAGGAACACCGGGCACAGAATCTTGCTTCATACCCCAGAACTTGACATCCTTCAAGAATTCCACCAAATCCTGGGTGGGCTTCTCTGGTGGCCAGCACCATACGGTCTGTCTGGATTCAGAAGGTAGGACCTCCACGTCATCTCTGTTAGAGGCAGACCAGGCCTGGCCAGACCTGGGCCTGTTCAACAATTTGGGCCAGACATGAGTCCATAACAGTCACCTTTGTCCCCCAGAGTCCTGGTGCTTTCAAGTATGAGTTCATTGGAGGTCTATGTGGAGATTCTCCTAGGACTCACCCAAAATGGGGATGCGGCACTACATACCTCCTTCTGACCATGCTGAGAGTGGGACAGGCTCCTGAGGATATGGGGACTCACCTGGCCTGCTGTCCATTTTTGCCCAGAACATGTCCTCCGCTACTGCTTATCTCTCCCTCTTCCCACAGGAAAAGCATACAGCTTGGGCCGGGCTGAGTATGGGCGGCTGGGCCTTGGGGAGGGTGCTGAAGAGAAGAGCATACCCACCCTCATCTCCAGGCTGCCCACCGTCTCCTCGGTGGCTTGTGGAGCTTCTGTGGGGTATGCTGTGACCAAGGATGGTGAGTGGGGCTGCCCACACCTGGTCTGGTTGGGGCCTGTGGGTCGTGATTCTCCCTAGCAGGCCCTGATGTCTGTCACCATCATGCTGGAGCTCAGATGCAGGGGTCAGTGTTGGTTACAACACCACTTTACTCCTGACTCTCAGAAGCTCTCTGTTTTGGTGACTATAAATGAATGAACAGATTATTTGAGATTGGGTCTCAGTATGTTGCCCATGCTGATCTCAAACTCCTGGGCCCAAATGGTCCTCCACCTAAGCCTCCTGAGTGCAAGAACTACAGGTGCACATGCCTGCCACGGTGCCTGGCTAGAAGTGATTAGTTCTGCAGAGGAGAAGAAGAGAGAGTAGATGTCACTGAGACCCAGAGAGGCAGTGGCACTTGAATCCAGGGCTGCAGATTTCCTAATTCAGGCTACTCTACCCAAGTGATGATCCCTTTATGTCCCAGCTTCCCAGGGAGTTATACTTCAGAGTCTTAGGGAAAAGGTAGGCTGAGTAGTCAGGGTCCTGACCAGCATAGGAGAGGAGGATGCCAACACGTGACTGCCAAAGCCTAAGTGGGTGAGGGTGTAGTAATAGAGAGCTGCTAGAAGACAGGCTGGCAAGCCAGGCATGGTGGTGCATGCATATAATCCCAGCGACTCAAAAGGCTAAGGCAGGAGAACCACAAGTTAGAGGCCAGCATCAGCAAATTATGAGGCCCTAATCAACTTAGCAAGTTCCTGTCTCAAAAAATTAAAAGGGGGCTGGGGATATAGCTCAGTTGGTTGAGTGCTTGCCTTGCAAGCACAAGGCCCTGGGTTCAAATCCCCAGTACTGGAAAAAAAAAAAAAATTAAAAGGGCCAGGGATGTGTCTCAGTGGTAAAGCACCTCTGGGTTCAATCCCCAGTACCTCAGAAAAGAAAAATGAAGTCAGGCTTGCAGAGATGCTTGATCTGAGACTGGGAAGACTTCTGAGGAAGTGGGGACTGGCACTGTACCCTAAAGGAAGGCATTCCCAGCTGGGGAACTTCCATAGCAGTCTCAAAGGCAATTGGTCCTGAGAATGGAGGGTGGATGCAGGGATTTGGGAAGCAGCCAGTCTTTTAAGGCTGCAAATCTCATGTCTGGGAGCAGAGAGAAGTCTTTAGCAGTGCAGAAGGACATTATCTCCTTGACTACTTCTAACTTCCCTGAACTCCCAGGGACTGGAGCCTTATCTGGCTACTATAAGCCAAGGCCAGAATTCACCCTCATGTTCCAGGCTTCTGGCAGAAAGTTGGAGCCAGGGATCCTGGAAACAGCTGCCACCATTTCTCTCCCACTACAGGTCGTGTTTTTGCCTGGGGCATGGGCACCAACTACCAGCTGGGCACAGGGCAGGATGAGGACGCCTGGAGCCCCGTGGAGATGACTGGCAAACAGCTGGAGAACCGTGTGGTCTTATCTGTGTCCAGTGGGGGCCAGCATACAGTCTTATTAGTCAAGGACAAGGAACAGAGCTGATGAAGCCCCTGAGGGCCTGGCTCCTTCCCCGGCCCCCCTCACAGAACAGGGAAGCAGAGACGCCTACAGATTCCAGCAGGCCTCTCCCCAGCCCCGCCCGAGCACTGTCATCTCCTGCTTTTTTTCCATCAGCAGAGCAGAATCCTTTTCTCTTTTTCTTCCTTCTTTCTGGAATCATCCTGGGACCTGCAGGATGAAGGGGGTGGGATATTGGAAGGTCGGTCAGAAGGAACATTACTCATCCCAGACCTATGTGGTCAGGCCTTTCCTCGCACTTTCCTATCTCCCATGGTCCTGGCTGGCCCTGGCTGTGCTCACAAAAGAACAACTTTGAGAAGTCGGGGCTACATCAAGACCAGTTCTAGTCTTTGTGTTTCTAACAGTCCACAGACAAACAGCTGGTACAGTCATCAGGCCCAGTTGTCATGGACCCATGCCTGGGGGAGTCTGGAGGAAAGGCAAAGCTACAGGGCCTGTGCACAATCCCAAGCCAAATATTTGGCTCTAAACAGGTGTCCAAGTGATCCACTTGATGAAGAGAAAGCCAAAAAGCTGTTCTCCCAGAAGCACAAAGCATACTCTTGTCTCAGGCATTGCCTGTGGTGTCCCCATTTGTTGGGCTGGACCTGCAACCAAGGACCTGAAAGCCAGGCTGAGCTGGGCTGGCCTGAGCTGGCTTGGGCTGGGCTGGGCAGGGCAGGGCAGGGCAGGGCAGGGCTGGGCACAGCATGGCACAGCATGGGGGTAGAGAGGATGAAAGGTTTTATGAACAGCAATACTGAGAGGGGAGGAAGAGAGGAGAAGGAGTTGGAGGGGCAAAAGCTGGTCCTCAGAAAAGGAAGCAGCAACTTGTATGGTGGCTGTGAAAATAGTTTTTGATTTTTTTTTAAATTGTAAAATATTTTGGAGGGAAGAGTGAAATCTTTTAACACTTTGAATAAATTTAAAGTTTTATAAAACAGGTCACTTGTTTTCTATATACTCCCTGTTCTTTTAAGGGACTACCTGCCATGTGTCAGGCACTATTGGGAAGGGCAGAAAAAGCCCATGCCTGTGAACTTGGTGTCAAGGCTTCAGCTTAAAGGATGTCGAGATGTCCCAAGGTGCCCACAGCCAACTGCCAGTAGACTGTTCCCAGGGCAATTAAAATCTACCAAAAAGGAGAGAAGAGTTGTTGGGTGTTTATGTTTCAGGAATCACTGGAGGTTTGTTGTTGTCTTTTTTTAATGATGCTGCATAACACAAGAGAAATGGGATGAATCTTTGAATTTTCCAGTCCCAAATCAAGTTTTTTTTTTTTCTTTTTGACTAGTTTTATTTATTTTGTCATAATTATGCCAAAGCTCATGTTTGAGATTAATTTCAGTAATTGCAGACAATTTAGAACATTGTTTTAGAATACTTTGCCTTAAATATGTTGTCTTTTTCCCCTGACATTTCTATGGATTATATGAGCCTAACAGACGCTCCATGAGTAAACTCTTAAAAATCATAAATACTATAGCAAATTAATAACCTATTTTCCATTATTTAAAATGGGGAAAATTGGGCTGAATAACACCTTTCCTCTTAATTAGCTTCTTTAAATGTAAATAAAAAACAAGATAGTGCCCACATTTAAGGAATAGATATGATGGAAAAATTTCTAACAAGTCCTTATGATGTCCAGGGGATTTATTTGTGCGATTTGCATGGCCTCCCTTAGTGTCAACAATGTTGCTGTGGTTCATCTGGTTGATGTTCATGAAAGCTGTGTATGATTATGAAGCTCAGTTCTTTCTCCCCTACTCACTAATATATTAAAAACATTGAAGTCTGGAAGATCAGAGTTTTCAGCATTTGCTATATGACAAATCACCGAATTTTTACTGGGTTAAAAATAAGACATTTTACTCATGACTATGAGGGAGCATTTTGGACTGGGTTTTTCTGGACAAAGCCTGTGTTGAAAATTTTTGAGTGTAGTACATTTCTAAATGCTTACTGAGTTACCTGTATTGTTTTCAGTAGCTGATGTATTTATTTAAACATTGTATAGTATCTTAATTTGTGTATATTAAAGAAATTTTTCCTAAGCATTTGAGCAACCAAATCAGAACTGATTTCCCCAATATAGTGGTCACCATCTAGGTATGCCTATTTGAATTTGTCAATTTTTCTAATTTAAAATATTTTTTTTTTCAGTTGTACAAACCACTATTATCAAGTACTTGATAATTACATGTGGCTTGTGCCTTTGGTACTGGGCCATGTAAACAAAACATTTCTATCATGGTATTGGCTCATGTAGAGTCTGTATTAGGAAAGTTATTAGTACCAGGGAGATTCTTGGATGTTTGGTTTGGGTGTTAATTTTTGGAACTGGGGATGCTCACAGGTGCTTTACCCCTGAGCTATACACTTTTTATTTTTTGAGACAAGGACTCATTCAGTTGCTGATGCTGGTCTCAAACTTGTGATCCTCCTGCCTCAGCTACCTGAGTTACTGGAATTACAGACATGCACCACTGTGCTTGGTGAGATTTTTGGATATTGATGTTTCATATAAAAAAATGAATACAAGCTGCATACATACTAGATAAGCACTCAGCCACTGAGCAGCAGTCCTTTTTTAAATTTTTTATTTTGAAACAGGTTCTGAACAAGTTGCCTGGAGTGGCTTTGACCTTGTTCTGCTTCAGCCTCCTGAATAACTGGGATTACAGGTGTGCACCACTACACCCAACTACAACACTCCATTCTTTGTCTTTTTTCCCCTTGTTTTGTATTGGTGCATTACACTTGTACATAATGGGATTTGTTACATATTTTTACATGCATATAAAGTAATTTGACCGATATCATTTTCCAATATATCCCCTTTCCCTCCCTTCCTCCCTCCCTCTGGTCCATTTCCTCTATTGAGCTCTTACACACCTTTCATTTCCTTTTTCCCCCTCTCACTTTCACATGAGAGAAAACAAGGTCCTTTTTGAGTTTGGCTTATTTCTCAAGTTCTCCCCATTTCCCTTTCATTTCTGAGGGAAGGTACTGGGGTTTGAATCCAGAGGCACTTTACCACTGAGCTATGTCCCCAGACCTCTTTTTAAATTTTGAGATGGGGTCTTGCTGACTTGCTTAAGGCCTCCCTAAATTGCTGAGACTGACCTTGAACTTGGAATCCTGTCTCAGCTGCCTTGAATTGTTGGAGAAGTGCCCTGCCTGCCCCCACCCCTTCTTTTTTTTCTTTTTCTTTTTTTGGAAACAGGGTCTCTTGGTTGCTGAGGCTGAGGCTGGCTTTGAACTTGCCATCCTGTCACCTCAGCCTTTCAAGAGACTGAGATTATAGGCATGTATCACAACACCCAGCAAGAAGCACCCCATTCTTAAAAACAGCTTCTATGTTCTGGAACCTAAGCTGGGTCAGGCACTTAACATGAAATCATTTAATCCTCAAAACCCTTCAAGGTAGGAATTGCTGTCCTATCTTGCTTAAGGTCCAGAGGCCACCATGTACCCAGAGTAGGCTGGACTCAACCTCCACCTGACCCAGAACCTCTTTCTCTTCCTCATATTGTATTCAAAAATTGTGAAGCTCTCTAAGGTTTTTTTTGTATCAGACACATAGTAAATACTTTCTCTACAAGTCATTATGATTGTTGTACATTTTTAAAAATTTTCTGTAAGTAATTATTACCTTTAATTTTTCAGTGTTGGGGATCAAGTCCAAGGCCTCTCACATGTGAGGCAAGCACTCTACCACTGAGTTACAACCCTAGTCCTTGTTTTTCATGTGTTTGTTTTATTTGTGTAAATACCATTAATTCAGTTCCATTATATCAGAAGTATCATCCCCTTTTGTGTATTCAAACACATCAGGTACTTGCAATTTTGTTAGGGCCTTCCTCCAACCTGGATTGGTTACCCCAAAACAAATGTGATAATAGTGTAACATTGTTCAACTATTAGTAATATTTTCAAAGTCATAATGTAAATAAATGTCAATAGCACTTTAACAAAAATTAGAAGATGGAGAATTGTGTATGGGGACCAGTTGCTAAAATATCCAAAACTACAAAGAGGCAATAGCATAGTATGTTATTTAGAAATATGTAGATAGATTCCAGGAAAAACATTTGGAAATAGTCACTTTAAGGGAGTGGAAGTTGGGGGCAAGAATAGGTAGGGTCTTGCTTAGGTCATAAATTCAACAAATATTTCTTCAGTGCTTACCATGCCCCAGACATTGTAGAAATTTAAATTAGAAAAAAAAAAAATGGACAAATTCCTGTCTCAGGAAGCTTACTTTTTTTTTTTTTTTTTTTGTACCTGGGATTGAACCCAGGAGTGCTCAAACACTGAGCCACATCCCCAGTCCTTTTTATATTTTAGAGACAAGGTCTCTCTAAGTTTCTGAGGCTGGCTTTGAACTCGAGATCCTCCTGCTTCAGCCTCCCCAGCTGCTGGGATTACAAGTGTGCACCACTACACACGACAGAAGAGTTTAACATTCCTACCTTTAATAAATGTCTTTAACCTGGGGTTAAACACACCTATATAGGGTCATGCACACACCTATAACCTCAGCAACTCCAGAGGCTGAGGCAAAAGGAATGCAAGTTCAAGGCCAGCCTCAGCAACTTAATGAGACCTTCAGCCACATACCTATCTCAAAATTTAAATAAATAAAAGGGCTGGGGATGTAGTTCAGTGGTGAAGTGTGCCTGGTGTGAGAGCACATCCTAAATTTGGGATGTAAGCACTGGTACGGAAGGACCTTAACGGCCCCTGAAGCACATGGGATGAGCTTCATTGTGAGAGATGCCAAATTCCACCTACAGAAGCTTCTTTTTCTCAACTGGGTACCAACGTGATATTGAGGGCTGGGATACTTCCAGTCTAGGAGCTCTCAAAAATCACACCACCAGGCTGGGCGCAGTAACTAATATCTGTAATCCCAGCGATTTGGGAGGCTAAGGCTGGAGGATCACAAATTCAAAGCTAGCCTCAACAACCCGTCATCTTGTACAACATAATGCACCAATAAAAAATATGTGGAAAGAAAAAAAAAAAATAAAGCCAGCCTTAGCAACTTAGGGAGACTGTGTCGCAAAATAGATTTTTTTTAAAAGACTGGGGATGTGACTCAGTGTTAAGAGCTCTTAGGCTTAATCCTCAGTACCACAAAAAAAAAAAAAAAAAAAAAAAAAAAAATCAAGTATCAAGATATCTGGTTGTCTGAGCTGTTTACTGAGGGCTTTCTCCAGGCAGTGACGTTCTGGGAGGAATTAGTGCCTAGCGTTTTGGAGTAGGGTGGTAGCCTCAAGAAGTAGAGGGACAAGACTTAGGCATTGATTGGATTGTTCCATTGACAAGGTATCCCGATTTACAGCCCTGGAGTCCTCCCCTTCCCCATTCCAGGGCCATTCGGGTGTGCCTGAAGAATCCCATCCCAGCTTCAACAAAAAGCTCACGTCTTGTGGATTAGGAACCCGGGAGTGAGGGTATGGCTGGAGCCAAGCAGCGGCTCGTGAAAGGTCACACTTAAGGAAACCAGATCGTCCTGGCTCTCAAAAAGGGTCCTTTCACTCCTTTTCAAACGCTTTTATTTGCATCAAGCAAATGTTTTACATCGAGCACAGGTTACTTTTTAGATTACATATGTATGCATACAGGTATGTGGTCTTGTTTGTTTTTCTCACTATACGAAGTCGCAAACAAACCCGCCCAGCTCACCGGCTGAGCAGAAGGACGCCCGGCAGCCGCCTATTGCACTGGGTCTGGCCTGAGCTCCGCCCGCTGCGATCCGGAAGTTCGGCCTCCGGCCGGGTCCCCAGAAAAACCCGGAGCGGAGCGTCGGGCCGGGCCGGAGCTGCGGCGCGTGCGCGGAAGGCGCAGCAGGCGCGTTCTCCCGGGCGGTCCCCGCGGCGCGGCTTGGCGCCCGCGCGCGCCTAAAAGGCCCGCGAGGTGCCCGCCTGGGTGCGGGATGGCGGCCAGCCTGTGGATGGGAGACGTGAGTGAGGACGGCCGCCCGGCCGAGAAGGCGGAATCTCGGTGTCGCGGGGGAGGAGGACCTGAGGGGGAGGGGACCTCGGATCCCGTCGGGGTGGAAGTGAATGGGAGGGTCCCAGCGTCCGAGCGCCGCGGCTGCGTCTGACGGGAGGGGTCCTGGGCCCCTCTCGGGTACGCGGAAGGGAAAGGAAGGTTCTTTGGGGGACCGAAGGGGCGGGACCCCAAGGGTCGAGGGGCGCCGCGGTTCTAGGACTGCAGGGATGGGGCTCCTGACCCCTCGGCTCCCTGAAGGGGCAGGGTTGAAGTGAAGGAGCCGGGCTTGAGGCCGCCTGCAGAGGGCTCCCGCGCCCGGCAGCGGCCTGCGGCCTGCGGGAAGGGGCTCTGCGCCCCGGCTGGGCCGCTGGACGCGGGCCTGAGCCGCGCCGCTCTTGTTCTTATGTAGCTGGAACCCTACATGGATGAGAACTTCATCTCTAGAGCCTTTGCCACCATGGGGGAGACCGTGATGAGCGTCAAGATTATCCGAAACCGTCTTACAGGGTACGTCTCTTCGTCTTCCTAGTTCTCCGTTCTTAGGTGGTTCTGCAGCTGTCATTCAGGAGAATGTCAGCATCACAGGGAGTCAGGGCTCCTCTCCACCTCTGATAGTGATAATTACAATGTTACAAAAACTAACATTTGGGGGGCTTACTGAGTGGAAGTAGGCATATTGTTTAAGGACGGGATGCTGAAGCCAGACTGGATTTGAAAACTTTCTGCCTTGTGACCTTGAATAAGTTACTTATCTGCCTTGTTTCATTCACCTCGGTTGTAAAAAATGAGAATAATAATAGAATTTCCCTCATAAGTGAGGAGTAAATTAGTTAATTCATATTTTGCATTGAGAAAAGTGTCTGGCTTATGATATCAACTCAGTTACTATAGATGGATTACGACTTGCTAGGTAATAAAGGATTTACATTCAATATCTTTAAAAATCATAAAATCTCTGAGCTAAGTACTCTTATAAAAGACAGTCAATAATTCTCTTAAAGTGACATAGTTTTTTTGTATGTGTGCATGTAGTACTGGGGATGGAACCCAGGGCCTCCAGCATGCCAGGCAAGCTCTCTACCACTGAGCTACACCCCCAACCCCCAATGCAGATATTAAATGACAAACTAGGGCACAAATAAAAGTATGTCCTCAAAGCTCTTGAGTATCCCTTAACTCTTTTTTTTTTTTATTCTATTTTATTTTTGTTATTGTACTGGAAATTGAACTCAGGGTCTCATACATGCTAGGCAAGGACTGAGATACATTCCCAGCCCTCTTTTTTATTTTGATACAGGATCTTGCTACATTGCTGAGGTTGGCCTTGAACTTGCAATCTTCTGTTGCAGCCTCATGAATAGGTGGGCACAGGTATGTGCCACCACACCAGCTGTCCCTTAACTCTATGCCATTCATTAAAGAAAATTTATTTAGCCAGGCACAGTGGCATGCCTGTAATCCAGTGACTTAAGAGACTGAGGCAAGAGGTTTGCAAATTCAAAGCCAGCCTCAGCTACTCATGGAGGCCCTGTCTCAAAATAAAAAATAAAAAGGGCTGGGGTTGTGGTTTAATGGTAAAGCATACCTGGGTTCAAACCCGATATCCCCCTTAAAAAAATGTATGTATACATACACACACACATGCACACATTTATTTATAAAGACACTACTATGTGTTACTGTTCTGGACTCCTGGGATAAAATGACTGAAATAAGCCGTCATCCCTGCTCTCATGGCGTATACTACATTCTAGAGGGGGACTGAGGCAACAAATAACTAAGCAAACAAAATGCAGAATATTTTAGATGGTGCTGTATTACCAGAATCTTGTTTTCTTTAGATAGTTTCTTGTTTCTCTTTGAGATCTATGTTTTTCTTAGTGTTCTGGTTAGAAATGAGAGGATTCCTTCTGTTTGACAGTGTTTGTGGAGTATCTGCTCTCTGCCAGGTGCTCTATTTAATGTGGCTTGCTAAAACATCAAATGGTTTAAAAATAGAGATGAGTGATGCTAAGTGTGGCCAAATCTGTGACTCTGTGATGAAGGAGCACTTTGTATATTCAAAACTCTATTACTGGATTGTGTGTATGTACAAATAGGTAACAACAAATCCCATCAATATGTACATCTATAATGCACCAATGAAAGAATGTGAGGGGAGAAATTTTTTTTCTATTACGGGACAGAGGATATAACTCAGTGGCAGAGTGCTTGACTAGAGTACCCAAGGCCCTGGGTTCAATCTCCAGCACTTCTAAAACACAAACAAACAAAAACCTGTTACCACCCATTGCACTGGCACATGCCTGTAATCCCAGCAACTGGGGAGGCTGAGGCAGGAGGATGGCGAATTGAAGGGCCTCTACAATTCAGCGAGACCCTGTCTCAAAAGAAAAGGACTGGGAATATAGTTCAGAGGTAGAAAGCTCCTGGGTTCGATCCCCAGTACTACAAAACAAAAACATTACCCAAGGACAGATTTTTCTGACTGGGAGATCATGCTGGCCTGAACATTTCTGTTCCTGATTTTATAAACAGAAAACCCCAAATAATCAGCTACTGGTATGAAAATTCATTCTGTAACACTTTCTGCTTTTTATAACATTTTCATGTCCTCACATTTCGGTCTTTGCAGTAAGATTTGAAACTCTTTTCTTACCAGTAATTGCTAAACTCTAGCTGTTACTTACGGTGATACCTGTGGACACATTTTATTTCTATCCTGCCTCACCTGACATAGGCTTTGAAATGGCTTAGAAAAATACTGTATAATAAATAAATGTAAATTTAAAACATCAAGACCAAAAAATAAAAGGTTAAGATATAATACCCAAGTGAAAATAATATGCAATAGAGCATGGTGCTTCTACAGTGGCACAGACCTATAATCCCAGGAACTGGAGGCAGGGGGGAATGATCACAAGTTCAAGGCCAGCCTTAGAAATTTAAATTTAGCAAGGCCCTCAGCAATTTAGTGAGACCCTGACTCGAGATAAAAATTGAAAGGGCTGAGAATGTAGCTCAGTGGTTAAGTGCCCCGTGTGTGTGTATACATTATATACCTTCCCCTAAGACCTGGCAAGTCCAGGCTTACTTATTTCCCCAAGAGAAAGGATGACTATATTTTCATTCACAAAAAATAGACCTTGAAAAAGAATGTTCAGAGGACCTATATGACAACAGCCAAAAACTTCAAACAGCCCAGTTATCCAAGAATACTTGACTAGATAAACATATACTAGTATTTTCATATGGAAAATGCTACTGAGTAATAGAAAGGAACAAACAACAGGGATGTATCTCAAAAACATGCTGGAATTGAGGGTTGTAGCTCAATGGTAGAGGGAGGACATAGCTAAAAAAGGAAAAACAAAAACACAACTGCCCTACCACCTGTGCTGGGGATTGAACCCAGGGTCTCACCTGTGCTTGCCTCTACCAGAGTTACACCCTTAGCCACCCCTATCCCTATTTATTTATTTATTTTGGTACTGGGTATGTACACACATGTCCTGGGTATTAAATCCAGGGCCTTGGTGTGTGCTAGGCAAGCCTTTTTTTTTTTTTTTTTTTTTGTACCAAGAATTAAACCCAGGGGTGCTTAACCACTGAGCCACATCCCTAGCCCCTTATTTTTTACTTAGAGATAAGTCTTGCTGAGTTGCTTAGGGCCTCACTAAATTGTTGAGGCTGACTTTGAACTCTCAATCCTCCTGCCTCAGCCTCCTGAGCCTCTGTGATTACAGGTGTGTGGCACTGCACCTGGCCAACCACTCTTGATTTTACTGTTTTTTGTTTTGTTTGGGGTACTAGAAATTGATCCAGTGACATTTTACCACTGAGCTGCATTCCCAGCCCTTTTCTATTTAGCTAGACTGGGATTAAAGGCATGTACCCCTGCATCTGTGATCTCATGTCATATCCTACATTTTAGATTCATTTACTTGTGTACTATTTTACCTGTTCTATCCCTAATATTTCCTGTAAACTAGATGTTAGATCTAAAGGCTTGATTGGATTGCATTAAATATTTTGGGAAAAGAGTACTTTACAGATGATATAGTACAAAAATAAGAGTTTACCCAATGAGTCTGGGACTGTCCAGATTAGCAGTCATTATATTTAGGTTTGTAAGTTATTTCTTAACTGGAATATTACTAACAACAAAAGCTGTGGATTCTGATTAGAAAACCCTTTCTCCTTCCCTTCAGGCCAAGACTCATGTGGGTACCTTTAACCCATTAAGTCCCACGTTTTTAATTCTGTGAATTTTTCAATGAAACTGACATAGGTGCATTAAAATATGTCAAATCATAATCTACAGATTATATGTATTACTGTTTTAATGCTAATCATTATATTCTGGTTATTAAATAACTATATTATGTATTATCATACAACATTTAAGTTTTTATAGGTGTTCCACATCTGGGACAATGTGACAAAATGGGTTAGCCATTCTCTTTGTTTGCTTTCTTTTCAGGATCCCAGCTGGCTACTGCTTTGTAGAATTTGCAGATTTGGCCACAGCTGAGAAGTGTTTGCATAAAATTAATGGGAAACCCCTTCCAGGAGCAACACCTGTAAGGACATTCAGATAATGATAATGTTGCCATTTTTATTGTCATTGATTACCACCATCTATTGAAGCCCTACTGTATACTTAAATCATTTTCTTTAATCCCCCAACAACCCTGTACAGCAGGCATTGTTATCTTTGACATACAAGGATATTGAAGCTCAGGGAAGTAAATAACATACCCAGGGCAACACATGTAGTAAGTGGCAGAGCCAGGATTCAGACTGAAGATTGGTTGCTTCCAAAACCCCTGCCCTTTCCACTCCACATCACTGCCTCCTATGAGATTTGAAACTCTAGGTCTTTTGCCTGACTGAGAAACTAGATTAGGCTGGCAGCAGCAGGAACCCATTTCAAGAGAGTTACATTCTGCTCTTCCCACAGTTACTTAGCTTACAGTTGCTGCACCAGCTGGCATACCTGGGCTCATAGAACCATGGAGCTGGCAGTGCCCTTAACGGTCATCTGTGCAACCCCCTCATTTTATACAGGAGAAAAGGCTGAGGCTTAGAGAGGGGGAGATGTTTTGGCGAAGGTAATTTATTTCAGTTTTTTTCAAATATTGTTTGATTGTTGAAACACCTTTCTCTGTTTTAATTTGCTTGTTTTTAAATTTCTAGGCAAAACGTTTTAAACTGAATTATGCCACTTATGGGAAACAGCCAGATAATAGGTAAGTACAGAGCTGCCCGATATAGCTACAAGCCCTGGGAAATGTTTAGACAGAGGCAAGATGTGGCATTGTGCCAATATTTGCCAAAAGGAGGATGGGGAGTCAAATTCGGTTGCCTACACTTTGCCCATTCCTGAGGGAAGACACACTTCCACTTTCCCATTGGTGGACCTTCCTGGGGTGCATCCTATCACAGCTGTGTCTTTTCCCTACAGGCTAGAGATGTAACTCAGTGGTAGAGCACTTGCCTAACATGCTGAAGGCCCTGGGTTTGAACCCCAGCACCATAGGAGGCAGGGGGCTTTCCTATATCTGATCCCTCCCCCAGCCTTCTACCTGTTACTTTCCACATTATTGATTTTTTTTTTTTTTTTTTTGCGGTACTGGAGATCGAACTCAGGGCCTGGTGCTTGTGAGGCAAGCACTCTACCAGCTGAGCTATCTCCCAGCCCTTGATGTTTTATTCAGTAAAAATCCACCTGTGGCTGGGATTGTGGCTCAGTGGTAGAGTGCTTGCCTAGCCTGTGTGAGGCATTGGGTTTGATTCTCAGCACTGCACATAAATAAATAAAGGTTCATCAACAACTAATAAAAATATTCTAAAAAAGAATCCATCTGTTATAGAAACATAAATTGATTGGCATCTCAGGTTGCTATTTGAAAGATTTAAAACAATGTATTAAAAGCATTGTATCCCTTGACCATGTAATCCTGCTTTTCAGAGTTTATCCACTGATGTGTGCAAAGAGTAGTCTCAAAAGTGTTCATCAAGCCAGGCATAGTGGCACGTGCCTATAATCCCAGTGGTGTGGGAATCTGAGGCAGGCGGATCGCAGGTTCAAAGCCAGCCTCAGCAACTTAGAAAGACCCTGTCCCTAAATAAAACATTAAAAAGGGCTGGGGGTGGGGCTAAGTGGTTAAGCTCCCCTGGGTTCAATCCCCAGTAGCAAAAAAATGAAATAAAATAAAATAAAAGTCATGGTGCAGAGTATTGACTTATCAAGATGTTGGCAGTGTGGATTTTTGATAGGTGTTTTTGTTTGTTTGTTTTGTTTTTTTAAGAGATAGAGTCTCACCATGTTGCCCAGGCTGGCTTCAAACTTCTAGGCTCAAGCAATCTCCTGCCTCAGCCATCCGAGTAGCTGGGAGTATAAGTGCATGTCATTGCACTTAGCTGTTGGTGATATGTTAGAACTAAAAGGGTAGAAACAAAACAGGATAGGCTGGGTGTGGTGGTACACCCAGTGACTCAGGAGGCTGAGGCAGGAAGATTGCAAGTTCAAGGCCAGCCTTGGCAATTTAGTGATCCCCTAAACAACTTAGCAAGGTCCTGTCTCAAAATAAAAAATAAAAAGGGTGGGGATGTGGCCAGTGGTTAAGCACCCCTGGGTTCAATCATCAGTACAAAAAATAAAAAAAGAAGGCTGGGGATATAAGTCAGTGGTAAAATACCCCTGGGTTTAATCACCAGTACAAAAGAAAAAAAAAAAAAAAAAAAAAAAAAGCCGTAAAAAAAAGTGGTACATCCAACAACTTAGGAGGCTGAGGCAGGATGATTGCAAGTTCAAAGCCAGCCTCAACAAATTAGCGAGGCCCCAAACAACTCAGCAAGACCCCGTCCAAAAAAGGACTGGGGGATGTGGCTCAGTGGTGGAGTGCCCCTGAGTTCAATCCCCAGTGCCAAAATAGAAACAAAATAGAAAAAAGAAAATATATATCAGAATATTCATAGTGATTGCCTTTGGATGACTGAGTTATTGGTGATTTTATTTTTCTTTGTGCTTTTCTGTATTCTGCTCCAAGTATAAGGAATAATACAAGGAATATATATCATTCTTGAAATAAAATAATAACAAAAGTTTGCTCATTTATCATGGTGCTGGGGATTGAATTCAGGGCCTTGTACATACTAAGCACCTGCTATATCATTAAGCTGCACCCCTGGCCAATAATATTTTTGAATAGAATTTTTCCTCACCCCACACCCCACCCCCCAGTAGCTTGGATTACAAGTATGTACAACTACCCTCTGGATTCTATCCCTTATCATTTGAATTAAAAATGTACAATGAACACACAATGACTAGATATCTTTCTTTGAAAAAAGTTTTCTCTTTTGAGTTTTTCAGAGATGTACCTCTGACCTGTCCCTCCATCTATATTTACATAATTCTTGAAACCTTAAAACTAGATAGGCCTATGTATTAGGCAGGGAATTCAAGGCAGGGGACTATTTCCCTAATTCTTCTGCCAGAACTATAATGAAACAGATTAGAACCTGGGTAAGCCTAGTATGCATGAGATGCTGTGTTTGATTCCCAGCCCTGGGGGGTGAGGGGACTTGGTTAAGTCCACCCATCAGATGTATTTCCTAAGAGACCCTGGAGAAATTTATCTGGAATATGCCAAAAGAGCTTTGCTGAGTGGCTTTTGCTTTTTATCACTGACTCTTGTTCTCTCCTCTCAGCCCTGAGTACTCCCTCTTTGTGGGGGACTTAACCCCAGATGTGGATGATGGCATGCTGTATGAATTCTTCGTCAAAGTATACCCCTCCTGTCGGGGAGGCAAGGTGGTTTTGGACCAGACAGGCGTGTCTAAGTAAGGCTTTACCTGTAACTGATTCTGTTTCAGGATTCTCCTCTCGGGGAAGTGTTAGAGAGCATGTTGCTTCAGAGCATAGGCACTGGAGCCACACTGTCTGGTTTGAATCCCAGCTCCAATCCTGGTGAGGGACAGTATAGTAAGCAAGTTATTTCAAGCCTCTCTGCCCCTATTTTTTTGTCCTTAAAATGGGGCTAATAGAAAAAGCAATCATGAAATTCATCTGGAAGAACAAAAGACCCAGAATAGCCAAAGCAATCCTGGGCAAGAAGAATGATGCAGGAGGTATCACTATACCAGACCTTAAACTCTACTATAGAGCAATAGTAACAAAAACGGCATGGTATTGACACCAAAATAGACAGGTAGGCCAATGGTACAGGATAGAAGACACAGAGACATATCCACATAAGTACAGTTATCTCATACTAGACAAAGTTGCCAAAAATTTACAATGGAGAAAAGATAGCCTCTTCAACAAATAGTGCTGGCAAAACTGGAAATCCTTATGCAGTAAAATGAAATAAAATGGGGCTAATAGTATCTCTATAGGTTTGATATAAGGATAAGGATTAAAGGATATAAGTAAGTCACATAGGAAATGCTCTGTAAATGTTTGCTTTTGTGTTTACTATTGTTACTATGCCTTTCAGTGTAGTTATAAGTTTTCACTTCAGAAAGGGAAAAACAGCTGGGCACGGTGGCACACACCAGTAATCCTGGCAACACAGGAGGCTGAGGCAGGAGGATCACAAGTTAAAAAGCCAGCCTCAGCAACTGAGTGAGGCCCTAAGCAACTCAGTGAAACCCTGTCTCTACATAAAAAATAAAAAGTGCTGGGGGTGTGATTCAGTGGTAAAGCACCCCTGAGTTAAATTCCTAGTACCAATAATAATAATTAATTAATTTTAAGATGTGAAAAATGAATAGAAAGGGAAAAAAATATATATATATATACTCATACATATATGTGTGTGTGTGTGTGTGTGTATATATATATATATATATATATATTTTTTTTTTTTTTTTTTTTTTTTTTTTTTTTAATAGCTGAGGATTTAACCCAGGGCTGCTTTGCACATGCTAGGCAAGTGCTGTACCACTGAGCCACACCCCAGCTCAAGCAGGCTCATTGTTGATCAGCATAGTACTTACAAGCACAGGCTTTGGGAATCTGATGCTTAGATTTGAATTATGCTTCTACTAAGTATAACTTTGGCTACTTCTTCAGTAAAAAGGTGGATATTACCTTCATGTGATTGTTGGACAATTTATGAGATAACCCCGGGAAAATATTCAGTATAGTGCCTGGGAAATATTTAGTGCTCAATAAATGTTACCTGTCTCTAGTTTATTCCCCAACTAGAACTTGAGCTCAAGAGAGCAGAAACCCAGTCTCTGTGATTGCTGCATCTACTCAATACCAGGAGTACAAAGAAGTCTTTGGAAATATTTGTGGACTGGACTTCTTCAACTGTTACTATTACTGCTACTACCACAATTATACTGATAATACTTTTTTATTTTCCTGTAGATTAGGAAGGAAGCTCCTACCTGGGAAGGAGTCCCACAGGTGAAGGTATCAAGAATGGTCAACTAAAAGTAGGAATTCCTACAGATTTCAGGATTGTCCAATGCTTGAATCTGGCACTGTTCTGTGGACACCTCCACTGTTGGGACTCATCCCTTCCCAGAGTGATGGACTCCTCCTTAGTCCCTTTTCTTTTCCTCATTCCTGCCCACCTTCTAACCTTTCCCTCTTTTCCATGCCGCCATTCTTAAATTTCATCACATTTGTGACCTAAAGAGTATATTGGGTTTTTTTCCCCTGCAGGGGTTATGGTTTTGTGAAATTCACAGATGAACTGGAACAGAAACGAGCTCTGACGGAGTGCCAGGGAGCAGTAGGACTTGGGTCTAAACCTGTGCGACTGAGTGTGGCAATCCCTAAAGCGTGAGTGGGTAGGGAGGGCGGAGGGCCCTGGACTCGCCCCACCCACATTCCTTATCTGTTTGCTGAGAGTCAGGGCATCCACATGGATGGGAGACTGCAGGAAGGTTGACTTAAGTCACAAATTACTGAACATTTGCCTTTGGGGAAGGTGGGTGCTGTGTATTAGAGATAACCTAGTATAACCTCCCCCCTTCAGAGGCTTATAGCTGGGGACAGAGCTATGATTGGGGAGGCAGATACATACAGTAGCACTACTGTAAAAGCTGGCTATACTTGCCCCGTGTTCCTGTTCTTTGCCCAGTGGTGCTGCTGTTGGGAATTTATCATAGAATTTATAAGAACTATAAATGAGTTAAATTCCTAGTACCAATAATAATAATTAATTAATTTTAAGATGTGAAAAATGAATAGAAAGGGAAAAAAATATGTATATATACATACATATATGTGTGTGTGTGTGTGTGTATATATATATATATATTTTTTTTTTTTTAAAGAACTGAGCAGGAAAAACTTGCTTCCATTTAGTCTTATTTATATTAGTGAAACCTACAAGCCTCCTGTGAATGTCCCTTGCTATGGGAATGGCTAAGAATGAATTCCAAACACCTTACAGAATGTTATCTATGTCACTATTAGATTTGCCATGCTAGGTTGAAAACCCTATCTGCCTTTTCTAGGTAGAAAATCCTTCCCTAACATGTCCAAGGAGATTTCTTTTTTAAAAATATTTTTAGTTGTAGATGGACACAATACCTTTATTTTGTCTATTTAGTTTTTTTATGTGGTGCTGGGGGTCGAACCCAGGGCCTCATGCGTGCTCGGCAAGTGTTCTACCACTGAGCCACAACCCCAGCCCCATCCAAGGAGATTTCTTGAGCAGACGTAGACAACTTTTCTCTGACTAGCATCTTTCATTATTTAACCAAAGCAGTGATTCTCAACTGGGGACAGTTTTGCCCCTAAGGCAACATCTACAGATACTCTGGTTATCAAGCAGCTCGAATTGCTCAATGTCCTACATTGCATAGGGCAGCACTCATAGCAAGGAATCACGTGACACACACACAACAGTAGTGCCAAGGCTGAAAACTTCCAAACAGAAAATGTAGTTGAACTCTTAGAGTAGAGCTTCTAAATGCTAAATAACTTTCTTTTTCTTTCTTTCTTTCTTTCTTTCCCTTTTTTTTTTTTTTTTTTTTGGGAGGGATTGAACTGAGCTACTGAGCTGCTTATGTTAGGGTGCTATTCTAGTATCCAAAATAAAAACTCCAGGTCCTTTTGAAGGAAAAGACAAAGGATTTACTCTGGCCAGGGCTGGGGAAGCAGAAAGCAGATAGTTCTGCAGTCTCTGACGCCTGCATGGGGGTCAACTGCCACTTAAAAGGAGGAAAACCACAAAGAAAGGGGGAGAGAAAGGGTGGCAGTTACAGCCAAAAGTTACATTGCATACAGTGGAGAGAGCATTCTTAGAAATTGCACCTTTTGCACATACTCAGAAAGGCAAACTTACATTAGCTCCATAGTTCAGAGACATCGTGGTCAGGGGGCAAGTGGGTGAGGATAGAGGTGTTAGCTGCTATGGAGTGGGCCCATGAGGAAAGCGGGGCTGGTTTTACCTCATGTGAGATGTCTGAACAAAATGGGGTCAGCTTGGCTTAATTTTCAAATCAGCCCATGACACTTAGAACCTCAATGACTTAGCGAGGATGCTGGCCTTGAACTTGCGATTCTCCTGCCTCAGCCTCCCAAGCTGCTGGGAGTAATTTTTTTCAAAACAGTTTGGAAATTCTCTGTGGTTTCACTATGTTTAATACGTTGAATGATACCAGGTGTGGCAGCACACGCCTGTAATTCCAGTTACTTGGAAGACTGAGGCAGGAGGATCACAAGTTCAAAGCCAGCCTCAGCAATTTAGCAAGGCCTAAACAACTCAGTGAGATCCTGTCTCTAAATAAAATATTTTTTTAAAAGGGCTGGGAATGTGACTCAGTGATAAAACACCCCTGAATTCAATCTCTGGTTACCCTCACCACCCAAAAAAAGAAAATAATAATACATTGAATTGAAGACCAATCTGAGTGATTTTCCCAGGGGTAGTCTACCATAGCGTTACATCCCTGATCCCCTTCTTTTTGAGACAGCATCTCACTAAATTGCCCAGGCTAGCCTTGAACTTGTAATCTTCCTGCCTTGGCCTCCCAAAGAGCTGGGATTAAAGGCATGTGTCACCACACCAGCTAGCAGAAATTTTTAAAAGAGAAAAATTTCCTCAAAATTACCTTACTCCAAATTACTGTAATTTCAGCCAGCTGTGTAGTAGTGTACTCCTGTAATCGCAGTGACCTGGGAATCTTAGGCAGGAAGAGCATAAGTTTGTCAGGGTCAGCCTGGGCAACTTAGTGAAATCCTGTCTCAAAATAAAGGTGGTCGTACTCACCTGTAATCCCAGTAGCAGGAGGATGGCAAATTCAAAGCCAGTCTCCGCAACTTAGTGAGTTCCTGAAAAATTTAGTGACACCCTGTCTCAAAAAAGAGGGCTGAGGATGTGGTCCACTTGTTAAGCACCCCTGGGTTTAATCCCCAGTACCAAAATAAATAAAAATAAAGAGAGCTGGGCTGTAGCTCAGTAATAGAGTACCCTTGGGTTCAATCTTCAGTACCACCAAAAATAAAAACTCTAAATTCCCAGTTTAAAACTTATTCATATGATTCTTACAAGACTCAGTTTACATAGCATAGATTTGATTTCTTTTCGTTTTTGGTGGTGTTGCAACCCAGGACCTCACGCATGCTAGGTAAGCATCCCCCAACAAAGCTACATACCCAGCCCTTTCATTATTTTTATTTTGAGACAGGATATCACTAAGTTACACAGACTGGCCTTAAACTTGTTATTCTCCTGCCTCAGTCTCCCGAGTAGCTGGGATGACAGGTATGTACTACTACATCCAGCTTAGCCCTTCATTTTTAATTACAAGAGCCATCCAGTTATGATGGTGAAAAAATGTTCATTGGGTTTGTTTTCCAGTTTACTCAGTACATTTAATTTCCCATACAATTGTACAATCATCATTGTATATTTATATGGGGGTGGGGCCGTGCTGCATATTGAACCTAGAAACTCATGAGTGCTAAGTACACTCTATACTGAATTTTACCCCCAGTCAATAATGTATTAAAGTAAAATGTGGGATAGGGTTGGAGATATAGCTTAGTGGTAGAGTGCTTGCCCAGCATGTACAAGGCCCTGAGTTCAATCCCTGTCACTGCAAATATAAATAATTAACCTCAGGAATGCTTCCCCCTGCCCCAGTACTGGTAATAAAACCCAGAGTTTTGGACATGGAAAACAAGTGCTTTACCACCACTGAGTTACAGCTCCTTTTTTGGGGGAGGATGGACAACAGGGTCTCACTGTGTTGCCTAGCCTCCCAAGTAGCTGGGATTACAGGCATACACCTCAACACCTGACTTAGAATATTTTTTTGTGGTTCATTCTGCCCAGCAATTCCTCTGATGTATACCAGTTTGACTGTTTTCTGATACCTTATCATTTGTTCAGTCAATAATTACTGAGTCCCTGCAACTACGTAGGCCAAATCCTGGACTTTGGAGATACAGCTGTAAACAGGAGAAACAAAGAGGTTATAATCTGTTCTGTCTATTCCTTGTTGGATATTGTTGTCAGTGATGGGTATCTGCATAAGGGGAGGTGCCCTAAAACCCTGGGAATGAGGGTGAGCAGAGTTCTCTTTGAGAATTTGACTGTAATAGCTGTATGTAAAGAAACAGAAATGTCCTAATTGCCTATTGAAGAGAAATCCAGACCCAGGCTAGGGAGTCTATACCTTCAATTTCCTTAACATGTCAGAAGAGTGGCAGATATCCTTGAAATCATGAAAGGGGAGTCAGAGATGAATATCAGGAGTGCCTAGCCTAATGCTGCACTGGGCAGGGAGCAGGAGTTTCTGTCAGTACACTTCACTGAACCATGTGTGTAGAGGGGAATTGCTTTAGGCTAAGTCTTGGGCAATCAAGACAGGCTGAGTCCTGCTTACCAAGCAGACATTGAACTCACAAAGAATTTAAGAAGTTTGCACAGGCATAGAGCATTTGTAGTTCCTATAACAGGGATTTATTTGTATGGTATTCAGCTTCTGCATATGGATTGGTTACCCATCTAGTTTGACTATAGAGATGAAATGAAGGGAGAAGTGTGTTCCATTCTATGGAACCTTTATGAATCTTATAAACCAACCAATGACATGGTGGGGTCAGCTTCTCCCGTTTGTTGGCACTTGTAAGACACTCTGGAACCCTTCAGAGAACAGTGACTGGAGACACATTGCCACATGCTGAGCTTTAGTTATGTCCTGCTGATTCCTCTCATCTAGGACCTCTGGTCAGACCCTGGGCCTCTTTCATGTTGTTTTTTTGTCATTGAAGGTAATGGATTCTTTGTGGTCTTGGCATTCTGGCTTTGGTTAGTAGCATAGCTACTGTGCATTGAGAAGGAAGAAGCTTTACACCAACACTGGGCTTCAGCCCTGATTCTTGAGTGCAAGATGTAGAAGACAGACAAGATGTTGTGAGCCTGTCAGAACAGTGCTGTTTGAAACGGTGTGGTATTGGGAGTGTAAATCTAAAGAGTTAAATGTGGCTCCAGACCTAAGCATGGCCTTGGGAAATCACTCAACTTTTTAGAGACTTAATATCCTCATCTATATAATGGGAATAATAAATAACAGCTCTATGATAGGGCTGTGCAAGTGACCATAGATGAACAATGATTATCACAAATCCAGAGTAACTACTTAAATAGATGGTGCTGTGGCTGTGGATGTAGCTCACTGGTAGAACACATGCTTAGCATGTGCAAAGCCTTGAATTTAATATCCAGTGTGTGTGCATGTGCACACACACACACACACACACACACACACAAGATCACCACAGTGAACCACAGTGATAAGACTACTGGAATACTGCTCGTTTAGGTTTGATTTTTGGTGGAGAATGCTGTGCCACACACCTATAATCCTAGTGGCTCAGGTGACTGAGGCAAGGGGATCTCAAGTTCAAAGCCAATCTCAGCAACTGAATGAGGCCCGAAGCAACCAATGAGACCCCATCTCAAAATTTAAAAAGCAAAATAATTAAAAAAAAAAAAAACCTGTTGCTTGAGACACTTCTTGGATCATCCTAAATCTAGATTACAGCCACGTTTACCTGACTTTTTTTGCAGCTGACAGAAAAAAGCAACCTCCTAAGATCTTGAGAAAGGAGAGAAAAACTGATCCTGACTTTGATAAGAGAGACAAATATAACCATTTAAAAACTCTTAAATACTTGTGTTCTGGAGACAGACTGCCTGGGTTTGAATCTCTTAGTAGCTGTGTGACTGTGGACCAGTTATTTAATCTCTATACTCATTTCCTCATCTGTAAAGTAGGAATAATGTTATACTAATTGCACAGGGTTGTTGTGAGGATTAAATTGAGTTAATCTGCATAAAGCATTTAGAACAGTCCCTGGCCACATAGGAAATGTTATATAAATATCTGCTTAGATTTGTTTTTATTTCTTCATTTAAGGAGCCGTGTAAAGCCAGTGGAATATAGCCAGATGTACAGTTACAGCTATAACCAGTATTACCAACAGTACCAGAACTATTATGCCCAGTGGGGCTATGACCAGAACACAGGCAGCTACAGCTACAGTTACCCCCAATATGGCTACACCCAGAGCACCATGCAGGTAACTGATTTGGCATGTCTGGTACTCTTGGGTTACTTTTCTCCTCTGGGAATGAGTCATTCTCCAGGATGGGATTAATAACAGGGCTGGGGCTTCAGAAAAAGTGGGAAAGCAAGTGACCCAATTCTTACCAAGAACAAGCCATTGTGGTCATGGGCCAGGATTTTTCAGGCTTCTCACTTCCCTCTCTGGTCTCTTGACAGACATATGAAGAAGTTGGAGATGATGCATTGGAAGGTAAGAAAGAGTCCATTCATTCATTCCTGTCAACAGTTATCACATGATTGCTTTATGACTGGCACTGTGCTTTCAGCTTATCTGAGGAATGCAAGGTAAACTTTGCTCTGGAGGAACTTGCATTCTCCTGGGAAAGCCAGATGCATACATGATACTGGCAAAATGAGAAGCCTTACACCCAGAGGTATGAGTGCAGATCCCTTTGAAAATGTACACACAATTCAATAGTTTTTCAAATAGTTACAATATTGTACAGCCACTACTACTAGTCCCAGAACATTTTTCTCATCCCTAAAAGAAACTGCAACCATTAGTAGTCACTCTCTATGCCCCTCCTTCAGCCCCTGAAAACCACTCTTTTATTTTTTCTCTGGACTACTTTTTTGGAGGTGGGGGTTACTGGGGATTGAACCCAGGAATGCTTTACCACTGAGCCACATCCCCAGCCCTTTTTATTATTTATTTGTTTATTTTTTTTGAGACAAGGTTTGTGCAGGTGCTTAGGACCTAAGTTGCTGCTGCTAGCCTTCAATTTGCAATCCTCCTGCCTCAGCCTTGCAACTAGCTGGGTTTAGAGGTGTGCACCACCACACCCAACTTCTGGGAGTTTTAAATAAATAGAATCTTATATGTGACCTCTTTTGAATAGCATATTTCACTTAGCAGAGTGTTTTCAAGGGTCATCTGCATTGTAGCCTGTCATTTCTTTCTTTGGGGGCCAACTAACACTCCATTATTTGCATGTCCGGGTGTTTTGTTTATCCATTTATCGACTGATGGATATTTGGGCTATTATGAGTAGTGCTACTATAAATATTCATGGACAAGCTTCTGTGTAATGAAAACAAAAGTTTTCATTTCTTTTGGGTATACCTAGGAGTGGAATTGCTGGATTATTTGGTGAACGTTCAACCAGTTGATTGGCCAAACAGTGTTGATTATCTTATCTTTGAAAAAAATGTCTACTTTGCCCATTTTTTAATTGGGTGGTCTTTTTATTGTTGTTACTGGTTGTTTAAATCTTATTCTGGATTGTAGTCCCTTGTCACTATGACTTGCAAATATTTTCTCCCATTTCATAGGTTGTTTTTTTACATTATTGACAATCTCTCTTTTTTTTCCTCACAGTACTGGGAATCAAACCCAGGGGCACTCTATGACTGAGCTACATCCTCAGCACATTCTTACAGGGACAAGTGCTCCCTAAATTGCTGAGGGTGGCCTCAAAGCTGCAGTCCTGCTGTTTCTGCTTTCTAAGCCAGCTTGACCATAGTTCTTTTATCAGACATTTATCAGTTCTTTGAGGTGGTACTTTGGTGCAGCAGCTGCATGTGTGGTGCTAGGGATGAGACCCTGGGCCTCTGCACATTGTGAGGCAAGCACTTTACCACTGAGCTATATCCTTGGCCCCACTCAGTATTTTTAGTTGTAGATGGGAGACCTTTATTTTTATGTAGTGCTGAGGATCAAACCAGTGCCTTGCCCAGCTGAGGCAAGTGCTCCACCACTGAGCTACAACCCCAACCCCCAACTCAAGTGATTTTGATCAGATTTTTCAAGCCCAAGTTTGAAATGAGGGGCTGGGGATATAGCTCAGTTGGTAGAATGCTTGCCTTGCAAGTATAAGGCCCTGGGTTCAATCCTCATCACAACAAAAAAAAAAATTGAAATGAGGACCAGACCAGAAAATCCAGGGCATGATTACTAGCTAGAGGTAGTAGCTTTTAATAAAAATGGAAGGAGAATCAGACACCACTATGGGTATTATTCTTTAAGTACATTGTCATCTTCATCCTGGAGACCTTGCCCCTACAGGAGGCCTAGTGGTAACAAATCAGGTCCAAGTCCCTTGCAACTGTGGTGCCCCCTCCAACCTGCCCTGAACCCATCCTTGCTTTTCTCCCAGACCCCATGCCACAGCTGGATGTGACCGAGGCCAACAAGGAGTTCATGGAGCAGAGTGAGGAGCTGTACGATGCACTGATGGACTGCCACTGGCAACCCCTGGACACGGTGTCTTCAGAGATCCCTGCCATGATGTAAACAGGACAAAGGACAAGCCAGGATGGACAACGACTTAAAAAAAATCGTGAAAACTTTTGCTTTTGGAAATGATTTGTACGATTTTAATGACTTTCCTGAGATTACTTTTACAACTCTGCTGCCTCTTATTTTGTAGTGAACCACGAGTATGAAAACCAAGGGACCAACTGTTCAAGGTCCCAACAGGCATTTCATTGATCTAGTCATTTGCCCTAGTAGTATGTTGACACTCACACTCCTGGAGAAAGTTTGGAGTCAACAAGTGGATCATTGAATTGAGATCCATTTACTGAACCCTGGTTTAGAAGCCATTCTCAGGCCTCTAGAATTTCTTGGGTGAGAACTTGTGGAGCACCTGCTGTGTCAGCTAAGGTCTCTGCCAGCAAAGTAGCTCCAGGTCTAGCAGGGAAGGCATGGCTCACTAGAGGAATGTTGGTAGGAGTGATGGAATGGTAGCTGGGCAGTAAACACCTGGTCACTGTGGGGGAGGCCAAGGCAGGATTGTCAATTCAAGACCAGTTTCAGCAATCTGGCAAAACCCTATCTCAAAAATAAAGGACTGGTAGCTAAGCATGGTAGTCCACACCTTTAATTCCAGAAACTCTGGAGGCTAAGGCAGAATTATTTAAATTGGAAGTCAGCCTTAGCAACTTTGAACCTGTCTCCAAAAAGTACCGTGGGGACTAGGAATATAGCTCAGTTGTTAAGAGTGCTTGCCTCCCATGCACAAGGTCCTGGGTTTAATCCCCCACGCCACAAAAAAGTACTGTGCTAAGTGCCCCTGGATCCAGTCCTGTTATCTGTACCCCAAAATGCAGTGGCTAGACCTAGAAAGTCTCAAGACTTGGAACTTGCCCCAACAGCAGGCATTTCTATGAGTAGCCTTTGCAAGTGTATTGAAAGACATCACTGTGTCATGTGTCCCAAGCCCCTCCTCCACTTCTTGGCCTTAATTGCCAGGAGACATGGTGACTCAGAAAAACGGTAACGTGATGAAAATGACTTGGTATCAAGCCACACCCCGTGCCAGCCTCATATCCCTTATCTTTTCAAGTACATCCAGTATCAGACACTTCTGAAATGTCTATGGTTTATAAAAGCTGCATCTTCCAATTTTTGCACCAGAGGAATTGAGGGTGGTGGGTAGGGTTGCTGCTTTAGGCCAAAAAACTTGAAGACTTCTTAAGAATCTAAACAGTCTTAGGCCCAGCAAAAGAGAAAAAAAAAAGTATGACAGCCACAGCACAGCCCTTGGAAACAGGCTGTACTATGCCACCAGGGAGATCCCCAAGGAAGTCTCCAGAAGTAACTTACCAACTGAGCAACCTTTTTAATGGAGGGACTGGATTATAGTTCACTTTGCATTTATGGGATGTTAAATGAGGAATAAGCAACAATCTGAGGGACAAACACTTCCACAGTAAAGTCCTTTATTGTTTACCAATAACAACAGATGTGTATCAGGTACTGGTCACCTTTTTGCCTGCCTCTTCCTTCCCCCGGCGTTTTTCTGAAAAGGAAGTGTAAGCCCGTGTTAGTGCTGCCCTGGTGATCCCCTCCTCCCAGGCACTTTCTCAAGAGCTGGTCTCAGTCCCATATCCGCATTTCTCATCCATAGATGTCCACTCAGACTGGGTTTCATCCTGGACCAGCAAGCCAAAGAATATCTTAACTACTTGCTTCTAACCACTGGTCTGCCTCCCCTTCTCCCGGGGTAGCGGGAGATGAGGCCACATCAAAAATCATGGCATAAGCTCCAGCCACTAACATTTACAGCTCAGTCCTTCCTGCCCAAGGAGCAGAGCTGTTCCCTCTGCTACTTCCAGTAGCTGTGCTTATGGCAAATCTAACAGATAAATGTTTCTTTGTTCCCTGCCCGTGAACTAACAAAGGTAGCAGTCAGTGAAAGTCAGATATAAAAGTATTTCATTAAAATGCTAAAATTTCCACAGAGACCACAGTGACCTTATAATTCTATTTGCTACACTGCTTAAGGGTAGGGTTTACAACACTGCCTGAAGCTGTAAGGAAGGTGTGATAAGGCTTCAGGTAGTCATCAACTCACCCAACTCTGTGGCCAGTTATCACACATGAAGACAACTTACTGGTTACAAAGACCTTTAAAAAAAAAAAAAAAAAAAAGACAACCTGTCAAGAAGGAAGAAAACACTTCTCGAACACATTATTCAGCAATTCCTACATCAACTGCTCACAGGATCACCCTCATCCTCCTTTATCCTCAGAGTATCTCCCCCATCGTACAGGATAGGAGCAAAACAATTTCAAAGAGAATTCACCCCTGTTTGAAACTAGCCCATGTGCTATATAACATACTAGAACACTGTGAGGCCAGCTTCAGTATTACTTTTCCTCCTTTTACGACCACCAAGACCAGTGTTCAGATCCGATGGGAAAGGGAACCAGAGGGTCAAGCGTAACTTTACCTGAGTACATTTACCTCAATCTAAAGCACAACTCCAGAAACAAGCTGGTCTGGTTCACTCTCCAATATCACACACTTCAGGAAAACTGGGGGGGCACCTGCAGAACAAAAGCTTACTGTGAAAGCTCTAAATCAACTGATCCAGTACAACTGCTTACATGGACATCGATGGAACACACCTGGACTCAAGTGGCAGACTTCCAGCCCGGGCCTGATAACATTATAGGAAAGGCGAGTGGCAGCGGCAGGTATTGTGCTGACCTGAGCTGTCAAAGTCTCTCCAGTTGCTCTCGCATGCAGTTGGAGATCCCATGGCCACAACCAGCCACAGCCCTTGGAAACATGCTGTACTGTGCCACCAGGGAGCTCCCCAAGTAAGTCTCCAGAAGTAACTTACCAAGTCCTGAAGTTGTCACATTTCATCGCTGTCATGACCCCCAGTCTTCACTTGCCATAATCTTCACAATCTTCATCTGACACAGCTAAGATGAATGAGAGCACAACTGTTCTGAATGATCTTATCTCCTTCATCCAATCATAAAGGTCTGACTGGCTTTTAGTCCTGACCCTGGTGAGACCAAAGCACTGCCCATTCTCTGTGCCACTCTCACCTTTCCAGGACAGGCATCCCACCCACTCCCAGATGACCCTCCATTTTGGTTCCTTGGCTCAACTAATTAATTTTCAAAAACCCTCATCGTGGTAACTCTACATTCAAGACCCTAACGTTTCAGGTGCCAATATTATTAATATGCCAATATTAATAAAGGTCTCTATCTCTAAGAAATGACAAATACAATGAAATTGTCCTTTCCCAAAATGTTGCAGATCGGTTACAGCAAACAGAACGGCGACCGTCAAGGAAAACTGTTGCTCTGGGCTCCTTTTTGACCACAGCAGCTATGTGGAAGCAGCTGCAGCTTCGATAAGGGCCTTAGGGGAATGGAGGCCACAGAAGAACCTCAACGCCAAACCAAGCTCCGCCTAATTCGCCTAATCCTGTGCATCATTGTCACCTATAAAAGGATAACAGACATCCTGTAGATCCTAACTACTACAGTGTACCGTCTTTTGAATGCATTATCTCAATCTCACAAATTCATTTTATAGGGGTGCAGGTCGGTGGTAGTGCTTGCCTAGCACGTGTGTTCAATCCCAAGCACCGCGGGAGGGGCAGGAGAAGAGCGTCTGAATGACTCCAAAATCCGTCCTCCTTAAGATCCTGTCCTTACATTCACACCAAGGTGCCCTCCAGAAAACTCGTAGTTAAGTCACTTGCCCAAGATCACGCAGCAATTAACTCAGGTCAACCGACTGGTGTTGTTCCTCAAATTAGGTCACCTGAGGCCCAGGATTTCAATCCCCAAGAGCCGAGTTACATACCCAACTCGTTTCGTGCCCCTGGACGCCGGCTCGCCTCACTCACGGATCAGACGCCAACGCACCGCGGCTCCGGCAGAGACTGGAAGAGGAAACCGCCTCGCGGGTTCCCGCCCGTCTCACTGCGCAGGAGGCCGTCGTGGCCTGCAGGACCTTGGCAGCCCAGGCCAGGAGGCCCGGGCCGGTGCGCGATGCTCTACATCCCGCAGGCTCGAAAGGCAGCCCGGGCAAGAGCGGGCCGGAGCTGAGGCGGACACAGGTACGGGCCTCGGGAATCCACTTGCTACCAGCCGCCAGCAGCAGAAGGGCCGGGAGAAAGGACACACGGGCTGCGGCCGCGGGCTTATATATGCCGAGCCTGCGACTGCGCCTGCGCCCGCTGTGCGCCGCGCGGAGCCTCTGGGATCTGTAGTCCGCGCGCCCCGGCGCAGCCCCACGCGCGAGGCGGGCGGCTCAGCTCCGCGGCCGAGCGGGGCTGCGTGAGTGGTTTCTGCAGAGTCGCGAGCGGTTCCTTCCCCTCCATTCTGGACCCTCCGATCGCGTACAGCTGAGGCCGACCCCTCTTGCCCTCCCCTGGGGGGACTTTCGATTTTCCCGCTGAACTGGAAAAGGGCTTTGCTCGGAGCGCCTTTGGCTACCGGGAGTAGCAACTGAGAGGGTTTCCGCAGGGGCGCTGTGAGGTTTTGGAGAGGTCTTGGCAGGGCATCTCAAAGGAGGCGAGTGAAGACTGAGATCGATGCATTATTTAAGGTTTGTCTCACCCGCCAAGAAGGCTGAGTGCCTTCTGTTAAGGCTGCGCTCGCTTATCTCATCTAGTTTTGTTTTGTTTTAGTTGTAGATGAACACAGTACCTTTATTTATTTATATGCGGTGCTGAGAATCGAACCCAGTGCCTCACGCATGCAAGGCCAGCGCTCTTACCACTGAGCCACAACCACAGCCCCCCTGTGTGTAGGCCCCTCTGTGTGTAGGCATCATACTTATGCTCATTTTTCAAAGGAAATTGAGGAATGGATTCCTAGCGAATATGATAAGGACTGGAACCCAAGTCCAGCCCAGAGATCACACAGTCACTGCCCATGTGCTGTATTTGCCCATGGAATAAATGAGTAAACATCAACATAAAGATACAAACAGTAGGGGCTGGGGATGTGGCTCAGTGGTAAAGTGCTTGCCTGGCATATGTGAGGCACTGGGGTCGATTCTCAGCACCGCATAAAAATGAATTAATAAAGGTATATTTTTTTAAAAAGATACAAATAGTAGTTGCTAAGCACTGTTTTGTGCTTAATCTTAATTTTTGACCTTACACTTGAGGAACTAGGTTAACAGGGCTCCGTGCCGCGCCTGTAGTTTCAGCTACTCAGGAGGCTGAGCTGGGAGAATCACTTGATCTGGGAGTTGGAGACCCGCCTCTGCAACCTAAGAAGGTTCCAAAAGAAAAAGGAAAAAACAGGAAAAAAAAAAAAAAAAAAAAAAACAGTAAGTTCTATTATTCCCATATTATGGAGAAGAAAACAGTTTCTGATTGGGTTTGAAACTCTTTCAAATATGCATCTCCAGCCCCACTTCTCTCCCACGCTCCAAAATAGAGCCCTGAAGCTTCCTTGACATCACCTAGAGGTCTAAGAGACTTCTTAGAACACTCAGCTGCTCTTCTCCATTCAGTATGTCCTCAAAGAGACCCTGTGCTCCATCCAGTCTTTTTGTAACATTCCATGTTCAATTCGTTAGCAAATCCTATATGCTGTGCTTTAAAATGTATCAAGAGGGGCTGGGGTTGCAGCTCAGTGGTAGAGGGCTTGCCTAAGTGGGAGGCACTAGGTTTGAGTCTCAGCACCACATATAAACAAATAAAGGTCCATTGACAACTAAAAAATATTTTTAAAAAAAATGTATCAAGAATCTGACCATTTCTTACTGCCTCCACAGATACTACCATTGTCGCTCACTTGGGTGGGAGCAGTAGTCTCCTAGCTGGTCCCCCAGATTCAGTCATTGCCCCCTACCCCTACAGTATGGTCTCAACACACCAGCCAGTGTGTTAATAGAAGAAGTTTTTAGATTGGGGAGCTGGGAGTGTAGCTCAGTTGTAGTTTATGTGCTTAGCATGAATGAGAACCTGGGTTCAACTCCCTGCAAACCCCACCTCTGCACCCCCACCCCAAAACTAAGATCTACTTTGAGTTAATTTCTGTGTATGGTGGAAGGGAGGTAAGTCAATGATGACTGACTGACTGACTGACTGACTGATTGCATGTGGTTCTCCAATTGATCCAATATCATCTTTTTAAAAGCTTATCTTTGGCCCATCTAATTACTTTGGCACCTTTGCAAAAAATCATTTGGGGTCATAATGGTGCATACCTGTACCCAGCTACTCCGGAGACAAGCAGGAAAATCACAAGTTTGAGGGGAGACTTCATCTCAAAATTTAAAAATTCCAGTGACTCCAGAGGATGGGTCCGAAGGATCCCAAATTTAGGGCTAGTCTCAGCAACTTAGTGAGACCCTGTCTAGAAATAAAATATACAAATAAAAAGGACTATGAAAATATCTCAAAGATAAAAGGTCCCTGGTTTCAATCCCCAGTGCCAAAAAATAAAAGAAACTGAGGCTGTCTTGAAGATTCCCTCTTCAAACCCTGATTCTTGCAGAAAGATTTCAGACATGTTGCCCAGAGCAACAGGCAAAAGTTTATGAGAAGGGTTTAGGGAAAAGGAGAAGCGAATGGTATCAGGGAGAGTGGGTCCTCTCCGAGAGGATGGTGTTCCCCTGCCCTCCAATTTTTTCTGTTGTTGTTGTTGTCGTTGTTACTGGGGATTGAACCCAGGGAAACTTTGCCACTGAACTACATCCCCAGCTCTTTCTATTTTTCATTTTTCTACAGGGTCTCATTAAGTTGCCTAGGGCCTTGCTAAATTGTTGAGGCTGGCCTGGAACTCACCATCCTCCATCCTCAGCCTCCAGCGTCACTAGGATTACAGGAATGCACCACAGCACTTAGCCCATGCCTACTGTTTTGAGGAACCTCCATACTGATTTCCACAGCACTGTACTAATTCACAGTCCCACCAACAGCATAAAAGTGTTCCTTTTTCTCCACATCCTCTCCACATTTATTATTGTTTGCATTCTTTTTTTAATGGATTTTTTTAGTTGTTGATGGATCTTTATTTTATTTATTTTTATGCAATGCTGAGGATCCAACCCAGTGCCTCACACATGCCAGGCAAGTGCTCTACCACTGAGCCACAACCCCAACCCATTTATATTCTTGATGACTGTTACTCTGACTACATTCTCCTAATTGCTAATGATCTTGAACATTTGTATTTCTTCTTTGAGAAGTGTCTGTTCAATTAATTGGCCCATTTATGAATTGGGTTATTTGATTGTTTTGGCATTAGGTTTTTTTGAGTTCTTTACATATTCTAGATATCAATCCTCTGTCAGAAGAGTAGCTAGCACAAATTTTCTTCCATTCTATAGGTTCTCTCTTCACATTTCTAATTTTTTTCTTTGCTTGTGCAAAAGCTAAAAGATTTCTCAAGTCCTAGGTAGGAGCTATCAAGCACCCTGAAAACTGAGTATGGGGTCAGGGATGCTTGTAACCCTGATAACTTGCAGACAACATGAGACAGACTTAAAGGTCTGATCCTTTGGGAACTCATAGAGGACCCTGGAGGCTATGTTTTCGTTTTGTCTTGTTTTTCTTTTCAGAAAACCCCACTGAAGATTATGGTTATTTCAGTGTATAACCTGAGGCAAAGGACTTAAAAAAAAAAAAAAAAAAAAAAAAGAGTAAAGATGTCTTAGTAACAATAAAGGTTGGTGAGGATGTGGGGAAAAGGCACACTCATACATTGCTGGTCGGATAGCAAATTGATGCAACCACTTTCAAAAGCAGTATGGAGATTCCTCAGAAAACTTGGAATGGAACCACTATTTGACCCAGTTATCCTACTCCTCAGTTCATACCCAAAGGACTTTAAATCAGCATACTAGAGAGATGCAGCCACATCTATGTTGACAGCAGCTCAATTCACAATAACTGGGCTGGGGGTTGTAGCTCAGTGGTAGAGAACTTGCCTTGCACATGTGAGGCACTGGGTTCCATCTTCAGCACCACATAAAAAAATAAATAAATGAAATTCACAATAGTCAAGCTATGGAACCAATCTAGGTGCCCTTCAACAGATGGATGGATAAAGAAAATGTGGTATATATACACAATGGAATATTACTCAGCCATAAAGATGAATGAATTTATGACTTTTGCCAGCAAATGGATGGAACTGGAGACTATCATGCTAAGTGAAATAAGCCAATCCCAAAAAAACAAAGGTTGAATGTTCTAATATGTGGATGCTAACACACATCAAGGCAAGGGAGGGAAGAATAGAAGTTCATTGGATTAGACAAAGGAGGATGAAGGGAGGGAGAAGGATGGGGATAGGAAAACAGTAAAATGAATGGGACATAACTTTCTTATGTTCATATATGAATATACCACCAGTGAAACTCCACATTGAGTACAACCACAAGAATGGGATCCTAATTAGAATAATATATTCCATGTATGTATAATATGTCAAAATACACTCTACTGTCATGTATATCTAAAAAGAACAAAGAAAAAAAAGTAAAGATGTCTAAAATTGCTAACCCACACATTTTTCAAGCTATCAAGAGTGTTGTTTTCCATAAAATGTTTAAAGTATAATGTCCATTGCTTTTAGGATTTTTCTTTGACTGAAAAAGATAGTTTAAAATGTTAACAAGGCCAGGTGCAGTGGCTCATGCCTATAATCCCAGCTGCTTGGGAGGCTGAGGCAGGAGGATCACAAGTTCAAAGCCAGCCTCAGCAACTTGGTGAGGCCCTGAGCAATTTAGCAAGACCCTGTCTCAAAATACAAAATTAAAAACAGACGGGGAAAAAAAAAAAAAAAAAAAAAACAGACTGGCGATACGGCTCAGTGAAGCACTCCTGCATTCAAACCCTGGTACAAAAGAAAAATCTTTACACTTACTTACTTAGCTTCATTTGGCATTACCACTATTAGGGCCTCTGCTAAGTATACTTTTGCCCTTATAGATCAGCCCTTGACTTTTTTTTTTGTGTGTGGTGCTGGGGATTGAACCCAGGGCCTTGTGCTTGTGAGGCAAGCACTCTACCAACTGATCTATCTCCCCAGCCAGCCCTTGACTTTTTAATTAATTAATTAATTAATTTATCCTTGGCTTTTAATCCAATAAAGTGTGTTTCTTCCAGATTACAATTCCATGTTAAGAAGATGGTAATGTAAGGATTCCAATTCGGTGCTGGGGGGCTGGGGAGATGGCTCAGCTGGTAGAGTGCTTGCCTCCAAGCACAAGGCCCTGAGTTCCATCCCCAGTACCGCAAAAAAAATTTTAAAAAATAAAAATTCGGTGCTGGGGGCATAGCTCAGTTGGTAGAGTGGGTTCAATCCCCAGCACCGCAAAGAAAAAAAAAAAAAAAAAAGGATTGCAATTCATCCTCACAGTGAGACCAGTTGTCTGTCTTCTTTGTGGTGCTGACAGTGGAACCCAGGGCCTGGTGCATACCACACAAGAGCTTCTACCCTGAACCACACCGCCAGCCCCAGTGTCTGTCTCCCTGAGAACAGTCAGGATGAGACTTTAGATTCCTGACTAGACAGGGTCATTGCCCCTTGCCCGCCTAAAGCAGCCATTGAAGAAGGATCTTCACCCCCTCAGCGACCCTTAAGATTAAGGGATCAAGGTCTGGGGGTAGAGTGAATGAGATAGTAAAGTGTAAAGTGGGTTCATGATTCATCTTGCCTAGCAGAAAGAAAGCAGGGCTCAGAGGAGGAAAATAGCTTGGGTCACGATCAGAGGCAGACACATGACCCCAACCCACAGCTGGACCGTCTGGGAGAGGGAGGAAGTTCAAGATGCTGACAGTGCACTGTCACATGGGCTGACCAGGAAGGCTTCGGGGAGGTTGGGTTCAAGCTGCATTTCCAAGGTCAAAGCTTTATTTCCTGCTGCTCTGCCTTTGCTCAGCTGCCCTGGCCAGAATTACTTGGAAACCTGGTAAAATGGCTTCCCACTGATATGTTTAGAATCAGTCAGAAGAAACCTGGGTTTTCTCAGATCCCCAGACTCTCCAGTTAGAAATAGAAATAGTAAACCAAGCTTTGGCCTTGGGTAAACTTGGCAGCTAGTCTCTCTTCCTTGCTGAGTGATCCTGAACTAGATATTTAACTTCTCTGAAGCCTTCTTCCTCTATAACAATGAGCAGAATAATACCACCCATTCACGAGGTTGTGCAAAGAAAAAATGTAATGATATGATGATTTCAATAGTCCCCAAAGCTACCAATTTGCAAAAACAAATTAAACTAGTAAAACCCACTCACAGTAGTACATGCCCGTAATCCCAGCTGCTGGGGAGGCTGAGGCAGAAGGATCATGAGGTCAAGGCCAGCCTCCACCAACTTAGACAAACTGTGTATTAAAATAAAAAAGACTGGGGATGTATCTCAGTGGTGGAGGGCCCCTAGGTTTGATCCTCAGTACCCACTCCCAAATACAAGGGGTTACTACCCATAAAGCACAAAGACGTGATCATCTGGCCAATAAAGATCAGTTGTCAAGTCCATAGGCCAGCTGTGCTACTAGAGCTGCAGATGGCGGTGAAGGATACAGAAAACCACAACCCTCAGGGAAAAGGGGAACAACTCCCAGGAAGAAAGAGGACAATGGGTCCTGGGGAAAGAAGGAAAATAATGGTCTGTGGACGTCACCATTTCTCAGCAACAATGGAATTTGAACTTGCACAACTTCTCCCCCTGATTGCCTGACCTATGCATTCTGCTAGGATTCAAGTCTACTTAAACCCTATCAAAGTCAGACCCCTCTTATAACCAGTTGCCATTTTCTCTCCTGAAAGTGTGCTTGAAAATAACAAGCATTGTTGATCTGTCGAGCTCTGTCGCCATTTCCATTATTTTTGTTTTCAGGCAGTGTTTGTTCAAATCCCCTCTGACCTGCAGGATAGAAGCAGGGGAACTGCTGAGCACTGAACCTGAACCTTGAGTCGGATGCCCCAGGCAGATCTAATAGGGCTCCAGCAAAGGGGCACCTGGTGGGGAGGGGGCAACTGTACATCTTCCACTTTCCAGAGTGATGTCCCCAGTTCGGGGCCAGGCTCAAGTAGGGAACCAGGCTCAGCAGCGCAGTGGGCTGGAGAGACACCACTCCAATCAATGAATAGATGTTCTGGAACCCTGGGTCTCTTAGGCCGGGGCTTGCTTGGCCAGGCTTCCCGCACTCCTCCTCCCCACACTATCCAGCTCAATCCCTCTATCCTGTGAGGAGGGGTTATTATCACCCCTATTGCACAGAAGGGGAAACTGAGGAAAGCTTTTACACAAGACATGACTTCCTCCATGCCAAGTCCCTGGGGTCTGAGCTTCTCTGCCTGCGGGTGACCCTTTGCTCTGGGCGGGAAGCAGGGACCCATTAAAGGAGGAGGACCCGCGGGCAGGGGCGGGGTCAGACAAATAGCCCCGAGGGCTGCGGAGCCGGGATGTGGCTATGGAGACCTGGGACTGTCGCTACCAGTTTCGGGACTGTCGCTACCAGTTTCGGATCGCGCTGCTGGGAGAGGCGGCGGTGGGCAAGACCTCGCTGCTGCGGCGCTACGTGGCGGCGGGGCGGGGGCCGGAGCCCGAGCCCGAGCCCGAGCCCGAGCCCACGGTGGGCGTGGAGTTCTACAGCCGCGCGCTGCAGCTGCCGGCCGGGCCGCGGGTCAAGCTGCAGCTGTGGGACACCGCGGGACACGAGCGCTTCAGGTGCGGCCACTGGGCGGTGGGCAGGGAGGCGCGACGCGGAGGCACCTCAGGTTGTGTTGCGGGGGACGGGTCACTGCCTGCCCCTGGCCGTGCGGACCCCGACCCGAAGGTGCCAACCCTAACCCTCCCTGGGCGCTGCACATCGCCCCGGCCAGACCCTCACTCACAAATATGCGGGGTGCGCCAAGTCCCACAGCCTTGGGTAAGCACTTTACCACGGGGCCACATCCCCAACCCCCCGTCCTGGAGGAACACTCTGCTTAGCGGGGATTTGCACCCCGACTTTGAACTCTGGAGGGATGAATGTCCTGGGTGCCAAAAGTCCCATAGCCCAAAGCGGAGGCGTCAGGGGATGTCAAAGGAAGCGAGATTGGCGCGACGGCACGAGCCTGCGATCCTAGTTACTGGGCAGGCCAAGGCAGGGGATCGCAAGTTCACAGCTTTGGCAGTTTAGCAAGACCCTGTCTCAAAATAAAAAATAACAAGGCCTGGGGACATAGTTTAGTGGTAGAGCGGTTGCATAGCATGTGAGCGGCCCTGAGCTCAATCCTCAGAACTGCAGACATTAAAGAGAGAGAGGGAGGATTCAGAATATGAGAATTTGTGTTGGCCCTGAAGGATGAGTAGGAATTGGCCAGGATGGAGAACAGGGCATCACCAGGGCTTCTCCAGGATTGGAGAAATGGTTAGGAGTTTGTGACTGGCTTCCGGACTAGGGAGTGCGGAGTGTCAGGAGAGAGACACATACTGACGGGGCAGAGAAGCTCAGGGCCGTGTGAATGAGCTAGGGTGGGATGTGAGGCATTCTATGGATCCCCAGGAGGTCTAGTCTCCTGGGGTGTCTTGGAGGCCTCGGCCTCTCCTAACTTACCCCCTCCTCCCCAGGTGCATCACCAGGTCCTTCTACCGAAATGTGGTGGGTGTCCTGCTGGTCTTTGATGTGACGAACAGGAAGTCCTTTGAACACATTCCAGACTGGCACCAGGAGGTCATATCCACTCAGGGCCCCAACAAGGTGATCTTCCTGCTGGTTGGCCACAAGAGTGACCTGCAAAGCACCCGTTGTGTCTCCACCCAGGAGGCAGAGGAGCTGGCTGCCTCCCTGGGCATGGCCTTTGTGGAGACTTCAGCCAAAAGCAACTGCAATGTGGCTCTCGCTTTTGACATCCTCACCAATGCTATCCAGCAAGCCCTGCAGCAGGGGGACATCAAGCTGGAAGAGGACTGGGGGGGCGTCCGGCTTATCTACAGGGCCCAAATCCCCAGGTCCTCTAGGAGGAAACAGCACCCAGGCCCATGCCAGTGTTGACCCGGGAAAGTGTTAGAGCAGAGCAGACCTCAGAATCCCTGGTGGGACAGAGTGTTAGTGTCTTTGGATGGCAAATGACAGAGGGTTAATATCAACAGAATCTTGATGAGGTCATGCCTCCTGCATTTTGGGGTCTTAGCCCAACCCCTTTCTAGATAAAGGTTTAAGAGACCAACTATGCAATGTTCTTTCCTTGAGTCTCAGTTTCCTCATCTGTCAATAAGGTTTGTAAAAGATCCCACTGCACAGGGAGTTGAAAACACGAACGAAGAGCGTTTGCCTCGCAAGCACAAGGCCCTGGGTTCAATCCCCAGTACCGCAAAAACAAACAAACAAAGAAAACGAACGAAATGATAGGATGTGCTCACTTAGAGCCTGCCACACCAAGAACTGAATGACACAAGCTATCATCCCCTCCAGTGTCTTTCTTGGCTTAGGCCATTTCTGGCAGCATTCCTGGGCTTAAGCAGAAATGCTCAGCGTCTGGTCGCTGCTGCTCTGGCAGTGAGAGTGGGGAATTCCAGTACAAGCCTGGCTTTTGGGTCCTCGTTAGGTTCTCAGGCCAGAAAGAGTTTGGGCATGCAATCAGATGTGGCCTCAAACTAGGGTTGCTGCCCAGTGTCCCCACAAGCTCAGGGGCTGAATGAATGCAGGAGGCAGGGCTGAACAGGAACATGTAGCAAGCATGCTGAGCACACAGTGGACACTCTGATGAGCCACCAAGGGCCAAGGGATCCATGCCCCCACCTACCACCCCACCCTGCTGCAGGGGAGTACTGCAAGGTCATGAACTCCACTTGCAGCACTCGCTGGGAGCTGTCCACCCGTAAAGGGTAGGGAATGGAGAGATAGCTCAGTCTATAGAGTGCTTGCCTTGCAAGCACAAGGCCCTGGGTTCGATCCCCAGCACTGCAAAAAAAAAAAAAAAAAAAAAAAATAGGGGGTAGTCCATATCCCACTTCTATCCGAGGGTAGGAGGGTCAAGGCCTTGGCCTCTTGTGCCAACTCTGAAGATCAAACCCAGATTCATCACTCTGTAGACTCCACTGAGAACATTATTCTGACAACATCACAGCCAAGTTCTCCCTCCTTCCCTTCCTTCCCCAATCAGGTATGGACCTCAAGAATGCCCCGTAATAAATGTTGGCCTCCTGAGGAATTTAACTGGCCACAGTAATTGCTAGGTGAGAATGTCCTGGGGGCAATTGTGGACCTCATGGAGGAAATGGTACTTATGTTGGGCAGAATCTCAGCAGTGGGTGTGAGCAGAGCATGGACAAGGGCCACAGCTAAAAGACCACCACCACTTAACTCACTTTGTGAGTTGGGCCAGTGACCTCACCTGAGCCTCTGTTTCCTCCTCAGTAACACGTGGCTGATGAACCCTCCTTCCTTGAGTTCTTGGGAGGTTTTTAGTCAGGGTGTTTCTTAGCTTCCTTCCATGGAGGCTGGGCCAGGGTTGACCTCCTGGTGCATGTGGCCCTCCCTTTTTTAAAAACAACCTCAGTAGGCTGGAGCAGTGGGGCAGGCCTGTAATCCCAACTACTTGGGCAGGAAGATTGCAAGTTTGAAGCCAGCCTCAGCAATTTAGTGAGACTCTGTCTTAAAAAAAAAAAAAAAAAAAAAGGAGGGGGCTGGGTTGTTAGCTCAGTGATGTAGTAGCATCTCTGGACTTAATCCCCAGTACCGCCAAACAAACGAGCAAATAATTAAAACAACCTCATTTATCCTGGTAGTAACCTTGTAAGGTCTGTACAATTATCCCCATTTCACATATGGGGCCAGGAGGGGGAAAGTTTTAGGGCATATTTTCATTCATCAAAATTTTTCTGAGGGCTGGGGATACAGCTCAGTTGGTAGAGCACTTGCCTCACAGGCACAAGGCCCTGGGTGCTTCAATCCCCAGCACGCAAAAAAAAAAAAAAAAAAAGAAAAGAAAAGAAAAGAAAGAAAGAAAAGGTATTTAGAAGTCATACAATATAGCTTACAAACACTTAACAATGGATTTTCTTTAAAAATTTTTTTTTCTTTTCTTTTTTTTTTTTCTGAACAAGCATCTACTCTCTTGGAATCTCTGGGGATACAGAAGCGACCATGACAAGAAAAGCCCTCTTGGGGCTGGCATTCTAGCAGAACAGAGATAAAAGCAAATAAATTAATTAAATGATTTCCAGTTGTAGTAAGTGATGTGCAGATGTAAAAAAAATCCTAGACTCCTCACTGTTTCCTGCAAGTGTCGGACAGGTAGCTAAAAGCAGGATTAAAGATTTGGCATCTCTGTTTCTATTTTACATTCATCTTCTTTGCTCTGAGTCATCTTGGATTCCAGGTACAAGGCCTGATTCAGTACACCTCTTGTGAGGAGTGGAAGCTACCTCCCAGCCCCAGGCAAAGGACACTTTCTTATCTGGGGTCCACCTGACCAGTCCTGAGGTAATGATGGACAGACTGCACCTAATCAAGATCACCTGCTTTGGCAGCTGACACAAGCCTCCTGCTGTGCAGCCCCATATGCTCATCTCCTCATTCTCCTGTCCATAAAACCTCAAAGCCACTGTCAAGGCTAAGGACGTGTGCTCTTGTCTTCCTGATGTGGCTATACTGATTAAAGTTCCTTGCATGCTTTTCACCATTACCTTGTGTGTTTTGGGGTGAGTGACCAGAACTGATCTGTTGAATCTCCAGAATCAGATCTTATTTTTTGAAGTAGAGGAGGAGCTGAGCCAGGGGCAGAGGGGAGCAGAAGGAAAGAACAGTAACTATAGCCCTTCCTGACCAAGCGCTGCTTCCTTCTTTGGGGGATTGAACCTGGGGGGCTTTGCCGCTGAGCTACATACACAGCTCTTCTTATTTTTATTTATTTATTTATTTATTTATTTATTTATTTATTTATTTATTTATTTATTTATTTATTTGCGGTGCTGGGGACTGAACTCAGGGCCTTGTGCTTGCAAGGCGAGCACTCTACCAACTGAGCTATCTCCCCAGCCCTTCTTTTTATTTTTTGGGACAGGATCTAAGTTGCTGAGATTGACCTCAAATTTGCCATCTTGTCTCCTGTGTCCATATCTCATTCCCCAGCTAGACGGTCACTCTTCAAGGATAGGGCTGTTTTTTTTTATTCTCTTGGAGAGGCTACCTTGGGCAGGGCAATACTGGGCTTTTAAATTTTTTATAAAGATAGTCCTGAGTACAGCCGGGTGCGGTGGCCCACGCTTGTTATCCCGGCAACTTGGGAGGCTGAGGCAGGAGGATCGAGAGTTCAAAGACAGCCTCAGCAACATTGAGGCACTAAGCAACTCAGCGAGACTTTGTCTCTAAATAAAATACAAAATAGGATTGGGGATATGGCTCAGTGGTCAAGTGCCCCTGAGTTCAATCCCTGGTACACCCCCAAAATAAATAAATAAATAAAGACGTTTTTCTCCATATACCTCAGCTTCAACAAATATCAGCACCTATGACCAGTGTTGTTTTGAGATTGTTGTTTTGCAGTTGCGGGGGCGGAAGCCAGGGGTACTTTACCACTGAGTTACATTTTCAGCATATTTTTTTGTTTGTTTGTTTTTGTTTTTGTTTTTCTTTTGTGGTGCTGGGGATTGACCCCAGGAAATTGTGCATGCTAGGTAAACACTCTATCAACTGAGCTATGTCCCCAGCCCCTCCCAGCACTTTTTGGGACAGGATCTCCCTCAATTGCCCAAGCTGGCCTCAGACTTGGGATCCTCCTGCCTTGGCCTCCCAAGTCACTAGGATTAAAGGCATGCACTGTGGCAGCCAGCTTGTTTTATTATTTTTGGTTTTTGGCAGTGTTAGAGTTGGAACCTGGCACATGCCAGACAAGTGCCCTACCACTGAGCTACACAACCCCAGCCCCTGGTCCATTTCATTTTATTATCCCCTTCACTTTATGATTTTCTTCCTGGGATCCAGCCCTGGCATGGAGCAGGTGCTGTCTGTTGTTGACAGGTGCAAGAGAACCTACCCTGGGCTCCTGGTGTGGACACTTCACCCCGGCTGTGCTGGAAGACTCAGTGTTAGGAGAGGCAAGTTTTGCCTTATACAACCAGTGCTCCTGCTGGCCCAGGGCTGTGACTCAGACCAGCAGGGAGGATGGAGACAGCCTAGCATATGCGGGCTGTGACCTCTGCAGTCTTTCAAGCCACCACCACAGGTCTGAGTCCTATCCTGCCCACTGACTCACGCCTCAGTGTTCTTAACCTGTAAAACAAGGGACCACACTGGAAGACCTCTGAGGGACTTTCCTAACTCCAGGTAATTTAAAAAAAAAAATTCTTTTATAGTTGTAGATGGACAGATTGCCTTTATTTATGTATTTTTATATGGTGCTAAGGATCGAACCCAGTGCCTCACACACACTAGGCAAGTGCTGCGCCACTCAGCTACAGCCGCAGCCCTCCAGGTAATTTTAAGACCTTAGTTCAGCTCTGCCGCCTCCTCCCATGCAGGCACCAGACCCTCTCCAAGAGAGCTCCCTGGTCCCAGGTGACTCCTGTCCTCAGAACTCATCCCTTGTTGCAGCCAGCCCCTCTCCTGCCTTAAAACCCTTGACTAATTTTTCCTCAGGAGGACCCCTCAGGCAGCATTACTCGACCATTAGTCCAAACAATTGCAGCAACTTCCTCATTGGCCCCCTTCTGCCTGCTTCCAATTCCACTCTCCACCTTGCAGCTGGGCAAGGTTTTATCATACCAATAGCAAAATCAGTCCTTAAGCTAAAACATCACTGGCTTTTGTTGCCTGGGCAGTTTTTTGTTTTGGTACTAGGGGTTGAGTTCAGGGGCACTTCATCATTAAGCTATACTACCAGTCCTTTTTATTTTTAATTCTGAGACAGGGTCTTGCCACTTTGCTTAGGGCCTTCCTGAGGCTGGCTTTGAATCTGTGATCCTTCTGCCTCAGCCTTCTGAGCCACTGGGATTACAGGTGTGTGCCAAGGTGCCCAGCCAAACTTCCTGTTTCATGCAAGTTTTGACTATCAGAATCCTCTTGTCTGATGAGGCCTTTCTCAGATCCCAACAGTTAAGAAAGCTGTTGCTGTCTGAAGAGGAGTGGGAAGCCCAGTGCACCTGCTAGGCCTCTCTCGCTCCCCTCCCATTCCCTGCCACACACATTCATGGCCTAAGCATGGGCACTGAACTGAGGGCTTCATGTACACATTTGAGAAGCCAGGATGAAGCTGAAGTATGCTAGAAGAAATTTTAAAAATAGGTAGAAAAGAGACATAAAGGACAAGGAAATAAGATTTTAATTCAGGAGTTCTGCATGCTTTTCCAGGCCTGTCACTTCTAGTCTCTTGCAGACTTATTCTCCAAATCCCTGAGAAATCTGTAATACTAACTGTACACTATTAATTAAGCTCCCAATAAATAGATTTAAGAGATATATCTCAAGGAACCTCTAATTTAGGGAACTTTCCAGTGCCATCTATTAATCACATAATGAAGACCATGTCAAGCTAAGGATCTAGATATTGACCAGACCACCAGACCGCTATCATTCCTATATACCTTTCTCTACCCATCCCTCACTAAGTTTCCTTTAAAAGAAGACTGGGAACCCCCCAAAGGTATCTCTCCCTCTTGTAGGTGGCCTGCATTCTCCCTTGAATGCACGTTCTTTGCTTTACTCCCAAAGGCATCGCTCTCTTGAGATGGCCATCTTCTCTAATGATGAAGTGACACTACCAGTCCTGAGGGCTATCTACTCCCAGGCTCCTTTCTGCTCATCTTTAGCTACTTTTTCTGAATCTTGCAATTTGAGTTTTAGCCACATGATGCACTGACTTTTTTTTTTTTTGGTACTGGGGATTGAACCTAGGGGTGCTTAACCATTGAGCCACATCCCCAGCCCTTTTTACTTTTTATTTTGAGACAGTCTCACTAAGTTTCTTAGGGCCATACTAAATTGCTGAGGCTGGCTTCGAACTTGTGGCATGCAACACCAGCAATGATGCACTGGTTTTTTGGTTTTTGGTGCTGGATTGAACCCAGGGCCTTGCTCACACTATACTGCCTGCTCCTAACACATGGATTTCTTTAGAACTCTGGGCCTTTGTACACACCATGCTTCTGCTTAAAATGCTTCAATGGTTTCTGTTACACTGGGCTAAAGATCACTCTGCTGGGGCCTACAAGGCACGGCATGACTGGGCCCGAACTACCTCACTATACTGCCTCAGGGTTTGTATATTTCCCTGGAAGAGATTCCAGCCCTTTCACCTAGATCCCTCCAATCTCAGCTCAAATAGCCTTTCTCTCCAATGGCTTATCCCCTCCCCCAACCCTGTGATCCTCTCCTTTGCTGCTTTTGTCTGTCTCCCATGGCAGGACTGTTCACCATGTCTGTTTTATTCAACATTGCAGCCTCTTGTCTAGGTCTGGCACGAGCAGAGCTTATAAACATTTGCTGAGAAAGTGGCCAGGGGAAGTGAGGCAGCGAGGGCAAGGGAAAATATTGGGGAATGATATTGACCAAATTATATTGTTATATTGTGTGCATGTACAGATATATAACAATGAATTCACTATTATGTATAATTACAATGCACCAATAAAAATACGGGGAAAAAAAAGGCTTGCTGAACAAATGAAAAAGCTCCTCACTCTGCAGATAGGACAATGTTGAGATAGAGGAAGCCACTTACCTGTCACACAGCTGATCAAGAAATGAGGTCTTTTGACTACCTCATCTCTTTCTAATTAAACTTCCCCAATCCCCTTCTGTCCCCTTGTCCCCTTTTGTCCTCAACATAGGAGTTAAAAAATTAAAGTTGGATTCCTTCTTGGCTGCTGAGGTCAGTGAGCTGCTCCTACTATCAGAACTTTGGCTGGAGGCCTCTTGCTGTTTGATATCACCAACAGACCATCCTTTGAGAGTGTCGCCGTAGCATCAGGAGGTTCTAGAGAAAGTTAAAACCCTTTAACATTATCCTGGTGGCTGGCCTCAAGAGTGACTGGTGGCTGAGAGTCAGGTAATGCTGGAGGAGGATGGAAAGCTGGCTACCCCCTGTTGCCAAGAGCAACAGAAACATCAGCAGGGACTTTGAATTGCTCACCCAAAAGATCTAGGAGCTGTGAAGAGAGGAGTTCTGGGGTCAAACTCAAGAGTGTGGAGGAGTAACGAGTAGGGCCCCATCTTAGGCTGAGTATTAGGAGGCAGAGGACCAAAGCAGGGCAAGGTGGTGGCCCCTGAGCAGAATGGCCACTCTCCCTGAAGCCCACAGAACTCACAATCCACAAGGGCAATGCTGGGCACAGGACAGGATGATGCCATTAGAGGACCCTGAGGTCTGGAAGGGGCCTCGTTTCCTCTGCAACATAGTGAAAATCCCAGGATTGGATACCAGTAACTAAGGACAGACAGGATTTTCACAAGGCTACTCTCATCCTTTCTCATGGCAAGGGTGAACATAAATCTCTAGAAGTTCCAGAACAGGTCAAAGAGGGCTCTTAAGCACATTCACATCGCCAAAACCAGGATGCCTATTTATTGTGGGGCTTGTTAGAATTCACCACGCCTGATGGAAGAGGAAGTGGAGTCAAACTCCTACTAATGGTGTCCACCCTCCCTTGGAGTAAAACAATAAAAATCCCTGAGTGTTTCTCCAGTGCAGAAACTGACACCAGTGCTGCCCCCTGCTGTCGAGAGCCTGGTCCAGTCCTGCTCTTCCCCCTGACTTCCTCTGGCATTTCAAAGGCTTGTAAGCCACACACCTTGTGGCTTTCGATTAATAACTTCTTTATTCTGGAAAAGCAAATCAAATTCATATTCATATAAACACTGACATTACAAAGTACAGGGAAAGGGGGAAGGGAGGAGGAAACAAAACTCTCTACAAATCCTGCTAATACTGTCTCACCCAACAAGACCATAATGCTTTGTCCCATATTCAATCACTTATATAATAAACCACAAATAAAATCTTCTCTGGAAGATACACTGCTCCTCTTTGAGATGGCAGGGAAAAGGGACCGGAAGGAAGGGTAGGAGGCTTTATTCTTTTGGCAGATCCTCTCAGTCATTATAGATATTGCTGCACTGTTAATAAAAAATATATGCTTCTCTGTAAAGCATTTAAAAAAAAAATTCCAAGGATGAGATGGCTGAAATCTCAGCTCAAGTATCTCCAAATACATTGTTGTCCATTCCCTGACCTTTCCGTGTGTTATTTCTTGGTTGTTTTCCGGATCAATGCCATTCTCTGAAAGAATAAGAGAGAGAGAAGCAAGCAGTTACACAGGTTAGTATCAGGAGCTTTCTGGAAAATCTGTATGCAGTTAATAGGCAGCATGGTCTACAGTATAGGCTGGAGCCCTTGGGGACCTGCAGTCACAGAGAAGCTCAGCAGCCTTCTTTTAACCAGAAAGCAATGTACAGGGTCTGACAAAAGTTTAGATAGGCCAGCAGGTCCATTTCACCCACTAAAAGACCCAAACTGCTCTGGGCTATCAGGATGGCAAAAAGGTTAAAAGTAGAAGGGGACAGCTTTTGCCTTTTGGGGACACAGGGGATAGGCCAGCAAAACATGTTTTCTAGGATTTCCCTACCCTAATCTCTTCTTTCTCTACTGATAGAGAAAATAGGAAAAGGGCCTCAAATTTCAAACCTGTTGCCACAAAAAGGGAGTCAAACTTTCGTACCTGATGATGTGCCATGAAGGGCAACTGAAGAATAACAACTTCTACTACAACCCATTGTGGACCCGTTCAGATCATGGGTTTCCATTTTTACTATTATCAACCACTGGCCAAACTACTAACTTGCTTTTGCTCACTCTTTTTGACCAAGAGATAACCCCATTATTATATATTTTTTAAAATACATTTTTTAGATGTCAATAGACCTTTATTTTATTCATTTATTTATATGTGGTGCTGAGAGTTGAACCCAGTGCCTCACACATGCTAGGCAAGCTCTCTACCACTGAGCCAAAACCCCAGCCCACGAGATTACCCCATTATTATGACATTTGTTAACTAAACAGGGCTCCAGAGCCAGAAGGACAGTCCAGAGAAACTCCCTTTTGAAGAATAGTAACCTGAATCCTTTTGATTCAGGTTATTAGTGGCTCCCTGGGAGGGCTTCCTCCTTGACCTCTGTAAACAACTACTCCAGAAACCCCAAGGACAAAAAAGCAAGGGATATTCACCCAGGACTGCCCAGTACCTGTCAAGCTTGAAAATACCTCACTTTTCAAATCAGAGTAGCCAGATAAATTAAGGCAGAAAGGATAACAGCCTTTCAAAGGGGAGGTCAATGCTGCTATCGTTTGTTTGTTATTACCACAATCCCACAATGCTGGGGACTCGAACCCGGGCCTCCAGCATGCGTGGCAGGCACTCTACGTGATGTGCTATATCACCAGCACTCAATGCTGCTATCGAACCGACCAATGACCAATTTTCACACTGACATCTAGGTTCCTTGTTAAGAGGGGCAAAGAACAAAGGTTAAGCTGGGGACATGGGCTAGAATGCTTGGCACAGCAGCCTGAACACTCCACCTCAGCATGAATAAAGTATATTTCTGCTTTATCTGACCATTTTCTATTCAAGGGCATGTTCAAATTAGCAATGAAGCAGGATTTCATTAAGGAGGTTTGGAGGGGGTGAGCTCCATCCATATTAGAAGAGCCTAGAGTCTGAAACAGGCACAGTGGTACATGCCTACAACCCCAGCTACTTGGAAGACTAAGGCAGGAGAAGTACAAATTCAAATCCAGTCTCTGCAACTTAGTGAGATCCTGTCTCAAAATAAGAAAGGGCTTGGGATTAGAGTGGCTCTGAGTTCACTCCCCAGTACCAAGAGGAAAAGAAAAGCTTGAAGTTAAGCCCATCAGAGTCAAGAGAAAAAACTGAGACCCCATATGGAAATAGAGCAGCACTAAGGAAATATCTGACTGCTGCTGCCTCTTGCCCTCTCTGACCTTTGGTCCAGAGAGTGAAATCTGCTGTGTGGGGGAAGCGAGACCCCGAGAAGGTAGGCAGACACCATGCCCGGCTCCTCACCTGTTTATGAGCTTCTGTGGTGCAAGCTTTTTTGTAGGGTCGTATTTCTTCAGAGCCAAATCCTGGGATCCACATGTTCCACTGGCGTTCTGCAAAGAAGCAGCAACAGAATTAAGGGTACCAGGAAGCAGAATCAGGGGTGCAATATGCCCCCCTCCAAGTGTCAGAGAGGATGAATCTGGGCATCAACTATCCTAACACTAACCCTATCGGGCTAGTCTATGAAATACAAATGGGAAATCACATCTGGCTCCTTCAAGGGCTTTGTTGTTGTTGTTGTTGTGGTCCTGGGAACTAAACCTCAGGGACACTCTACCAGTGAGCTACATCCCCAGCCCTTTTTATTTTGAGACAGGGTCTCACTGAGTTGCTTAGGGCCTTGTTAAGTTGATGAGGCTGGCTTTGAACTTGTGATCCTCCTGACTCAGACTCCCAAGATTATAGGCATGTGCGCCCGGTCAAGCAATAGTTTCTTGAAACAAAAGTGGAAGTCTTTCAATCATCAGTCATGTGCTGATACACTGAATTCCTTAATATCTTCTGCCTCATTCACTTGACCTGCCTTATAGACTGTTTTCTTTCTTTTGGTCATATTGTAACCAATGCAGAAGGGGGCTCATTCAGTTCCAAATGATTATGGTTATCAGCATTAGGTGAGTATTTCCCAGAAAAATCCAAGCTCAAATTTAGTGTCTATGAAGTGGGAAAGCAGAATACAAAATTGTATGTACACTGCAATTATAATTTTCTTGGAAAAAAATGAACAAATAGACTAAAAATTGCAAGGGAATACTGAGGAACACTTTTTGTTTTTTGGGGGTGCTGGGTAGCAAAGCTAGGGCCTTGCACATGCTTTGCAAGTATTCTACCACTAAGTTATACCCCCATAGGCAAGAGTATTCTATCCCTTTATTTTGAGATAGGGACTTGGTAAGTTGCTGAGGGTCTCACTAAATTGCTAATACTAGTCTTAGGAAGAGTTTTATTTGAATGGTAGAAATGTAATAGTAACTATAATTGCTAAGCACTTATTTTGTGCAGATCCTATACCAGTTACTTCACAAACATAATCTACAATTTCACAATAATCCTAAGGAGGTTATTATGATCCCTATTTTACAAAAAAGGAAATAAGCTTATCTAAGAGAAATCAAGTAGGAAGGATAAGATGATTTAGCTAGAAGTAGCAAAATCTGGTTTTGAATTCAATGTCTACACTTTATTCCCCTCTACTCTGGATAGATTTCTTTCTTCTATTTAGTGTTGCTATTAAATGAATACATAAGTCCCAGGGCCCAAAAGTCTGATTCTGGCACCAGGGTTCCTCTGATTACACTTTCCCTGACAGTCCTAAAGGTATAATCATGTGGATACTTCAGGGAGAAACAAGCTACATACCTAGATGCAGCTGGACATCTTTCACCTCCAGAGTGCTGGACTTGCGATGCCGAGCAAGCTGGCAGGCTGCTGTCACCACGCTCTCAATAAAATCATCAGCAATCTGCAGCAGCATCTGGAGAAGGCAAAGTGAGTGAGAATAACTGTGAAAGTTGCAGGATAGGCTCCTGTTGCTGGGACAACTATTTTCTGCCTTTCTGCCTGAATTTTTATATATATTTCTTTTTTTCTTTTGACACTAGGAGTTGAATTCAGGACACTTTACCACTAAGCAACATCCCTAGTCCTATTTTGAGACAGGGTCTATTTTGAGACAGGGTCTCACTGCTGAGTGTGGCCTTGAACTTGTGATCCTCCTACCTCAGCCTCCCAAGTTGCTGGGATTACAAGCATGAGCCAATGTGTCTAGTCTGTATTACAAAGTTTAAAAGGCTTTCTATTAGTAGGCCTGGAATCAGCATTTGAGCTAAGGTGTGGATGGGGAATGAGAAGGACAACTGAAACATTACCCAAATCAAAAGTGAAGATAAAATGAAGATAGGTGAAAATGTTAAAAGGAGAATTAATTTGCTTATAGCCATGCAACTAGAAAGCAGTGGAAACAGGATGACTATGGTTCTGAGTTCAAATCCTAAGATCTTTTTACTTCATTATTGATTCCTGGACTATGTGAGAAGCAAGATCAGAATTCTGAAGATAAAAATCTATGTGAGGGGGCGGAGTCTGTAGCTCAGTGATAGAGCTCTTGCCTTGCACATTGCCTTGTCAATTCTCACCATCGCATATAAACAAATAAATAAAAATGAAGGCCCATCAACAACTTAAAAAAAATTAAAATAAAAATCTATGTGAAGCAACTTAATAAGACCCTAAGCAACTCAATGAGACGCAGTCTCTAAATAAAACATTAAAAAGGTCTGGGGATGTCTTTCAGTGGTTAAGTGCCCCTGGGTTCAATTCCTGGTACCAAACAAACAAACAAACAAACAAAACAACAACAACAACAAAGACCTAAGTGAAGCCACATGACTCAGGAGGCTGAGACAGGAGGATTGCAAGTTCAAGGTCAGCCTCAGCAACTTGGTGAGGTTAAAGGGTTTAAAAGGTCTAGAACCTTTTAAGAAGGGTTAAGAAAAACCTTAACAAATAGAACTACAACTGTAAAGGGCTGGAAAAAAAGATTTAAAAAAGAAAAGCCCAAAGAGGATCAATCCAACCACTTTCCATTTCAGAAGAAAAGAGCAAAAATAGAGAAGAAATTACCAACAGTAGTATAAGAAACTGGAATCTTCACACCCTGGTGATAGGAATGTAGAATGATGCCCCACTTGGAAAACAGCGGCAGTTTCTTGAAGGTTAAACACAGAGTTCCCACATGACCCAATTATTCTACTGCTAGGTACACACCCAAGAAAAATGAAAATGTGTCTACAAAAAAACCTGTACATTCATGTTTTCAAAAGAGGGGGAAAAACTTGTACAAGAATATACACAGGAGCTGGGTTGTGGCTCAGTGGTAGAGTGCTTGCCTAGCATGTGTGAGGCCCTGGGTTAGATCCTTAGCACTGCATTAAAGAAAATAAATAAAAATAAAGGTATTGTGTCTATCTACAACTAAAAAAAAAAAAAAAAATTAAAAAAGAACGTATACAGCAGCATTATTCATAACAGCCAAAAAGTAGAGAAAACCCAAATGATCATTAATTAAGGAATATTTATATAATAATTTTTCATTATGTCTATATCACATTAACAAAGTGTGATATAGTTATTGATAGACATAAATTTTTCATTTATTTCATGTAGTTTTTTTCTTTTTTGGTACTGGGGATTAAACCTAGGGACACTTTACCACTGAGCTACCTCTCCAGCTCTTTTTATTTTTATTTATTTATTTAATTTTTTTTAGTTATAGATGGACACAATATCTTTATTTATTTTTATGCGGTGCTGAGGATCAAACCCAGTGCCTCGCATGTGCAAGGCAAGTACTATACCACTGAGCCACACCCAGCCTCCTATTTTTTACTTTTTATTTTGAGACAGGGTGTCACTAAGTTCCTTAGGGCCTCACCAAGTTGCTGAGGCTGATCTTTTGTTAATGTGATACAAACAATGAAATATTGTTCAGTTATAATAATATGGATGTACCAATATGTGTGGAATAATAGGGATTGAAGTACTGGTATGTGTGCCACCATATGGATGAACCATAAGTGAAAAAAGCCAGTCACAAAAGACCAAATATGTTTCCATGTATTTGCAGTCTTCAGAATAAGCAAATTCATGGAGGTAGAAAGATCAGTGGTTGCTTATGGCTAAGTAGGATGGGAGAAAATGGGGAGTAAGTGTTAATGGGTATGGGTTCTTCCTTAGGGTGATGAAAATGTTCTAAAATTGATTACAGTGACAGTTGCAAACCTCTGCAAATATACTAAAAAACATTAAATTGCACACTTCAAGTGAGTACATTTCACAGTATGTGAATTATATCTCAATAAAGCTGTTAAAAGGACTGGATGTAGCTCAAAGTAGTGGAGCTCTTGTTTAACAAGCAGGAGGCCCTGGGTTCTGTTCCCAGCACCACCAAACAAACAAGCAAACAAACAGACAAAAAGTAAAGCTGTTACCTGCCACCCCCCCACAGAAGTTAGGTAAATATTTTCCCTCTGCTTAAAAAAAACAACAATGGAATTTTATCACTTTGTAATCTGTACTTCCTTTACCTATTAAATATTCACAAACATACACACACACACACAAAAAAATCAGAAAAATTAACTTGTAGAATAATTCAAGAATCAAGGCACAACAATAAAATAGAAATAAAAGAAGCCTCCAAGAAAGCTAGGCATGATGGTGCACACCTGTAATCCCAGTGATTCAGGAGGCTGAGGCAGAAGGATCACAAGTTCAAGGCCAGTCACAGCAAATAAGCAAAATTCTGTCTCAAAATAATAAATGAAAAAGGCTGGGAGGCTGGGGTTGTGGCTCAGTGGTGGAGTGCTTGCCTAGCATGTATGAGGCAATGGGTTCGATTCTCAGTACCACATATAAATAAATTAAATAAAGGTCCATCAACAATTAAAAAAAAAGGGCTGGGGATATAGCTCAGTTGGTAGAGTGCCTGCCTCGCAAGCACAAAAGCACAAGGCCCTGGGTTCGATCCCCAGCACCAAAAAAAAAAAAAAAAAAAAAAAAGGCTGGGTATATAGCTTAGTGCTAATGTGCCTATGGATTCAATTCCCAGTACAAAAAAAAAAGAAGGAAAAGCCTCCAAGAACCCAGCATAGTGCACAGCACATGAAGGGAGGCACAAAATATGGCATTTGCTGGTAAATGGATGAAGTTGGAAAATACCATGCTAAGTGAAATAGGCCAAGCCCAAAAACAAAGGCCGAATGTTTTCTCTGATAAGTGGATGATGATACATAATGATGGGGGATGGGGGATGGGGGAGAGAAGAATGAAGGAAATTCGGATGGTGTAGAGGAAAATGGAGCGGGAGAGGGTGGGGGAAGGAAAGATAGTAGGCTGAGACAGTATTAGCCTATGTATATGTATGATTACATGAATGGTGTGAATCTACATGATGCACACCCATAGAAATGAGAAGTTGTACCCCATTTGTGTACAATGAATCAAAATGCAGTCTGTAAAAATAAAAAAAATTTTCAATTAAAAAAATAAATATAAAGATAAAAAAAAAAAAAAAGAAGGCACATAATAAAGGTTGGAGGTAGAGTTCTGTGGTAGAGTGTTGCCTAGCATGTATAAGGCCCTGGGTTGGATCCCCAGCACCACCCCCACAAAAAAAAAAGAACAGGAGAAAAATAAAATCCTAAAATACATGAGCTCAAAATAGCATAAGACTTCTTAATATGAAATTTTAAAAGACAATGGAGCATTTTCTTCACAACTAAAATAAAAAAATGATCTCCAAAATAAAATCCTAACCCCAGACATACTAAAATGTAAGGTTAGAATGCAGATATTTTCAAGCTGGGTGGGGCACATGCCTATAATCCCAGATTCATAGGAAGCTGAGGCAGGAGGATTGCAAGTTTAAGGACAGTTTTAGCAACTGAGCAAGACCCTGTCTCAAAATAAAAAATAAAAAGGGCTGGGGATGTCGCTCAGTGGTCAGGCACCCCTGGATTCAATCTTTAATCCTTAGTACCGAAAAAAAAAAAGAAAAAGAGAAAGATATTAATAAATCAAAGAGTATTTGTTTAAGTATATTACTTGGAAATAACAGGAAGAGTATAGAAACAGCTAAAATTATTGAAAGTGAATGCCTAATATTTGCAGCAGTCTATGCCTTTTTTTTTTTTTTTTTTTTTTTTTTCTGTACTGAGGATAACCCACTGAGCTAATCCCCAGTCACTCCAACCTTTTTTTTTTAAATTTTGGGATGGGGCCTCACTAAATTGCTGATGCTGGTCTTGAACTTGTGATTCTCCTTCCTCAGCCTCCTGAGTTGCTGCGCTTATAGGCATGCACCACCAGGCAGGGTGAGTCTGCCTTTTTTGACATGGTAGCAACTACAAGGTATAAAAAGTGTTGAAGAATTCTCCAAGCTGAGCCAGGTACAGTGGTGTACACCTGTAATCCCACAGGCTCGGGAGGCTGAGGCAGGAGGATCACAAGTTCAAAGCCAGCCTCAGCAATTTAGCAAGGCCCTAAGCAACTTGGTGAGTCTCTAAATAAAATATAAAAAAGCTGGGGATGTGGCTCAGGGATTAAGAGCCCCTGGGTTGGTACCCCAGTACAAATATAAAAATAAAAATAAAAAAGTACTCTCCTAGTTGATTTTTTTTTTTTTTTTCCTGTTGTTTCATGGATTGAACCCAGGGGTGCTTAACCACTGAGCCATATCCCCAGCCCTTTCTACCTTTTATTTTGAGAAAAGGCCTCACTAAATTGCTAAGGTTGGCTTTGAACTTACACTCCTCCTGCCTCAGCCTCTGGAATTGCTGGGATTACAGGCATATGGGACCACACTGGGCTATCCTAGCTGATGTGTATGTTATTCTATGAGATCTTCACAATAACCCTGTAGGTAAATAATGTCATACCCTACGGACATAAGAGGAGCCCCCCCCTGACTCTCAATTTTTTTTTTTTTTTTTTTTAATACTAGGAATTGAACTCAGAGGTACTTTACCACTGAGCTACATTCCCATTCCTTTTCATTTTTATTTTGAGACAGAGTTTTGCTAAGTTTCTGAGGTTGACCTTGATTGTGATTCTTCTGCCTCAGCAGTCACTGGAGTTATAGACATGTGCTACCACTCCTGGCAGGGCTGAGTCTCAAAAAGCTTAAGCATCTTGTCCATGGCTGCACAGCTGGTAAGAGGCAGAGCCAAGATTTAAATTCAGATTCATCTGACTCTAAAGTCTCTTTTCTTAACTACTATGCCATATCAGCCCTCAGGGGCATAGTCTCTGGAAAACCCAAACCCACCTTACCTCCTCTACATCTTCATCCAACTGCTCATTTGGATCCACTTCTCTTACTAAGTCTTGTAATTTCTTCTTGGTCAATACCTAAAGTTAATTGTGAAGAGATTCTTCAGTGAGTATTAAGGAAGCAAAACAACTCATAATCCCATACTGAAGAAAGGCTATCAATTTGTTGGGTTTAGTTTTATTTCCAATGAGTTCAGTATGGCCCACTGGTAGCACTGCTACCAAACTACACTTCCAAGACAGAAGTAGTCCAGGGAAAAACAAAAAGAGTAGTTTGGAAAAGAGGTCAGCATCCAACTGTCATGCAGTTTATTTCAATCTTAACCTCTTTTTTTCATTATGCCTCATCTCCTTCTACATTAAGCAATGTGCAGTTCTGTGACCACCACAAATTGTATCCTTTCTACCCATTACCGATAGACATGCTATTCCTCCCTTTTTCCTGTATGCTCAGCTCATGGCACTCTTTCTTCTTTTTGGTACTGGGGATCAAACCCAGAAGTGCTTTACTACTGAGCTACACATCCACCTCTTTTTAATCTTTTATTTTGAGGCAGGGTCTCATCAAGTTACCAAGGCTGGCCTTAAACTTGCCATTCTCCTGCCTCAGCTTCCTGAGTATGAGCCACAGCACCAGTTCAATGGCACTCTTTTCTGATGTCTTTCCTAGACCACCCAAGGAAGCGCAACCATGTCCTCATTTGGTCTTTTCTATATTCTGTGCACCCTTCTACCATTATGCATATTTATAAATTTGCCTGTACTCTGACTTAATAGGTTAAAAACTCTGAGAGGAGGGACCTTGTGTTCATCTCTGTATAATTAAATAACATATAAGAATGTGTAGCTACAATCCCTTTTCATAGTGTTCAGTTACATATATACACCATTAAAAAGTGATCAAGGGGGCTGGGGAGATAGCTCAGTTGGTAGAGTGCTTGCCTTGCAAGCTCAAGGCCCTGGGTTCGATCCCCAGCACCGCAAAAAAAAAAAAAAAGGAAAAAAAGTGATCAAGGGGGAAGCTGGGGATGTATCTCAGTGGCAGAGTGTAAGACTAGCATGTGTGAGGCCCTGGGTTTAATCTCCAGCACTGCAAAAATAATAATAATAATGATAATGATAATAATAATAACAGCAGCAACAATACATATTTGTTAATGATGCCTCAGATTTATCCATTCTTCTCCATTTTACCATTATCACCTAATTCAAGTCTTTATCACTTCTTGATTTATTGCAAGTCTTAGAATTGGTATTCTTTCCAGTTTATCCCTCTTTCCTACCCCTTATTCCATTACTGCCAAGTTAATCCTTCCAAAGATATGCTACTTTTATTATGTTAACATTACTCCCTATTAAATATCTATTATCTATTAAATATCTGCAAAAATTGTTCTGCTGTAGTCCTACTTTAGTTTTATCTCTTGCTGTTTTTCAACAGACCATATACTAAAAAAACATATTTGTGTGGGCTGGGGAGATAGCTCAGCTGATAGAGTGCTTGCCTTACAAATACGAGGCCCTGAGTTCGATTCCCAGTACCACCAAAAAGAAAAAAACGTATTTGTTGTGCCAGGCATGGTGGTGCATGTCTGTAATCCCAGCAACTCAGGAGGTTGATGCAGGAGTTTACCAAGTTCAAGGCCAGTCTCAGCAACTAAGCAAGGCCCTCAGCAACTTAAGAGAGACCTTGTCTTAAAATGAAAAATAAAAAGGACTGGGGATGAGTGCAGTGGTAAAGCACCTGGGATTCAATCTCCAGCACCAAAAAAACATGTTTGTCTCCCTATTATCTGCCCAACTCTCCCCCATTTACCTTTACTAGTCCTTCAACCCACTCCCTTGAAATGTCTCCTCATCCATTCTACTCAGACTACAAGATCCAAGTCAAGGCATTATACTTATTTCTTGTAGCTTTAAATAGTAGAATCAGGATCACAGCTAGAAAGGGAAACAGATTTTGGGATCACTGCAGAAATTAATAATTGCAGCAGCTAGATGAACTAAAAGGACCACTGGAAACAAAAGTATTTTTACTTTAGAAGTAAAGAACCCATTTATTTATTTATTTATTCATTCATTCATTTATTTTTGTGGTGCTGGGGATTGAACCCAGGGCTTTGTGCTTGTGAGGCTAGTGCTCTACCAATTGAGCTATCTCCCCAGCCCCAGAACCCATTTATTTTTTATGTGTTTATAGCTAACACATATAAAGCACCTGTCATATGCAATGTGTCATGTTAGTATATGCATGTATATATATGCATGTATATATGCATACACACAACAAGAGAGAGCAAAAACAGATAAATCTTAAACGAGATAAAGAATGTTAGAATTCCAGAGCTACCTCAACTGAGAAGAGGTAGCTCCTGAGATGGCCATTTCTCAAAGAATTTCTTGATCAAATAATAAAAAGAGGTGACGAGAGAGAAAAAAGTAAGAGGATAATACCTGATTGTTTTCAGGGCTAAGACGACCTCCTGTCCCAGGAGTGCCTGGAATTTTTACCACTGTAGTGCTATTGGCCATGGAGCCTTGTGGAGGAGTACTGGCTGGTTCCGGTTTTATAGATGAGAAATTGGAGAGGTTAATTAGTGCTGAGGGGCCAAACTGGTTCATAATCTGCCGAGCTTTGGATTTCAGCTCATAGAGCTTATCAAGATCCTGTTTCTTTTTGGGGCTGTAAGGACCAAGGCCAATCAACTGGAGAAGAAAAACATGAGAATTAGCTCTAGATACAACTATAATAAAGAATAAGTTTTGAAAGTAAAATTCTGTGAGATCTGTCAGACTTTGAGGGCCCTTCAGTATATTTGGGATGGTGACCATTTGATACCTACACATTAAAATGGAGAAAATGAAGAATGTTCATTGCTCTCACCTGATATTTAGAAACCATCTCTTCTCCAAAAGCTAAATGAAATAGTCCACAAAATTGAAATAAGGAAGAAAGGAAATGAAATGAGGAATCTTATGTATAAAAACACATTAGAATAAGCAAGACATTTGAGAACTTTGTACAAATAAAATACTTGATAAAGTATACATGCATTATTTTTTAAATATCAAATAATGTTAAATTCAAATAAGTCATGTCACAATCACATACTTAAAACTTGGTCACAAAGTTCAAGAAAACTGATTAGTTCATTTTGGCATTTCAAAACATGCTTGAGCCTATTCAGGGCTATGCCCAATAAATGCAATTTTTAGCAACTTTTAAAAGTAAATTCTTCTTTATCATAAAAAGCAAATTTTCTCTGAGTGTTAGCAATGTTTAAATACATGCAGAAATCTTAGCCTGAAGCAGTCGAGATTCCTAAATCTTAGAGCCATGATGTTGACTCTGTGAACATCAGCTTTGGTGTCATCAGGATCAGAAGCACATTCACCAAGTTCTGCCCATAGTGGCCTCAAGGAGCTTACTTACAGCTATCTGAGTGTCTAGATCTTTAATTACATCAGCAACAGCTGTGAGCCCGGTGAAATGAGAGGCAGCCATTTTCAAAAGCTACCTGTAAATGAACAACTAGCATCAAGCACCACCCTTGCCACAGAAGCATTACTGTAGCATGACCTGGCACATCTTCACCAATCAGGATCCAGGGAAACTATCTCTTTGTCCCTACTATGGGGCAAGAAAAAAAATCCCCCTTTCCCTTGAAAACAACTTTAAAAATTAATTAATAATGAATATTTTAAAAATGAATGAGGGTACAAGTCTATAATCTCAGTGACACATGAGGTTGTGGCAGAAAGACTGCAAGTTCAAGTCCAGTCTGAGCAACTTAGAGAGACCCTCTCTCAAAACAGAAAATTTGAAAAAGGGCTGGAGAGGTAGCTTAGTAGTAAAGCACCCCTGGGTTCAATCCCCATTACTAAATAAAATGAAACAGAGGCAGGGATATATCTCAGTTGGTAGCATGCTTGCCTAGCATGTGGGAGGCCCTAAGTTTAATCTTTAGTGCCATTAAATAAATAAACAAACAAATAATAAATAAAAGGGCTAAGGATGTAGTAGTGGTAGAGTCCCCCTGAGTTTAATCCCCAAAATAAAAACGAAAATTAATGATGGTGCCAGGTATGGTGGGACACACCTGTAGCCCCAGCACTCGAGGCTGAGGTGGAAGAATCATTTGAGTCTGGCGTTCAAGACCAGCCTAGACAACACAACAAGACTGTCTCACGGGTGAAGGGGAATATCTATCTATCTATATTTATGTATGTATGTGTGTATATATATGCACATACATATATAACTGAATAAATGATGGGGCTGGCTGGGACTGTAGCTCAGTGGCAGAGCACATGCTTAGCTATTGGGTTCAATCTCTAGCACCATTAAAAGAAAAAAGAAAGAAAAAATTAATATGGGCACAGTGACACATGCATGTAATTCTTGCAACTTGGGAGGCTGAGGCAAGAGGATTGCAAGTTTGAGGCCAGCCTGAACAACTTAGCAAGATCCTGTCTCAAAATAAAAAATTAAAGGAGATGGAGCTCAATGGTAAAGCACCTTTGGTTCAATCCCCAGTATCAAAAAAAAAAAAAAAAAAAAAAAAAAGGCAAAATTGTATGATTTGAACCTGCAGGAACCATGTTAACAGCTTTCAGAATCTGGAAAATCTTAGTAACCTGAATGAGTCTATTCCACTCTTGCCCCTATTGCTGAATTCCTCTCCAACATACTAACTTTCTAATATGAGAAAGCATGTTCTTCTGGTTTACCCTAAAAAAAGTAACAACTATGCACTGGTTAAATTTAGAGGTCTCTATAAAGGGCTACAAGGCAAAATCTAAGATAATTGGAAAAGTATATACCAGTTATTTTTTTGTTCTAAGAATGGAACCCAGGGGGCTGGGGAGATAGCTCAGTTGGTAGAGTGCTTGCCTTATAAGCACAAGGCCCTGGGTTTGATCCCCAGCACCCAAAAAAAAAAAAAAAAAAAAAAAAAAAAAAAAAAAAAGAATGGAACCCAGGGCCTTCAAAATGCTAAGCAAGTCAGGCGTGGTGGTACACACCTATAATCCCACAGGCTTGGGAGGCTAAGGCAGGAGGATCAGAAGTTCAAAGCCAGCCTCAGTAGCAACTTAGTAAGACCCTGTCTCAAAATAAAAAATTAAATAGGGTTGAGGATATGGCTCAGTGGTTAAGTGCCCCTGAGTTCAATCTCTGTTGCCAAAAAAAAAAAAAAAAAAAAAAAAAAAAAGGAAGAAAGAAAATGCTAAACACACATCTACCACTGAGTTATATGCCCAGCCCTATACTGTTTTGACTCCACAGGTCCATTTAAAGAAATTTTTTTTTAGTTGTAGATGGACACAATTGCTTTATTTTACTCGTTTATCTTTTTATGTGGTGCTGAGCGGATCGAACCCAATGCCTCATGTGTGCTAGAGAAGCACTCTACCACTAAGCCACAACCCCAGATCCCACAGATTCATTTTTAATAATTTATAATACATTGAACTTGTATATGAATACTACACTGTACATATAAGAAATATCTATCAAAAGTGATATAGTCACAGGCCCTGGGTTCAATCCCCAGCACCACAAAAAAAAAAAAAAAAAAAAAAAAAAAAAAAAAACTGATATAGTTAAAACTGGGCACCACAGCGGCTGGGAAGGCTGAGGTAGGAGAATTTTGAGTTCAAAGACAGCTTCAGCAAAAAGGGAGGCACTAAGCAACTCAGTGAGACCCTGTCTTTAAATAAAATACAAAATAGGGCTGGGGATGTGCTCATGGTTGAGTGTCCCTGACTTTAATACCTGGCACCCCCCAAAAGGCAGGGGGCTGGGAGTAGGTGTAGTGGCACATGCCTATAAATTTCAGCGACTCAGTACCTCAGGAGGCTGAGGCAGGAGAATTGCAAGTTCAAAGTCAGCCTCAACAACAGTGAAGCCTGAAGCAACTCAATAAGACCATCTCGAAATAAAATAAATAAATAAAAAGGGTTGAAGATGTATCTTAGTGGTTAAGCACCCCTGTATTCAATCTCCAGTGCCAAAAATAAATAAGTAAAAAGGGGCTGGGATCTGGCTAAGCAGTAGAGTGCTTGCTTAACATGTTTTGTTGTTGTTGTTGTAGATAGCCACAATATCTTTATATTATTTATTTTTATGTGGTGGTAAGGATCAAACCCAGGGCCTCACACATGCTAGGCAAGCACTCTACCATTGAGCCACAACCCCAGCCCTCGCTTAACATGTTTGAGGCTCTAGGTTAGATACCCTTGCTTCATAAAAAAAAAAAAAAAAAAAAAAAAAAGCAAAAAACAAACAACAAAATAGGCAAAAGGTCTGAATAGATCCTTTACCAAGATAAACAGATGGCAAATAAACCTGTGAAAAGATGCTCAATATCATTAGCCATTAGTAAAAAGGCAAATTAAAACAACAGAATATGCCTTTAAGAATAGCTAAAATTACACAAAGTGCTGGAGAGGATATAAAGCAACTGAAACCCTCATACATTACTGGTATGAATGTAAAATGTTGCACTCTTCTGGGAAAACAGTTTGGCAGCTTCTTTTAAAGTTAAAAATATATCCTATAGCAATCTTACTTCTAGATATTTACCCTAGAGATATGAAAACTTGCATTCACACAAAAATTTGTATGGGAAGTTTACAGCGATCTTTTTTACAATTGCCAAAAAGTAGAAATAATCCAGGTATCCTTCAATTGGTGAATGGGTAAACAAACTACTACAGTACATCCAATACAATGGAATACTACTCAGAAATAGAAAGGACTATTGATATATGCAATAAATGGATGAATCTCTAATGTACTATGCTAAGTGAAAAGGCAAGACTCAAAAGGCTATATGATAAATTTATATGATACTCTAGAAAAGGCAGTTATAGGGACGGAGAACAGAGCAGTGGTTGCCAAGGAATCTGGTGTGGGGTAAGATTTGACTACAAATGGGGAACATGGTTAAACTTGGGGACAGGTAGAAATGTTCTGAATCTTGAATGCTAATGGTACTTATATGACAATGTGTATGTCTTATTCCAAGTTGTGACTGTACGCCAAGAATTTTATTTGTATGTAAATTTGAAAATAAATTTTAAAAATCAAACATCACAATCTGATCAGTGTGGTCAACCCCAATTGTGGATGACACTGATGAAGCACAATGGAATGACGTGACTGTAGATAACTTGAATTCCATTATTTAATATACTACAGTTGCCTTCAGCTACTCAAATTTCTAACTCTTGTTTCCTCAGAATGCCAAAAAGATAGTTAGCCAGGTGTGGAGGGTACACACCTGTAAACCCAGCAACTCAGGAGGTTGAAGCACAAGGACTGCAATTTGAGGTCAGCTTTAGTAATTCAGTGATGCCCTAAATAACTTAGCAAGACCCTGTCTCAAAATAAAAAATAAAAAGGACTGAGAGTGTGGCTCAGTGGTTAAGTACCTCTGGATTCAATCCCCAGTATTTCCTCCCAAAATAGGTAAAAACAGAAGCATTGACTGTGGGATGTTTGAGAGAATAATTATAATAACTAACCCCTTTTGGTACCTACTATGTACCATGAGATTCACACATAACTCCAAAAAGTCCATGCCTCAATGAGCTACAAATGAAAATATTCAGGGCTGGGGAGCCAGGTGTGGGGAGTGCATGCCTGTAATCCCAGTGACTTGGAAGGCTAAGGCAGGAGCATCCCAAATTAAAGGCCAACACCAGCAATTCAGTGAGGCCCTGAGGGATGCTGGGGATATAGCTCAGAGGTAAAGTGACCCTAAGTTCAAAATCCAGTACAGAAAAAAAAAAAAAAAAAAAAAAAAAGGAAAATAGAAGATAGAAGACCATATTGTTTTTGGAACCTGTTTACCTCTGAAATGTTTAGGATTTATTGTTTGTTTGTTTGTTTATGGTGCCAGGGATTGAACCCAGGGGCTCTTAACCCTAAGCCACATCCCCAGACCTTTCTTTTTTTTTTTTTTTTTAAGTGAAAGGGTCTAAGTTGCTTAGGGCCTCACTAAAATGCTGAGGCTGGTTTTCAACTGGAGATTCTCCTGCGCCACTAGGATTACAGGTGTACGATACTATGCCCAGTGGGAATTTATTACTTAAACAAATTACTGGAGTCCGGGGAACTATCAGCCTATAGCATGAAAGCCTTATGACCGTGGTACATGACTGGATTTTTCTACCTGGCTATTTCTCTCCTTGGCTTCCAGCTGTATCCAAACCAGCTCATATTTCCCAGCCTAAATCAACCAAAAAAGAATCAATTATTTGTAGTCTATGAGACTTGACAGCAAAATAAACAAGGAATTTTTTCCTGTCTGAAGCTGATGCTTGTTTTGGCTACTCTGATCCCCTGTGGGAGATTTTTAACTTATGAGAAAGGCAATACAATGCAGTGGGAAAGGATATGGACTCTGGTGAGAATGTCTGAGGTCAAGTACAAATGCTGCTGCTTACCTACATGTTCTTGAATAGTTACCTAATCTTTTTGAGTCAATTTTTTTTTTTTTAATACTGGGGATTGAACCCGGTGGCCCTTTACCACTGAGCTACATCCGCGACAGCCCTCAGGGCCTCACTAAATTGCTGAAGTTGACCTTGAATTTGGGATCCTTCCCCCAAATTAATTATTTTTGAGACAGTCTTTTGCCTAGACTGGTCTCAAGCCTGTGATCTCCTGCCTCAGCTTCCCAAGTCACTAGGATTATGGGAATGCACCACCTAATGCCCCACCTGCCCAGCTAATCACAGCAACATGGCAGGCTAAGGCAAGAGGATCCCTTAAGCCCAAGAGTTCAAGGTCATCCTGGGTGCCATTATAAGATCCTCATCTCAAAAAATAAATAAGGGGCTGGGGATGTAGTTCAGTTGGCACCATGCTTGCCTAGCATGTGCAAGGTTCTGGGTTCAATCTTCAGCACTGCCAAAATAAGTAAATAAATAACTGACTAAATAAATAAATTTTAAAAATTGGGTACAGTGGCACATGTACACCAGGAGGATCAAAAGTTCAAGGCCAACTTTGGTGAGACCCTGTTTCAAAATAAAATTTAAAAGGGCTGGGGATGTAGCTTAGTGGTAGCTTGTTTGTCCAGCATACATGAGGTCCTGGGTTAAATCTGCAATAGAGCAAAAAAATAAAAACAAAGAAATGGAACAGTAGATTGAAAAATAGCAGCAACAAGTGATCAGTAGGAAGCTGGGAGAGGTACTGTGGAAAACTCAAGTCATGAGGGACAAGTGCCAACCAGGTGGTGGTACACTCCTGTAATCCCAACTACCTGGGAGGATAAGACAGAAGGATCCACAACTTCAAGGCCAGCCTGGGCAATTTAGCAAGACCTCATCTCAAAATTTTTAAAAAAGGAGGGGGGACAGCTGGGGAAACTAGCTCAGAGATGGGTGAAGCCCCAAATTCAATCACCGGTACTGAAAAAAGCAAAAAAGAAGTAGGCACCATCTTTGACTAGGCTTTTTGTACCTACAATTAGGAGCCAGACCAGGCAGATTTTTTAAAAAATATATTTATTTATATATTTATGGTACTGGTATTTTTGGTTACTGCAAGACCTTGTCTCAAAATAAAAAATTAAGAGGATTAGGGATATAGCTCCATGGTAAAGCACTCCTGGCTTCATTCCCAGTACCAAGGGTGTTGGGAAGGAGATAAACACCCCAATACTACAGCTACAAATGAGTGAAACTGAGTATATTTTGCAAATGTCGATAAAGATGTTAACTCAGGAATAAATTATCACTAAACCATCAATGAAAATGTGACATTGGCATGCTTTCTCTTATAATTTGCTGTGTATAAATTCTAAATACTTGTATATGGGTACTTGCAAATAGTACAGGGGCAAGTCACTGAAAAAAATCAGTTTCCAACTAATTAGCCCAATTGCCCCAACCATACAGTTAATGCTAACAATTAATTGATGAGTTAATCCAATTTTTATTTTCTTTTGTGGTTCTGAGGATTGCCATGCTAGGTAAGTGCTTTACCACTGAAGTATATGCCTGTCCCTTTTAAAATTTTATTTTGAGAAAGGTCTTGCTAAATGTCCCAGGCAGAACCAAGTTGCTTGGCCTCCTAAATTTTTTTTTTTTTTTTTTTTTTTCTTTTTGTACTGGAGATTGAACCCAGGGATACTTAACCACTGAGCCACATCCCCAGCCCTTTTTATTTTTTATTTTGAGACAAGGTCTTGCTAGGTTGCTGAGGCTAGCTTTGAACTTGTGATCCTCCTGTCTCAGTCTCCTGAGCATCTGGAATTACAAGCATGCGCCACTGCACTTGGCTTTGGCCTCCTAAATTTAAATTTAAATATACCTAACTCTGCTGGACTCCACTGTAAGGAAACACTACGAATATTGCTTTTTTTCTATCTTGAATACCCATGCTCTGTGAAAACACAGGAATTTAGTTCTCCTCAAATACCATACTAAATACACTAACAAGTTACAGTCTTTGACATTAAGAGAAATCTTAAAAAGGAGGGAGTGCTTTCATTCAATTACATGCTTTGTATAACTATTATATTTTGCTGATGGACAGACAGACATGGAGAGGGAATCCAATTAGAAAAGTAGAAAAAAGTTTTGAAGGCACACAAAACTGGGCTAGGTCACACAGTATTATGTGATTTCAAAGTACTTAACCTCTCTGAACCTATTTCTTTATCTGTACAATGGACCTAAAATACCTAACTCCTGGGGCTGTTATTATTATTAATAGTTGAAAGTACTTAAACCAGGTCTGATGGTAAATGCCTATAATCCCAGCTACTCAGGAGACTGAGGCAGAAAGATCACAAATTCAAGAACAGTCTGGTTAATTTAGCAAGACTGTATCTAAATAAATAAATAGGATTAGGGGTGTGGTTCAGTGGTAGAGTGCTTGTTTAACATGTGTGAAGCCCTGGGTTGGACCCCAGTACTACAGAAAGAGGGGGGAGGGAAAAAAGTGCTTAAACTGTGCCTAGTTAACCTCAGTAGCTTTCAATAAAAGATATTATTGAAGAAGCATCTGGTCCAAGTCTCTCCATCTAAAAACATTTATAGTAATACTTGTGCCAAAAATACAGGACACAACTTATGTACAACTTTTTTTTTTTTTTTTTTAATTGAATCCAGGGGTACTCTACCACTGAGCTACATCTCCAGTCCTTTTTACTTTGAGACTAAGTTGCAGAGGCTGGCCTGAACTTGCAATGCTCTTGCCTCAGCCTCCAGAGTATTTAGGATTACAGGTGTGCACCACCACACCTGCTATTTGTGACTTTCTAGTGTGTTTAAAAAAATAATATTTGGCTTCACTTAAAGGTTTCCTTACTGGTTAGTGACGCTCACTATTATCTATTTTAATACAATAAGGAGAATCAAAGTATTAGACTCTAAAATAATTTCCTTCTTAAGTTTGAAGGTAAAGATTCCAGAAACATTTATTCAAGAAATATTAACCACCCGTCTTATATGCTACACAGCAAGGTACTGTATCTAACTACTCCTTGTCTCACTGTGATCCTAAACCCCTTTTGGACCTTCTTCTCCTTACATGTAAAACAGGATTTTTAAATAGATGATCTTTTCGGGCCCTTCTATCTCTGAAATTTGGGATTTGATCTGTGCTCAGTTGGGGTTGATTGGAATGGGATTTAAAGCACTTCTCAAGTATATATCTGAGTTCAAACTGCTTCCAACTTCACATCCAATTCGCAAGAATGAGTAGAAAAACGAAGATTCTTGCACGTGAACTTCCTAAGTTTAAGTATCTGACACACGAAAAACCTGCCTGCCAAAAACCGAGTAGGCAGCGCGAAGGAGTCGTCTTCCCCTGAATGCATCTTTTATCACTCTGGGCACAGAGACTACGCCGCGCGGGGGAAAAAACCCGATCGCTCTATCTTTTCCAAATCCTCTCCCTTTCCCTTGGAGGCTGAGCTCGGTCCCGGCCCCTTACATTTTCCGTGTTTTAGGAGCCGTGTCCTCACAGCCCGTTTCCTCGGGAACTCGGGAGTCTCTAAGCCCGATCCCGTCCCCATAGAAGCCCCAGTCTTCTGTTCTCTCCCAAACTCAAGTCTTCTCTGCCTGCTTCTGCCCTTCAGGAACCTAAGTCTTCGTTGCTGTTTCTGAAGCCTTAGGAGCCTGGGTCTTCGCCGTCCCGCTTCTGCCTCTTAGGAGCCCAAGTCCTCACTGCTCCACTTTCACCTCTCTAGAGCCCGTGTCTTCACGCCCGGTTTCGTTCCGACCCTCTCCTCCTAAAAGTACGGGACCTCAAACTCCTGTCCCTCTCAGACCGCGTTCCCTCAGGTGCCGGAGAACTCACATTCGTCCGGGGTCCCTAAGTCTCCTTCGGAGCCCGGGTCCCCACAGCCGCGTCTTCTCCGAGCCTGATCCCCACAAGTCCCATCCCAAGAGCCTGATTCCTCACATCCCAGTCTTCTCCATAACCTGGTTCTTCACACGCTGACCCACTGTGGGTCTGGGTCCTGACTCCCTCCTCCCGCTCTTCTTCCTCAACTGCCAGGGCCCAAGACTCACAGGCAGCAGCGTCTATCTCCCCATGATATGCGGAGACTGCCCCAGTGAAGCTTTCGTCTCAGCAGCCGGTCCGACTGCGCGGCCCTCCCCGAGTACTTCCGGCACCGCTCCCCGCCTCCAACCCGGAAACGCGCGTCTCTTCCGGCTGGCGGGCGCGCGCCTGGCTTGCGCAGACGCAGATGGCCCTCCGACACGTGGTTGCTGTACTGGCTGTAAGCACCGCTCTTCGGCTTGTGCTTTCTCCTGCTTGGGGTTGACTGCTGGCGTGGGCGACTTCTGCGTTTTCTACCTCGGCGTTTCGACTCCTGCCTTAGCAATTTCTTTCCGACTCTTATCTTTCGCTAGCGTGACCGGTAACTGACGCCCTCGGATGATTTTGAAGTCGCCATTTTTGGTTGGTGCTTTTGTCGTGATATCAGACTGGGGATATCACCTGGGACTGCAATACCCCATAGTATCCTGTTTGACCCCCAACGAGGGAGTTGGCAGCACGAGAACCTGGGGACAGGAGAAGCCAGTTATGCCTGTGAATTTGTATTTGATAACTTTTAATAACAATTGAGCGCCTACTGTCCGGAATTGTTTAGTCTCTTACTTCCGATATGCCCTTTAATCATTTCAAGGAAACCTGTGAAAAATTTATCCGGGCTGTAGCTGATTAAGTGCAGAGCCTTAACTTGAACAGAGCACTCTCACCCCAAACCTGAGCCTGTCCTGTAATCATTAAACTCTGGTGCTTTGAGTCATTTCATCCAGCAAATGCTTGGTGGTAATATATATATATTTTTTAACCCCAGTCTCTAGACGTATAAGCAAGTCCCGGTTTTTGCATCTGCGGGATCCTCAGTAAAATGGAAAAGAACTCAAACAAAAAATGTCTAAAGGTCTGTGGCAGTCCAGAGCTAGCAACAGTAGCTGCCAGCAGGAATTGGGAAAATAGGGTGCGGCAACTTGCCCTGTCTTCATATCTTCCCACCCCTCCCCCATGTTCCCAGTCCACCCTCTACACTGATACTAGATCCAGCTTCTCAGATTCAAGGCCTCATGGCCATTAGGTGTCAACCTGCCTTGCCTAGCCTTATTTCCCTGCCACTGTTCTCTTTGTTCTTAGCTTTTGTTGTTGAACGCCTGTGTGTCTTTTTAAGATCCAATGTGAATGTATATGCATCCATTCAACAAATGTTTATTGTCTTTTTGGGTGCCAAACCTTTTGCTGGATACATACTGGTGGCTAAGACAGACATCCTTGCCCTTGGAGAGTTCACAATCTAGACCAAATGCACAAAAGGGTAAAAAAAAGTACCAAAATAAGCTTGGTTTATCCATCTGGGTGATGAAGGAACTTGAGTGAAAGCTCTAAGTTAGGAAATAGCTTAGTCAGGGACCCAAGATGACCATGGCTGGGGCTGGGGTTGTGGCTCTGGTGGAGCCCTCGCCTACCATGCATGAGGCCCTAGGTTTGATCCTCACCACCACATAAAAATAAAATAAAGGTATTGTGTCCAACAACTAAAACAACTAAACAAAACTAAAACAAAATATTAAACTAAACTACAACTAAAAATAAAAAAAAAAATAATAATAATGGCCATGGCTGCTGGAGTTAAATAGGTGATGGGGAGAGACAGATTGAAGAGCAGGAATTCATTTCAGGCCAGACTGCATACTCTGATAAGAATTTGTAATTTTATTTATTATTGTGCATGGGAAGGCATTGGAAGGTTAAGGAGAGGAGCAAAATGATGAGACAGACTTGCTAAATTACTTAGGGCCTATCTAAATTGCTGAGGCTGACTTTGAACTTATGAGTCTCTGCCTCAGCCCCTGGAGCCACTAGGATTACAGGCCTGTACATCTGTGATCCAGTGATGATTTGCATTTAAAAAATAATGTAGCTAGGTGCAGTGGTGAACATCTGTAATATCAGCAACTTAGTGAGGCCCTAAGCAACTTACTGAGTCCTTGTCTCAGAATGAAAAATAAAGAAAGGAGATGTAGGTCAGTGGTAAAGCACCCTTGGGTTCAATCCCCAGTACCAAAAAAAAAAAAAAGAAGAAAGAAAATAACACTGGCGAATTATAGGAGGAGCCCCCAATAGTTAATAGCACCCATCTGTACACTTATACCAGTTTCTACACATCTGCTTCCTATTACAGTATAAGAAACTATTTATGTGTCTCCATTCTCTTATAATTTCTACTCTAAGAAATAGGAGACTCCATACTTTATTAAAGCAGATTTAAAAAAGTAAAATGTCTCACTGTCTATATATGGGGGGGGGGCGGTTAATTCTTGATAGATGTTCTTAGGCAGATCTTTTTAAATTTTTATACATATAAATACAAAGCTGTAGAAAACATATAGTACTGACTTGCACTGGGTGTGCTCTTTGATATTATTTTTTAGTACGGTGGATTGAATCCAGGGGTTCTTTGCCACTGAGCTGCATCTCCAACCCTTTTTATTTTGAGGCAGGGTCTCACTTAAGTTGCTGAGGCTGACCTCAGACTTGAAATTGTGTCTCAGCCTCCTGGGTCTCTGGGGTTAATGAGCCTGTGTGCTCTTTATTAATGGTATCCTGCTGTACCATATTGGACATCCTTTTTCTGAACTTTTTAAAAAAATAGCTGTTGAACTACTTCAGTCATTCCAGGTACAGTATTGCTTCATTTTTCGTATTAATGGTATCATGTACCTTATTCTTAAAACTTATGACTCAACTTATTTTGATGGCTAATTCACTCCATCAAAGTACTGCATATAGCATTCCATCATATGAACACACTGTGACATGCTTGTTACTTGATGTCACCTAGGAGTTTAGGGTGCTTCCAGTTTTCCCTCTTAAATGGTCTGATACCTCCTATGCACCCGGGCAGAGACCGATCTAGGGTAAATGGCTACAAGTGGCCCAAGTTTGCGTATTTGCTATTTTGATAGGTCGGGATTCATGTCTTCCCCAGTTAGGTACCCACAGCCACCGACATGTCTCCTCGTAAGGGCCCCTCTAGTGAGGAGCAACCAACTACAGGGAGGGACCCCACTGCGCACTGCAGCTGGCAGCGCTAACCCGCTAGCTCCCGCAGCGGCTCTTGCTCGCCCCTCTCTGGGCGTTTGCCAGCACCTTCCCAGCAAGCACTGCTCATATTTGCATATTAACTCAAGTTTTTGCCTGCATTCTAAATAAAAATCGAAAAGGCAGTATCGATTGTCTATGCGAACCTTTCCCTCCGGCCCAGAAGGTTTTGGAACTCCCTTCTTTGCTTCAGGAACGTGGAATCAGAAGTTCTTTGAGCATTTTTTTCACCTTTACCAAAAGATGAACCAAACACCACCGCCTCTCTGGTTCCGTATCGCTAAGGCAAAAAGGGCTTCTGTCGTGAGTGGCACACGTAGGGCAACTCGATTGCTCTTCGTGCGGAATCGACATCAAGAGATTTCGGAAGCATAATTTTTTGGTACTTGGGCAGCTGGTGATCGTTGGTCCCGGCGCCCTTAAGTTTAGCTGTGTGAAAAGTAGGAGATGGCAAGCATTGCGAGTTTTTGAGTGTTGGCTCTGACTCTTTGTGCCGTAAGAAGCAACGGGGTAGTAGGGCTCTTACGACTTTCAAGGAGAGTACAACTTTGGTAGGTTGTGCGGAGTTCTATTTCTTGTTTCTGTATTTTTCTAGAAGCTCGGGCACAATTGTAAGGTCAAGATTAAGGAGTAGTCGGGTCGGATGTCGTGGTGAGTATATGAGTCTGGTGGGGAGGATTCAAGCCATTTCAAGTGGAAAAAAAAAAAAGAAAACAAGAGGGGTTGGGGGGCGAGGTGGCGCACGGAGGTTGAGGCAGGAGTATCTTAAATTCAAAAATAGCTTCAGCAATTTAGCGAGACCCTGTCTTAAAAAAAAAAAAAAAAAAAAAAAACCAAAAACAATGAGTACTGACACCTTATAACTTCCTACAACTTGGATGAACCATGCCTCATGTTTAATGAGACAAGTCAGACGCAGAAGGGCAAGTATATAATACCACGTACATGAGGTAACTAGAAAAGTCGAATTCAGAGAATTAATAGTTGTTTCTAGGAGAAAGGAGAGGGGAGGTGGGGTGGAAGTTACGTTTAGTGGATACACAGAATTTCTGTTTGGGATGATGCAAAAGTTCTGGAGATGGATGGTGGTGATTTATTTATTTAGGTGCTGGGGATTGAACCCAGGGCCTTGGGCTTGCAAGGCAAGCATTCTACCAACTGAGCTATATCCCCAGCCCAATGGTGGTGATTTTTGCACAATTTGAATGTCCCTAATGCCACTGAACTATATTTTTTTGTTTTTATTTTATTTGAATTTTATGTCTTCAAATGGCTAAAAAAATTAAAAGGGCTGTGGTGGAGTTTGCTCCAGTGCTGCCACACAATACATACATACATACATACATACATTTAAAAAAAGGAAAAAAAAAGGCGAAGGGAGGCTGCATCCAGGTTGTAGCTTACTGGTAGGGTACTTACTTAGCATGCACAGGCTCTGGGTTCAATCGCCAGCATCACAAAAAATAGATAAACAAATAAATAAAATTTAAAATCACAACCTTATTCTCATAGCTAAAAAAGAAAAAGAAAAAAGTTTGAGACTGGGGGGTTGGGGTTGTGGCTCAGTGGTGGAACGTTTGCCTAGTGTGCATTGAGGCCCTGGGTTCCATCCTCAGCACCACCTAAAAATAAAATAAAGGTATTGTGTCCACCTACAACTAAAACAAAGTATTTTTTTTTAAAGTTTGAGACTGGGGATATAGTTCAGTAGTAGGATGTTTTCCTTACACATGTAAGACCCTAGATTAGATCCTGAGCACTGCAAAAAAAACAAATAAAAATGGCAAATTTTATGTTATACATATTTTATCAAATAAAGTAAAATATTGAATAAAAAGCTAAAAACTCAGTCCAGTGGTGGAGCTTGTACTTAGCATGGAGAGACCCTGGGTCAAATTCCAGCAACAAACAAACAATTTAAAAAAGGAAAAGAAAGAAAACTGAAGCCGTACGTGGTAGCACCCACCTACAATCCTAGCTATTATAGGAGGCTGAGGCAAGAGAATTGAAAGTTCAAGGTTAGCCTCCAAAGGGGCTGGGTATGTAGCTCAATTGGTAGAGTGCTTGCCTTGCAAGCACAAGGCCCTGGGTTCAATCCCCAATTTATTGAGACCCTGTCTCAAAAAAATCAAAAAGGACTGGGAACTTAGTTCAGTGCTTTAGTACCTCCGGGTTTAATCCCCAGTACTGCCAAAAGAAAAGAAAAAAAAGAAAAGATGGTTCTGTGCACAGTGGCACATACTTGTAATCCTAGTGACTTGGAAGCCTAAGGCAAAAGGGTCAGAGTTCCAGGCCAGCCTCAGCAACTTAGTGAGACTCTAAGCAACTTAGCAAGACTGTTTCAAAATTAAAAAATCATAATAAGGGCTGGAGTTGTGACTCAGTGGCAGAGCACTTGCCTCGCTTGTGTGAGGCACTGGGTTCGAGTCTCAGCACCACATATAAATAAATGAATAAAATAAAGGTCTATCACTATCTAAAAATAAATATAAAAAATAAAAAGTCATGAGAACATAGCTCAGTGGTAGAGCACCCCTGGGTTCAATCCCCTGTACAAAAGTAAAAATTTAAAAAGGCAAAATAAGATAGTGAAGAAGAAAGATTTTGGGTGTGTCCCTGGCACTGGACTGAGAGGTGGTCACTGGCTTGGAAAGTTTATTATCATGGGTTAAACAGTGTGTACAGCAGGGGCTCACGCAGCACCTGGTATAGAACAAGGGCTCACAATGGCACCCTTCACAGACAAAGGACACTGAGGCCCAGATAGGCCTTCACTAAGGCCAGGGGACGGTGAAGGCAGTACTGCCGGGGTGCGCGGGTACGGGTAGGAAGGGTATTAACAGTAAGACCAGCCAGCACTTCCTTTTTCCTTTTCCTTCCTTTTTGTAGTACCAGGTATTGAACCTAGAGAGGTGCCCCACCACTGAGCTACATCCCCAGCCCTTTTCATTTTTTATTTTGAGACACAGTCTCATGAAACTGCCCAGGCTAGCCTTGAGCTTGTGATCTTCCTGCCTCAGCCTTGGGAGTAGCTGGAATTACGGGCAAGTGCCATCATGTCCTGCTCAGTTAGCTTTTCTTTTCTTTTTTTTTTTTTTTGAGGGGTGGGGTACTGGGAATTGAATTCAGGGCACTCAACCACCGAGCCACATCACCAGCCCTATTTTGTATTTTGTTTAGAGACAAGGTCTCACTGAGTTGCTTAGCGCCTCACTGAGTTGCTGAAGCTGGCTTTGAATGTGATCCTCCTGCCTCAGCCTCCTGAGCCACTGGGATTACAGGCGTGCGCCACCACACCCAGCTTGAGCTAGCATTTCTTGAGTGCTTATTACATTCAGAACAATGTTCTAAGTTATTTTATGTATGTTGATTACCTCATTATCTCTTCACAGCCCTCTACCAGTGAGGTACCACTACCTTCTCCCAGTTTCAGATAATAAAACAGGCTGAAAGCTGAGTATGGTGGTGCATGCCTGTAATCCCAAAGCTTCAGGAGGCTGAGGCAGGAAAATCACAAGTGCAAAGCCAGCCTCAGCAATTTAGTGATGCCCTAAGCAACTTCCAAAGACCCTGTCTAAAAAAAAAAAAAAAAAAAAAAAAAAATAAGGCTGGGGATGTGACTCAGTGATTAAGTGCCCCTGGGTTCAGTCCCTGGAACTGGGCGGGGCGGGGGTGGGGGAGAAAATGAAAAAAGAGAGAAAGAAAGCAGGCCGAAAGCCAGGTGTGGTGGTGCCTGTCTGAAATCACAGCAATTTGGGAGGCTGAGACAGGAGGATCACAAGTTTGAGGCCAGCTTTGGCAACTTAGCAAGGCCTTATGTAACATAACAAAACCCTGTCTCAAAAGATAAAACACTCCAGGTTCAATCCCCAGTACAAAAAAGGGAAAGAAAGAAAGAGAGAGAGAGAGAGAGAGAGAGAAAGGGGAGAGAGAGAGAGAAAGGGGAGAGAGAGAAAGGGGAGAGAGAGAGAGAAAGGGGAGAGAGAGAAAGGGGAGAGAGAGAGAGAAAGAGAGAGAGAAAGAGAGAGAGAAAGAGAGAGAAAGAAAGAAAGAAAGAAAGAAAGAAAGAAAAAAAAAAAGAAAGAAAGAAAAAAAAAAAAAAAAAAAAAAAAAAAAAAAAAGAAAGAAAGAAAGAAAGAAAGAAAGAAAGAAAGAAAGAAAGAAAGAAAGAAAGAAAGAAAGAAAGAAAGAAAGAAAACAGGCTGAAGCAGAAACTAGTTCAAGGTCACAGGTCCAGCAGGACTTGAGTCTTGTACTCTAGGACTCCTAAACCAGAAATTGGCCTTTTGGTTTTGGCTCTGGTAGTGGACTGGGGGTGAGGGTAGAACAGAGGCTGGGATGGGGGAGGAGGTGATTCACCTGACTCCATCTAGATTCATCAGGAGTTTTTTTGGGTTTTTTTGTTTTGTTTTTTTGTACCAACTGACAGAACTTCCTCCCTTTCTCCCTCTGCCTCCTTTTCTGATTCACTCCCCATCTGTTAGTGGTTTCTGGCTTCTGGGAATGTGGATGATGCAGGAGGGAAGGGTAAGCTGTGCAGGGTAGGGAGATAGACACAAAAGTGCAAGAAGTCCTAAATAAACACTTTCCAAGTGATTTCTGTGTACCAGGCAACATTCTAGGGTCTGGGTGTCATCCTGGACTAATATGACTTTGTCCTTGCTCTAATGGAAATTCCACTGTAGAGCACATATTGTGGAGGGGAACGGGTTCAGACAGGAATGAACTACCTACGGTGTGGGAGGGCATTACCAAAGAGAGGGAGAGAAACCGGGGGAAACTTGAGACTGTGAGAACAGGGAAGCCCTGGGGGACAGGGAGGAGGCAGCTGGAGGCTGGAGGAAGAGTGTGCCAGGCCTGGGGAAACAGCCCTGGGAAGGACCGTGTGTTGGAGGAACATTGAAGAGGCCGATGGGACACAGCAGAGGGACACAGTCAAGAGAAGATCCCAATACCAGGTCACGTAGGGTCACACAGACTGGTAAGGAGCTCAGGTTTTATTCTAAGGAGACAGAAGGCCAGTGGAAGGTTGAAGACCGAAGATTCAGGGCAGCAGAACAGGAAGTGAGGAGACAAATTCGGAGGCTCTGGCTGGAACCAAGGCAGATAAGAAAGACCCAGACTAAGTGGAGTTCAGAGAAGAGGTATTATAGGGGTCTCTGAGAAGTAACTGAGAGATGGAAGCACTATTCCCTGATGTCGGGACATGGGAGGAGAAGCAGGTTTGTTGGGGCCATCCAAGGAAAAGGAAAAAAGGAAGGATGAATTACGCTGTGGGCATGTTGAGTTTGGAGAGTCAGTGGCTGGTGAGGCAGCCGGAGACTGTTCCAGGCTGGACATGGACACCTGGGAAGAGAAGCTGCCACCTGGGGACCCTAGGTCACTTCTCTTCATAGACCAGTAATGGAGAACCCAGACGACTTTTTTTGTGTGTGGTACTGAGGATTGAACCCAGGAGTGCTCTCATGGATCTATATACCAGATCTTTTTAAATTTTTTATTTTGAGACAGGGTCTTGCGAAGTTTAGAGCCTTGCAAAATTGCTGAGGCTGGCTTTGAATTTATGACCCTCCTGCCGCAGTCCACAGGGTCTCTGAGATTACAGGGAGGCGCCGCTGCACCCAGATGACTCTTGAAGTTTGTTCTGTTTGTTTTAATTGGGCATCAACATTTACAAATTCAGAGATACCAAGTAACATCCACGATTTCCACCTCCTCTTCCAAATTGGATGCTCTGGCCACACTGGGCACGGAACTGGGAAGACACAACAAGCCAGCAGAGGAGCTGTACCCCTCCAGATGACTCAGACTCTTGCTGGTCCAGCCCCCACAGGCCTGCTATGGATTCCAGTCAAGCCTCCATCCCGGACACGCTGGAGGTGTAACCTCTGGCCTAGGCAGAAAGGAATTAATGCTACAAAAGAGGAAAAGACGACCTGGAACAGAGACTGGACACCAGACAGACCCAGTGAGAGTGGCAGCTCTGTTGCTGCCCAGTCTTGAAACCACCTGGAAGGGATATTCCCTACTTGAAAGCCCACCTCTGGGAAATTTCCTAGCATTGTGCCACCATTGAGGATTCAAGTGATGTTGGCTTATTTGACTCTTAACCCTCTGAGCAGCTGGTCTCAGGAAATTGAAATGGTCAGGCCATAGTATGGACTACAGCAAGCAGCCCAGATTTGGCTTTGCTACCACTTATCAACTATGCAACTTCAGTTTTTCTATCTGTGAAATGGGGAGCTACTAGTACCTACCTTCTAAAGATTAGATAATTTAATATATATAAAAACTTTGGCCTTTCGCTGCCGCAGCCGCAGCCATGAGTATGCTCAGGCTTCAGAAGAGGCTTCCCTCCGCTGTGGGAAAAAGAAAGTCTGGTTGGACCCCAATGAGACCAATGAAATTGCCAGTGCCAGCCTTCATCAGCAGATTCGGAAGCTGATCAAAGATGGGCTGATCATCCGCAAACCAGTGACTGTCCATTCCTGGGCTGGATGCCGGAAAAATACATTGGCTTGCTGGAAGGGCAGGCATATGGGCACAGGTAAGCGAAAGGGCACAGCTAATGCTCCAGTGCTGGAGAAGGTAACCTGGATGAGGAGGATGCGGATTCTGCGTAGGCTGCTCAGGAGGTACCTTGAATCTAAGAAGATTGACGGACAAAAGCAAGTGGATTCTCATGGAACACATCCACAAGTTGAGGGCGGATAAGGCCCACAGGAAGCTTCTGACTGACCAGGCTGAGACTGGCCAGTCTAAGACCAAGGAGGCATGCAAGCGCCGTGATGAGCGCCTGCAGGCCAAGAAGGAAGAGGTCATCAAGACTCTGTCCAAGGAGGAAGAGACCAAGAAAAAAAGCTCCCCTCTTGTGTCTGTACATAGTGGTCTCAGTCCTTGAAATAAAAACAAACTTTATCTGTTTAAAAACAAAAATTTAAAAGAGGGCCTGGTACTCAAGACTGGCTATTACTATCACCGCTGCTCTTGTTGGTACTCGGCATATAGTTAACAAACTTAAGAGCCCTGGTTCTCAATTTAGCTGGCCATGGCAGTCATCTAGGGGCATTTAAAACATATTTATCAGCTGTACCAGGTGTGGCAGCACAAACGTATACTCCCAGCTCAGGAGTATAGGACCTGGGGCAGGAGGATCACTTGGGCAACTTAGCAAGACCCTGTCCTAAAAGGGGGCTGGGAGGCTAGAGCTGTAGCTCAGAGGTAGAGCGCTTGTCTAGTGCTGGGTTCGATCCTCAGCACCACATAAAAATAAATAAAATAAAGGTATGGTGCCCATCTACAACTCAAAAATATATATTAAAAAATTTTTTACAAAATGGGGGGATAGGAATGTAGCTCAGTAGTAGAGCATCTGCCTACTAGCATATGCAAGAACCTGGATTCCATCCCCGGTACCACCACCAAAAAAAAAAAAAAAAATGCGGTGGCGCTTGCTTGTAACCCCAGCGACTTGGGGGGATGAGGTAGGAAGATCGCAAGTTCCAGGCCACACTTAGCAACTTAATGAGGTCCTAAGCAACTTAGTGAGACGCTATCTCAAAAGAAAAGAGAAAAAAGGGCTGGGATGTAACTCAGTGGTTAAATGCTCCTGGGTTCTATCCTGATACAAAAAAAAAAAAAAAAAATCTAGGCATGGTAGTACATACCTGTAGTTTCAACTACCTGGGAGGCTAAGGCAGGAAGATTGCTTGGGTCGAAAAGTCCAAGGCTAGCCTGGACAACAGTGAGACCTGTCTCAAAAAAAGGAAAAAAAACTAATGACTGTATCCCATCCCATCCACAGACATCTTGCCTGAGTTCATCTAGGGCAGTCCCGATAGTAGTATTTTATACAATCTCCCCAAATGATTCTATGTACACTTAGGTACAGACACTTCCAGTAGAGGGGTAATCAGGAGCATGGGCTCTGGAGGGAACTGTCTATCCTCAGCTCCCACCCAGCCACTACCTAGATATATGAACTTGGGAAAGTTGCTCAACTTCTCCCCCTAAGAGGGATTAATAAGAGGACCTGTGAGGTTGGCGATCTAAGTGTTTAGGGCAGTGTGTGGAGGCTGGCAAGCTCTCAGCAAGCCTGGGCATCACCCCTTCAGTCTCATTGCTGTTAACACGCTGGCTTGTAGCCACAGGGGGCCCATGTCTAGCTTACACCCACAGTCTCTCTAAGGGAATCTGGGTGTCTTGACATCCCTCACAGACCTTTTCTAACCCTGCTGACGGCTTCCAAAGGTATTTCCACTGTTTGGTTTTTATGTTCACCCAAGTGAACAGAATCATCTCCTCAACAAAATTGCTCTTCAATCAGATCTACTCCTAGAATGCTGGAAGACAGGAACCAGGCTGGTGGCCCAAGTATCCAAATATCCTTCATACTGAGCAAAGAAGAGGGCTGGGGTATCTCAGTGGTAAAGCACTTGCCAACCATGTGTGATGCTCTCTGGGTTTTGAACTTCTGGGTTTGATTCCCACCTCTGGAAAAAAGAGAAAAGAGAGAGGGGGGGGGGGAAGGAAAGCAAAGCAAAAGGAAGAAAGAAAAAAAGAGAAGAAAGTTCAATGTTTAGAAAACAGTATTTAGTGAAGGAAAAAAGTACAATGTGAAATTGTGTATTTATGATAATTCACCAAGGTAAAGGGGAAAATTGTATAGAAAAAAGACTGAAAGGAAATAGCCAGGGGGAAACACAGAACATCACCTCTCCATCCTTTCACGTACTTTGTAATTTTCTTGCTGCTGGGAATTTAACATAGGGGCAATTTACCACTGCGCCACATCCCCAGTCCTTTTTTATTTTGAGACAGGGTCTCCCTAAGTTTCTGAGATACTCGCTAAGTTGTTAAGGAACTTGTGATCCTCCTGCCTCAACCTCTTGAATCGCTGAGATTACAGGCCTGCGCCACCACCCCAGACTAGCTAAAAAAGAAAAAAGTTAAAAGAGTTGTATCCACTCACTCTCTCTGCACTTGTTCTATTCCAACCTGATCCTCTATACTCTGGCCTCCTCTAGAAACCTCAAAGGGTACCCCACCCCTGAAGGATCAGCAGTGACCTCTCATTTGCCAATCCAAGGCTACTACTCCTTTTCCTTGCCAGGATTCTCTGCATTTCTAATATTGGTGTTATTCCCTCCTTCTGGAAACTCCCTGGCTGCTCAGTGGGTCCATCTCCTTTCCGTCCAGGGTCACAACTTTTCCCACCACTTCTGGTTGGTGTCTGCAGGTGCCTCAAGTCACGGTGCTGCCTAGGTTTAAGCCTCTGGTCCTCAGGTTCCCTGCACTCTCTCCTGGGCGATCCCATCCACTCTTGGCTTTGGTGGTCCCATCTACACAATAGGTCCCAAATTCCAGTCTTGGCCTCTTGCCTGAGACCAGTCAATCCAGCTTCCTCTGGACACCTTCATCTGGAGGTCCCGACAGCACCTCAGGCTCCACAGTCCAAACTGACTCCTCACTTTACTTTTCCTCAATCCCCAAATTGCCAAACCAACTCTTTAGGCTTTGTTCCTTCAGTTGGGGTGACCCTTTCTCACCTCTGGCCCCCCAAACGGGTCTGTTACTAATGTCTTTGATTCCAATTTGGAATAAAGTCTGGAGCACGTGGGCTCTTTGCTGATGTGTTTTCAGGTTTTCTTTCTCTTTCTTTCTCTCGCTCTCTGTCCCTCTGACTGTCTGTCTCTCCTTTCTTTTTTTCCCCCAGGGTTTGAACACAGGGGTGCTGAACACTGAAACACTGAGCCACATCCCCAGCCACCCCGGCTTTTTTTCTTTTTCTTTTGAGACAGCGTCTTGCTAAATTGCTTAGGGTTCTGCTAAGTTGCTGAAGCTATCTTTGAATTTGAGATCCTCCTGCCTCAGCCTCCTGAGTCTGTGGGATTATAGGTGTGCCCCACTGCACCAGGCTCTTCTCAGGTTTTAAAGCCTGCAGAGGGAAATAAAAGCTGAATGCCATGAGACCCATAACATCTCCAAGGGGTATGATTGCAAAGCCAGCAAAGACATCAGCATCATTTTGACACTGCCAAGTTGGAACTTGTAACATGAGCTCCAAATCATGCTTGTGGAGAAATTTTGCAAACACTTCTGCACCAAATACGAAGGATCCTCTGTCATTCATTGTCATTCTAGCTTAAGACTGCTGATGTGCTATCCTGCCTGGATCATCACAGCACTCTCCCCACAGATTCCTTTTCCTGGTCTTTCCCCTCTGCAGTTTGTTTTGTTTATTTTGTTGCTGGGGATTGAACTCAGGGCCTCATACATGCTAAGCATGAACTCTGTACCTCCAGCACCCCATCAAGACAATATATTCCCCTCCCCCTTTTTTTTTTTTTTTTTTTTTTCAGTACTGGGGATTGAATCAGGGATACTGTACCACTGAATTACATCCCCCCCCTTTATTGATTGATTGATTGATTGTTACCAGGGACTGAACCCAGGGCACTTAAATACTGAGCTACATCCCCAGCCCTTTTTCATATTTTACTTAGAGACAGGGTCTCATCGAGTTGTTTAGAGCCTTGCTAAGTTGCTGAGGCTGGCTTCGAAATTGTGATCCTCCTGCCTCCACCTCCTGAGCCATTGGAATTATAGGTGTGCCCAGCGTATATTTAGTTTTGAGACAGGGTCTTGCTAAATTGCCTAGGTTGGCCTAGAACTTGTGATCCTCCTGCCTCAGCTTCCCACATAACTGGAATTACAGGCCTGCACCACCACACCTGAGGTTTCATTTTTTAAAAATTTTTCTGATCATTCATTCATCCCAACAACAAACATTTGCCATGCAATGAACTACTTCAAATATTGTGTAAGGTAGGTGATAACGATTAATGTACAATAGACAAATACATAATCTAGGGAATTTGAAATTGTGAGGATTACATGCAGCAACACAGCCTATAATCCAAGCTATTCGGGAGGTTCTGGGAAGAGAGCTTGAGCCCAGGAGTTGGAGACTATCCTGGGCAATACAGCAAGCTCCCATCTGAACAAAGTAAAACACTGAGAGGCCTGGGGATGTGGCTCGGTGGTAGAGCCCTTGCCTAGCATATTCAAAGTCCTGGGTTCGATCCTTAGCACCACAAACAAAAAAAACAGAGGAAACAAATTGTGAAGGTTGTTATGCAGGTAAGCAGGGGCATATAAGGGGTAGGAGCTCTCACATGCTGTCTTTGCCCTGATGGAACCAGAGATGGAAAAGACAGAGAACAACGTGGCTGGGACCTGACCTGAGCTGGGAATGAAGGAAGGCAGAAGAATGAAAGATGAGAATCAGCTCTGAAGACAGAAGGAGGAGCTCTCTAGGAAGAGGGAACAGCAAGTGATAAGGTCCTGAGGGGTTCCAGGCACACACAGGAGCTCAAGGTACTCGGAGCACAGTTGGGGAGAAGGCGAGGCAGAGGAGAGGCCAGGAAGGAGGTCATGTGTGGATGCCCTGGTGAGGGATCTGGGTGGAAGTCTAAGTGCAATGGGAGGCTATTAAAGGATTTTCAACAGGGAGGAAACATAATTTGACTTTTTATCTCCTTCAGAGATTACTTGCCATACATAGGGCAGATAACATTTGAGGGTGGGGTGGATAGGGTGCTGACCACTAGAAAATTTCTGCAGTGGTATAGACTAATCCTGTGGGCTGGAGCTGGGTGTTGGCAGTGCAGGTGGAAAGGACTTCAAAACTCCCATGAGCCAGGTGTGGTGGCAGACACCTGTAATCCCAGCTGCTTGGGAGGCTGAGGCAGGAGGATGGCAAGTTTGAGGCCAGCCTGGATAGCAGAGGCAACATAATGAGATCCTGTCTCAACAATAAAAATAAATAAATAACCAAAACCTCTGGAGGGGCTGGGGATGTAGCTCGGTGGCAGTGCTTGTATTTACTATGCTGGAAACCCTGGGTTCAATCGCTAGCACCAAACAGGAAAGCAAACAAACAGACCTGGGTCCCTACCAAAGCAAGATATAGTTCCTTAAGTTGACTATCTGGTACCAGTTTCCCTCTTCAGTCTCATTTCCCACTTACTTTGTCTTTGAACATATTATTATTATTTTAGTACCAAGGATTGAACCCAGGGGCACTTTACCACTGAGCCACATTCCTGGCCCTTTTTGTCTTCTGAGCAGGGTCTTGCTTAATCCCTGAGACTGGCCTGGAACTTGTGATCATCCTGCCTCAACCTCCCAAACTGCTGGGATTATAGGAGAGAGCCACCACTACCCACTCATTTGCTCTTAATAACGATAGCAACCACCTTTGCACTAGTAACCATATACTCTAATGAAAGAAGTGCCCGAGCTTACATCCTGGCTATCCCATTTAGCTTCTCCTGTTTTCTTTTTTTTTTAATCTGTCAAATGGTAGTGAAAAGAATCTCATCTATTTAACACGGTTGCTGTGAGGCTTATACTAAACAAAAGCATCTTCCCCAAAGCCTGGTCACGGAAAGTTTTAATACTTGTTAGTTACTATTACTGATCCCAGGAACTTTCCCAAGCACTTCTGATGTATCATCTATTTGATACATACACATTATGGCTTTTGGAAAACAGAGGTTTAGAACTGCCACGTCACTCTTCCAGAGTCGTTGAAGTTCCAATAGCGAAGTCAGGACTTGAAACCAGAACCTCACAAATAGGAGAGCCCCAGCAAACGGTCATGAATCAGGCGTAAGGGGCTTGCTCGGCCAGATTCCTGCCCGGTGCCTGGCTGGGGACTGAACCCAGGCCCTCCAGCATACTAAACAAGGGCTCTACCACTGAGGTACATCCCAGCCCTCTTCATCTTGGGTCTTAAGTTGCCCAGGCTGACCTGGAACTTGCAATCCTCCTGCCTCGGCCTCCCCAGTCACGGGGATTACAGGCGTGCCACCCCCGCCCCAGACAGATCTTTTGATTTCAAATTGATAATTGGATGGTAACTTGAAGGTCCCATAAGCTCTAAACTGCATCAAATAGGATTTGGGGAGGTAAACGGGATAGAGTCCTCCAGAGGAGTAGAGAAACCTGGCTGGTCCCCGATGTGGATGAGGTGATTCTTTAATTTAGGCCTCGCAAAGTGGGGTGGGGAAAAGAGTTCCTGGAGTCACTAGCGACCCTCCCAACACTGCCTTTCAAGGTCTCAAGACCCCATGCTCAAGAAAAGCCCAAACCCCACGGCTGAGGTTTATCCTCGGCGGGGCTGGCAAATAGGAACGCGTCCCCTTTAAGGCGCCAGCTCGCCGGCGGCGGCGGCCGGAAGTGTTGAAGCCCGGCCTGGCGGCGGCGGTGGCGGTAGCAGCCGTGGCGGCCTCTGCGCATGCTCCGTCGCCCGCCCGCCCTGGCCGCTCGCCGCCCGCCCGCCCGACGGAGACGGTGAGGAGGGGGAGGGGTGGGCGCGCGGGCGCGGGCGCGGGGTGGGGTGGGGGCGGGGGGGCGGGCGCGGGGGCCGCGCGGCGGCCGGCGAGGGCGGGCGGGCGCGCAGGGGGCGGGGGGCTGCTGCCTCCGCGGGCGCCTCCCCACGCCCTGTGCGTGCCGCCGCCGCCGCCGGGGAGCGAGCGGACGTCGCGGCGCCGCGGGGGGGTGGGGGGACGCTGCCGCTGGGTCCGCCCGAGCAGCCGGGCCGCCCCCAGCGCGGCCGGCCGCGCCGCCTGTGCTCGGGTCCCGGGGACCAGGCCGGCGGGGCCGGCGAGCCCGGCTCGGGGTGGGGGGTCCCGCGCCCCCGGACCCAGGGGCCCGGAAGTCCTGGGCCGAGGGGCCTGGAGGCCCGGAGCGACTCCGGACCGAGACGTCCGGGCGCCCAGGACCCGGGCGAGGGGTCGGGGGCGCCCGGGGTACCCCCACGGGCGGGGTCCGTGAGCTCCGGCCCTTCGATGAGTAGCTGGGAGGGGCCTGGCGCCCGCCCGGGAGGAAGCAGAGGGGAGGGAAGCCCCGATGCCGCCCGCGGGAGACCCTCGGAGCGTCGGCGGGCAGCGAGAGCTGAGAGGGGGTCCTGCTGAGGGAAGGAGGGTCCGGCCTGCATCCGAGGGGCGGTTAGAGCCCTCGGCCATGCAGCCAAAGGGACAGGAGGCAGGTCCTTTTCCAAGGGCAAGGGACAAGGAAGGAGCTCCAAGGGGGAGCGAGCAGGCCCGCAGATGAGGGTCGGTGGAAGACACCTGGAGCCTGCTGAAGTGGGGACGAGAGGGGTCCACCTCTGAGGGACGAAGGCGAGCGTCTCCGCTGCAGAGGCAGAGAACAGGGTGGTCCTCTTCAGGTCCTCCCGCTTGAGAGTGGGGGAGAAGACAATTGAGGGAAAGATGAGGGTACCCCTGCTTCTGAAATGACTGGGGACTTGGCTCAGTGTCATCTACTTGAGGCGCCAGAGAGATGAGGCTATGTGAGGGTCTTGGAGAGGGATCCACCAGACTTGACCTAGGGATCAGAGGGGGGCTTGGCTGTCCAGGGAGCCGGAGGAACCCTGACTTCTCTCAAAAACGAGAGAAATAGCAAATAAAAAGTGGTGTCTGGAGAAAAACCAAGAAAATGGGTTTTCTTCCTGTCCTTGCCTCTGCTAGTGGTTACCAAAGTGCAATTCTGGAATGTTTCTTTCTGTAGGTACCGGGAATTGAATCTAGGGACGCTTTACTACTGAGCTACCTCCTCAGCCTTTTGTTTTTACTTTTTATTTTGAGACAGGGGTTTGCTAATTGCTGAGGCTGGCCTCCAACTTGGGATCTTTCTGCCTCTGCCTTCTGATGTTGCAGTGATTACAGGCATGTGCTACCATGCCAGGCTATGGGATGTTTTAATTAAACGGTTGGACTCTATCTCTTAATCGGTTAGCTTTATTTCAATTATGTATATTTATTGTTTACTGGTCTAAATGATGACATATTTACTTCAGCAAACACATTGAATGGCGAACTTCTGAGCTTCACTGGTTTCGTTTGAGCCCTATCCCCTGGACTCTAGTGGGATGACTTGCCAAAGAACTCTTATCCCTTTGCTTCCCCAAATACCTACATAGTCTCCAATTTATAACTTATCAAGAACTTCATTTGCTCTGGATATTTCCCTCATAGCAGTTCGGTGTGATCTGCCTATTGGCTTCATTACATAGGTAGCACTCTGCACTCTAAATCATCTACTAAATGCATGAAAAGGAGTGAAGAATGCAGGGCGGGGGGAGTGGATTAAAGGACTTTGGCCTTAAGTAATAATAAAGTTTGGATTTAGCAATCTCTCTTTTTTTACTTTCTTATTTATTTTGTTTATTTTTGATGTGTGGTAATGAGAATTGAACCTGGAAGTGTTTTACCACTGAGCTATGTCCCCAGCACTTTTATTTTTTGATACAAGGTCTCCTAAGTTACCTAGGCTAGCCTTAAATGTATGAGCCTCCTGCCTTAGCCTCCTGAGTCAGTGGGATTACAGATGTATGCCATTAGGCCTGGCTCAACTTGGAAATTTATTTAGAATAGACTGTGTGGTCTAAAAGTTACAATAGAGTGTTGAATAAATTATATTCTGGGGTTAGAAATTTTCAGAATATTCCTTTTCAACTACCAATTCCAATATTCTTAAAATCATGCAACACTTGTGCTTACTTTAACCATTACATCATGCCATATTTTATTTTTTAAAAGATTTAAAAAAATTTTTTTTAGTTGATGAACCTTTATTTACTTATTTATATGGGATGCTGAGAATCAAACCCAGTGCCTCACACATGTGAGGCAGCACTGTACCACTGAGCCACAACCCCAGCCCTCATGCCGTATTTTAGTGATTTTTCAGGACACACAAAGATGAATTTAATTCAAGAGCCCGGTGTGGTGCCACCTGCATATACTCCTAGCTACTCAGGAGGCTGAGGCAGGAGGACTGCAAGTTTGAGGCCTCTCAGCAACTTAGCAAGACCCTGTATGAAAAAGTAAGAAAGGCTGGGGGTCTAGTTCAGTGATAGAACACCCCAGGTTCAACCCCCAGTAACAAATTTAATCCAGAGTAAATTTTCTGACAGTTTATGCAGTCATGTGCTTACTTTGAATGTGTCTTTTTTGTTTTTGAAAATAACTACCCCCCCACCTGGCGCCCCAAGAAGTACATATTTTTTTTGTACTGGGAATGGAACTCAGAGCCTCACATATGCCAGGCCTGCACTCTGCCCCTGAGTTACCTCCAGCCCCTGAAATCTGAAAATTTCGTGTTTGTTTTCTGTACATTTCTATAGAATTAATGTGTGTTTTTACAAGGAATACTCTAAGCCCCTTTCCATGAAATACCCAAAGTATCAACTCACTCATCATGCTGTGAGAATTTTTGTTGCTGTAAACAAGAGATACTTTTCTATTTACATTCATCTCAAAGAGAAGACCTTGCATTACCAGTGTAGTATATAGGGGGTTTTAGTTTACTTACTAGAAATACGGTATTTAGAGTGATGAGAGATACTCAACCCAAACTTGCTTCTCTAAAGAATGTATGACCTACTGTCAGGCAAGAGTGCATGCCTGTAATCCCAGAGGCTCAGGAGGCTGAGGCAGGACTATCGAGAGTTCAAAATCAGCCTCAACAAAATTGAGGCACTGAGCAACTCAGTGGGACCTTGTCTCTAATAAAATACAAAAAAGGGCTGGGGATGTGGCTCAGTGGTTGAGTGCCCCTGAGTTCAGTCCCTTGTACCAAAAAAAAAAAAAAAAAAAGAATGTATGACCTCGGATGGTGGCTCATGCCTGTCATCCCAGCAACTCAGGAGGCTGAGGCAGGAGGAATGCAAGTTCAAGGCCAGCCTCAGCAATTTAGTGAGACTCTGTCTCAAAAATAAAAAAGGGCTGAGATTGTAGCTTGGTGGTACCGTGCCCCTGGGTCCAATCCCTAGAACTGCAAAAAAAAAAGAAATGGAATGTATGAATTGCACGTTGACTCATACCCATGTCTGACTGACACTGAATACATGGATGATTATAATTATCTGGATGAAGTTTCAGAAAGTTAGAGAAGCAACCAGAACATTTCTCTTTTGGGTTCTAGGATGTGGGAGGGGTCAAGAGTAGAGTGAAATGTGAGTTCCTATTGAGGAAGGTATTAATCAAGAACTTAGTCGACCACTTAATCAGAATGTTGTAAGGGGACTCAACCTTCAGGTAGAAGGTTGAAATTAGATGCTACTTTCTAAATCTTCTGTAACCCATCAATTTCCCTAAATAATTTTTTTAAAAGAATTTTTATTGTTTTGGGGGTGGGTACCAGGGATTGAACTCAGGGACACTCGACCTCTGAGCCACATCCCCAGCCCTATTTTGTATTTTATTTAGAAACAGTGTCTCACTGAGTTGCTTTGTGCCTCGCTTTTGCTGAGGCTGGCTTTGAACTCTGATCCTCCTGCCTCAGTCCCCCAAGCCACTGGAATTACAGGTGTGTGCCACCATGCCCAGCAAATTATTATTTTTTTAAATTTTAAACACCTTTTTTTAGTGATAAATTTCACCTGGAATTTATTTTTTATTTATTTTGTGTGTTTGGTGTTGGGGATCAAACCCAAGACCTGGCACAGATTAGGTGAGCACTCACTGTGTTGTAAACCCATCCCCAGGATTTAAATTTCAATTTTTATTTGTCAGTGAACCTTTATTTTATTTATTTATATGTGGTGCTGAACCCAGTGCCTCACACATGCTAGGCAAGTGCTCTACTGCTGAGCCACAACTTCAGCCCTCAAATATATTTTAATTTTTTAAAACACTATTATTTGGCATATAGCAAGCTTATGGGAATTATTTCTCCAAAAATATACTTTACCTTTAAAATAAATAATAGCTTAGGTAAATTGATGGATGCTTCTAATTTCAACCTTCTACCCTACGATTGAATCCCCTCTACAGAATTCTCTTATCCTTAAGACAGGGTCTTGCTAAATTGCCAAGTCTGGCCTCAAACTTGGGATCCTCTTCTCAGCCTTCTGAGTTCCTGTGCCACTGGGTCTAGCTTAAGTTCTTGATTTGATAAACTTTCCTCAATTGAGAACACATATTTTACCCCAGATTCCTCCTACACCTTAGAATACAAGAAGAATGTGGCTGCTTCTGTAGCCTGAGAATTTATCAAGAGAAGATAATTTAAATTAAATATATAATAATAACATGATAGTGTTTGACAGTTAATGAATGACCTGTAAATGTTACCTGATGTTAATTTATTCTCCATTTTTGTGACTCAGGCTTTGAGAATATCTATTGTTTCAGTTATTCTAGAATCAGATGGCATTTGTATGCTTCATCATGTCCCTTTTTTAGCTTTTTCTAGACTTAGGAGTCCTAATTGTTTTAGTTCTATTGCAGACATCCAGCTAAACTAGTTTAAAAAATTTTGTTTATACTTGTGTATGGATAGAATACCTTTATTTTGTTTTATTTTTGTGTGGTGGTAAGGATTTGACTCAGTGCCTCACACTAGTTTTTGGTTTTTTTTCCCTCAATATTTTTTAGTCGTTGATTAACTTTTATTTTATTTATTTATATGTGGTACTGAGAATCGAACCCAGTGCCTCACACATACTAGACAGGCACTCTTCCACTGAGCTACAACCCCAGCCCCTAAAATAGGTTTTGATTCCTGCTTTTTTCTTCCTAGTTTTGAATCTTAAATTTTCAGAAGTTCAGATTGTGTGCTATAATATCACATAAATTCCTTTCTTCCTCTAGGATATAACAGTGTTATACACCTCTTTCCCTTCTCTTGTCCCTTGTGAGCAAGTATTGCTCCTTTTATATCAAGAAACCAAAACCTGTGCCTAATGTGGAATAAACTCAGTAAATATTTGTTGAACTGGTTGTAATGATGGGCCATAGCTATTCAACTTAGCCTAGCTGCCTAAGCAAATTTATATCCCCTTAGAGAAATAGAAAATTCTAGAAATCTTTAGGGTAAGGTATCATTCATTGAACAAAAATGTCTACTTTCTATGTGCCAGGCTTCTTCAGAAAGGCCCCAGTCTGACTTCAGTAGATGTAAGTCTAATATTTGAAAACGTTTATTACCCTTCTGTGTCTTGGGTACTGTGATAGGCACAGGGGAACTATTGAAAAGTAAAAGGAATATTTAGCTGGGTATAGCAGTGCACACCGGTAATCCCAGCTACTCAGGAGGAATTTGAGACCAGCCTGAGTGACATAATGAGAACGTGAGGCCCTGTCTCCAGAGAAGAAAAAGGAAAGGAAGGAACAAACAGCTGGTGAGGTGGCGCATGCCTCTAATCCCAGCAATTTGAGGGACTCGGACAGGAGGGTCGCAAATTTGAGGCTAGCCTCAGCAACTTAGCTAGACCCTGTCTCAAAATGAAAAATACAGAGCTGGGGGATGTAGTCCAGTAGTAGATTGCCCCAGGGTTCAATGCTCAATACCCAATGCGTGCACGCGCACACACACACAGAAGAAACAAACAGCTCTTTTTTTTGGTGTGGGAGGGTTACTGGGGATTTGACACAGGGCCTTGCACATGCAAGGCAAGTGCTCTACCACTAAGCTATATCCCAGCCCCCTCAAAAAAAAAGAAAAGGAAAGGAAAGAGAGACTAAAAGAGAAGCAAAGAAAAGCAATTTTTTATAATTGATGTAAAACTTGATGGGGAGAAACTGACAAAGTGAGGTAATGGTTGTGACAGGGGTACTGCAGGTGCTGAGGGAGCAAGAACAAGTTGTTTTTTGTTTTGTTTTGGTATCAGGGATTGAACCCAAGATTACTTAAACCACTGAGCCGCGTCCCAGCCTTTTATTTTTTATTTTGAGACATGGTCTCACTAAGTTGCTGAGGCTGGCTTTTAACCTGTGATCCTCCTGTGTCAGCCTCCCAGGCTGCTGCAATTATAAGCATGTGCTGCCACACCTGGCAGGAACACAAGTTTAAACCTAGACAAGGTCACAGAAGACCTCCCCAAAGTAGCGATGTTTTAAATTCTTCACAAAAATGTTAGCAGGAACTAGCCAAAAGGAAGAAAAAGGGAATTCTAAGTAGAGGAAATAAGCGGGAAGGCTCAGGTGAAGAAATAAGGCATATTTGAGAAATTGGAAAAATTTGATCATAGGAGCCCCCTGTGAAAAGAACCATGAGAAATATTGTTAGCAAGGTGGGTAGAGGACACATTTAGAGGATTTTGTAAGCCAAACTAAGCTGTTTGCACTTTATTCTAATAGCAACATGAATACACTGAAGGATTTTTAAGTGAGAAAACTGCCTCTGGCCTTTAGTAGGATTACTTTGACTAACTACTTTGTGGAGAATGAATTGGAGGAGAGCAAGACAGAGATTAGCATAGTGAGAAGAAGCAGCTGGAAAAACCCAGGTAACAGAGTGTGGTGCCCCAGATATGGTGGTGGAAGCACAGATGGAGAATGGGAGGATGATTAAAAGAGGGAGGTAGAATGGATAGGATTTGGTGGTTGATTGGATTTAGAGAAGAAAGAGAGGAGTCAAAAATAACTCCTTGGTTCTGGCTTGTGAAAATGGGTGAAGGGTAGCACCACTTATGGAGGCAAGAAATACAAAAGCAGGTTTGAGAAAAAATATCAGTTCAGTTTAATGTGCCTATAAAATATTGTAGAGGCTGTTGAATATATAGGGGTATGGAATTTGTGAAAAAAGCCCCCAATATGAGGAATTTTAACTAGATCATATACAAGCGAAATTGATTGATCCATTATATATCATTGCCTAAATGAGCAGGGCAATTTAGCAAGACTCTATCTCAAAATTAAGAAGAAAGGATTGGGCACATACTTCAGTGGTAGAACACTTATCTAACTAGCATGCATGAGCCCCTGGGTTCAATCTCCAGTACTGCCAAAAAAAAAAAAGAAAAAAGAAAGAAAAGAAAGAAAAAAGGTGGGGGTGATAAGACAGCATCTGTCTTCACAAAGGTACAGTGCAGTTAGGGAGATAAATGTCTGCTCAGTTAACTGCAATACAAGGCAGTGTAAATAGTGGAAGGGAGCTACAAACCAGATGTTGGGGGAATACAGAAAAGAAAAATGACTTGACAGTTATCTTCATGGAGAAATGGGCTTTGATTTGGGCCTTGAAGGGAGAAGGAAATGAAGGACAAAGCATTTAGGGCTTAAAGGATAACAAAGGCACAGAAATGTGAAAATTTATTAATATATGTTCAGAGTATAGTAGGTGGTTGGTGTGGCTGAAGCTGTAATTCTGGGGGTGTGATAGTCACAGATAAAACTGGAGGAGTATTTTGAGGTCAATGAGGTAACCTTTTCTTGTGTGTTATAGGCAAACAAGTGCTCTGGCAGAGCTAAATCCAGATCGCATCTATTGTCAGTTTCACTCTGTCATCCTGGTCATTTTCACATACCCATATGTTTAAGTAAACACAGCTTTTACCTATGTTCTCGTAAGTGAATCTCTCTTTTCAACTGTGAAGACTAACAGCTGCAGGGGCCCTCTGTGTTTTTGTTAAGATTGGGACAGTACTTGGAGTTATTTTAGAATCAAGGAGCACATGGTGCTGGATGTTGGTTTCCTTAGTAGCTCTGTAAGGGAGATGTCAGCTGAGATCAGCTCCATTCTTTCTGTGGCAAGAGGTCCTAGAGAAGTAAAACAAAAAAATGTTTAGGTTTCTAGAGATCATATATTTGAATTCAACATTTATTAAACAACTACTCAATGCAATTTACCTTCCCCTTCACACACAACTTAGTTCAGTCAGTCAGCGAGTACCAAGTATTTACAAAGGGTGGAGCACTTGATGAGGTGTAATGGCTAGTCCCACAGAAAATAGATAGGACACCTACTTTCCAGGAGGTTACTGTTTGAAATAGAACTAGTGGTGTGCAATAAACCAAAAACCAAAAACCTTGATTTGAAGTGCTTGTCAGCTTCTATGGTGTTTGCATTCCCAACATTGCTGATCTCAAACTACCAATTTGAGGTGTCACTATTCAGAGCTGAGAAGAGAAAAAAACGGTTCTCAGGAGCTGATAGAGCGGATTGTAGCACACCAATGGGTGAATCACACATATTAAGAAAACCTACATAAAAAAAAAAAAAAAAGAAAAAAGAAAACCTACAAGCTGGGTATGGTGCAACATATCTATAATCCCATTGATTTGGTAGACTGAGGCAGGAGAATAACAAGTTTAACAACTGAGTGAGAACCTCAGCAACTTAGCAAGACTCTGCTGCAAAATAAAAAAAGGACTGGGACTGTAGGTCAGAACCCTTGGGTTAAATCACCAGTTTGAAAGAAAGAAAGAAAGAAAGAGAGAGCAAAAGAAAGAAAGAAAAACCTACAGGGCTGGTAATGTAACTCAGTGGTAGAGTACTTGGCCTAGTAGGCATAAGGTCCTGGTTGATCCCCAGCCCCAAAAGGAAGGGAGGACGGTAAAGGAAGAAAGGAAGGGTGTGAGAGAGCAAGGGAGGGAGGGACGAAAGGAAGAGGGAAGGAAGGAAATCTACAATAGCCAGTGCTGAGCATTTCTGGAAAGAGTCTCTCAGCTTCCTCCCATAGCTCCCATCCTTTTCAGAGTACCCTGATTCCAGGTTGCTCTTGGAATTGGTAGTCATTATCTTGGCATTTCTTTCCTATGGTGGCCATCTTTCAAACCAGCTGAAGTAATTTGTGCTTCTTGTTTCCTCATAGAAACCCCAGCTATCAGACTTCATGTGAAAGATGGCTAATGCAGAAGTGAGTGTCCCAGTGGGAGATGTGGTTGTGGTACCCACTGAAGGAAATGAAGGCGAGAACCCTGAAGACACGAAAACCCAAGTGATCTTGCAGTTACAACCTGTGCAACAAGGGTAAGTGGCTAGAGATTTGGTATTCTGAAAATTTTGTGGAGCTTTAAAGGGTGGGAGGATTGTAACTTTATGGTTGTTTAGCACAATGGAACATTCAAAATCCATCAGAGCTGGCTGAGTTTTCATATTGATATGTAGTGTGTGTTATATTTGTCTTTTGTTATTGTTCTTGCTGGGGATTGAACCCAGCACCTTGCACGTGACTGAGCTATATCCCCAGTCCCTGTATTTGTCATTTTAATAATATTATTGTAACAGTTATCTATTTCCTCATATCCCTCTCCACTGAGGATAAGTTACAGGGCTCCCTCATCTTATATATTGACCCCTCTTTGTGTGTGTGTGTGGTAGTAGGGATTGAATCTAAGGCTTCATATAGGCTAGGTAAGTGCTCTACCACTGAGCTACAGCCACAGCACCCCCATCTTTTTTTTTTTTTTTTTTTTTTTTTAATAGACAGTTCTCACTGAATTGCTTAGCACCTTGCCATGCAGAGGCTGGCTTTGAACTCTTGATCTTCCTACCATAGCCTCCTGAAACACTAGGAGTACAGATGTGCACCACTTTTGCCTGGCTCCCCAGCCCTATTGTAATATTTTATTTTGAAACAAGGTCTAGCTAAGTTGCTCAGCCTTCACCAAGTTGCTGAGGTTGGCTTTGAACTTCTGATCCTCCTGCCTCAGCCTCCAGAGCTGCTGGGATTATAGGCGTGTGCCCTGTACCCAGCTATATTCACACGATTTAACACAGGTTTTCAGTACATTATTTCCCAAGGGCAGTGTGGTTAGAATAGATTAGGTAATGCAACTACAAAAGTATTTCTGTAATACAATATATTATGAAGGTGTTGGAAGAAATATAATGCAAATTTCTCCCTATCATGAGGTGTGCAGTATAGTTGTAAAAAATACTTGTATGTGCCAGGTGTGGTGGCACATGCTTATGATCCCAGCGGCTGGTAGGCTCAGGTAGGAGGATCTAAAATTCAAGGCTAACCTCAGCAACTTTGCCAAATCCTATCTCAAAATAAAAAGAACTGGGGCTGAAGTTGTAGCTCAGTGGTAAAGCACCTCTGGGTTTAATCCTGGTACCAGAAAAATGTGTGTGTGTGTAAATAAAGAGATTGCTTATATGGAAAAATCTAAGAAATGCTGAATGATGTGGTTAGGAAGTGCTTGGTAGTTCAGTGGATCACTATGAATTTAAAAGAAGATAAAAATTTTTTTTGTTCATTTGTTTTTCCAGTGCTTGGGGATCAAACCTGGGACCTCAGGCAAGCACTCTATTGCTAAGCTAAATCCCCAGCTCTAAGAGAGAAATTTTAAAAGGGGATCTTAAAGGATAAATAAGAATTAGATCTGCACAGAGAAGGAGGGGTAGTTCTTCTGTGTTAGAGAATGTATAGAAGATCATTCATAGGATTAGCAATGTTTCTGGGCAAACACAATAATCCAGTCCTAATTTTTTTTTAAATTGCCTCTCCCCCATCACACGTTTCCACCAATCCAGTATTTATCTCAGTAATGTACCTTGTCCAAACATTTTTTGGAGAAAGAGTCGAACTGTCTTGGTAACATTTTTTTGTTGGTTTTTATTGTTGTTGTTTGAAAACAGGACCTTGTGCATGCTAAATACACATTTACCACTGATCTATACCCACATCCCTTTCTCTTGGTAATTTTAAAAACATTCCTGTAGGACTGGGTGCCATGGTGAATGCCTGTAATCCCAGCAGCTTAGGTGGCTGAGGCAGGAAGATCATAAGTTCAAAGCCAACCTCAACCACTTAGTGAGGCCCCAAGCAGTTGAGTGAGATGCTGTCTCAAAATAAAAAAATAAAAACGGGCTGGGGATGCAGCTCAGTGGTTAAGTGCCCCCTGGGTTCAATCCCAGCTACCAAAATAATAATAATAATAATATATAATATATATATTATTATAATATAATTAGATATATGAATTTTATATAATATATGATATTATTATATTATTATAATATTATTATTATATATTATAATATGTAATAATATTATAATAATAAAAAAAGGTTCTAGTACAGGGGATACAGCTTAGTGATAGAGTTCTTGCCTAGCGGATGTAAGGCCCTAGGTTTAATCCTCAGCACTGCAAAACAAAACAAAAATGCCAAAAACTTTTTAGTGTAGAAAATTTCAAATGTATAGATTTCATTGATATACCTACCTGTGTAATCCCAGTGACACAGGAGGCTGAGGTAGGAAGAGGTCAAGTTCAAGGCCAGCCTGGGCAACTTAGCAAGACCCTATCTCAAAATAAAGAAGATAAAAAGGGATAGGGATATAACTCAGTGGTAGAGCACTCCTGGGTTTAATCCCCAGTATTGCAAAATAGAAAAAGAAAACAAAAATTCAAATGTATAAACAAATAAAGAAAACATAATAAACTCCCAGCTTCAACAATTCCTGGTTGACTTTTTCATCTCTTTATCATTCTTTCTTTCTTTCTTTTTTTTTTTTTTTCTGGTCGGGACTGAACCCAGTGGTGCTTTAACCAGTGAGCCACATCCCCAGCCCTTTTTATATTTTACTTAGAGACAGGGTCTTGCTGAGGGTCTTGCTGAGTTGCTTAGGGCCTTGCTAAGTTGCTGAGGCTGACTTTGAACTCACAATCCTCCTGCCTCAGCCTCCTGAGATACTGGGATTATAGACATGTACCACTATGCCCAGCTATTTAGCCATTCATTCATTTATTTATTTATTGAAGCAAATCCTAGATATTTGTCTGTATCTTAAAAAAAGAAGGATTCTTTTTTTTTTTTTTTAAATGGCAGTACTGGCAGTTGAACCCAGGATGCTTTATTCATGAACTACACTCCCAGTTCTTTTATTTTTTATTTTGAGAGAGGGTCTTGCTAAATTACCCAGGCTAGCCTTGAACTTGTGATCCTCCTGTCTCAGTTACAGAATTGTACCACTATATCTGCTTTGCAGCTTTGTTTTCTCATGCAGTCCTCATTTCTTCTCTTTCTTTTTTTTTTTTGCAGTGCTAAGGATTGAACCCAGGGCCTCGTGCTTGCAAGGCAAGCACCCTGCCAACTGAGCTATATCCCCAGCCCCATCTTCTATCTTTCTTAAAGTACTCCAGTTGTCACTTGTCCTATCCTTATTAGAGACAGAGAAAAAATTCTGTGCTATTAGTCTTAGTTTTTAAAAAATTTTTCTTCTTTTTTCTTTCTTTTTATTTATTTATTTATTTATTTTGTGGGTGGTGCTGGGGATTAAACATAGGGCCTTGCTTATGCTGGGCAAGCACTCTACCTCTGACCTGCATCCCCAAACATTTTTACTATTTTTTTTTTGGCAGAGTGGTACTGGGAATTGAACTCAGGGGCACTCAACCACTGAGCCACATCCCCAGCACTTTTTTTTTTTTTAGTTGTATTTAGAGACAGAATCTCACTGAGTTGCTTAGGGCCTTGCTAAGTTGCTGAGGCTGGCTTTGAACTCGTGATCCTCCTGCCTCAGCTTCCTGAGCTGCTGGGATTACAAGTGTGCGCCACTGTACCCAGCTCTTGGCATTTTTTTGTTGTTTCTTTTTCTCATTATTTTGTTTATTTTATTTCTTTTTTTTACCTTGTTAGTTTTAGATATAGTCATCTTCGTACAATGTATATTTACCTCTCAAGCCACTATTTACATTGAGTTTAGTATATGGAGTAGTGAGTAAACATTTTGAGATACTAACAATCGATGATGTTCAGTTGATTTCTCTACTTGTATTTTCTAATTATTTGAATATTTTATTGTATCTTAGTCTTATTTTTTTTTAAACATTTTAATACCTTTATTTTATTTTTATGAGGTGCTGAGGATCGATCCAGTGCCTCACATGTGCTAGGCAAGTGCTCTATCACTGAGCTTCAACCCACCCCTTAGTCTTATTTTTAAAAACTGAAAGGAGAGCTGGGTACAGTGGAACATGCCTGTAATCCCAGCAACTCAGGAGGCTGAGGCAGGAGGATCATACAATCAAGACTGACCTCAGCAACTTAGTGAGACCCTGTCTCAAGATAAAAAAAAATAAAAAGGATTAGGGGTATGGTTTAGTTGAAGAGCACCTCTAGGTTCAATTCCCAGTACTGCAAAAAAAAAAGAGGGTGATAAAAATATAGATACCAGTAAAAAATAGAAAGAACTCATATAACATGAGACAAAGATGGATAGCATCAGGTGCTGATGTTAAGCCACAATCACACTTAACCTGATTGGCCATGGATTTAAGTAGGAAGAAAAGAAATACTCAAGAATGTGCATAAAACTCTGGGAATATATTGGTGAAGATTATATTAAAAAGCAAAATAATAACAGATTTTATATAAATATTTTTAGATTTCAGTATATAGAACTCCCCTTATATGTCTTTTTAGCTTTTAAATCTATGACATTTCATATTTTTTCAGGTATTCATTGTGTACATGTTTGCAGAAATGTGTTAATTAGCAAAAGTAGACTATCTGGTAACAGTCTCTACATATAAATAGAACCTGATATTGTATAAGATTATACTTTCATACTAACAATAGATTGGCTTTAAAGTATATGCAGAATTTAATTTTCTTTTTCTCTTCTTTCTCCTTTTCTTTCTCTTTTTTTTTCTCCCAGGAATACTGTATCTAATTGGCTTTTGATAATTCTGGGAAGTCCTGGGATATAGCTCAGTGGTAGATCACTTAACAAGCTTGTGCAAACCCCCAGCACTGCAAAAATAATAATAATAATTCTGGGCATAGAATTATTTCAACATAGAAACCATATTCAGCACATACTTTCTTTAAAAAAAAAAATAATGGGATTAACATTTTCAAATAAAATCTCTTTTATAACATTCTGAAAATGTTTCAGAGGAAGTGAAGGTACCAGGATTTCATCACCATTCTTGAATTTCCAGTTCACTGTGGATTGATAATGGAGTTTTAAACATAATGTGATCAAAGTTTTATTTTGTGGAACTGTGGATTAAATCCACAAGTGCTTTACCACTGAGCTACATCCCCAGCTCTTTTTGTTTTGTTTGAGACAGGATCTCACTAAGGATCTCATTAAGTTGCCCAGGCTAACCTTGAACTTTTTTTTTCCTAATTAGTTATATATGACAGTAGAATCCTTTTTGACACATCATACATCTGGTTGTCCGTGAATGACTTTGAATTTTTAATTCTCCTGCCTCAGCCTCCTGAGTCCCTGGGATTATAGGCATGAGCTACCATGCCAAGGTGATCAAGGTTTTAATATTTCATAAACTTACTCAGTGTACTGACTGACTTTATTTTTTTCTGTAGAAAAAAATTCAGTCTACATGTGGAAGGACAGTTCAGTTTGAGGAGGAGCAGCCCTGCTTTTCTTTTCATGCTGTACTTCAATCTAGTAGAAAGATTAGGGTCATGGATTGGGTGTGTAACTCAGTGGTAGAACACTTGCCTAGGATGTGCAAGACCCTGGGTTTAACCCTAGCACCATAAGTAAATAAGTAAATTTTTAAAAAGTTTAAGGTCAAAGAAAATATATTAATTCTTTCAGATCAAGAGGGTATACCCCTTAGTTTTTTTCTTTTTAAATATATTTTTTAGATGTTGATAGACCTTTTTTTTATTCATTTATTTTTATGTGGTGCTGAGAATCGAACCCAGTGCCTCACACATGCTAGGTAAGCACTCTATCACTGAGCCACAACACCAGCCTGACCCCTTAATTTTTGAGATAGGGCCTCGCTGAGTTGCTGAGGGTCTCATAAGTTGCTGAGGCTGGCCTTTGTCTTGTGATCCTCCTGTCTCAGCCTTCCGAATTGCTGGATTACAGGCATGGGCCAGTGCACCTGGCCTTTTTATTCTTTTTTTTAATTTATTTTTTATTTTTTTAGATGTTGATAGACCTTTATTTTATTCATTTACTTATATGTGGTGCTGAGAACTGAACCCAGTGCCTCACACTTGCTAGGCAAGTGCTATACCACTGAGCCACAACTCCAGCCCTTTTTTATTCATTTTTGTTTGTTTGTTCATTTGTTTTTGCAGTGTTAGGGATCAATCCTAGGACCTCAAACATAGGCAAATGGTCTATCTCTGATCTGCACACCCATCCCATGTTGAGATAGATTAGGAGTTTTCTAGCTTAAAGTTTTTTTCTCTCTTTTCCTTCCTTCCTTCCTTCCTTCCTTCCTTCCTTCCTTCCTTCCTTCCTTCCTTCCTTCCTTCCTTCCTTCCTTCCTTCCTTCCTTCCTTCCTTCCTTCCTTCCTTCCTTCCTTCCTTCCTTCCTTCCTTCCTTCCTTCCTTCCTTCCTTCCTTCCTTCCTTCCTTCCTTCCTTCCTTCCTTCCTTCCTTCCTTCCTTCCTTCCTTCCTTCCTTCCTTCCTTCCTTCCTTCCTTCCTTCCTTCCTTCCTTCCTTCCTTCCTTCCTTCCTTCCTTCCTTCCTTCCTTCCTTCCTTCCTTCCTTCCTTCCTTCTTCCTTCCTTCCCTCACTCAGTTCTTTTTATTTTTTTTTATTTAAAGACAGGGTCTCACTAAGGTGCTAAGGTTGACCTTGAATTTGTAATCTTCCTGATTCAGCCTCAAGTCACTGGGATGACAGATTTGCACCACCATGTCTAGCTGGTTTCTCATTTTTATCTTAATCCTTATTCATTGAAAACCATTTATTAGGTCTTCGACATGTTTCAGTTAGTACATCATGTGCCAGACATACAAAATTGAATAAATAAGAAAGACATGGATTTTTCTCTCAGGGACCTGTTAGATTATACCCTGTGGGAGATAAATAAACAGGTATATATTATTAAATGTTATAGATCTTGTAACAAAAGGTGAAGGTAGATGGATCACAAAGGAGGATATGGTTTTACTGGTGGAATAGGGATGGTAAGAAAAGCATCCAAAAGATACTTATTGAAAGATAAGTGGGGAAGAATGTTCTGGGAATAGAGAAAAGTAAGAGCAAAGATAAAAGATATGAAAGGTGGTAATTTTTGGAACCACAAATAGTTTGGTAGGACTGGCACTTGGATTGTAGAGTTTAGAGAAAGTTGAAACTAGAAGGCTTAAAGGGGCTTAAAAATCATACTAAGGATTTGAGGCTTTATTTATTGTAGATGGACACAATACCTTTATTTTATTTTATTTATTTACAAGTGGTGCTGGAGCCACAGTGACTCATACATGCTAGGCAAGTGCTCTACCACTGATCTGCAACCCCAGCCCAAAGCTTTATTTTAATAGTGTGGAGAGGTGTTTTGGTTTGTTTGTTTTGTTTTGTTTTTTGGTACTGGGGATTTAACCTAGGAGCACTCTACCATTGAGCTACATCCCTAGCCCTTTTAATTTTTTGTTTTGAGACAGGGTCTCTCTAAATTGCTTATGATCTCAGTAAATTGCTGGGGCTGATCCTCCTCCCTCAGCCTCCCAGATTATTGGGATTACAGGCATACCTCCCTGAGCCTGGCACATCTCCAGCCTTTTTTTTTTTTTTTTTTTGGTACTGGGAATTGAAGTCAGAGGCACTAGACCACTGAGCCACTTCCCCAGCCCTATTTTGTATATTATTTAGAGACAGGGTGTCACTGAGTTGCTTAGCATCTCGCTTTTGCCGAGGCTGGCTTTGAACTCACGATCCTCCTGCCTCAGCCTCTGGAACCAATGGGATTACAGGCGTGCACCACCGTGCCTCACTACCCCTATCCTTTTTATTGTTTATTTTGAGAGAGTGTCTCACTAAGTTGCTTATGGCCTCACTAAATTGCTGAGATTTATCTTGAACTTGTGATCCTCCTGCTTCAGCCTCCTGAGTTGCTGGGATTACAGGCATATGCCACCATGCCTATCCTGGAAGTTATTTTAGACATAATGAATTCAACAAAATCCTGTGGGACATCCAAATGTATGTATTTACTTAGCAGTTTGCTGTTTCCTGTTGTGAAATTCAGAAGGAAGTCTGCACTATAGGTGGCACCATGGAGATGGATAGTCATTTATGTAAAGATTACTCAGGCAGTGCTTTCAAATAACAAGGTGTAAGAATTAATACATCAGGTTTATTATAGAAATTAAGCAAACAAATGACACCAGTGTATCACATTAGATTATCTGAGCCCACAAATGTAGAGGCATTTTAGGTTGGCCTGTGTTATGTCACCTTCCATTAAGTGGTGCTTCTAGTTACTGGTCGTTAATTTGAGCATAGCTTTTCTCCTGCTTTTTTTCAGTTGGCTTTGTTCATGTCAATAATTTGGTTATAATACCTTAAAAGATGCTAAACTGCAGGACTGGGAATGTAGCTCATTGGTAGAACAGTTGCCTATTGTGTGAGGCCCTGGGTTTAATTCCTAGCACCCCCAACACACACACAATGCTAAAGTACTAAAAAACAGTGCTAAAATTTCTAGATATTTAACAAAATATATAAATTTTTGTCAACATAATTCTTCCTGTCTTGAACTACTTTGTATTCTTGTCAGGTTAATTCTATATGATTTCATCTTGTACTTAAAGCAAAACTATGTGATGAACATTTAAAGTGATGTGATAAAGGAGAAAGTCTGTAATACAATAGCAAGTGGAGTATAGTAGCAAGAATTACTTTCCTTTGAGGTGAGGAAAGTTGTTGTCGATTCATTTCCATGGTAGTAGCTGCTAAGCAGTCCTGGGCAGCTTGAAGTTTAAATACAATGGGAAACTTGTCAAAGTACTAACATAGAATCGTTAAGTGTATTTATTTTATTCCTTTTGAGATAGAGTAAAAACAAATTTCTTAACCCCATGCTGTGAATATTAATCTTTTCATGATTTATGTAGTTTGTTTATCGATGGACACTTTTACAACAGGATTTATGAAGCTGGGTCGGAGAACAACACGGCAGTTGTAGCGGTAGAAACTCACACAATACACAAAATTGAAGAAGGAATTGGTAAGTCTTCATTTTTCTAATACTTTTGTCCTTAGTTTCCTTGGTTATCTTATAGCCTGTGTGTGTGTGTGTGTGTGTGTGTGTGTGTGTGTGTGTGTGTGGCGCACGCTGGACAGTCAAACCCAGAGAGGGCCACACACATCCTAGGTAGATGCTCATTTAGCTACATCGCCAGCCTGAGGTGCCTTGCTTACCATGCCTTATGTTTTGGGGAAACATCTAGTGTGCTTACCAATATTGTAGCCATCAATTTAATAGAAGCATATTTAGAGACTAAGACTTACTAATTAAGAAGCCAGGACTGGTAGTTGATTGTTTAATATCAGTGTGCTAGTGTGAGTGAAAGATAAGTCATTTATAAAAATTCCACAAAGATAGAAGCTTGACTAGCATACTCAGGCCCTGGGTTCAGTCCCCACTACTGCCAAAAAAATATTCCACAAAGAAATTAGAGTCTCAGGTTGATACCTATCATTAGAGAAATTGCTGATGAGGATTGACAAGGCACTGACTCAAAGGCTGTTAGGGGAAAGAACCTGAAATTAAGCAAACCTAAGTTTGAATCCCTTTTTCTCTCTCTTTTTTTTTTTTTTTTTTTGGTGGTATTAGGGATTTGAACCCAGGGCCTTGCACATGTCAGACAAGTATTCTACCTCTACCACTGATCTATACCGCTAGCCTTTTTAATTTTATTTTGAGATAGAGTCTCACTAAGTTGGCCAGGCTGATCTTGAATTTGTGATCCTTCTGTCTCAGTTTCTTGAGTAACTAGGATTATAGGTCACCACTGTTCATACTTTCCCACTTTTTAGCTGTGTGTCCTTGGGATAGTCACTTATTTTTCTGAGGTTCATAAACTTATATGTAAAAACTTGGGAAACAATTACTGCTTCACAGGGTTTTTATAAGAATGAAATAATATTAAGCATGTAAAACAGTAACTGTAGCTGGGTGCTGTGGTCATGCTTGTAATCCCAGCAATTTGGGAGGTTGAGGCAGGAGGATCACAAGTTAGAGGCCAACCTCAGCAACTTAGCAAGGCTCTAAGCAACTTAATGAGACCCTATTTCAAAATTTAAAAAAAAAAAGATTGAGGATGAATCTCAGTGATAGATTGCCACTGTGAAATACCTATTGCCACAAAACAAAACAAAACAAACAATATGTATATATATTAGAGTGTCTAGCACATAGTAGGAGATAACTGTTATTCCAAACTTTTTCCAAAGGATTCCTAAACAATACTAGCAAGAATGAACTAGTAGTCCCTCTGATAAACCAGCAGACTGGTAATTTGGAATTTAGAATTTGGTGAAGACTTGTTCATTAAATAACTGATTTTTTTCTTCCATTTTCAGATGCAAGCACTATAGAAGCAAATGAGGATATGGAAATTGCTTACCCCATAACTTGTGGAGAGAGCAAAGCCATCCTCCTCTGGAAGAAGTTTGTATGTCCAGGAATAAATGTGAAGTGTGTCAAGGTAATTGTCCTGTTTCAGGACTCCTTTTCAAAGGGTGCTGTTTTAGTGCCTCCTCTTTCTCTTCCACCAAAATCTTTGTTTTTTTTTTTTTTTTTTTTCCTTTTTCTGCATTGTTGAGGATGGAACCCATGACCTTGCACATGCTAGGCAAGCTCTACCACTGAGCTACACTCCCAGTCCCAGCCAAATCAATGTTTTTGATTTTACAGCTATTGTCCTATCATTTCACAGTAGAAAAATTAAGGATTGACCTGGATTTAAGTTCTCTTAGAATGTAGAAAACTTGTGTTTTCACTACTATAAACCCAACCTTTAAAATCGTTAGTTTTTTTTTTTTTTTTTTTTTATTGTTGTTCTTTCCTTTTGGGATCTGGGGATCAAATTTAGGGCCTTGTACACACTAAGCATGCACTGTTCCACTAAGCTCATCCCTAGTCTGAATGGTCCCTGGTGTGTAATAGATAATCAATAAACATAATCAATAAATATTTGTTCAATGAATAGAGTCCCTTTCTATCACTGACTAACTGGGTGACCTTGACCAAGTTTTTTAATATTTCAGAGCCTCATTCTAAAAGTGAAATTTTATATATATATATATATTTTTTTTTATTTATATACATATCAATACCTATAATGCAAGACTGCTAGTTTATATGAGATAATAGTTGTAAAATGCTTTGTACTAGTATGCATTATAGAAGAGTTTATTCAAAATTATTATTGATATATAACTATTGGAACAAATAAAAAAGAAAAAATCATTGATAAAAATAATCTTTACAAGAGCATAATGTGAAAAGAATTGTTCATTCTATCTTTATTGGTGACTACAACAGTACCCATAGATATTAATTATCATAGTGGCATCATCCTAGATTAATTAGGGTTACGGAATTTTAAGGGTCTGCAGTGCTATTGGCTTCTTCCACGCTTGTTCTTTCCACTGTCCTGAATCTTGTCCTTGAGACTGGATAGATTATTTTAGTTTATTTGGTCAGCTTTTGCAGCACTAGACCAAACCATGGGAGTCAAGGTATAAGTGGATGGTAGATACTAATCAATTAATTTTCTCTCTGGGCATTTTTTTGTACATAACCAGTAGTTGTCATTCCATTCTTTTCCCTCTTGACTTGCCTAAGTTGACATTGAACTGCTTTGGACTTTTTTTTTTTTACTTTAGTTCAATGATCAGTTGATCAGCCCCAAGCATTTTGTTCATCTGGCTGGCAAGTCCACTCTGAAGGACTGGAAGAGAGCCATTCGTCTGGGTGGAATCATGCTTAGGTAAGGTCTAGCACACACCACTCAACAAACTTTGGGGCACTTAATTATGGTAGAGTCCAGTCTTTTCCTCTTTACCTTGAGGTTTGTCTTCTGTCTGAAGGATTGGCTTGAGGAATCCATGCATTATATACTCTTTGTCAGTTTGTTCTGCTTTTTTGGGGTTCTGGGGATTGAACTCAGGGTCACTTTACTACTGAGCTATATCCTCAGCTCTTCTTATTTTTTATTTTGAGACAGGGTCTTGCTCAGTTGCTTAGGACCTCACTAAATTGCTAAGACTGGCCTTTAAATTGTGATCCTCCTGTCTCAGCTTCCTGAGTTGCTGGGATTACAGGCATTAGAAACCATGTCCAGCTCATCAAGTTGTTCTTTTTTGTTGTTTTTCATACCAGTGATTAAACCCAGGCGCACTTAACCACTGAGCCATGTCCCCAAGCTGCTGGGATTACAGGCATACACCACCGTGTCCGACTATCAAGTTGTTCTCTTTCTCTCTCTCTCTCTCTCTCTCTCTCTCTCTCTCTTTTTTTTTTTAGTATTTTTTTAGTCGTAGATAGACACAATACCTTTATTTTATTTACTTATTTTTATGTGGTGTTGAGGATCAAACCCAGTGCCTCACACATGCTAGGCAAGTGCTCTACCACTGAGCCACAACCCCAGCCCCTCAAGTTGTTCTTAATCCTTTATTATTTATTTATTTATTTATTTATTTTTGCAGTGCTGAGGCTTGATCCCAGATCCTATACTTGCCTGGCAAGCCCTCTAGCACTGAGCTATGCTCTCAGTCCCCAACTTGTTCTTTTTTTTTTTTCCTTTTTTCCTTTCAATTTTTTAGTTTTCGGTGGACACAATACCTTTATATTTATGTGGTGCTGAGGATCGAACCCAGGGCCTCATGCATACTGGGTGAGCATACTACCACTGAGCCACAACCCCAGCCCCCAATTTGTTCTTAAAATCTCTGGGAGATCCAGGTACAGCAGCAAACATCTGTAATCCTAGCATTTTAGGAGACTGAGGCAGGAGGATCACAGGTTTGTTTGTTTGTTTGTTTAGTTGTAGACAGACACAATATCTTTATTTTATTTATTTATTTTTATGTGGTGCTGAGGATCCAACCCAGTGCTAGACCAGCCTCACATATGCTAGGCAAGGGCTCTACCATTGAGCTATACCCCCAACCCAGAGGATCACAAGTTTGAGGCCAACCTGGGCAACTTAGTGAGACCCTATCTCAAAATAAAATAAAATAAAAAGGACTGGGGATATACTTTAGTAGTAGAGTGTCCCTGGGCCCTGGGTTCAATCCTCGGTATTACCTAAAAAAAAAAAAAAAAAAAAAAAAAAAAAAATTGTGTGGATAGGTTGAATCCTCTCTTGGCAGACAAACTCTGAGTAGATGAAAGTCCTGTTTGAGACCACCAAACAGAGAAGACAAAGAGGAAGTCAAACAGCCCTGGAGCAGTGCAGGCTGACTGACAAATCCTGGGATAATCTGGTGAAGCAGAAGGGTGCTCGAGAATTAACAGTTGTGCACAACAAATGCAATCCTACTATCATTGTACCCTGGAAATAAACATCGGAATGTGTAATATCCCCCACTCTCACCCCTTTTTTTTTGTAACAAGTTTACCCTTGTAGTTTTTCCTGCTTGAATATTAACATTAGTTGGTATTCCTGGAATATTAACCTGCCAATAGAAAATTTTTAAATGGTCAAGAATTATAAGTTGCCCATGTAACATGTATCTATGAGCCTGGAAAAGATCTTACCCTTTATCTTTTTAATTATTTTAAAAGAAATCCTTCCTAAGAAAAATCTATAATCTTTGTAGAGAGTCAAGCATAAAAAGGTTTTATTGTAACAATATTTATTATGGTGAAAATTATAGTCTACTTTAATGTATAGTCAAGGGACTTCTAAAGTAAATTATGACTTTTCAGAAATGTGTATGAGTATATATTATGGGTTATTTTGCAGTCATTAAAATATTTCTTAAGGATTTTGCATGGAAAAATGCTTATGAAGTAATGTGAAAAAGACAAATATAAAACTGACTAAATGGGACTGGGGTATAGCCCAGTGGTGGAGTGCTTGCCTAGCATGCATGAGGTCCTGGGTTCTATGTCCAGCACTGCAAACATTTTTTTTTTAATAAAAATAAATTAAACAGTGTGACTTCAGCTGTGTTAAAACACATACAGAAAGCTATGGAGCTAAGTGGTAGAGTGCTAGCCTGGCATGCATAAGGGCCTGGATTCAGTCCCTAGCCCTGCAAAAGAACAAAAACAAAAGCAAAACAAACAAAAAAACAACCACATACATACATGTAAGTAAAATTTAGTGGCAGAAAATATGTGGAAGTACTGGGGAGTGGTATTGGCCAGGCACAGTGGCATATGCCTGTTGTCCCACCAACTCAGGAGGCTGAGGCAGGAGAATCACAAGCTCAAGGTCAGCTTCAGCAACTTAGCAAGTCCCTGTCTCCACAGAAATAAAAAGGACTGATGATGTTGCTCAGTTATAACATCAATCTGCAGTATGAAAAGAGAAAAAGAAAATATGCTAAAAATGATGATATTGTTTGTGGATTTAACCCAGGGCTACTTTACCACTGAGCCACATCCCCAGCCACCCCCACTTTTTAATTTTTTGAGACTGGGTATTACTAAGGGCCTTGCTAAGTTACTGAAACTGGCTTTGAACTTGCAATCTTCCTGTGTGGCTTTTTTTTTTTTTTTTTTTTTTTTTAAGGCAGTTGTTGTCTTTGCAGTTTTCTATATAGCCCAAGGGAAATATTAATTTTTTTTTCCTTTGTATTGCTGGGGATTGAACCTAGGGTTTTGTGTGTGCTAGGCAACTGCTCTACCACAGAGCTACAACCCCAGCCCAAATATTTTCTTCATGTTTTTTTTTTTTATTATTTTTTTTGTAGATGGACATGATACCTTTATTTTATTTATTTATTTTTATGTGATGCTGAGGATCGAACCCAGGGCCTTACACATGCTAGGCAAGCGCTCTGCCATTGAACCACAACCCCAGCCCTTCATATGTTATTTTTATATTCAGAAATACATAATCATTTAAAAAAAAATCATTCCAGGGATAAGCCAAACTCAGAAGATCAAGGGTCATAAGTTTTCTTTCATATGTGGAGGCTAAAGAGGAAAAAGGAGAAGAAAGGTGCTGGGCAGGGATCTCATAAAAATCAAAGAGAGATCAGTAGAGGAAAGGATTCAGGGAATGGAAGAAGGAAAGGAAGGGATGAAATACTGAGAAGTAATATTGGCCAAAATGTTATATTGTGTGTATGTATGTATTGTGTGTATTGTTACATATATGTAACAATAAATCCCACCATTATGTAAAACTGTAATGCACTAATAAAAAATATATGGAAAGAAAAAAAATACTCATTCCAGGGGCTGGGGATGTAGCTCACCAGTAGAGCACATGCTTATCATGTGCAAGGCCCTGTATGTAATCATAGTTGAGTGATTTAGGGAGGAATCTCTTTACCTTTCATTTTTGTTGTTCTTAGCCTGTTTTGTCTGCCTATAAAGATAGCATCTGCCAAACTTCCCCAAATCTAAAAGGGAATCAGATGTTTAAACACTGTTTATTGATATGTCTCTGAGGCCTAACTCTCTTTAGATGAAGTGCAGACTGAACTTGTACTTGTCTCTGTTTGTACAGAAAGATGATGGACTCTGGACAAAATGATTTTTTTTTTTTTTTTTTTTAGTTTTTTTGTGGTGGTCGCCAGCACCACAAAAGGGAAAAAAAATCATTAGTGAAAGCCAAGTGAGGCCAGGTGTGTGTTTATGCCTATAGCCCTAGTGACTCAGAAGGCTGAGGCAAGAGGATTGCAAGTTCAAGGCCAGCCTTAGCAATTTAGTGAGCCCCTAAGCAACTTCCAAAGACCCTGTCTCAAAAAAAAAAAAAAAAGAAAAAAAAAAAAAAAGTGCCAGGCATGGTGGCACATGCCTGTGATCCTAGCAGCTAAGGAAGCGGAGACAAGAAGATAGCAAGTTCAAAGCCAGCCTCAGCAGCTTAGTGAGGCCCTAAGCAACTTAGTGAGACCCTGTCTCAAAAATAAAAAAATAAATAAAAATGGCGGTAGGGACCTGGGGTTGTGGCTCAGTGGTAGGGCACTTGCCTAGCATGTGTGAGGCACTGGGTTCAATTCTCAGCACCACCTAAAAATAAATAATAAAACAAAGGTATTGTGTCCATCTATAACTAAAAATATTTAAAAAAAAAAAAGGCTGGCGATGTGGATCAGTGGTTAAGTGTCCCTGAGTTCAATCCTGGTAAAAAAAAAAAAAAAAAAAAAGAAAAAGAAGAATTTAAGTTTTTTTTTTAAAAAGGTCTGGGGATGTAGCTCAGTGGTAAATGCCCCCTAGGTTCAATCCCCATTACCTCCCACCAAACCCTCCACCAAAAAAAAAAAAAAAAAAGAAGAGAAAGCCAAGTGACATTATACCATAGAATTTACTACAATTAAAATACCTTGTGGTTTTGCTCATGGACTATAATAACAATGTCTGTGGATCCAATTGTAAGGACATTTTCCAGAGGGTGTTTAGTATAATCAACTTTGCTCTGTATTTCTAGGAGAATTGTTATAATATTTTTTTATTTGATTTTTTTTTTTTTTTTTTTCTTTTCATGGTGCTGGGGATCAAACCCAGGGCTTCACACATTCTACCACTGAGCTGCATACCCATTCTGTTTTACCCTTTTCCTTTTTTAAATGAACGAACACTACTGAAATTTTTTATGTCTCTAAAAGTAGTAACAGATCTTTCTGATCTAGGAATACTAATACATCAGAATCTTATCACAAAATTCTGATATCCCTGAGGCATTTCTCAGTTGCGCTGGGATATGAACTAGTATTTTCCCTTTTCAGGTTTGGTTTCAATGACATTCTGTGACATTCTTAGTATATACCTGAGCTTAGTGATAACAAGTAGAAGAGAGTATTCAAAATGAATAAACTAAGAAGAAAAGTACCTGCAAATATGTGCTGGAGCAGTGAAAAATTTGTAGTCCCAATTAGAATTTTTGTGACTTAATGATTTCTAATACTATTAGGTTTCATTAATTATATAGTAGACTCAGCAGTGTGTCCCTGTTTGTCCCTGAGGCCCAGTTGTTTTTTAATGAAGTTCAGGCTGAACTGGTACTTATATCTCTTTCCACAGGAAAATGATGGACTCCGGACAGATTGATTTTTACCAGCATGATAAAGTTTGCTCCAATACCTGCAGAAGCACCAAATTTGATCTTCTGATCAGCAGTGCAAGAGCCCCAGTGCCAGGACAGCAGACAAGTGTGGTGCAGACACCCACTTCGGCCGATGGTAGGGGGTAGGAAACCACCTGAAAACCCGCTGTATTTTTCAGCAGCACTTTTCCCCCCATTTCTCCTTTGTGTTTCTTAATTTCAGTTCTTGAGATCATTGATGTGCTTTGTGGTAAGGTATGGTAATCTTGGGTGGGATTCTATGCCTTGGAAACAGATCTCTTTTTTTCCTCTAAATAATTCTTATTGGCCAGATCTTCTTCCTTGTTTCTTCTTAGAATGCATGGTAAGCATTAGAAAGATGGTTCAGTAGTTATAAAACTTTCCAGTGGTCTCATGTTGGTGCTGCTTGGCATATCAATGTTGAAATTAGACTGTTCTGAAAATTCTCTGCAAGACAGCAGGGTAGATTAGCATGATGATTAGTTTTCAGCTGTTGAACTGAGATATATGAGTGTGTCATTGCCTGGGCTGGACTGTGAAGAGCCTGCCATAAGTCTCAGAAAGCTCTGCCTGGGTGGGCTCCAGATTACCCAATGGAGGCTTCCTCACAGATGAACAGGATGGGCACTTTTTGAACTTGGGTCTTGGGCTCCTCCTTACTATCCAGGAAAGATATAACTATGTGAGAAAGATTATTCAAAAGGATTCAATCAGCCCAACTGGAGACTTAACCACAGATGAATAAAATCTGTCTCAACTACTGTCATAAACTTATAAATATGCCTGACAATAACCATAAGAATGCTCAAGGATATAAAAGGTTATAGAAGTACTGTTTTTGAAAAATGACCTTTAACTTTTATTTTTGGCCAGCCCTAATATTCTATGAGTAACTACTGGGAAAGTAGAAGCCAAATCTCTTGGAACCTAAATCCCCTTCAGAAAAATATAAAATACCTAGCAGTTTGAATTTTTGCACACATCTCTTTTGCTTGAAAAGTAAAAAATGCTTTGAAATGATTACTTTTTTATTTGGTCAAACTCCTTCACTTCTTTATCCATATTAACATTATTCTTTTGTTTAATTATTGATATCCTTCAATGTATATAGTCCACATTTGGCTATATTGCTGGCTAGATCAGTTTGGTTTTTCTCCATTCTCTTTGTTTTAAAGATTCACACACAATTTATAGCAAGGTTTTTTTTTTGTTTTTTTTTTTTTTCCTGTGAATGTTTATGGATCTTTCTCTCTCTCTCTCTCTCTCTCTCTCTCTCTCTCTCTCTCTCTCTCTCTCTCTCTCTCTCTCTCTTTTTTTTTTTTTTTGGTACTGGAGATTGAACCCAGGGTGCTTTACCACTGAGCTACATCCCCAGTCCTTTCTATTTTTTGAGACAGCGTCTCCCTTAAGTTGCTTAGGGCCTCACTTAATTGCTAAGGCTGGCCTCAGATTTGGCAGTCTTGCCTCAACTTTTCAAATCACTGGGAGTACAGGCATGCACCACTACACCCAATTGGTCTCTTATCTGATTTCTTGGGTCTCCATTTCTCTTGCCTTTCATGGACTGATAGATAAGCAATAATAACTTCAGATATTCTAGATGCTTAGTATCCAATGTCTTTGTAGGCAAAGCTCCTTACTTTTACATAATTTAAAGTTCTTCTCACCCAAGTAAGTCTCAAGTAGGCAGCCTGGCAATCATGCTTACATTCATTCTCTTTAAAAAGCAGATTGCCTTTTTATGATTTTTTATTTTATTTATTATTATTATTATTATTATTATTATACCAAGGATTGAACTCAGGAGCGCTTAAGTACTGAGTCACATCCCCAGCCCTTTTTTATATTTTATTTAAAGACAAAGTCTCATTAAGTGACTTAGAATCTTGCTAAGTTGGTGAGGCTGGCTTTGAACTTTTGGTCCTCCTACCTCAGCCTCCTCAGCCACTGGGAGGTGTACACAACTGTACCTGGTTTTTCCTTTTGTGATTTTATAAGTTATCTGTTTCTCCCCCCCCCCCCCCCACCTCCGATCTTTGTTTTATCTTTTTTCTGTGCTGGGGAGTAGATCTAGAGCTTCACACAAGCTAGGCAAGCACTGTGCCATTGAGCTACATTCCTAGCAATCTTTCCCTTTGTTTCAGAGTAAGAAAGCATTTCTTTTGCAAGGCAGGTTTTCTTTAGAAAAGCCAGTACTCATCCTAGCTTGCCTAGGAGTCTGGTTCTTAAAGCATGGACCTACAGGCAGGAAGTGAGCATGTTATTTTTTTATTTTTTGGTACCAGGCATTGAACCCTGGGGCGTTTAACCACTAACCCACCTCCCCAGCCCTTTTTATTTATTTTGAGACAGGGTCTCACTTAGTCACTGAGGGCCTTGCTAAGTTGCTGAGGCTGGCTTTGAACTTGCTATTATAGGTGTATGCACCTGGCAAGGCAAGCATATTAAAATAACAAGGGCTGTGAGTCTGTGTAAGATAGAAGGTAGCTATAACTTTTGCATAAAATTGACTGGCCTCACATCTAATGGACTCCTTTTAGGTAGCATCACACAGATTGCCATCTCTGAAGAGAGCATGGAAGAGGCAGGACTGGAATGGAACTCGGCTCTCACTGCTGCTGTCACCATGGCCACAGAGGAGGGTGTGAAAAAAGACTCTGAGGAAATTTCAGGTACTTTTCTGTGCAACTAAATGATCTTGTAGGGGTTTTTGTAGGGGTTTTTGTTTGTTTGTTTGTTTGTTTGTTTGCTACTGGGAATTGAACCCAGGGGAACTTAACCACTGAGCTACACTCCAGCCCCTTTTATTTTTTATTTTGAGACTGGGTCGCTCAGTTGCTTAGGGCTTCACTAAGTTACTGAGATTGGCTTTGAACTTGCGATCCTCCTACCTCAGCCTCCCAAGTTGCTGGGATCAGAGGCGTGTGCCAAATTGCGCCTTGCATCCTATAGGTTTTTATGACCCTTACCATCACTATGATTAGGACAAAGAAGGCTTCTTAATATGACTGCTAACCATAGTGAAACATCGTATTTTAATCCATGCAGTTGCCCTGCACACATGAAGATTTGAAAAGGTTCAGCAGCTTGCCTAAGACCACCCACAAAACCAATAGGTGTCAAAGCTGAATTCAGAGGTTTGAATCTATAGTCTATGCTTTCCCTCCTATCAGATTGCCGAAACTTTGGCACAGTTTTTAGATAAACCAAGCTTCAAGATGTCCAAAGGAAGCTGGGTGTGGTGGTACATGCCTGTAATCCCAGCAGCTCGGGAGACTGAGGCAGGAGGATCGAGAGTTCAAAGCCAGCCTTAACAACTTAGTGAGGCCCTAAGAAACTCAATGAGAAGCTCTCTCCAAAAAAAAAAAAAAAAAAAAGGCCGTGGGCTAGGGATGTTGCTCAATGGTTAAGCACCCCTGGGTTCAAGCCTCAGTATCAAAAAAAAAAAAAATGTCCAAAGGATAATATAGGTAGCAGGTGGTACAGAGGATGGGGATTAATGATTTACTTAGAGGGGATCAGAAAGGCTTAATATCATTCTTCATTTATTAATTCATCTAATAAATATTTATTATTGCCTATTTTTAGTTGGTACTGTTGCAACATGCTAGGTGCAGAAATAAAAAGACATAGCAACCTCCCTCAGGGAGCTTATCGTGCTACCTATCCAACTGTTTTGTTTTCTTAAGTATTAAAGATTAGGGAGAGTGTATCTTTTAATTAATATTTAGTTTAATATCTTTATTATCTTAACTTTTATAATATTAAATATTACCTAACAAAATTACATTCAAATGTAACATAATATCTAATATTAACTATTTAATGTTTAATATTTAGCTTAATACCTTTATTGAAGAAAATATTTATTAATTTTTTCTTTTTATTTATTTATTTATTTATTTATTTATTTATTTATTTATTTATTTTTGGTGGTGCTGGGAATCCAACCCAGGGCCTTGTACATGGGAGGCAAGCACTGTACCAACTGAGCTGTATCCCTAACCTCTTGTTTTTAATTTTTTAATTAATTTATTTAAATATCTTTTTTTTTTTTTTTTTTTTTTGCGGTGCTGGGGATATTGAACCCAGGGCCTTGTGCTTATGAGGCAGGCACTCTACCAACTGAGCTATCTCCCCAGCCCCTAAATATCTGTTTTTATAGATAGCCAAAGCAAAACGAGGATATGACAAATTGAGGCAAACTCCTAAGTGACTGAAGGGGCCAAATAATTAAGTGCCAAATAATTAAGTAACAACTCAAGAAGGCAGCTAGTGTTCCCAAAGTTCTTTCCCTTTTTCTAGTAATGGCCCAATAAGAAATCCTTTTGAATTGAAATAATTTTGAATTAAACATTGTGGAGATGTGCCTGCATGCCTAGGTGGCATTCTTTGTTTACCCTCTATCTTATCCTCTTATGCCAGAGGACACATTGATGTTCTGGAAAGGAATAGCTGATGTGGGCCTGATGGAAGAGGTGGTCTGCAACATACAGAAGGAAATAGAGGAGCTACTCAGGGGAGTTCAGCAGCGGCTCATCCAGGCTCCCTTCCAGGTCACAGGTAAGTGCACTGATCCTAACAACAGTGGTCATTTATCAAATACTCACAACTGGAGGCAGATCCTGTTAGCTTCACAGCAACTCTGAGGTACAAATATCATTATCTATCTCTACTTTATAGATAAGGACACTAACGCTCATAAAAGTTAAGTCACTTGTTTAAACTTCATAATTGGGTGTTAAACTCAGGTCTGGCTATGTTTTTTCCACATGTAGTTTTTCCTCTATAAATAGTGCTAAAAAGAAGTACTTTATCCCTCCCCCTACCCCATGTTCACTCTTTCTCTAGTATATATGATTGTGTGGGGTCTGGAGTCGTGGCTCAGTGGTAGAGCATTTGCCTAGCATGTGTGAGGCACTGGGTTTGATTCTCAGCACCGCATATAAATAAATAAGATAAAGTTCATTGACAACTAAAAAATATTTTTAAAAAAAGGACAAAAAATTAAAATTATAATATACATAAACACATATATATATGAATGTGTGTGTGTGTGTGTGAAAATTAGAGAAATTCATATGGTTTTAGATTATTATTAATTATTAGTATTATATTACTGTTGGTGCTCGGTATTGAACAAGAGGCGCTTTACCACTGAGCTACATCCCCAATCCTTTTTATTTTTTATTTTGAGACAGGATCTCACAAAGTTGCTTAGGGCCTCACTTAGTCGTGCAGGCTGGCTTTGAACCTGTGATCTTCCTGCCTCAGTCTCTGGAGCAGCTGGCATTATAGCCACGTGCCACCACGCCCCACTATTTTTTTATTTTGAGATTAGGTCTCACTAAGTTCCTGTTTGCCCTGGAAGTTGTGATCCTTTAGCCTTAGAAGTAGTCAGTACAAATCGTCAGATTTATATATATGTGTGTATATATGTATATATATGTGTGTGTGTGTGTGTGTGTGTGTGTGTGTATATATATATATATTTTTTTTTTTTTTTTTTGTGGTACCGGGCATTGAACTCAGGGCCTTGTGCTTGCGAGGCAAGCATTCTACCAGCTGAGCTATCTCCCTAGCCCCAGATTTATATTTTTAAAAGATCAGTCTGCTTGCTCTGTGGAGAACTTATGGGTCGTAAATAGAAATAAGAAGATGAATTGGGAGATTTCAAAAGATTAGTCCAAGCGAAAAACAAAGCTGAGGACTGGGGCTATACCTCAGTGGTAGAGTGTTTGCCTAGCATGCACAAGGCCCTGGGTTCAATCCCCAGCACCAGAAAATAAAAAGAAAAGAAAGATGACTAAAGTAATTCTGTGGATTCAATGCAATCTCAATAAAATTCCAGTGGAATTAAAAAAAATAAATAAAACCAGGCATGGTGGCACACATCTGTAATCCTGGCTACTCAGGAGGCTGAGGCAGGAGGATCCCAAGTTCTAGGCCAGCCTTGGCAATTTAGGGAGACACCCTCAAAATTTTAAAATTTTGGGGCTGGGGCTATGGCTCAGTAGTAGAGCACTTGGCTGGCATGTGCAAGGCCCAAGGTTCATCCCCAACTCTGCAAACAAACATTTATTTATTTTAATTAATTCATTAATTTTTTAATTTTGTGCCGGGGTCCAGCCCTAGTAGGAGTCGGCAGATTGGCGCCCAATGTGGGGCTATATTGGAATTATTCCAAACTCCCTTTAAATGCGTTTTTATTTGCTGCCATGAGGTTTCTTTCTCATCATGTTTTAAAGGAGTAAGACATATCCACTTATAATTAGCATGACATCTAGTAGTCATTTGAGTTTTTATATTTTGAACTTGATTGCCATTATAAAGAATAGCTTCCTCTAAGGCATTGATGTGTGTTTCTAATTTTTTGTCTATCTTTTCCTAAATTGCTAAAGTTAATCTTTTTTTAACACCACAGGTAACATTACAAATGATGGCTGATGTACTATCAAAAGAACAGTATAGTTTTTTGGAAATGAGGAATTAATACAATTAGTTAATATGTAATGATCACATTGTATAGAATTGTACCTGCTGGACCTTACTTCTTAGTTACCTTGTTATTAGTGATGACACAAAGCAATTTTTTAAGGAGTTAGCATTTTAACTTTGTAAATTAATCAGATGTCTCTAACAACCACATTTGAGTAATCCCACACATGTAAAATCTAATTCACTCATCTTATTGTAAAAAAAAAAAAAGATATCAGACAAGTGCACTAACAGTATTTGCCGTCTCTTTCTTGTTGAAGAAAAGTCTTATAAACAATTGATATTAGACATTTATAAACATCAACATTTTTTTATGTTGACCACCTAGAGATTTGAGTTATTTTTAAAAACATTTTACTTTTATTAGTTTACTTAATTTAAATTGAACCTTTTTAAATCACGTGAATTAAAAGTATTTTCCTCCATCTCTTTCCACTGAGGATCTCCAACCCCTGCTAGGGCTGGACCCCGGCAATTTTGGTACCAGGGATTGAACCCAGTGGTGCTTAATCACTGAGCCATAATCCCAGACCTTTTTTATATTTTATTTAGAGACAGGGTCTTGCTGAGTTGCTTAAGTACCTTGCTAAATTGCTGAGGCTGACTTTGAACTTGTGATCTTTCTGCCTTAGCTTTCTGAGCCACTGGGATTACAGGTATGCACCAGCATGCCCAACCTATCAACTTTTTAACACAGGGCCACACATATGAGCTGTTTCCAGCCCATTTTATTTTTTTGTTTTGAGTCAGAGTCTCACTAAGTTGCCTGGGCTGGCCTTGGACTTGTGATACTCCTACCTCAACCTCCTTCAATCCCTCCTAGCTGGGATTGCAGGCATATATTACGACACCCAGCTACTGACAAAATTTTGAAGAACTTTGGTAAACCACGTGGGCGCAGTGACTCAGAAGGTTGAGGCAGGGGGATTGCAAGTTTGATGCCAGCCTCAGCATCTTAGGGAGATCCTATCTCAAAATAAAAAGGACTGGGGATGTATCTCAGTGGTAAAATATCTGTGGGTTCAATTCCCAGTTCTAAAAAAAAGTTTTGTTAAGGGGAACAGAGATAATACTTTGTGTGTGTGTGTGTGTGTGTGTGTGTGTGTGTGTGTGTGTGTGTGTGTGGTGCTGGGGAATGAACCCAAGGCCTCAAGCATGCCAAAGCATTCCAAGCAAGCACTCCATCACAGAACCATATCCCTAGCCCCAGAGGTAATACTATTAATAACATTGCATACCTGCCAGGTACAGTGGTACATAACTAATCCCAGGCATACCAGCCTCATATGTGACACTTAAAATATATTTCTAATTCTCATATCTATTTTACAGAATAAGTATTATCAGTTCTATTTGTTTCAAATGGGAAATCTGAGAGGGTGAAATGGCGTACGTTAGGTCACACCAATAATAGCAAAACCAGAACCGGTGTTCAGCATGGGTGAAGTCCCAGTACCAAAAGAGCAACCATAAAACTAGCAAAACTAGTTTTTAAACTGAGGTCTTATCTAGTCCAGTCACAATGTTTTCTTTCTTTCTTTTTTTTTGGTACCAGGGATTGAATCCAGGGGCACTTAACCAGACCTTTTATCCTTTTATATATATAAAAGGATATATATATAAAAGGATATATATATAAAAGGATAAAAGGTCTGGGGATGTGACTCCATATATATATATATATATATATATATATATATATATTTTTTTTTTTTTTTTTTTTTTTTTTTGTGGTGCTGGGGATCGAACCCAGGGCCTTGTGCTTGCAAGGCAAGCACTCTATCGATTGAGCTATCTCCCCAGCTCTTATATTTTATTTTGAAACAGGACTCTCTAAGTTGCTGTGGCTGAGTTTGAATTTGCAGTTCTCCTGCCTCAGCCCCACACGCCGCTGGAATTACGGGCATGCGCCACCATGCCCAGCAAGCCACCATGTTTTCTATACCGAAGGTCAAAACGTATAACCAGAAGGAGGATATTTTTTTCCAATTTATTTATTTATTTATTTATATGGAAAGACATAATTGTAACAATTAAGTAAAACATGGCTATACACATGATAAATCTTTGTATTAAAAATGATTAAAATGCAGTGAGGAAAATTCCATAATTTCTGAATTGTTTCATATTTATAAATAGCACAACAGGTAGCTGGCAGAACATTTATTTTTTACTCTACAGGCATGTATTTTGTTTTGAATAGATGCTGCTGTTCTCAATAATGTGGCACATACCTTTGGCCTAATGGACACAGTCAAGAAGGTTTTGGACAACAGAAGGAACCAAGTAGAGCAAGGGGAAGAGCAGTTTCTCTATACTCTGACAGGTGTGTATAACTTATTTCTCTCCTTAGGACATATACTAATGTCCTTGAGTCTTGCTATTTCCTTGTTAATGTTTGTTGAGACTGACTTTTTAAGAAAAAAAATGTTTATATAGTATCAGATTTTGCTTTTTGAAAAATAGGGCTGGGGAGATAGCTCAGTCGGTAGAGTGCTTGCCTCGCAAGCACAAGGCCCCGAGTTCAATCCCCAGCACCGCAAAAAAAAAAAAAAAAAAAAAAAAAAGAAAAATAAACCAAAAATATCTGCCTCAGGTAAGGTGGATTGGTGGGAAACAAAAAAAGCTCGCAGGAAAAACGAAAGAAGCCAACATCATGATCCCTTTTTATTTTTTGGAGGAGTAAGATGTCTGCTAGATCGCTTCATTAATCAAATAATGTTGATGACAGAAGACACAAATGAATCTTTGTCATTTTTACATTATTATTTTTTTTAAACAAACTGTATTTATAAAAATAAAATTCCATGTAAAATATGGGATGCCTCACAAAGTTACATGTGATCCTTGTACAGGGGCCATGCTAATCTTTGAATCAGTCCAGTTTTAGTATATGTGCTGCTGACGTGACATTATTGATACTGCTTCTTTTGGTAGATATAAATTTTGCACCATCTCCATTATTTATGATAGTCAAAAATTATAAACACCTAAATAATTTAACTCTTTTTACAATCAAGTACTTTGTGACCATCTCTAAATTAGATTTTTTTTTTTTTTTCTTTTGTGGTACTGGGGCTCAAAATATTTTAATAGTCTTTTCTGTTTTTTATTTTGAGACAAGGTCTCACTAAGTTGCTTAGGCCTCACTAAGTGGCCCAGGCTATTCTTGAACTTGTAGTTTTCCTGCCTCAGCCTCCAGAGTTGCTGGGATTACAAGTGTGTGCCACCAAACCCAGATCTAGTTTTTACTTTAACCTCAGTTCACTGGGTTTTGGTCGCCTGAGGATGCTAGGATGATCATTCTCCCTCTTGACTCTGGATAGATAATTGAGAGGATAAATGATCTGACAGAAAAGCCTGGAGTAGAACTCTGTCATTTTACTACTAGCCTGGTACTTTATTTTTTTATTTTTTTTATTTGTCCTAATTAGTTATACATGACAGTAGGATGCATTTTGACACATCATACATAAATGGAGTATGCTTTCTCATTTGTCTGGTTGTACATGATGTAGAGTTACACAGGTCATGTAATCATATCTGCACATAGGGTAATCATGTCCAATTCCTTCTACCCCTATGCCCTCTCCCCTCCATTCACTCCCCTCTGTCTAGTCCAGAATACCTCCATTCCGCTCCCCCATTATGAATTAGCATCCCCATATCAGAGAAAACATTTGGCCTTTGGTTCTTTGGGATTTAGCCTGGTACTTCCTCTCACCTTGTTAGTTTAAACTATCAGCAGAATGGTTTTTGTTAGAAATGTGAGCTTTTGCTGGACATGGTAGTGCACACCTGTAATCCCAGCAACTTGGGATGCTGAGGCAGAATGATAAAACTGTTAAGATTTCTTTCAGTTCTGTAATTAGGGAGTTCCTTGTAACTCACTTGAGATGTCTCTGGGTTCATAGTAGACTGTCAGTTTGGGTCACCAGCAAAGGAGTTTTCTAATCAAAGAAGTTTTCCATCAAGGTAATTTTGACTTGAAGGACAGTTTGAGAACCATTGTGTTTTCAGAATAGCCATTGTAGCTCCTTTATAGATGCATGGCAATTCCAAAGGTACTGTACAGATACTCCTTATTTCTTCTATAGACCCAGGCAGGAACATTTAAACCAGAAGACCAACTGGATGATCTCAGAGAAGTAGAGAATTAAAATAGTGGTTGCCAGAGTCTGGGAAGGGCATGAGGGAAGGAGAAGGGATGGTTAGTGGGTGCTGGAGTGCACTAGGATAGGAAAAATAACTTACAATGTTCTGTGGCATGGTAGGATACTATGGTTGAAATTCATTAATTGAAATTTCAAAATAGTGAAGAGAGGATTTTTCTTTTCTTTTTTTTTTTTGTTTTTTTGTTTTTTGGTACTGGAAATTGAATACAGGGGAAACCACTGAGCTATATATTCCCAGCCTTTTTAATTTTTATTTAGAGACAGGGTCTCACTAAGATGCTTAGGACCTCACTAAGTTGCTTAGGACCTCACTAAGTTGCTGAGACTGGCTTTGAACTTATAATCCTCCTGCCTCAGCCTTCTGAGCTGCTGGGATTATAGGCATGTACCACCATGCCCAACTGAAGAAAGGATTTTGAATATTTCCAACATAAAGAAATGATATCTCTCTAAGGTGGTAGTTATGAATCTGATCATTTCACATTGTATACATGTACTGAAATACCAACAGGACCCCATAAATATGTACAGTTACTATATATCAAAAATATAGATAGAGACTAGAGATAGAGGTCAGTGTTAAAGCATGTGCTTAGCATGCTTGAGGCCTTGGGTTTACATTATAGGCACTGGGCATTGAACCCAGGGGTGCTTTACCCTTGAGCTCGGCCCAGTCCTTTTTATTTTTTACTTTTGAGATAGGGTCTTACTAAATTGCCCAGGCTGGCCTCAAACTTGCAATCTTCCTGTCTTAGCCTTCCAAGTTGCTGGAATCACAGGTATGTATCACCATGCTCAGCTGAAGCCTTGGGTTTAAAACTTATTCTTCTGCAAAGAAGAGAAAAAAAAGACTAGCTGGAGGCTTCTTTGGTTTGCATTTTGGTGATAGGTGACAAAATGCTAGAGGAGCTTTTAGAATTGCAAGTAGGATCACAGCTTGAAAAGATTCTGAACTGTTACCTTGTCTATAATTACACAATGAAATGTAATTACTGGAGGGATTTTAAAAATCATCCAGTCTAGTCATTTTGAAAACAGTGGAGTCACTTGTCTGAGGCTACACCGTGGATAAACCAGGACAGGATCCTGTCTCCTGATTCTCAGTTTAATATTCCCAAGATTATACTTCCCACCGCACAGTTTTGTTTGTTTGTTTGCTTTAACCCCATAGACTTGGAACGCCAGTTGGAAGAGCAAAAGAAGCAAGCCCAGGATCATAGGCTGAAATCCCAGACCGTTCAAAATGTGGTACTGATGCCTGTGAGCACTCCAAAGCCTCCAAAAAGGCCCCGGCTCCAGCGGCCAGCCTCCACCACCGTCCTGAGCCCTTCTCCTCCTGTCCAGCAGCCTCAATTCACAGTCATCTCACCCATCACCATCACCCCAGTGGGTCAGTCCTTTTCCATGGGTAATATTCCAGTGGCCACTCTCAGCCAGGGCTCTAGTCCTGTGACTGTCCACACACTGCCTTCTGGCCCTCAACTCTTCCGATATGCCACAGTGGTCTCCTCTGCGAAGAGCAGCTCACCAGAAACAGTGACCATCCACCCTTCATCTAGCTTGGCGCTGCTAAGCTCTACCACCATGCAGGATGGGAGTACCCTGGGCAACATGACCACCATGGTGAGCCCTGTGGAGCTGGTGGCCATGGAGTCTGGCCTGACCTCGGCACTCCAGGCTGTTGAAAGCACCGCAGAGGATGGGCAGACCATCATTGAAATTGACCCAGCCCCAGACCCTGAGGCTGAAGACACTGAGGGCAAAGCAGTCATCTTGGAGACAGAGTTGAGGACTGAGGAGAAAGTGGTGGCTGAGATGGAAGAACACCAGCACCAAGTCCACAATGTGGAGATTGTGGTTTTAGAGGATTGACTGGGGATCTTGGGGCCAGGAGATATGTTTTGGTTTGGAATTTTAATTATTTGTTTATTTTTATCATTGTCCCACTCATTTCCACATAGGATCCTTTTTTTTTTTTTTTTTAAAGAACAAAATTTCATTGTTGTAACTGAAAATGTTGGGTTCCTCCCACTCCCTCATTGAAAAATGGACAAAACAAACTGCCCTTCCACAAGTTGAGAGTAGGTCATTCAATGTCTTAATCATCTTACCCCGTGAAAGTTATTTTTTTAGGGGAGGCATCAAAATAACCAGAAACCCTTTCCAGACTAGTCTTTCTGTGTACGCATGTTGTTTTATTCTTGTAAAGATGTTTGAACAAACTCTGGAACACAGATCTGACACGGGAAGGCAACCCATTCACATGTGGATGCAGAAGTATACTTTGTTTTGTATCCTGGAAAGGATTTTCAGAGGGCAGTGCAACACTCTGAAACAAAAAGAAGTTGAACTCTGCTTGGAGGGGAAGGTAGCATGCCAGCCACAGCTTAAAAAGGGAAATGCTTTGACAAGGATGGGGCAAGGGAATTATTTGACCTACAACTGATGTCCTTTGAGATCTCTAAGAGTTGGGACTAGGGGTGCCACTTTGAGAAGAGGCCAGCAATAAGTGGAAACATACATCTCTACAGAGTAAATGCTAACAGTGGCCTGTGGCTTTGCAGAAATAGAAAATCAAGGGATGCTGCATCAGCTGTGCTTTAAGGTTCAAGGTGATAGCTTCCTTGCTCCCAACTTTGTAGAAGCACTTACCCTTCTAACTTAGGATCAATTCTTTCTTTTGCAAAATGTGTGATGTGGTGTCAATTGCTCTGGTCCTTAGACTGTGGCAGTCTGTGGGTGGGGCTCCAAGGTCATCATTTTTATTGCATGACTCCAGGAACAGGGGGAGTTCCTCATTCATACCAGCTGCCATTTTGGGTGGGGCCTTCCCCCCACATCTTGGCTTTGGAACCAAAAGCAGCCACTCATTTGGTGCTTCCTCTTGTTCTCCCTTTTACCCCTCAATTCTTAATGGCATCTGTCTCCTGGATCCCACGCTCTTCAGCTCTTTGGCTGATTTGGAGAACAGTGACAGGTGCCTGCCTGCGTTCATCTCCTTTTAGATTCATTTGTACCACAGATGTTTCTGTGAGATATTGAGCTCATAAAAAAGCCTTAGGCTTGGCAGGGAAAACTGGTAACACCCCCAGCCTTTCCTGAGGTACCAACTAGATGTCTCCTTTTGAGTGAGCTGGACTCCCTGGGAAAGATACATTGTTTGTTACATTATATTATAGGAAATGTACCAGGAATGTCAATAATAATGTCTTGGGGGGTTATTTTTTTTTCCTAAATGTTGTTTGTATATTTAGAGCTGGGCCATTTTTTGTGCTGTGATTCCTTCTCTTTGACCCTCTTCAGTGATTGGGACAAGAGAGGACCTGGTTTTTTTTTTTTTTTTTTTTTTTTTCTTTGATTGCATTGTTTACTGCACCAGGAAAATATAGGGAAATAGCAGGCAACTTAAAGGAAAAAATAGGTCAAAAAAGAAAGCACACACCTTAGGAGTGGGAGGATTTTTTTTTTTTTAATTAAAAGCAAATCTTTGACCTGTAGTTTCTTTCGTTCTTTCTTTTCTTTTTTTTTTTTTTTTTTTTTTTTTTAAGAAGGCTCCTCTCTGAAGCTGTGTTTTTCCCAACAGATGTTGGAAACTGTATCAAGCAAATGAAAATTGTGTTCTGCCATCCCTCAGATGGCTGTATGTAGCCAGAGAAGCCCTGTAATTGGGGAGGGTCAATTTTAAAAACTTAAGAGTGCAAGTAGTGGGTTTCAGCTTTAAAATTGGGGTTTTATTTTTCTTTTCAAAATATTTAATAGACTTAGGTCAGTTTAGAAAAAAACCTTTGACCCTTTATATATCCTTAGTGAGGGAAGTGGCTTCTGTTTCCTGCTTCTTTAGTTTTTCTCCTGGTACATAAACAAAAAAATTCTGTCTGAAGACTGAAACTACTACTTGAATCTAGAAGGGCATATCTCATCCCTATTGTGGTCTTTAGGGACACTTTTCTCTTTCCCAGAGATGAAAGGACCAATTCAGAATAGCAAAGGAACCCTAAAGAATTCTGGTGAGCTCACTCAGGTTCCTTTCTTTCCCCCATCAGAGTTGTTGGTAGTGTATAAGGTAGCATGACGTCATGCTTTCAAAGTCAAGAGATCTCCTGAAGACACAGCCTGTTGACTTTCACTTTGAATATTCCAGCTGATGAAATACATGAGCTTTACTGTTTTCCTGGTCTTCCAGTGGCCTGTAGTTACTAGCTGCTATGGTAGCCATTGCTGTGTGTGAGTTCCTTCATGCCCTGGTCTCGGTGATTTCAGCTGGGGTGAGACATCAGCAAGCCACTGTTACGTGCATAAGCAGTTGCAATGACTCTCTCCTCAGGCTGACTTGACAGGAGCATCTATCTTTCTATTCATTCATTAAATAAACATTTATAAGTACCACTTATGTGCCAGGGTTTGTGCTAGGCACCAGAAGTGCAGAGATGAAAACAGTGCCTACACTCAAGGAATTCCTGCTCCAGACCTTCTCTGGGCTTAAGAATAATCTTCCAATATATTTGGTTTCTTTTGTAATACTATGTATCTTATTTTATGCATTGAAAAGCATTATTCTGAGAATTGGTCCATAGATTTCAGGATTCTGCCAATGACACAAAAAGGTGAGAAGCCATCTCTTGTGAGATACTGAAACATGGGGGTGAGTGCAGCTACAGGGCTATTGGCCTGGAGATAGGAGAGCAAAGGGTCAAACACCTAACTCAGGGCAGGCTTCATACAAGAGAAAAAAATCTTTGATCTTTTCCTGCTTCTGCCTACAGGCAGGCAGAGTCAGTGTACAGGTAGTCTCCTGAGAGTGCCCCGCTGGAGAAAACATTGGTACATGGGCTTCTCCATGTTTCCATCAAAGGGGACCCAGGGCTGAATCCAGTGCAGCACTGGAGTCTAGCTGGTAAAGGGGAAATGCCCCAAACCCTGCCATGTGGTTTCCCCAAAGGCCTGAGTTAACTGTACAGCTGTCTTGTCTTGGCTATGTCCCTGTTTGGTCCCTGCCTTATTCCCTTCCCCTTGTCAATTTCCACACCCCCACATCCCAAGCACTGATTCTGAAGTACAAAATGAACCTTAGACATGAATATCCAAGATTCAAAGCCATTTCAGAGTGCATGTTTTCCATACTATGTTCACATTAGGAAAGGAGGGTCAGTATAAATCCAGCTGTGTTGCAAATTAATAATTAAGGTGGCTCTGATATCCTTTAGTGGTAGCCATTTACCCTATGTCACAAAAGGCACTGGAGGTGAGTATATGGTGGGGAGTACAGAGTTATAACCATAGCAAGATTCAAGCATGAAATATGGAATTACTAGTCCACTGAGTTATAAATGATCTAGGTCTTAAAACTCTTTACAGTTAGGAAGGACAAAAAAAGGTTGAATATTGAAAATAAGCTTGAGGTTATGATTCACCTTGGACAATACTACTGAGGAAATAGTTCTCTCAGACAAGAAAGGGACACCAGCCTAGCTCCTGCATTTCAGACAACTTTCCTAATACAGTTGATCACTTCCCTGGGGATAGGGCAGATCCCTTTCACCTAGGATGATCCCTCCCTGGGAAATAATGATAACAATTATTATTATTATTATTATTATTTTGTAGTGCTGGGGATTAAACCCAAGGATTTGCACATGCTAGGCAAGTCCTCCAACTTTGAGCTACATCCCCAATCCCTGGGAAATTCTAGAGTAGTCTGTAATGTGCTTTCATTCGATCCATGGTTGTCAGGGACCACAAGGAATCAGTTCTGTCAGACTTAGACTCTTCCCTTGAATTGTATTAGTTCCATTTGAGTCCTTTCCAGGTTTCCTTCCCAAGACTGGAACACCTTTTTTGCCCTTAGTTATGCAATTTGACTTACTCTACTTTTAACCCCCCCCTACACACACTCTTTCATCCTTCTCTTGTTCTGTTTCATTAGTAATTCCACCTTTCTGCCAGGTCAGTACAGTTACTTTTTTTTTTTTTTTTTTTCTCCCAATACTGGGTATTGAACCAGGGGTGCTTTATTACTGAGTGACATACTCAGCCACTTTTATTTTTGACAGGATCTCCTTAAGTTGCTTGAAATTGCAATCCTGCCTCAGCCTCCTGAGTTGTTGCTGAGATTACAGGTGTGCACCACTTCACCCTGCAATTTTCAACTTTTTTGGGGGTGTCAGGGGTAGGGTATTAGGAATTGAATCCAGGGGCACTCTTCACTGAGCCAAATTACCAATCCTTTTATTTTTTACTTTGAGACAGGGTTTCATTAAGTTGCTGAGGCTGCCCTCTAACTTATCCTTCTGCATCAGGCTCCCCGGTTGGTGGGATTACAGGCCCGCACCACCCTGCCTGGCTACTATCTGAAATTTGTATTATGTCTTCTGAGCCTTTCAACATAACAGCCCACACCCTGCATTCTGCATTGTGAAATTGCCTCTGGGCTCTCCTCTTGTTATCTCTGGTTTCCAGTTCTGTACCACTACTGAGAGTCATGCCTTGGAATATGGTCTATGTGGATCTATCTTTGTAGTTTTGAGAACAGGAATAAAAGTAGGTTTGGGGCTGGAGTTGTGGCTCTGGTAAAGCGCTTGCCTAGCATGTGTGTGGCACTGGGTTTGATCCTTAGCACTTCATAAAAGTAATTTAAAAAGAAAATAAAGGGGGCTGGAGATATAACTCAGTTGATAAAGTGCTTGCCTTGCATGCACAGGCCCTGGGTTCTAATCCCCAGCACCAAAAAAAAAAAAAAAAAAAAGGCAAGAAAATAAAGGTACTCTGTTTATTTACAACTAAAAATATTTTTTTAAAAAGTAGGTTTGGATTACAATAGAGTAAATGTGGGACTGGTCATGTTGGCACATGCCTGTAATCCCAGCCACTCCTGAGGATGAGGCAAGAGGATTGCAAGTTCAAGGCCAGCCTGAGCAACTTAGTGAGATTCTGTCTCAAAATAAAAAGGGCTGGAGATGTAGCTCAGTGGTAAAGCTTCAATCCTCAGAACTAAAAATAAATAAATAAATAAATAAATAAATAAATAAATAAAATGTGTGGGGAGTGGGGATATAGCCCCATGGTAGAGATGATTGCCTACTATACCTTAAGCCCTGGGTTCCATCCCCAGCACCACAGGAAAGAAGAAAGAAGAGAAAAAAAGAAAACATGAGACTTGGTGAGGACTCACAGAGAAAGACAAGCTCCCCAGGGGGCTCTCTAGAAGGGTTACTTGCATTTCAAAATGTAGATATTTTTACTTTTTTTTTTTCCTGTAACTTTCCTGTTTTCTCTAACCAAGTCTATAAACTGTAGAACAAACTGGAGGCCCACAGCAACGTTTCAGCCTGCAGACTTATTTCAATTAACATTTTTGTCTTATTTTATTTTTGTTGAATTTGTATATGGTAATATCCACAAACTATCGATGTATAACTTGATAAATTTGACAAGCTGAACATGCCCATGAAACCAGCATGCAGATCGAAGAAAACAAACACTACCAACACCTCACAGTGCAAGGGTAATCATGCTCTAGCTCTCTAACACAGTTAACTTTTGCCTCCTTTTGAACTCTTTTGAGTGGATTTTTCACCCAACATTATGTTTATGACATTCATCCATAATATTATGTGAAGTTATTGGTTTCTTCTCATTGCTCTGTAGAAACTAAGCTATGCTGGAACCGAAGCATTCTACCAATAATGGGCATTTGGGTAGCTTCCAGCTTGGAGTGATTACAAATCACGCCTCTGAACTTTTTTCAGTGCTGGGAATGGAACCCAAGCCTCCTGCATGCTGGGCAAATGCACTACTACTGACAATACCCCCAAACCTAACATTTTTATACATGTCTTTTGAAAAACATAAATAGGCAGTAGGTCATGGTGGCATATGCCTATGATCCCAGCAAACTTAGCAGGTTGAAGCAGGAGAATTGCAAGTTCAAGACCATCCTGGTCAATTTAGGGAGACTCTGTCTTAATAAAAATAAAAAGGTTTGGGAATATAGCTCAGTGGTGGTAGAATACCCCTGGGTTCATTCCCTAGTACTTCACATACATGAAAACCTCAAGATACAGTTTTTTTTAAATGTTATTTTTATACCTTTATATTTATTTATTTTTATGTGGTGCTGAGGATCAAACCCAGTGCCTCACACATGCTAGGCAAGTGCTCTACCACTGAGCTATAACTGCAGCCCCAAGATAGTTTTTCTTAAACCAAACCAAACCCAACAACAGTTGTTTTCTTACAACCATTCACATTTCCTTATAGCAACTCCTGACTGGAACTGAGGCATGTCTTAGATGGGATATGGCTTCATTGACCCCACAAACTCCTATGAGAAGCCCAGACTGACTGACTTTAATGTTTCTTTCTTTCTTTCTTTTTTTTTTTTCTTCATACCAGAGATTTAACCCAGGGACACTTACCCAGTGAACCACACCCCAGCCCTCTTTTGTATTTCAACTAGAGACAGAGTCTCACTGAATTGCTTAGGGCCTCCCTAAATTGGTGAGGCTGGCTTTGAACTTGAGATCCTCCTGCCTCAGCCTCCCAAGCCTCTTGGATTACAGGTATGTGCCACTGTACCCAGCCTTTTTGTGATTTTATTTTGAGACAGGGTCTCACTAAGTTGCTGAGGCCCTAAATTGCTAAAGCTGGCTTTGAACTTGCAATCCTTCTGCCTCAGCCTCCTGAGGTGCTGGAATTATTGGCATGTGCCACTATGCCCGGTGGCTTAGGATATTCTTCCCCTAGATAACTACACAACTTATTTCCTCCCTTCCTTCAAGCCTTTGTTCACAGGCTACCTTATCAGGGAGTACTTTCCTAACTACCCACCCTATAAAAAATGACATCTTCTCCCTGCACTATGCTTCCTATTTTTTTTTTTTTTTTTTTTTTTTTTTGTGGTGCTGGGGATGTGAACTCAGGGTCTTGTGTTTGCGAGGCAAGCACTCTACCAACTGAGCTATATCCCCAGCCTGCTTCCTATTTTCTTCTACTCTCCTTTCTTTTTCTTTGTTTTACTTACCTGACACATTTGTTTTCTCCCCTCTAGAACAGAAGTTCCAGGAGCAAGAACCTTTCTTGTCTAATTATGTAGTTTCTACAATTGGAACAGTGCCAGACATGTAGTAGAAGCCTGATAAATATTTGATGCACGAATAATTATATTAAAGGCTAGAGATGGGTTTCAGTGGTAGAATGATTATCTGGGATACATGAGGCCTGGGTTTTGATCCCCAGCACTGCCAAAAGTAAATAATAATTATAGCCAATATTCATTAAAGGTAACTATGTACTAAGAATTGTTTTAAGCACTTTACACACGTCGTTTTAGGTTTTTCTCCGCTGTGACCAAAAGACCTGATAAGAACAATGTAGAGGAGAAAAGTTTATTTGGGGTTCATGTTTTCAGAGGTACCAGACCATAGATGTCCAATGCCATTGCCCTGGCTCTGAGCAAGGTAGAACACTGTGGAAAGCAGCTCAGAACATGACAATCAGGAAGCAGAGAAACAATTCTTCCTTACCAGGGACAAAATATAAATCCCAAGTCATGCCCCCAGTGACCTACCTTTTCCAGCCATGCCCTACCTCCTACAGTTACCACCTGTTAATTCATTCAAGTGGATTAACGCACTGGTTATGTTAAGGCTCTCATAACCCAATCATTTCACCTCTAAACGTTTTTTGCATTGTCTTACACTTGAGTTTTTGGGGGACACCTCATATTTAAACTATAACATTCCTTTTTTGTATGTGTCTGCTCTGCTAGGGATGGAACCCAGTACTTCACACATGCTAGGCAAATAAATGTTCTGCCCCTGGTCTACACGCCCAGCTCCAACATTCGTTTGCTATTGTTTTTCAAATTTTTTATCTTAACATTTGTTTGATCCTCACAGCAATATTATGTGGTAGATAGTATTATTGACTCCATGTTATAATGAAGAAACTAACATATTCACTCTGAACAATAGATGCTTTGTTTTCACCTCTTGATGATGCTGAAGATTGAACCCAGGGCCTCCTTGCATATGCCAATCTACACCTCCAGCTCCATGATCATTTTCTAATAATGGTATTTTATTTGAGAATGAATTTAGTCACTCCTTAAGCTGTTTTATTTACATTTGCATTTTCTGTATATTAAGATAGAGTCTACCTGCATAGTCATAATTTTCAGTTGTGGGGATGTATCTGGATTAGGACTCAATTTAGTTGAGATTCCAGAGATTTAGGGATTTAGGGCAGAGGTAGCTATAAATAAATAAATATATTTATTTATTTATTTATATTTGTGTGTGTGTTGTGTGTGTGAGTGTGGTACTGGGGATTGAACCCAAGGCTTTGTGCATGCAAGGCAAGCACTCTACCAACTGAGCTAACTGATTTACATCTCCAGCCCACTAATCATATTTTGTCATATATAATAAGCAGTAAGTCCCACCTACCCTTTCTCAAGAACTAGAGAGGGAATTCTGGAGAGAAGGAAAGTTCACATATCTGATGAAGGATTTTAGAACCCAGAAAATACTGATTTATTACTTCCCAATGGCCCTCTGAGATGATAGTGATGCCAGTGTCCTGGTTAGAATGTCTTCATTTCTTTGCCAACCTCCTACCATGCACAGAGTCTAACCTGATGTGCCAGTTGTTACACATAGAACCTACTCCCTGGAACATTGATAGTATAATAAAGCTTTTTTCAACTGAGCAAAAAGCAAATATTATCCTGCTCCAGGAATCTAATCTAACTAGTATGCTTCAGAGATGCTAAACTAACGCTTCTATTGACTGACACATTCTGGTTAGCCTTCCTGAGTAAACTGGACACTGCCCCTCTATTCTCACCTTGTTCAAGTTTAAGCTTTCTGTAGCTATCACCCAAAAGTCTTTCAATCAAAAAAGAAATGTTGATAAGAACAGTTCAAATATACTAAAATAAGTTCCTATTAGGAAATACGACCAATATTAAGGGTGAACAAAGAATTAAGCAGATTCTGCTGGGTGTGATGAGGCACACCTGTAATTCCAGCAACTTGGGAGGCAAAGGTAGGAAGATCACAAGTTTGAGGTTAGCCTGGGCAACTTAGGGAGACCCTTTCTCAAAACAAAAAGGTCTGGGGATGTAGCTCAGTGGTAGAGCACTCTCGGGTTCAGTCCCTAGTACCACATACACAGAATAGAACACCTTTTTCTGCCTGGGGGAAGAAATGGGCTTCACCCATCAGGATATTGAAGGACAGGTAGCACTTGGGTAAGGAAGATGGCAAGGTCACTCCAGGCAGAAAGAACTGCATATGAAGGGACTGAGGGCATACAGGGGTGTGTCTCAGTGGTAGAGCCTGGCCTACTACATGTGGGACTCTGGGCTACATCTCTAGCACTAAAATAAGTAAATTAATGCATAAATAAAAAAGAGAACTGCATGTGCAAACTCATGGGCTCTGGAAAAAAACCATATTTGGCAACAACTTCAGTGGGACATGGAGTGTCCGGGGAGATGTGGCAGTTGAAATTGAGAAATACACAAGGCTGGAGGGTAGCTTGGTTTGTACACCATGTGGAATACAGAGAACCAGCAGAAATCTTTATTTATTATTTTATTTATATGTATTTTTGGTACCAGGGTTGAACCCATGGGTGCTTAACCTCTGAGCTATACCCCCAGTCCTTTTTACTTTTTATTTTGAGACAGGGTGTCACTAAGTTGCTTGGGAAATAAGATCTATTATTCTTGATAAAGTCCTTGAAAGTATGAAAAGTTTTGAAAATGTGAGCTCTAGGACAGATTCCAGCCCATGACAAAATCCTGAAAAATATTTGAAATTTGCCCTTCCCCCTTCCTATTTCTTTTCTCTCTTAAGCTCTTCCCCCATCCCTGCTCTTTATATCTAGAAGGACCTCTGGTTTCCACGAGGGTCTGAAATGCTCTAACTAGAAGGGACCTCAGAGGGTAATGTTATTTTACAGTTTGGGGAAATAGAATGAGGAAATGATTAACTCTCTTCCTTTCCCTCATCTCTCTCTGGTTTGAGGTTGGGCTTTTTGTGCTGTCCCTCTCTTCTGAGCAAATTTTATGGACTCGTTTGCTTTTCACAAACATCTAATGCTTAAGACTCCAAGATTTAACTCGATGATTACAGCTGCTTTTCTCTCTAAATTCTAAACCCTATAACAATCTACAGAACATTTTTTTCTTTTTCTATTTTTGGTTCCAGGGATTGAACCCAGGGGCACTTAACCACTGAGCCACATCCCCAACCCCTTTTATTTATTTATATTTATTTTTTTAGTTGTCAATGGACCTCTATTTTATTTATTGATATTCAGTGCTGAGAATCCAACCCAGTGCCTCACACGTTAGGCAAGCACTATCCCACTGAGCTACCACCTCACGCCCCCCAGTTCTTTTTATTTTTTATTTTGAGACAAGGTCTTACTAAGTTGCTTAGGGCCTCGTTAAATTGCCGAGGCTGGTTTTGAACTTCTGACCATCCTGCCTCAGCCTCCAGAGTCACTGGGGCTCAGTGCTTGCCTAGCAATGTTTGCAGTATGCTCTGTGTTTGCATACTGGTTTAATCCCCAGTACCAAGGTGGGTGGGGTATGGAGTGCTTCATCCACCCGCTAGCAGAGCCAAAACTAGAACATAAACCCAACCCATTTCCAGTACACAGTATTATATTTCCTAGCCATAAGATGATATCACACATTCCAGACTTCCCTTCCTTCTTCCCAGTCATTAAATATATCAGTCTTGTGTGTTCTGTTTCTACTGCAGCCTGTTAAAGCCAATCTGGTAAACTAATTCAGGTTTAGAGATTGCTTTTCCCCCAAGGATATTTACATTTTAACTGAGGCCTCCTGGAGAAAAGACGGTAATCCCTAAGGAACTAATCAAAGTTTCTTGTATCATGAAGATATTATTGGAAGTAAGGAGTTTTTACTTCTATCTTTTAATGAGATCATAGGAAAGATAGGAATGGTTGTCTTTTTTTTTTTTTTTAACTGTATCTTTGCAACAGACCTGTTAAGTATTATTAACTCCTTTTTTAAATTGTGGGAGTCTGAGAAAGGTTTAGTAATTTTCTTAATGTTGAACATCTGGTGGGGAAGTCAGTGTTTAGGCTCAGGATATGACTCCAGTCTAATCCTCTTTTTACAACATCATGCTGCTTCCAAGGGTAAGGGTCGGCAACTGCTCACACAGTTCACATATAAATCTGGGCTATGGGGTTAACTGGCTGATTATCTTTAATAAAAAGTATTAGTAGGTTCATTTTATTCCCTTGGTGGGATCTCGACTCAGACTTGACATTTTACCATCTCCACTAAGTCTTCCACCTTTGGTGCTTGACCTTATTCATTCCAACCATAAATGTGATTATGGGAAGGAAAAAAAAAAATGCTTTGAGTACTTAGAGCAAAATAATGATGTAAAATCCAAGATGTCATTTATTTTACTCCTTAGTCCACCAGAGTCTCTTGTATTCAGTGAGTGAATTATGTTAGGTTGACAATAGTGCATTACTTAACATGTTTACTACTATGTGCAGTAACAAAAGCAGGAGATGGGCCTTCCTAGTATCAACTATCTCTGCATGAGGTGGGGTTTCCTCTGACTAAAAATGCTTCTGCCCACTCTACGCATCTCCTCTGGATTTTGAGTCTTGAATACACGATTTCTCTGCTGGGGGTGAACGTATAGCATTATGTCCCTCTTAGTATCAAATGCACTATTTAATAGCTTTGTAACCTTGGGCAGATTACTCTTTTCCCAGTTATAAATGGAGAGACTGAGAGCTATTTTCAAGTTGTCGAGAAAGCCTTTAATGTGTTTGAGAGCCTTAGTGACAAAGTCTGGTCCACAGCAGGGTTCGAATGGTGTTAATTTTCTTCCTTCCCCGGGTCAAGGACGTTCTTTTTTGGGGGGCGGGGTAGGTTTGCTGAGGATTGAACCCAGGGGCGCTCTACCACCGAGCTACACTCCCAGCCCTTCAATACATTTTCTTGAGGCAGGGGCTTGCTGAAGTGCTGAAATTGACCTCGAACTTGGGATCCTCCTGATTCAGCCAATTTAGTCGCTGGATCCACAGGCTGTGTGCTACCGCGCCGGTCAAAGGTTCCTTTTTTGTACTGGGAAACTGCGAATTGAACCCAGGGGTGCTTAACCACTGAGCCACATCCCCAACCCGTTTTAATATTTCATTTAGAGGCAAGGTTTCGCTGAGTTGCTCAGGGCCTCGCTAAATTGCTGAGGCTGGCTGGCTTTGAACTCGCAATCCTCCTGCCTCAGCCTCCCGAGCGGCTGAGCGGTTGGGATTACGGGCGTGCGCCACCACGCCCCGCTTTGAATGTTCCCTCTCAAGGTCCGAACATTTATAGGTTCTCTGGACTTCTTCGAAGTACTTGTAAAATGTGATGTGTGAGGTGTGTTTTTCCTGGAAATAAAGCCTACAGTTTAACAGACTTGGGGGGCAGGGGCGGTAGATCTCTCTCTTCCCCAATGTCAAGGCGGGAGGGAGGGAGCAAGGTTTTGTGTGTGTGTGGCTGATTTGCCTCTTGGTACTTTTTGCAGTCTACCGGATGACACACTCCCGGGGGAGCTGTGCGCGGTCTCTCCATGCTCTCCGAGCCCGGCTCCAGGAAGTTTCCCTGGACGGCCGGCCCTGTGATCCCTCTCGGGGTTCCCTCCAAAATGGGGGTGGGGTTTCACTTGTAGCTGGGAATCGGGTTTATTTAAGGTCTGGCGGGCTGCAAAGGCCGCTCCTTTACTGAGAAACCGGCGATTGTGGGTTTCCTCCAGTCAAAGGTCCTCTCTTCAGGTGTTAAGTCAAAACCTCGTGGCCCGACCCAGGCCGCCCGCATCCTCCAAGGCCCAGTCTCCAGGCGGTGGGGGCGGGGAGGCCGCGCACACCGCTTCCGCTCCTCCAGTCCACCAGAGGGCGCCGCGGCCCCGCCTCTTCCTTCCCGGGGTGCTTCGCGCCGGGCCCTTCCGCGTGGGTGAGTGAATGTGAGAGTCAGCGCTCGCGCCGCGCGCGCCGCCCGCCTCCTCCGCTCGGCGCCCTTATTCCGGCTGTGAGGGGCGGGCGCGCGCGTAAAAGCATAGAGACGGGCGTTGAGTTCTCGGGCTAGAGCGTCGCCAAGTCGGAGCCGGAGCCCGAGCCGCGCGCTGTGTCTCCGCTGCGTCCGCCGAGGCTCCCGAGTGTCAGGGACAAAAGCCGCCGCCGCGCCGCCTGCTCCCGCCGCCGGGGCTCATCCGCTGCCGCCGCCCTGAGGAGAGTCCGCTGCCGTCGCCACCCGTGAGGATCCGAGAGCCATGTCGGCCAGCAGCCTCTTGGAGCAGGTACAGGCCCAGCCCGCATGCCTCGGCCATTGTGTGAGGCGAGACGGAGCCCGACTAGGCCCGGGCCCGCCGCCCCCGGTCTGGCCGAGCCGCGCCGGCGCCTCTCGCGGGCCGGGTTTCGGGCCTCTCAGGCCGGCCGCGCCCAGCGCCTCGCGCCCGGCCCGCTCTTCCCGCTTCTCCCCGGGCCTCGGAGCCCACCGGCCGCGCCGCGCTCCCTCCTCTCAGCGGGCCTGGTTTTCCTTCCTCGTTTCCTTCCCCTTCCTTGACGCCCTGGCTCCCTCGCGTCGCAGCTGGCGCGTCCCCCGCGTTTTCTCCCGCGGCCGCGCCGGCCTAGCGCTTTTCCCCGCCTCCCGCTTCCAGCCTCCCCCTCACCACCATTCCTGACGCCTCCCCTCAGGCCTGCTTCTTTATTCCCTTCTCGGGCCTGCTTTCATTTGTCTTTCCCTTTCCGTTCTCTTCCCGGACGACTTGCTGCTCGGCGACGTCCCCTTCGTCCGCAGAGACCCAAAGGTCAAGGAAACAAAGGTAAGCCGGGCTCGGCCGGTGGCCCGGGCCGGGAGCGGAGCGCCGCGGCGGGGGCGGGGTCTGGGCAGCGCCCGGGGAGGGGGCCTCTCGGAAGCCGCGGAGTTCACAGGTGCCTCCCGCCGAAGCGCTTGACCCCTTCCGAGGGCTCCTGCAGCTGGCGGACAGCTTTTTCGCTAACAAGGAGTAATTCATTCAGGGTGGGGGTGGATTTGGTTTTGAAACGCCCCAGGTCCTTAGTTTCCTGTAGGTCTTAGGAGGCCTTTGTTTTTCATCCTCGTGGATCACTTTCTGGAAGTAACTCACACGTGATGGGGGAGGGGAAGCGGGAAGGAATTGTAATCTAGAAGCGCCAATAAAATGACCTTTTAAGACCAACTTGGGCCGGGTGGAGGGAGGCGTTTTCACTCGGGAATCAAGCTTGCTTCGGCCCTCTCATCTTTATCCTTTAGAAGTTCGAACTTACTTGCTGTCTGACCTAGTCCTGTTTTTCTCTGGCTGGGGATATATTTGACGGACTTGGGAGGGAGATTGTAGAATTGGTACACTTTTTAATTTGCAGTTTTTTTTTTTTTTTCCTTTAGTACAAAATGGATCTGTACATCAAAAGGATGGATTAAATGATGATGATTTTGAACCTTACTTGAGTCCACAGGCAAGGCCCGTGAGTAGTTGACCATTTCCATGTTTGATCAAAGGGTGTAGTATAATGTTGGTATTTCTCTGTCCTATCAATCATTTTGAGGGGAGAGTCACTTTCTTAATACTTATTAGTGTGCTATGAAACAGTTGTTACAAATGTTATAGTCTGTTAAGATTCCTAGCTGTGTATTGTCAGCAGTGTACCGAGACTGCAGTATTTTGATAACATTTTACTGTGTACTAACTGTAATACCTGTTAGAGTAGTTGTTCTTCCAGAGGAAAGCTTGAGACTACTTGTCAGTGTTAAATATTCTGAAAAAATTCCAGAAAGCTCTTTTTTGGGAAAATTTAAAATTAGATTAATGATGTTGGAAAAATACTTTTTTTTTTTAAATACTGGGAATTGAACCCACGGGCACTTTCCTACTGAGGTACACTCGCTGGCCTTTTAAATTTTGAGACAGTCTCACCACTGCTGAGGCTGGCATTGGACTTGGGATCTTGCTTCCCCTACTCATGGGAAAAATTGTAACAAAAATCACCTCAACTTCATTCAGAGCTGGCTACTTTCCTTCCCTCTGGTCACCTGTTAATGGGCTTAGTTTATCAGAACTATTTCGGATTTGAATACTTATTTTGGGGGAGTGGGGGATCTTGGGGAACTCAGCCTTGCACATGCTAGGCAAGTGTTCTACCACTGAGCTGCATCCACAGGTACTTAATATTTTGAAATGTACGTAACATCTGTAGAGATTAACTTTGTGTACTTTTCATTTTTCACTGAAGGGAGCTGTAGGATTTATAAAATAGAGTTAAAATGCTGTTTAGCATAAGCTAAAATCAGACGAAGAATGATTGAGTTAAGGGCTTAGGGGTGTAGCTCAGTTTTAGAGGACTTGTGTAAGAGTTCTGCCTGTATAATCCCCAGCACCACCAAAAAAAAAAAAAAAAAATTTACAATATGATGTCTTATAATGTGAAGGTTAGTTACATGTTGATTCAAATACTGTTAAATATGACCTCTGCGTGTAGGAACTTGTTTGATTCAGTACTTTTATATTACTATCTCAGGTCCCAAAGGGACTCAACAAAAATTTAGCTAATACAACTTCACATTAATAGATGAAAAGGAGAAAAGTCAAGATCTCTTCTAAGATATTGCAAAAAATCAAGAAGTTCCTGGATCATTTGTATAAATTGTGAACATATGCTATATGAAATACATTTGGTAGTGTTGAATGATTTGACATGTTGGTGTATAGTCATATTTGGATCTGATACTTACATAAAGCTTTTAAATTTCCTATGTAAGATTTTCTGTATTGAAAGTATAAAAACCATCTAAATAGGACTAGGGATCTGGTTCAGTGGCTGGCATGCATGAGACCTTGGGTTCAATCCCTAGTATTGTAAAAACAAAAAACAAAAAAAATACCACCTAAGTGATTGGAAAAGTTTTCAGAAAAGGCATCCAGTTAATCAGGAAAAAAGGGAAGGAAGTAGAGGAATGAACTATTAATAGGTTCCTGTTATTGAAGTAGTTTACTTATGTAATCATTGTAACAGGGAAAGTGGGAGCGTTTAGAAACATAATTTGAGGTAATTCTTGTAAAACATTGTGTAATTCAGATTTTTTGAGCTCAGGAGCATGTGGGAACTTGCCAGTTCAGGTGTAGGCATTCAGTTATAGTTTGGCATAATCTGTGATATTAAGTGCGTTTGAATTTTCTTAAGTCAGAGCTTAAAATTCTGCTTAAAAAAAATGGGAAAGAAATAGAAATATTGGAGGAGTAGATGAAGAAGTTTTTTTTTTTTTTTTTTTTTTTTTTGCAGTTTATCAAGAGTAATTCATGTACTTTTTTTGGCATGGGGCTGAAAATGAGGGCTTCCCACATACTAATTCATGTACAACTTCATTTTGTTTTTGCAGTACTGAGGATTGAACCCAAGGTTAGGCATCTCCTAGTCATGTGCTCTGCCACTGAGCTATATCCCTACCAGTCCTTAAAACAACTTTTTATTGCCCTATGTTGAAATAATACTTGAAACTTAAATCTGTTGATTATAGACTGAGTTTCTCTTTTTATTTTGGTAGTACTGGGGATTGAACCCAGGAGTGCTGTACCACTGAGCTACATCCCACTCCTTTTATTTTTTATTTTGAGACAGGGTCTTGCTAAATTGCCCAGGTGGGCCTCGAACTTGGAATCCTCTTGCCTCAGCCTCCTGAGTAGCCGAGTTTCTTATACATAATGGATTTGGGTCTGTGTTAAAATTTTAACACTATCTTTGAGAACTTTTAAATTTGAGAGGATATGTATGGAAAGTTTTATCTTTGTCTTTAAAGACAAATTTGAATTGGCAAAGGAAAGCATAGCCATTTTATCATATCCTATTTGAAAATTTTTAATATAGAAGAGAAGTGTTTTTTATGGCTAAAGAGTATTATTGACCTTGGTAATATAAGCTTAGGTAGTAACATTTATCTTAGACTCTTTCAGATTTCATTGACAAGTTAATGAATCCTTGCATTATCAGAATTATTGGAGTTAGGGTAAACTAATATTTAAAAAAAAATTTTTTTTTTTAGTTGTAGTGGACACGATACCTTTATTTTATTCATTTTATGTGATGCTGAGGATTGAACCCAGTGCCTCACACGTGCTAGGCAAGCATTCTACCACGGAGCCACAATCCCAGCCCCTAAACTGATAATATTGAAAAAAATAATAATAATATTGAGTTGATCTGTATCTGTGTCCAGAGGAATATAGTTATACACCTCTGACTTTTCACTTAAGGAGTTATTCTGTAAGCGCTAAGATTTATTAAAAAATTAGGCACTAACTAAAGTAAGATCAAGAGTGATTCAGGTTTTCTTAATAAAAATCTATATCCTAATATGAAGAGAATAGTTGTACTTAAATTCATATTTTTGATTTCTTAGGATTTTCTTTAAGGGGTATGGAATGTACATTGTCGTTATACTTTTCCTGTTTCTAATGGAAAACTGTGTGCATTTCAACTTACCTTTAATTTTATAGGTGAAGTAAAGCAATTTTTTCCCCCTCATTTTAAGTCTCCAGAAGCCCCTGAACATTTCCTTTCCAGGTTATAGTTAAATAGTGGCATCTATTGACATTCCTTAATGGTTTGCGAAGAGGAAAACACTAAGTTTTTTTTGTTGTTGTTTATGATTGATGCTTGGGCTAGATCTTAAAATTCCCAGTTCTTTTTGTTTTTTTCCCAATTGGACCTATAATCATCTGGTTTTGGTAGTGAACTCTTAAATACTCCTTCTCTTTCAAAAGTCCCACTCCTTAAATCCAAAGTAATAATTATTTTTAAAAATGTTTTATTAATACGTTATAGTTATACATACTAGTGCGGTTCATTTTGACATAATCATATGCATGGAATATAAATTGTTCCATTTTATTCCCCAGTAGTTCCTCTTCTCCCCTTCTGATAGTTTTTTTTCTTTCTAAATCAGTAATTGATTTTAGTAAAAGTATCAACCCAACACTTATATAGAGCAAGACACACTTGATGAGATGGTGCATTTTTTTTTTTTTCTGAATCGTAATACTAAAGTTAAGGTTCATATTTATTATATCAGTTTAATTGTAATGCTTAAACATTTCACTTATCAGAATTTCTTAGAATATACGCACACCAGTGAATTTATAGAAAGAGATTAAATGTGTTCTTTTTTTAATGGTAATAATGGCTGAAATACTTGATTGATGGGGAGGAAAATGCTGTTATTTTTGTGTTGTTTTTGATTGATTTGCCTCTTTCTTTCTTCCACAGAATAATGCATATACTGCTATGTCAGACTCCTACTTACCCAGTTACTACAGCCCCTCCATTGGCTTCTCCTATTCTTTGGGTGAAGCTGCTTGGTCTACTGGGGGTGACACAGCCATGCCCTATCTAACTTCTTATGGACAGCTGAGCAACGGAGAGCCCCACTTCCTACCAGATGCAATGTTTGGGCAGCCAGGAGCCCTAGGTAGCACTCCATTTCTTGGTCAGCATGGTTTTAATTTCTTTCCTAGTGGGATCGACTTCTCAGCATGGGGAAATAACAGTTCTCAGGGACAGTCCACTCAGAGCTCTGGATATAGTAGCAATTATGCTTATGCACCTAGCTCCTTAGGTGGAGCCATGATTGATGGACAGTCAGCTTTTGCCAATGAGACCCTCAATAAGGCTCCTGGCATGAATACTATAGACCAAGGGATGGCAGCTCTGAAGCTGGGTAGTACAGAAGTTGCAAGCAGTGTTCCAAAAGTTGTAGGTTCTGCTGTTGGTAGTGGGTCCATTACTAGTAACATCGTGGCTTCCAATAGTTTGCCTCCAGCTACCATTGCTCCTCCAAAACCAGCATCTTGGGCTGATATTGCTAGCAAGCCTGCAAAACAACAACCCAAGCTGAAGACCAAGAATGGCATTGCAGGGTCAAGTCTTCCACCACCCCCAATAAAGCATAACATGGATATTGGAACTTGGGATAACAAGGGTCCTGTGGCAAAAGCCCCCTCACAGGCTTTGGTTCAGAATATAGGTCAGCCAACCCAGGGGTCTCCCCAACCTGTAGGTCAACAGGCTAACAATAGCCCACCAGTGGCGCAGGCATCAGTAGGGCAACAGACACAACCATTGCCTCCACCTCCACCACAGCCTGCCCAAATCTCAGTCCAGCAACAGGCAGCTCAGCCAACCCGCTGGGTAGCACCTCGGAACCGTGGCACAGGGTTTGGTCATAACGGGGTGGATGGTAATGGAGTAGGACAGTCTCAGGCTGGCTCAGGATCTACTCCATCAGAACCTCACCCAGTGTTGGAGAAGCTGCGGTCCATTAATAATTATAACCCTAAGGATTTTGACTGGAATCTGAAACATGGCCGGGTTTTCATCATTAAGAGCTACTCTGAGGACGATATCCACCGTTCCATTAAGTATAATATCTGGTGCAGCACAGAGCATGGTAACAAGAGACTGGATGCTGCTTATCGTTCCATGAACGGGAAAGGCCCCGTTTACTTACTTTTCAGTGTCAACGGCAGTGGACACTTCTGTGGCGTTGCAGAAATGAAATCTGCTGTGGACTACAACACATGTGCAGGCGTGTGGTCCCAGGACAAATGGAAGGGTCGTTTTGATGTCAGATGGATTTTTGTGAAGGACGTTCCCAATAGTCAACTGCGACACATTCGTCTAGAGAACAACGAGAATAAACCAGTGACCAACTCTAGGGACACTCAGGAAGTGCCTCTGGAAAAGGCTAAGCAGGTGTTGAAAATCATAGCCAGCTACAAGCACACCACTTCCATTTTTGATGACTTCTCACACTATGAGAAACGCCAAGAGGAAGAGGAAAGTGTTAAAAAGGTAACCAGCTTACCATTCTTAAGACTTTTAAGGAAGGAGGGATTAGAGAGAACAGAGAGGTAGTATAGTGAATGACTAATAAAAGCTCTATAAATAACATATCACTTAACAGTTCAAGGCTTTATGGAAGTATAATTGATCTTAATATTTGAATAGTGTGGAGGAATGTGAGAACATTCATGGAGGCCAAATATGAGCTTACTCTGCAGAGAAATTGTTATCTGATGCAGAAAAGTGAAATGCAAAGGGAATAATTGATGTGATAGAATGATGGAAATTAAAGTAGAAAAACATTGAGGCTGTAATATGGGAGAGAATAATGTGAAAGTTCTCCATTGGAATTAATTTTTGTGGTTATTTTTAAGAGTTGGTGTATTACCAACCCCTGAAATCTTCTGTCTTTCCTGTGACAGTTGGCAGTGTTTTTTTTTTTTTTTTAAAGAACTTTCTTGTTTGGTTTTTTGTTGTGGTCAGTGTAATCTCCCTGCTCCCCAAGGTTCTGTGCATCAAACCCAGGGCCTTGTGTGCAGAGGCAAGTCCCCTACTACTGAGCTACATTTCTAGGCATAGAAGTTACTTTTTGTTATATAAAACTTGGAAAAAAGATATTCAGAAAAAGCTCATCTTCTGGTTCTGATGTTTTGTTGTATTCTAAGAGAGTCACTTTTTCCTAATTCCTCTGTAATAAGTGGGAATCTTGGGCAGAGTAACAGAGAATGAATCCAAACTGAAGAGTTTATTTGAAAGAGTTGGTAATGCTTGTTTTATGGGTATTACTGAGTGAATGTAAACTTTTGGGACCATGCTTTAAAAAAAAAAAAAAATACTGATTGGGCAGATCAGATTATTTATTGCTTAACCTTTTTCGGGGGTCCGAGGGGTAATCAGGGAATGAACCCAGGGACACTTAACCACTGAGCCATATCCCCACCGTTTCTTCTTTTTTTTTTATTTTGAGACAGGGTATCCCTAAGTTGCTGAGGCTATCCTTAAACTTGTGATCCTCCTGCCTCAGCCTCCCTAGTCCCTGGGATTACAAGTGTGTGCCACCATGCCAGACATAGATGTCTTAAATAAGATTTCTTAAATGTAGGAAGAAAATAGATGAAAAGATTATGAACAAAAGAGAACAGTTTCTTTGAAGATCTATATATTGATAGAGAGTCCTGAGTTGGTTAACTTCAAATATGAAAAATCTAAGCTCATGTAAAAGTAGTTTCCTTAAATTTGTCATGAATTCATAGGGATCTTATATAAGGTCTGTGATCTGAGACCTCAGATGATTATTAATAATTCCCTTGAGCAGTGAGTGAAGGGCTCTTTGGTAGATCTTATTTGGAGGTGCACAATTTTCAACTAAAGGATAGTTCACCATCCTGCATTCTAGTGTAAATAGATGAGTAAGAAATGGAGATAAACTTGTCACTGACTCTAAAAGGATTGGGAATAGAGTGCCAAGTTGACTGACAGGAAAAAGCATTGTGTGATATTCCTTTAAAGTCCCCTATTACCCCAAAATAGTTTTTTGAGACAGGGTCTTGCTGAGGCTGCCCTTGAACTTGGAGATCCTGCCTTAGCCTCCTAAATTGCTGGCATCACAGGTGTGCAGTGTTGTGCCTTTTACTTACCCCAAAGTTTTAAGAGTTTAGAAGTCAATGTTAGGGTGGGAATCATGAACTGAAAATAAATTCTATGCATGTATGAGTTTGTTGGAATGAACCCAACTACTGTGTATAACTATAAAGTTCATAAAAAATGTTAGTCTTGTAGAAAATGATAGTTTACTGATTCTTTTTGTAGATATCTGAAGGGTTTTAAAGATATCTTTTCAGGCTCCTGTTTCTACAAGATTTTTTTAAGGGTATCATGAATTTTTTAGGTATGTGGTGGCATAGCAGATTATGAACATGTGCGGAACTGTTTTATATTATGAATCTTTCCTTCTTGTTGGCAGAGTTTTGTCTTACTTTTTTTTTTTTCTTCTTGGGATTGAACCCAGGGGTACTTTACCACTGAACTACATCCCCAGCTCTCTTTATTTTCTATTTTGAGACAGGGTCTCCCTGAGTCGCTAAGGCTGGCCTCAAACTCCCAGGTCATTATGATTACAGGAGTATGCCACTGTGCTTGACTTGTCGTACCTCTTATTAAAAGCAGAAAGGCAAAGAGGAAAGTGTGTTTTATTTTGTTTTTGTTTTTTTTATGGAGTGCATGGTACAGATGTTAAAGATGACTTCTGTGTGTTAAGACCCAAAGGGGAAACCTGGGTTTAAAAATGAAGTAAGGGGGGGGGGAAGGAACCAAAAGCAAACTTGGGTACTGTTGATTAATGTTGACTTTTTTATTTATTTTAAGAATTTTGCAGTGCTAGGAATTGAATTTAAGGACTGCAAGTACTCTACCACTGAACTATAACCCCAACCCATATATTGGCTTTTTATTTTTTTTATTTTTTTGTGATACTGGAGATTGAACTCAGGGGTACTTTACACTGAGTTGCATCCCCAGCCCTTTTTTTATTTTGAATTGGTCAGTGTTGTCCAGGCTGGCCTCAATCTTGTTGTTATCCTGCCTCCACCTTCTGAGTAGCTGGATCCTGCTACTTAGTTGATTTAAGGATGCATTTGGATTAAATTCACTAGGAGTGGTTCAGTGAATGAAAATTGAACATTGTAAATAGACATAAGGCCAAGTGCCAGTGGCACATGCCTTTATCCCAGCTATTTGGGAGGCCGAAGCAGGAAGATCCTGTTTGAAGCCAGCCTAGGCAACTTAGTGAGACCCTGTCTAGAAAAATAAGTGCTAGGAATGTAGCTTAGTAGTAGAGTGCCCCTGGGTTCAGTCTCCATTTATCTCCCCACTACCCCTAAAAAGTAGGTGTAAGATATATATTTTGGAATTGACCAACCCTTTTGTGTTTTCCTAGGAGCGTAATAATAAAAGTTTAAGATCTTTATTATTAAGATAACTAATGGTTAGATCTGGGAATGCAGTTCAGTGGTAGTGTTTGCCTAGCATGTGCCCTGCCTGGGTTGGGGGTGTGGGTGGAAATAACTTTTTTTTAGGGTTGCAGGGGGGTTCTTTCATTGGTCTGTTATTGATAGTTCTTTTTCAGAAACATTTCATAAGACTATTGATAAATGAGTATCTCAATTGCTCTTAGACTGATAAACAAGACACCAAATAAAAATTAAAAGATAAAAGCTTTTATACTCCTCTCAGATTATTTTTTAGTTTACTTTCTGTAAGAAGAGCTGCTGGGTTTTCAGGAAGGTCCCTATGATTACTTCTAACCCCAGTTACTATTTCAGTCAGTATTACCTTACTGCTCTTATTGGTTACTGCCTTTCTCCTCTTATTGGTTACTATTATCCTTAACATTACATAACTGACTGTAAACTGTTCTTAGATTCTTTATTAGGCTTCTAAGAACAACTTTCATGAGACTTGAACTTAGCTCATTGAGGCATTAGATTCTTAGGTGGAGTGTTTGTGTGCCTCTGTATTATTTACAAGTATGCAAAAAAAAAACTTCATGGCAAATAGGAGTGGTGGCTCAACCATAGAGAAGAACTTGAACTTGATCCTGATGATGTCACAGCTGTTCTAAAATTCCATGATTGGACGTGTGTGTGTGTGTGTGTGTGTGTGTGTGTCCGTGTCCTTTATTCCTTTATTCATATGCGGTGCTGAGAATTGAACCCAGTGCCTCACACATGCTAGGCAAGTGCTCTACCACTGAGCCACAACCCCAGCCAGTGTGTTTTGCCAGAACGCACTGAAGCAGTGAAAACCACAGCCATTTTAATCTATTATTATTACTGACTTATTTTGTTACAGGACCTAATTCAGTGTTATAGAATCTTTGAGCATTGAATCTAACTGGCTTTGTATTTCCAGAGATTTTTAGTGACATCTTTGATAGTTATTTAGTATTGCATACTATAGAAACTGTTTTGTAACCTGCTGTCTGCATTTTTTTTTTTTTTTTTGGCAGTGCTGGGGATCGAACCCAGGGCCCTGTGCTTGTAAGGCAAGCACTTTACCAACTGAGCTATCTCCCCAGCCCCTGTCTGCGTTTCTTTAGAACATTTTCCTAATTGTTGAATATAATTTTGTGATATCACTTTGATACTTCATAGTGTTCTCTCATAGATTTGCTATAATTTACCAGTTCCTATAGTTGAATGTCAGTAATTCATATTTTATACTTTTTATAAACTTTTTTTTTGGGGAGGGTACCACGGGTTGACCTTGGCACACTTAGCCACATTACCAGCTCTTTATTTTTTGTTTTGATACATGGTCTTGCTAAGTTGCTCAGAGCCTGACTGAATTGCTGAGGCTGGCTTTCAACTTGAGATCCTCCAGCCTCAATCTCCCAAATTGCTGGGATTACAGGCATACACTGTGCCCAGCTTTTTTTGAATAACCTTTTCCGATTAAAATAATACAGTGAATATCTTTCCATGTAAATATTTCCATGTAAATATTTAGCTGGGTCCAAGGGTATATATGCTCTTTGGAGGTCTTGGCTGTGTATTTATTGATATGTGGGCCTTTTTGTTCTTCCTAAGAAAATTTTTGTTGTTGTTGTTGTGGTTGTGGGAATTGGTGGGAAGCTGTTGTCCAGAAGACAACAGTAAGTTAAGAATGTTTCTGTTAGCTGACCTGTAATCCCAGTGATTCGGGAGGCTTGAGACAGGATTGCAGTTTCCAGACCAGCCTCGGCAATTTAAAGAGCCCCTAAGCAACTTAGCAATACCGTTTCAAAATAAGAAGGCCTTCTTGGGGAAGGGGTGGGGTGGGGGAGGAAAAATAATGGAATGAAACAAACATCATTACCCTGTGTACATGTATGATTACACAACAGGGTGGTTCTATTTCCTGTACAACCAGAGAAATTAAAAGTTGTACCCCATTTGGGTACAATGAATCAAAACTGTAAAGTTAAAAAAAAAAAAATCAAAAGGACTGATGATGTCGCTAGTGGTTAGGCACCCCTGGCTTAAATCCCTGGTACAGAAACAAACAAACCTTTTTCTTTTGACTGACTTTGGAATAGTCTGCCACCAAGAGAGAGTTGTTCCATCCATTAGATGGCTTTTTAGAAACATCATAAGATAGTTGATTTAATTTATGTTTTGTATTTCTAGCCCTCTACAGGTAAGAATAAGGGAAGTACTCTTCTAGTAGAGGGAAGTAGGGACTGTAATTCTATTAAAACCTCCTAGCATAATGTTAGACTCAGGCATGTAAGTAAATTATTTTCTGAATGACTGAAAAACAAATGGAGAGAAAAAAATGTGGTTATGACAGCAACAGCTTGAGGTTTATAGTATTTAAAATGTCATGTTTTGTTAAGTGGAAAAGCAGAATTTCCTAAAGACCTGGAAATACTTGTATTTTCACGACCTAAAAATGGTGATTTGGGAGTGATTTTGAATATATTTAATTCTTAAACAGTTCAATAAAATTTAAGATGAAGCTTCTCTTTGAACATCTTTGCTGGGTCCTAGACACTGCAGAGAAAGGAACAGTGTTTTGTCAGGGAACCTTATAGTATGTTATTAGTGGTGGATAACACTACAAAATAGAAAGTTGATCTTTTAATGTTCTGTTTGGAGTGCCAGTGTGGAAGCTTGAAGGAGGTTGCCTAACCCAGAATGGGGGTATAAGTGGATTAGTCATAGAACAATCTTAGAACTGGTCTCAGAATGTGCAGACTATCCATAGCTAGAGGTGTTTTGTAGAGTGAACATGGGTGCAGAACAACCCAAATCTGAACAGTGTAATACTTGGAACAGAAATAGCTTATTCAAGAACAACTTTAACTGTGTTTGTGGAATTGGTATACCAAAGGAAAGTTTGGAGGTCAGATTAGGAAAAGGAGATGGCGAATGAAATAGTCATGCAGGTAGTTTGATACAGAAATCTGTTGATAGGTACAAAATTGCTTTTAAAAAATGAAAAAACTAGAGCGTGAAAGGACAAGAGTAAAGTATAATTTGAGTCAGGATGGAGGGGCTGCTAGATGTAACCTTTACAGGAAGGCAAGGAAAGCTTGTCAAAGTAGAGGTGAACCAACATATGAGTATACAAATATATAATAATAACTTCTGGGCTAGGATTGTGGCTTAGTGGTAGAGTACTTGCTTAGCTCGTGTGAGGCACTGGGTTCAGTTCTCAGTACCACATAAAAAAATAGATATCGTGCATGTATGACTAAAAATACTTAAAAAAAACCAAACTTTTGTGAATACACAGCACACTTACAAATATAATATGCCTTAAGAAGTGCAAGGTTTTTGGTTAGAAAAGATGACTTAGGATGGGAATATGATAGCTATTTTTATTTGCAGTACTGGGGATTGAACCCAGAGCCTTCTGTATACTAGGCATGTACTCTTTTACCGCTGAGCTACACCCTAGCACTGGATATGGACCTCAAACTCCCCAGGTGTGGGCCACTGCACTCTACTTTTTAAATTTGTCTAATAAGCAAGTCTTTAGTGCAATTTATGTAACAATTTTTTTCATTAGTAATTATTTAGTAAGTACATTAAAAAAACCCACATGCCAGATCTGTATCTCAATTCACTGGGAATCAGTCTTTTCTGTCATGTCCTGCTAGAGATTGAACCCTGGGCCTCACATCTCTACCTCTGAACTAAACCTCCAGGCCCTTATTTCTTTAATACATCTAATATATACTTAGGTCAGAAATTATAGAAAGGAAGCAATAACTTTTTGAAAGACCTGTTTAGCTTGGCGTTGTGGTGCATGCCTGTAATCCCAGAGACCTGGGAGTCTGAGGCAGGAGGATTGCAAGTTCGAGGCCACCATGAGCAAGGTCATAAGGAACTTAGACACTGTCCCAAAAAGGCCTGGGGACATGGTTCAGTGAATTAGTATCCCCGGGTTTCAGACCCTGGAACAACAACAAAAAAATAAATAAAAAGACCTGTTTAGTACTGTCAGTTCCTCTTCATGAATCTTCTGTTATCTTGAGTCAGCTAAGCCTTGCTTATTCTTGGTTTCTGATCTGGACTACCTCTTGTGAATCCTCTCTATAGTGTAACTACTTAAAAACATTTTTTAGTCTTCATTAGAAACTTTTTTCTTTCTCTCTCCAAATACTGGGGAATGAACCCAGTGGCAACACTTTTCCACTAAGCTACAACGATAGTCCTTTTTTATTTATTTTTTGAGGCACGACCTAAGTTGCTTAGTTAGATTGACCTTGAACTTCTCAGCCTCCCATCTATGCTGGGATTGCAGATGTGTGCCACCACTACTGGCACTGCCACTGTTTTATTATTTTTGTACTTGGGGATTGAACCCAGGAATGCTTGCTGAGCTGTGTCCCAGCACTCTTAAATTGCCTCTTCAGAACTTGTGAATAGGCTTCCTGTTCTTTTATGTTGTATATAGTTTGTTCATTTGGTGTTTTTGTTTTTTACACCTCTAGGGATCACAGGATTTCATGAGTATGAGTCCTACAGCTGAGCCACATCTCAGCTCTGTATTTTTGTTTTTAATTGACATGTAGCAATTGTGTATATTTATGGGGGCTTCTGTTTTAATCAGGATGGCAAACAGCATTTTTTGTAAAATTCCGAGACTGCTGCTGGTTTACCGATAAATTTGTCACCCTGACAAAAAGGTTGAGGAAATTCTATTTGAATTACTCATCACCTTCCTTGTTTTGTGGATAAAATGGTCTTTTCTGCAGCCTCCTTAAAGGAGGAGTAGAAGAGATTAGATGACATTGAATTTGAATCCCATAGAATCATGCCTTTTGTATTCATCTTTCCATAAATGTTTGTGTTAATTGCTGGGATAAGTCGTCATCTTTCTCTTAGGAGCAGACAAATGATAAGACAAAAAAAGAAAAATGGATAAAATGGCATAAGAGCTGTAAAAGGGGAATGAAGAAATTTTTTGACTTTGTGGAGAAGAGTGATAAATTTGGGAAATTAAGGACTTTATGGAGGAGGTCATGCAGAATAAGTAATAATAGTAATAAGCCCTCAGGTGGTAGCACAGTGCTGGGCACATTGTGCATACAAAAAGTTATCTTGGGGATAGGAGTGTAGTTCTGGTAGAGTACATGGCACAAGGCCCTGGGTTTAATTTCTGCCACTAAATAAACCAAATCCAAAAGTTCAGGTTACTTATCTAATACTATCATTCTCTGATTTCTGATGGAGACGCAGAAATTATTTATTCAGTGTCTTATAGCTAATTGATGGTGGAGTTGATATTTCAACATAAGTCTTCATTGATGTTCTAGAACTGAATTTTTGCAAGCTGTTTAGTTTTCAAGAATCTTAGGAGCTGGTTCATTAATATAAGTAAACTTATAATTAAATACATTATATTGAAAGGAGTTTAAATACATTTCTGTGTATGTTACATTATAAACTAGTTGGTAATATTCAAGTTACAGATAAATTACATAACTTAAATATTTATCATTGCATTAGAAAGGAAGAAATATTCACCAAGCTGGGGGCCCTGTAATCCCAGCAAGGGCAGGCTGAGTCAGGAGGATTGCAAGATCCTGGCTAGTTTCAGCAACTTAGCCAGATTCTGTCTCAAAATTAAAAAAAAAAAAAAAAAAAAAAAAAAAAAATATATATATATATATATATATATATATATATATATATATATATGAAGAACTGGAAATATATCTCAGTGGTAGAGTGCCCCTGGCTTCAGTCCCTAGTAAAAGAAAAAGAAAAAAGATATATTCAGATTTATTACTTTTGAAGTTATTTACATCTGTGTATCCACAGAGAATATTGTGCTACTGCACTTCTCAGCCTGACATTCAATATTATCACTTTGGAAATTTGAAATCAAGTTATTTATGCCATGGAAATTGGGAAATGCTGTATATAAATCAGAGCTTAGTTTTTCTTTTTTTTTTTTCCAAATATTTTTAGCTGTAGTTGGGCACATAATATTTAAAAAATTTAAAAAAATTTTTTAGATGTTAATGGACGTTTACTTTATTCATTTATTTATATGTGGTACTGAGAATCAATCCCAGTGCCTCACACATGCTAGGCAAGTGCTCTACCAGTGAACCACAACCCCAGCCCCTGGACACAATATCCTTTTTTAAATTAAAAAGAAAAAAAAAAAAAAAAAATGGTGCTTAGAATTCAACCCAGCTACCACTGAGCTACAACCCCAACCCAGAGCATAGTTTTTGTTGATTGTATAGACTTAAAGTGATGGAGAAGCTGGGCATGGTTGGGCACCTGTAATCCCAGCTGTTTGGGAAGCTGAGACAGAATGATATGGCAAGTTGGAGACCAGCTAGGGCGGCTTAGTGAGACCCAGTCTCAGATAAAATTAAAGGATCTGGGGATGTAGCTCAGTTGTAAAGTACTTACCTAGCATGTGTGAGGCCCTGAGCTCAATCCCCCAGTACTGTCCCCCCCCCCCCAAAAAAAAAAAAAAAAAAAAAAAAGACTGGGGTCAGGGATGGAGAAGTTATTAATACAGATTGTTTAAGTGTGCAGTGTCTGTAGTTATTACATTTTTCTGAACAAAAATTTGCTAGGCAAGTGCTTTACCACTGAGCTAGAGCTATATCCACAGTCTTCCCCCCACCCGCTAAATTCTGAGAATCTTGCTAAATCTTGCTAAATGGCTGAGGCTGGCCTTGAATTTGTGATCTTCCTGCTTCAGTCTTCTGAGTAACTGGGATTGTAGGTGTGTGCCACCACATCTGAGAAGGCCTTTTTTTTTTTTGGCCCCATCTCTGTAAAAAAGCAGTAATTGGCCAGGTGTAATTGCAGTGGCTTTGGAGACTGAGGCAGGAGGATCTCGAGTTCAAAGCCAGCTTTAGCAAATTATCAAGGCACTAAGCAATTTAGACCCTGTCTTTAAATAATGTATAAAAAGGGACTGGGGATGTGACTCATTGGTTAAGTGCCCCTGGATTCCATCCCTGTTAACCAAAAAATAGAATTCTAGGAACCATTTTTTCAATATTGGGGAAAATCATTTTCAACTTTAATAGGATTTACTGAAAAGTTTGAACTAGGGCTGGGGATATAGCTCAGTTGGTAGAGTGCTTGCCTCATGCACAAGGGCCTGGGTTCAATCCCCAGCACCCCCCCCCCCCCCCCAAAAAAAAAAAAGATTGATGAACTACAGAGGTTCAGGCATGTCCTCATTTCACTTTTGTCTTAATAAGTGATTAATGAAAACATGTTGAAACTACACCTTGAGAGCCTCCGAGTCTAACCCCAAAGCCCAGGCTGGGCCACCCTGTGACATAAGGAGTTCACCAGATAGAAAAGTAGGGAGAAGAGGGCTTTTTTTTTTGGTACTGGGGATTGAACCAGGGGCACTTAACCACTTAACCTCATCCTCAGTCCTTCCTTTTGTTTTGTTTTTAACGTGCTGGGGATCAAACCTAGTGCCTTACGTGTGCTAGGCAAGTGCTTTACTACTGAGCCACAATCCAGCCCTCTAGAGGGCATTCTGGAAAGGAGACAGCATGTTTCAAAATGGTATTTGAGCTGTTTCAAAATGGTATTTGAGCTGGGCACACTTTTTCCTAGCTACTGTGGAGTTCAGTTGAACCCACAAATTCTCGACCAGCCTGAGCAACAAACATAGTTAGACTTTTTCAGAAAAATGAGGCCAGGCACGGTGATGTAAATCTGTAATCCCAGCAATTCAGGAGGTTGAGGTAGGGGGATGGCAAGTTTGAGGCCAACCTTAGCAACTTAGACTTCAACTGAAATTAAAAAAGAAAATTGGTTTGGAATGTTGCTTAGTGGTAGTGCCCCCAGGGTTCAATCATCAGTACCCATAAAAAGAAAAAAATAATACAAGATAGTCTTAAATGCTTGTGATATGTTTGGAATGGTAAGTTTAATATATAGAATGGTAAGTGTTAAAATAGGAGAGGTTGCTTAGGCCCAGTGTATGAAGGGTTTGGATTTTTATCATACGCTTTTGTTTTAATTGGATTGTAAAGGAGTTAATTAGGAAGTGACAGTTTGGAGGCTGGGAAGATTAAAATACTTCTTGAACACTGACTTTGGTGTCGTGCTAGGCATTTTCATAGTCTTTCTTTAATCCTTCACCTCTTGGAGGCAGTATCATTTATAGTTAAGAAAGTGGAAATTCAAGTTAGCAGCTTGTCAAAACTTACATTAAATATATTAAATGAAGAGAGGTAAGGTAAATAGGTGGTTTAGAGTAACTAAGACACATTAATAATGTTCTGGGAGAAAAAAGACAAGGACCTGAGCCAAGATGATGGGAATGAGAAATTAAATTTGAAGAACGTGATTAGATATATTTCCTAACTAATTTTTTTTTTTTTTTTTAAGAGAATATGAGGAGAGGAGCAGCAGTTCAGGGTTAGGATATTGACTCCCACCCCCACCCCCCAGTAGTAGGGCCTTGCACATGCTAAGCAAGCACTTTACCACTGAGCTACATTTCAGCCTTGTTTGGTTTTTTATTTACCTATTGTTTATTTCTGGTGCCTGAGATTGAACCACTGACCAACATCCCCAGTCTTTTTTATTTTTTAGACTGTCTCACTCAGTTGCTTAGGGCTTTGGTAAGTTGCTGAGGCTGGCCTCAAACTTAGGGATTCTTTTCTCAGCCACCTGTTGCTGGGATTACAGCTGTCCCACCATGCCCAGCCTTTGTATTGGCTTCTTGAAAAAGCATTTGGGTGCCTGTAGAACAGGAACAATAATGATACATTAAGAATGGGGATCTGGAGCTTGGAAGAGAGATCTGTTCGTAGAAATGGGGGAATTTCCAGTCATCTTAGAGGAAAAGACATAGAAGATTTTTTTTTTTTTTTTTGTGGTACTGGGGATAGAACTCAGAGCCTTAGTGCTTGCAAGGCAAGCACTCTACCAGCTGAGCTATCTCCCCAGCCCAGAAGATTTTATTTCATGATTATTCCAAGAATATTGATAATGAAAATCATGGATAACAATACTGAATGGTTTATGTATCATACTAGCTGGAATACTATATATTTTATGTAAGTTTTCATTCTTGTATTGTGAAATAGGTATAACTTTCTCAATTTTTAGATGAAGACACTAAAACACAAAAAAGAGTGAATAATTTTATAAAATCACACGAGTTCAGAAAGTAGAGCTGTTAGGGCTGGAATGTGACTCAGTGGTAGAATGCTTGCCTGGCAATTTGGAGGCTCTGGGTTTGAACTCCAGAGCCTAGAGGGAAAAAACGGTAAAAAGAAGAAAGAAAGCAGAGGTGGTATTTTAAATCTGTAGAATGGTTCCAGAGTCACCATGAAGTGAGAAGTGAGAAAAGAGAATCCCCAGAAATAAAGTTCAAAGGATAGGTTAAAGGAGGAAATAAGTAAACAACATGTATTCCATTTGTTTACAATAAAAAAAAAAATTAACAAAAAGGAAATAAGTGAAAGAAATGAGAGGGAGTAGTCTGAATTTCAGAAAGAACATGGAGGTATAGTCAGCTTTTTCAAAAGACTGCACAGAGGTAACAGATACCAAAGATAAGATTGTTATTTGTATATCTAACTCCTCCTACAAACTGAGTCTCACAATCTTTCAACCTATCTGTTCTAAGCCTTAAAGAGATAGAGAAGTAAGACTACCTTTTGTTTCACTCCTATGGACCATTTGGGTAATTTAGTCTATATGACAATGAATGTCTCAAGTACAACTGACATGTATTCCTTTGTTTTGTTTTTCATGCTGGGGATCAAACCCAGGCCCTCTAGGATCCTAGGCAAGTGTTCTACCACTGAACTATATCCTTGAAAAGGCTGATGATTGATCCAGAAAGGACTGCCATTTTTCTAAACTTAACATTTGTATGGCAAGGGCTAATTGGCAATGCTAGAATAATTTAACCTGTACTCAGAATACTTTATTTAAACTGAGAACCACTTAGATATGAGACATTCTGCTTTTGTCAAAAGTAAACATTATTCCTATAACAGTTTTTGTTTTGCTTGTTTTTGTTTTTTATACTGGGTTTTGAAATCACCGAGCTACATCCCAGCCAGTTTTAAAATTTTGAGTCAGGGTCTCATTAAGTTGCTGGAACTTGATCCTTCTGCTTCATCCTCCCCGGTTGGTATTACACTGTATTACAAGTGTTGTTCACCATGCCTGGCCTACTTCTGTAACAGTTTTAAAACTTTTTAACAGTGGATTAGTAGTGGATTTCCCCCACTACAACCAAACTTATTATGACTAATTTTACATGCACGGCTTGATCCTTGAAGCATATCCTCCATGAAGCATAGTTCATAAAACTCCAGATGACATGAAGGTTGTGGTGGGAGGAATGGTGCTTGAAAGTGGATCTGAGGTGGTGGGGGGGTTGTTTTGAAGTTGAGGATTCTGTAGGTTCAGCATCCCTTAGGTGCCTTGTGATGTTTAGTTGGGGCAGGGATGTGTAGGGATGAAGGTTTACTGTCCAGAGGGGAAAATGGGAAAGATTGCAGCATTTTGAATGCTCTAGTTTAAGGGACAGTGTGATAAATTACTTTCCTGTAGCTCTTGAGGAATTTCATATAGAGAAGAAAAAGTTCTTTTCCTGTATTAGGGCAAACAAAGGTGATCTCTTTTCTGCTCTTCTACATTTTGCCATTGAACTCTGTAAGTCTGCAAATGAGCAGGGAGAAAGCCTGAGTGTGTCAGCTCAGATAATCCCTTCTGACTTTCTTTGAAGCAGGTAGTTTAAATTTGCATACCGCTGCCACCTTCTGGACAAAATTCCAGTGCTAAAAAAACTAGCTAAAATAGCTCCCTAATGTTTTTCATTCCTGTTGAATAAACAGTTCCTAGTTGAACTGATTTAATTCCATTTAGTCATATGGGGAAGATAGCAAGGAATTATGACATACCAGATGAAACTGTGTAGGACTGTGTGTATTAAAGTGCTAATTTTGCAGTATGAGACCAAGTGCAGAAGAGAATAGCAAGACCAGTTAGGACTAGAGTCATCGGAAATTTTTGTGGAAGCCTTAATTGATTTGGGTCTGGAAGGATGGGTAGGGAAAGAGTGGAAAGATGAAGGAAAAACCAGGCAGTTGCTCTTTCCAATTTAACAGGCCTGCTGTATCCAAGGATTCTGCATCAGTGGTTTTAACCAGCTGTGGATCAGAAATATATGAGAGTTGGGAACTGGGCACACCAGTGCACACCTGCAGTTCCAGCTGCTTGGGCGGCTGAAGCAGGAGGACCACAAGTTCGAGGATAGCTTTGGCAACTTAGCAAGGCCCTATATTAAACAAACAAACAAAAAAACTAGGAATGGAGTTCAATGGTAAAGCACCCCTATGTTCAGTCCACAGTACTGGGGATGGGTAAGGGAAATCTCTGTACTGAATAGGGGCCAGATACAATTTCTGGTGGTTCTTGAGGTAGTAGAGGGCCTTCTGCAAATGCAAATTTTGACCCTGTCATTCAGGAAAAATATGCTAAAGTAACCTTTTGACCTTTTATGTGAATTTTTGTTTTGGGGAAGATATGGATAGCACATAGAACATTTATTTTGGGGTGTTGGGGATGCCCTATCTCTGAGCTACATCCATGCCCTTTTTATTCTTTTTTTTTTTTTTTGCGGTGCTGGGGATTGAACCCAGGGCCATGTGCATGCGAGGCACGCACTCTACCAACTGAGCTATATACCCAGCCCCCCTTTTTATTTTTAATTTTGAGATAGATTTTCACTAAATTATTGAGGCAGACCTCAAATTTGTAATCCTGTCAGCCTCCTGAGTAGCTGAGATTACAAATGTACACCACTGCATTCAGCCCCTTAGAACTTTCATTAAGTAAAGATTCTATAATTGTACTTTTTGCATGTCATTGGAAAGTATGACTTTATTAAAAGTAAAAAAGAAAAGTCACAACCCTTCTGATAAACCTCTCATTCTTTTGATATTTTTAATCTTTACCTAGTTATTTACTATAGTTTTTTATATAGTACTTGTCTTGCCTTTTACCCCTTTATATACTTATTTGCCCGTATTTAGATATTTGTTGGACATCAGTGTAAAGGCCCTTTTCATTTATCTTCATTTTCTTGTAATGATCCTGTAAATGGGTCAAATTGTAGTTCAGTATTAGAATGTTTGCCTAACATCATGCTGTAGGCTACGGGCTATGTATGGGTTCAATCCCGGTACCACCAGAAAAAAAGAAAAAGAAAAGAAGAAAAAGATTGATCTATATCATAGGAAACAGATTCAGAAAAATAATAACTTTCTCAATAATTTTCTCATGATTCTTAAGTAGGATTGGGAATTTTTGCTCTAAAGCTCTGTTCTTTTGCCGTGCTACTTTACACTTATCACTTAAAATATGGTGACCATATACTCCTGTAATCCCAGCTGCTTGGAAGGCTGAGGCTGGAGGATGGCAAAGTTCAAGACCCGCCTGGGCAATTCAGCAAGATTCTGTCTCGCCACAAGGCCCTGGGTTCGATCCCCAGCACCACCAAAAAAAAAAAAAAAAAATTCTAAATAAATAATAAAAGATTGGTGATAGTATCTCTGGGTTTAGTCCCCAGTACCACAAAGGAAAGGGTAAAAAAAAGTTAAAAAAGAAAAAAACAATGATTTTTATCTGCTGGTACCTGAAGCCAGTCTGCTATTTGTGGTCATATGAGAAATGATTAATTGAAACTTGAACCTTTATTTAAGCACTTTAGTCTCCCATCACAATAATCAAAATGGAGCACATTGAATCTACTGTTTATAATCTCCATGACCATTTGCTGAAAGTTGTAATGGTTGTGGTTAATTACGGGCAGCAAGAATAAGGAAAAGAAGAATTCAAATGGTTGTGCATAATCTACTTTGAGAGACTATAAAATCAAATGGGCAAGGTTTACTCTAATTTTATACACAAACTGCAGGGTTATCTCCCTGTAATGACAGCTAGCATTAGAGCCCAGACAAGTTCTTGGGTAATTCAAAGTTACTTATGGCAAAAAGTTAACTTGGGGTCAGTGGGCCCCAGAAAAGGTTGAGGAAGGGAGCAGGGTAGACCTGGAGGAGAGCTTTGGAGTACTAATTTAAAAAAATATTAGTGATTTAAGACAACCTTTTGAGCCATCTGGAAAGTTTGAAGAAATATATTGATACCAGGCCTTGATTCCTTTCCTGACATGGAAGAAACCTTCAGAGTTAATAAATTAAGTATTTTATCTAATAAGCATCTTAAATATTTCTTGTAGGATTAGCAGTTATTATTAAAGCTGCACCTATAGCCCTGCTCCTCAGAAGGAGGCTATTTATTTATTTTTGTAGTATTGGGAATTGAATTCAGTGGTACTCTACCACAGAGTTATATCCCTGGCCCTTTTTATTATTTTGAGACAGTGTCTCACTATATTACTCAGGCTGATTTAGAACTTTCAGTCTTCCTGCCCCAGTCTCCTGAGTAGTTGGGATTACAGGTATGTGCTAGATGTGTTAATTTTTTAGAGTTTTCACATAATTTTAAACTAGAAGATTTAGCAGTCACTCACCATTCTAAAATTGCTCAAAATGTGATGTTAAAAGCTGATTTTTAAACTGGGCGTGGTGGTGCACTCTGTAATCTCAGGAACTCAGGAGGCTGAGGCAAGAAGAATCCCAAATTCAAGGCAAGCTTCAGCAATTTAGTGAGACCTGAAGCAACTTAGTGAGACTGTCAAAAATGCGGGTGGGTGGGTGGGGGACTGGGGATGTAGCTCAGTGGTAAAGCCCTCTGGGTTTAGTCCCCAGTACTTAAAAAGGGGCGGGGGTTAAAGGTGGTCAGTTTTGGAGTGTGGGTCCTTTAAAAGAAGATTTTAGACTGGGTGTGGTGGTAACATGTATGTAGTACCAGTGATTTGGAGGATTGAGACAGGAGGATTGCAAAGTTCAAGGCCAGCCTTGGCAGCTTAAACCCCCTCTCAAAAGCAGGAGGGGCACTTGGAATGTATCTCAGTGATAAAGTGCCCCAGTACTTTAAAAAAATAAGGGGGTGGGGAGGATACCTCATTGGATTGTTAGGAGGGTTAAATGTAGATGTATTTGCACATATCTTTTTATGAATGATTTGGGCATACACATGCCCCTCTACACCTTTGTTTGGATCAATCATCAGCTTCTTTAATAACTTTTACTTGATATTAAGAGTGCTACTGGGAATATTAGGACTGAAGAGTGCAGAGAGAAAGTATGTGGCAAAGTTCAGGGGGTCCAGCTGAGAAGTAATTAATGAAATTACTGCGGATGGTTAGATTGAAACAATTCAAAAGTGGAGTTGAAGTAGAAAACATTTTTCAGGTATATGGAAAGTGTATTCTAATGATTGCTTCATTCTTTCTAAATTTACCTGTTAACTATAGAGTATTCTAGGGCTGGTGGTGGGTTGGGGGTTTGACACACTATTAAAAACAATTGTCTAATACATTTATAATACAAGCCAAAGTCTGTATTTCCAACCTTTTTTGATAAATTGTTGTGAAATTAGTTTCAGTTCGACTGCAGCTCTTACTGGAGAGCCTAGCAAATAGTTTTATTTGGTTTGGAAATAAGTGTTTTCAAATCTTACTTTTTGGTTATACCAAAACAAAAAACCAATACTAATTTATCTGTCTTTTATTTTCATTTGAGAAATTACTTGCCAGATTTATTCAGGCACTGAATATTTTCAGGCTTTATTTCCCTTTCAGTGAAATGTATATTGGAGTTAAACTGCTAATGAACAATCTTGGAAAAGGATTAGATGGTGTGGAAGATTATTAATTAATGCTTACACTTCCTCCTGGTGTTTCTGCTTCAGTTTCAAGAACTTGTGTCCCATTGAATGTCTGTTCTGCACCTGAAAAACTGGAGAGGGAATGGGAAGATAAACCCTGTCTCCAAAATAATTTTTAAGGGGCTGGGTTGTAGCTCAGTGGTAGAGCACTTACCTAGCACTCGTGAGGCCCTGGGTTAAATCCTCAGCACCATATAAAAATAAAATAAAGGTATTGTGTCCACCTACAACTTATATATATACATATATATGTATACATATTTTTTAAACTAAAAAATAATTTTTAAAAATGGCTAAGAGCTGGGTGCAGTGGCATACACCGATAATCCCAGTGACTTGGGAGGCTGAGGCAGAAGGATTGAAAGTTCAAAGCCAGCCTCAGCAATGTAGTGAGGCCTAAACAACTTAGATACTGTCTCAAAATAAAAAGGATTGGGATGTGCCTCAGTGGTTAAGTGCCTCGGGGTTCAATTTCCAGGGCCAGTAGATAAATAGGTAGATAGGGCTAGGGATGTAGTTCATTGGTAGAGTGCTTGCCTACCTCACATGTGGGAAATCCTGGGTTAAATCCCCAGTACTCCCAAAAAGAAAATGCAGTAAATAAATATGCCTCAGTTGTTTTATGGTCCACTTAAAAGTGGAAGGAAGGCTGAGGGTATAGTTTAGTGGTAGAGCACTTGCCTAGCAAGTGTTGAGACCCTGGGTTCGATTCTCAGCACCACATAAAAATAAAAATAAAGGTATTGTGTCCCCCTATTAACAACAACAAAAAAAAAAATTAAAATTTCTTTAAATTTATTTTTATTTAAAGATTGGGGCTGGGCATGGTGGCATATACCTGTAATCCTAGCAATTCAGGAAGCTGAGGCAGGAGAATTGCAAGTTTGAAGCTTCTGAGAATTAGGGAGACCCTGTCTCCCCCCGCCTCCCCCCCAAAAAAATTAAAAAGCAAAAAACAAAACTGGATAGGGATGTAGCTCAGTGGTAAAACACCCTGAATTCAATCCCCAGTTACCCCCTAGAAAATTGGGGAGAGATCTTTAGAAGGATACATAATTACAGACAGGAGGAATAAGTTTAAAGAGAGTTCTTGTACTGCATGGTGGGTATAATGATGATACATGGTATTTTTTTCTTTTGTGTAAGGAATGTTCTCACCATAAAAAGGGCAACCATATGAGATTGCTTAGGGCCTCTGGAAGTTGCAGGGGCTGGCTTTGAACTGGTGATCCTCCTCTCAACCTCCCTAGTTGCTGGGATTACAGGCGTGCACACCCATGCCTAGCTTCTTAGCCACTTGAGCTAAGGTCCTGATCAGATATCATGCACTTACATAACCATATTACAATTACCAAAGTCTGGAAATTTAACATAATATTGTTACCCAATCTACAGATATTATTCAGATATTTCCAGTGTGGTGTTTTGTTTGTGCATGTGTTGTTCTTTTGAACTGGTTTTGCTTGGAACTCATGGTCTGGAGCAATCCTCCTGCCTCTGCTTCCTGAGTAACTGGAACTACTGGCACTCACTATGACATATAGCTTCCAGTTTATTAAGAGTCTTCGGTAAGCAGTCTTTTTGTGATCCACATTCTAGTTTAGAATCATTTTATTTCATGCCTCTTAAGTCTTTTACTCTTCAATGACTTCAATTCACACAGTCCTGCTTATTAGATCAGTTAAGAGTTACAAGATGTCTGTTTTGCCCTTACTGGTAATGTTAACTTTGATCACTTTTGTATCATCCACAAGACTCTCCACTGTAATAAAGATTACTAATTTTTCCTTTTAATAGATGGGGAAAATAAAAGACTATATAAATATTTGTTTCTCCTCAAAGTTTCACCCTTAGGTTTTAGCATTTATTGATAATTCTTGACTAATTCAGATAGTACTGTGATAGGTGTTTACTTATAGATTCAAACAGGATCTTACTGATTCTCTTTTCAGTTTGCTTTTTTTATAGATGTAGATGGCACAATACCTTATTTTTCTGTGGTGCTAAGGATCGAATTCAATGCCTTACACATGCTAGTCAAGTGCTCTACCACTGAGCCACATTACCAGCCCTGCTTTTTAAAAAATAAAAACAATACTTAAAATTTGATTTTGTAAGTAAAATCTTGTGAAAAGTTTAATTATTTTACTGATTCCAGATTCATTTACTTTTCAAGATTTGATTTGAATACTTAAGTATCCTTATACTCTTCAAGAAGATGAATGTTACCATTATTACTTATAAATGTGTTTATTTTTCTTTTCATATATTTGCAGTACTGAGGTTTGAACCCAGGGGACTCTGTCACTGAGCTACATTCCCAACCCCCTTTTTTAAAAATTTTAAGATGGTAATGCTAAGTTGCCTAGATTGATCTCAAATTTGCAGTCCTCTTTCCTCAGCCTCCAGAGTAGCTGGGATTATAGACTTCTACCAATAAGCCTGACTTGACTAAATATTTTAAATGCTGTTATCAAAAGCATGCTGATGATCTTAATGTATTTTCTTAGGACTTGGTAGGGCAGTAATATAAAGTTTAGGTTTTCTAATTTAGCATTAAAATTTGGGGCTGAATTACATTAGGAAGGCACTGTTTTCAGGTGTGATTTTGTGTGTGTGTGTGTGTGTGTGTGTGTGTGTGTGTGTGTGTGTCAGTACTGGGAATTGAACCCAGGGCCTCACATGCTGGGCAAGCTCTCTGCCACTGAGTTACATCCTCAGCTTTTTTTTTTTTTTTTTTTTTTTAAATTAAAGGTGGACACAATAATTTTATTTTTATGTGATGCTGAGGCTCGAACCCAGGCCCTCATGCATGGTGGGCAAGCCCTCTACAACTGAGCCACAACTCCAGCACCTTGTTTCGTTTTTAATTGCTATCTGGGGAATCAAACCCGGGGCCTTATGCATGCCAGGCAAATGTTTTACCACTGAGTCACAACCCCAGTACAAGGCACAATTTAATTTAAAAGTTAAATCTAGTTTGCAAGGTGCTGGGGATTGAACCCAGGGCCTTGTGCTCTAACTGAGCTATATCCCCAGCCCAAAAGTTAAATCTTAGTAACTGTTTTCCTCTGCTAAACCTAAAAGTAGTTCGTGAGGTTTCTGTAGACAAGTTTTTTGCTTTCTAGGAGGTGTTTTGTTTTTGTGGTGCCAGGGATTCAGTTTATGACTTGTACATGGTAGGCAAATGGTACCACTGAAATAAACCCTCAGCCCCTTCCTGGGAGCTTTTGATGTTGTTGTGGCTACTTACCATGAAACGTGGCAATGTAATTTCAGTTTCAGTTGGGAGTGCAGATTTAGAAGGATGTTGAAAGAAATGATTAAAATAGTCTCAATGATGGGAAAAAAAGATTGAAACTTTACCTTGAAGAACATAAGGAGAGGTGGCAGACAGTCCTCAATTAAAGAATGATAAAAGCGGTAGGAATTGAGGAACTGTCAGATAGGTGTTCCACACCTGCAATCCAAGCTATTCTGGAGGCTAAGGCAGGAGAATCACAAATTCAAGGTATATGGGAAATTTAGGGAGATCCTATCTCAACTTTAAAAAAAATAAATAAAGACCAGGGATGTAGCTTATTTAGTGGTTAGAGCACATGTTCAAGGCCTTGGTTCAATCCCCAGTATCACCAGATTTTTTTTTTTTTTTTTTTTTTTTTTTTTTTTTTGCGGTACTGGGGATCAAACTCAGGGCCTTGTGCTTGCAAGGCAAGCACTCTACCAGCTGAGCTATCTCCCCAGCCCCAGATTTTTAAAAAGCAATAGGAATGAGCTGGGTGTGGTAGTGCATGCCAGTAATCCAGGGGACTCCGGAGACTGAGGCAGGAGGATTACAAGTTCAGAATCAACCTCGGCAATTTAGCAAGGCCCTAAGCAACTTAGCGAGATCCTGTCTCAAAAAAGAAAAGGACTGGGGATGTGGCTCAGTGGTTAAGTGCCCTGGGTTCAATTCCTGGTACCAAGAATAAAATAAAATGTAATCAGCAGGAGCAACAATAGGAATATGACTTAATGAAGAAACATACCTGAGTTCATATTTCCAGGAGCCTAAGGTGGATAGATTTTTTTTTTCCTTTTTTTTTTTTTTTTTTTTGCCATGCTGGGGATTTGAACCCAGGGCCTTGTGCTTGTGAGGCAAGCACTCTACCAACTGAGCTATATCCCCAACCCCTGGAAGCCTAAGGTGGATAGATATTAACAGTAATAGAAAAGAGGCTAGATAAGTGGTATCTGTGTAGTTTATGAAAGATAAAACTAGGTAGATGAATTTAAGATTGTTTTAAGTAAGGAGTTGAAAGTTTGACCAGCTCCAAAGATTGTTTTGTAATTGATTTTCCTGTATAATACATCCTTTGTTGAAACTTGGAGGATTCTATGAAAAGGAGGGGGAAAAATACTGCTGCCCAGGAACAGTCCTCTTAGGTTGGACTGAATTAATTTTCTTATTTGACTAATAATTGATTCCCAGAGATTGGAGTATGTGAGTGAATTATTAAAAATTTCAAAATTTATTAAAAATAAATCCCTGATTTTGGTATGTTGGTGGGTGTCTCTGAAATCTGGATATATGAAGTAGGACATCACAAAAACAAACATTAAACAAATTTTTTTTTTTTTTTTTTTGGGGGGGGGGTGCTGGGGATCGAACCCAGGGCCTTGTGCTTACAAGGCAAGCACTCTACCGACTGAGCTATCTCCCCAGCCCCTTAACTTCTTTTTCTGAAAAAGTAATTTACTTTTTTTTTTTTTTTAACATTCATAGAATAAGAGTGGTAGTGTAGTCAGTTCATTTACAGTCTTTTTTTATTGACTTTTATGTAAATATTTATGATAACAATGTAGAAAGGGCATGGATTTGGCAGCCACTAGTTCTAGGTATGAATTTTGGTTCCTTTTTGTCCTTGGGAAGTAATTTCTTTGAGTTTTAGATTTTCTTATCTCTGAAATAAGAAAAATAAGCAGGGTGTGGTGGCAAATGCCTATAATCCTCAATGTTTGGAAGACTGAGGCAGGAGGATCACAAGAGTTAAGTCAGCCTGGGCAAATTTAGCAAGACTGTCTCAAAAAATGAAAAGTGGGCTGTACATGTGGCTCAGTGGAGCACTTGCCTAGCATTTGTGAGGCACTGGGTTCAGTCCTCAGCATCACATAAAAATAAATAAATAAAATGAAGGTATTGTGTTCACCTGTAACTGAAAAGAAAAAAGTGCTAGGTGTGGTGGCATACACAGCACCCAGCAACTTGAGGCTGAGGCAGGAGGATCACAAGTTCAAGACCAGGCCCAGCGATTTTAGCAAGGCCCTAAGCAACTTAGACCCTATCTCAGAATAAGACATAAAAAATGGCTGGAGTGTGGTTGAGTGATTGAGTACCCCTGGGTTAAAATCCCTTGTAACGACCACAACAACAGCAGCAACGAAAAGGGAAAGGACTGGGAAGGGATATAGCTCAGCACTCCTGGGTTTATTCCCACCCCTAGTATTGCCCCCCCTATTCCCCAAAAAAGACAAAAAAAAAAAAAAAAAAAAAAAAACTAGGGAAAATAACAGTTCAAATAGGGTGATTATATGAAGATTGTTATATACAGTGCTTGAAACTTGGAAACTTGTAATAGATGCTGTTCTTTTTGGTAGAAAACATTCAGTCAAACCATAGTTAGCAAAGGGTAAATGGGAACAACTATATAAATTTAGGCCTTTGAACTCCTGCTTGTGGATTGAGCCTTATTTTTCCATTAATTTTTTAAAAAGTTGTATATTGTGAGGTAATGTGTGAAATAGATGGCTTTTTAGATCAAAATTGTGAAGGACTCAAAGACTGATTCTTACTAAGAAAATAAGTATTTAGGTTTTTTTGTTTGTTTGTTTTGTTTTGTTTTTTAGAGAAAAGTCAAATATAATTGTCAGTTTTTAAAAATCCATCCCTAAGTCAACTTAAGTTCTCCCTGGGGAATGAGGGTGGTTTTCTTGGCCTACCGTGCAGTGAGAGCTTTCTGTAGTCAGTTTAATGCTCCACAACCCTGTGAGGTATTTACCTTTACATTATAGAAAAGGAATTAGTAGTCCATGAATATGTCTAGGGCCCTGGGATTAGTATAGGATTTGAATGTACAGTGATCTGACTCTAGTACTCATAGGATTTTTTTGGGGAGTTGGGGGAAGGGTTGGGGTAACTAAGAATTGAACTCAGGGTACTCAACCACTGAGCCACATCTCCAGCCTTAGTTTTGTATTTTACTTAGAGACAGGGGCTCTGAGTTTGCGCCTCGCTGTTGCTGAGGTTGGCTTTAAACTTGGAGATTCTCCTGCCTCAGCCTCCAGAGCTGCTGGGATGATAGGCGTGTGTAACCTCTGCTGGCTAAAATGGATTTTAAAGTCAAAGAGAAGTTAATTTTTTATTAATTGGGATGCTTGAGTGTTGCTACCCTGGTTTAAAATCTAAGTAATAAAAGTTTTATGGATGTGGTGGTGCATGCCTGTAATCCCAGCATCTCAGGAGACTGAGGCAGGAGGGTTACAAGTTCAAGGACAGCCTACACAATTTAGGGAGACCCTGTCTCAAAATCAAAAGGACTGGGGATGTGTCTCAGTGGTTTAAGCGCCCGCCCCTGGGTTCAATCCCTGCTACAAAAAACAAAGAAATAAAAGCCAGTTTATTTGTGGAAATAATTCTGTTTAGCATAAATAACTAAAATTTTTAGGTATGTTCAGATAAGTTTTAACTAATCATTTCTTTTTTTTCTTATCTTCATAGGAACGTCAAGGTCGTGGAAAATAAAAAGCAGTTCTGCATAGACTGCAGCAACGGTTGCATCTGCATATCCTAAGCGGAAAATTGACCTTCAAGAGAATTAGGACTTTTTTCTTAATTTCATTGACTTACAGAGACGATTGCAGACTTGCAGTTTAAGTATTGGAATTTCACAAAAGACATAGGACTTAACTGGAAAATAAAAAAAAAAAAAAAGAAAAAAAAGAAAAAATAGGAAAAAGAAAAAAGTAAACAAAAAATTCCTCTAGGTAGTTTAGGTGAAAAATGTCCCTTTTATTTTGGCTTCGGTTGTGATTTTCAGAGCATAATGCTTTGGTTTTTTGTCTTTTACTATGTTTTTCGGATTTTTAAGTCCGTAAGTGCATACAGTTTTCTCTAATTTTTAAACCCTTTCCTCCTCCCATTTTGACATTTGCACTTGGAGAACACTTGAGTTGCAAAGGTTGGGTGTCCACCCCAGAAAGTGGGAATTTGATTTTTCCCTTCCGAACTGGAAGAACATTTTTTATGAAGAATTTTTGTCTAGGAGAATTTAACAGTGTTACCCAAGGTTGTGTCTTTAAGGGTGGTTCATTTTCTCTGACCCTTTGTTACTCAAAGTAAAGTACTAGGAGTCCTAAGAAATGTTCTGTTCTTGTACATTATACTGATTAAGTCAGGATTAATTTGATTTCAAAGCTAAGAACAGTGATAAAAACTCGTTTTCAGAAATGCATTTTGGAAGAGAAAAATATTGTAAAACGTGTAGTGAATGTTTCTTCAGTTTCTTGTTCAGCCAATGAGGAAAGGGCATTGCCTTTCTTTTTACCATTAATCACTTCTCAATAAACGTGAGATCCTGTTGAGCATCACTTTTAGTACCATTTAGTATTATTTGAATCTGCTATATGTTGTGAAAGATTTAGAGTATAAGGATTTCTGAGAGGCAGTATAGAAACTAATTTTAGAAAGTTTGTGTTGAAAGGAAATAGTTCAGATTTGCTTTGTACCTAGGGCTGTATTAACCATGACCCCTGCAATGCAAGGTGGGTCAATATTCATAATACTTCATTTCTGGATACTTTCCAGAGAATATAGAGCCACTGGTAAATCATTCATTCAACAGATAACTTGTGTTTATTAGGTGCCAGGCACTACTAACTGCATAAAACTCTGGCCAGTGATGCTGGAGGAGGTGGTATCAACCACCAAGGATATAAGTGTATAATCTAAAATATGGTTTATTGCATGGTGGTTCATGCCTATAATCCTAGTGACTTGGGAGTCTGACAGGTGGGTCACAACTTCAAGTTTGAGTCAGTCTTGGTGACTTATGGAGACACTTTCTCAAAAAAAAGGGCTTAAGGATGTAGCTTAGTGGTAAAGTGGCACACCCCCCCCCCCCCCCCCCCGTTCAATCCCCAGTACCTAAATAAATGAATAAATAGGACTGGGGATATAACTCAGTGGTAGAACTATGGGTTCTATCTCCAGGACTTTTAACCCCCCCCCCCCCAAAAAAAAAAAAAAAAAAAAAGATGGGGGCAAAACAAAACCAAAGTATGGTTTATTTAGACAAGTGTTCCACATGGATTCGTGTCCTAAAAACAAGAAATTCGAGTGTACCTGAGTCTTGGTGTACCTTATAACCACATGACATTTAATTCATTCTTGTTTTTTTGCCTAGATTTGAAGGGCTTCTGTGCCTTAAAGTTTTTTTTGGCTCTAAATATGTCCCAATTTGGGGGCTGGGGATGTGGCTCAGTAGAAGAGCACTTGCCTGGCATGCCAGAGCCCCGGGTTTGGTCCCCAACACCAAAAAACAAAAAAAAGCTTCAATTTTGGAGAGTTAGTTTAAGGTTTGAAAAATATCTATACTAAGAGAATTCTGAAAATGGGTTTTAATACTGTTGGACACTTTTGCCCTGAAGTGACTTACTCATCCTTTTCTGTATAGCCCAGACTGGTAAGTCAAGGGTGCCAATGAAATAAGTCAGTGCCGATATTTATTTAACATTATAGTTAACACTTAGGTTTTTATATCAGGGGCACAGTACAATATTCTGGATATTCCTGTCAAGCTTTTTGAAATAACATTCCCCTCCGCCCCAAAATTAGGAAATTGCTCGTGTTTTTCTCTAGTTTGAATTTGGCCAGATTTCCAGTAAGAAATGGAGCCCTGAAGCTGGGTGTGGTAGTGCATGCCTCTTAATCCCAGTGACTTGGGAGACTGAGGCAGGAGGATCATAGGTTTGAGGTCAGCCTCAGCAACTCGGCAAGGCACTGTGTTTGAAATAAAGGTTTGGGGGGTGTTTCAGTCGCAAAGTGCCTCTGGCTGCATTTGATCCCCGGGGTGGGGTGGGGAGCAGCACTCAGTGTTTCCACTTGTATCCCTAACTTCTGAAAATTGTACAGGGTTCCCTTGAGCTTGTTTAGTATTTTGCTTTCAAACAGGAAGAAAAAAAAAAAAAAAAAAGAGAGAGAAAAGCAAATTTAAAAGCTATTTTACCTAGATTTTCTTGTGTTGAATTCAAGTTGGACATGATTATTCAAGATGGTTTTTTTTTTTTTTTTTTTTTTTTTTTGTAATTTGAAAGGTTCAAAGCTCAGTAGTTGCTTCCCAGTCTTTCTTTTCATATCATGTATAGGAGATACTCTTAAGACTTTGGGAGTAAACTAAAACTGTACCTTTTAATAAGATCACTCATTTCACCCTACTGAGTGTTGAGGGTTTCAGGATCTTGGACTTCTGTATTAAAAAGAATACTCAAAAGGCACATTGACTTTTTTTTTGTAGTAGAATAAAATTAGACTGTTGACTCTTTTTCTTTTCTTTTTCCCCTCATGTCAGACGGGTAATGTGCCACAGTCTTAACAAGGTTTAGAGGGAGGCACATCTCACACAATAATGTGAACACCCAATCATCACACTTATGAACCGAAGGATTAGACTGTTGGCTCTTAAGAGGTTGATACCAAAGTTGGTTTAGTGAAGGCTCCAAAATGCAGCTAAACTAGTTCTCTTCTTTACTGAAGATAATCTTGCCACTGGGAGTTTTTAATCTTTTTTTTCTTTTTCTTTTTTTTTTTGGGCGAGGTACTGGGGATTGAACTCAGGGGCACTCAACCACTGAGCCACGTCTCCAGCCCTATTTTGTGTTTATTTAGAGACAGGGTCTCACTGAGTTGCTTAGCGCCTCACTTGCTGAGGCTGGCTTTGAACTCCAGATCCTCCTGCCTCAGCCTCCTGAGCTGGTGGGATTACAGGTGTGCGCTTAACTTTTGACTGTTCTCAAGGCTTAATTCAGAATATAATGTTGGTGAATTTTATAACTTTGAAGATAGCTGTTTACTTTTTCCCCTTTGTTAAAGTTGAGGGGAAACAATCATACCATCAGTGTCATAAATTCAAAGATTTTAAGACTTGTAATATGAACAAAATAGGTAAATCTTAAAGGCGCTGAATTTTAGCTGTATTTGGCTGTCTTCCAATATGTTCCATTTAAAAAAAAAAAACACTTTGGAATAATTAGATATTTTGGGGAAAAAAGAAGTTCTCATATGGGAAAAATAAGGGAAGTTCTTCACTCAGCCTCTGCCAAGTGTTAATATCTTTATAACCATAGTAAAATCAAAACCAGTACTACTAGGTAATCTACAGATCTTACTTGATTTGTTCCAGTTGTCACACTAATGATTTTACCCCTGGTCCTGGTTTGGCATTCAGTCCAGTCCAGGATCCCACATTGCATTTGGTTGTCTTCAGTCTCCTCTAGCCTATGATAATTCCTCAGTCTTCATCTTTCATGACTAGATACTTGGAGAATACCAGCCAGTTAGTTACCTTATAGAATGCCCTTCAAACTGTGTTTATAATTTCTTGTTACTAGATTGAGGTTGATATTTGTTTTATGAAAGTACTGTGCCCTTTTCAGTGCATTATATCAGATTACATGTTGATGTGAACTATTACTGATAACTTCAATCACTTGGTTAAAGTGATGCCTGCCAGATTTCTCTGCTGTAAAGTTATTAATTTTCCCTTTGTAATTAATAAGTAACTTGGGATATACTTTGAAACTCTTGATTCTTTGACCAACTAATTTTAACATCTATGGATTGCTACTGCCTGCAACAAATATTGTAGTGTTTGCCAAATGTTAATACGCTAGTTCTATTCCTTTTGCATTTACCAATTAGAATTCTGTAAGGAGGATGTCACTTCTCAATTTTTTCAATTATATCAGTATGGATTTATGTCAGTGCTATCGTTTGTTGCTCAAATTATCCCAGTTTTAACCATCAGAGCATTTTCAAGTTGACTCATGTCGTCTTTTCTTCCTTGCTGGGGATCCAAACCCAGGGCTTTGGGCATGACAGTTTTAGAACTCTTTGTAGTTCAGGATGTTTCAGGCTAGTCTTGCATCTTCCCCAACCCCATTTTCCCAAGCAACTCTGGTTCCTTTTATTGGGGAATAATTTAAAACCATCCATTTGGAGTGGGGGCAGCAATTACTGGTCTTGAACTCAGGGGCACTTGGCCACTGAGCAACATCCCCAGCTGTACTTTGTATTAATTTACAGACAGGGTCTAACTGAGTTGCTCAGTGCCTTACTTTTGCTGAGGCTAGTTTTGAACTTGTAATTCTCCTGCCTCAGCCTCTTGAGCCACTGGAATTATAGGTGAGCCCCATGGCCCTTGCTCCCATTGCCTTTTTTTTTTTTTTTTTTTTTTTGGTAGTAATTCTTCAAATTGCAATGTACTGTTAAGATGGCTTTTTTTTTTTTTTTTTTTTTTTTTTTGGTTGTTTGCAGTGCTGGGAACTGAACCTGGGGCCCCATGCACGTTAGGCAACTACTCTTTAACTGAATATCATCCTCAACCCTGTTTTCTTTTGAGACAACCTGTGACCAAGTACCCCCAGGCCGCCTTAAAATTTTGTGATCCTTTTGCCTCATTTTCCCCAGTAGGAGGGATTATAGGCTTGTGCCACTGTGCCCTGCAAGTTTTTTTAATGTGTAAATGGAAAATTAACCTAATCAAAATACTCGACCACTTCATTTCTTCTCTTAAATAGCACTATATATGAGTGGATCTGGAGTTGTAGAGTGGTCTTTTACTTACCCTAATACAACAGGGCTCAGTGCGCATGGGTTCGTTTGGCATCCTGCTCTAACTTCCACCTTTTCCTTCCAAATGATGGAAGTCCTCCCAAACTATTTTAGGGGTTCTGGGTTTTTTTCATGTATTAAAGTTGCCCATTTTCAATTTTTTTTCTGCGTTGTCACTTGTCACTAGTGGTTTCTGAGCAGCTGGTGAAATTATCCCTTTATTTGAAACTAATCTACATTACAACTGCTGGGTTTGCAAGTGGGAAGCCTATGGCTGCAGGATGAAGCATCTTCAGAGGCTAAGGGAATTGGGAGACGTCCCATGCACTCTTGAGGTCAGTGGTTTCCGGTGTCGGGGATCCGCTCTGGAGCTCCACCGGTGACCTGGCTAGGCGGCTGGAACGTGTGTGCGCGATGCCCAGTTGCTGGAGGAGGACAAACCTCTGCCTACTTTATCCTGGTTCGTTCCTTATATCCCCAACCGCGCTATATCCTCGCTCTTGTCTGCTTTCCCTCTGACTGACAGGCTCTTTTGCCGTGGGCACTGCTGGACCCAAGATAGTGTCTGCCATTGCTTTTGCGCCTGCGCGAAAGCCTCCCCCACCCAAACCCCTCACCTTCCCAGGAGAGCTGGGTTGGGCAAGAAACTGAGTGTTGGGATTTTGCACCACTTATTGCTTGCTTCAGCCCCTTCAATAATGCTCGCACGAAGACTGGCTAAAGGTTGGAAAGCTGTTAGCCCCACCTGCTGGCCATAGAGGCTGTTCATGTACGTCACAAAGAAAAAGTTGTGTTGCTCTTTAAGGGGCAGCACCCTGAGGAAGCTCGCAAAATACCGTATTGTTCAGTTTAGCGTGTCTTTCCATTGTTTGGTCATTCAGTCTATAGTTTGTAAGCTCCCCGTAGGGTGCTGTTGATGGGCATTGGGGAAAGAAAAAAAGATTCTTGATTTTTGCAGAGTCCAGTTTAAAGAACACTAACAGTTGTGGTAGTTATGCGGAGTACTATAAGAACAAAAGAGGGGGGTACCCAGATTGTCCTTAGTGGCATGTTTTTTTTAAACCTCTTCATCCTCCTTCCCAGGTTCAGTTTCTCCTCATAGGCACTCTGTTTCATCCTTAAGGAGCTGTGTATGGTGCTGTACAAATCTCTGCATACATATCCTCATTGGAAAAAGGAAATGACCTCTGAAATCACTTGATTGTGTGATTTTTACAGCGATTTAAGTTAACTAGCAATGCCTTTTAAATCGAAATTCAGACAACTGTAAAAAGTACATACTTTGCTATGTTTCCTTATCCTTTTAAATGTTAAAAAAACTGCTTTATGGCACATAAGATCAGTGTGCGTAGCATGTGTATGTGTTTGTAATTTATACATACACAATTTTATTTTACAAAAATGGAATAATGCCAAATTGTCTGCAGGACAACCCTCATTCCCTGCAACCCTCTTCAGTTATGATTCCGAGTTTTCTATTCTGGCCCACTAAAGAAAGACCTAGAGCTTCCATGACAACATAATATAGATAGTCTTTTGGGAGCCTGGGGTAAATGGAGCCCCAAGAGCCTGGGGCTCCCTCAGTCATCAGAAGCAACTTGGCAGAAGTATGTCCTTTTAATATTCCTTCCAACTTTGCTCTCGAGCATTGGAAGCCAAACTTCAAGATTTTTGCTTCCCTGAAGCTTCTCAGTCTAAAGAGTTAGGCACTTAGGTTTTAGAGGAATGTTATTTCAGATGGAGACGTTTTGATCCTGAAGTATCGGACATGTTGGGGGTGTGTGGTTGAAGAATAAGCTGACCAGGATTGGATAGGCCCAGTTCTAGGCACAGCCTACGGCAACAGGACTTGCCTTCAGTGGAACTTCAATTTTGGTGAATAGATAAAATGTTTGTTAGTTGGCAATGAATACTATATTGAAAAGTAACACAACGTATGAGGCTGGAAGGGAAAGCCATGCTATCAGAAGCCCAGAGAGGTGAAGACAAGTTGGGTAAGGTCTTGAGAAGAAATCACCCATTTTTGGAAAAAGCATATTTTTATTTTCCCTCGCTATGCCTGGTATCTCTATTCTTAACCTAGCTGAAGTTCCATGTTCCATCATAATCCCACTTTACCCTCAACTCCTCAACCCTTTTATCTTGCTTCCCCCTCCCCACTGCTGAAGATTGAACCCAGGACCTTGCACATATTAGGTAAGCACTCTGCTACTGAGCCATGATCCTAATTACATTTAACTCCACCCACCTGCACATATGCAGTTCAGAGTGGCTCAAGAAAGCCATTTAACCAGTGTCTTAAATTATTTTTGGGTGGTGCTAGGGATTGAATCCAGGGCCTTGAGCATGCTTAACATAGACTCAGCTACACACTTAGCCTCCAGTGTCTCGTTGTAAACTCACTCAACCTTAGGAGGAAAGTCATTTCTCCTGTCAATCTGCTAATGTCAAGAAAAGCTTTTCATACCCTCTCCCTTTCCTCAAATCTCCCAATACCTCCTCCCATCCCTGCATTCAGTTGATGCCATTCCACATACCCAGCTTACCCATAGCTTTACTCCTCCTCTTTGCAACAAAATCCCAAAGAGAAGGTGTTATTCATTGATTCCATTTCTCTCCTTTCAGTGGGGTCACTTGCCAAGGTCTCTAGTGACTCCACATTGCTAATTCTCGATCCTCAATCTTGTTTGACCTATAAACAACATATAACATTGTTGATACTTCTCTCCTTCACTTGGAGTCTAGCACTGCATACCTTTTGATTTTCTTATTTCACTGATCATTCCTACTCAGTCTCCTTGATTGGTGGTTCTTCTGCTCTTTGCCCTATTGGAATCAGTGACCCAGGGTTCAGTCCTTGATGCTCCATCTACATAGATTTCATCCAGTTCTGGGACTTTATAAACACCATCCATGTACCAACAGTTCACTTGTAGACAGGCCAGAGCTGGCTCCTGGACTTACGTGTTTGACTGTCAGCTCAGCCTTCCACTGGATGTCTCACGAAGACGTCCAGTCCAAAACGTCCAAACTCAAAACCCTTCCCTGTGTGTTCTCATCAGTAGTAAGCTTGCCCATTTTCTAAGATCATCTTTTTGGTTGGCCATGTATCACCATATCCACTCTGGCCGAGTCACACTCACCTAGATGATTGCAGTAGCCCCTTGGCTGGTCTCTACTTCCACATTTGCCTCCTGAAGTCTTTTTCCTCCACACGGCAGCAGAGTGAACCTGTGCAGATGAACGTCAGATCATGCACTTCTCTGCTCACACCTCCTGGCTCATATCTCACTCAGAACAGAGGCCAAAGCCTTTAATGGCCACAGACTATAAGCCATCTGGCCCCCATTCCTGCTCTTGTCACGATTCCCACTGTTCCTTCTCTGCTCACCATGTTCTCTCTGCTACTCTTCAGACACACCAGGCTCACCTGGAGGATCTGTCTCCCCAGCTGTATCTTCTCCCTGGAATGCTCTTTTCATAGATCTGCAGTGCCCACTCATTCCTTCCCCTCCTTCAGGTTTTTCAGCAGAGGTTGTCACTTTGTCAGGGAGGTCTCCCCTTATTAGCCTATCTGTATTCTCCACCCCCAACTCCCACACTGCCTGTCCCCCTTGCTGCAGTCTGACAGTAGGTAGAGATGGACTTGGGCTCATCTGTTCACTCCAGCCAGGTCTGTGTCTTACTCTGAGATCTGGTTTCAAAAAAGTCAACAGCTGTCAATTGTTAAAAAATTGAATATATCAGTAATTATTAGTTCACAGAATTTCAGAAATAGTTTCTATTTTCAAATCTCAATTCCTACTTTACTAGGATGAAAGAACACTAACGTGGGAGTCAGGAACCTTGGCCTCTAGGCCTGGATCCACCACTGTGGAGCTCTGTGACCCGTGACAAGCAAGTCGCTGAGTTTAGTCTGCTTGGGAAGTGAGAGGCCTGGACAAAATAATCAGCTGAACCTGCCTCCAGTTCATCAGCATGTCCTGTCAGCTCCACTTCCAGGATAAATCCCAACACTCAATATTTCTCCATCCCTTCGGCCACCACCCTCCCCATGCTGTTGTCATCTCCTGCCTAGGGGACTGCATTAGCTTCTTTATTGATCTCTCTCCTTTCATCTACCTTCCATATAACCACCTGAATTTTTTTTTTTTTTTTTTTTTTTTAACAATATAAAAAAGTGCCTATCCCTTTCCCTCTTAAATCCTTCGGGGGTTTCCTATTTTCCTTAGAATACCCGCTGTGTTGCTTAACCTGATCCAGGACAACCCTTGCCACCTGGTTCTGGGGCTCCTCAGCCCCTCCAGGATGCTCATTCTTGCTTTGACCATCCTCAGTTTCCTCTTAGGACTCAGTTTCAATCTTTATTTCTTAATTGAACCTCTTTTCCTGACCACCTTACCTAAAACTGAGTCTTAAAAGAAAAAAAAAATGTCCACTTGTTATTTTAAAATTCAGCTCCCCTTCTGGGAATGTAGCTCATTTGTAGAGCACTTGCATAGTATGTGTGGGGCCCTGGGTTTGATCCTAGCACCACAAAAAATAATACATTTTAATAAATAAAAATCAGCTTCTTATTTTCTGTTTGCATTGTAACATTTGTCACAATGTAACTTTTTTGGGGGGATGGTTACTGGGGATTGAACCCAGGAGCACTCTACCACTGAGCTACATTCCAAGTCATTTTTTTTCTTAAATTAATTTTGAGATAGGGTTTCACCAAATTGCTAAGGCTAGCCTCAAACTTGAGATCCTCTTTCTTCGGCTTCCTGAGTTGCTAAGTTTATAGGCATGCACCACCTTGCTCAGCAATGTAACATTATTTTATACTGTGCAATACTCATGTAATGGAATACTCTACATCTGTAAAAGATAGGAATCTATGTACTGATAAGAACAATTTCTACAGTATGTTGTGAAATAAACCCAAGGTACAATACAGAGTGTATAGAACACCACCATTTGTATAATGGGGGATATATTTGCTTGTATATTAATGTTATCTCTGGATGGGTACAGAGAAAACTGGTAACATTGTTTGCCTCTGTAGGGGGGAGTAGGTGGCTAGGGGCAGGAGTGAGAAGCTTTTCAATGTACATCCTTTTGCGTTTTGAATCATAATGTATCACCTATTAAAAATAAATATTTAAAAGTTGCATACTTGCTTTGTTTCCTATCTCCTTAAAGACAATGATAAGTTCATAAGAACACACACCTCGTTCTTTCTGGCTCACTATTGCTCCATAGCATTTAACACAATACCTGGCACCTAACTAGTGTTCAATAAGTATTTAAAGAATGAATGAAGGTCTCTTCCAGCTTGTGGTTCCAACTTCAGAGTTTCCAGAATATAAGAAAGAAAGAGCTGGGCACAGTGGAAGCATGCCTGTAATCCCAGGGACTTGGGAGGCTGAGACAGAAGGATTGCAAATTTGAGGCCAGTCTCAGCAATTAGTGAGACTCTGTCTCAAAAAATAAAAAGAACTGGGGATGTAGCTCAGTTATAAAGCATCCCTGGGTTCAATCCCCAGTGTCAAAAAGAAAAAGAAAAAAAGGAAGGAAGAAAGCTAGGCATGGTGGCATATGTCTGTAATCCCAGCTAGTTGGGAGGCTGAGGATGGACTATCACTTGAGTCAGGAGTTCAAGGCAAGCCAGGGTAACAGTGAGATCCTGATGAGTAGCTGTAAAGGACAGGCTTGATCACAGATGTGCAAACCAAGTGAGAGCATATGTGGCCAAAAGAGGACAGTAGTGTGCTTAGACCACACAATACCTATTAGGGCTTTTGGGTAAGACGGCTTCAGAAACAGGCAAAGAAGCCCTCTTTCCTGTGGCTTCAAGACTTTCAGGATCACAACAGTGAGATTCCAAGACTGTGCCAGAGTCTCAACTCCCTGAGGTCAGGAACTGGGTTTGTGTATAGGAACTAGTATATTCAGAGCATGGCATGGAATGAACAAAAGAATGGATGGAGAGATGAATGAATGAAGGAATGAACGCATTTTAGAAAAACGCCAGAACCAAGAGGTGTCATACACCATCTGGCCAGAAGGTGGCACTAGAGCATTTCTGAGAGTATTTTAGCCTGATCCTTTGAGTCTGAAGTGTAGAACCCTATTTTGACTGGTGAACAGACAGGATAGAGTTGAAGTGATTTTAAACAAACGTATTAAGGAATTTTCAGAAGAGACACAGCTGCGCCAGGAAGGCCACATCCCCACACAGAATTAAAAGCTATAGAGGAAGACAGGTTTTAATTGTTCCCTTAGGAACCTGGGAAAGGAGGATTAAGTTTGAGGCATTTAGGGAAGGTTCACAGAAGAGATGACATTTGAACTGAACCTAAAAAGTGAGGAGCATTTATTTGGTTTAAGGTAGAGAGAACAGACTCATGGGAAATTGGAGGAATAAAGTGAATTGCCAAGGATGACTGGATTATCCTGCAATTGATGGGTGATGAAAGGGTAGGGGAAAAGTCCTACGATGGCATCACAGGACTGTTGTAAGTACTATGTGAAATTTAGGCCCATCCCTGAGCCTGGCACATTTTTCGTGAGTGGTCAATAGATGCGGTCAGCATGTGACAGGGATGGCAAGGGAGATAGAAAAGTTGAATCAGCAGTTTGAACCCTAATTGATGAGTACATTTTTATGGAACTATTTATTGAGCTTCTAATTTGTGGAGGGTCCAACATGGACTCAGTTGCCAAGTCCAGTAGAGAAGACTTGTACACAAGTAAGGAAGATTTCATGTGCAAAGTGATAAAGGGCCTAAGAAAAATTTCCTTTAAAAAAAAAAAAGTCAGGGGACTCAAAAACTTGTTGAATTAAAGAAGCCCAAAGCAAAAAAAGGAGTAAAGACTGCTTGATTCTTTTTATCAAGTTCTAGAACTGGTAAAACAATCTATGGTGATAGAGGTCAGAAGAATGCTTCCTGCTGGGGTATTGAGTAGGAGGAAGTGAGGGACCTTTCTGGGTTGTTGGAAACCTTCTCTGTCTTGATCTGATAGTGGACACCTGGGTACATGCAAAATATTTCAAAATTCATCCGACTCACTGGGCTTGGTGGTACATGGTGATGCACACGTGCAATCCCAGCAATTCAGGAGGCTGAGGCAGGAGGATCACAAGTTCAAGGCCCACCTCAGCAATATAGCAAGGCCCTAAGCCACTTAATGAGATCATGTTTCAAAATAAACAAATAAAAAGGGCTGGGGGACTGGGGTTGTGGTTCAGTTGTAGGGGACTAGCCTAGCATGTGTGAGGCCCTGGGTCTGATCCTCAGCACCACATAATAAATAAATAAATAAAATAAAGTTCTAGAAAAGAAAAGTCCTTTTAAAAAAAGGGGTCTGGGGATGTGGCTCAGCACCCTTGGGCTCAATTCCCAGATGCCCCCCACTCAAATATTCATCTAACAATATACTTAAACTTTATGTACTTTACTCTGTGTAAATCGTGTCAGGAAAAAACAAATGTCAGAGAAGTTTCCAGAAGGGAGCATTTCTCTCTTCAGAGAACAGAGCAGGCCTCGTGGTGGGAGAAGGAACTGCAGGGGGGAAATGGTCTCTCACTTGGTGGCTTAGTGATGGAGGAGCTCAACAAAGCGTTTAAAGTTCCCTTAATGGAGTCAGGAATCATTAGTAAGTGGTTTTAGAGATTATTTGCTGTTTACAATGCAAAAAAGATAAAAATGTTTGGGATTATATAATTGCAAAAGTCATGGTCAGGGAGGTAATTATCAAGTGTAACATGAGTGTTCTATTTTGGGCCTTATTGCTAGCTCTTCTGGCCCTTCATTCCCTTTGGCTAATGTGATTGGGAGTTGTTTTGCTAGCTCTCTTCTGTTGGAGGCATCTGGATGATGGGAGGCGATGGGTGAGGGGGATGTGGTGGGGAATGATAAATCACATTTCTGCTGGTCTTTCCTGTTCACAAGACGTCTGTGCACCTCTGGGAGGGAGGCAGGGTATGAGATATGGAGTTGATTGTAAGCAATAGAAACCGATTCTCGGAAACTTAAGCAGAGAAGAAATGTGCCAAGAGGTTGTCAAAGAGCTCCAAGAATCAGAAGGAAAACTGGAGGTCCAGAAAAAGGGCAGGAATTAAGGAAGGTTTATTTAAAGCCCTAAATTGTAGGGTTTTTGTTTCTTTTTTGTTTTTGTTTTTTGTTTTTGTACCAGGGTTTGAACCCTGGGGTACTTAACCACTGAGCCACATCTCCAACCCTTTTTTATATTTTATTTAGAGACAGGGTTTCATTGAGCTGCTTAGGGCCTTGCTAAGTTGCTGAGGCTGGTTTTGAACTCAAGATCCTCCTGCCTCAGCCTCCTGGGCCACTGAGATTACAGGTGTGCACCACCCTGCCCAATTGGGTCTTTGTTTCTGTAACATAACTATTTTACAGTTTTGGAATGATCAAGACCTATTTGTTTGTTTGTTTGCTTTTTGTTTTTGTTACCAGGGATTGAACCCAAGAGCAATTAACCACTGAGTCATATCCCCAGCCCTTTCTATATTTTATTTTGAGACAGGGTCTTGCTGAGTTGCTTAGGGCCTTGCTAAGTTGCTGAGGCTGGGCTTATTCTATACAAGATCCTCCTGCCTCAGTCTCCTGAGCCACTGGAATTGTAGGTGTGTGACACTGAGCCTATCTTAGGACCAATTATTAAAGGGAGAGTGAGCGTGGACCTGGGTGACGGGAAGTAGATTGACCAGCAGAGGAAAGAGGTTTCAAGAGGCAACTGCTGCATGAGTAAAGGCAGGAGAGTAGCAAGGGAGGTGAGGCGGTGGGGCATATGCCAACTGTGCAAGAGAGCAGTGGACAGCGTGAGTGGGGGGGTGGCTCCATTGTGCAGCTCTCTCTGCCTCTGTGACAGCTTTGCCTTCAAGCCTGTGGGCAGCAAGGACCCTCTGGAGGCTTCTGAGCAAGGGAAGGAGGTTTTCTCTTTGCACTTTTAGAAGAATAATCTGGTACCCCTGAGAGGTGTGTGTGAAGCAACAGGAATTTGGAGCTGGGTCAGCTGACAAAGGGAGCAGTAGTGTTAGCGGCTCCCGAAAGAGGAGAACCAAGAAAGGGCTCTAGTGCCTGGGTCCTTGGAGGCCGGGGAGGGAGCAGTTTTGGGGTGCTCTGGGATTGAGGCCAGTTTGCAAAGTGCTAGGGACTGAGTGGGCAATGAGGAGTGGACCAGGCAGGGGAGATGGGGATGACCAGAACCAGCTCTCAGTCACAGTTCCTGCCTGTACTGCCCTCAGCTCTTTCTGGGCTTCCCAGTCCCAGTCACAGCCCCCTCCTCACAACTGAGCTTTGCCTCTGGAAACTTCTCCAGCCTGAGAAAGAACCTTACCTAGAGAGACCTTCGATGTGAAAGGGGAGACTTGGGGCAGGGAAGGGACTTGCCAAGGTCACACAGTCAGGAGGAGACAGTACTGATCACAAAACTCCATCTCCTCTGTCCTGTCCAGGGCTCTTCTGTCCAATCCTGGGGTAGACAGATCTCTCCTGAAAAACTGTCCCTGACTGAGCCCTTTCATGGGGTTGTTTCACAGCCTTGTGTTGTGTACATAATTAATTGTATTGCATATTCAATGCCTGGTTCTATTTATTTGCTTAATTTTTGCTGTTCTGGGGATTAAATCTAGGGCTTCACACACATGCTAGGCAAACCCTCTATGCTTATAATCTCTATGCTTTTAATCCCACTTACTCAGGAGGCTGAGGAAGGAGGATCACAAGTTTGAGGTCAGCCTCAGCAACATAGTGGGACCCTGTCTCAGAATAAAATATAAAAAAGGGCTGAGGATATGGCTCAGTGGTTAAGTGCTCCTGGGTTCAATCCCCAATACCAAAAGCCAAACCAAAACAACAACAAATATTCCTTCTGAAATGGTAAACTTGTATGTTATGTATATTTAATTTTAAATATTAAATATCAGCAGCATTTTCCTTGCTAAGCTGACTCGTGGTGGGGAGATGATCTCTTTTGGACCACATACCTGTGTGGCCTTCTGCTTATGCAAAGCAAGCCCAGAGTGGATGTGGTGGGCGAGAGGGAGTCAAAGACTGAACTACTTGGCACAGAGGCAACTAGGGACTTCCTGGGTAAAGAAATTGTGAGGTTAATGGCTTTTGTTGGCATTTGGTTGTAGATGTTGTTCTTGTTTTCTTTCTCTGGAAGGCCCAGGAAATGGGTGTGGGGCAGTTTGTTCACAGGAAAGGTGGGCAGGGACAGGAGAGGTTGTCTGAGCAGCGTGGGAGGTTGAGGGTCCTGGATGTCTACATTTGAGTTTTCCTGTAGGATGTCACTTTCCTTTACTGAGCGGCAGTGTCCTTGTGACTCACCCTGTTGGGAGAAATCCTAGGTCTTGGCTAGCAGCAGTGAAGTCTCAAGTGCATAAAGGCAAGCCTTCGCACATTCACACCTGTCAGGAAAACCTGCGGAGAGGAGCACTCGGCTCTTTCCCCCTAGGAAAGTAAACAACTGCCCCCAAATTGACCTAGTGTTACCAAGGGAACCTGTATAGGGGCCTGGTGGTCTGATCTCCTGTGGCACATTGTGATTGGGCAAAAGGTCTATAAAATGTATGGCTATCCCTGGAATAAATGAGTTTGCAGGCTGCTCACCACAAGCCTGCTTCTACCCAACTCCCGGAGTCTGGGGTCTTGACTCTGAGGCCCTTACTGCACTCCTCCATCACCCCAGCAAGACTGGTTAGCTGGCCTACCTGGCCATGGTTAGCGCGAATTGGGGAGTGAAGGGAAGAACAGAGGGACTGTGTCTAAACAAAGGTGATGTGGAACCTCATGGTGCCCTGAAAAATGGATGGTGGGGGAGAAAGCAGAGCAGCTGTCCAGGGTGCAGGGAGACCAGATGTTTGGCTGTGCTTTATTGGTTAAGCTGTGAGGTTTTTCTTCTTACTTTTCTCTGTTGATGCTGGGGAGTGAACCCAGGGCCTTGCACATGCTGGGCAAGTGCTCTACCACTGAGCTACACCCTGGCCCTGACGTGTGAGTTTTGGAGTCAGACATTTTGTTTTTGTTTTGGTACCGAGGGGTTAACCCAGGGGTGCTTAACCATGGAGCCACATCCCTAGACACTCCCCAGCTTCGTTTTTATGTTTTATTTTGAGATAGGGTCTTGCTAAGTCTTTAGGGCCTCACTAAGTTGCTGAGGCTGGCCTTAAACTTGTGATCCTCCTCTGCCTCAGCTTCCCAAGTGGCTGGGATTACAGGCGTGTGCCACCAGGCCTGGCTCAGACAGTTTTGTTTTGATCCCTGGGTCTCCCTTAGAAACTGTGTGATATTGGGCAAGTTAATGGACTTCTTAGTGTTGATTCACTATTAAATGAGCCTAACAATATCTCATAATGCTGCTATGAGTGTTAAATGAGATATTATGAGTGTATTAGTGTATAGTGTCTGTCACATAGAATTGAATTCACTCCAATGATGGGAGATTGAACTCTTTGGTTCAGATATTGAAGGGAAGGGGAAGCCAAAAAGAATACAAAGCAGGAGACACTCACGTTGTTATCATCAATTGTTATCCTCTTGATAATCATTTCTGTCACTTGGGATGTAGACTTTCAGTTAACTTGTCAGGTTTTTCTTACCTTCCTTCCCTTGTGAACCCTCTTGAAATGCCCTTTGTAACCAGATTTTACCCAGAGGAGGAGCTTCAGGGAACCTGGGTAAGGGCAGGCTGGGGTACCAGGAGGGAGGCCGGGCTTTCTCCTGAGCCCTTCAGTTCTCTCTGATCTCAGGGCCCACAGGCAGCGAAGCTGGGGAACTTCAGGAGGGTGCTGGGGACTGCAGAGAGAGGAGGACTTCCTTCTCTAGAAATCAGGCCTGGGACACAACTGGGAGGGAAAGCTGTGGAAATGGACACTGCCTTGTTAAGCTGCCTGCCCTTGAGGGTAAGTGGAGGGCAGCCCTGGCTCTGGCAGGCAAGTGGTCAGGACTGAGCTCTCCTGAGGGAAAGACGGGACAATCCGGGTTCCTCACACTTGCTATGGAAAGAGAAGGGAGAGATGGGCCATTTGTGTCTCTTCAGGAGCTTTCTTTTAATTTTTGTAGCAGCTTGAAGAACAAAATGAATCACGTTTCCACATGCAGTGGAGAAGGAGGCTCAGCCTCTCTCCTTGCCCCCTCTTCCCCATCTTCTCCTAGTGAGGAGGGACCTGCCATCCCCTCCTCTTCTATAGGATTAATGGCAGGTAGAGATTTATTTACTTATTTTATTTTATGTACCAGGGATTGAACCTCAGGGTGCTTAACTACTGAGCCACATACCTAGACTTTCTTTTCTTTCTTTCTTTTTTATTTTGAGACAGGGTCTTGCTAAGTTGCTTTAGGGCCTCACAAGTGCTGAAGCTAACCTTGAACTTGTGATCCTCCTGCCTCAGCCTCCCATGTCAGTGGGATTATAGGCTTGCACCACCTTGCCGTGCTGTGTTTACTTATTTTTAAAATGAAAATAGCTTTGTTGGATTTGTTTCCTGCTTAGTGTAAAAGATTAAGATATTTGCACAAAGAAATATATCTATATATATTTCTTTTATATCTATATGAAATAAAATCACATATCATTCATTATCCAGAAATAGCTCCTTCTAACAATTTGGTGTTGGGTTTTCTGAAATTTGGTGTTTTCTTCTGCATTCATATCCAGGCACCCAGAAGTCAGCTGTTATTAGACTGTGACAAGATGAGTTGGAATCCACACAGTCTGGGGTGACCTGAGGCCTAGAATTTAGGTACTTTTTATATTTCCAAAAAAATCTACATGGCAGGAGAAAGCGTGTATGTATGGAGGGTCGAAGGGTGAGGTTATGTCACAGGAATACTAATGATTTAAAATTGATCGTCGCTGATGGGCAAGGTCTTTGGGTCCCTGTTCAGGTGGGTGCTCCATTGCCCTCCTCTTGTCCTTGTTTCCTGGTGGTCCCAACCATCCCCATCTCCTTGGCTCGCTCTCTGAGAGCTGATGCCCTTGGGTTCACACTCTCCTCCTCAAGTGGCTTATCAGATTATCTGCCAGCGAGACAGTTCCCTTCCTGAAGAGTCTGCTGCCATCTGTTAAGACCACAGTTCCTTTCGTCGTGCTAGACACATCCATTTTTTTAAAAAAAGCAAAAATGGGCTCAGTCAATATATTCTCTATGACAACGGCGCTGATACTTTCTTCTCCGTTTTAGGAAAGAAGAAACTAAAAAGAGCAAGTTGTGGCTTTTGCCTAAAACCCGCTCTACCCAGCTGTTGGCAGTCAGGCCTTCCAGTTAGTCGGAGCAGTGACCTTTTGCACAGTCACGCACATGTCCACCTAGTGTGTTAGATGTGGAGTTTCTCTTCACCGTTTCTTCCCCTGACTAGAACGTGAACTTAGTGAGGCCATAGGCCATGTCTGCGCTGCTCATTGCTCTGTCTTCAGTACTAAACGCATAGTAGGTCCTATCCGGCAGAAAAACAGCCAGTGGTGTACATGTGTAGAGAGATTTATTTTAAGGAATTGGCTCATGTGATTATGGAGACTGGCAAGTTCAAAATCTGTGGGGTAGTCTGGCAGCCTGGTGACCCCGGAAGAGCCGATATGGCAGTTTAAGTCCAAAGGCTGTCGGCTGCCTAATTCACTGCTTAGGCAAAGTCAGGCTATTGCTCTAGTCAGGCCTTCAACTGATTGGACGAGGTCCACCAAACATTGTGGAGTGTCCTCTGCTTTACCCAGAGTCCACTGATCCCAATGAGAATCTCATCCAAAACACACTCACAGAAACACCCAGAATAAAGCTTGGCCAGATATCTGGGCATTGTGGTCCAGGCAAGTGGACACACAAAATTAGCTATCTAATGTAGGAACATGATACATATTTGTGGAACAGGGGCTGAGTGAATGAATGAAGGGACTTAAGGAGGGTAGTCCCTGAGTCCTGCACCTGGCAGAGAAACCCCAGCTGGGAGGTAGCTCAGGGGTAGAGCACTTGCCTAGCATGCATGAGGCCCTGAGTTCCATCTTCAGCACCACAAAAAACAAAAATGAAAAAACAGGCTTTCTGAATTTGATGTAGGCAGGCAGCTGTCCTCTCACCCCCCCTACAAGGCTTGTTAGGTGACCAGAGCCAGCCTGGGGCCGTTAGCAGAGCAGGGAAGACATTCTACAAGCACTTTACATTCTACCTACTCTCACATCTGGCTTCGTTACAAAATGCTCATGTCTGGCATTGTTACAAAATAGCTCTTTTCATAGAAAACACTTATTACCAGTGTGACCTGAAGCAACTGGGAATTTATTCTCTTATCAAAAGGAAAGTCACAGCTAAAACTTCTCCTGTAGGCTCAAAGAAGCTGTGAGTAAGACTAGGGCTTCGCTGGGGATATCTGGCCTCTAACTAAGCCCCTCCTCAAATCATTTTTTTTTTCTTTTCTTTTTTTTTGGTACAGGGAGTTGAACCTAGGAACACTCTACCACTGAGCCACATCTTCAGCCTTTTAAATTTTTTCTTCTGAGACAGGGTCTCACTAAATTGCTTACAGTCTCACTAAGTTGTTGAGGTTGACCTCAAACTTACCATCCTCCTGCCTCAGCCTACTGAGCAGCTGGGATTACAGGTGTGCACCACCACACCTGGCTCACTGCCCACTTCTTTGTATTTCTACCCTCCAGTCCGCACTGTGCTACTTCCAGTTCTCAGTATAGACCTTGCAGGGAATTTCCTTCCCTGCGTTTCACCTGGTCCTGTTCCTGCACTTGGAATGCACCTATCCCTCTTCTACGTTTCATTTCTTTATTCATTCACTCAACAGTTTCTTCTCCCCAGTGGTGGGGGTGGAACTCAGGGCCTTGTGCATGCTAGACAAGCGCTCTAACACTGAGTTACACCTCCAGTCCTACAAATATTTCTTAGGTGCCTACAAGAGGGCAGGTGCTCTCTTGCACCGGAGGCACATTGATGAACTAGAGAGATGAGGTCTCTGTCCTTCTGGAGCTTGCAATCTGGGATTGGCAAAACAGACAGAACTCAAGCCGGTAATTGAACAAGATAATTTCAGGTGGTAACAGCGCTGGGAAGGAAGTAATGACAGGTTACAAGCAGGTTGGTGAGAAAGAGTATAGGACGGGGGCGGGATGTAATTTAGAATGGCGCTCAGGGCTGCTGAGTGGGGGTTCGAATACGCCCCAGTTGTGGCTAGGCTGGAGTATTTACTTATTCAATAAACACATCTGGAGTGCTCACTAATGGGTGACCAAGTGTTCCAGATTTCCAGGATCTGAGAGGATTCCATGGCAAAACCAGGAAGGTCCAGGCAAACCAAGATTGTTGGTCATCCTGTCTCCTGTGAGCCAGGCTGAGTGTGACACCTGAGAAGGCAGAGCCCGCGGGTGGTGAGATCCATCTCAGCTTCGGCAGAGCAGAGGAGGCTGCTCCATGGACAGAGCAGAATGGAGGGAGGAGAGGCAGGGAGCGAGTCCCCCGGATGCTATTCTTGGTCCCAGAGCCTTCCTACAGCCTGGGTTTCCATTACTTGCAACCAGAGTCCTAATTGACAGAGACAATCCCATAAATAACCGGAACCCAGGAAGCGCGTGCCTTCCCAGAGGTGTCTGCAGTCTGGGGTGCAGCTATGGTACAGTGAGAAAGTGCCTTGCCCATTTGGCTACGTCCCCGGGAAAACCTGCCCCATCTATTTGACTCAAGTGATGGTCTCTGTCTCTCAAACCCCCAACAGCTTTAATGACTCTCTCATGACACTGCCGCCTCCTTTATGTCTTGTAAGTCGTCTTGCAGACTGTACAGATTCACGTATGATTCATTGTTCATAGTGTCTAGCATATTCTTTTTATAGAAGTGCTCAGGCCAATTATTACAGGCACGGAAGGAGCTCTGCACACCTGAGGGGAGTGAATATGAGACTCTCACACAGGCAGGGCTGGGGTGTGGCTCGGTGGTAGGGCGCTTGCCTTGCATGCGAGAGGCCCTGGGTTCAATCCCCAGCACCACAAAAAATTAAAAAAAAACCCAAACCACGCTGGAGGTGGAACCCAGAACCTCCCACATGGTAGGTAAGCCTTTTACCACTGAGATACACTTCCAGCTCATGAGGACCTTTAAATAGTTTGTAAAGTACTTATAATCTTTCTAAACTAACTTATCCAGTAAAAATATACTAATTTTCTTTTTTTAAAATATTTTTTAGTTGTCAATGGACCATTTATTTATTTATTTATTTATTTATTTATTTATTTATTTATTTATTTATTTATATGTGGTGCTGAGAATCGAACCCAGTGCCTCACGCATGCTAGGCAAGCGCTCTACCACTGAGCCACCACCCTAACCCACTAATTTTCTTTTAAGGTTTATATTCTTCCCACCAAGAATTTGAGGTGACATATCAAATACAAAATATCAAATATGTATCACACACCAGAAGTATGAATAGAGAAGAAAATCAAGGAAAAGGAGAAAAAGGAATACAAGTTTCTTAAATTCCACATTCATGGTAACCTTTTTGCTACTTCTTCAACTGAAAGAATTAAAAATGCAACAATGATCATGAAAAAAAAAAAAAAGAAAGAAAGAAAACAACAATAACAACAACAACAAAACCATGCAAAAGAATCTCCCACAGCCAGGAGCGGTGGCACAGGCCTGTAGGTGAACTATTCAGGAAGCTGAGGCAGGAGGGTCCCAAGTTTAAGGTCAGCCTGAGCAACTTAGCAAGACTTTGTCTCAAAAGAAACAGGACTGGGGATGCAGCTCAGTGGGGGAGCTTTGGCCTAATACGTGCGAGGTCTTGGGATTGGTCCCTCGTACTACAAAATCAATCAATCAATAAAAAGGAAACTCTTCTTTATGTGGTACTGCAGTACATAAAGCCCATTAGATGGGCGTCTGACTCTTCAGAATTTGAATATTAGTAATCATACTAACAGCTATTTATTTGGTGCCTATTTTATGTGCCAGATGAGGGGAGAAATACCCTGTGGCTCAGAGAAAGTGATTTGCCCACCATCTTTACATGTCACAGACTGACCACAGAGCCTCCTTTTCAAGGTGCAAAGGGCCCCTCCGGGATTGTGGAGTGGAGTTCAACGCCTCTGCCAGGTCTCTTGTGGTCTGACTGGTGTCTTTTGGGCCAGCTCTGTCCTCACCCTCGTGAAGAGGACAGGCCTCTGGTCACTTGGCTTGCCAGTCTGGCCAAGTTGGGAGAATCGGGCTCCCTGGAGCTGCTGTGGTTGCCATGGTACCTTCCCTGGGCTCCTCTAGTGTAAACCTGGGGGCGAGCTGTTTTGAAGCAAATGGAGAAAACAGAAAAATTCTCCCACTTAGGCAGGCAACTAGCAAACAGCCAGCCTCTCCTTGAAATTTCTTCCAACGCCTTGTAGGTGGGTCCCAGGGTGGTGGAAGCCAATGCCTTCACTTCACAAGTGAGAAAACTGAGGCCAGGTTGCTTAGCATTTCCCAAAGAGGTTAGAGGTTTTTTTTTTTTTTTTTTTTTTTTTTTCCTTTGTTTTTGTTTTTTGGCAGTGCTGGGGATTGAACTCAGAGCCTCACATGTGCTAGGCTGAAAGAGGTTTTGTACCTTGGATAGAGGGTGTCTGGAACCAGAGAGACCTGGGTTCCAATCCAGCCCCTGCCTATATGGAGTGACCTGAAGTAAGACCCTGAATCCAGGATTCCTCACTGTAAATGGGGACCATAACTCACTTCTCTGAAAGAGTTCTCTGAAGGAAATCACGTACATCCAGCACTTTGCAAAGTGTCTGGCACGTGAGAAGATGCCCATGTCCTAGGTCACCCTGCCCAGCGTGGGAAAAAGTATTATGGGACTTGGGATGTAGGTTCTGGTTTTAACTCTGCTCCTAACTTTCTGTGTGACTCATCCTTTCAGTAAACTGAAGGAGGGTGGGACCGGATGATGCCTAAGCATTCTTTGCAATTCTACAATTCTGTGCTTCTGGTGACAGGATGCTAATCCGAGGGCTCCTAAAACTGTGTTTGCTTTACTGTGTCACTCTCTTTCATTACCAGACTGGCTCTGGGGCCCAACCAGGAGGCCAGCACCCTGAGGCTGAGGGCCCCTTTGTAGGGAGAGGAAGAGATGTCTCTGAACACAGACTCCCCCTGTGGCTGGGTGTCAGCACCCACCTGGCTCCCTAGAGCCTGCCTCTGGCACAGGCTCTGTGGGGAAGAGAGAGACAGAGGGAAGGGGATAAAAGACAGCTTGGGAAGAGACCCAGACTTGTCATTGGGAGGACCTATTAGACAAGGTCAACTGAAAGCCATTTTTGATGCCTTATCTTCGGAGTGTGGGTACATGGGCTGGGCAGGTCGGATGCTCATTGCTGAGGATGAGGGAGGACAGAGGGAGTGTGTAGGTGCCAGGATGCCCGTGGGGGCCCAGCAGGAGGGCTTGGCGTGGGGCAGGAGGCTGAGGGATTAGTGGAGAAGAGCAAGCAGAGAAAGAGAAGAACTGGTGGCCTAAGGAAATGACAGCTTGAAAGAAAAATCCGGAGCCAGGTGGAGGATTTCACAGCATGTCTACTTCCACCATCAGGCTGTTTGCTCACTGCCCCTGGAGGCTGGCAGGGAACATTGTGCACTGCTCTCGGAGGGGAAGTCCAGAGAAGGCCTACTCCCTACTGGGCCACCCCTGATGGCCTGGGATGCTGGGCCCATGTCACAGGGTCCCCTGGCCTTTTGCCTGTAGCACCTTGGCCTGAGTTCATGGCGCTCCCCTTGGAACTAGACCGGGGAACTCTGAGGTTGTCCCACACTCTTCTCCCAGTCTCTGTCCCTTCCCTGCTGCTGCTCACTCATCCTCCAAGTCCTTTCTGATCCCTCCCCTCATCATACCCTCTACTTCAAATAAAGGAGCAAACAAGTCCTGTAATTCGATGTGTGAGAATTAATTCAGGCAGGATCCAGCATACCTTGCAGGACCTGTACCCAACATTAGCTAAATCGCAGGGACAGATTGATCTAAAACCCAGTTTACCTCGACCCACAGGATCAAGGAAGGAAGGATAATAAGCATGGCTATTATTAATATTAATGTTAGACATGATTATTGATAGTAATAGTAGTAACAGAGAATGCTACAAATGTTTCCCATGTTTCAGACTCTGGAACAAGCTCTCCATTTGCATTGCCTTATTTATCTGTATAAGTATTGTTAGCCAGGTATGGTGTCTCATTCCTGTAATCACAGGTTCTCAGGTGACTGAGGCACGAGGATCACAAGTTTGAGGCCAACCTGGGCAACCCAGGAAGATGCTGTCTTAAAATAAAAAATAAAAAGACCTGGTAGTGTAGCTCAGTGGTAGAGAAACCCTGGGCTTAATCCCCAGTACCCAGTACCCGCCTCCAAAAAAAAAAAAAAAAAAATAGTGTTGTCATCATTGCCTCTTAACAGATGAGGAAACTGAGGCTTGGAAAAGTTCAGATACTTATCAAGGGTCATGTAACTTGCATGAGACCAAACCAGTGTTGGAAGGAGTCTATATTCTTTTTTTTTCCTAATATTTTTAGTTGTCAATGAATCTTTTTTATTTTATTTATTTATATGTATGCGGTGCTGAGAATCAAAACCAGGGCCTCACACGTGCCAGCTCCCAAGTCTATACTCTTGATCACAGAATTCTACCTCCTAGTCTCCAAGTAGAAGCATTCTTGCCAATAAGCCTGAGTCAGGTATTTTGTTGTAGAAATGCAAAATGGATAAATATATGAGGGTACTATTAAAGGGAAGACAGCTAAGAGTAGACAGGGGGCCAGTCCCACAATCCCAGGCACAAGGAGATAGAAGGAGATTTTGCAGTTTCAATTCCTCTAAGCTGCCATTATTCTGAAAAGGCTGATCTCACCTGTTTTATGTTGATACCTATTCTAGACCTTCTGGTAGTTTCTCTAACAGGTATATATGTGTTTTCTCCATGACATTCCAGTGAAAACCAAATTGTATCTAATGAACTCTGCCTCTGCTCCATCCATCAGAGTTATGGGAAAAACCAGTTGCAGTAACCTGAGACTTGGATGGAGGATGAGGTCTAGTCCTTCCACTCTTTTGAGGTTTACATGATCCTGGAAACTGGGACAAAGACCTTTGGCATTTGATCCATCAAAGTCTTTTCTGAGGTGCTTTTGTCCAAGCCTCAGGGTCCATTCAGAAGCAGGAAACTCTCTGTTCTGTTGACCCTGAACTTGTTGCAGAATTTTTCTTGGGTCATCCATCAGTCTTCACTTAAGCCAGGCGTGATGGTTCATGCCTGCAATCCGAGCAGCTTGGGAGGCTGAGGCAGGAAGATCTCAAGTTCAAAGTCAGCCTCAGCAAAAGTGAGGCACTAAGCAACTCAGTGTGAGACCTTGTCTCCAAATAAAATACAAAATAGTACTGGGGATGTGGCTCAGTGGTTGAGTGCCCCTGAGTTCAATCCCCAGTACCACCCTTCCAAAAAAAAAAAAAGTCTTCACTCAAGGAACTTCTTACCTTCTTGGTCTTTCCTTTCTCAGGAATCCAACTGTCTGAGTAGCCCAGGACCACACTTCTTCAGTGGTCCATTCCCTTCACCTCTGTACAGACTCAGACCTCCTCAGCAATGCCTGGATGGGAGGGTCTTCCAGGAACTGGGGACCTGATTATGCTTTCGGGAGAGATATGCCCCAAAGCAATGGATGATGTATGATATAAACTAATCTGGGACATCAGGGAAGGAAGTGGCATCTCAGCTTGGACATGATGGAGGTGTTAGAGTGCGTCGGTGACAAGGAGCCAGAGAGGGGCAGTGGAGTGTTCCATGTGGAGGAACCACTGTCCCAGTGACAGTTGATGCATATTGAGCACTGTCTATATGCCTGGTACTGTAAAGTAGGTACATCAGTCCTTCCCATTTTATGAATGAAAGTTTGTGTGTGAATTTACAGAACTTAACTTGCTCAAGGTCACCAGGCTAGCAACTGGGTGAACTGACACTTCAGATCCATCCAGTCTAATCCCCTTACCCACTCAGATACACCTGGAGGAGAGAGAGAGAGAGAGAGAGAGAGAGAGAGAGAGAGAGAGAGAGAGAGATTTGGTGAACCACGAGGAGTTTATTTTGGCTGAAACTTAGCATGGGAAAGGGAAGATGGTATGAGAGGTAGAGAGAGGTTCAAGCGCAGAGTCCCTGCAGCTGTGGGACTGCTTGAAGGGGATGTGGGGATCATTTCAGTAGTTTCAGCAAGAAATGACGATGTGTCAGACAGGAAGGCAAGAGCCACGTGTGGTGGAGCATGCCTGCCTTCCAGTAACTCCAAAGTCTGAGACAGGAGGATCAGAAGTTGGAGGCCAGCCTGGGCAACTTAGGAGGGAGCCCTTGGCTCAAAATAAAACAATAAAAAGGGCTGGGGATGTATCTCCGTGGTAAAGCACCCCTAGGTTAAATTCCAGTCCCCCCCCCCCGCAAAAAAAGTTACCTTTTTTTTTTGCAGTGCTGGGGATCAAACCCAGGGCCTTGTGCTTATGAGGTGAGCACTCTACCAGCTGAGCTATCTTCCCCAGTCCCAAAAGTTAACTTTTTAAAACAGGGCTTGAAATGTCGCTCAGCGGTAGAGCACTCCTGGGTTAAAACAGAGTTAGAGCAGAGGCCCCAGCAGCGCCATGTTGGGGCAGAGCATTCGGAGGTTCACGACTTCGACGTCGGTGGTCCGTTGGAGCCACTATGAGGAGGGCTCCGGGAAGAATTTGCCATTTTCAGTGGAAAACAAGTGGCGCTTACTGGTTATGATGACCTTATTCTTTGGATCAGGTTTTGCTGCACCTTTCTTTATAGTAAGACACCAACTGCTTAAGAAATAGGGACGTTGTGATTCATACATTTAACAGATATGAAGACTGTTTTAAGAGGTGCAGTCTCTGAAAAATGAATCAAACTCTTGGAGTCATAGCATACTGGATATGTTTGTAAATAAACTAATGACATGAAAAAGAACCAAACAAACAGAGTTAGAGACTGGGGCTAGGAAGGTACCTCAGTGCGAGAGGCCCTGGTTTGATTCCTAGTACTGGGGGAAAAAAAAAGGAGCAGTGTCAGGATTCATGGAAGAATGGACAGGACTCGATGATTACTCAGAGGTGGGCAAGGGAAGAGAGAGAGGGTGAGATCCGAGTGAAGAATGATGCATGGCTCAGACAACTGGATGGATGGAACCCATCCTGTTTCTCTCACTGTCTGTGTCCGTGGGGATCTCACGCAGGCGCTCCCGTCTTCCTACCTATCAAATGAGGAGAATGAAACCTGACCTCCCCTTGTATCCGGATGGTGTCAGGATAAGATGAAGTCATCAATCTGGAAGTGCTTTGGAAAGTCAAAAGTACTTTGCAAATGTAAGTGGTTATTATTTTATGGTTATCTTTACGGTCCTCCTTCCTCCTGGGACTTGTAGATGGAGCCAGACTGAAAGGCAGCCCAGGGGGAGCTGCGAGGCAAGGCAGCCTCTGATTTTCCATCAGGCGGATCTGTCTCTTTGGCAGGTGGGAGCCACATTCCCACGTACTAAATTGTTAATAGCTTCCCCAGGGAGTTCCTTTCTGCTCCGACTCCTTCAGTGATTTCTGTTTCTCTGTGGCTGACGCCTTCTGATGCCCTGGGTTGGCTCAGGATTTCCCATCCAGGTTTTTTTCCTCCTATTTTGTTTTGTTTTGGTTTTCCATCTCAAGTCAGGGATGGGGCTTGTCGCATCAAGCAGGGCCCAGACTTTGATAACCCAGATATGGAGAGCTGGATCTACTCTTTGCTTCCCAAGAGTGGGGACAGACTCAAGAATCTCCTGAGTTCCAAGGGACTCATAGCTCTCACGGTGGGGGACAGCTGCTGAACAGAGGCACACAGAGCTCTTGGTGACTGCCCTACCATAGGAGGCACATGGTAAGCAGTCAGGAGCCAGGGCATTGAACCCCCATAGCCCTGGCCTGGCATCTCAGCTCTGGCTTCAGCAGGTATCCTGACCTCTGCCAAATAGAATAATAATAGCAGTAGCTTGTGCCTGTAGGGCTGCTTGAGGATGAAATGAGATAATTCACAACACACTTGGCACAGTGCAAACTCTTCACAAACGGAAGCCAACAAGATTATATACGAGGTTGTGGCCACAAATTTGAGAATCCCTTTTAAAGATAGATAGATTAGGGGCTGGGGTTCTGGCTCAGTGGCAGAGTGCCTGCCTAGCACTGGGTTCAATTCTCAGCACTGCATATAAATAAATGAAATAAAGGTCCACTGCCAACTAAAAAAGATTTTTAAAAAAGTTTCTTTTTTTTTTTTCCTAAAGCTGACACTAATGGAAGAGTGGATCCTTTCGAAGTACAGTCATCTCTAGTTGTCCTTGAGGATTGGTTCCAGGATCCCCAAACCCAGAGATACTTATGTCCCTCTTATAAAAGGTGTAATATTTGCATATAATCTACGCACGTCCTCCTGTATACTTTAAATGATGTCTAGAATACTTATAATTCCTAATACAATGTAAGTGCTACATAAATAGCTGTTACATAGTATTGTTTAGGGAATAATGACAAAGAAACAGAAGTCGTACATATTCAGTGCAGATGTCTTCCTCTCTGTCTCTGTCTGTCTCTCTCTTATTTTTTGGTACTGGGGATTGAACCAAGAGGCACTTTACCAGTGAGCTATGTCCCCAGCCCCTTTTCTTTATTTCTTATTTTGAGACAGGGTCTTGCTAAGTTGCTGGTCTCAAACTTGCCATCCTTCTGCCTCAGCCTCCCAAGTTGCTGGGATGACAGGCGTGTGCCACCAGCATAGATGGATTTCTTTTTAAAAGTGTTTTTGATCTGCAGTTGGTTGAATCCCAGAACCCATGGATATGGAGACTCAACCGTCTTCACTTGGTGTTTTGTTTGTTTGTTTTCGTTTTGTGCTGGGGATCTAACCCAGGGCCTTACACATACCAGGCAAGCACTCCCCCTCTCAGCGACACTCCCAGTCCTGACTGTCCTCACTTTGGAAGGCCATGGTGGCACCCCTTCACAAGCCTTTTGAGTTTCCATATACTCTTCCGATGTCCAACATGGGAGATATTCACATGCACTTGACATGTATGATGATTTCTTCTTCTTCTTCTCCTCCTCCTGCTTCTTCCTCTCCTTCTCCTTCTCCTTCTTCTTGTGCCCAGGGTTGCTTAACCACCAAGCCACGACCCCAGTCCTTTTTTTTTTTTTTTTTTTTTTTTATGTTTTGAGACAGGATCTCACTAAGTTGCTTAGGGCCACATTAAGTTGCTGAAGCTGGCTTAGAACTTGCAATCCTCCTGCCTCAGTCTCCCAAGGTGCTGGGATTACAGATGTGGGCCACCATGCCCAGCAACATGTATGACTTCTTAACAATTATTTCACTTGTGTCCTTGGACATTGACATGTCTCTCAGTTTCTTGATTGCAAGTTCTCACGGGAGGGACGGTTTGACTCCTCTCATGGTTTGACAGCTCATGCCTCGCAGTGTCTCTCAGTTGGCGAGTGTCCACGGTTCACCAGCTCTCCTACTTCCTGCACCTCTCTAGCTTACAGATGAGCCAGCTCAGGCCCAGAGAGGTTAAGGGAAACTTTCACAGTTTTGTGCTTCCACAAGAGCTTGCCACCAAGGAAGGATTCGAAACTCATCATGGAATGCGATTTTTAAAAACTCTTTTCAGAAGCATGGGATTGAGGGGGAGAGGGGGATGGAGGCAGAAGAAGGTAGCAGCAAACATGGGATTGTAGGTTTACTTCTCTCAGACTGGGGAGGGCCCCAAGGAGGCCATGTTCAGAAATGGTGGCAGACTCACTTGCTGATCAGCAAAAGCAAGGTGACAGGTGGTGAAACTGGAAATTAGCATTTTAGTTCCAAATAAGATGTGAGTAGAGTCCGTTATGAAAACAGTTTTCGTTGCTTAGAAGAATTCTTAGGTCTGTATTAAGCTATATCTGCCCTGTCTCCCTCTTCAAAAAGGGCTCCCCCAAGTTAGAGCTGAGCTTCTATTTTTTTTTTAATATTTTTTTCTAGTTGTTGATAGAGCTTTAATTTATTTATATGTGGTGCTGAGAATTGAACCCAGTGCCTCACACATGGTAGGCAAGTGCTTTACCACTGAGCCACAACCCCAGCCCAGAGCTGAGCTTCTTTAGGCATTCACTCATCAGGTGAGCACCTGAGTGTCAGGGACTATACCAAGATGAGAAATAGAAATGCACCAGAGCTACCAGGAAGGCGATGCACAGTGCTGACACACAGAAACATGTGGGACATTATGTGGAGAAGACAAATGTGATGCTGTGAAAGCAGATAGCAGGGTAGTCCGGTCTAGTTGGGGGTTTGGTCAGTGAAGTTTTCATGAAGGAATTGAGAGTGAAGCTGAAACTTGAAGGGTGGATATTAATACCATTTAACCCAGGGAAGTGACCTGGCCTTCCAAGTGAAAGAAACAGTATGTGCAAATGTCCTGAGGTAGGAAAAAACATGGTTTGTCAGAGGGGTCAGGGGGAAACCAGAACTGCAATAAAAAAGCCTCCTTTGTCTGGAACTGTCTTCCCACATTACTTCTCTAAGTTATCCGCCGCCACTCCACACCCAGACTTTCATGTCACCCTGGTTTTGTAAAGACCTTCCCCTTTCCTCAACTTGAACTGTCATCTTTAATGGTTTCAGAATCCCCACTGTTCCATAAGCCCAGGGAAGAGGAGCTGCACCCGGTTTCGTGCTCCAGTGGATCCCAACACTACTTGGCGCTTACATTAAATGCTCTCAGAATATTTGTGGCGCATAGGTGACCATGTGGTGGATGTTGTTAATCCCAGCAACTCGGAAGATGAATCCGAGCGACTCAGAAGACTGAGGCAGGAGATTCGTAAGTTAGAGGGCAACTTCAGCAATTTAGCAAAGACCTCTGCAACTTAGCAAGACCCTGTCTCAAAATAAAAATTAGGGCTGGGGATGTAGCTTGGTTGGTAGAGTGCTTGCCTTGCAAGCACAAGGCCCTGGGTTCAATCCCCAGCACGGCAAAAAAATTAAAAATTAAAAGTGGTGAGGATGTAGGTCATGGTAGGTGCCCCTGGACTCAATCTCCACTACCAAAAAATTGTGGAGCCAATGAATGGGGTGCAAGAAAAGCACGGCTCATGATGGTAATTTATGGAGCACTTAACTATGTGCCCGACCCAGATGAGGTTTTCGAGGTTTCACATGATTATTACAGAACCAACCTACTAGTGCAGAGCATAGGAACAAAAAGAAAATCAGATTCTCAATAAATGTGTATGCCATCCCACGTGCCATTCTTTAGACCACTTGGTTCTTTTCCAAGTCTCCTCTGATTTCATTACCGGTTTTCATCCGAATTCATTAGGGGAATGGGACGATTTTGCTTTTGTTTCTTGTCCAGGAATTTCTTGATCCTAGAAGTCTTGTGAGAAGACATGGCGAGGTGCAGAGTAGAGCGCACACTGCTGAGTTCCGTGGTCGCATCATCTAAGCACTCCGACCCCCACGACAACTCTCTGAGGGAGGGAGAGAGATTTTCCTCATTTTACAAATAAAGAAAATGAACCTGAGATGGTTTAGGGACTTGCTCAAGGTTATTCTGCTTCTTAGTGCAGAGGTGGGAGACAGGATTCACATTTAGGTTCTTCTGTCTCCAAAGGGCAAGGGGGCGGGAGGTGAGTCCAGGCTGGGGTGGGGGCGTCCTCGAGCCGGCAGAGTGTAACCAGAGAGGCAGCTGGAGGCTCCCCGGCCCATCTCCGAGCCGGTGGTGCAGCTCCCGCCCCCGGTTGCGGGCGCAGGCTGGCGGCCGCCTCCGGGCCACGTGGTGCGCGCGGCGGGCGCGTCCGAGGAGCCCGCCGCAGCTCTTGGCTCACAACGCTCCGGGCTAGACGAGCGGAGGACGCTGTGTGCAGGGCCTGTGAGGGCGGCAGGGCAGGTGGAGAAGACGCAGAGAAAGCCGGTCCGCCAGGGCGCTGCAGTAGGCGGCGTCGGGGCCGTAGCTTCGACCCTTCGCGCGCCCCTAGCGCTAGGTCCCTGCGCCCTGGGCGCACGGTGGAGAGGGACCCAGAGCCGATCACGGGGCCGCCATGGAGCCTGTCCCCTCTGCGGGCGCGGAGCTACAGCCCCCGATCCTCGCCAACGCCTCGGACGCCTTCCCCAGCGCCTTCCCCAGCGCCTTCCCCAGTGCAGGCGCCAATGCGTCGGGGCAGCCGGGCGCACGGAGCGCCTCATCTCTCGCCCTGGCTATCGCCATCACCGCGCTCTACTCAGCCGTGTGCGCAGTGGGGCTGCTGGGCAACGTGCTTGTCATGTTTGGCATCGTCCGGTGAGTTCGCTGCGGGCTGGCGCCGCGGGACCTGGCCCCGGGGTGAGGATGGTGACCACGGATTTGGATCCCGGGCCTCCGACTCCTCCAGCCTTCGCATGAGGCCCAGAGGAGAGGGTACTTCCTTTGAGAGTGGGACACTGAAATGAGTATTGTGTGTGTGTGTGTGTGTGTGTGTGTGTGTGTGTGTGTGTGTGTGTTTGTGTGTGTGTGTGTGCGCGCGCGCGCGCGTGCTCTGCCTGTGCTTGCCTAACTAACATTTAATCATCTGTGGCATCCCTTTGCTTCTGCATCAGGGTTGTGGGACAGTTTGGCAACAGTTCTTGTCTGTCAGTTTGCGAGTGGGTGATTGTGACAGTACCAGTGTATGTTTAGTCCTCCCAAACCTCAGTGGTGGGTGGAGATGCTCTACAGTGCTTTGGGCTTTTGGGGTAGATTGATGAGTGGGACACTCATCAATGGTGGGGGCAGGAGAGTGTCTTGTGTTTGTACCATGAGTGGGGGGGAAGTTACCAAGTCACATTTGGTAATTATGTTGGGATCCCTGTGTTGGTGTATGCTCGTCCAAAACTATCAGTTTGTAATTCTCTCTGAGAATGAGAGGTTGACTATATTGTTTCTTGTCAAACGTCTGAACCCCCAAGGGAGAGGGCCTCCAAAGTGGCTATGGGCACCAATCTTTGTGCAGCTGCCTGTGCTTACCAATGGAGAGCCCATGGATACAGTGGTCAATGCCAGTGGGCTGTCTAATAGATTCTCTTCTCCCTTCCCCAATGAACGTCCGGTCAGGAAAGGCTCCCATCTCCTCACACCTGCTCCCTCCCATTTTCTCTTTTCTTCCTTAAAGGTTTTTTTTCCCCCTGCCCAAGACAGCAGTGGTTGGTTTGGGCAGCAGTGGAATCTGTGCTTTGACCCTATCAAAGTGAGGTTCATTTCTTGTTATCTGTGGAGGGTTCTGGGATCTTGTCAGTCTAAAACATCACCAGCTTTTCCCAGAAGTGGCCCTCCTGATGCAGCCCTGCCAGCTCGGACCTGGGCAGAAAGGACTGAGAGGAGACTCCCATCCTTAAACAAGAAAGATGCCCTGGCATTTGCTGCTAGTTGGAAATGGGTCTCCCATGCTGTTTGATCGAGGACCCAATCCTGAGCTTCTCTGGGCAACTGTGTCACCAGGTAGGGAAGAGGGCAGATCATGGACTCAGAGGTTAGAGATGTGAACTGTGATCCCAGCTGGGTCCCTGAGACCTATATACTTCATTCACCCTACCCCAGCTTCCATCTGGCTGTTTCCCTATGGAAGAATAGAGAACCAATCTCCTTGATTGAAAAGTATGAATTCCAGAGTGTGGGGTCTCTGCCGGGGAGCATGTTGGAGCATCTAATGGCGTCTGTGAGTCTCGAGGGTCTTTGGCATTGAGGACCTCCTTGCTCCCCAGGAGGAGTGGAAGGTATGTTTCCTTTGCCTTCAGTGACTCATCACCAGCTACAATGGGAAAATTTCCCCGAGCACAGAGGGTTGATCTTTGCTTTGTGTTTTTGTCAGTGATTCTCCCCACTCTAGGCTTAGAGTCGGGCTGATGTAGGTTTAATCTCTGTTCTTCCACAAAGTGGCTCTGTGACTTGGGCGCACCTCTTGGCTTCTTTGGAGCCTCTGTTTCACCTATAGAAAGGGACGGTAATAGAACCTTCTTCAGCTGGGTTGTTGCGAGGTGTCAGTGAAAGAGTGTATCTAATGCAGCTGGCTTGGTGCCTGGACCCAGTAAATGGAAGCTGTCTGTACTACGAGGAGGAGGAATTTTCCAGATCCTGCAGAATCCAGGGCTGATTAAAGAAGGGAGCGTGAGGGAGGCACTCATCCTAAGGTGGGCCTGAGAGTGGATTCAACTGGGAGAGCTGCTTGCTCTCTAGGGGAGCTCCCGGAGCTCAAGTCTGGGAAAAGCTGAGTGGTAGTTCGTTCCTGTTTCCAGCCTTTCCCCCAGGGCCTCTGGCTGCTGGGCTGATAAGCGCAGCTTTCCCAAGACCATTGAGCAAGGGGAGGGCCTCCTGCTTCTCAGGGACTGCTCTGGAGAGGCTCTGGGCTCAGCCTGCTGGGTGTATTTCCAACCAACCTTTTGGAAATCAGTTGTCAAATGTATGCAAATGGCATAGCTGGCTCCATAGGTCCCCTCATTGCTAAGACATTTCCCTGGCCATCCGTCTGTATAACCATCTCTGGGTCTGAATGAGTTAATGCTCACCTACAACCGTGTGCAGCAGGCCTTAGGATCACCATCATCCTTGCCCTCATTTTACTGACAAATGAGGATTCTGCTGCTCATGGAGAGCCCAGGTGACTTGATCTCAGTTGCCGCAGCCAGCACCGGACCCAGAGCTAGAACCCTAGTGTTATGACTCCAGGTCCAGAACTTTTTCTAGAACTACCTGGGGAAGGGGAGAGTCAAAGCATTGCATAGAAGAGAGTGGGAGAATCCTGTCCCTCCTCTTGTTCTAGGATCCTCAGAACATGATGGGGACCTGAGAACTGTGATCCTGTATGTTACTGAGTCCACGCATTTCCGATGGCTGTCCTTGGGGGTGGGGGAATGATGGGGGCCGAGAGGCAGGCTCAGCACAGGGCAGCTAAAGGTCAAATTCTGCCAGGAAACTCCCAAGGGCAGTAGGAAGAGGACATCCCAGAATGGAGGAACAATCCCCTGGTCCCCTCAAGGAATCCTAGAGCTCTGGTCCACCTGTGATTCCCTGGCAACCCATACTGGGTCTGGCACAGCCAATGAATAAATGGGTCCATGGATTAGTCAAATAAAGGAGTGATTGAGTGAATTGTGGATCAGTCCTGAGTTTAGGCAGCTGAAGGAAGGAGAAGGCTTTCAAGGGAAGATCCAGAGGACCCCTGGGGCAGGAAAGCAAGGTAGTTCAGTGGGCAGAGCTGGGTTCTGGAGGCAGACGTGTGAATTCAAAGCCACTTAGTGCTTGCTGTGTATGTGGGTCAGCCACTTCTCTGTGAAGCTCATCCCCCCACCTAGCAACAAGCCATCCAAAGACTGGTGTGAGGCTTGAAGAAAAGGGAGTAGGAAATCTGAGCCTTTGAGACCCTGAGCCCTTTGAGAACTGGGAGGCCCTCTGTGTGAAGGAGTGAAAAGAATGCACTCATTCAAGGAAGTTCCACCGATGCTGGGATCCAACAGTGAGGAAAAAGGGAAAATGGCGCCCTGCTCTCAAAAGCCTGAAGTGTGCAGCTGTGGAAGGGCTTGTGGGGTGGGAGAGGGTCTCGCCCCATCAGAGAGATCAGGGGTGCCCTCTTTGGAACTGAGGATGAAGGATGAGGAGGGACAGCTAAGTCAGCAGCGGAGGAAGAGTGACAGGGAGGAGGGCCTGAGAAAGAGGACCGGGCATCTCAGGAGGCCAGACCACACAGCACTGCCCGCCAACAGCCTCCTCACCACGCGACCCGCCTGAGCAGCGCACTCATCCTTCTGGGTGCGTGAGAGGGGCCTCTGGGAATTGCCCTCCTAGCAGACAGGCTGTGGTTCCCAGGAAAAAGGCTTCTGTGAAGTGCAAGCAGGATCTCCCAGGACGTTTCCCCCAGGTGGAGCGTCACTCGGGCTCCTGCAGTGAGTCCTGCCGGCGTGGCGACTCCAGCTTGGGGATGCCCTGTGTCCTCCCTGCAGACCGGGACCACCCCTCCTTCCTCAGCTGTGCTGGTATCTCAGAGAGTTTCCATCAGTAGCCTTTGGTAGGGTGGATTTGGAGGGCTCAGAAGACCCCTCGTCTTTGGCAGGAGACTCCCAGTCCCCCCACTTCCTTCCTGCCCCAAACTTTGTTTGCCCACCCTGGGATCTGGGCAGAAAAATGGAGTCAGTATTTTCCCACCTGGTCTGTTCTGCAGCCTTCCTTTTCTCCCTGCCTCTACCTCTCCAGACCCTGGGTTGGGCAGTGTTGCACCCTGCTCTCTCCCCACTCTCAGTGTCCTCTGTTTCTTTCCAACCCATTTTCCTCTGTGTGATGGCTTCACACTGTACACTTCTCTGCCCTTTGATCTCTCCTCAGCTGGGTCTCTTCTGGCTTTTCTCCTTGTCTCAAAAGCCTATTGAGATCTTTGGTAAGCTGTGTGGACTCCCTGAACCTCAGTGTCTTCTTCTGTAAAATGTACCACCTCATAGGTGCCTGGGCCCTAAAGATTGGATAAGCAATGTGGGTAAAGCAACCTGTTTCCCCTGCCATCCCAGGTGACTGCCACACACACAGCAGGGCGGGAGGGTCTGGCCAGATGGCATGGGCTGTGACAGGGTCACAGTTGTGGTTGTCCCTTCTGTCTCCTGAGGTGCCAGGAGCTGCTGGGAAAAGTGCTCCACTATTAACTTTGCAGAACTGGGAATACTATGTCCCTGTCTCATTTTTGGAGACTCAGAGTGTGCTCCTTGTCTTTTTCTCTCTCTCCCCTCTCTTGCCCAGGTGAGGGTAAGGGCCAAGCATCTCCAGGCCAGAGGAGTCCAGTGAAAGGACGATGCAGTGGTAAAGGTCATAGCTAGGGGGTAGGTAGCCCTGGGTCTCAATCCCAGCTCCACCAGGTTCTATTAGTGTGGTTTTGGGCAAACAGCTTAACTTTCCTGAGCCTCGTTTCCTCAATTGGAAAATCGGGAGATCATGATTGGTGATCAGGGAGATGAAATGGAGTCATGCATATAAAGGCCTCAGTGCAACACCCTGCACATAGTAGGCCTTGATAGTTGTCAGTGCTGTGATTACCCAGTGTGCCTGCAGCTGCTGCAGGTGGGCAGAGTGGGTAGCTATTGAGGTCTGATTGTCTTCGTTCTCCACCGTGTCCCCTGTCCTTTGTCCTACATGGGCTGCACCTTTAGTCAGTCAACTAACATTTGCTGACCCCTGCTAAGCCTGTCCAGCCTCACTCCTGCTGCTCCAGACTCTTAGTGTAAGCCTTTGCCTCCTAGCACATGCCTGGGAGCCCCTGATTAGGCACAACTTCCGGGAGAGGGGCAGCTTCCCGGAGCTGTGGGATCCAGCTCAGTCACCTGATCCAGACAGAGGTGGCAATGCCTGGGACCTAGTCCTAAAGTGGGAGCTGAGGTTGGCTCTGTAGAAAGGTGGAGACTGAACATTCTAGAAAGAGGAAACAGCTTGGACAACGAAAGGACCCATGGATGGTGAGAGATCCAAGGGCAGGAGGTTCACTGTGGCCAAGTGGACAGTGCTGGGCAGGGTGGCTGTGGGGTTGGAGAGGTTTCAGGAACACAAGCAGGAAAGGCCTCCTGGGCAAGTGTCCTCCCCACTCTGGCTGTCAAAAGCCACTCTTGTGCCTTGAATGGGGTCTGGGAGTCAGCGATGAGCCTGCCAACTTACTTCCCGCCTTCTGAGATTCCCGAGGAGAGCCAAATGTTGGAGGAACTTCACGGACCAGCCCCATGTACTTGAAAGGGGTCATCTGGAGGCAGGGGGCAGAGAAGGACTGGAGGCAGGCCTGGTGTGGCTGTGCTGAGATTCCAGCTGCCAGCCTGGATGTGGGCACTGAGACTGAGCAGGTCCTTGGGTCCCATAGTTAGGTCAGTCGTGCTGGGAAATGAGGGCGCTTTGGGTCACAGGCCAGAAGATGAAGATTTGGGAACAATCTGTGCAGATGATGAATTTGCTGTGGGGGTGGATTGCATGGGGAGAGACTCAGTGTGGGGAAACCAAAGAGGCTGGCTCAGAGCAGTAGAGAGAGCTCATGACCTTGGACGGGTCCTGGAGACTCTGGCCTCAGCGTCCTCTGTCTGGAATGCAGGGCCGCTGCCTAGGAGGAAGCAGGAGGCTGGGTCCTGGTGATTTCAGGTGAGACTGAGCAGGGAGAGCAAGCAGCAGCCCTGGTCCCCTTCCCACTGCATCTCCTGGCCTTGCCTGAAGCCTGCCACTTCCTGGGTCTTGGGTTCATCCCCTGGGGAATGTGTGTGACTCACAGAGACACTGGCAGGAGTCGCTGAGTAGCCTCTTCCTGAGCCTCTGCAGCATGCACCACAGACCTTCAGCGGGAGCGTCCTGTTCTCATTCACAGATGAGGATGCGGAGCTGCTAGGGAGCAAGTGCCCCTCACAGCAAGAGGGGCAGGGTCCAGACTGGAACCCAGGTCATTCTGACTCCAAAACCATTCACTGTCCACTCCACCTGTGCCAACCAGGAGGCACATGGGGAATGGAGGCCAGTGCTGGGGAGAGAAACAGGAGACAAGGTGGGGAGTGGGCAGATTTGTCTGCAGATCTCTGAGGCCTGTATGTGGGGTCAAAGCCATTGAGGGCCTGGATGTTGGAGCCAGTGCCACCCCACTGTGACATTTACTGAGAATGAGCTTGAGCAATACTTTCATGCATCATGTTGGTGAGCCTCAGTTTCCTCATCTGTGAAGCGGGAATGGTGACGGACTCTCATAGTTCATGAGGTGTGATGTGAAGGGCTTCAGCCCAGAGCCAGGCATTTAGTATCCCATCAATGTTTTCAGAGATTCTGACTTTTAGGTGAGGAGCGAGGCTTGCTTCTCATTCATTTGGTTGAATTATTGGCATAAAAGAGGAACTAGAATTATTGGATGGATGCTATAGGGAAACTATCAGCTCAACATTCGAAATTTTCTTTTAAAATAAAGATAACAAAGGTAGTTATTTCAGAAAACATGGAGACGATTCCGTGGAGACAAGTGTTACCCATGAACTGCCATAAAGAAAAGCTTTGTCATTTTGATTTCCTTTCTTTCTCAGCCCCCTTCCTCTTTTTCTCCACACACACACACACACACACACACACACTTAATGAACTCACAATCACACAATGAAACTGGGATCACAGCATATGTGCTTTCGCTTATATCACGAGCTCGTTCTCATTCTTTGAAAACATGATTTCTGTGGGGCGCAGTGGTGCCCACCTGTGATTCTAACTAGTTGGGAGACTGGGGCAGGAGGATCACAAGTTAGAGGCCAGACAAGCATTAACTTGAGGCCCCTCTCGCCACAGCTGAGAGTCAAAGAAGAATGATTTTCAGAGGCTGTGACCTCAGCATGCCCCCACCCCCAGCAGATGTCAGGACTCAGAGAGGCAGGGGGTTGGGCAAGGGCAAGGAATGATTTCCTTAACCTCAGAATCCTGGGATCCGGAAATCAAATTGGCCACCCAGAATATCACAACACACACAGGAAGAGGGATAATCGCAGGGTAGAACTGAAAGCCTGACTTAAATTAGCAATTTGCCATCATGCAGGCTGTAGCAGCCCCATTACCAGTTAGGGTGTGGGGTGGGCTGCCGTGTCTGGGTTGCGCGCTACTGATTTATAGCTGCTAGTGCAGCTGCAGAAATCAGTGGCTTTGTCTCTGGCCAAGAAGGATGTGTGCGGAAAGAATCTTGTCCTGTACAGCTTTTCCTACTTTTTCTTGAAAAGTGGAAAGAACTTGAACTTCAAAGTCCTGTGAGATTTAAAAAAAAAAAAAAAAGCTTCATTCAAACACACACACACACACACACACACACACACACACACACACACACACGGAGAGGTGGAACTCCTCTTCCCACAGAAGTAAGCTTGTCCCCAAGGCCTAGGATTGTGGAGAATGATTTATCTATAAACACTTTATCGAGCACTTATTTTGGGCCAAGCACTGCTTAGAGATGTATCTATATACATCTATACTTGATCTTCACAGAACCCATAGATGGTGAATGTTGTTCCCATTTTATAGATGAGAAAACCTGAGACTCAGAAATGATGTAACATGCCCAAAAGTTCCAGGATTGGGTGGAAATCAGAAGAGTGTCGTTCTGAGCCCAGACCCTATACGTGTGACTGTCACCCTATCCTCTACCACCCTTTATGTCAATTTCAGTCCCTCACATTTACAAATAAGGAGACCGAGCCCTGGAATTGTCCTGTCTTTTGTGTTGGTCACAGGAGGACTGGAACTTTTGTAACCTCTCAGGCTCTCCCTGGCATCTCTTGGCACACTGGGCATCCTCTGAGATGAAAGGTGGCTGGCCATGGTAGTGCTTGGGAGCATAAGAAGTGGGTTCTTGCATGAGGCAGCTGGGGCTGGGGGCTACTGCCAACACCTTTCAGACCTGCAGAACCCCAAGTTCCTGGGGGTGCGGCCATTCCTCAGAGGCCCGCATACTGGGGTTCAAGTCCAGGTCTCTGGCTCAGTGAGCAAGGCTCTTTTCTGTGACGTGGAGATGACAAAAAACACCTGTGTCTCAAGGTGGTGGCAACATAACATTTGACAGCTCCTCCTAAATACCAGGCACAGTTCCAGGTGCTGGGGATGCAGCCACAGTGAAGATTGTCGCCGCCTGGGGGAGCTGACATTCTAGCGGGAAAAGATAGACAATAAACAAGTAGACATGAGGGCACGGCCACAGGCAATGAAGGAAACTCAAGAGACCCTGGGAGAGACCATGGCAGGGCTGCAGTTGTGGATGGGAGGCTGGGAGGAGAAAAATGAGCCGAGGAAGAGTGTTTTAGGCAGAGGGAACAGCAAACTCCAGGGTTAAGGGAGATGAGGCATGCATGTTGGCACAGGTCTGGCCCCCAGCACGAAGCTGTAGATGCTAATGATGTGTCTGGGCTGGTTGTCCAGCACTAGGGGACCAGGGCCAGGGATTAGCCAAGGGAGAAGCTGCTTTTCCCGGTCAGGCCAGATGCCCCTGCAGGACAGATGGAAGTCATGTTTCCCTTGGTTACAAAAGCTCATCCGCCCAGAATCCTGGGAGGGCCCAACATCTGGTGATTTTCCATTCCTACCTTGGGGAGCAAATGGAGCAGCACTGCAAACAGGGCCCTCTGAGCACTTCCTCCACCTGCCCAGGCCTTGTCATCCCAGGGAAGAGAGTGTGCCCCAGCAAAACTGGCTTATCGGTTGGGCCTAGGTTCCCACCGAAACAATGGCTGAGCTTTCCCGATGCTGAGCAGGTGGCAGCGACTCACATGTATTATCTCATCTAATTCTCCCAGCTCTTTGAGCTTCTCTTCATTTAACAGGTGAGGAAACTGAGGCTCAAAGATAATTCACTTGCCCAGAGCTACAGATGGGAAATGGCAGAATCAGACTTTGAATCGACGGAGGCCTCTTGATTCCCAAAGTCCAGGCATGCAAAAATGTCTATTTTTGCATACGTTGCAATTCCTGCTGTAAAGAAATGACTTCTGTGCGACCAGGGATCTGGAGAGGGTATGGAGTAGGGCAGACTTACGTTAAGACTAATAAACTCCCAGGTAGGGAGGTGCAGTTCAAATGAGAGAATGTGTATGAAGTGCTCTGCACAGGGCTTTCCTGACCCTTTGTCCTCAAAAAGTGTCCCTTGGGGGAGATGGTTTAGACAAACTGTGTCACATCCACATATCGATTACTAAGACTAATAAACTTGTGGGCATTCTTTTTATATGGAATTGTGGGATTGAACCATCAACTTGGCAGAGAGGAAGGCCTCAAAATCATTAAGAAGTCAGAAATGAGCCAAGTGCAGGGGAACCCGCTGAAATCCCACCAACTCAGGAGGTTGAGGTAGAAGGACCCTGAGTTTGAGGCCAGCCTCAGCAACTTAGCGAGACCCTGTTTCAAAATAAAAAATAAAAAGAACCGGGGATGTAGCCCAGTGGTAGAACACCCCTGGGTTCAATCCCCCATACCAGAGGGGAAAAAAGGTGTTTGTGTAGAAAGCATTAAGTGCCAAATCTCAAATCTTCATGATACTTCTATGAGATGGTAACGATTTAGTGTGCCCAATTTATAGGCGAAAAAACTGAGGCTCACAGAAGGAAGACGTTTGCCCACAGACTTGCAGCCTGCCTTCTTGTCACTCTGTCACACTGGCTCTCATCATGTTGACCCCTCCTTTGACCCAGCCTGAAAGTGGTTGTCATTGTTCTTTTCTGGGTGAGGAGACTGTGTCTCCCTGGCACCAGCCTTGGCCTGGTCTATGTCAGTTACGGTCCTATCAGCACAAGAACCAGTGGGGCATATTTCTGGGTGTTAGCTTCTATAGTCATCGGGTCTGAAAGGCAAGACTGGCATCTGCAGGGCAGGCTGCGGGGCTGGACACCCGCAGGCCAGAGAGGATGCTGCAGACCTGTCCCGGGTGGGGTGACTGCTCCCTTTGGGAGATCTCAGTGCTTTCTTAACACCCTCAGCTGATTGGAGGAGGCCACCCAGTCACCAAGGAGAATCTCCTTCACTTAAAGTCAACTGATCGGCAGTGGGAGCCCCAACGACCGAGTGCTGTCACAGCCACAGATGGAGCAGCATTTGATTAAATAGCTAGGACTGTTGCCTCGCCAAGCTGACACATAACCCGTCAGACAGACCTGGGCTGGAGTCCTGGTACTACAGCCTGTGGCTGGTGTGACACTGGGTACATTTCTCTGCCTCTCTGAGTCTTCTGACAAATGCCACGGACATGTGCTCTCTGTGGTCAGTTGTTAAATTCATCGATGTGAATCAAGTGTTTTTGTCCAGTGCTTGACCCTTAGGAAAAGGCAGGACTGTATTAGTATGTTTTCTGTTGCTAATAACACAATACCACAGACTGGGTAAATTATAAAGAAAAAAGGTTCATTTTGGCTCATGGTTCTGTAGGTCCAAGGTTGTGGGACCACATCTGGTTGATGACCTTTTTGTTTGTGGAGTCTTGAAGTGGTGCAGCACATCACAAGATCAAAAGAGAAGGGGAACATGGAGGTGTATTTGTGTCTGTTTCTCTCTTCTCTGTCTCTCTCTCTCTGTCTTTGAGGGAGGGTCCTGCTTTGTTGCCTGGGCTAGCCTCAAACTTCTGGATTCAGTTGATCCTCCTGCCTCAGCCTCTTGCGTAGCTGTGACCCCAGGCAAGTGCCACCACATCTGGTTTTTCCTTCCTCTTCTTATAAAACCACCAGGATTCAATCATGGGGTCGCCCTGATGTCCTTATCTTAGTGGCTCCCGGAGGGCCCCCTCTGAACACCATATTTGGCTTATTTCCATCTTAATGCCTCACAGTGGGGCTTAGTTTTTAACTCACGAAGTCTTGGGGACACAGTCCACATCTGAACCACAGCAGAGACATACACAGAAATAGATGGTCATGAAACAAGGTTTTACCATGGCTTACTTTTGAGTTTGCTTTTCCTTTTACTGGTTGCTCCCTGAGGGCAGAATCTGTGTTCCCCTCTTTCTCTGCCTTGTTTCCTGGCTCAGTCCCTGTCCCTAAGGGCGGCATCTCTAACTATTTCTTTTTTGGTACTGAGGATTGAACCCAGGGTTGATTAACCACTGAGCCACATCCCCAGCCCCCTTTTAAGTTTTATTTTGAGACAGGGTCCTACTAAGTCCTTAGGGTATCATTGAGTTGCTGAGGTTGGTCCGGAACTTGCAAATCCTCCTGCCTCAGCCTCCCAAGTTACAAATATTTCTTTTCTTTTCTCTCTTCTCCCTTCCACTCTCTTTTCCTCCCCTCTACTTCCCTTCTCCTTCCTTCCTCCTTCCTTCCTTCCTTCCTTCCTTCCTTCCTTCCTTCCTCCCTTCCTTCCTTCCTTCTTTCCTTCCCTCCTTCCTTCCCTCTTTCTCTCCCTCCCTCCCTCCTTTCCTTCCGTCCCCAGGGATTGAACCCAGGGGTGCTTAACCACTTGGCTACATCCCAGTCCCCCCACCCCATTTAAAATTTTTTATTTTGAGACAGGTTCTCACTAACTTGCTTAAGGCCTCACTAAGTTGCTGAGGCTGGCTTTGAATTTGTGATCCTCCTGCCTCAGCCTCCTGAGCCGCTGGCAGAATCACAAGTATTTCTTAAATATCAAACTGGCACTTTGCTTCTGAGATTCCCGCTGTGCGGTTGCTGGGATAGGTAACAAAAATCTTCCAGTTAGAGACAGGAGGGGAATCTGTGTCAGAACCTCAGAGGCGCCCATTGCTTTACGGCTTATTAAATCTTTCCTTCAGGAAGCCACTGATGGCCCCAGCCAATGCAGCTCTCGTCTGGGTTCCCATGGTGTCCCGTGTGTCCCCCCACCAAGCAGGGACCTTGCACTACGTTGAACACTTGATCATTCATCTGTCTCTCTCTCTGCACCCCCCAGTGGGTGTGGGGTGGGGGAACTCTCTCCTCTTTATAGGTGGAGCCCACCCGAGGCTCTGACACTCAGGTGGCATGCCATAGGAGTCGGTAGGAAGGTCGTGTCCTGTTTCCAGAGTCGCAGCACTTGTGGATCCTGCTCCCAGGGGGCCTCCCTCGGCTCTGGCTGCACGCTCTGTGGTCCAGCCATCCTTAAGCCAGGGCAGAGCCAGAGCGATGGAGACCCGTTTGAGTCTGTTGTGGTTCTTGAACTGAACTGACCTCAGCGTCTGTGCTGTGTATTGCTGAGTGTGATCCGGCTGGCCTCCCAACTCATGTTCAGCTCAGGGACTCTTTATTTCCAGGTTCCAGCCCTTTATCTTCTACTGTGACATGCTCATTGGGCCTCGTTATAATTAACCACTTTCCTTCCTCCGGCTTTGCCAAAACTGAGACAGCTAATTAATTTCTGGCCTCTTGCCACCCCTGTTAAATGGTGGGCAGGGACACAGCTTGCAGCCCTGGCTGCCCAGCCGGGCTTGTTTTGCCCATCGGGAGAGCAATCACCCTTTGTCTGCAAATAGAGGGGGCCCCAGCTGGACCCCAACTACTGGCAGTCGCTTTGTGTAAGCTGTCGGTTCCCTGCAGTGGGCAGAGACTGCTGTAACTGTGCCTTTCTAAAACAAAAGGATTGAATTTTTTTATAGAGGGAGAAGAGAGGGTAGTGGTCAGGCATGTGGGCTCTGGAGTGTGAGAGACCCGAGGCTCAACCCAGACCCTGGGCGAGCTGTGTGCCTTTTGGTGAATTACTTCACCTCTCTGAGCATCAACATTCCACACCTGCAAGGTGGGACTGATAATAACCTCCTGTGGTGGTTGCACGGATTCATTGGGAGAATGAACACGTCTATGCCACCGATCAGGGAGAGTGACACAGTACATACTCAAAACATCCTCACCTACCACTTTTACTTTTAGTGCTCATGTGCCATATTCTTTTTTTCATATTTTTATTGGTACATTATGATTGTACATAACGGTGAGATTTGTTGTTATATATTCATACACACACGCAGCATAACAATGTGATTTAACTGATATCATTCCCCAGTTTTCCCCCTTTCTCTCTCCGCCTCCCTCCCCAGTCTCTTTCCTCTACTCTGCCCATCTCGCTCTGATTTGATTTTCATGTGACCCCCCCCCCCCCACCTTTCTTTTCCCTTTTTCTCTTTAGATTCCAGATATGAGAAAACATGTGATCCTTGATTTTCTGAGTTTGGCTTATTTCACTTAACATAACGATCTCAAGTTCCATCCATTTTCCTGCAACTGACATAAATTCATTCTTTATGGCTGAATAAAACGCCATTGGGTATATACACCGCATTTTCTCTATCCATGCATCCATTGACAGATACCTAGGCTGGTCCCATTGGCTATTGTGAACCGTGCTGCTCTGAGCATGGTCATGGTGTATTGCTACATTAGGCTGACTTTAATTCTTTAGGATCAATACCGAGGCAACATGCTATATTTTAGATGATAAGAGGCCTTTTTTGGGAGGATGGGAAGGGGAGCATTTTTTATTTTTTTGTACTGAGGATTGAATCCAGGACCTCACATGTGCTAGGCAAGGGCTCTTCCACTGAGCCACATCCCCAGCCTGGGGAGCCATTTTAACAGACATTGCTTCTGTGTGTTAGGCCACACCTGGTAAATAGACAACTCCTCTCTGAGTCTCCTAGGGCTGCTGTAACAAATTGCTGTAAACTTGGTGACTTGGGACAACAGAATTTGTTAGAAGGCTTGAAGTCTGAAATCAGGGGTCAGCAGGCCACGTTCCTTCTGCAGGCTCTTGGGAAGGACTTCCTTGCCTAGCTTCTGGTTGCTGGCGATCCTCAGCATCCATTGGTGTGTGGCTACCACTAATTTTTCCTCTGTTTTTTTTTTTTTTTTTTAACATCTCTTTTCTTTGGTGCATCTCTACATCCTTTCCTCTTCTTCTTCTTTAATTTTTCTTCTTTTGGTCCCCGGGAGTAAACCCAGGGTGCTTTCCCACTGAGCCACATCCCCTGCCTTTTTTATTTTTTATTTTGAGACAAGATCTCGCTAAGTTGCTGAGACTGACTTTGAACTTGCAATCCTCCTGCTTCAACCTGACGAGTTGCTGGGATTACAGGTGTGCACCACTTTACCTGGCTCTCTCCTTTTCTTAAAAGGATACTGGTTCTATTGGCCCACCCCAATCTAATATGACCTCATTGTAACTAATTGCATCTGCAAAGTTCCCCTTTCCTTTTTCTTCCCTACCATGAAGCTTCCTTCTAGTTCTGAGGGTCTAGGAATTTTTTCCCAAAGAGCCCATCTGTCTGCCCAGAGAAGTTTATCACAGCATTATTCATAATAACAAAAAAATGGAAAAGGCCAATATATCCTTCAGAACGAGAATTTATCTTGTTTTATTTATTTATTTTTTGCAGTGCTGGGGATGGAACACAGGGCCTTGTTTATGCTAGGCAAGTGTGCTACCACTGAGCCACACGCCCAGGCCCAAAAGAGGATTTATGAAGGAACTTTATTCAGGAGCCATAAAGGAGACTAGCTCTAGACCATAGTTTGGTTTTTCAATGATCCGAAAGTTAACTTTTTTTTTTTTTTACACCATTGCAGGCTTGTAAGAACAAAGGAGAAGAATACGTGATAGAGACTTTATGTGGTCTGCAAATTCTAATATTTTTTTATTGGCCCCTTGCAGAATAAATTTGTTGACCCCTGGACTAAAATAACAACCAGTCACCAAAAATTAATTTGTATCTATAAATATGGAAAGATGGTCACAGTGTATTTTAAAAAAGTTTTTTAGTTGTAGATGGACCCAATGCCTTTATTTTATTTATACGTGGTGCTGAGGATCAAACCCAGTGCCTCACGCATGCTAGGCAAGTGCTCCACCACAGAGCCACAACCCCAGTCCAAAGTCACAGTGTTTTTTTTTTTTTTTGAACTGAGGATTGAATTCAGGGGCACTTTACTGCTGAGCCACATCCCCAGCCCTATTTTGTATTTTATTTAGAGACATTGTATTTTATTTAGGGTCTCACTGAGTTGCTTAGCACCTCACCATTGCTGAGGCTGGCTTTGAACTCGCAATCCTCCTGCCTCAGCCTCCTGAGCTGCTGGGATTACAGGCGTGCACCACTGCACCCGGCTCACACAGTGTATTTTTGAGAGACACAGCTATATAACAATCTTACAGCAAGCTCTTCTTTATATAAAATGGTCTGCATGGTATCTATAATGATGGTTTGTAATGTTAACAGTGGTTTTAAAACTTTTTAATGAAATTATTCTGTGTTGTGTGAACATTTTATATTGATCAGCTGCTATTTTTGAGAGCTTAAGAAATATTTAGGAATAAAATTAATTCTGAATACTCCAGCAACCTGCATTGCCTTTGGTCAGGGTCCCTTATGGGTTTCAATTCGGGCTGAGGCTGTTTTGTTCCATTTGGATCCTAAGGTGCCACAAGGTGGATCAGACTGAAGTCTTGATGCTATTGTGTGTGTTTTTTTTTTGTTGTTTGTTTAGGTCTCTTGCCCCCACTTTACCCCCAGGGGCTGTTGTGCATAAGTGAGAAACAAAAACCTCAGTTTCTTTAGAAACAAATGAGATTCCTTGGATAAATGATCTGAGTGAACGTCTCCCCTCGCTCCCTACAGAGCTGAGTCACTTCAGCAGGGCAAACAGGGTCAGACCCAGGCGTCCCACAGGGCCTCTGGGTTGGTCCAGGTTGAGGATGGGAGGAGGGAGGAAGGAGAGAGAGAGAGGGAGGGAGAAGCAATGCCTTGATTGATGTCTTCGGTCTGTGACTCTTCCAAGGACCGGGGCACCTTGATACCTGCACACAGGGACCTGTAGAGGACACTGTGTAGCAGGCCTTGAGCTGCCATGGCTCCTGCCGAGGGCTGTCCTGTCCAGTGGGGAAGGGAGACGTGTGTTCATCCCACAGGTGCGTTTCCAGCTCTGTGCCAGGCTCCGCCGTAGCTTCTGGACCCAGGAATGAGTAAGAGGCGCGCCAAAGAGCACGTGATGGCCACAGAGTCATCGAGACCACAGGAGAGAAGCTAAAACCCATGCCAAAAGGAAGGCACTGGAATTTCAGGGCAGAACCCTGGCTGAGTCTCGCCGCCCCCTTCTGACTGCAGCCTTGGACAATGCAATCTGCTCTCTGTAAACTGGGGATAATAAATACTGTCTAGCTCATGGGGTGCTGTGAGGATTAAGTGCCATAAAATGCTCTTCAAGAGCCAGGCGCACAGTAGGTATCCGACAGATGTTTATCATCCATTAAGAAGCAAAACAAAGCACAGGTGTACATAAGTCTTGCCAGAGAAAGCGCTGGCACAGAGTCATTGTCCATAAATACCGGACACAGGTATACATTTTGTTCTGGGCTGACCTCTCCTGGCCCCACTGGGTCCCGTGTTATATCTGTGATGATGTTCTGAAGATTCTGCCGAATCCTGGGACCACAGCAGGATCCGGGAATGAGTGAGGAACAGCTGGACTTTGTGAAGCAAACCCACTCTGGACCAGCTCACTCCACTCAGCCCTGGCTTCTGAACTGAGCCCCTGGCCAGGGCCACTGGTTAAAAAGCTGAGACAGGTGGCAAGGAGACCAGGGAAAGTGAACTTCAAAAGCACCAACCTGGGCTGGGGAGATAGCTCAGTTGGTAGAGTGCTTGCCTTGCAAGCACAACACCCTGGGTTTGATCCCCAGCACCACCACCACCCCTCCCCTCCCCAAAAAAAAGCACTGACCTGCGTGGTTAAGAGCCTGTGTTCTGGAAACCAGACAGATCTGAGTTGGGATCTTGTCACTGTCGCTCCCTACTTTAGCTCACCTGTGAAGGGGTTTGCTATTAACCCTCAAGGTCCCGTTAGGATGAATTGAGATAGCACACACTGCCCTTGGCATTGTGCAGCTGGCACCTGAGGATATTGTTAAAGAAGCTGTCAGACCAGCCTCATCCATACCTCGAACAAAGGGGGGCGTATTGACCTTCTGGGCTTCAGGAATTAAGATGTCAGCCTCTGTGACCAACAGCTCCGGGTTCCCTGGGGAGACGATTCTCACAAAGACCTTGTTTGTCAGTCTGCATGAGGGTATTCAGCCAGCTGTCCAGAGGCCAGAGGCCCAGGGAGGCGTGTGGATGGGATGTAGTCTGGCGTGCGGGTGGTGTGGGCAGAGGGACTTCACTCCCACAGCACAAGCAACCTCCACCAAATGGAAAGAAAATTAATAGAAGTAGTGATGATCCTCTGCAGTGGGGCGGGTGTGACAGAATGCAGAGTGGATTTAGGGCTTGGAAATGGACGTGTTCCACCACTTGGTGTTTTAAATGAAGCAAGAGGGCTGAGAGAGCTGGTTGGGAGCAAGTGCCCTGGCAGCCGCATAACTCAATAGGAGCTAATGGGGATTTGGACTTGGCCAAGGGTTTCCTAAAAGCATCTCAGAGTCAAGAGAAGTTCAGCCACAGCTTTCCCGTCCTCACCCCTGGGTCAGGTCCAATGGGTAATTCTTTCCCCCTCTGCAGTGCCAGGGATCGAATCCAGGACCTTGAACGTGCTGGGCAAGGGCTCTGCCGCTGAGCCATACTCCCACCCCTGAAAGGGCAATGATTAAACCTTAAGAGAAAAAAGCAGAACACGTATCAGGGGGAGAAATGAAAGGGCTGCCACTTCCCACCTACAGGATGGCCCGTAAGCTGGATATTTTCTTGTGTATTGGCCCCTACACAGCATTGTACACCAAAATTTCCAGTGAAACAGTTTTCAGAAGGGTGGAGTGGTTTGTCAGGATCACTTGGCTATGGATGTTAACGAGCCAAGATCTGTTTTGTTTTGTTGGTTTTGAGAAGGGAGTTTTGCTATGTTGCCCAGCACTGGTCTTACACTTCTGGACCCAAGTGATCCATCTGCCTCAGCCTTTCGAGCAGCTGGAACTACAGGCCACCATGCCTGGCTCAGGAGCCAAGATCTGAATGGCTCTAAGGAATTTTCTTACTCCACTTTCAAGTTTAGAAAATAAATACTGTGAGAATTTTTGATTACCTCTTGTGTTCCCCACCCCAAATTTATATGTTGGAGTCCTAACATGGGCTATGATGGTATTGGGACTCCCCTGGTTGCCTGCCAGTTTTTTGTTTTTTCTTTATTTCTTTTTTCTTTTCTTTTCTTTTTTTTTTCTTTCTTTTTTTTTTTTTTGTGTGTGTGTGTTGGGGATTGAACCCAGGGGCCCTTTACCGCTGAGCTACATTTCCAGCCCTTTTTGTTTTTTTAATTTTAAGCTGCCTAGGGCCTCACTAAGTTGCTGAAGCTAGCCTCAAACTTGCAATCCTCCTGCCTCAGCCTCCAGAATTGCTGGGATTACAGGCATGTGCCACTGTGCCTGGTGCCAAATTTTTTTTCCATAACTATTTTTTGTTTTATTCTGTAACTTATATATGATCAACCCAGACCCAAACATTTGGTATTTCTCTTCTTATTTTGTTATTCCTTCAAGATTTATGTCAACAGAGATTTGTTCTCCCAGTAAAATATGCAGTATGACTCTCAACCAGGACACCTGGGCAAAATATACACAATGCAAACAACAAACACTTTGTACCAAACATGGTAGCGCATGCCTGTAGTCCCAGCCACTTGGGAGAAGAGACTGGAGGACCACTGGAGCCCAGGAGTTCAAGGCCAGTCTGGGCCACATAGCAAGACCCTATCTAAAACCAAAACCATAGTAAGTATTTTTAAATGTATGGTATATCATGTCGTGCTGTGCACCTGTGACCACCATCTGCCTCCAGAACTGTTTCAGCTTCTCCACCTGAAACTCAGTACTCAGTAGACAATGCCTCCCTCTCCTCTCCTTCCCCAGCCCCTGGCCCCTGCCATTCTTTGACTCTATGAATCTGCCTCCTTTAAGTACCTCATGTAAATGAAATCCTACCCCGTTCACAGTTTTTGACTGGCTCATTCTACTTAGCACAATGGCCTCAAGGTTCATCCACGTTAGCGCGTGTCAGAATTTCCTTCTTTTGTGGCTCAGGTGGAGCAGTGGACAGAGCACTTACCAAGTGTGTGAGGCCCTGGGTTCAATCCCCAGAATCAGGGGGGAAAAAACTCCTTCCCTGTGTCTGGGGTTGTGGCTCAGCAGTAGAGTGCTTGCCTGGCACGGGTGAGGCACTGGGTTTGATCCTCAGCTCCACACAAAAATAAAATAAAGGTATTGTGTCTACCTACAGCTAAAAACAAAAACAAACCAAAAAACCTCCTTCCTTTCGTCTTTTTTTTTTTTTTTTTTTTTTTTTTTTTTTTTTTGGTACTGGGGATTAAACTCAGGGGTACTTGACCACTGAGCCACATCCCCAGCCCTATTTTGTATTTTCATTTAGAGACAGGGTCTCGCTGAGTTGGTTAGCACCTCATTTTGCTGAGGCTGGCTTTGAAGTCACGATTCTCCTGCCTCAGCCTCCCAAGCTGCTGGGATTATAGGCATACACCACCATGCCAGCCCAAACTCCTTCCTTTCTCAGACTGAATAATATCCTATTATATGTAGGTTGAGCATCCTTAATCCAAAATCTCAAAATCTGAAATGCTCCAAGATTCTAAACTTTTTGAGCACCAATATGATACCACACATAGAAGATTCCACACCTGATCTCATGTGAGGGGTCACAGTCAAGAAGCAGGTGCACTGAAAATAGTGTTTAAAATCATCTCCAGGCGAGGTGTATATGAAACATAAATTCATTTTGTGTTTAGACTTGGGTCCCATTCCCAAGGCATCTCCTTATGAGTATGCAAATATTCCAAAACCTGAAATCTGAAATGCTTCTGGTTCCAAGCATTTCGGATAAGGGTTATTCAACCTATACCACATTTTATTTATCCAGCCATCTGTCAAAGGACACTTGGGTTGCTTCCACCTTTTGGCTCTTGTGAACGATGCTGCTATGAACATGGGCGTACTGATATCTCTTCAAGACCACTTTTGATGGCCATGGTGGCACATGCCTGTAATCCCAGAAACTTGGGAGGCTGAGGCGGAAGGATTGCAAGTTTGAGACCAGCCTCAGCAACTTAACAAGGCCCTGAGCAACTTAGTGAAAACTTATCTCAAAATAAAAAAAAAAAAAAAATTTTATAAAGGACTGGGGATGTAGCTCAGTGGTTAAGTGCCCCTGGGTTCAGTTCCTGGTACACCCTCCAAAAAAGACTCTGCTTTCTATTATTTTGTGTATCTCCCCAGAGGATCAATTATGAAGTCATACGACAGTTCAGTTTTTTGAGGGTGCTATGCTGTTTGTCACAGTGCCTGCACCTTCCACCCTCCCACCTCAGGCCTCAGGGTTCCAAGTTCTCCACACCTTTGCCCACGCTTCTTTCTGTTGTTTTATATCTCGTACTCATCCTACCAGGTGTGGAGTGGCATCTCATTGTGCTTTTAATTTGTACTTCCCTAATTCTTAGTGGTAGTGAGCATCTTTTCTTGTGCTTGGTGGCCATTTGTACATTTTCTTCAGAAAAATATCTGTTCAAGTCTTTTGCTGATTTTTTAATCAAGTTGTGTTTTTACTGTTGAGTTGTAGGAGTTCTTATGCATCATGGCTGAGCAGCAGTAGTGGGCAACTCTATATTAGTTAGTGCTGCAGTTTGTTCAGTCTGTGCCCCCTCCCATACATTCCGAGAGGCCAGATGGTCATTGTTGCCCTTATCCCCAAATACTGTCCCATTATGTGTAGATTGAGCATCCCTCATCCGAACAGGACCCTAACAGTGCCTGGTAAGATCAGGTAAGCAGACAGTCCTTAGCTTATAATAAGCCCACATTCCTTGACTTTTCATTATGAGAGGCGGAGGTAGAAGGAGAGGTAACTAGTCCCCAGGAGGAGTAGAGCAATGTGGTTACTAGTTTCTGGCACTAGACTACCTGGATTGGGATGCCAGTTCTGCATCTTACTAGTCGTGTGGCCTGGGAAAGTCACTTCACCTCTTCTGCCTCGGTTTACCTTCTCCAAGAGATGTCAGCCCTTATCTTGGAAGTCACAAAGGGATTGGAAGAAGAGTAACCAGCTGAGCGAGGTGAAGCTGTGAGACTGAAAACAGGCACAAGGTTGATGCCCACAGAGGGGGCAATGGGATCCTTCATCCCCACCCCCGCCTTGCTCCTGGCACAGCCAGGTGAACACCCCTCCACTTGACAGGACAGCCAAATTCAATTCTGTCCCCAGAGAAGTTAACCAGGAGGAAATCTGGCAGTAGACACAGAAAGGGTCAGACTGAAATACCAAATGGAAGGTCCCTTCCTTCGCTCTGCAGCCTGAATCCTCACAGGAAGAGTGGATGACATAGAAAGGAGAGGAGAGGCTTATGGAAACTGATGTTCACAGGTCCTTGGTGTGAATGCCAGATTATCAGTGACCTCACAGCAAAGCCCACCAGCCAAGACACACACACACACACACACACACACGCGCGTGCGCGCGCAGAGAGCTACCAATCAGTTATTCAATGCATCACTCGAAGATTAACCTGTAGTCATGTCTCATCAGATATTTGAAGGGAATCTCCAGGGCCAAAGAGGGAGGACAAAACAGACAAACAAGCCAAGATATCCGAAGTAAGTCGTTAATGCAGAGAGAGGAAGAAAATACAGACCTTATTAATGTCCTCAGAGACTTAAGAGAGGAGATTGTGTCCATGAAATAAGATGCTATAAATGCTATTAAAAAAGGAGGAATAAGAAGAGGAAAGGGCACAGGGAAAATAAAGCACAAGAGTCAAAATAATTTTTAAAAAGTCAATAGAAGGGTTGAGAGATAAGGAAAAGGGAATTTCCCAGAGGCTGCAACAAAAAGATAATATCAGGAAATTAGAGAATCAGTCCAGGAAGCCTAAAGTCTGACTGATGGGTGTTCCATGGGTTCCCGGAAAAGCGGAGGAGGAAACTATCAAAGAAATGATATAAGAACATTTCATCCTCAGGAGCATGAGTCTTCAGGCTGAGAGGGTCCAGGTCAAACGAACAAGAGTCACCATAAAGCAGCACATTGTCACTAAATGTCAGACTACCCAGGATAAGGAGAAGATCCTTAAAGTTTGGCGGCGGACGGGACAGATTACGTATGAATTATCAGGAATCAGAATGGTTTCAGATGCTTCGGTGGCAATGCTGGGAGCTAGAAGATGAGGAAGCCATGCCTTCAAAATTCTGGTGGAAGGCCAGGCTGGTGGTGCTTGCCTGTAATCCCAGCTACTCTGGAGGCTGAGGCAGGAGGATGGAAAGTTCAAGGCCAGCCTAGGCAATTTGATGAGACCTTGTATCAAAATTAAAAAAACATAAACAAAGAGGGTTGGGGATATAACTCAGTGGTACAGCACTTGTGTGAGGCCCTGGGATCAATCTCACAACTTAGCAAGATCCTGTATCAAGACAAAAAATAATGATGGCTGGAGGCTGGGGATATAACTCAGTTGGTAGAGTGCTTGCCTTGCATGCACAAGACCCTGGGTTTGATCCCCGGCACCACACACACACAAAAATAAATAAATAAATAAAAATAAAAATAAATAAACTGGAGATGTAGCTCAGTGGTAAAACACCCCTGGGCTTAATCCCCAGTACCCCAAAAACATCCTGATGGAAAATTATTTCCATCTACTATTCCTGATATGGTGTAAAAAAAAAAAATGAGGATAGAAAAAAGACATTTTTAGACAAGCAATGGAATAAAAAAAAAAATCTGCCTCTATATTCCCTTTCTCAGGAAATGACTGGAGGATTTCTCCCCGCAAATGAGGTTATAAACCAAGAGAAATGGAGATTTTCAAGTGAGAAAACAGATGCGTGAACAGAGGAGAGGAAGTATGCGGCTGTCTAGATAGCAACCAGACTCAGTGAAAAGGGGAGGAAGAAGGAAGGGTCCAGGAGATCATTAGGAAAACAAAAAGAATGGGTGGATGATGTGACTGCATGGAAAAGGCATTTTACAGATCTATTGGTGTGTTTGAAGAGACTTAGCTATATGTGCCCAGAACTAAGCAAATGAAAAATGAGGCAATTATTAACTCCAGGAAAATAAAAGTCTACATTATAAAACAAATGTAATTATAGTGCACTCTTTGGCTCAGAAATGGAAGGATAATATCTATGAAATCTTAAGAATGTAAAAACCTAAAAATATGACGGAAAAAGGGTCAGCTATCATTCTGCATGCTTACAGGTGCTCAGGAGGCTGAGGTGGGAGTATTGTTAGAATCCATGAGTTCAAGACCAGTTTGGGTAATATAGTGAGACTCTGTCTCAGAAAAATAAATAAATGAATAAAAAGCAAAAGGAAATAAAGAAAGAAAGAAGAGGAAGAGAATGTAAACCGCCCCCGCCACACTTATTTTTTGAGACAGTCTCACTTTGTTGCCCAAGCTGGCCTCAACTCCTGGGCCCAAGTGATCCTCCTGTCTTAGCCTCCTGAGTAACTGAGATTATAAATATGAATCACCATACCCAACTAACTCTGAATATTGATTTAGTTAAAAATTGTGATAAAACTATATTAGAGAATGAAAAGAGGAAGAGTTGGGTCCACTATAACAGGGAACTGTGCAGGACATTCCTGTGTTCATGAATACCTGGTTCTCCTTGCTTCTAAGCACACAGAAGACTGTATTTCCGGCCTCTTGAAGGTGGGCAGGGCCATATGACTACTTCTGGCTGGTTGGCCTCAGGTGGAAGTAACGTGCAGAGGTCAGATGAGTGCTTAGATGCCTGTGCTCCCTCTGAGGTGATCAAGGAGACCTGGGTTAGGATGGCAGAGCCACAAAAGTGAAGCAGCCTGGAATTGCCTCTTGGTCTATGAGATCCCAACAATGTTGAGTGAATTCTGCAAAGCAGGAAATAAGCCTTCAATCTGTTAAGCCACTGAAATTTTGGGACTGTTTGTTACTGCTGCACAGCCTTACTTAACCAAATACAAACTTCAATAATTACTCTCTAAAGTTGATACATCAAGAAATTGGGGCTGGGGTTGTGGCTCAGTGGTAGAACGCTTGCCTAGCATGTGTGAGGCACTGGGTTCAATTCTCAGCACCACATATAAATAAATAAATAATAAAGGTCCCTCAACAACTAAAAAAACATTAAAAAAAATAGCCATTAAAGCATATATTTTAGAATTATGGAAATAATCACCAAAAGAATAGTTAAAAACATTAACAGTGGACTGGGGAGGTAGCTTGGTTGGGCAGAGTGCTTGCTTAGCATGCACAGGCCCTGGGTTCAATCCCCAGCACTTCAAAAACAAACAAACAAACAAACAAACAAACAAACACAAACAAAAAAAACCCACACACATTAAGAGCGGTTACCTCTTGTGGAGTAGGACTGAGGAGAGAGGAAGGGTGAACAGAGGGGCAACTGTTTTCATTGGTTTCTATGGTTTTTTGTAGTCTTTAGTCATGTTACACTGGCAGAAATCAAAATTTTTAAAAAACCCTACTTTCATATATGCAGTTTGGAAAGATCCCCACCAAACCATTTCAGTGACTCTCTTGGGAGGGGAAGCCTGCTAGACAGGATGTTTGAAAAGCTACAGATGTGGCCGGACATAGGCAGGCATCTGAGCACGTGGGAATGGGGAGGCATGGAACGTTGAACCCTACCGGATCTGCTTTTCAGAGCAAGCACCCTGCCCTGTGTGGGTGATGAACTTGGGGCAGAGAGGTGCTGCCCTGGTCCTGGTGAGAGCTGATGAGTCATGGAGGAAGCTATCCCTGTGAGCCAGGCACAGTGGTGCATGCCTGTAATCCCAGCCACTCGGGAGGCTGAGGCAGGAGGACTGAAATTCGAGGCCAGCCTTGGCAGCTTTAGCGAGACCCTGACTCAAAATAAAACGGGCTGGGGATGTAGCTCAATGGTAAAGCACCCCTGGATTACCCCAGTACATCCCCGCACCCCCCTCTCCTCCCCAAAAAAAGACATCCCTGAGGCTGGGGTGTAGCTCAGTGGTAGAGCACTTGCCTAGCACGTGTGAGGAACTGGGTTTGATTCTCCGCATCACAAAAAAATAAATAAGTAAAATAAAGGTATTGTGTCCATCTACAACTAGAAATTTTTTTAAAGAAAGACATCCCTGTGACAAATCTCTGTTGGAACCCACCCTTTGCATTGTTGATTGCAAGAAACAAAACAGACCCAGTCCCCTTCCTTCAGGGAGCCTACGTGGGCGGCAGAGCCCAAGGGACAGAAGAGAAGATAGGTACGCCAGTGATCATGTGAGGCAGTGGTTCATGCGCTGGAGCAAAGCATAGTAGGTGCCAGGGGACAGTGGTGGAAGGGGGGTGATCAGGGAGGGCCTCTCTGAGGAGGTGACATTTGAAGAGTCCTGAATTAATTTTGCGAAGGAGAGAGCCAGCCAAAATTGGGGAAAAGCAAATCCAGAGGCCCTGGGATGGGAGCGGAGCTTGGCGTGACTGAGGAACAGCAAAGAGGCCGGGGTGCGGCTGAGGACCCCAGGAGAGGGGCAGGTGGGTCCCAGAGGTTGTGGAACACAGGGCACTTCTGGGGAATCACGTGGGGGTGCGGTTGAGAGCAAGAGCAGGGCGTGCTTTGTCTTGCGGCTGGAGAGAAAACCGGCTGTAGAGGCCATCCAACAGGGCGGGGCTGTGCGCAGGAGACAGGGTCGCCTGCCGGGAGGGGCCTCCTGGCCGCAGCGCTGGACCAGGTAGAGCAGCTCCAGCTCTTGCTTCCCAGCACCCCACCCCCTCAGGGAAGGGAAGGATCCTGCACAAATAAAAATAGCAGGCAAAGAACAGCTTCGAATTGTTCTGCGTAAAAGCAGAGAAATTAGAGGAGTCAGCTGTGGGCCCGGGACGCCTCCCACGCAGCTGCGCTGCGCACCCTGCTGAAGACACTTCCCGGCGCCTGCGATTCTGCTGTCTCCCAGCAAAACTTTTTGCTTCTCCAGCCCCAGAACAAATAGCAGCTATTCTGAGAGGGAGTAGGACAGATGCTGGCCCTGGAGGACAATGAGCAAATCCATTTTTCTTTTTTAAACTCAAAAACAAACAAACAAACAAACAAACAAACAAACAAAAAACCAACCATCACTTGAAGGAACAGCTTTGGCAGATGGGAGTTTGTTCGGCAGTGAGTGTCCTCATTCTGGGCCTTATGAGGGATTCTAAAGGGGAAGAGAGAGGTACAGAGGCACACACCGTGGCACCACCCTTGTAGTAGAGTGAGGGAAGAGCATGAGAGGAAAGGAGGTCTAAAGTTTTGGCTTGGCTCTGCTGCTGTGTGACCTTGGGTGAGCTGTGCCACCTCTCTGGCTTTCACTTTCCCTGTCTCTCCCTTGTATGGGGATATGGATACAAATGTTAGTTGTTCTCAAATGTTAGGGTTCATAAGAATTCCTTGTGGTAGGGGTGTGCTTATTAAAGATGGAGAATACCAGGTCCCAGTTCCACAGATTAAGATGTAACAGCCAGGCATGGTGCCTGTAATCTCAGCAACTGGAGAGGCTGAGGCAGGAGGATTGCAAGTTTGAGGCCAGCTTGGGCAATTTAGCAAGACCCTGTCTCAAAATAAAAGGGATTGGGGCCAGGCGCAGTGGCACACACCTGTAATCCCGAGGCTCAGGAGGCTGAGACAGGAAGATCTTGACTTCAAAGCCAGCCTTAGCAAAAGCAAGGGACTAAGCAACGCAGTGAGACCCTGTCTCTAAATAAAATCCAAAATAGGGTTGGGGATGTGGCTCAGTGGTCAGGTGCCCCTGAGTTTAATCCCTGGTACCCCAAAAAGAAAAAAAAAAATTCAGCAGATCTGAGGTGGGTTTGAGAAATCTGCATTTCTCACAGGTTTTTCTGGTAATCGTGAGGGGAATCCTTGGACTTAATAATATTAATAAAATTAATTTTAATTTATAATTTTAATTAATTAAATTTAAAAATTTAAATTTAAAAATTTAAAATTTAACTTAAATTTAAAAAATTAATTTAATTTTAATTAATTAATACAATTGCTTCCCCTCAATCTCTCAGACTCTCCCTGCTCTGGAACATGGGAGTTGCTCTCACAGTGGTGCAACCCTCTTTGGGTTCCTCTGAGCCCGGGGTCGTGAAAGGAGTCCTTTCCTCTGCCTCAGTGCCTCGTGTTTCTGTGATGAGTCCTGCTCTGGGACAGTCTCCTTCAGGCTGCCCAGTGCCCAGCCTAGGCCCTGATGCTGAAGGGATCATGGCTATAAATGTCAGCCAAACAAGGGGCCAGCGGTGGCGCAGACACAGCATGGGGGTGCTGGGAACGTTGGGTGCAGATTTGGTTGCACACATCTGGTTTGACACCTGGGCTCGTGTCCTGGTAGGGTGCGTGACACCGTCAGCAACTCACCTTCCCCACACCCCTGGGGAGATGGGGGCAGCACTGAGGCTTCTACACAGGACTGAGACCAGCTGCATGGGCCAAGGCAGGGCCAGGATCCCTGGTCTACCATGGAGGACAGCCCGAGGTCTAGGGCCCCAGCCCATCTGCCAGGCAGAGTCCCTTCCTCAGAGTTGGTCAATCATATTCTCCAAAGGCCAAGCAGGTGGTGGAAGCTAGAGAGTCAAATCATTCTGGTCTAGTGCCCAGCTTCATTTTGCATAGACGAAGAATAATAATGATTATCCTATCCTGAGTGATTTTCCCTCTCCCTTTTCTGTAGTGCTGGGACTTGAACCCAGGGCCTGTACACCCCCAGCCCTTGTCCTACATGTTTACCAATCATTGGACTCAGGGCTAAGTTTTGTATTATCTCATTAAATTTTTACAACTCTAGTACCGCAAAACAAAGAAAACAAAAAAATTCACAACCATCCCAGGATGTATTACCCTCTTTTTAAATCAAGGACACTGAGGCTCAGACTGTTGCAGCTACTAGCCCAGAGTCACCCAGTGGAGGCAGGATTAGAACCCACATGTGTTTTCCTCTGGAGCTAGTGTTTCCTTTAGCCATGTTGCTTAGTACCTCTCAGATGATAAGAATTGCCCTGGGCTGGGGTTGTGGCTCAGTGGTAGAGCACTTGCCTAGCATGTGTAGCCCTGGGTTTGATTCTCAGCACCACATATAAATATATAAAATAAAGATCCATCCACAACTAAAAAAAAATTTTAAAAAAGAGAATTTTCCTAAAATACCTCCTACCAAAGTCACCCACAGCAGAGAAGTCCTTTAATGCATCTGTTGTAGTGAGAAGTAATGATACCAAACCAGACGGTCCAGGGTTCCAGTCCCACCTCTGCCCCTGACCTTGTGTGACCTTGAACAAGTCATTTCACCTCCCTGAGTTTAGTGAGAACTGAGATCTGTGAAATGGGATAATGATCCATACACTTCCTCCCAAGGTACACAAAGTTGAAGACGGCCACCAACATCTACATCTTCAACCTGGCCTTGGCCGACGCACTGGCCACCAGCACGCTGCCCTTCCAGAGTGCCAAGTACCTGATGGAGACGTGGCCCTTTGGGGAGCCGCTCTGCAAGGCCGTGCTCTCCATCGACTACTACAACATGTTCACCAGCATCTTCACACTCACCATGATGAGTGTCGACCGCTACATCGCTGTCTGCCACCCGGTCAAGGCCCTGGACTTCCGCACACCTGCCAAGGCCAAGCTGATCAACATCTGCATCTGGGTCCTGGCGTCAGGTGTTGGTGTCCCCATCATGGTCATGGCTGTGACCCGACCCCGGGGTGAGTGAGGGAGGGAGCGGTGGCCCAGGCCTCTGACCATGGGAGGCAACATGGGTCTCCAGGGCCCTTACCAGAGCGGAGGTGGCTCTTACTAGTGCAGGTGTGGGTGGTGGAGCAATGGAGGTGTAATGGCTGGCCAGCAGGAGGGTGGAGGGTCCCCTGGTGGGAATGGCGTGGCTCACCAAGGAGGAGTGTGGCTGCTTGACTCTTCTGAAGATGAATGACTGCTCGGTGGTCAAATAGATTGCTGGCCAAACGGAGGGTTGGTTGGTTTGTTTTTTTTAAAGACTGGGAATTGAACCCAGGGGTGCCTAACCACTGAGCCACATCTCCAACCCTTTTAAAAACATATTATTTAGAGACAGGGTCTCACTGAGTGACTAGGGCCTTGCTAAGCTGCTGAGGCTGGCTTCAAACTTATGATCCTCCTGCCTCAGCCTCCCGAGCTGATGGGATTACAGGCGTGTGCCACCATGTTCAGTGTCAAATGGAATTTATAATGGGATTGTGGATGACTGGGCTGCATTCATGCACATGGCTGACCAGGACTGTGTGGATGACTGACCTCTAGGGAAATGGATGATAGTCAATGGGGTGAGGGTGTCACCAACCAGTGAGCAATAGAGGCTACAAGATTTGCAGTCCCATCTCAAACTTCCTTCTACGGCACTTTGAAAACCACTGGCCAGATGACCAAAGTTAGGCCTAGAAAATGGTTTGCAGAGAATGATAGGTGCTTTTCCTTAGAGTAAAATGGTAATCATGTTAGTTACTAACTGTATTAGTTACTCTAGCTGCTCTAACAGTCCGGGCCTCCGGGGCTTAACACAGTAGAAATTTATTTCTCATTCACATCACAGTCTGATATGAGTAAAAGGAGCGCAGTCACTCAGATATCCAGGCTCCCACTGATGGTTCCCGAATCTTCCTCTGCCGGCTTCCGGCTGGCAGATGAACATGGAGAAGGAGCAGGGAGAAACACAACCACTTTTCAATGCTATGGCCCGTATCTTCCTAGCGATAACTAGCTGGTCACATGGCCCCACCTGGACATAAAAGGAAATGGGAGATGTAGTATAGAAAGGTGCCAAGACATTAGTAACTAATTAACCTCTCTGAGCCACATCTCATGGAGCGTGGAAAGGTTAAATGAGGTAATATGAAAAAAACACTTAAGTGAAGGACTGGCTTATTGCCAAGGCCCAGTAAATAGCAGGTGTTAAATGATGAAGCCTTTAGGTAGGACAGGGACTCCTACCTGTTTCCACTGGAAAACAACAGCAACTCGGGAGAGGTCAGGTGGTTTACTTAGGGCTCAGTGGGTGACACTTGGTCCACAACCCAAGGTTCCTGTCCTCAGATCTGTTGCTCCTCTTAGCAGCGTGGGTGGAGGTTGCAGAGGCTTGGTGCTATGAGTGGGAGAGGGGAACAGGCTTGATGGGAGACTTGACCCTCGCAAGACCAGAGACCCTGGTGCCCATATAGCCTCTGAGTGACTCGTCTTAGCTGCAGAGCCCCATTCCTCACTGTCAGCCTTTAGTTCACAAGCCATTCATGAGTCGTTAATGGCTGGGCCAGATGGGTCTCTTCACTGCTCTCTCTCTCTCTCACACACACACACATACACACACACACACATCAGCACTTGTGGGTTCTGTATGCCACTTCCTGTTTGGCCTTAAAAAAGTGCTGTTCCTAAGTCTGGTTCTGCTATCTGTACAAGAAGGTTGGACTCAGTCATCCCTGGGAATCCTGCCAGCCTGATGTCCTGCAAACTGCGCTGTGGCTCCCAGTTCCAATCTTATAACTCTTGGTATCCAGGTCTACTGTGTGGCTCCAAGAGATCTTGGGAGCCCCCTAGACTCCCAAGTCTGGGCCTGCATCAGAATCCCACAATAACCCCAAAGATGCTCACACAGCCCAAACCCACGCTCCAGGAAAAGAAACTCATTCCCTCCTGGGTCCCCTTCCTAACTTTGGGCAGGTCTGGCTGTCAGAAAATTGTTTTTTGTTTTTTTTTTTTTTTTTTTTTTCTGTGAAACTGGGGATTGAACCCAGGTTTCACACATGGTAGGCAAGCACTGTACCACTGAACTGCATCCCTGGCTTAGGGGGTTCTTCCTGACATTAGCTGAGATCTGTCTCCCTCCAGGGAGGCTGATCCTAGGGCTATATGTCTCTACCCCTGTGCTCTGCTCAAGTACTTGGACTCCACTGTGCTGAATGTCTTAAATCCCTTGGCCTATTTAATCCTCATGATAATCCTGTGAGATGTGGGTACTTTTATTAGTCTCACTCTGCTGAAGCTTGAAGAGGGTAAGTAATTTGCCTAGGGTCAGACGGTACACAGTCAGGGCCCGAGTCCTGTTCTTAACTCATGTTTTGTTAGTCAGTCTTAGCAGTGTGAACCACAGGGAGCAAGTCTGGGAATGGGTGGAGGTGTGCCGACTTATCACAATGACTGACTTTTAGTGGACTGGGCCAAGTCATTTCATAACTGCCACCCATGGACAACCAGTTATTTATAAATGACCTGAGAGAGCACATAGAAAGGAGACCTCCCAGATGAGGACCAATCTTTCTGGGGTCTTCAAGGATGAGTAGGAGTTTGCCAAAAGCAGAAGTGAAGGAACATTTCAGGCAGAAGAATCACCTTGAGTAACCAGGAGGAGGTGGTGGCACTTGACAAGCAGGCAGAGCCCCCCGGGTGCACAAACCCCTCACCACCTCTTTGTCTTTCCTTGTTTCCCCAACCCAGATGGGGCGGTGGTATGCATGCTCCAGTTCCCCAGCCCCAGCTGGTACTGGGACACGGTGACCAAGATCTGCGTGTTCCTCTTCGCCTTCGTGGTGCCCATCCTCATCATCACAGTGTGCTACGGCCTCATGCTGCTGCGCCTGCGCAGCGTGCGCCTGCTGTCTGGCTCCAAGGAGAAGGACCGCTCCCTGCGGCGCATCACGCGCATGGTGCTGGTGGTGGTGGGCGCCTTTGTGGTCTGCTGGGCTCCCATCCACATCTTCGTCATCGTCTGGACGCTGGTGGACATCGACCGGCGCGACCCGCTAGTGGTGGCTGCGCTGCACCTGTGCATCGCGCTGGGCTACGCCAACAGCAGCCTCAACCCCGTGCTCTACGCCTTCCTCGACGAGAACTTCAAGCGCTGCTTCCGTCAACTCTGCCGCACGCCCTGCGGCCGCCGGGAGCCTGGCAGCTTCAGCCGCGCCCGGGAAGCCACCGCTCGCGAGCGAGTCACCGCTTGCACGCAGTCGATCGGCCCCGGCGGTGGCGCTGCTGCCTGACCAATCCCGACCAGCCCCCGCGCGCTCCTCCAAAGTGACCCGGCGGCCACACCGAGCCCTCTGGGAAGCGGGGACCACTATTCGAAATGGGGCAGTAGAGGGTCGGACTCTGTTTTGGAGAAGAGCATGGGACTTGAGGTCATGCAGCGGCCACAAGGTGGGGCCTGTGAGGTGGGGCGGGCCTCCGGGCTGGGTGCAAGGTGGAAGGCTCCGCTTGGGGAGTGTGGAGCGCGACCTGCCGCTCTAGAACCGAACCCCTTAGTAAGGCCTCTCCAGCGGGGTGGGGCGTCGGGGACAACCTCGAATTCTATCCCACCTCAAGTGGGACTTCCACTGGGTTCGGGCCTGAGACCTGAGGATTCTGGGCCCAGGATGCAGGAAGATCAGTGGTGGGGACGGTGACTAGAGCTGCAAGATTGGCATATGCATCTTGGCCAGGATCCTGTCCTGGGAGGCAGTGGAGGACCGGACGGTGAGGCGGGCTGCTGCTGGAGAATTGGCCAGGAGATAGGAGGGTCTGTGTGACTCTCTGGAACCTCAAGTTTTGGGCAGAGTCCCACCCCTCACCCTGTTCTAGCAAGGGACAAGGCTCTCTGAGGGTCTTCCTCCAATTTTACTTCTTTATAAATAAAGAGAATACAAGACAAACAGAAGGGAAGAGAGAAATAATACACTTTCTCTCTTGGACATCTATTTCGTAGAATGGTTCAGGGATTCAGCTCCACACTGAAGTAGTGGCCACAACACTGACTTCCAGTGGGGCTGGGGACAGGGTGGTGGAGCAGGGCTAGCTGTTCCATCAGAGAGGACTGAAACAGGGCCTCAGTTGGGAGAGGGTCCCCAGGGCCCTAAGGTTCAGGAAAAAGCAAGAAGCACTAGGTGCTCCACCCAGCTGTAGTGGACCTCTATGCCAAGGGGCAGGGTGACTGAGACAGAAGGGTGAGGCTTCTGCTGTGAAATTAGGCCTCCAGGCTGAAGGTGGATGTTTTCCAGGGGACCCCAGGGTGCTGGTGTTTGTGGCCCAGTACTGGAACACAGAGGACCATCTAAGGAGAGCCCCGTGCTTGGTGAATGCCACATGGACCTGGCTGGGGGTTGCCAGAAGGACCAGTGCAGGTGCTTGGGATTCTAAGAACCTCAAAATTCTCTCCCCGTCTCCCAGCATCTGACTGTGACCCATGTATCTGGTATCAGTGACTAGTGAACTGGAACCGCCCACATGGGGCCTGACTTTGAAGGAACTGGGGGAACGTGACTTTGGTAACTGCAATGCTAGTGTTGGTCATGATCCCCTCTCTTTTTGCCCCAAGGCTCCCAGGTCCCTGAGCTTCCAGTCCACTCAGCTCCCCCTTCAAGTTGCTGAGGGCAGGGTTCACTCAAAGGTGGGCATAGAACCCTGTTCAGACATCCCAGATCTTTGCTTCCCCGACTGTCAGGGTCTGTCCTTGTTTGCTGTGCCTCCCCCATGCCTTCTCTCTTCCCGCAGCCCCAGAGACACTGACTGCCTCAGCAACGCACCCCTGACTCCCTATTGAAGCAGCCTGGTGACATCCTTGTAAAAACAAATTTAATTTTCTTCCTTTTTTGGGACAGATGGGAAGAAATTGACGTCTTTGTCTCAAACAAAAAAAGAAAAGAGAAAGAAACAATATACCTCTTTCCCCTTTGACAGCCATTTCTTTGGAACAAAGGCTGGGAGACTGTCACTCCAGTAGGCACTGAAGTAACATTTGGGGGAAAGGGTTGGGCACCAAGAAGGGCTTTGTGCACTTTAGGGGTAAGAGTCCTCTCTGTGGGCAATGCACAGCCCTTCTTAGGGTGAGGTCCCTAGAAACCTTAGACCTGGGGATATTCTTCCTCTAGGATATGGATTCCCTTGGACCTGGGATGCAGGGCAGTGGCCACCACTCAGATCCAGCCTGCTAAGCCACCATGACCTGGGGTCTCAAGTCTCCTAGCTCGGCTCACCACCCACATGGACCCTGTGACCATAGAGAATTCCATTTGAGTGTGTAGGGGATGTGTGAATGAGGTGATCAGCAAGGCAGGGGGTACCTGGATACTCCTAATCATTTGGGAATCTTCTGCTTTGGGGAGATGGTAGAGAAAGGGCACAATTCAGGAATCAGGGAAGACTCCTGAAATAGAGGACAGTCGCCAGGGCGATTTATTCTTCTTGCAAGAACTGTGTCTTCTCTGCCCCCACCCAGAAGAGGCCTATCTCAAAGCTGCTCCAAGCCCACTCACTGATGTAATTGATCTGGTTGCTTTTTATCCCTTTGATATAAAATTGTTCTAGGTCAGCAGGGGCTGACCCAGACTGTGTGCGTTTAAGGTAATGCACACTTGAGTTGAAATCTACTCCCTGTGAGGCTGTGCACTCTGGGCACTGGGACCAGGAAATGTCAGACTTGACCCTGCCCTCAGACAGCTCAGAGCCAATGTTGGGGGGTGAAGCATAACCAGACAGGTGCATGCTAGTGATAAGTGCAGTGACAGGGATCCCCAGGAATGGCATCGCAGAGAAGTGTCTTTTTAGTTTTTTACTAAAAACACCTGTTTGGAGCAATTCTATAAGAGGTGGAAGAGGGTCAAGGGACCCTAAAGGATGAATAGGAGCTGGTCACCAAGAAGAGGGAACAGTGTGTGCAAAAGCACAGGGATGTTCAAGTGCTTGGCAAACCCAAGAAGTTAGGTGCAGCAGGAGCCAGGACTTGACTGAGCATGTCCATGTGCCAGGCTCGCTGCCAAATGCTTTATGCACTTTATCCCAGCTGGTCCTTGTGACTGCCCATTCCAGGAAGTAGTATTATTCCTCTTTTAGATAAGAAAGCTGAGGCTCAGAGAGATCAAGCCACTTGCTCCTGGGTCACAGAGCCTGTTAACAGCAGCAGAACTCAGGCCAGTGGAGTTCCAAGAAAAGTTCCAGGGTCCAAGTTTGCAATTAATTCCAGGCATCATTAAGTAGAAAGACGTTGGGAGCTGGAACCCTGGGATGAGGTTTTTGAAGACTTGAAACAAAATGCAAAAATCTGAAGGAAAAGGGCAAATTTTCATGAACTTTTGTTCCTCCTGAAGCTCTCTAAATCTTCGCATTTCAAAATGTACCATGCGTGATGCATTTTAAAGCTCCAAATTGACAGTGTAATTCTAGATCATCACAGGTTCTGAAAACTGCAGAGTACGTCTCTATTCCCCCCAAATTTCCATTGCTCATTCTCTAGGAAGTAGAAGAAAAGCTTTTGCCCCTGATTTAAAAATGTCTTATAGTTAGCTGGATGTGGTGGCACATGCCTGTAATCGCAGCAACTTGGGAGGGTGAGGCAAGAGGATTTGCAAGTTCAATACTAGCCTCTGCAACTTAGCAAGACCCTGTCCCAAAATGAAAATGAAAAAAAAAAAAAAAAAAAAAAAAAAAGACTGGGGATGTAGCTCAGTGTTAAAGCACTCCTGGATTCAACCCCCAGTACTAATAAATAGATAGATAGATAAATAAATAAATAAATAAATAAATAAATAAATAAATAAAATGTCCTCAGTTTCATGTCTCTTGTTGATGTAATAAAAGTAGTGTTTAAGGCTGGAATCAGATCTTGGCTTTCCCTCTCTGAGACTCAGTTTCCTCATCTGTAGAGTAGACTTCCTTCCAGGGGTGGTTGTGAGGATTTAATGAGATAATGCATGTGCAGGTCTAACTATAAGGTCCCTCACGTAAGTACGCTTTTAGTACATGATAAGTAACTGCTACTAAAAGCAGAGTTTAAGTGCAAGGTCAGAGCTAAAGACGCCCCTGGGGAAAGTGGATGGGCTTTCAGGGGTAGCAGTGAAAGGAGAGAAGAGACTGGTGTCCTGATGTCCTCCTTCTTCCTAGGCTCAGGAACCACCATGGAGAGTGAGAAGCTGCTGGAGAAGCAGGGGGAGGATGGGGAAAATACGCTGCCATGGAAACTGGAGGAGGAGGGCGTTCCCAGAGGGAGGGAGTGATGGATAATGTCAAGTGTCAAAAGAGAGGCAGGGGGTGGGGAGGGCAGGAAGATAATAGGAGTAAACCAGAGTCCTTAAGTTCGCTGTGTTACATGGTCAGGAAGCCTGGAAACCTGGCTTTAAATCTTAACCCTGCAGCTAAATGTCTGTGTGAGCTAGGCAGAGGATTTGCCCTCTCTGATCTTCTGTTTCGTCCTAGATGTAAGAAAAGGGATGGGTCAGTCTGTAATAGGATGGTCAGTTGCTAATAAGATTCCTGGTTTTGCTGAATTGTTGGCCACTTTCTGGCAGTGTGCTCTTACACACCGAGGCCCCTCCAAGGGCAAGCCAAGTGCGTACCAAAGTGCCTGGCACACGATGGGTCCCCAGCACGAGGATGTTCTCTAATAACTATGTGGGTGCCAGGGGCAGTAGTTACAAGGTTTGATTGGGTACCTGCTTGGTCTCAGTCCCTTTAAAGACCAGCCCCCACTCTTTGTATCAGTGTCAGTCCCTCGGGCCTACCAACTGCTGCAGATCTGGACTGAGAACCAGCCTCAGAGACTCCAAAGCCCTTAGGAAGTGATAGCACCCCAGTCCTGGCCCCACATACCTGCTCAAATACAAAACATATACACACAGCTTTCTTCCATTGCTTATTTATTCCTTTATTTCACTTCCAGGCACCAAGCAGGTAGTGCTAGAGCTGGGAGGGATGATGGGAGAGAGAGAGGACCTAGTTCCCCACTCTGAACTTACAGATGGGGGTCAGGAGACCAGGACAGCTGGGTGGGGCTCTGGCTGCAGGCAGCTTGGGAACTCAAAACTGGAGTCAAATGGATATACTGATGGCGTGGAGTGCAGAGCTGGGAGGCTGCCCAGGATCTAGCCCCAGCGCCGTCACCAGGGCTGAGCCCCACCTGGTTGGTGCATAGTCTTTTCCAGAGTGCAGAGAACTTTCACTGTTGGAATGCTAACAGTACGTGACAGGCACACTTAACTGTGCCCAGCTATATAGAGCAGCTCATTAATTTTTGTGGCCTGACTCAAGGTAGGCATTATTATCATTACCTCCATTTTACAGATGAGGAAACTGAAGTTCAGGGAAGGGAATGCTTGGCCAAGGCCAGATGGCTGGTCAGCGATTGAGCCAGCTAGGGTCCATCTTAGGTGTGTCAAGCCCACTTCCTCTGCTCTCCTCCTTCAGCCTCTCAAGAGGAAACACTCAGTGATTACACAGAGGCTTCCAGCACATCTCACATTCAGCTGCGGACAGAGCATTCCCCGTTCTATGGCGCAGTACCTTGGCAGCACACACTGCCACATCACCTCCTCTGCCCACGCCCGCTGTCCCCCAGACAGCCCCATCCCTCCCTCCCTGCCTTGGAAGCCCTATTCTGTCTTTTTTAAACTGCCTGCTATGTCTTTGCTGGGAAATGTCTTGAGCAAGACAATCACTCTGTGGGCCCATTTCCTCTATCATGGGAGCGAATATGTGCCTGGGAAGAAGTTGGCAAGATTTAGCTAGAGGCCGAGAGTGAGGAGCCTGTCTGCTTTGGTCATAAAGGTGTCCATAAATGCAAACGGGTCCGTAGTAAGTGATTCTACCAAGTGGGTGCACAGTGGGCCTGGTGCATGGTAAATGCTCAACGGATGGAACTTCTAAAAAATGTCTAGGGTTTGAGGTTTTACGTGCTCCAGTCCATTTTTCTTAATGCTGTAGGTGGGCCAGGAGCAAAAGACCTCTTGTAACAACCTCCTTGAGTTTCAGAAGGGACAGCCTACACGGAAGAAGCAATTTTCAAGAGTGTGTTTTCTTACCAGTTCCTTGTATGTGACTATCCTCTTTTGTCCCTCCCAGGGACCCAACAACCCCTGGAAGGGAAGAGGGGTTCCTGGTGGTCTTGGCCTGGGCTTTTTAGTCTGAGTATTTGAATCATGGAAATGGAGTCCCTTGTTGGGTGTTAGTGAAGGTGACATTGTGAGTTATCTTCTAGAATTTCCTCTTGGAATGACTCCGAAGATAAGAGACAGGGAATGTGTTTTTGAGTCTTTGTCCTCCACTTCCTTGCTGTGTGATGCTGGGCAGGTCTCCGTTCCTCTCTGGGCCTCTGCACAGTTGCAAAGTTGAGGTAGGAGTGGATGATTCTGAGGACTTTGCCATTTTGAATGAGAACTGAGGTATTTCCCTCATGCTCCTTAATCTCAGAAGCAGACATCTCTTGGTAAAAGCCACTGGGCATTTGTCCAGAGAAAAGCATGACTGGTGGGCTGATGCTTGTGATTGTCACTGTCCCACTTGGCGGGTGAGGGAGGCAGGTGTGTTGTGAGTGAAGCTTGCCTCACACCTGACCTTTGGTCCACTCCAGGTCCCATCTTGGTATCAAGACCCAAACTTCTGTTTTCTCAAATAAAGCGAGCACCCTTCTCAGTATCCACACCTCTGCCTGCTTCTTTTGTTCACCTTCTGTGGTCCCATCGGGAGGGGACCCCAGTCTGGGGGGGTGGCAGACCTGCCTGCTCACAGTAGGGGAAGCCCCAGCTCAGGACCTGCCTCAGGAAGATGCAGCAATGTTCTTAAGACCAGTTCTAAAGGGACAGACAGCTGCCACCACACCCTAGAACCTGTGCCAGGCCCCCTGGGCCTCCCTACTCTGCAGCCTCCACGTGCCTCCTCCTCTTCCCTGCTCCCCACCTAGTCCCCCCCCCCACTCCCAGCCCACATGCCTCTGAGGCTCCCACTCGCTCCCTCTTCCCTTCCCTAGCTCCATCTTCCCCATCTCCCTTCTCTCCCCCTGCTCCTCAGTGACCCTTCCTTTGGCCATAGAGTCACCCACACATTTGAGGGAATTAGAGCCCCCCTTTCCAAGAGACCTTCTGCACCCCCTTGGTGTTCTTGGATACTCGCTGACACTCATGGTTGGAAGGTAACTCTCTGGGAGGGAATCACTGCCTGACCCAGATAGGCCTCCCTAGGAGCCCACCAGGGCCTGCAGCCCCTCCTACCATCTAGGGCAGCTTCTTGCAGAGACCCAGCCTTAAGGGAGGCCTGCCAGGGGCTGCCCACATGGGCCTGCCTGCCTCAAGGTGATGGGCACCACGCCTCAGGGCAGACTGTGGCAGGGGTGCTGCAGGGCCCCCAGGCTGTCCAGGGTGGGCGGGGTGCTGTGTTTGGTCTCAGCCCAATTACAGAGGGCCTCAGATCAAGAGGATGTCCTGGAGGCCTGGCAGCTCCTCCCAAAGCAGCTCCCGCTGAGGCTGGGAAGGATGAATGTGCATGCGTGTGTTTGCTCAGCATGTGTGAGAAGGTCCGGTGTTCCTGCAAGTGTGTGTGTGTAGAGTGGAATATTTTTTTTCAATTCACCTTGGTGTGTTCCCTGAGGCAAATCAAATCTGTATGACCACTCTGGGCCTCACTTTACCCTTCTGTAAAATAATATTAAATAATTTTTATAACCAGGGCCCTTTTGAGACAACTGCTGTGCATGGTAACTAGGGTGCAGTATTATTAATGGGGAAACACATTCTGCCTTTAACCTTCAGGAGCTCCCACTTGCCTGGAAAATCCAGATGACCTCTCAGGCTCCTTCCCAGTGGGAGATTCTAGGAAGCTAACTTCAAACTTACCTGCTGGAAACCTCAAGCTCCCTGAAGGGATGAGGGGACCCAGGATAGGAAGAGGACTGTCAAAACCCAGCTCAAGAGGGCAATTCTCAGAGAAGTGGAGCGGGAAGGGCAGACTCCTGCCCTGTGCCAACTTGATCACCCTTCAAGGTCAGCTGCCTCCAGGAAGACTTCTCTGATTGCTCCAGCTGCACCCTTGGATATCTGCTTGAATCTTCCACTATTGCTGTCAGGAATCCGACCCTCGCCCCCTGACCAAGACCTGCTCTTTCTCAAGGTGCTGCTGAGAGCACTTTGGAACCCTGCAGCTGCCAAGGGGGAAAGGGAAAGGGAAAGATCAGTGGAAAGGAAAATTAGGGTTTTTTATTTCTTCAATAACATTTTTGGGGTTTCTTGGTCCCATATTAAATTAATATGTATTCATTATAGAAACTAAGAAACCTGATAAGCATGGCGGGGTGGGGGGGGGGAAGAAAAATTCACCTATATTTCCTATTTTGTTAACATTTGGGGGTATTTCTTTACCCCAGAGTCCCATAGATGATTCTAGAGCCCTCTGATATAGGGCATACACTGTGCATCTTTCTGCAGGATCATGAAACTTCATTGGCTGCTCCAGGGGTCCAGGACCCCAAAATTCAAGTGACTCTACACAAGGGGGTTCCATATGAACCATGTAGTCACAGGCAAACAGACCCACACCTACCATAGGTCACACCCCCACACACCTGAGTCTGTGCGCACAAACATTCCCACACACTCCACACCTTGGGTACATTCTGCCCTCCCGCACAGACTGGCTATTGGCCCCTAAATGGATACAGCTCACATACGCATACACATGTGTGTTCATACTATGGGCACACACGTGCACTTTATAAACACTACTCACGCTGGGCACGTGTTCGTTTATACTCCTATGCTGGTACACGGAACATGGGCAGACAGCTTGGCCTAAAGAAATTCAGGATAGGCTTACGGGGACAGCTACTTCCACGGACGTTGCTGCCACCTATTGGCCACATCTTGTACGAGTGCCCTTGTTTCATTCCTATTCTCTCCGTTCCACCCTTTAGAGTTCATCTACGTACCACGCTCCCGCCTCACTGAAGCTGGTCACTAAAACCGGTTCTTGAAAGAGGGACATGAATGAGTGAGGCAAGGTGTCAAGGAGATAACCACTCACTGATAACCACCTACTATGTGTCAGGCACGTGAAAAATCCTAATAAACATTTCAACTGAATGAATTAAAAACTCTTTAAAGTGAGTCTTTTGTTACTTAAGAGGCTGAATCTCACTATGTTGCTCAGGTTGACCGGAATTTCTAGGCTCAAGGGATCCTCCTGCCTCAGCCTCTGGAGTCACTGGGACTACCAGTGTACCTGGTAATCTAAATTGAGCTCTTTTAAAACATTTATTATTTTTTAAATTGTTTGCTGTGTTGGTGATTGAACCTATTCTGTGTCAGAGCTACATCCTCTGCCTTCTTAAAAAACTTGAGAGAGCACAAGGTGAGGTGGCACATGCTTGTAATCCCAGCAGTTCAGAGGCTGATGCAGGATTCTGAGTTCAAAGTCAACCTCAGCAACTTAGCAAGGCCCTAAGCAACTCAATGAGATCCTGTCTCTAAATAAAATATAAAAAAGAGCTGGGGGGCTGGGGATGTAGTTTAGTGGTAGAGCGCTTGCCTTGCACATGTGAGGCATTGGATTTGATCCTTAGTACCAAATAAAAATAAATAAATAAAATAAAGGTATTGTGTCCATCTACAACTAAAAAGAATATTTTAAAAAAGCAGGGCTTGGGATGTAGTTCAGTGGCTGAGTGCCCCTGGGTTCAACTCCCAGTACCAAAAGAAAAAAAAAAAATTGAGACAGGTTCTCATTAAGTTGCCCAGCCTGTTCTTAAACTTGTGATTCTTCTATCTCAGCTTCCTGAGTTGCTGGGATTTCAAATGTGCACCATTGTGCCAGCTTAAAGTACATATTTTTAACAAATAAGGAGATGGAGTCTCAGAGAGGGGATGTGATGTCCAATGTTACACAACATCTTCTTCTGATAGGATAGTGCTCTGAAGAGAAAGAGAAGGAAGAAGCAGCCAAGCTAAGAATTTTTTTATTAAAAAAATTTTTTTTTCAGTATGGGGGATTGAAGCCAGGGGCACTTTACCACTGAGCTACATCTCCAGCCTGTTGTATTTTTAAGAATTTTTAGACAGGGTCTAACAAAGTTGCTTGGACCTCACTAAGTTGCTGAGGCTAGACTTTAACTTGGCCATCCTCCTGCCTCAGCCTCCTGAGTTGCTGGGATTACATACAGGCTTGTACCACTATATTCTGCTTCAAACTAAGAATTATTACAAAGACCTGCAGGAAGCCGAGCCTGATTCCCATTCCAGGAGATCAGGAGGCACACCCAGAGGTAGGTGAGGTCCGCCTAGAGGGACGACTTCCTGAGAAGGTCCCCCTATCCTGAGTTTCTGCCTCCGGTTCATTAATTCAACTACACTTATTGTTACAGCATGCCAGTGTGTGTGCTCAGACTGAAGATAAGCAGTGAACAAAACAGATGAAAGTCCAATTCCTGCGCTCATTTCAGTGTGGGGGCTCCAGATAAGCCCGTTTCTTGTCGTCCTACTCCCAAAGGCTTTGGGACACCTTCGAGCTTCTCTTTACCACTCGGCTTTGCTGACTGGATGGAGAAGTCAAGTGAGCAAGCAGGGAGGGTGGGTCAGGGGTGGGAAGGGATGTTTCAGCCCCGGTCATCCAGCATGAAGTCTGAGCTTGACCTGGAGTCAAGCAGACCTGCATCTGATGCAGCCTTAGCTTTGTGACCTTGGCCTTAGCTCTGGTCCTCGCCGGGCCTCAGTTTTCTCGGCCATTAAAGCAAAGAGCTGGCGATAGAGCGGTGGTTCCGATGTAGAGTTCCCTAGAAGGGCTGGGTGAAACCAAGCAGGGAGTAGGAAGGGGGAGGCCAAGCACAGACCACCCCCGCCCCCAAGGCCCAGGGCTTCTCTCAGAGCAGCCATGCTTTCCTGTTTCCCACACAGGTTTCTGTGGTTGAGTCTGACAAACACTTGGGCTAGATGAAACCTAAGTGCTTTTTTTTGTTGTTGTTGTTAGGGGTGGGACTGGGGATTGAACTCAGGAGTGCTTGACCACTGAGCCACATCCCCAACCTATTTTGTATTTTATTTAGAGACAGGGTCTTACAGTCTCACTATTGCTGAGGCTGGCTTTGAACTTGCCATCTTCCTGCCTCAGCCTCCTGACTGGGATTATCAGTGTGCACCCAGCAAAATCTAAGTTCTTTTTAGCTCTAAAACTATCAAGTCTCAGTCTGTGTCTTATGCGACCACCAGATGGTGAGTTGGCAAAAGACTGGGCCTGGGTCTGGGTCTAGCACGGGCCTGGCTGCCAGAGGAGGGCTGAGGATGTGTCCATCTGCCCTGACCACACTCTAGGGGTTCAGCAATGACTCTGCATTGACCAAAGGGTGGCTTGCACACCAGGGAGGCAAGGGGAGGTGGCCGATGTCTTTTGGGGGCTTAAGAAGTTGACTCTTCAAACCGAAAGCAAAGGAGGCTTTGGCGAGTTGGAACTGAGGATCCCTGCACAGTCCTAGTGGAGCGGGCTGGCTCTTAGGATGTGGCCACACAGAAGAGGGAGCCTGGATTCCTTTCCAGCTTGGAAACTGGGAGAAAGGCCTTTCTTGGCATGTGGTTGGGACACCTGACCCCAGATCCTGATCTTGCTTCAGAATCCCCACATCTCCTGTGGGGGCTTCACACCTGACTCCAGCATGCCTAGTAGGAAGGACTCTGGCCTTGTGTTTACAAGGTTATGTGTTTCTGCACAGTGTGGAAAAGTAAAATGTTTGTACCCAATTAACGAATTGTCCCAGCCGTGCAGGTTTTCATGGGGAAAAGACTATATATTTATCTAGAAATAGACTATACCTATCTATATATAAAAAATTATATCTAAGCCAGGTACCGTGGCTCATACCTGTAATTCCAGCAGCTCGGGAGGCTAAGGCAGGAGGATCTCAAGTTCAAAACCAGCCTCAGCAACTTAGCGAGGACCTAAGCAACTCAGTGAGACCCTGTCTCTAAATAAAATAAAATAAAATAAAAAAAAGACTGTGGATGTTGCTCAGTGGTTAAAAGTTCCTGGGTTCAAACCCTGGTACCAAAAAACCAAAAAGTTATATGTATTTATATATCTATCCACAGATAGATACATAAACATATTATATTATATATTATATAATTATGTAATTATAATATTTTATATATATATATCCTCCGCCGGACCAGGGCTTTGCACATGCTAGGCAAACACTCTGCCACTGAATGTTGCCAAACTACTCAGGCACTGAGACAAGGATGAGGGGCTTGCTGGGGCTCTCACAGTATGTTGTATGAGCTGGGGTGACAATCTAGGATGGGTCCACTTGAAAACCCACCTTTCACCACAATCCTTGCTGGAAGCTGACGCCTGGGTGCTCAAAGCCTCCCCTTTTCCTGGGCTGAGACCTGGTATGCGCCCTTCCGCTGCCACAAGGTGGCAGTAGACACCATCTTTCTCCTCCCCTTGAATTGGCGCTGGAATCTCAGCTGGCTCCAAGTCCTCATATTGGCTCCCTCTGCCCTCCCTGCAAATGGGCAGCGCCTCCTTCAAGTCCTAGTTTTGCTGTTTATTGGCTGTGACAGTGAGCGGGTCACTTTGCCGCACTCATTTGAATTTTCACGGTCTCATTTTACTCATCCATGAATACGTACATCGCATGGGAAGAGAACGGTGAGGCACCTATGTAACTTCATTGTCATTCACAGCCATTGCCGTTTCAACAGGGCTATCCGGAGATGGCACCTCCCCTGGGAAGAGGTTCTTCTGGCAGAGTTGGCCTCAGCCCTACACTGAGCAGAGCCCTTACATGCTCCACGGTGGGCACCCTCTGCATCTAAGCATGGGACCCCCATAGACTGGGGTACTGGGTTCAGCTTTTTCTCTCTCTTTACCTCTGCAAAAGACTCTGCAGCTTCCTTCCCTCTGTAATGCCATGTTGGAGAACAGGCTTCAAATGGCTCCTCCTGGGAAGGAGTCCCAGACCCTGCTCCATTGCCTGCCACCAATTCTTCCTCTCCTCCCCACCCTACCCATGACTGTCGTAACCCAATGCCAAAGTATGTCTGGCTCCGCCTTAAGGATTCCCTGACCACCCCCAAATCTGTCCCTCTGTGTCTTCACTTGGCATTGGAGGCCTTATACAATTTGGTCTCATGATTTACTCTGTGCTTCAAATATACCAGACCATTTTCTGTTCCCAGAGCACATCTTCACCACCCTACCTCTAAGCCTGGGCAAGCTCTTCTTCCTGGAATGCCCCTCCCATTTCCATGTAGGAAATTCATCCTTCAAGATCGGGCTGGAAGCTTACCTCCTCTAGTCAGGGCGTCAGGCTGCCCTCTCTGGGCTTTGGGTGCCCACCATGTGTCACAGCAGGAAGTGTCTGTTATCTATGGAGAGCAACTCGGTTTATGAATGGTTTCCCCTTGGTAACCTGGGGTTGGGAAAGGCAGGCAGGACTAGAGCCATTACCTCATTTGGCTGATGAGGAGATGGGCTAGGAGGAGCTGATCCACCCTGAAAATGACGGAGGCAAGAGCCAAGCCTGCAGCTGTTTCTAGCCACATCTGCCTGAGCTTCCTCTACCTCTCCATTATGCCTTGTGGCCTGGTTGAGACCCTCCTTCCGCCTTGGACTGAGCAGGGTATTGGTCAATCTTTATGCTTATTTATTCTTTTGAGGCAGGGTCTATCCTCCTGCCTCAGCCTGGGACTACAGGTATTTGTTTTGTCAGAGTTTAATAATGTGTTCAATAAAGTGCTGTTGAAGAAACAGATGCTCCCACATATACACACACCACACTCCCCCACCCACGCTGTCTGTCCCTTGGCCTCCTTATCACCCACTCAGGCCCAGTTGACTGTGATGGCAGTACCCAGGCTCTGCAGGATAAGAGTCGGCTGGGGCCCAGACTTTCTCAGAGGAGGAGGGGGAGACACAAACAGCTTCCTTCCCCCACCCCCAAGCTTATCAGTCCCCTGCAGGCCCCATCAAACTGGGTGGCTGGCCTCTGAAGGCAAGCTTCCTCTTGCCTGCCACCTCTACATTCTCTGTTACTTAGAACTGTGTGACCTTGTGCTCTTACTTCAGCTCTTGGAGCCTCAGGCCCTATTTAGAAGATTTTTTTTGACTGGAAGGATTCAATGAGAAAAAATGAGAGGATGCACTTAAAATAATAGCCATGACTCAATGTGAGCTGCCTCTTCAGGAGGTCACCTCTCCAAGGGAGCATCTGGGGAGCAGATCGCTCTGCAGGGTCTGGGAGGGAGGTGGAGGCTAAGAATTCCCTGGCAGAGGCAGGAGGGCAGGCGGCAAGTCTCCATTTGCCCACACTACTACATCAGTCACCTTGACAGGAAACACAGGTGCCTGGGCAGAGAGGCCCCAGGGGCTGGGCAGAGGGGGGGAAACCTGTTCATAGGACCCTCTGTACAGAGACTCACACATGAGCACACCCTTACACACATGAATACACAGAGACGGGAGACACAAGATCACACATTCCTTGCTGTCCTTAGGATGCACAAACTCAGAAACATCACACACACACACACACACACACACACACACACACACACACAGAGGCACACACACTTATCAGGCTGGGGCAGGCACTGGCACTGCTGAGTCACCCGCAGGCAGCCCAGCCCTGCGGAGCCACGTGCCTGCTCCCAACAGGCAAGGGGTGGGGCCTGCAGCAGCACTTTAGAATAACCCTGTCTACACTGTTGCTTGGTGTTCCCTGCTACTGGGCCCTTTGGTTGAGTCAGGCAGGTGGTTGTAGAGGAGCCCCTGTTTGCAGAGGCCAAATCAAAGCGTTCCCAACCTGCTCTCTCCTGGGAGCATGAATACATGTGGGAGTAATTAAAAAATAATACTGGATCCATTATTGAATATTTGCATATGTTTTTACATACTCATTTAATCATCACAACAGTTCCATAGAAAGTTGGTACCAATATTAATTCCATTTTACCCCAAAAGGGAAATGTCTTTCCCAAATGCACAAAGCTGGTGCAAAGCCCAGGCTCCACTGCCTCCAAATGCCTAGCTATTAAGGCAGCTGTGTACAAAGGCATGTGAAAGGTTTGTCAGTATGATTTGGAGCCCGGATGTGTATTTACTAGGGTTCACATGGTCAGGAATTGAAAGGGTTTCAAGTAGCTAGATTTCTGGTCAAAGGATACAAAGTTTCTCTGATGCATTAGAGTGGCCTCCTCTTTGAGAAAACATGTCCCAGCTCTAGGGACTCGATCTTGCCCTTCTCTGCTCCTGGAAAGCAGGGACCAGGGCCCTGAAGTCTAAAACAGGATCTGACTCAGATCAGGACTCAGCAAAGGGAGTGGGAGAATGAAAATCAATTTATGACTTTTAATTCATTTAAGTTATAACAATAACACCAGCAATCATAACAGTTAATCATAAAAGCTAACACTTCCTGGAGGCTAACCCTAGCACTGTTTCTAGCGCTTTGTACACAGATTTTTTCATTTAATTCTGGCAAAAGACCTTGGGGAAAATGCTTTTATTAACACCATTTTACAGAAGAGCAACTGGGTTCGAAGAGTTAGTAGCTTGACCAAATTAATGCAGCTAGTAGGTGGCAGTATCAGGGATTGGGATGCAAGAAACCACTTGCCTGCAGTGGGCCTCAGTTTTCCCCATTTACCCAAGAAGGAATTAACTCTCCATGACTCTTCAGCACAGAGTAGTCTATGATTTTGTGACTATGTGAATCCTCCACATGGAACGGGGAATATGTTCATTTTTTGTGGGCAGAAATCCTGAAGATTTGACCTTAACCTGACAAAGAGCTTTTGAAGTCTCAGAATGATTTTAAAATGAAAGTCCACCCTGTGAGGTGGTGAGCTTCCTGACATTGGCCTTATGGGAGCAAACAGATCTGAAATGAGGTGGAGGACAGGGTTGACCAGTCACCACATAAGCCCGTGATAGCACTGGTGGGATGGAGCATTAGGAGGCAGAAAGTCACCAAGGATAGTAGCAAGATGGGCCTAAGAGAAACCAGAACTTCCATTTACTGAACAACTCCCTGTGCCAAATCTGTGCTTGGCATATATTACTAATTCTAGGGAAAACACCGTAAGATTTATAGCTGAGGAAACTCAGATTCAGAGAAGTGACTTGCCCAAGGTCGAATAGGACAAAGTGGGATAGGTGATCCAGGTGAGTCTCGTCAAGGTCACTTTCCTAGATCTTCTATGACCAACCCCGGTTCCAACCTAGTACCCTTAGGGACAGCACCACGTGGCAAATTGCCTCATACTTTTGCCACATGACGTCAGAGACCACACCAGCCAATCCAGGAACTCCTTGCCCTCCCCTCCCCTGACCCTTTAGGTTTCTCAGAAGCTGCCCTGGAAGGGGCGGGGTTAGGCTCTCTGGCCAGGCCGCACCTGCAGCCCCCGCCCCTTCCCGGTTGCGACGCTCACCCTCCTCTGCCAGGTCCTGCCCGCCGCCCCACAGATTGGCAGTTGCCTGCACCAATTAGAGGACCTCCCGGGGCAGGGGCGGGGCCTCACGTCAGAGTTGCCCTGTCAGTGCAGGTGGAGGCCCCCGGCGGGGCAAAGTGGCAGAAACCTCTTAAAGGGCGAGAGCAGCGGGGAGTGAGAACGCGGCCCGGCCCGGCCCGGCCCGGTCCCCGCGCGGTCCAACACAGGTGAGCCTGGACACCTGGGGGGCAACCCCTGGACCCTGGGAGGGGCAGGGAGAGGGACAGATGAACCCACCCCCAAAGGGCCGAGCCGTCCCGGGAGGGGCAGAGACCAGGATCCAAGGGTCCGGGGAGGGGCTAGAGGTCCGGTGTTCCAGGGTCCGAACTTGGGGTCCAAGGGGCCTGGGAGTTGGGGTGCACAAGGGGCTCGGGTCCGGAACTACACTCCTGCTGCTGGCGGTCCGGGTCCCAGGTTCGGTCTCCGCAGCCGGTCCCTGCGGAGCCGCGCAGCCCACGGCCGCCCCGCCGCCCCGCGTGCTCCTGCCGGGCCGCCGCAGCTCGGGCCGGGGCGGGCGGGCGGCGCCGCGGGAGGGGGCGCCGCGCCCTGAGCCCCGCGCCCCGCGCCCCGCCGGCCTTACGTAACTGGCTGAGTTTCCGGACCCAGGGACCCGAGAGCTGCGGCGCCGGCTCTGTCGCCGGGATGGCCCTGCGGTCGTCGCCTCGCCGCTCGCACTCCCTGCCCGGCGAGGTCTAGAGCACTTCCCCTGCCTCGGGTCTCCCGGGTCCTGCTCGCTCCCATCCCTCGGTTCCCCGCGTCTCGTCGCTCACCTCTCTGTGGCCCAGTCTCTCCCGGTGTCCTCTGTCTTTCCCCAAGAGCTGTCTCGCCCTCACCTACACTTTCCCGCAGGCCCCACCTCTTTGGGGTAGGAAGGGACCCCTTCAGTCCAGCAAGTTGGAGGCGGGGACTTGTCCAGACAGACCCCAAGCCGAACTTGTCCGGAAGCGGGAGGGGGACTGTCCCGGTGGGGTCGGGTAAGGTTATTCCAGGGCCCATAGCTTCCCCTGGGAGGGAGTGGCTACGTGTGACCCCCTCAAGTTCCTGCTCTGGGGCGGACGGCAGCCTCTGGGGTCCTTTTCTTCAGGAGGAGGCTTGGAAAGAGTCTGGCTGGGGTTTAGGGCATTTGGGAGTCCCTACAGCTCCTGAAGTTGGGGAGAGACCAAGGAGGGGCCAGATCACTGGCACAGAGCCCCCGCCCCCTGCCTTCAGTAAGCTCCCCACCTCCACCCCAGTCACAGACCTGGAGGTCAGTGCTGGAAGGAGCCTGGGGTGGGGAGGGGACTGATGGTAGGAGGCCAGAGAGACTTTTGCATTGGTGGTGGGGCGAGGGAGGTGCAGATAGAAGTGATAGACCATCAGGTTGGGGGCGGGGAGTCACTCCCTGCCTTTAAAGCCCTCCGGAGAGTCAGAGACAGACACCTCCGAAATAACTCCTGTACCCTGCAGCCTGTGGTACCTGCTGCTACCAGATGCATATAAATAAGGTGTTATAAAGCAGTTGTGAAGTGGGAATTATTAACTCCGACTAGGCATGGGGGAGGGGAGAATGCAGTAGGGGGTGGAAGGTCTGGAAAGAAAGGGAACTAGAAACTAAAGAGCCATGAGGGAGGGAGGAAGACATCAGTGTCCTGTAGGCTTTGCATGCTGCAGAACTGGGTTTGAATCCTGGCCCTGCTACATCCTTGCTGTGTGACCTTGCATGAGTCACTGCACCTCTCTGAGCCCCAGGTTCCTCCGTAGTCAGTAATCTGGACCTTATGGCCATTAGCAGGATCAAATGAGGAACTAAATATGCAGCTGGTCTGAGAGCAGGCCAGTCGGGCTGCTTTCAGAAGAGAATGGAGTGGGGAAGCCCTGAGATTTCCCCCATGTATACAGGGAAATCAGGCGGGGCCTGACAGGTCCCAGCAACATGGAGTGTCTGGGTGTGTGGGTAGCACTGGTGAAGCAAGGAGATTCCACACCCTGTTTTTTCCTGAGTGTCCCATCCCTTCACCACCTAGACCAGGCTGGCCTCTCTCTGTGCGCCCCAGGTGCCAATAGAAACTCTCAGGGATCCCAGGCTGCCCCACCCCCTAGGCCAGTGGGGGTGGAGCCCTGGCAGCAGAGGGCCAGCACCCTCTCTGCAGAGTGGATCCTGGCCAGGAGTCTGGCTGGCTGTGCTGGGCAGGAACATCCCAGCCTGACTGGGAAGATGCTGACACTGTGCAGGCCCTGTGGAGGCCCAGAACTTTATGGCCAGGAGCCAGGCCCAGGAGATGGGACCTGGGCTACAGGGTGAGGCAGAGGCTGGGGTGATGCAAGGAGAACATCCTGGAAGGGACCTTGCACAGAGGTTCGGAACTAGAGCACTTCACTTTGTCTTAAGCCTCTCCAGAGGCTTCAGAGACTAGTGTGTGCCATATTCAGGGCTGCCAGCCACTGAGCTGAAGAGGACGCTCACGGAGGGCTCACCGTGGAGGTCATGGTAGCCTGAGATGTGTCGGGTGATCTGTAGATTAGGTCTATATGACGGTCCCCTCCCCGGGTTGGAGGGTTGGGGGTGGGTGTTCAGAATTTTCCCAGGGCCAAAGATTCTGATATTTAGTAAAGGGAGCAGAATTCTATTCCTTTATAGTCTGCAGGTCTTCCTGGGTCTCAGTTTCCCTTCCTGTAACATGGGGAGAGAATGGCCTGGAGTCTATGTATGGGTCTTCTGACACAGATTACTGTAGCCTCAGGACCTGGTTTGGATCTTAGTCTACCACCTGCCCCTATCCCACGTGAGGGGGTAGGATGGAGCAAGATTGGAGTTGAGTGTGATAAGCCCACAAATCCTATTCTTGACCTGTGATCATAATCAAAACCACTGCCTCTTAAGCACTTACTGTGCGCGGCATTCTGTTCTGAGCCTTTACTGTACAGCATCAACTCATTTAACCCTTACAACCTCATAAGGGAAGAGCCATCAAGCCCGATGCACAGGAGTTTCACAGGAGTTCATGAGGTGAGTTGATTTGATCTGTCACACAGCTGGGATATGAACGTAGGTCCAACTCCCAGGCCCAGAGTTGGCTAGGCCGGGGAGCCCCCACCTCACAGGTACTGAGGCCCTCACACTGCTTAGCCTTTCCTAAGCTAACTGCCTCCCCGATGCTGGAGTAAGCTCTGAGCTCTAGGGCGTTCAGGCTGGGGAGTGGGAACAGGATGTGCCACTTGCTTTGGGTGCCCACTGGACCCAGCCCAGGGGAAGTAGGATAGAGGGCACAACCTGCAGGTCAAGGTCCCCTGGAATTTTCCCCAGAGGGCCAACCCCACCCAACTACTGTTCAGGTGCACAAGCTGAGCTGTGAAGGGCATCCTTGGTATGTGGCTGACTTGGGCCTCAGTTTCCCCATCTGTAAAGCTTGGATTTAAGTGATAGTCCTTGATCCCCAGGTTAGTGGCTGAGGTAATGAGGTAGAGGAAGGGTCAGGGTGGCAATGACTGAGCCTGTGGGGGACGAGTTTGGGTCAGGAACGACTTGGATCCTGGGCTGGCTGCTTGACAACTATTTCAGATGAAGGGACTGAAGTCAGAGGGAGTCAAACCTCTGTGGGGCTAGTTCTGCAGAGACCCAAGGGAAACATCGCGGGAGAATACCAAGAACAAATTCCAGGCAGATGTGAGCTGGAATCCTGGCTTGACCACTTACGTGAACTTGGAAATGATACCCACAAGGGCACACAGAGAGGAGTCCCTTGGCCTCACTGTCCTCATCTCTAAAATGGGAATAGCAATAATTGAAACTCTGTCACACCTTGGTTACTGTAAAGGTCAAAAAATGAGGCATTAGTAGAATCAGGGGAGAGAGTGGTTTCCAGTTTCTTAGTACAAAATGGTAATTCTGGGTGTGTGTGAGGGGGAGGGGACATTTCCAAAAGACCCTCTGCTGAGACGCTTACGAGGGGATGTGCTGGAGAACATCCTAGGAGCAGCACGTCTGCACTGAGCAGTTACCTTGTGCTCAGGCTTCGACTCTCATTGTCTCATTTGGTCCTTGGAGCAACCTTGTCGGGTAGGTGGTGGCCTCACCCGTGCCTGCAGCCCCCTGCGGTAATGACACTTAGGAACAGCTTACTGTGTGCCAAGCGTTGTTCACACTGTTTTTTATATGTGAATTCATGAGGTCTTCACACCAACGCTTTGAGGCGAATACTAATCCGTCCCCATTTTACAGATGAGACAATGAGGTGTGGTGAAGTTAAAAAGTAGGCCCAATGTCACAAATGGTAGAGTCACAAATGACAGCTCAGACTTGATCCTGGGTTCTTAAGTCTCCTTGAGGTGCTCATCACAGTTGTAATTTGGTAATTATTTATGGGATTGCCCTCTCCTTGCACTGTAGGCCCACAAGGGCAGGGATGGTGTCTGTCTCCTCCAAAATGAAACCCTGACTTGGCATACAGCAGGTGCTCAGTGAATGTCTGTCCACAGGGATTCTGCTGCCCCTGGTGGGTGGGCCGGGCTCTGGGAGGCCTGGTGAGCTCAGGGTGGATTATCAGATTATTGCTGACTGGAGGGTGTCTACCCCGGCAGAGCCCAGAGGCAGGGGGCGGGCAGGGGTCCCTCCCTGCTCAGGCCCTAGCTGAAGAGGGGCCCCACAGAGCTTGTCTGTTGCTCAGGCTGTGTTTCTCACTGCTGTCTTTTGCCTCCATGTGCCGCTGTGGCGATGGCCCCACGTCCTGTCTCCGACTGGCTGCGTGACCCCAATGGCTGCTTCTGGGTGAGTACTGGTTCCATTCTGATGTGTGTCCTGTGGCTCTGAGACCACTGGGAGGTGGAATTGCAGCTCAGGGCTAGGGTGGAATGCTCAGAGAAGGCGCGCTGTGAAGTTAGGATCCTACCACGAGCAGGGCTGGGATTTCTCCAGCTGCTTGACATACTGGGCAGTGATTTGGGGGTCATGTGATCCACTTAAAGGTCTTTAGGGTACGGTGGCCTGAAAAAGAATCTTTATACTGCCACTTACCAGTGGTAGCTCTTTGCTTCTCAGTTTTATGTCTGTAAAATGAGAACACTAATATCTACCAGCCCTGCAAGGACATAGGGTTTTTGCTCATCTGTTTCACTGCTGTGTCGTGGCATCAATTCTTTTGAATGAATGAAGATGTTTGTTGAGCATCTACTATGCATTGGTCAATGTGCTTTGTGTTGGATTAGATGGTTGAACTGAGCGTGGGACCAAGTACCACACAGGTATCAACCAGAAGGGTGAGGGACCTAGGCAACTGGACCTGCTGGGGAAGGAGTGGCAGAGCCTTCAGCTTTCGTGAGAAGAGCTGGGCAGCTGGGAGAGTCTGGGGGAAGGAGGCAGGGGGCGGAGGGATTCTGCCTCCTGGTACGACACTTTCCTAGCTGTGTGATCTTGAGTGAGCCACAGACTTCTCTGTGCCTTAGAGAGCACATCCGTGACATATATATCACAGCATTTTTACTGCATGGGTGTAGGAAGGAGCCAATGAGAAGTGCCCAGCACAGGGCCCCACTGCCCCTTAGGCTGGGGATCAAACTCAGGGTCTTTTGTATGCTAGGCAAGAGCTCTACCACTGACACATCCCCAGCCCTCCCACATATAACTGATGGTTTCCTCTAGTCTTGGGTTTATTTTGGGAGGGACTAAACTAGTAAAGTATCCAATTTTTTTTGTCTCTTTTCTCCCACTTTAACTTCCCACCTAGCTGGTACTGGAGTCCAGGAGTCAGGTCCTGAACGTCCCGCAGGCTGACCAGGGCCTAGGACACAGGCTGGGCTGTGTCTGGTAGGGATGTGGCTGAGTGGAGGTTCCAGCTGTGACTTAGTGCAGTCATCTACCTGCTCTGCCTAGGTTGCCTCACTGTATTAGTAAAGGCCACTTCCCTGGGAGAGTTGTTTACTTAGAACCAATGCAGATTGGCATAATTATCCATATTAGTATTTGGCTTCAGCTGAGGAGGGTGCGGGGACCTGCTGGAGAATTACATCTGCCTGGGCATTTAAAAAAAAATTTTTTTTTCTTTTTTTTGTGATGCTGGGGATTGAACTCATGGCCTTGCACATGCAAGGCAAGCATTCTACCAACTGAGCTATCTCCCCAGCCCTAACTCTTTTTTCTTTTTTCTTTTTTTTTTTTTTTTTAATTTTTTTTTTTAGTTGTGGATGGACCTTTATTTTGTTTATTTATATGTGGTGCTGAGAATCGAACCCACTGCTCACAATGCCAGTGGCTCACACATGCCAGGCAAGTGCTCTACCACTGAGCCACATCCCTAGCCCTTTCTTTATTTTTTATTTTGAGGCAGGGTCTCACTAAGTTGCTGAGGCTGGCCTGTAACTTGTGATCCTCCTACCTCAGCCTCCCAAGTATAATCGTCTGCTTTTACGTGTGCCCACTTTGTGCCAAGCACTGTGCTGGCATGGGGTCTGGAGATGATTCTGTGTAGTCCTTATTGCTCCTTCCCACTGGGGAGTTGAGAGTCTAGTTGGAAAGAAAGACAGGAACCACCAACTCTACCTTTGATTGATGCACTAAAGTGAGAACGGGTGTTCTCAGGCCGGGACCAGGAGAAAGGCCATTCCTATTGGCAGGAACCGTGTATGCCAAGGTCCAGAGCTGGGGCCTGCTCTTGGGGGAATGCAGCGGGAGAGACAGGCTCAGGAGGGTTAAGGGAACTTGACCCATGGGCCATGAGGGGCCATTAGATATTAAGCAGGGGAGGGCAGGGGCAGAGCTGCTATCCAGGTGAGGAATCGTGTGACTGTGCCGTGGAGCCCTGGGCAGGTGTGAGACCTGGTTAGGAGGCAGAGCCAGGGTGAGTGGAAGTGGACCACAGCGGGGCAGGCGGGACAGCACCACGATGAGGATGGGGTCCTGGGCCCAGGGTAACTGACCCCTGGAGCTGGGGGAGAAGGAGCCAGAGCTGGGCTAAAGGGGAAGAGCCACTCCTTCGCTCCTCGTCACCTTCCTCTTCAATGGCCCCCGGCAGCATCTATGTCTGAGCTGGACACTGGGGCCCAGGGCTCCCATTCCTATCTTGGGGGATCCCTGTGGTGACCCGGTGGGTCTGGCAGGGATGGGAACTCTGTGGGATGCCTGTGTGGTGCAGAGAAGCCCTGGGTTCCAAGCCTATCACCTGGGCCACTGAATGTCCGTGCCCCTCAGACGTCCCTCCCGCCCTCTCCCGCTCCTTTCCTTGTCTTGAGAGTGAGGATAAGAAAACCTGTTTTGCCTGACTCAAAGATTCAGTGATAATACACAGTTAGACAATAAACATTGGTTGTGCACTGACCTGGGCTGGGTTCCGGGGACACAAAGGTGACTCAGACAGGACTCCTGCTCCCCGGGTGTGGGCAGTGAGCCCAGGGGAGCAGGCCTTGACTCCCTGTGGTCATTAGGGTGGTGGGGGGAGCTAAGCTGGCACTTACTTGAAGGATACACAGGAGCTCTCAAGGCGAGAATGGAAAGAATAACCTTTCAGGGATGAGCAGCATGGCCAGGGGGAGAAGCTGAGGCCGGAGTAGACAGGGAGAGGCAGGCAGTGATGGGAGGTGAGACTGACCCAGGAAGCTGGGGATGGCCACTGGCTCCCCTCTCCTTCCTGCACCTCCATAGCTGCCTGCTCTGCTCCTGGAGGCTGCCAGGGCCCCTCACCCTGCTCCCCCATCTCCTTGCCCTTGCCCTTCTCAGCCCCACTGCAGCAGACCCAATGGCTCCCTCTCTCAGGAGTCAGCAACCTGGCTTCCCTGCCAGCCCTGCCACTGGCAAGTCATGCAGCCTCCAGTCCCTTGCTCACTCTCTCTGCACCTCAGTTTCCCCCTCAGTAAAATGGGAACAGCAGGCCTTGCTCACAGGGAAGGGCAGAGGCTCCCGTGTGGGAATCCTTGTAAATCCCTTGGCCTAGTGTCTACGTGTAGTGTGCACCCGTAAACAGGAGTCAGATTAAATCATGGGTCTCCTTGGCCCCTCCCACTGCTTCCCCTGCCTCTCCTGGCAGCCGACTGTGGTCAACAAAGGAAGGAAAAGATTAAGAAACAAGCCCAAGTCTCCAGAGGGGTCCTGGTCCACTGCCCATCTGGCTCCCCTTCTGCCCCTTGGCCTCCTTGGCCTCCATCCTGAGGCTGGGAACCCTCCCACCGCCTAACCTACAGGACCCTCCCCAGCTGGAGGCCAAAGCCAACAGCAGCCCGGAAACAGGGACAAATATTTGTAAAATATGTAGCTTTATATTTTTCTTTCCCTGGAAGTTCATAACTTGACTTTTTCTTTTCTTTCTTTCTTTCTTTTTTTTTTTTTTCCTGGTGCTGGGGAGAAGACTAGGTGTGATATCCCAGGATTCTAGAGGTTCCGTGGTCAGGGCCACACAGGGTCCCTGAGCTTCCTGGAGCCTATGACAGATACTGGCTACCAAGTCCCTTTCACACAGATGCAGGAAACTCAAATCAGAGCGGGTGGCTGATGGTTCAGGTCATTCAGTTGGAACCCAGTTCTTTGGACCCCTTTTGCTCTGTCCCATGAATGGGGTGGTGCGGGGACGTTGGCTTTCACTGAACCTGTCTGAGCCTCAGTTTCTTTGCTGTGGAATGGGGCTGACTTTGCTGTGAGGGTCAGCAGTCACGTAGGAAAAGCAGCTAGTGAGTCCTCAAGGGTAGGTAGCTACTGTCATTGCTTCTTTAACTGCTGCTTCTTAAGAAATTTCTGCCCTACTCTTTTCCAGTCTAGGAACACGAAGTGTTTTTTTCTTTCTTTTTTTTTTTAATTGAACAAAAGACACCCGATAAACCAGTTTTAAAACCAGAGGCTCAGCATTTTTACCTTTATCAGTTGGCTGGGACACTGTCCTTACCCAGGGCAGTTTCCCTTCTGAAAAGTCTCCTCTGATGCCACTGTAAGCCCTTTGAAAAGAAGAGTAGGAGAGGCCCTCACTCTCCAGGCCTGGCCTGAGGGGCAGCAGGGACAGGGAGCTCCTGGGAACTGCCCTCCAGGACTAGCACAACTCGAAGACTTCTGCGGCGGCCAGGACCCCAGCATGCAGGAGAGTGGAAGGGAACGCTGGCCCTCCCAGCTCTTCCCCCAGGAGACTCAGACAGGTCACCTGCCCCCCAGAGCCTCTGTCTTCTGACTTATAAAAGGAGGCGGAGGATGGATGTCAGAGGTTTCTACTGATACTTTAGGATTAAAAATAGGGACCTGGGAACTGAGAGGTCTCTGATTTCCCAGCTTCACCAGCTGTGGGACCCCCAGCAGCTCTCTACTCTAGGGGCTAAATTAGATAATTTGTAAAGAGTGCTCAGCCCTCAGCTGACACACTGGAATTTCAGAGACAGTTCGCTGAGAAGGCAGGGCACATCCACTAGGTTGCATTTGTTCACTCATTCACCCAATTAATATTTAGAATTTCTATAGACAGGGCAAAGACAAAAGGAGCCGGGAGGGGGTCGGAAGCTGGCGTCAGACAGACCTGCCCATTCCAGTTGTGTGATGTGGTCATTTACTTCTCTGTGTCTCACTCCCTCATGTGCAAATGTGAGAACAGCGAGCAAAACCAAACCTCCAGAATTGTCCTAAGCTTTAGGGAGTCTCAGTACACAGTGGGTGATTCGTCTGTGGCTGATTCTCCCCCAGCTCTGGAGTGGGGGAGATGATCTCAGGCAAGTCATTAAACACAGCAAATGTACACCCCAGGGCCTTTGCACTTGCTGGGGTTTTGTTCTGGAACACTCTATTTTCTACAAAGACTTTCTTGGCTTGTCTCATCCCCTTAATTTTGTTGTTTAAATGTCACCTTCTTAGTAAGGCCCTTTTCTGACCATCCTATTTAAAATTGTTAACACCCTTCCTTCCCCACACCCTGGCACTCCCTAACTGCCCTTCGGGCTTCTTTCTCTCCATAGCACTTATCAGTCTTTGATATACTGTATTTTATCAATTATTTATCAACCGTCTGCCCCTCCCATGGGAATGTAAGGTCTGTGGTGATGGTGGTGATTTTCATCTGTCTTATTCAGTGTTATGTCCATTGTGCCTAGAACAGTGTGTGTGGTAAGTAGCAGGTGTTTAATAAATGTTTGTGAAGCGAATTAGCGAATAAATGAAGCCTCTTCCCCTCTCTGGGTTTAGCATTGTGCTGAGCACCTAGTAGATTCTCAATAAATAATTGTATGAGAGTGTATGAATTGTAAGGAGAAAGTGAGTGGTCATCATCTCTTCCGTTTGCCAGATAATGCTTTGGCTGGGTCAACTCTGAGGCCCTTTTGCTTCTGCTGTTTTCTGCCAGGGCATCAGTTTCAGTTGGAGTGCCCAAATCTTTTGTTCCTGAGCCTGAGCTATGCAGAATTTCTAGTTGGGGCTGTTTGGCTGTTGGGCCCACAATGGTGATTATGTCATTATTGGTAATTAGCAGTTAGACCCAGATTATTGAGCTTTTTGTTTTTCAGCAGAAATCACAGCAGAGAGCTGTGCTAGTGGGTGGGTGGGTTGGGGGACGGTGGCCTGGAGCAGCTTCCCCTGGCTCTCCCGCCTTCCCAGTTCTGAGCTTGTAACTTGGAGACCAAGACTGTGATGCTCAGAGCTCGGGGCACTGCTGTCCCTACCTGCTATCTTTCTAGGACAATATCCTGCAAAGTTCCTTCCTCCACTTTCTGCCCTCTTTGCCTGGCCTGGTGTAGGGGGGATTCCACATGCCCTCAGGGGAGCTAGGTGTAGGGCTTCCAAATGTTTGTGGGACAGGGATGTTTTCTGATGCTTAGGAGTTAGTTATTATAAATGGAGGGAAAAACACTGGGTTTAAGACTAGGAACCTGGATTTTAGTCCTTGCTTTGGTGCTGACTTATGAGGTAACTTACTTATGCATATCAGTCCCTCTTGCTGGGCCTCAGCTCTATCATCTGTCAAACAGAGACAAGGATGCCTCACTGGGAGACAGGATGGCAGAGTAGGTAAGGACTTGAGTTCTGGAGTCAGATGTACCTGACTTCCCAACTATACTCCTTCCTAACTGTGTGACATTGGATAGATTACTATACTTCTCTGATTTCAGTTCTCAAAGCTAGAAAACGGGCTTAAAATACTAGCACCTACTCTATAGTGTCATGAGATTTAAGAAGAGAATAGGGTGAGGTATCTAGGCACGTAGCCAGTGCCTTGCACATCTTTGCTGGTATTACTATAGTGAACATCATGCGAACGAAGACAATCTGTAAACTGTACAAAGATCAGTAGCAGCAGGGCCTGGCAGATGTGGGTTTGAGTCCTAATTTGGATACTTATTAGCTGGGTGATCTTGGGCATGATTTCATTCTTCTGAGGTTCCACTTCCTCATCTGGAAGATGGGAATCACAGCCATCCCTTCCTCAGGGGGTTGTTGTGGAGGCTAGTGACATATCACATACAGCACTTGGGGAAAAACCTGGCACATATTATCCCCATTTACGGATAAGGAAGGGAGGGGAAGTGAGTCCCGTAGTATCTGAGTGGTGGAGCTTTGGTTTTAACTGATGTCCTCTCACTTCAAAAACCCAGAATCTTTTGGCCTCTTCCTGCCATCACTGTACAAGGGGTGGTAATGTTGACTGTTACTCCAGCACCGGACGACTCATTCATACTGGGATCCCCAGGACCTGCACAAAGGAGGTGCTCAGGAAATGTCTGTCGGGTGAAGAAAGCAGTGAAACCATTGTGTCCTCGCTCCCGGGAGGCCTGTGCGCCGAGTCGTGGGTTCTCCCCAGGGGCCGATAACAGATCTAGAGAACTCATACTCGATTCAGGTGAGGGGCCTTAGAATCTGCAGAACCCTTTCATACCTCTGACGTCCTTCGAGCCTCTGGCTACCCTGTGGGATTTGCTCTTGTAGCAAATCAAACCTGGCTGTTTCTGTATACCTACCCCCTACTTCTCTGTCTCCTCTGTCCTCTCTATCAGGTGAGGACGGGGCCAGGCTGACTTTGTCAGTTTTAGAAGAGCCTCACTGAGCAGGTGGCACCAGGCCTCTGTCTTGTTTCTTGGGAAACATTCTAGGACTCGAGAGCTCCTTGCCCCAGGTAGAGAGATTTAGTGGGTTAAGCCTGAATGAGCAGGAGGCTTTACTGGATCAGCTTCCCTGGGCTCTCTCCAGCTGGTGAAAGAAGGGCTTTGGGGTGCGTCACAGGAGGCCAGGTCCTTGGGTCCCTCCTTGGATGTCCCAGGGCTACGATCAGAAGCAGCCACAACAGCCTTTCCTTGGGATATTTGGACAGATGTTGGTATTTCCCATTCGTATCATTTCTAATTTGCCTTCCTGAGTGTGATTGAAAGCAGTCTGGAATGGAGGATGGCAGCATCAGACAGACCTAGTTTACACCATGATGTTGGGGAACTCAGCTCACATTCTAAGTTGTATAGCTTCTTCAAGAGTAATTGAGGCTAGGCCAGGCATGGTGGCACACACCTGTACTCCCAGTGGCTCAGGAGGCTGAGGAAAGAGGATTGCAAGTTCAAGGCCAGCCTCAACAACTTGGCGAGGCCCTCAACAACTTGGTGAGACACTGTCTCAAAATAAAAAATAAAACAGTGCTGGGGACATGGCTCAGTGGTTGAGTGCCCCCTGGGTTCAATCCCTGGTACCAAGGAAAAAAAGAGTAGAGTTGAGGTGGTTGCTGTGAGGCTAAATGCAAATAAAGCACTTAATATGTGCCTAGTGCACAGGAAATATCTCATAAATGTATTGTCAACTACTTTTAGATTTTCTTTATTTCGTAGTGCCGGGGATCAAGCCCAGAACCTTACGCATGCTAGGAAAGCACTTTCCAGCACTGAGTTACATCTCAGCCCAGTTGTTAACCATTTTTATTAGTAAATTATTTCTGAGGTCTCTTCTAGCTCAGATAGTTCTAGTTTTATGGTTGTAGAATTTAGTGTGGATTCCAGCTTTGGAAAGTAAATGTAGTTGGACTTGGAAAAAGGCTATGAACAGAATATGTAGTAAAGTTTGAAAAACTTGGGTTCAAGTTTGGGTTCTGCTATATGTGCTGTGTGGCCTTGGGCAAGTGTCTTTCAGTTTCTCGATCTAATTCACAATCCATTTAAAGTTAGCAGCTTGGGCTTGATGATCGCTAAGGGTCTCACAAGTTTTAACATTAGGTGAATCTTAAGGCCTAAAGGGTTGTTAGCAACTGTCCACCAGGTCCTCTTTTACAATGTCAACTTCCCTCACCTCTGCCTCTTATTTCTTGGTGTGTTTCCTTGGCAACCCTAATGTATAGATTTTAATCACATTTAGTTTTTCTCTTTTATTGTACACAGAAAACAGAAAATATTTGTGAGAAAAGTGCCTTCTGGCTTCTCACTCTTGAGATAGCCCACATTCTCCCTTGAATATGTATCTACTTCCTAAATAAACCTTTGTCTATGTCTTAAAAAAAAAGGGGGGGGCATTCTATCAAAGAGGTCAAAACATGCTCTGTGTTTTCAAATATGTTAAAAAAAAGTATTGTACAAAATGTACTGCATTTGATAGTTTCTTCTGCCTTTTTATCTCAAAAATGACTGAAACAGGCAGCATTGTTCACTTAAAAAAAAAAAAAAAAAAAAAAGCCTGGTGTGGGGGTGCACGCCTGTAATCCCAGAGGCTCCGGAGGCTGAGTTCAGAGCAGCTCGGGAGGATCCAGAGTTCAGAGCCGGCCTCTGCAAAGCGACTCAGTGAGACCTCTCTAAATAGAATACAAAAAGGCTGGGGATGTGGCTCAGACGTTGAGTGCCCCTGGGTTCAGTCGCTGGTACTAACTAACTAACTAACTAAATAAATAAAACAAAACAAAACATGGTGTATTCAGTGCATCCTAAAAAAATCATGGGTAAGATTTAGGTAAAAGATGTTTGTTGAGTATCATTTATGTGAGAGAAAAATGGGAAACAAGCTAACTGTCCAACAATAAGGATTAACTAAATTATGGAACACACTCCATAGCATTGTTAAAATGATGATGCAAATGTTCACAATATATCGAGTCAAAGAAGTCAGTTCCAAAACAATGTGGTCTGAATTCTTAAAGGAAACATTAGGTTACATGAAATTGCTGGTATTAGACTATTATTAACCTAGAAAATCAGCAATTTGATTTGATTTAATTTATGTAAGTAAAAAAAGTATATGTGTAAGAAAAGGTATTAGAAAGGAAAGTCTCTCCCCAAAATACTGATTATAGTTATTTCTGATTGATGGCTTTATGGTGATTTGCATTTTTCCTTAACTATATTCTTTGTTTTGGTACAGGGGCACTTTACTACTGAGCTATGTAATTATATTCCCAGCCCATTTAATTTTTTAATTTTGAGACAGGGTCTCACTCAGTTGCTTAGGGCCTTGCTAGATTGCTGAGGTTGGCCTTGAACTTGTGATCCTCCTGCTTCAGCCTCCAGAGTTGCTGGGGTTATAGGTGTGCACCACTGCACCCACTTCTCCTTAGCTATATTCTTACTTAACTATATTTTCTACAATTTCTGTGAATACTTCAAGTACTCCTAATAAAACTATCCCCAGAAAGGCATTCCACTGTATGAACAGTAATTTCCATCCTGCTAGGGGGGTGTTTATCATTTGTGTTTAAAAGGTTTAAAATGACCGCGACTTTATGATCACAGGGGGAAGGAAAGCCCTACTCTTCATGTACTTTCAGTACCAGGACTGCTTTTTATTTAGGAGTGACTGTTCAGAACACTTTGCTGATGGACCTGGTTTTACAAAGGCCTTTTCATCTCTTGCTGTCCTCCACGACAGACACACGTTTTCCACGGGCCCCATCACTGGGGCTTCAGGCCAGCTGCGTCCCTAATCCGCCCATGTCCCAGATTTGGGTATGGTTCAAACTCCAACTGTTCCCCCACCTTATGCCCTCTTCCAATCTCATCTTGTCCAGGCCATCAGAAGCCTCGTCTACCCTTCCTGTCCTTCCCCACTTAATTTCATCAGCTAATTTCACCCTCTTCTCTGCAGCTGGTGTTTGCTTTTGCTGGAGCTCAGTTTGCAAGGGGAAAGGATTAAGACCCTTTCATGCTGTCTTCTTCTTTTTTTTTTTTTTTTTGCTTAGTGCCCTTGACTGCTCCAGGGGCTAACAGGCAGCTATCAGGGCCTGTATTCCCTAGGAAGGAACAGGAGGGGTGATGGGGGAAAGAGTGGTGGGCTCAGCTGGCAGGCGGAATGGAGCTGGCCCACAGGGACCCCATCCTGGGCCCTGGAGCATGGCACAGTCGTCACCCAGATGTAAGCAGGGAGCCAAGTGTTTCTTCCTAGAAAATTAGCCTCAGAGATGTGCTTAGGATCTTTACCTTTGATACCTAGTGGCAGTCTTTGCAGGGTGAGTGAGCTGGGACTGGATGTCTGGTTTGGTAGATGGGCACAGGAATAAGTTAGTTTCTCTGCTTTTAGATTGGATGCTACTTATATCCCCACTTCCTACTATGGGATGGGCCTAGCTATACTTGGAGATTTTTTGTTTTTTGGTCCTGGGGCTATCACCCAGGGCCTCATGCATACTAGGTAAGTGGTCTACCATCGAGCTACATGCTCAAGTCCTATACTCAGAGTCCTATACACTTAGCCTAACAGGTGCTGATATGTATTAAATAACAAAAGTCCCTCATGTGTAGATAGTACTTTACAGTTACAAAGCCATTTCATCTCCAGGTTAAGAATTAAAAGGCAGGGCTGGAGTTGTGGCTCGGTGGTAGAGCACTTGCCTAGCATGTGTGAGGCACTGGGTTTGACTTTTAGCACCATATATAAATAAACGAATAAAATAAGGTCTATCAACATCTAAAAAAAAAAAAAAAAAAAGAAAAGAAAAGAATTAAAAGGCAACACTGAAGTGAGGACTTTGGGATTCTAAAACTTGGGTCAATGGATTTTGGTGTGATGTTGTAGCACTCTGGATCTAAGAGTGATTTATACCTGCCTTGTGTCTAGCCTTTTTCTGTTAGCCTGAGACCTCTGCTTATTTTCAGAGTGATGATTATTAAATGCTACAAATTCCATGAATCCAAACAAGAATCTTTAAATATGATATGCCATTGGCTAGCACTTCAAAGTACAAAGAATACTTTCATGATTCTGAATTTGCTGGATAATGTGGTGGTGGAAACGATGAACTGTCTGGTGACTGATCTTCAGTATTTGTTCTTATGGTACCAGATTTCCCCGATAGGTAAAGGAAGCCTCTGCTGCCTGGAAGTGGTAGGACTGGATTTCCCAAATCAAAAGCATAGTTGAAGCTGAGAACTTGAAGCAGGGGATCAGAATGTTTAAGAACAGGTGCTTCACCCAAAGTACACAGACTGACCCTGGCCAAAGTCACCTGAACTAAGTCTCAGTTTTCTTATTTATAAGATGGGGACAATTCACTCACCCATCCAACAAATATTTATTATGTGTGCACTGTTCTGGGAGATGAACAAGAGGAACAAAGTCCTCTTCCTCTTCTCTTGTAGTCTCATGGGTGTAGATTGCAACAATTTATTTGAGAGGGACAATAAAGGGTGGAAAATCAGGTAGGGGTAAGTGGTATGATTAAAACAGGGAAAGGGGGAAAGGGTGTGTGAATGGAGGCTATTTTAGGTAGAGTGGACAGGTGATCTTCAGGGTGTTTTATGATGTTTCAAATAGATACTATGCAATATGTTTACTTCAGAGCTGACAATTGTGCTTAACCAATATACTGTCCCCCTACTGGAGATTGAAACCTGGGGCGTTCTCACTTAGCTACATTTCCAGCCCTTTGTATTTTGAAACAAGTTCTCACTAAGTTGCCCAGGCTGCCCTTCAATTTGTGATCCACCTGCCTCAGCCTCCTAAATTGCTGGGATTACAGGTGTGTGCCTGACACAAATATACTATTACATCATCCAGTTTCACACTTCTCAGTCCATATTTTATTTCCAGATAATAAATAACATTTGAGATCTTACTATATGCTTATGTTATAAACCCTTTACATATTTTAATGATTCTTTCAATAATTATGAGGCAGGCACTATGAATTCTTTAAATAATTATGAGGCAAGCACTAGAAACTAAGGCACAGAGAAGGTCAAACAGTTAGGGAGGGCTGGAGACTGCACTGAATCCAGGCAGTCTGATTCCAGAGACTGAGCAGAGATTGTGAAGGGTTGTGATTAGACACCCAGAGACAGTGTATCTGGCACATGCAGCTCTGATGTCACTTTGCCTGGTTTCTTATCCTGGCAGGTCTAAGCCTCTCTGATTGAATTTCCTCATTTCTAAAATGAAATACCAGAACCTGTCTTACCTTCTGAGGATCACGCCTAAAACAGAGCCTTCTTTCTGCTGTGGGGCCTGGCAAGGAGTATGAAGGGTCAAGGGGCCTCCAAAACTTCGGGAGGGAAATAAATGTACACCGCAGGCAATTGTCAGAGAAACCCTAAACTCATCTGGAAACCAGACCTTGGAAGCTAGTTTTTTTTTTTTTTTTTTTTTTAATTTATTATTATTATTTTTTAATGATTTTGAGGGTGCCAGGGTGAAATTAGGTGAATCTCGAATGCCTCAGAAGTGCAATCTTGGCTTGGTCTCAACACTTAGCTTCCATTTCAGTCTTAGTTGCCAAGAGAAGTAGAGTGTTATCGAATGTCTGGGTTGGAAAGGCGCCTGGAGAGGTCAAGCTAGTAGACGGGGAAACTGAGGCTCATAGCAGCTGAGTGACTCACCCTGGGTTGCGAGGTATATTAGCGGGCAGTCCCTTGGGGTAGCCTGGCAGCGGTCTCTAGGTGAGTTCCGCTTTTCCTGGGACCTCCAAATCTCGACCTCCTACCCGGCCCTCTAGGGGGAAAAGGCCTCACCTTGGTCCAGGACATTAACCGCCGCATTCCCACGTGGGTGCTGCTGGAAGCCCGGAACACCAGACCGGGGTCGACTCGCGCGTGCGCACAGCGGCCAGCCCCTCGCCTTTCCCCCCTTTTTCTTTCCCCTCCCGACTCCTCACCGGCCTAGGGGAGGGGGAGGCCCCGAGGCCGAACTCGGCCTCAGCCAATGGGCTGGCGGGCCGCGGGCCCGGCCCCCTCCTTCGCTCCCTCGTGGTCCAATAGAAGTTTACTACAATGTTGTGGCGAAGCCAGGGGGCGGGGCGCGCGCGGGCGGGCTGCGGGACAGGCCGCCTCGCCTGGCGGAGGAAAGGCGGGAGGGCGCGCGCCGGGGCTGCTCGCTCGCTCGCTCGCTCCCTCCCTCCGCCGGCGGGTTTAGTCAGCCAGCCAGCCAGCCAGCCAGCCAGCCAGCAGCCGGCGGGCCCGCGGGCCGCAGAGGACCCGAGCCGCCGACGCCGGCGCCGCCTCCTGCCATTGTTCATCGGGCCGGAGCAGCTGCAGGCGCGGGATCCCGGGCCCAGGAGCTACCGGTGAGGCGAGGCCAGGCGAGGCGGCTGCGGCGGCGCGCGAGCCCGGGGGCGCGGCGCTGTCCCCGAGGGGACGGTCCTGGCGGCCGCGGCGGCACCGCAGCCTCTTTGTCTCCAGCCCCCAGCAGGCCCCGGGCGGGGGGCGCGGGCTCTACGGCCGGGGGGCCTCGTCCGCACGCCCCAGAGCAGCGGGCTGGAGCCAGGACGCCGCCCGAGGGGCACCGGCGGGCGGGCAGCTGCCGAGGAAGGGGCCGGGGTGCGCCGGGCGGCGTCGCAAAGTTAGGCTGGCGCTGCGTTTCTGCCCGGGGGAGCCCGGTCCCCTGGGCCTGTCCGTCATTGCACGGTGGGCCCGAGCCTGGGAAGGCAACCAGGTGCGGAGAACCGCGTGTCCGACGGCCAAGGCGTTGGGTGCAGCTGCGGAGCGAGGGGCTGTCCGGAGAAGTCGGGCGGAATCGGAGGGCTGGAGGAGCCCTCGCAGCGCTCGCTTCGAAGCCTTCCCGCCACGGACACCTGCATCATTGAAAACAAACAAACAAACAAACAACCCAACTCCAGACCCCCGGGATCCAGTGCGTTCCCCCTCCGTCTTCAGGTTCCCCGTGAGCAAAGGGTTAAATCTATTCTCTGAGCATCGTGACCTCCTTTTTCAGTTCGCGCATCTGTCGGCTTGGAAATATTTCCCCATGCTTGCTGGGCCGCTGTACCTGTGGAGAGGCTGGATCTAGGCTCGCCCTCTGAGATTTATCACCAGGCCATTATTCCTGGGCAGGTTCTGCCAAAACAGGGTCGTTTTCCCCAGGAACAGGAATTCTCTTGAGAGAGAAAGTGGTCTCACGTGAAACAAATTGCTGACGGATTGGTTTCTGGCCACATGATAGCGACTGTCATCCTGTTGTTTCTCTAACTGTACCCTACCATAAATGACTAGTCTATGGAGATGTCGTCTTTTGGCATGTGTTGCTGATTAGGAGATTTTTTTTTTTCTTTTTATTTTTTTAGATGCTGAGCTTTTTTTAGTAGTCTGGGTGATTTCACAGCTGCTATTTTGTTCCTTCTGTTTTTAGGGAAAATTGCAAGAAATGGTTATGTCTTGTGTCTTGGATATTATTATAGTGGATTTATACTCTCTTGAGGATATACTGCACTTAGTACTGTTGCTCATTACTGTTTGTTGTACTCTCAGTCCTGGAAAAATTTTTTAGTTGGTTTGATCCTTTTCATCAATCAGGATATGCATTTCCTTTATGTAATTTTCATCCAGTTTTGTTAATGTAGTATTAACCCTTTTTAAGGAAGTATGTATTCTTTGCTTTCCTCTTTTGTAAATTGAAGACAGTATCTTCTTTGCCAGCTGTAAAATTTTTGGTTTTACTAGTAATCCATATACAGGACTTGACAGAATATCTGGTACACACTCAATAAATGGTAAGCACTCAAAAAATGTCAGGTTAAAAAAATGATTATGATAGCTGAACATCAGGTTGCCTTAGAATCTAAGTGCTAATTCAGAATGCTTTCTACCAGAAGCTTAGAATCAAGGAAAAGATAGGCATAATTCATATCCCCAGGGAAACAAGTACAGTATATGTTTGCCACTATTCAAAATAAATTCATTGTTGGATTCAAGTACAGCACACTAATTTTTTGATTCTTCAGATTCTAACAAAACTGTATTTTCCCCCACCCCCTGTATAATTGAATTCAGGTTTGTAAATAAGTGTTTTTAATATTCAGAACTCACCAAAAATTCATTCAACATTATGCTAGTGTTTTATACCAGGTGTCTTATAGGTAAGTTCTTGCACAGTATGGCCCAATCTACCTTTCCACCTTCTCTTTTTTGTACCAGGAATTGAACTCAGGGGTGCTTACGCATTGAGCAACATCCCCAGTTCATTTTTACTTTTTATTTTGAGACAGGGTCTTGCTAAGTTGCTTAGGACCCTGGTAAGTTGCTGAGGCTGGCCCTGAACTTGTGTTCCTTCTGGCCTCTGGGATTACACACATCTACCACCATACCCAATTCTTTTTCTTTCTTATTTTAAAAACCTTTCCACCTTTATTTTCCTTATTTCTTTTATTCTCTAATCAAATTCTTTCTGTACATTTGTTCATACAGTTCCATCTATGCTTCTCATATATATTCCTCTTGAATGTTTTCAGTTTTCTTAAAAGTGTTTCAATTATTGGTAACTTGGAATGTGGGTAAAAGTGCTGTATGTGGAAGGAACTTGATGGATTTTTTTGTTTTTGTTTTTGTTTTGTTTTGCTTTGTGTTTTTCTTTGAGCTTCATTGGCGTGGCCAACCAGTTGAGTTTTCTTTCACTGGTATTTGTTAAAAGGAATTAAATCCTAAATGCCCCATCAATATATACAGCCCTCAATAGCTGATGATAGAGTAAGAAAACCTTTTAGGCTTCTATTCTACACAGAGCTAAAAACTCCAATGACTGACAAGTTTAATACTTGGAAACTCTAGCTATCTGCAAATAGACCAAGCTGATGAAAGGCGGTTTTATTTTTTAGGTAGCTCTCTGTTTGCTTTCGGCATCTGTTCTTTTTCTGCCTGTTTTGAGGGCCAATATCTTTTTAAAGTTTGCTAAGTACCCAAGTTGTATTTATTGTGCTCAAGAAGTAGATATTAGGAACGAACATGTTTTTATTATTATCTGTGTTTTTTCTGTGATGTTTGGCATTGAACCCAGGACCTTGTGGATGCTAGGCAAGTACTCCACCAATGAGCTGCATCCCCAGCTCTCAAACATAAGTTTTATGGTATGTTTACCCTTGCTTGGGTGGGACACTGGTGTGTGCTGATGTTCCCAGCTACTTGGGAGGCTGAGGCAGGAGGATCACTTGAGTCCAGGAATTTGAGACCAGCCTGGGCAATATATCTGAATGCTGTTTCAAAGAGTGGGGGCGGGGAAAGAAGAAATATGTGATACACTATTTTACATAAGAACAACAAAATGTAAAAATATTTTCATATTTATTTAAAGGTACTTTCATCTTTTATCCTTAAAAATATTTCTTGGCAATATCTAACAAGTGATTTGAAATTATTATTATTCCTCTGAAAGAAGTGGTTTTGGCATTTTGTTGAGATATGACCTATATTTTTTTCTTTCTTTTTTTTTTTTTTTGTCAGGTTTGTGCCCCACATTTGAAGTTCACCAGTGTGATATTTTCTTGTATATAGCTTGAGATAACATTTTTGAAAATTACATAGCTAGCCTTCAGAATTAAGCTCATCAGAAGCATTGCCTAAAAGCCACAGGATTCTTGAATTCTCTGTAGGTACTTTGATATGCTTACCATCAGATTGTGTTCTAAAATATGTGGTCTACAATTTTTTGATGTGACTGATAGTTTGCTCATTGTTTTTTGAATATTCAAATCTAATTTAATATTGGTAATCAGATTTCATAACTGAAATATCAGTGGCCACCAGGGCCTGAGTTTGTTTTTTGAAATCAAGGCTAGCATACATTTAAATCACAGTCTGTTTCCTTGTTATCTGCGAAGCAGGCCAGCATTGACAGAGCTGCCAGGGTAATTTTCCAAGAGTCTCATCAGGTTTGTGATTGGTCAAATGCATATCAGATGTGCATTCACCACTACCTATAAAGGACTTATTTTTTTCCTTGATTGCTTGAGCAGAGACTCACTTTATTTTGCTTGTGAACTAAACAATAATTCTAACCTTTTTTCTTTGGAACAACTTTGCTTTTTTTCTCTGAATAAAGCCCCCAGAGATAAAAATTTTAGAATAGGCCTCTGATTTGATATGTTATAGTTCTTATTTATACAGGATCCAGAATTTTGGGAAGGTGTAGCTTCTTGGCACTTAGCTTTTAGCTAGAGAGGCAAATGCCAAATATATGTGTTACTTTCTGTTCGTTTGTTTCTTGGTTTGTTACTGGTGGCTTACTATGTGTCTTTTTTATGTGAGGCGCTTCATGGTGTGTTCAGTAAAGTGCATTGTAACAAATACACTGGTTAGATTAGTATTTTGGTTTCCTCTGCTGCTATTTAATGAATACACAGTGAAAAGGATAAAGGAAAAACTAGCAATGAACAGTATTGAGAAATTGGAGGCATTAGAAAGGAGAAATTGAGTATTTTATTTTATGTACTGATTTCATTTAGAACTCTCACTGGTACTTCAAATATTGGTTTTAGGAAAGTTTAGTAGGAAAATCTGATCGTGATGAAAATCTGTGACACTTATTTTTGCTAATTATTTGTATTTAAGTGAATTGTTCCCATCTTGGAAGTGTTTGATGCTCCTTGACCCTTGGAGGAAAGCAGCATGCCATGGGGCCAACATAATTCTAGGAATGTCTTGAAGGGACTTTAATATTCCTACCCCCAATTTCATCAGCCTCCCCCAGTCACCCAAAGTAAACATGCAATCTGAGTAGAGATACTGAGAGCTTGTTGTGCAGATATTTTCTTTCTTTACAATTAGATTATAATCCCTTAAAATCCATTCTACATAGAACTTCTGGCATCATGTTCATTTATCATTTTATTATTGCATTTATGAAGACAAGTTCTCTTTTTTCAATTATCTCTTGGTTATCTCCAATATAAACCCATATGGATTAAACTGTGATTACTTATTGAATTACTACTCTTCCCCTTCCATAGCTGAGGACTCTTTGGGTCACTTCCATCCAATTAATCTAAGCCCTCTCCTATTATTCTTAATTCCCAGCATAAGCTCTATTTGTAGAGATTAAGGTGGTTTCTGAGCTATGTGAAGTGGAACTCGGGTAAGGTTTAAGTAATGTCAGCAGAGTGGGGAGGAAGGGGCAAGATTGATAGACTGGAATGGAAATATGACTATGAGTTTATATTGATAATTTAGCTAGGAAGAAGCAGTAGATGCTTTTAATATTACCTAATTCTGTATTTAATATGCATCTATAATTCTGTTATCTAAAATATCTATTAATAGGGACAGGAACACCTGAATTTCTTTTGGAAAATAGGTGAAAATAAAATAAGATAAATATGCGTTAGTAGTTAATTGTGATTTTTATTTTTTGTTTTTTGCAGCGCTGGTATTAAACCCAGGGCCTTGTGCATACTAGGCAAGTGCTTTGCCACTGAGCTGCATTCCTAGCCCTAATGGTGATTTATAAAAGCAACTCCACTTCCTCCTTGTGCCTTCTATCCTTCACAAAAATCCTAACGCAAATTAAAATTTACTAGGTCCTCAATATGCCTGAATTGTAGTATACAACCTAAACTGAGATTTAGATACTTATAGTAATATTGATTCAGAAAGCTTTTATCTATGCATTTTATTTTGAAAATGTCTTCCTTATGCCATACAAAATATGATATAAAAGTTTCAAAGTGAAAAACTCTTAGTGATGTAACTACATTAAAGCATAGGGTTAATTTTTTTTTTTTTTTTTTTTTTTTTTTTTTTGGGCAGTGCTGGGATCCATAGGGTTATTTTGGATTGGTTAAATTTAAAAGTATGACCTACAAGTATAATAGAAATGTGTATTTTTGGTAATTTATGAATATGCAGTGCAATGTCAAGGTTCAGTTATTGATGTACAGCTTCTAGTGCTTGCACAAATTCTTGAGTAATCCTCTTAGAATCATTTTAATTCAATGAGATCTTAATGATTTATCTTTCAGTATATCATTTTGTAAAGAAATGCTATTTTAATCTATGTGCCAAACGTGTATTTTAATTTGCTAGTTTGAAGTTCTACATATATTCAAGTGAAGAGTGTTTCACCTTGATAATATACTTGGTGCAGATTGTTGAAATTCACTCCTCTCCAACCCCCTAGTTTTTGGCCATATGGACACAGGTAGAACTGTCAAGAGCGCCAACGATTTAAGCCCTCAAATTTTACCTGCCAACCATTTCAGCATGCAAGAGGGACACATGGAAGATAGCTGAAAGTGAAGGCTTTTTTCTCTTTTTTTTTTTTTTTTTTTGCTACCACCCACGTGCTGTTTCTTGCCCTTTTCTCTCTCTCTTTTTTAATGATTCAGAGAATTGACATGGTTGCTGGCTTACTACCTGCAGAGTCCTGCCAATCTTGATAGTATTATGTAATTATATAAATCTTTTGCATGATGTCATATCATATTGTATATATGTCCTCCTACACATGTGTCTTTAGAGTAATTTCTTTCCATCTGGTGTTGGACTGAACGCTTTGTTAGGTTATTTTTAAATCTTCAGGCTTTCTGGCACCCTTAACACTTGAAATAACACAATTGCTTTGGGAGGCAAGAAAATCCACATAGTATATTAGTGACTTTTCCAGTGGAAATGTAAATAGTATTTTACTTAAAAAATCATATCCTGTGTTCCAAGTAGGCAAAACATGCGCTTTATGTTTAGATAGTCTACAGGTAATTTTGTTAGGTAGAAAATTGTCAGTTGTTGCCAAGTAGAAAAGTAAAGGAGAGGTATGTGACAGAAAGGGGGCCAAGAATAAAAAGCCTACTAAAGAAAAGAGATTTCAAAGATGTTTTATTCTCTTAAGGTTTATTGATGTCTTCTTGTGAACGCCTTCTTTTATTTTTATTTATTTATTTATTTTGGTACTGGGGCTTGAACTCAGGGGCACTTAACCACTGAGCCATATTCCCAGTTCTTTTAATATTTTATTTAGAGACAGGGTCTCGCTGAGTTGCTTAGGGCATCTAAGTTGTGTCTGTCTTTGAACTTGTGATCCTCCTGCCTCAGCCTCCTGAGTTGCTGGGATTACAGGTGTGCGCCACCGTGCCTTGTTTCTTAAGAATTCTTGCAATACTTATTTTTTATATAACAGATTTGTCATGTAAAGTGGTACTCCCCAATGCGATTGTATCAACTTCTAGAAGGCAGAGGGTAAATATCATGTCTTTCATTACCCTTCTTATTTCCCCAAATGCAGACATTGTTTAGTACATTCACTACACCCACATCTTAGGGCACACTATAGTCTTAATGAGAATGTGAACTCCAGAAGAGTTAAGATTTAAGACCTGGGTTCTGAATCTGATTCTGCTTCAGATTATCTCTTTGTTTCTCCCTGTGTGTATGTGTGATATTTTCTTAGAAACTAAGTTAAAGGGTCATGCACTTTGGTATGCATCTCCTAAGAATAAAGCTATTATACTATATAACCACAACACTGTTATCATACCTGAGAAAATTAATGTTTCCATAATATCAACCAGTATTCAACCAATATACTACTCATATGTAGATTTCCAAGTTAGTTCTGCATAAATATTTGTACTTTTTTTGTGTGTGTGCTGGGAGTTGAATTCAGGGCCACTCTACCACTGAGCCACATCCCCAAACCCTTTTTGTTTGTGGAGACAGTGTCTCATTAAATTGTGCAGGCTGGCCTCAAACTTTTGATTTTTCCTGGCTCAGCTGGGATTATAGGCATGCCCACTGGGCCAGGCTGATTATATCTCTTTGGTTTCCTTTAGTATAGAAAAGTACTTGTGATCTCTAATTGTCATTAGCTTTGATGAGTCCTGGTGCCAGTTGACTTGTAGGGTGGCCTGTTTTGGATTTGTCTGATTGTTCCCTTAGGTTTTAATTTGTTCCCCTATCTGCTTTCCTGGAAACTGGAAAGTTATCTCTATAGGTTTGCTTAACTTAGGTTAAGCATTTTTGGCAGGAGTTTTTCATAGATGATGCTGTGTTTTTTGTTCTGCATCACATCAGGCAGTTCACGTCAGGCTGTCCCACAATTAGTGATGCTAATTTTGGTCACCTAATTAAAGGGATAACCACCATATTTCTTTATAGTAAAGGTAGATTTTAAGTATTTGTGGGGCTACTTTGGGCATAGGAAATATCCTGTTCCCCAGCTATCATTTCCCATTGGTTTTAGCATTCATTGATCTTTGGGGTTTACAAATAAAGTCAGCTCTTGAAAATAAACCTGAAGATTTAAATTAGGAAGAAAAGGAAGATAGTAGGTATCTTTTGCTACTATAGTTCATAGGTTTTCCCTAGTTCTTGGTAAATCTGATGTCTTGAAATTTTTTCCCTGTTTTGTTCCTAAAATTAGATTTACATAGTTACATTTTACTTGGCAGTGGAACATAATCACAATAAGGATTCTGTTGGCATTTGGTGTATGCTTGGTTCAGGTAATTTTGGTTTTATTTTTTGGTAGTGTACTTTTTTATTCTTGTCATTAGGCATGTAATAAGCCTTAATTTTTTATTTCTTAACTATAATAGCTTAATATTTCCTTTAACTTAATCAAGTAACCTATGAATTTTTATTAATTTATTAATAAAAAGCTGATATTTTATTAAGCGCCATCCCATCCCCTAAAGGCAATGCCTATATAATTAAATAGAAAGGTTGGTGTCAATCTACATAGCAAGATTTACCCAATAATGCTTTTTTTCTTCTAGGTACTTCTTTTGACTTATCCTTGCTAGTTGTAGGATCTCTAAAGTGACCATTTATAATAAACACTGGTTAATGAGAAATGTTCAATAGTTCATGTATTTTTGCTGGCATTTCATAAGGTTGAAAAGACTAGCATTGGGGTGAATGATTGCATAACTAAAGAATGTATCAGGTAGCCAAAGGAAGGCTTTAAAAAATTTTTATTGTGCCTACTGTGTTGGGAGGCTTCAAGATGGTGTGAATCGTCCCTGCTTCCTGGTATTCATGCCCTTGTGTGATCCCCTCCCCTAGAGTTGGGTTAGACCTAGTGACTCCTCATGAATGGAATACAGAAAAAGTGGTGGGATGTCACTTCCAAGATTCGGTTACCAAGATGAGTGTGTTGGCACTCTCTGGCTCTCTTCCCTCTTTGTTGAACCACTCGTTGTCATAACCTGAGAACATTTAGGCAGTCTATGGAGAGGCCCCCATGGTGAGAAATCAGGATCTGTCAGTGAACTTGGAAGTGGATCTCCTGAGGCCTGATGACACCCATTTGAGTGAGCTTGGAAGTAGACTCTGTGGGCAGAGATGAGTCTTAAAATGAATATAAACCTGGTTGACAGCTCAACTGCAGTTTCACAGGAGACTCTGAGCCAAAGCCACTTAGCTAAGCCATTTGTGGGTTAGTGACCCATGGAAACTGTGAGATGATAAATGCTTGTGTTTTTTTTTTTTTTTTTTTTTTTTTTCAGTGCTGGGGATTTGAACCCAGGGCCTTGTGCTTGTGAGGCAAGCACTCTACCAACTGAGCCCAAATGCTTGTTGTTTTAACCCATCAAGTTTTGGGTTTGTAGTAGATGACTACTACACATCATTTATTAATTTAATAAATATTGTCTCCTGTTAACCATGTACTATTCTAAGTACTTAGGGACACAGCACTGAATAAAATAGAAGTTTCTGTTATCTCAGAGTTTATATTTTAGTGGGACAAATAATACACAAGTCAAGGATAAAATATAAGGCATCTGATTTTGGTGAGGGTCAGGGAAACAGAATAAGAAAGGTGGAATGAATATAGAAAATAGTGGTCAGAGATGATTTTTCTTGACCAGGTAAAATTTGAGCAGAGTCCTGAATGGAATAAGACAGTGAGCCATGCAAGTATCTGGGGGTCAAACTTTAGGTAGAAGGAGCCACAAGCACAAAAATTACACATTTGGTGTGTTTGAGAAACATTAAATAAGCCAGCATCATGGGTCAAAATGTTCTAGAGGAGCCAGACACTGGTGGCATGTGCCTGAAATCTCAGCTACCAGGAGGCCAAAGCAAAAGGACCACAAGTTTGAGGCCAGCCTCAGCAATTTAGCAAGAACCTGTATCAAACTAAAAAATATAAAGGGCTGATGATGTAGCTTAATCGTAAAGCACCCTGGGGTTCATTGCCCAGTACTGAGGAAAGAAAGAAGAAAAAAAATATATATATAGGAAAAGTGGTAGGAATTGAGTTCAGGGATACTGAATGGAGCAGAGTTCTGAATGGAATAAGACATAAGGTAGAAGGAGCAAGTCATGTAGTGCCTTGTTGGTTACATTAATGACTGCATTTTATTCAGATACAGGAGTTCTTGGGAGCAGAGGAATGGCAAGATCATTCATTTAGTACATATTGATTATGTACAATGAGGAGGACACTGTGGGTATATGTGATCACAGAAGACATGAAAACATGATCCCTCTCCTGAGGGAGTTTCATGTTCTAGTATTAGAAGTGACTGAGTTGGGGATGGTGCTACAAGCCTATAATATGAGCTATTCAGGAGGCTGAGGCAAGAGGATTGCAGCCTGAATAACTGGGCAGGAGTTATCTGCCTCAAAATAAAACTTAAAAAATGGACTGGGCACATAGCCTAATGGTAGCCTAATGGTGGAACCCTTTCCTTTGCATCATGAGGCCCTGTGTTTATTTAATCCTCAGTCCTGAAAATAAAAAAAAATTTTTTTGATGGGTTATAGCTCAGTGTTAGAGCATTACATAAGGCCCTGGGTTCTATCCATAGTACTAGAAAAAAAGAAAAAAAAAAAAATTGGTCATGTACTCAAAAACTTAGGAATAGAGGCTGTGTGTCATGGAAAGATATGCAGTTAGGAAAAATCACAGAGTAAAACCTGGGTTAAGATTCTGGTTCTTGGTGCAACACATTTCAACCACCAGTGGGTGCTTATTATGTGCCAGGTGAAATAATGATGCTAGTGTTTTTTGATGATTTATTATGAGCCAGGCTCTATGCTTGTGCTTTATAGGTATGATATAGGTGCTGAAGAGTTGTGCTCTGGAGCTAGAGTGTCTAGTTTTAAATTCTGGTTGTATCACACTTTAATAACTTTGGGCAATTCAGTTTACTCATTCTATATATAGGAATATTTCTACATCTTTTAACATTTTTGATGATTAAAGGGTTAAATATATGAGCTGCACATGGTGGTGCAGGCCTGACATCACAGCTACTACAGAGGGTGAGGCAGGAGGACCGAAAGTTTGAGGCCAGCCTGGGCAACTTAGTGAGGATGTAGTCAGAGATAGAGGAGAGATGGCCCGAGGCCCTGGATTCAATCCCTTGCAACACACACACACAAGTATGTGAAGTGTTTAGAATAGTTCCTGGCACCAGATAAGTGTTAGTCATCGTGATTTTTACTTTTAACCTTACCACAGCTCTTTGAACTAATTGTTATTAATGCCATTTCCTATTTTATGTAGCAAGTTAAAAATTAAGTAACTTGTCTAAAGTTACACAACTAGCAAGTGAAAATTGGCTTTGAAGCTGACATTCATTACCTTTGCTTACTCAATAGGTCCATGAGCAAGTGGGGAATGAGAGATTTGGATCTAGGTCTTCTATCAGAACCAATAATTTCTTAATTGTGATCTTGTGAAAATACTTTTTTCTGTGCTTCCATTTCCTTTTCTGTAAAATGAGGATAATACCCATAGTATTACATAGGAATAACACAAAAACAAACCTTGCAATGTGCCTGTCACATAGAGATCCTTATGTTCTTTTTTTTCCCCTTTGATAAAATCTTATCTTAGAGATGGGGGAGGGGGTAGAATAATCTTTGGTTAAGAAGAATGATTTTTACATCTTAAACCATACCTTTTTCCCCTTTAATTGGGTATTTATGTGTTTATATGATTATTATATATAAATACATGGTACAGTTCTATAGAAAGCATATGGTTGGGATTTGATTTGAACTTACACTAATGTTCTTGAGACTTTTTGTGAGTATTCTAAAGACCCATCTCACAGCCAGCTTGCCTTCATAGCTTCATATCCGGTTTGGTAGAACAGTCATGTGGTTGATGACCCCGTTGTTGGTTTTCTCATTTGCAGCAGATGTGAAAGTGTACATACATGGTTGAAAACAGGAAGGGGTTTGAGTTGGGAGAGTGCTTTTGCAAGGAACTTCTTTCTTGTGCACAACTCAACTGAGATCTGAAGTGCCATTAATTATGACTTTTAGCAGTTACAAAAAGATATTATACCTTGTTGTAAGTGAAAAAGCAAATAATTTTCTAGTTTAATGAATTCATGAATGTATATGTAGTTTTGTACATTTTGGAGAAGTGACTATTGTGTTCCTGTTTTTTATTAAAACGCAGAACTGATGAATAATGCTTTTCTTTGTGGTGCTGGGGCTCAAATCCAGGGTCTTGCACATGATAGGCAAGTGTTCTACCACTGAGCTACACCCCCCAGGAATTTTTTTTTTTTTTTTGCGGTGCTGGGGATTGAACCCAGGACTTGTGCTTGGGAGGCAAGTACTCTACCAACTGAGCTATATCCCCAGCCCCCCGCCCCCAGTAATTTTATAGTCACCCTAACTGTGAGTTATGCTAGAATAATTTTTCAACAAGGAAATGTAGAGTTTGTTGTTGGATATCTATTATAATAACATCGTACTTAAAATTCTTTAAAAGTCAAAATTTAAGACAGCATTTTTTTTTTGGTACAGGGGATTGAACTCAAGGGTACTCAACCATTGAGCCACAACCCCAGCCCATTTTTGTATTTTATTTAGAAATAGGGTCTCAAGGGAGTAGCTTAGAGCCTTGCTAAGTAGCTGAGGCTGGTTTTGAACTTGTGTCCTTTTGCCTCTGCCTCCCGAACTGCTGGAATGCACCACAGTGCCGGCTAACATATATCTTCTTGGCTCTAACATATATCAAATGCTAGCTACGTACTAGCTTTTCATTTATGAAAATATGTCAGGTACTGCTTTTCATATATGCTAACAAATTTAAATACTTCCATCATTGACACCCCATCCACAAAGAACATTTATTACTTTGGTGAAACCCCTGACCCTACTTTCTTCCTCTTTAATGACTCTCTCCCATGCTTTTTTTTTTTTTTTTAAGTAGTAAATGGGCACAATGCCTTTATTTTATTTACTTTCAGGTGGTACTGAGGATCGAACCCAGTGCATCACACATGTAAGGCAAGTGCTGTATCACTGAGCTACAGCCCCAGCCCTCTCCCATGCAGTTTTCTATTAATAGTATTTGGGAGGTGGTGTGGTATAGCAGCCAGTAAGGACATGGGTTTTGAGAGTCAGACCTGGGTTTACAGTATAGTTATATATTTGTTAGGGGAAAAAAAATGCTTTCTGTCTCAATAAAATAAATGCCAGGGTCCTCCAGAGTTGGCTTTAGAGGAGATTCTGCACATGGGGTGGAGTAATTGGAGCTCACAGCAAAGACACTTGTTCCTCGATCTTCACCTTCCCCTGGAGAATCTCTTGGAGACCTCAGGGAGTGCTGTTTTCTCTACTTTTCTGTCCCAGAGGAGAGTCTTCTCTTGATACTCGTATTGTGTACAGCTGAGGCCAAGTTGGAGTGTTTCATACTTTACTAAAGACATAAGTACTAGTATGCTCATATATAACATGGTTCCCCAAATCAAATTCACTTCTCTGCAGTTTGTTTTCTATTTGGATATTTCCCTTCCTTGACCTGCCATATACGTTTCTGACTTCCAGCAGCAGAAGCCATCTTTAACTCTTCTACCTGAGAGTAACTCTGGCATATCTAAACCCAGAGAAAAAAGGATTCTCATTCCTGCCAGCTTGTGGTTGTATCTGACAGAGGACCCATTTCTTGCAGGTTTTGAACACCAGGTCTCAACAACACTTCAGGAAGAATGCTAGTTGCCCACAGAATATCTAACTGTCATTTATAGAAGAGAAACAAAAAACATAGGGTGAAATGAGGTAGACTAAAGGAGGCCTTCCTTTTAGCTATTTATCCCAGATATATAATTTTGATTATAGCTCAGTAATTTGACAAAAAATAGTTCTTAATAGGGTCTGGGGTGGCAGCTCAGTGGTAGAGTGCTTGCCTAGCACATGTGAAGCACTGGGTTCGATCCTCAGCATCACATTAAAAAATAAATCAAAGGTATTGTGTCAATCTACAACTAAAAATAAAAAAAAAAATCTTAATAAATACCCCCTTTGATTCTTTGACTCTTAACACCATTTGATACCTAATGGGCTACTATTTAGTTTGTTACAACTTTCTCTCTGAAGAATTTTGTTTGAGGAACTCCTAGAACTTAATCAGGACCAAAGTTAAGCAGAGGCTGTTGGTGATAAATGCAGCCTAGTGTGATCAGATGAAACGCTTGGTGCCCTGAGCTGGCCGTTTATTCAGAGTTAAAGGGAGTGGTGTCTGTATCACAGAGTATTAGTTATGGAAGGGAAATCAGAACTACATCCCTGGGCTTATTTCTAAGATAGCAAATGTTTAATACCATCAAAGACCTTTGGAGTCACAGATGTAGTTTAGAATCCTCTGATACTGACTGGCTGTTTCTCAGTTTTTTAAAATCTGTGAGAATCATATAATGTTTAACATGGTATACCTACCTTCCTTGTATAACTGCTGGAAAAAACTGCTGAAAAGATCAGAAATAATATATAATGTGCTTAACATAGTGTCTGTCACAGTGCACACTTAACGAATGGGAAAGAACTATGATTTTAAATGACATTCCTTTAAAATCTACCTTATGTATGTTCTGACCTTGGCTTTTTTTTTTTAAATAGCTTTATTGATATATTAATTAACATGCCATAGGATGTTCAGTTTCAGTAAATACAGTTCAGTTTCTTTCAGCATGTTCACAGGGTTGTGCAGCTATCACTTCAGTCTAATTTTTGACATTTTCCTCTATTCAAAAAGCAAGTTCACACCCAATAGAATCGGTTCCCTGTGCCCCACCCTGCAAACCCAGACCTAGGTGACCATTGTGTCTCTATAGATTTGTCTATTGTGGGTATTTCATATAAATGGAACCATACATATTTTTAGTTTCCTCTTCCTCCTCCACCTTTCCTTATTTATTTATTTGTTTGTTTTTGTGCTGGGGACCAAACCCAGGGCTTCATGCATGCTGGGCAGGTGCTCTACCACTGAGCTACGTACACCCCAGCCCTATTTTCAGTTTTCTTGAGTATATACTGAGGAGTGGGATTGTTGGGTCATATGATAATTCTTCGTTTAACTTTTTTGAGGAATTGCCACACTGTTCCACAGTGACTGCACCATTTTACATTCAACTAACAATAAATAAGGGTGCTAGTATCTCTATATCTTCACCAACACTTATTATTTTCCTTTGTAAAAAACAAAAATTATAGCTATCTGAAAGAATGTGAAGTGATATAGGGGTTTTGATTTGCATTTCCCTAATAACTAATGATATTGAATATCTTTTTATTACAAAAAGATATAATGTCTTTTTATTGGCCTTTTGCATGTCTTTGGTGAAGTGTCTGTTCAAGTCCTTTGCCCACTTTTAAATACAGTTGTCTTTTTATTGTTGAGTTGTAAGTGTTCTTCATGTGTTCTGTTGACAAGACCTTTATCAGATATATGATTTGCAAATGTTCTTTCCCATTCTGTGGGTTTTCACTTTCGTGATGAACTTTTTATTTCTTTGGTGTTGCAGGGGATTGAACTCAGGGCCCCAGTATGCTAGGCAAGTGCTCCTCTACTGAGCTATACCCTCAACCCTCCTGATGGACTTTAAAGCACAAAAGTTTTTAATTTTGATGAAGTCAAATTTATAAAAATATTTCTGGTTGCTTTTGATGTTATATCTAAGAAATCATTACCTAATTCAAGATCATGACGATTTATAGCTGTTTTCTTCTAAGAGTTTTATAACTTTAGCTCTTCCATTAATTGATTCATTTTGAATTAAAAATTTTATATGGTATCACCTGAAGTAAGGATCCAAATTCATTCTTTTACATATGGTTATCCCAGAATTTCTTGTTGAAAGGCTTTCCTTTCTCCCCTTGTCTTGGGATTCTTTTAGAAACCAATTAGGTGTGAATATATGGGTTTATTTCTGCACTCTTTAATTAGATACCCATGATCTATATGTCTGCCCTTTTACTAGTATCACACTGTCTTGATTATTTTTATTTGTAGTAATTTTTAAAATCACGAGGGTATGAGTGCCAAAATTGTAGTAGTTTTGTTTTTCAAGGTTATGTTAGCTGCTCTAGTTATCCCTTGCATTGCTATATGAATTCTAGGATCTGTGTGGCCATTTCTGCAAAACAAAAAACAAAAAACAAAAAAAAAAACACTTGAGATAAAAAAAAGATTAAAAAAATTTTAATTAATACATAATATTTGCATATATTTATGAGAACAGTATGATAATTCAATACAAGCAAAAATGTGTAATGAGCAAATCAGGGTATTTAGCATTTTTCCTCAAACATCTTTATTTATTTATTTATTTATTTATTTATTTATTTATTTATTTATTTATTTATTTATTTATTTATTGTGGTGCTAGGGATTGAACCCAGGGATACTTAACCACTGAGCAACATCCCTAGCCCCTTTTATTTTTTATTTTGGGACAGGGTCTTGCTAAGTTGCTGAGGCTGGCCTCGAACTTGTGATCCATCTGCCTCAGCCTCCCAAATCACTGGGATTACAGGCATTTACCACCATGCCCAACTCAAACACTTCTTTTAGTTATTTTGATAATTTGCGCTGGAGATGTAACTCAGTGGTAGGGCACTTAGCAATGCATGAGGCCCTGAGCTCAGTCCTTGGAACCACCAATCAATCAATCAATAAATGTATATAATGTTTACATACATACGTATGTATGTCTATATAATATATATGTATATGTTATATATGTATATATGTTATATACACACATACACACAAAATAGAATTTTTGTAGACTATAGCTACCCTATTAGATTATACCACACTGGCACTAATTTCTTCTATTTCAAAAAGACTAGTAGTTCTACCTGGAACATGATAACTTAAGGATATACCTATATTAAGTGATCTCAGGTTGTCTTTTTTTTTTTTTTTCTTTTCTTTTTTTTGTGGAACTGGAGATTTAATGGGCATTCTGCCACTGAGCTATACCTCTAGCCCTTTTCATTTCTTGTTTTGAGAAAGGATCTCACTAAGTTGTTGAGGCTGGACTCAAACTCGTGATCCTCCTGCTTCAGCTTCCTGAGTCACTGGGATTATAGGCATGGGCCACCATGCATGGCTCAGATTGTCTTCCAGGATGATAAAAACCATAGATTGAGTTTAAAATATGGGACAGCAGCAGCAAAACCAAAATATTTCCTATAAAACTGGTAGCAAGGGACCAGAATGTCCAGTATTCTAGTGTGATCAATTTATTTCTGTAGATATGACTTATTTTGAGACTCACAGTTATATTAATTTCCTTTAAAAATGTAATAGATTAGCATTTTTTCCTATATGAAGAAACTTCTAAATGTCAGGACTGTCAGTTTGGGTTGTGTTGACATTAGCTGTATGGTTTTCTTAGATTCTGTTTATCAGGTTGAGGAAATAACTTTCTGTCTCTAGCTTCTTGAGTGTTTTTATCATGAAAAATATTGGATTTTTTCCAAATGCTTTCTTTGTCCATTGAGATAATCATGTAGATTTTGTCCTTTATTCTGAAGTGTGGTGTAGTGATTGGTTTTCATATATTAACAATTTAAATGTTGAACCAACTTTGCATTCCTAGGATAAATTCTACTTGGTCATGGTGTATAATCCTTATATGCTTATGGGTTTGGTTTGCAGCATTTTATTGAGGATTTCTGCATCTAAATTTACAAGGAATGTCATTTTGTATTCTTTTCTTGGGGGGCCGGTGCTGGGGATTGAACACAGGGCCTTGCATCTTTACCACTGAGTTATATCTCCATCTTTTTCCTTTTTTTAAAAAGATGTCTTTGGTTTTGGTATCAGAGTAATATTGGCCTGATAGACTGACTAAGGAAGTGTTCTCTCCTCCTCCTCTTCCTTTTATTTTTCTTCTAAGTTTGTAAATGGTATAAGTTCTTTCTTATACATTTCGTACTTTGTTACTTAAAGTCTATCTTGTCTGATATTTAGTTAATTTTTGCATGGGGTATGTCTTTCTGTCTTTTTTACTTTCAATCTATTTTAATAGATTCCTTAACTCTAAAGTGAGTTTCTTATAGATAGCAGATAGTTGGTTTTTATTTTTAATCCATTCTGGCAATCTCTACTGTTTATTTGAGGACTTTAATTTGTTTACACTTGTTTTTCTTTTGCATTGCTGGGAATTGAACTGGGCCTTCTGCATGTTAGATGATTGTTCTACTGCTAAGCTACATCCCCCGCCCAAAATAGCTACATTTAATTTACATCTGCCATTTTGCTATTTGTTTTCTTTGTCTTATGTCTTTCCTCTTCCTCAGTTCCTCTAGTACTGCCTTCACTTGTGTCCAAGTGCTTTTTAAAAACCTTAAGATTTCTGGTATAAATATGGGGGGAAAAGATTCCTTGTATAATTTTGAATCAAAAGGCCCTACTCTGTTATCTATTGCTAAACTCAAAACTTAGTGACTTAAAATTATGACTCTTTTATTTTTTATGATTCTGTGCATCAGGATTTTGGAAAAGGATCTGTGAAAATGGCTCATTTCTATTCCATGTGGTATGGGCAGCTTGTTTGGTGTGGGGTTAAATTACAGTGAGGAGCAATCCAAGATGGCTTGACTTTCATGTTAAGTGGCTCAGCTGGGATGCTTCAATCATGTGGGGGCTGTCTGGGAGGCCTGGCCTCATCTTGTGACTCTGAATACTGGATAGGAAGAGTAGGTGGTGGTTATCTTTGTAGTCAAACTACCACAGCTCTAAAACAAATCTTACATTGGGTGAACAGTTTAAATCTTGAATTTAAATAACTCTTTCCTGTTTTGGACATTACTTTCAGAATAATTATTGTCAGTGCCATGATGAAACTTAGGCAACATTAAAATATATCATGCAAAATAAGATAGTAAAGTATTTCTTGAAAACGGTGAAGTAACCAGTTTTGAGAGCCAGAACTGGTGGCACTTGCTTGTGATCCCAGCAATTTGAGAGGTTGAGGCAGGAGGATTGCAAGTTTGAGGCCAGCCTCAGTCACCTTGGGAGACTTTGTCTCAAAATAAAAAAAAAAAAGAAGGAATTGTGATGTAGCTCAGTGATAGTATACCCCTAGGTTCAATTCTCCGTACCAAAACCAAACAAACAAACAAACAGAAAAACAAAAAACCCAATTTTGATGTTAGGTTTAGTTGGTTCAAAATTTACTATTTCTTGGGAATCAAGTCTGGAGAAACTGTTATAATCTGGTTGCAATTATGTTCAGTTTTGAGGTGAGTTATTTTAGTCTTAAGTAGAGAAACATAAATATCTAGAGATTGCCTGTGTGTTGTGTAATCAAAATAAAATGTTTGCAACTGTACGATGTACCAGGAAATATGTGTTAGTATATTCCATGTGTTGCTTGATAAGAAAGTGAAAAGCATGACATTGACTTTTTTGACTTGGTACTTTTCATGTCTGAAGGTCTTAATCACCTCTTACCCTGAGGTAATGGAAAGCACACAGAAAATCACTAGATAGTGATTTTGGCTTTCAAAACATATTTCACAGTGTTTGATAGAATAATAAATTAGCATTTAGTGTGGAGTCAAAAAATGAAGAACAAGGTTTTAGTCCACTGAAGTATAATGGGTATAGGCAGGTTTTATTTGATGAGTGTCTGTTGGAAGAACTGTTTATAGTGAATTCATGCTGAATTGTAGGAAATACCTATCAAAAAATACCTAAGCTGTGGTGCTAATTATTAGCAGAAATAGTTTTTCTGTGAGAAAATCCATAGAAACAAATGACTTAAAATGCCATTTCCTCTGGTTTTACAAGTAATGTGGAATTTAGAAAATTTTCAGGCAATAAAGTATAAAGACAAAACCAAAAATTACCTACAATTCTATCAATGATGATAATATTAAGAGCATTTTTGTTATTGCTTTCTGATCTTTTATAAATCCCTCATTTGATGAAGTATAGATATAGCAAAAAAACCAGTGTTTTTCCTATGCTTACACAGTCAACACAGCACTTCTGACACCAGATGTGTGGGACCATTAAACTCGTCCCCCCATCCCCCATCTAAGCAATTCTCTAGCAGATACCAGCTGGGCGTCCTATAATTTAATTCTGACACTGTCTACCTGGAGATGACAGATCCCACAGGTTCTGGCCCTACATGATTGCCACTTACTTCAGGTGCCAGTCCCAGGCCTGGGGTCGTGACTTATCCTTCTGACCAAATGGCTCCAACTTGGAATTCCTACAAACCCTCTCTTCAGTTTCCGTTAATTTGCTGGTATGGCTCACAGAACTCAGGGAAACACTCTACTCAGGATCACCCAGTTATTATAAGGATATGACAGAGAATACAGATGAACCTCAGACAGAGAGATGTGCAGGACAAGTTGTGGGGGGAAGGACATGAAGCTTCCTTGTGCTCCCTGGGCATACCACCCTCCAGTCAAGGAACCTCTGCGTTCAGTGATCTGGAAGCTTTCCGAACGCTGTCCCTTTGTCTTTTATGGAGACTTCTTTATATAGGCATGATTGATTACATCATTGGCTATTGGTGATCAGCTCAACCTTCAACCCTTCTCCCCTCTGGAGTGGGCCTGAAAGTTCCAAGCCTCCAATCACTTTTGGTCCCCCTGACAGCCAGGGTTTTCCAGGAGCCCCAGCCATCAGTTATCTCATTAGCACACAAGGCACTTATCACTTTGGAGATTCAAGGGCTTTAGGAGCTGGGGCAGAGACCAAATGTATATTTCTTTTTATATCTCAGTGCCATGGGTAATGCGGAGCTTTATGGATTTCATTCCCCCAACACCTTCCACTTCGATTCCCTTGGGAAATCTTATCTTGTTCTTTCAGTTGTAACAGGAATATCAACTTCGTTTACTAGAAGTATAGGGTTCAACTCCTGTCAGTGGAATAAACAGACATAAGAGATGATGTTAATCCGATAAGAGCTTTTGATAATAGTAGTTCCTTTTATTCTCAGGAGGAAAATCAGTATTTTAAAACTAATTTTATAAACCGGGTTGGGGGATGTAGCTCTGTAGTAGAGGGCTTGCCTAGCACGTGTAAGGTCTGGATTCAGTCCCCAGTATTGCTTAAAAAAATAAAAATAAATAAAGTTAAAAGCCAGACTATAATTCAATTTATAAATCTTTAGGTTTCTTTGTAATACTTTATCATCTAAAATAGTTCTTACTAGTCATCTCTGAACTGAGCTATGAGCAGAATTGGCTCTAATTATGCTATAACTGAACTTATGACCATGAAATTCTTCTTGGTAATTGGTCGGTTGTGCAAATCACATGCAGATACTTCTTTACCAGATATAGATGGACAATTTTTGGAAAATATATGTTCCTGAGGAGAATTGCATCTGGCATATAATTACTCGTGTGTGTGTGTGTGTGTGTGTGTGTGTGTGTGTGTGTGGTCATATTTATAAAGATTGTGTGTATATTTCTTTAAGGTTGTCTTTGTCACAAGTTAATTTATGATAATTTCTAGTTGGTATTTTCAGCTTAGAATTTTTCAGTTGGTGATTTTTAGGAGCTGTATCATCAACCCAGAATATTGTAAATGACAGTGGATGTAAGATGGTATCTTTAACACTGAATATCATTCTGAAGGAGAAAAGGAGTTTCTTAACTTGAAAAGAAGAAAGGTATAATGGGCCAGTCGAATAAATGCATTAGGGATAGATATTTAATACTCTGATTTCCCCTTTTTAAAATTTTTTAGAAATGGAGATTGAATGCAGGAGCACTTTACTACTAAGCTACATTCCCAGCCCTTTTTATTTTTTATTTTGGGACAGGGTCTAAGTTGCCCAGGCTGACCTTGAACTTGAGCCTTAGCCTCCCAAGTAGTTAGAATTGCAGGTGTGAACCACCATGCCCACTTTTATTTTAAAATAAAATTAAGTTAGAAAACAGACTAGTGGGGCTAGGGATATACCTCAGTTGGTAGAGTGCTCGCCTCGCAAGCACAAGGCCCTGGGTTCGATCCCCAGTACCCAAAAAAAAAAAAAAAAAAAAAAAAACCAGACTAGTTGTTGGATTGATGTGCACTGTGAGGCTAATGCCAGGATATAGTCTATGTTAACAGCTGGATATATTCCAGTTAAATTATTGTCTATTTGGCTGAGTTTCCTTTAATAGATTTGGCAAAAAAAACCTAGAAAATGAATTTCTTTTCAATGATACAAATCCTTTTGGGTTTGCTGAATTAGACTGACATTTAAAATAGTCAAGATTTGCCAGAATCACGTCTCTCCTGCTCAGCCTATTCCACTCTACCTTATGGAGTGATACTTCCACCTTCACCTTCAGTAAATCTGTACTTTGCCTGTTTAAAAAAAAAAAAAAAAAGATTTGCCAGAATCAATGTAGTAGTGCTGATTGATATAGCCACAACCTGCTGTTATATTTGTGAATCAGTCAGAATGTCCCAACTGTGATAGGAGAATGGATATTGTATGATGTATAGAAAATTCATCTTTGAAGAAGACGAGTATATGCTTTTCAGGTAGATATGGTGAATGAATGTAAGAATAAAAATGGGGCCAACAGATTTGAGTTTTTGATGTGTAAAATTTTTTCCTTTATTCTTATATAATTGAAAACCACTGTGAAGTTTGTTTATTTCAACTTCTTCAAAACAGGAATCTTTTGCTGCGATATCTGTTCATAGCCAGTTGTACTGGAACTGGACAAAATGTGAAAATAAACAATTTAGGGTAACTAGGCAAGATGTGAAAATTGTGGGTGTTTGATATTTTAGACCCCACTTTTTAGTTTGGACTATTGATTTCCACTGATGACCATTTTGTAATATGTAAATAAGTGCAACTTGAATAATACTTGATGACTTGAAGGACTGACTCTGTTTTTCCTTTTGGTGGCAACTGCATTTTGTTTCCTACTTAAACTTCTCCCTCCCCCAATACTTAGCCTGAAATTTTGACCAATCAAAATGAAATTGTGAAAATAGCTAACTGGCTTATGTCTCAAGTGGATGACTTGGGTAAACTGTCCTAGTTCATGCAACATGTTTGCTATACTAAAGACACTTATGAGGGCAAATAGAGTGTTAGCAAGTACTTCAGGTATTTGGTATTTTTAATGTGAAGTGAATCAGATGAGGTGCAGAAGTCTCCATCAGTGGCTGAAAGAAAAGCCTGTGGGTAGAGAGTATGGTGGTCAACAAAAAGGGACAAGTGAGAGTGCATAATTATTCAGGAATGGGAATGGAGCAGCTGCGGACACGCAAAAAGGCAGCCAAATTAATGGGTCAGTGTAACTTTAAATTCTTTGCTTAATTATGAATCTTAAGTAGGCCTCCTTAATCCCTTAAGGATGAGCGGGTTTCTTTTTGTTAGGTGCGACTAGGGAATTCTTCCAGTGTTTGAATGCCATTAAAAATACAGTTATTGTAGACAGACCACAAAATAGATTGGTCACCTTAAGGTTTAATTTTAGGATATTTCATATTCTTGTTAATTAGCTAAATTGTTTCAGTTATGGTAGTCCACAGAATAGAATATGTTTAGGTTTGCTACATATTGAAGCATTTAGGTTTGCTCCAAATGGAAATGTGTTTTCCCTGTTCTCTTTAAACATTCCGGGTGCCGTATAAACATACTTGTGTAAATTTTCATAAGTACTATTCATACTGTAGAAATTATACTTAATATGTCTCAAATCATGTGGGAATTTTGTTCTTTCAAAAAAAATTTAACACATACTCAGAAAACAAATCAAACACATACTCAGAAAACAAAGCAATAGTTTTTGGAAAGCTGCTGAGTATTGTACTGTATTTACTGCGGTTCAGTGTTGAGAATGGGTTATGGAAGCACTAAAGCCACAACTATGTGAGGGTAGCAAGAATTGCTTGCTGTGTGTGTGTGTGTGTGTGTGTGTGTGTGTGTGGGGATTGAATCCAGAATCCAGGGGTGCTGTACCACTGATCTACATCTGCAGCCCTTTTTATTTTTTATTTTTTTAGGAAGGGTCTATGTTGCTGAGGCTGGCCTCAAACTTGTGATCCTCTTGCTTCAACCTCCCCAGTCTCAGCGATTACAAGCTTGTGGGTTTGGAATATTCTTTTTTAGTGTTGTTAATCATTAGTGTTCTATAACTAGGATAATAACACTTTGTATCTTTTCCACTACTTTTATATCCTTATGTGACATTTGATACATTAAAAAATAATATATGGAAAATGAAATGTAATTTAGGAAGTATAATAATAAAAGAGGGCTGGGGGTTGTAGCTCAGTGGTACAGCCCTTGCCTTGCATGGGTGAGTCACTGAGTTTGATCCTCAGCAACACATAAAAACAAATAAAAGCTAAATCATTTTAAAAAATAGTTAAAAGAAAAAGAATCTAAAAACAAAATAATAAAAGAAACTGGAAAATTACCAGTGCTTTTGAAGCTACCAAATGTTTCCTCCTATTCTAGTATCTCCCTTTAGAGATAGCTGTTGCAAAGCTTTTTGCATTTTACATTTATTTAAAAAATAATTTTCTGAGTCAGGAGGATCACTAGGGCCCAGGAATTCAAGGCTAGCCAGAGAAACAAAGTAAGACCCCATCTTTAAAAAAACACAGAAAATTGAAAAGCCAGGTGCAGAGACCACACCTGTAATTCCAGCAATACAAAGGCAGGAGGATCACAAATACAAGGCCAACCTCAGCAATTTAGACAGACCCTGTCTTAAAAATAAAAAGGACCAGGAATGTAGCTCAGTGGTAAAACACCCCTGGGTTCAATCCCCAGTATCCCAAACAAATTATTATCTCACTGTCTATGTGCGTATGTACATATGTAACATGTATATTTAGACATATATATAATAGACTTTATAAATTTATTACCTAGTTTGGATTGTTTTTGAGCTTTATAACAAAGGTATATTTAAAATTCTTTGTTTGCTCTTTTCACTCTACATTGTTTCTAAGAAATTCACTTATGCACGTAACTGTAGTGATTTACTTACTGTGGATTAATATTCCCCTGTGTTTCTGTTCTGTTATTAATTCATTTTCTTGGTGATAGACACTGCAGTGGTGCAAGGATATTCCTGTGCATGTCTTCTTGCATGTGTGTATGTATTGGGTGTGTAGGTGCGTAAGCATCTCAAAGTTTAAGGTTGATGCTTAGAAGTGGAATTGCTGAGTTTTAGAGTACGTGTTCAGCCTTACAAGGTACTGTCAGCCATGATACTAAACATTAGTATTTAATAATCTGAACAACCCATAACTATGAACAGTTTACTGAAGAAAATATAGCTTTAGAGAGCTTATGTATCCAAGAAGCCCCATAGATAGCAAGTGGCTGAAAAAGTTCAGTTGCATGTTTGTTTAACTTGAGGACCAGACTCTTGATTAGTAAGTTGTTTTGCCTTTCTTTTTGTGTCCCTAACTAAGCTTTAGATAAGAGTATAATTGGGATGCTTTTTTTGTGTGAATGTTTAAATTACGGATCTATTTTAGAGAGTAAAAGCTACGTGTATATTAATAAACAAAACACTTTCTTGGTATCATGAAGTTAAGGTTCAGTCTTCTAAATTTATGTTCTGTGAACCTTAACATATGGCTTCTATTCTGAAGGTCACAAGATGGTTGCTCACATCCAGTCAGCCATCTGTGTCCTCAGGCAAGAAGACAGGAGGGGGAAGGGCAGAGGCCAAAGGGCAATGAGTTCCATTTACATCCTACTGGCTGCCTCTGTCAGAAAGAAGAGCTTTTTAGTTGGGAACATTCTGCCCTTAATCATATGGGGATTTTGTTAGGAAGAAAAAAAGAGACATCTTTGGATAGGCATCTAAAAGTTTCTGCACAATTATAATCCAGAAGAGATATAATGTTCTTCAATTTGCCAAGGATGGAATTATAATTGTTGTTTTTTAATTATTGAGAAAATGTGTTTATAAACACCTATGTCTGGGCTGGGGTTGTGGCTCAGTGGTAGAGCGCTTGCCTAGCATGTGTGAGGCCCTGGGTTCAGCACCACATAAAAATAAAATAAATGTATTGTGTCCACCTACAACTAAAACAAAACAAAACAAAAAAGTGTTTATAAACACCTGTGTCTAACACAGTGCCCTGGGTTCTATCCCCAGTACTGCAAAACAAAGACAAAAATACCTATTGCTACATGTAATTAATAATCAGGTTGAACCTCAGTATATCAGGTTATTAGGTTTGAATCATGAAATTATTTACATTATCCCTATGCGCAGGTGCTGAGAGGCAGGGATTGAGCAGAAAAGATCCCCCAAATGAAGTGGTTTGAAGTGTATTGGAGGGATTGCAGCAGGAGATGAAATACAACACAGCAATAGAGCAGATGCAGATGAGAAAAGACTTGAAATGAGAGGAAGGCTACCCGAGAATTTGATCTGGGCAGACGTAAGTTGTCAGGAAAAAGACAGCAAATATTACTTGAAAACAGGAGATTTGGAGGTCCTGTGCTTAAAACATCAGGAAGCAGCTTGAGGTTTAGTGTTGCCTATTCCTTGAAGAAACAAACAGGTGACCTTGCCTCCTTACTCCAGCGGGGAGCTGAGGAAAAGATGTCTAGCTGGTCCATATTGGGGATGCAACGCAGGATAGGTTAGAAGTAAAGTAAAACTGAAGCCTGACTTAGACTGGGTCAAACGGAATTGCGTGATGAGTCCTCAGCTTATAACTCACTACCTAATGGGTAAAATAAGTGCTTTTTCCTCACTTTTTTTTTTTTCTTTCTGTTCTCACGGTGTTCATGATCATTGCTGTAAGTCTGGAAAATATAGAAAAGGGGAAAAAGGAAAACATTCCACAGGAAGATAACCATTGTTAAATCTTGGCATACTTTTTAGCAGTCTGTGTTTTGGGGGGAGGCTGGGTGCTAGGGACCCAGCCCTCTCTACAACCACACTACACAGCCCCCCACCACGTAGCATGTTTTAAAACAAATATATCCATGATGATGGTGTCAGGTTATCAATTTGTGTATTATGCACATTTTGGAAGACAGGTATTTCTAGATAAGGGTTGCTAATCTAGTTTTTAATCTTCTTTTTCCCATTTATTTTTTTGTAAATTTCTTAGGTAAATTGAGATGGAGATAAAAATGTAACTTATCTTTTCCTGGAAACAGTGTGAGAGATTTCACCCAGGACCCCAGCTGTGGTTTCTCCATCACCTCATTTAGGAAGAAGTTGACAGAGTGGCTTAAGGGACAAGTGACCATGTATACACTCCATAACCATTTAATGGCACTTGAGGCAAACGAGGTCATTGATATAATTGTCTGTATGGGCCTAGACACTAGGATGGCAAAATACCAATTATATATTAGTTTTCTCAGAGAATTAAAAACCATATGGCTACATGAAAATGTACTTTAGCCATCTCTTTTCTTAAATTTCTAATTCAGCACTAATTTTTTTTATAGTAGTACTGGGGATTGAACCCAGAGGCACTCTACCACTGAACTACACTCCTAGCTCTTTTAAAAATTTTTTAATATATTTTTTTAATTTTGAGACAGGAGTTCACTAAGTTGTAGAGTCTGGCCTCAAACTTGTGGTCCTCTTGCCTCAGCCTCCCAAGTAGCTGGGATTACAGGCATGTGTCACTGTGCCTGGTACAAAGTACCTTATTTAGACATTTTTTTTAAGTCCCAAAGTCTTAAATAGACTAATTTTGAAAATTTTCCTGACTCTGTTTTTCAGGTAATACCTGAGACCCATGTTATTGTCATGGCTTTGCCAGCCTTTTAACTTTAAAACTTTTAAGTGAATTTGTGATACTTTTAAACATAAATAGTTGACTGTGCACTCTAATGAACCCCACATGCCTGTAATCCAGCTTGGAAATTATCAACTCATGGCTGATCTTGTTTGGTTTTTACATCTTCCTGATTTTCTCCCTCCTGAGTTATTATTAAGTTTTTAAAGACCCAATGTCGCGAGCAGTGAGTGAGAAAGGAATCAAGTTTGGTTCCAACAAGTGGATTTTATTCATGCAATGCACACTCAATTTTACATTCCTAATAATAGTAAGTCACAATACATTGAAGATTCACTCCCTTGTTCACCTAGAGTCCAATCTCCATGAACTGACTCAGTGCAACGTCTCTTAGCCAAGAAGTCAGTCAGCAAGACCGAGGGGATTCTTCTCAGCTGTAGCCTCTCTCAGCTCAAGTACAATTTTTTTTGGTAATTTGAATTAGAATTCAAATAAGGCCTATACATTGTAGGTGATTGATATATCTCTTAAGCTTCTTTTAATCTTCAGGTATCTCCTTATCTCTTTCTTATGTGTTTGTTGAAGAAACAGGAAATTTATTCTGTAGAATTTCTTCTCAGTCAGGATGTTGCAGATTTCAATTCCATGACAGAGCTGAACAGGTTTCTTGTTTTTTTTTTTTTTTTTTTAATATTTCCTTAAACTGATAACTGAGACATAATTTTGACTCTTAAAACCAAGGAAAATCACGTGGTGTTTTTTGCCATCTTAAGGGTTGCAGTTAATCAGCGGACTTTAGAAACTCCTGCTGCCTAGGGATGAAGAATAGACAAAATAGCCTAATTTGGGATCTCTTGCCTAGACAAATTTTGTTTCAAAAGGAAGCCTGATCCAGGAACCTGCTGAATTAAACTATTTCCCAATGAAGATCACATTAGTGTTAATGATTAAAGGCAAAATTAAAAAGATTTTTCAATGTGAAAAACATCAGGTTTACTTGCATTAGTTAAATCTCATTTTTCAGCTAGTAGAACTAGTGAAGAATGGGTAGACAGTATAAAGCCAGCGTTCTCAAAACTTACTGTGTATTTAAGTCACTTGGAGGCCTTGTGGAAAACAAATTGCTGGGCATCATCCCCAGACTTTGTGATTCAGTGTCTGTATGTATAATCTGAAATTTGCATTTCAGCTGATGTTGCTGCTATGGCTCAGGGGACTTTTGAGAGTGATTAGGCTCAAGTTTAAGGTTGGCGTTAGAATCATGTTTGGAGCTTTTTAAAAAGCATTCTTGAAGATGCCAGGCTGGGGCCTTAGCATCTGTATTTTTAACATTTCCACAGTGGTTCTGATATGTACCACTGGGTTCCCAACTGCTACTGTTGTTTATAGTTTTTTTCCTCTATAGTTTCCAAGACATGCATCTTCATTTTTCACTTTAAAAATTACAGACTTTTGATATTGTTATAAATGAGGCAGATGATTAGGAAGAATTCATTTTTTTAAATATATTTTTTAGTTATTCGTGGACCTTTATTTTATTCATTTATTTATATGCAGTGCCGAGAATCGAACCCAGTGCCTCACACATGGTAGGCAAGTGATCTACCACTGAGCCACAACCCCAGCCCTTCATTGTTTTTTATACTGTGTGATTTTTCATTGTTGTAGGAGGAAAAGTTAAAAAAAAAAAAAAAGGTGCTAAATGACAAAGAGCTATTGGCATCTGTCCTGGATATCAATATTCATGTTCTTGTTTGCTGCAAAGCATAATTGCTATTTTAAGATTATTATTTTTTTCCCAAAGGGAAATTGAAAATAGTTTGTTTTGAGTTTGTTCCTCAATGCAGGAAACCCCTTTGTTTAATGTTAGAACATGCACTTTCCTTTGACCAATGGGTGTGTGAGCCATGTTGAGTGATGACATTTCAGTTATATTTAGAGTAGAATTTTACAGATTAGATATGCTAATTAATATGCTAAGAAATATTAAGTTCTTGAGTCACAGTTTCCAAGGAAAGGCTTGAACTTCTTATATTAGTACTTCTACTTTGCACTTCACATGTCTCCCAATTTTAGAGCTTAAAAAACTTTTACCAATGTGAAAAATGTGCACAAGGGTAATTCAGCATCTCTGTGTTTAAGGCCATGTTCAGTTTAGTTCAAAAGCACAGTTTTAAGTCACACCTGTCACTGAGAACAAAAAGATGAATTAGGCACAGTTCCAATTCAAGAAACCATCTCATGAAGTGGTTTTCAACCTTACTTTCCAACCATAATTGATAACGATTAATTATGTAGAGTACTTTGTAAGATAAAGCATTTTAGTGGATCTTCATGTGATAGTAGTTACAATTTCAGTAACTGTTGGTTAATAAAATGCATGTTAAAACTATTATACACCAATGAGCAGTAAAAATTTGTATTAATCATAATATCTAAATATATTTGAAAAAATAGTGCAGATTGAGCATCCCTAATCCAAAAGTTCAGAATCTGAAATGCTTCAAAATCTGAAACTTTTTGAGTGCTGACATAACACCACAGATGATATGTCACAGTCAAAATGCGGGCGCACTAAAAATATTATAGAAAATTACCTTAAGGGTATGTATATAAAATATATATGACATGTAAATGAATTTCCTGTTTAGACTTGGGTTCCAGCCCCAAGATATCTCATTATGTGTGTACAGAAATTCCAAATCTGGGGGAAAAGTCCAAAATCTGAAGCACTTCTGAGCCCAAGCATTTTGGATAAAGAACACTCAACATATATATATATAGGCTGTTATTCAGTCTACAGGTGGTATTGATGCAAACGACTTTTGGAATCCCTTCTTATAAACTCCTCTACTTGCAGTGAAGTAGGTCGATTGCTGTTACTAGTGCTACTCTTGCTAATGTAACACATAGTTTGGTCATAATGGGTGTTTGTACAACTGATGGCATTTTCAAAGAGCCCTAGTGGGAACCGACAAGTCTTATCTTCCTGTTTGTATTATACTTGTAAGTTAGTAGGTTGTTGGTTTTTTGCTTTACAATCTGATGACTTCATTTCTATTTGTCCTCCATTTACTCAGGGGGTGTAGGTAGGAACTTGATAAGGTCGATGACAAGTTGCGAAGAAGATGAGTGAGAAGTGAGGCTGCATGAGAATCAGGAGACTGGACAGCGAAGGGAATGGAGGGCGGAGAGGCAGGAGAGGGATTGAGAGAGAGAGAGAGAGAGAGAGAGAGAGAGTGTGTGTGTGTGTGTGTGTGTGTGTGTTTCCCAGGGTTATTTATTTATTTTTGTGTTGCTGGAGGTGGAACCCAGGGTCTCACACATGCTAGGCAAGAATTCTATCACTAAGCCCTGTCCCCAGCCTCGTTGTCTGTTTCAGTTGCCTTCAGCAGCACTATGAATCTGACTAAAAACTATGGCTGTACAGAAAAAGCACAGTCAATTGTTATGTAACAAACATCATAATTTTTGGAATAATTTGAGAAAAGAATTTCCTTGACAAAAGTGAGTTACTTAAAGGTTTGCTTTAGGACCATGTTCTTAATTTGACTCAGTCTCAAATGAGTTGTTTCCTGTCTTGCAATTAGATCCGTATGCAGAATGAGAACGGGAGGCATCAATCTGCAGTCAGTGTTGTGAGCCAGTTGCAGCTGCCACAGTAAAATGCTCCCATTTAGCTATTAAAATCTTTGGAAGGCTTGCATGTGTAAAATATTCCTAATTTGTTAGGAACACACATGGCTGTGTGTGTATACATGTCATTGTGCAGTAGGCTGTTCTTTATTAGCAAAGTATAGATCCCTGTGGGGTACTAATTACAGCTTTGGCTAGCAAACTGCAGAAAGGCAAATAACAAAGGCAAGGGAAAATAGAAAGAGGAGAGAGGGAGAGATCTGGGCTTTGCTGTTTTACACCTCTAGCATAAATGAGACATGCTGTGAGTAAACACAGCTGTATGGAAAAATTAGTTTTGAGGAATTGAAAATAAATAACTACCCGTTCATTCAGCAGATCTGTACTACACGTCTCCAAGAAAAAGAACTTTTCTTGAAACTAGATAACTGTCGCAAATTGACTTGTTTCTTGGAAACTTGCTTGACAAATTAGCTTTCATTTTTGTGTTGTGTATTTCTAATATGCTTGTATGCAATACAAAATCACAAATAGATTTTAGGAATTTCACTATTAGAGAATTATGTGTAAAGTTTGTTTGTTTGGGTGGTACTAGGATTGAACTCAGCGGCACTCTACCACTTACCTACATCCCCAGCCCTGTTTATTTTTTATTTTGAGACAGGGTCTTGCTAAGTTACCCAGGCTGACCTCAGACTTGTAATCCTCTTGCTTCAACCTCCTGAGTAGTTGGCATTACAGGTATATAGATGTGTGCCATTGTGCCCGTGTAAAATTTTTATGTTTACATTAGTCAAGATCATTCACAGTAAGACTCTTCTAAAATATTATTTATTGAGCACCTTCTATGTGATTCCTCTGATAAGATACTATGGAATATACAGACATTTACATGTAGATAATCCCTGCCTTCAAGGACCTTGCAGTTTAGTAATATACATGAAATAATAGAGAACAATGTAGGATTTAATGAAATGCTAGATGATATTGTAAAAAGAAGCTCTTTAAATTCCAAGGACAGAAAGAAATCATCGAGTGTTAGATTTCTTGGATGAACTGCAATTTGAGTTTAGTTTTCAAATAGCAATAAGAATTCTGTAGCAATTAAGACAAGATGAAAATGTTTCTTAAGAAGGACTAGACTCAAAAGTTTTAACTTTTGACATTTTTAACCAAATTGGATAACTGATTTTCATTCCTGTTGTGGTATCACATTCTGGAAAGGCAGTAAGCACTAATATATGTTGTGTGAGCTTTATGGGATGAGAGTAGGGGATACAAGCATTTTTCTTTTTATTGTAACTGTGGTGACAAATTTTCACATACCATCCTTTATTTTGGTTCAGGATGGGAGAACTTGGAGTAAATATCAGATGATTCCTGTTACGTTAAAAAAAAAAAAAGAACTAGACTAGTGTGAAGAATGGGTCGGAATGTGGTTGGGTCTAGCATATGTCTTTGGGGACTTTTGCAATAAAGCTTGCATTGGTGTGGACAGTGTATCATAGGTAAAAGCTAACATCTGTCAAATCTGATTTTGGCAAGATAGTACCACACTATGTAGTAAAAGCCTTTCCCATTAATGACACTATGCAGGGGAAGTTAGAGAACATTAGAAATAGTTTTTTAGGGTTTTTTTTTTTTTTTTTTTTCATGCTGTGGATTTAGCCCAGGAGTGCTTAACCACTGAGTCACATCCCAACTCCTTTTTAGTTTTTCTTTTTCTTTTGAGACAGCTTAATAAGTTGGTTAAGGCCTTGCTAAAGTGCTGAGACTGGCCTCAAACTTGGGATCCTCCTGCCTCAGCCTCCCAAGTCTCTGGGATTACAGGTGTGTGCCTCTGCACCCAGCTAGAAATAGTTTTTAAATAGCTTCATGAGGATGCCCATTGATTTTTGCCAATGATAGATTGCTTCTGGAGAATTCATTTTCCCTTCCCTATATGTAGAAACTGTCAAAATAGGGGAAAAAAAAAAAAGACTGCTTAATCTGCCTGAGAAAAACAGGCCATTTTTATACTGGGCCATTATTTTTAAAAACTGGTTTTTAAAAGGGGCCCATTTTGCTATGGGGGGAAAAAGTAATTTCAGTGAATGTTTAGTTTTGTGAACTTGGACTTCCCCCCAGTTCCTTGTATTGTTTTCAGATTCCTCTAGTTTGAACCTCTACCCTTTTCTTCATTGAAGTTACTTTTCTAATTCTAGCAAATACCTTTCTGCACTGTTTGGATTTTCTTATCATGGATGTATATTACTTTTACGTTATGCAAATGTCAATGAGTATTATCTGGTCAGTGGGATTGTAGGATTATTTTTATATTCTCTATATTGAAAAAAAATCGATGCTATTAAAAAATTGTGTGTGGCCTTTAAGTAAAACCTGTGGCATTTAGATAGTGGAATATAGCACAACCATTAAAAACGAGTGGGATGTTTATGAAAAGGTGTTCGACACATCTTAAGTCAAGATGCTTAGGTGGGGGATTCATTCTGACTGGAAGGATTAGGGGAGGTTTCGTGGAAGACATGGCATTTTGGCTAGGCCTCGGAGGACAGCAGGGATCTCTGCACAGTCGATGCAGGCATAGGGTGGGCCCCGCACAGGGACCGGAAGGTGCAGACTTCGGAGGAAACAACAAGTAGTTCCAGGTAGAGCTGGTGGAGAAGAGGCTGGACCAATAAATTGAAGACAAATAATAGCCACACAAGTGCAATGTGAAAAGGAGTCGGGATTCTATACTGTCTACTACAGGGCCTTTAAAATTTGATCTTTTAATAAATATAAATACTTATTTGAATAAAAAAGTGATATAATTAAATAATTAAATATTTTTCAATTTATTTTTTTTTTTTTTTTTTTTTTTTTTTTGCCACGTTGGAGATCAAACCCAGGGACTTGTGCATGCTAGGCAACCACTACCACTGAGCCACACCCAGCCCTAAAAACTTTCAAATTGACTTAATAATTGTATAGTAATTGTCCATATTTTTGGGGCACAGTATGATAATTCAGTACCTGCATACAATGAATGATGATGAAATCAAGATAATGAACATTTCTGTCTCTTTAAACATTTATCATTTGTCTGTGCTGGGAATTTTTGAACTGCTTTCTTCTAGTTTTTCTTTTTTAAAAAGTATTTTTAAAATTTATTTTTATGTGGTGCTGAGGATTGAACCCAGTGCCTCACACATGCTAGGCAAGTGCTGTACCACTGAGCCACAGCCCTAGCCCCTATTCTAGTTGTTTATAAAATCTATCATACATTTTTGTGAGCTGTAGTCACACTAATGGTTAAATCTTTCCTTTAGGAAGACAGCTTTTGTAGCAGGAGAGAGTAGAAACATTGGCAGGTTATTTGTAGTTGTCTTGAATGGATTAGAACAGAAAAAGTAAAAATGAAAATAAGTAGTTAGATGCAGAGGTGAAGTCAATGGGATTTGCCAACGGATTTTAATTGGGACAAAAAGGGAAACAGAAGAATTTAGGGTTTTGAGTTTGGGAAATGGAAGCTGCACTCTTCTCAGTCTTCTTGAATGAAGTATATGGAATTGAGTCATCCTTTTATTGGGCATAGTGGATTATTATTATTATTATTTGCTGTGCTGGGGATTGAACCCAGGGCCTCATGCTTGCAAGGCAAGCACTCTACCAACTGAGCTATCTCCCCAGCCCTATTATTTTTTTTAATTGTTAAGAGTTTTATTTTTTCAAAAATCATACCTCACAGAAATAGAGCAAGCAATCATGAAATTCATCTGGAAGAATAACAAACCCAGAATAGCTAAAGCAATCCTTAGCAGGAAGAATGAAGCAGGGGGCATTGCAATACCAGAACGTCAACTATACTACAAAGCAATAGTAACAAAAACAGCATACTATTGGCACCAAAATAGACAGGTAGATCAATGATACAGAATAGAGGACACAGACGCAAACCCAAATAAATTCAGTTTTCTCATATTAGACAAAGGTGTCAAAAACATGCAATGGAGAAAAGATAGCCTCTTCAACAAATGGTGCTGGGAAAACTGGAAATCCATATGCAGCAGAATGAAACTAAACCCCTATCTTTCACCCTGCACAAAACTCAACTCACAATGGATCAAGGACCTCGGAATCAGACCAGAGACCCTGCATCTTGTAGAAGAAAAAGTAGGTCCAAATCTTCACCTTATTAGCTTAGGATCAGACTTCCTTAACAGGACTCCCATAGCACAAGAAATAAAAGCAAGAATCAACTGGGATAGATTCAAACTTAAAAAGCTTTCAGCAAAGGAAACTATCCGCAATGTGAAGAGAGAACCTACAGAGTGGGAGAAAATTTTTGCCACTCATATACTTCAGATAGAGCACTAATTTCCAGAAAATATAAAGAACTCAAAAAACTCTACACCAAGAATACAAATAACCCAATCAACAAATGGGCTAAGGAAATGAACACTTCACAGAAGAAGATGTATAAGCAATCAACAGATATATGAAAAAGTGTTCAACATCTCTAGTAATAAGAGAAATGCAAATCAAAACTACCCTAAGATTCCATCTTACCCCAATTTAGAATGGCGATTATCAAGAATACAAGCAACAATAGGTGTTGTGAGGATGTGGGGAAAAAGGTACACTCATATATTGCTGGTGGGGTTGCAAATTAGTGCGGCCACTCTGGAAAGCAGTGTGGAGATTCCTTAGAAAACCTGGAATGGAACCACCATTTGACCCAGCTATCCCACTCCTTGGCCTATACCCTAAGGACTTAAAATCAGCATACTACAGTGATGCAGCCACATCAATGTTCATAGCTGCTCAATTCACAATACCCAGATTGTGGAACCAACCTAGATGTCCCTCAACTGATGAATGGATAAAGAAACCGTGATATATATATATATATAATATATATATATATATATATATATATATATATATATATGATGGAGTATTACTCAGCCATAAAGAATAATAAAATTATGGCATTTGCAGGCAAATGGATGAAATTGGAGAATATCATGCTAAGTGAGCTAAGCCAATCTCAAAAAACCAAAGGACAAATTATCTCGCTGATAAGCGGATGATGACACATAATGGGGCGTGGGAGGTAGGCAAAAATGGAGGAAGGAGGGACTGTATAAAGGGAACAGAGGGGTGGGAGGGGTGGGGGGGGAAGGAAAAAATAACAGAATGACTCAAACACCATTACCCTATGTAAATGTATGATTACACAAATGGTATGCCTCTACTTCATGTATAAACAGAGAAACAAGTTGTACCCCATTTGTTTACAATAAAAAAAAAAGTTTTATTTTTTCAAAAATCTTTTTTTTTAATTATTTTTTTGATTCATTTTACACAAATGGGGTACATTCAACCTTTGTTTTTTTGGGATTGACTTATTTCACTTAGCATGATATTCTCCAATTCCATCCATTTACCTGCAAATGCCATAATATTATTATTCTTTATGGCTGAATAATATTCCATTGTGTATATATACCACATTTTCTTTATCTATTCATCTGTTGAAGGTCATCTAGGTTGGTTCCACAATCTAGCTATTGTGAATTGAGCTGCTATAAACTCTGATGTGGCTGTGTTACTGTAGTATGCTGATTTTAAGTCCTTTGTGTATAAACTGAGTAGTGGGATAACTTGGTCAAATGAACCATAATAAAGACCTTGAGCTACTTGAGCTATGTAGGTTTTATTACCTCTACAATAAATGGTCAAGATTGCTGTAACTTTGAATTTCTCTGTCTCTTCCTTACGTTTTTTTTTTTTTTTTTTTTTTTTTTTACTGGTTATATGTATTTTGTAGAATAATAACCTGTTCTATTTTAAATTTATCTTAGACAAAAAAACTTGCTAGAATAAGACATAAAATAAAGGTAAATGGACTGACTGAGGATCAAAAAGGGCTTTCCTATATAATGTGTTTATATTGCTGTTTATTTGAACCCCTGTGACAGTTGAGTTTTTAAGATAGATGACCTTAAATGAATTAGATGTTAAGTGTGCTTGAAGTAGTCTCCATATTTAGAGAGTGTCCTGGTTGTAAGCTATACTTAATAAGAATTAATAAAACCATAATTTGTAGATTTACTGTTTTTCCATAAACAATATATTCGTAAAGTGATTGAGTGACAGACATATTGAATAAAGGAGAAAATGACACACCAAAGCTAGAGGACAAATAGCCTGGTAACTTGGTTTGCAGCCCCCAGTCTGCCAATGTAGGACCAGACTAGGTTATTACTTCTCTGCAATTGTATCCTTACTGACAAAAGGGGATAACAGTTACTGTGTCTCCTTCAAGAGTGAGGTAGCACTGTTGAGGAAATCATGTCCTTACATGTGTGTGGTAATATGCAATACATGTCTCTAGGAATACACGTCAGCTCCTGTGACCCATGCTTTCACCAAAAAACAAAACAGAGCAAAAATAAAAACAAAAAACAAGAAAAAGAAAAATTCAACTTTATACCAGGGCAAATTACTATCATCACTTAAGTTTGATTCTGCTATTCCCGATCCAGGAATGCAATAAATCTTCTGGGTGCATTTTAAAGCTTGAGAGGAAACTCCCATCAATTTTTATTTTTTCTTTGAGGAGAGCTGACTGGTTCTTCCTCTATATGAAAATACCCATTATGGGTTTATAGCTTTTTGGTAAGAAGGACTTCAGTATCCATGCTGTTAATTTTTAAGTTGATTTTTACTCTTATTCCTAAGTAGATTTCTTTAGTTGATATTTAGATTTGTTTTTTAAATCGAGATATAATTACAAATAGTAAATTACATACGGAATGTACACTAAAGTGTCTAATTTGATTTTTAGTATATTCAAAAGTTGTACAACTACCACGGCTGTCTAAGCCCAGCACGTTTTCATCACCTCAACAGGAAACCCTCACCCTGTTATCTGTCACTCCCCGTTCTCCCCTTCCCTAGCCCCTGGAAATCACGTCTTCTGTTCCTATAGATTTGCCTATTCTGGACATTTCATAGAAATGGAAACACACAGTGTGTGGCCTTTTGTGTCTGGCTTCTTTCTTATAGCATAATGTTTTCAAGATTCATTGACAGAGCATCGTCAGTACTTTTTTTTCTTTTTATTACTGAAGAACATCACATTGTATAACTATGCCACATTTGATGTATCCATTTACCAGTTGACGGGCACTTGGATTGCTTCTGCATTTTGTCTATCATGAATAATGCTGCTATTAATAGTCATATGCAAGTTTTTGTGTGACATACATATTTGGAGTTGCTGGGTGATATAGCTATAGTTGAGTCTTGAAAATTGCCACATACTCTTTTCCACAGTGGCTGTACCTTTACATTTCCACCGGCCGTGTGGGTTCCAATCACATCCTCATCAACACTTATATTTTGTTTATTTAAATTTTAGTCGTCCATTGTGGTTTTGAGTTGCTTTTTTCTGAGAACTTACGATATTGTTTGCTTCCCTCCCCACCCCATGTTCTGGGAATCAAATCCTGGACCTTGTACATGCTAGGTCAGTACTGTAAGTACTGTTACATCCCCAACCCAAGCACCTTTTTGTGTATTTATTGGCCATTTTGTATCTTCCTTGGTGAACCATCAGCCAGATTATTTTCCCATCTTAAAACAAGGTCATTTGTCTTTTTGTTGTTGAATTTTAAGAATTCTTTATATTCTATAGTCTAGACCTTTATCAGATAAATGATTTGAAATATTTTCTCCCATTTTGTAGGTAGTCTTTTCACTTTCTTGATGGTATCCTTAAAAACTCAAAAAGTAAAATTTTGAGGAAGTCTACTATGTCTGTTTTACTTTTACTAGTGTTTTAGCTGTCAGAGCTAAGAAACTATTGCCTAATGCAAAACAATGAAGATTTACACCTATACTTCTCAGAGTTTATAGTTTTAGCTTCTGTACTTAGGATTCATTGTGCTTGAGTTAATTTTCATGCATGATATGAAGTAGGGGCTGAAATTAATTTCTTCTGCATGTGGACGTCCTGATATTGTTTTTGTGGCAGCAGTTCTATCACTGAACATTTCGAACTCCTATTATTTTAAAATTCTAAGATGCTACCAGAAACATGTTCAAGAGAAATGGCTATACCTTTTAGCATGCTATTAGCTTCTCTTCATCTTTTCTCTTTACTAATGCAAAGATTTCTAAAAATCCAGGGTTTTATTTAACATAAACAATCAAAGGCAAATGATTAATCTTTTTTTTTTTTTTGTATTCTCATTAAAAGGGAAGAATGACATGGTGCTGATATATAATAAATTACATTGACTAGTCCCTGGGAATTAAGCCCATATTCTTCCAAGGACCTGTTATCGTTAAAATTCAAATACAGGGTTTGGAGTCATGGCTCAGTGATAGAGCGCTTGCCTAGCGTGTGTGAGGCACTGGGTTCAATTCTCAGCGCCTCATACAAGTAAATAAAATAAAGTCCATTGACAACTAAAAAAAATTTTTTTAAAAAATTCAAATACAAATATTGTATTATGTAACTAAAATTGATAACACCTTCTGATACTTTATATCTTTTTATCTGGCAATCTGGTATTAAATCTTTTTATATTACTTTATTTAATCTAGCCACCCTATGCTACACAGCTACTCAATTGTGAAGCAGAATATTTTTAAGATGAAAGCACTTTTGTTGATAGTATAAAACTTGCTAAGAATAGAGGATAAATATAGACACAAATTCCTCTTTAATGAAGCAGAATGAATTTACAAGCTGAAACAGTGCACTTGTCATTTACAAATGTAATCTGTAAAAGAATCTAATTTTTCTGTCCGAATGATAGCTGACACTTACTTGTGTTTTCTCAGTTCCAACAACGATCCTCTAAAGTACGTTACTGTTTTTCAAGTGAAAAGAGAGTGAGAGAAGGTGAGAAATTTACCCCAATTCCCAGTTGAGGAGAGGTAGTGTCAGGATTAGGGTTCAGATTTGTCAGAATTCAAAGCTCGCTGACCCTCAGTTGAGGCCCTGGTAACTTTGTTTCTGCATCTGCTGGAGCATCTTTGCTCACAGCCCATGTTGAATCATCAGTGATTGGGTATGGGTCTCTTTCACCACAGGTTCGTATATATATATTTTTAAATACGGCATGATTAAATGAGTTAGCACAAATAAAGGTTTTTTTTTTTTTTTTTTTTTTTTTTTAAAGTTTGAGGCATTTTATTTTTAATGGAAGACCTTGGGATTTTTAGATATCTTTGCATTCTTAGTGCCGTGTACTTGTAGTATCAGTTGAAATAAACTGGAATAGCTTTCTTTACATTTAAAACCAATTCCCATTAGGAAGAAAAGATATTAGATGTATGCCAACTTTTTATTTAAAAAAAAAAAAAAGAAAATAATAAAAAAGAAAAAGAACTCACAACCAATACTTCTACTTATCTTGAGTGCCAATTCTTTTTTTTTTTTTTTTTTTTTAAATGGCAAATGTTACTCGTTAGAATTTATGAAGAAGTGGTCTTGGCAAGAAGCCCTTGAGTGCCAATTTTGTTAGCATGAATGGGAAACAAATGGCTTTGAAGAAATGCTGTTGGGTCTAGAAAACTTGATGAGAGCCACAAGATGCAGTCTGTAAAATCTGAATTGTGTGTGTGTATGTGCGTGTGTATATGATGTTGTAATCTTTTATTTATTTATTTATACATACATACATACATACATACATACTGGGGATTGAACCCAGGGGTCCTCTATCACTGAGCTGCATCTCCAGTGCTTTTTATTTTTTATTTTGAGACAGGGTTTTTGCTTAATTGCTCATGTTGGCTCAGACTTAAAACATTCCTACCTCAGCCTCTTGAGTAGCTAGGATGATAGGTGTGTGCTGTTGTGCCATCTTTGTGATTTTGTAGTCTTGCATGATTAACTAAATAAAACGTGAATGTACAAGAATCCCTTCAAGTTACTAGTAATAAGAATATGGAATTCATAGCTAAGAGGCCTGAGTTTTGGCTCAGCCACTAATTAGCAGTAACTTAACCTGATTGTATCTCAATGTCTTTGAGAGGAATGAATGAGGGTGTTCTCAATCCATTGTTACAACATTTTAATCTATTTTATTTTGGGGGGTGCTGGGGATCACATTTGCCAGGCAAGCTTTCTATCACTGATCTTGTACTCCCTAGCTCTCAAAATTTTATTTTTGAAAATTTCTGGGGAGAGGGTCTATAGCTTTAGTCAGATTCTTAGATGGTTCATGACAACAAAAAGACCACTTGACTAGATCATTTCTGAACCTGATTGAAGTTTAACTTTCTGTGGTACTTCATTATGACCTTGGTTAGATCAGTTTCTATATCCAGGGTTATGTTTTATGTTTAACATTGTTTTTGAAGACTTAGAATGACTTTTAGCACACATAAGCTACTTTGGATATCCTCTAGACTCCTTAACAAAAAATCAGAACACTTATCCTCCACTTTAAACTTGTCATGGGGCTGGAAGTGCATAGCTCAGTGGTAGAGTACCTGCTTAGCACAGACGGGGTCTTGGGTTCAATCCCAGCACCATCAAATGCTGCCTATCTTTTATCCATTAACGATTTTAGTAAAAACCGGCCAGTCAACCCTGATTTCCTTTCTCTTGGGACTTACATCCAATCACTAAGGCCTGTTACCTTATCTTATGAATAGTAATTTTTAATATAAAGTAATTGTGTGCCAATTAATATACTAAATGATTTACATTTTCTCATTTAATTCTTGCAAAACACCATGAAGTAGGGATGATTTTACATATAGAGAAACTGAGGCGTAAAAACGTTAAGGAATCTGCCAGAGGTCCTGTATATTTTCTAGTAAGTGTTCTTTCCTGACTCTGAAGCTGGTATTATAATACACTCTGGTACTATGATCCGTATTGTCTTTTTTCGGTAACTTTTTTTTGTTTTTGTTTTGTTTTGTTTTGGTACCAGGGATTGAACCCAGGGACGCTTGACCCCTCAACCACATCTCCAGCCTTTTTTAAGGTTTTTTTTTTTTTGAGACAAGGTTTTGCTGAGTTGCTTAGGGCCTTGCTAAGTTGCTGAGGCTGACTTTGAACTCAGGGTCCTCCTGCCTTAGTCTCCCAAACTGCTGGGATTGCCGCAGTGCCCATCGTGCCCATCGTGCCCATCTTCAGCAGTTTTAAAAATCTTTCTTCTGTCTCATCAACTTTAAGTAGTAATGATATTTCATCAAACTTGTTATGAGAACTTTCTATTGTTTCCATTTCTTCCTATCTTCTACACCTACTCACTAAAACGATTTTCACCAAAAAAAAGTATCTTAATGCAAGTTTTAATGTGGTATCACCATGTTTAAAATCTTTTAATGGCTCCCTATTTTACAAAGGCTAAGTTATACATTCTTTGAACATTGCAAAAAAGGCAGCTTTCCATAATCTACCCCAATTTGGGTTTTTTTTTTTGTTTTTTGTTTTTTTTTTTGGTGCTGGAAATTGAACCCAGGGCCTGTGCATGCTAGGTACCCCAGCCTGTTCTTTAGCCTGTCTTACCTTTCATTATTTTATGTCATACTGTGTTTCATCCCTGCGGCTGTAGCTAACTGCTTTCATTTCATACTCAGGTGCTCATGTTCTTTCTAGGTACTTGTCTGGGTCACCTCTCTTTCCTGCCATCTACCTTCCTGCCTCATTCCCTCCTATGCATCCTTGAAGTACAGGTTGTCCCTTGCAGAACTTTCCTGACAGTAGGTTCAAATGCCTTTTCTTTTGTTCTATGCTTACTTTCTGAATATATTACTACACAATTGTTTGCTCTTGCCTGTCTTTTTTAATAGATTGTGTACTCTTTGAGGGCGGAAGCTACATCTTATTTTTTTTTTTTGCAATCTTGACTCTCAGCATGATGCCTAGAATATTAGAATATGTTCAGTAAATGTTTATTCATTTAGTGAATGGAATTTCAAATATTGTTTGCATTATGGCAAAACTTTAATTTTCTTTTTCCCTAGAGGAGGAAAGAGAAAAATATTTAGTTGCTTAGTTAGGGAAAAAGCCTTTATTGATATTATAATTCTCACTGGGCTTGAGTTGAGAATATTTTACTGTTTTAACATTTTCATAGAAAACATTTCATAATTTTTTGGGAAATCTTTGAAGTGTATTTTTTGCTGGTTGAGAATAAGGTGTTAGTCTGGAGTCTATATCAAAAAGAAAGAAGGGGAATAAATTAGACGTAGATGTAGAATGAGGTAATAAGGTTTCTGGGAATCTAGTTTGGTTCACGATCCTCTTGTCAGCATTGAAATACAATCTCATTTTTTTCAGAGCACATATAAATGAAGAATGACCTAGAGGTTAGGTGGGAATGGCTGGCCTGCCTCTTTCTGGACTGAGATTCCAAGCAGCAGACCCAGAACTGTGCCCTTAGGGAATTCAGAGTCATTGCCATTTGAGGTGATGCTCATTACTCTGATCCCCTTCGAGTGCTACCCATGGCTATCTAGACCACATAAGAAAATAGTTCTACATGGGATGGCATATTAATTTCCTTTTGCTGGTACACAATGATTTTCAAATTATTTTGTAATTAAATTACAAAAGTATTCTATGAGTTCATGTTTTTCTTTAAAACAACCAATTTTATAAATAAGAAAAAAGTTTTTAGATGAGGAGTACAAATTTTTTTTTTTTTTTTGTGTGCTGGGGATTGAACTCAGGGCCTTGTGCTTGTGAGGCAAGCACTCTACCAACTGAGCTATCTCCCAGCCCCAAAATTTTGTTATTGGTTATTGGCCATCATCAGTTTTTTTCTAAAAGAAAGAATTAGCATATCTTGATAAGAAGTGTCTCAATATCTTGCATCTGTAAACAGGCATTTTGTATTCTTCTTGTGTATATCTGGATTCTGTCAGTTTCTTTACCCTTCATCACATGACCCATCTGTACAGCTTTTATCCTGAGGAAAGTAGTTTGGGGCCTTTGGGCATATTAAAATCAGTTTCTTTCTTTCATTTGTTCAGTTGATATTTTGGGGGGCAGCACTGTAGGCACCAGGGATGAACAAGACAGGCACATTTCTTTGCTCCAATGGAGGAGGAAGTTAGACTAGACGGCTTATTAAAGCCCTTTCCATCCTAAGGGTCTAGGATCTTCATATGGTATAAAAACAAAGCTGAAAAGCATGAAAAGGATTGAGCTATTTTCAACTCAAAGATTTTGTTTTGTTTGCCTCATAAAAGAAATCATGTTTTTAGAGAGTTGTTTTAATCCTTCCTAACCCATAAGCTCCCCCCCCCCGCCGAATTGCTGTAAATTGAAGATGTAATGGACATTTGCTATCAAAATTGTTTACCTAGTTTTACCTAATTATTGTAGGAAAATTGTTTTTGGCTTCTTCTTCTTCTTCCTCTTCTTCTTTTTTTTTTTTTCAGTGCTGGGGATGGAATCCAGTTCCTGATTGTGCTAGGCAAGCATTCCACCACTGAGCTGCATCCCCAGCCCAAATTGTTATTTTAAAGACAAATGGCTTAGTTTCTATTTATAAATAATTTAAAAATTTGAACCTGAGTTCTGTGTAATAAGCGCCTTTTTTTTTTCTTTTCAGGTGGTTGAGTTCTAGTCTGTTGTTTTCAAGTATTTCTCATACCACATTATCCCTTGTTTCCCAGTGCTGTTATTTCTATACTTGTAAACTCTGTTTTCTAATATTTTTAATATAAATATCATTTTAACTTACAGTTCTACCTAATGATGGCTGCTGGGACATTGTGTTGGTGTGAGATTTCATGATGCTGTGCTAGAAGATAGACTCTGTGGGAAGAATGATATCTAAAAGCCACAGAGAAAGCGTCATCCCACACTGAAACTGTACCCATCAAACAATAACTTCCATTCTCCTCTCCTCTCAGTTCCTGGTAGCCATACTATGCTCTGTATATGTACCTGTAAACATGTGGTTCTTACTCATTTTTGCTACCGTAGGCTTCTATCCGGTGAATTTATTGTAATTTATTCACCCATTCTTTGATTGGTGGGCATTTATTACTATTCTTTTTTCTTCATAATTGTTTTTCAATTTCAGCGTGGAAACCTACATTTCTTTTTAATTCTAGCTTGTTGATTTTGGTCCATCTTTTCAGCTTGAGATGATTTTGAACTATGATTCAATCACAATTAGCTGCGAATTTGGTAAGAGCCCATGGGTATAGTAGGGAATCTGAAATCAAATTTACAAGTTACTTCTGAACTTCAAAATATAATTTTTCTGAAACTTAAAATGTATTTTAACTCACAGGCTTACTTCTACTAGTTTGAACTATCTTTGGTTGGTAAAACCCTCTTTATATCATGTGGTTTGAAAGAACACAGGTTTTTCTCTCAAGGCGCAGTCTGAATTTAACCTTTCCTTTCCCCTCCCTCCTTCCTCCCTTCCTCTTCTTTCCCTTTATCCTCCTCTGCTTTCCTCTACTCTGCCATTTTTATCAGTTTAGTTTTTTATTTAAAGCTCCTTTTTTTTTTTTTTTTTTTACTTAGACTTAGTCTTTTGGTCATTACTTTTGCAGGTATTTCTTTGCAACGCTACTTTTAACACTTCAATTTTATATTTATTTCTTCATAATCTCCCTGTTTTTCATGACTTTTTTTTTTAAAGTTGTAGATGGACCTTTTATTTTTTTTCATTTATTTATATGTGGTGCTGAGAATCTAACCCAGTGCCTCACACATGCTAGGCAAGCGCTCTACCACTGAGCCACAATCACAGCCCTTCATGACTATTTTTAATAATTTGCTCACACTTTGCTTTTTTTTTTTTTTTTTTTTTTTTTGGGTGAACTCTGGATTTAACCAGGGGTACTCTATCACTGATTTATGTCCCCAACCATTTTTAATTTTGAGACAGGATCTTGCTAAGTTGCCCAGGCTGGTCTTGAACTTGTGATCCTCTTGCCTCAGCCTTCTGAGTCACTGAGATTACAGTTGTGGGCCACTGTGCCCAACTTCCCTCTGGCTTTTCTAAAACTTTCTAATTGTGGGGCTGAGGCCATAGCTCAGTGGCAGAGTGCTTGCCTAACACGTGTGAGGCCCTGGATTCGATCCTCAGCACCACATAAAAATAAATAAATAAATAAAAGGTATTGTGTACATCTACAACTAAAAAAAATATATTTTAAAATAAAAATAAGTTCTGTTTGTACAGAGAAAATTTCACTTCCTTATTCTCAAGTCTTAGCAAAGAACCGGACACATGATATGTATATGTAAAGTGAAGTAAAATGTAGAACTTCTCTTTCTAGAATTGACTCTTCCTAACAAGTTCTATATTCTTGTAGAACCCTGGGTTATCCAATCATACCTTACTTCTCTGTAAATGTTTTTAAAATCTATGTATAATAAGCTCATGTATTTGGCCGTCATCTCTTTTTTCTGCATAGAAACTTTGTGAAATTGTTGTTTTCTGCCTTGGTTCCTGATGAGTTCCTGTCATCAACATGTTGTTCTCATCACTTAGAATCAAGTCCATAATAGTTAGAGTCCTTCCTCTTTGAGAGAAAATCATCATCAAGTCTAGTCCATGATTTTATTGGACATTTTTAGCGAATTAAGTTATTTGATATACTCCATTACTAAGTTTTATCTCTTCCAATATTACATTTTCTGGTAGTCCTATTTAATTATGGCAGGAGATAACCACCACATCTGTTCCAATCACTAGTAGTAGTAGTTATCTACTAAAACAAGCCAAAGGAAGTTTCTGATTCATACATGTCCTCTAATCAGATGATATCTGATACGTTAATTTATAGTAGCTTTCTGTTTAAAGTAAAATTTTTCGATATAAAAAATCTTAGGAATTTCTTGAGTTTAAAAATCGTTTATTTATTGTGAGGCTGGGGATTGACCCCAGGGCCTTGCACACACAAGGCAAGTGCTCTACTACTGAGCTACATCCCAACCTGAGTTGAGAAATTTTTAAATATTGGTAGACTGATTGGCTCTAAGATAATAAAAATAAAGAAGTAAGACGAGTTTCATAGTCCTAGCCAAAACGTCTTTGTAGTTAGGAATCTTCAGGCTTTGTTTATGCGTACCTTGAGATTTTTAATGCTATTAAACATTTTCTATATGGTTCTTTTCCCTTTCTGTTCCTTTTTTTTTAGGCTAAATTATTACTGTGCTTTGCATTACATTTTCTAGAAGGGTTTATATATGAATGTAACACCTTAATATAAATAACATCTAAAAATTCTGGTCTCTACTTGGAAAGAAAGAGAATGGTCATTACAATGATGTGATTTATCTGAGGGTCATTTATCTAATAGACTTGGCTAGTTAAAATGGGAAACTCAAAGTAGTCATATGTGGTATTTGCAGAACTAAAACATAGTTAATAAAATCCATGTATTGGTATTGTTCCAGTAATGTGAAGCAATAGTCTTAGTATTTATTTTTGACACACCTGGCCATTTGGTTTCCTAGTTATTGACAGATTAGCCAATAGAATATCAGAATAGGAGATGTGAGAAGCCATTTGTTGGCAGGCCACGTTGACATCAGCAAGAAATGTGAGTTAGCACTGCAAATGAACAAACAGGAAAACTATAAAAAAAATAATAAATTAAAAAAAAATAGAAAAACTTAGTACTCAGGTATCCTGGCAAAGCCAACCATCCCTACCGACTTCAGCAGCCCTTAGGACGTTAGCACTGCGTGGTCATTGAAGTGCAGAATGATGACTAAATCAATAAGGGTTTAATTATGTTCTATGTATTTTGAAAATACAACAAGCATATAAATCTATTTCATAAGAATTTCCATCCAGAATAGCTAAAATTACACACTTTGACATTTAAACAGAGTAAAAATAAAGGTATGAGAGTGAGTTTGTCTCAGTGCTTCCTTAGTTATGCCAGGAACCATCATGTAGTATGTTCTGGGAGGGCCAGAATATATCTATATATTTTCTAACTGTAAGCTTGAATTCTACAGAGAAGTTAAAAACAAAACAAAACCATGTTTGATCTTTTTAAAAGGAGATGAGTAAGTTTGTTTATTTAAAAATATCTTTGAATGAGTTGATTCAACCATATTAGTCACCATAGAAATGACTTAAATTAAAACCGAGTTGTTGAAAACAGCCTGTTCATGCTGGGTGACATTCCTGATTCACTAAGTATGGCAAATAGGTTTTCATAAGTAGTTTAAGGTCCAAATAATTTCAAGAGAGTAGAGGAAAAATTACCATTTTTATTCTGAAAACCACATTGGTGGTATCCTATTTTTCTAGAAGTGCTAATTAGTGCATGTAAATTATGTTATAAAGAAAAGACACTTTCCTGTGTTTTGGGAGGAATTGTTTTTATTGGGAAACAAGCTATTTTCTAGCATGATCTTCGATTCTTAAACACTTTTTCTTCTCTGTAAGAATGTCATTGGATTCTGTCTGATTAGAAAAGTAAAAGGCCGGGTGGGCTGGGAATATAGCTCAGTTGGTAGAGTGTTTGCCTTGCAAGCACAAGGCCCTGGGTTCAATCCCCAGTACCACAAAAAAAAAAAAAAAAAAAAAAAAAAAAAAAGAAAAGTAAAAGGCCTATTATCCTTTATTTTCCCCCTCCTTATTCTTCTCATTCAAATAGCAACTCTGACTTTGTAATATAGACTTTAAGAAAATAACCCATTTGGCCAGATAGTGTGGTACACACCTGTAATTCCAGCTACTTGGAAGACAGAGGCAGGAGGAATACAGATTTGAGGCCAGCCTGGGCAACTTAGGGAGATCCTGTCTCAAAATTTTTTAGAAAATATTTTTATTAGTTATTGAGGAATCTTTTTTTTTTTTTTTTTTTTTTTTTTTTAATGTGGTGCTGAGAATCAAACCCAGTGCCTTCACACATGCTAGGCAAATGCTCTACCACTGAGCCACAGCCCAACCCCTCAAAATAAAAATTTTAAGAGAATGCTGTGGAAGTAAAAGGGGGCATGGATATCACTCAGTGGTAGAGCACTCACCATGTGCAATTCCTGGATCATATCCAAGCGTTATTTTTATCATAACACGTACACAAACACACACAACGTAATAAAAAGCAATTTAGAAAATAGCCTGTTTGTGTCACTATTCTTATGTCCCCTTTTTTTTTTTTCCTTCCTTCCTATTCATAAATCAGCATTGGATAGGATCTTAGAGTTCAGTTAATGTAAGGACCCACTTAATAGAAGAAATCTGTCTTTGGCATCCTTGACAGATGGGCCTTCAGCTGAGTGAATTCTTTTGCTATGGCAGTATGTGCTTTATGTGCTGGTTTCACATACATGGATTCCACCAGCAGCACATCAGAAATATTAGAGAAATATGCATCTGACTGAGCAAGCACAAACTTTTCTCCTTTGTCATTATTCCCTAAACAGCACAGCGTAATAGCTGTTCACAACACTTACACTGTGTTTGGTATTATAAGTTAACTAGAGGTGGTTTAAACCACAGAGGAGGACACGTGTAGGTTTTATGCAAGCACATGCCATTTTACACACGGGATTTGAATGTCTGTGGCTTTTGTTATGGCCGGGCTCCTCCATCTAGTCTCCCATGGCTACTAAGGGATAAGCTCAATTCCCAGGTACACCATTTATTTAATAATTGGTTAACTCTAATTATTAGGAATTTTTTCTTTTTACTTTATTCAAATGCAAACTGTAATTTTCATGAACTGGCAAATTTTGCCCTTAGGAAACACATGCGGCTCTTGAAATTTGTGAGAGCACCAATCACATTCCTTCTTTGGATTCTTTTTTTCTGGGCTAAGCATCCCCATATCTTTACCTTATGACATGGTCTCAAATTCCATCATTATCTTCTGTCTTTTCTTTGACCGATTCTGTTCTCTTTAGGGTAAACTGCCCAGAACTGAATGTAAGATTTAAGATACAATATAAACACTATGAACTGAGGGATTGTTACTTTCCACCATAGTCCAGATGGAAAGTGAAGTCCAGGATGTCAGGGACTGTGTTTTTCTCACTAGGGTAGCCTGCTGCATACTGTAACACCTAGGACACTGTGACATTCTTTTGAAATATATGTTTTAGAGTCAAATGTGATCATTATAATTCTAGAAATGCAGCTTAAATCGTTAGCTATTTTAGAATTTTATTTCTGTTGGGACATGTTCAATCAAGACCTTAAAATCTTTTTCTTGTGAACTGTTTTCACATTGGGTAGACTCAAATGATGGAGGTAGAGGAGGCTGGTGAGGTAGGATAAAGTCTAGTCATCTAGTTAAGAACCTGTCGTTCAGGTGAGAAGTGGATAGAGACCAGCACACCTGAGAGTGGCAGAGGAGGTGATAAGTGAACTGACTCTAGATGTAAATTGGAGGTAAACTCTGTAGGACCAACAGATTCGACTGGGCAGGGAAACCAAGAGGGCTAAAACATAAAACAGATAGTGTTCAGGGCTATGGTTTGAGGTACTAGATGGTGTGATTGAGCCATTTACTAGGATAAGAAAAATGGAAAGTCCAGAGTAATTTTGGAGACGTTTTGAGATGCCTGTGAGATGCCCATCTCTCTTCTACTTTGGTTCCATTGCTGCACGTCTTTCATTAAGCCATGTATCAGAGAGGGCCAGTGCCTCTACGTTCAGACCTCAAACTGCCAGGTTAATGAGAAGCATTCTAATGAGAATAAGCTAGAGAGGAGAAGGGCAGCAGTAATTCTGGAGCCGTGGTTGCAAGGCTTTTCAAGTTTCTGTGCCCAGTCAGTATCGGTTTCAGCTTCCCCAGGGATTCCCATTGTGAGTATTCACTGATAACCTGAATTTACCCAACCCCTGGTGCCCTACTCGCCTCTTCCACTTTATTTATTCACTTCCCTATTTAAAAACTCCCGTGGCTCTCTGCTGCCTTCAGGATAAAGACCAAACTCTTTAGCATAATATCCACGTCCTTTCCTAAGCTGTCATTTTTGCCTGTGTCTGTTTCTCCACTCATTTTCACATGTACTCTCCCGAAAGAGAAACCCGTACGTGGTCCAAGGAATTGAAACTGATGGGAACAGAGTGATCTTGGCTGGATTGAAGAGGCTGTCCATAATTTCTCAACAATATGGGTTTCTTTAACAGAGAAGCATCTCTGGGGCAGAAGCATCTGAGATAGATACAGCCTGAGAATTTACAGCGAAATTGCCTCTAAAATATATGAATATTTTAATTAAAGCATGTCTTAGCTATGTGAACTGAGGCAAATGTTTTAACTTCTCGTAGCCTGTTTATCTGGGAAATGAGAATGTCCACTTTGTAGAATGGTTGTAAGATAACATAGTAAAACATTTAGAATAATGTGTGGCATTTAGTAGGTTCTCCATGTAAATGGTAGCTCCACTTTTTTCTTCTTTTTGGTACTGAGGGTTGAACACAAGGCACTTAACCACTGAGCCACTTCCCCAACCATTTTTTTATGTTTTATTTAGAGACAGGATCTTGCTAAGTTGCTGAGGCTGGCTTTGAACTTGTGATCCTCCTGCCTCAGCCTCCTGCACCACTGGGATTACAGGCATGCACCACTGCTCCGGGCTTCCTATTTCAATTAGTTTAATTAGTGTCAACTGTTCTAACCTTACTCACCCACTATTCCCTATTGTGACCCTATTTCAACCCTATTCCAGTGAGAAATTCTTGCTAATTCCTGAGGAGGTATAATGGTCTTACTAGTGCCAGTTTCCCTGCATGGAATTCCATTTGCCTACTGAACCTCATGGCTCTTTCTGTTGACATCTATACTCATCTTTCAAAGTTTAATTTTAAAGCAACCTTTTCAATGTGGCCTTTCCTAATCACTCTGATTGAAAGTTCTTAATTTATAGTTTTGCGTTACTTTGTTGATTTCTCTCACAAATTTTTATCTGATTAAGGTACTGCCTTGTGTTTTAGTTCTTCGTTTATATTTCTCATCTCCTTAAGAACTGTGTATTTTATGGTCCCTCTCAGAGAGCCAAGGTAGATCCTTTTTTTTTTTTTTTAACTGATTAGCACCGATAACATCAGTAAATCTTCTGTGAGCTAATTTAAACGGTATTACCAATAATCAAGTCATTAAACTTCATCCCTAACTGTTGATGGTAAGGGAAATTTTCTTAATGCTGCCAAACTAGTGTTTTTGTGAAGTTTTCCACTGAAGAAATTTTAATGGAGCACTGACTGTACTAATGTTAGAGATAAAAACAAAACAAGATGGAATGTCTCATTTGACCTTCACAACCTGTTGGGTGTTGGGGTTCTAACATACCTGACTTGCTTGAAGTTAACTGATGCATATTAGTAAAACAAGTGTGTCTTTGATACCAAAGGGGTGTGATTCCTAGCGTTTGGAGAATTAGGATTGAGATGAAATGGGACTTTATCACTTTGTCTTCAGTGCTGTGCTGATTCTTTCTTATTCTTTCTTTTTTTTAAATCAAGAGGTCTCTTTCTGACATCAAGTAAATTGATACCTTCTTTTGAATTTTTTATCCAGAATAAAAAGAGTATCGTTTATACAAGGAGGGCCTGTTTGTAGAACCTTTCTCCAGTTTTTGCTGCTTGACTGTTTTGGGTCTTCCTCTGGTTACCCATCCTATCATTTGCAGTATGAAGAGTTTGATAGCATGTGTCACTGATTTGTCAGGACAAGTTCATTTGAGCTTTTAGTAAATGATCCATAGATTTTTTAAATTTTTGCAATATATTTTTATTTTTTGTTGTACTGGGAGTTGAACCCAGGGTTGCACTACCTCTGAGAAACACCCCCAGCCCTTTTTTATTTGAGACAGGGTCTCACAGAGACTGGCTTTGAACTTGAGATCCTCCTGCCTCAGCTTACCAAGTATCTGGGATTATAGGTGTTTGCCACCACAACCAAATTTTTGGTAAATATATATCAATCTCAGAGCTAAACAAAGATAGTTTCATTTATATGGTTTATCAGTTTAATTTTATATTTTTATATTTATTCTCTCTATCCTTCCCTTTTCATTCCGAGAGCCAAAGTAGATCCTTTTTTTTCCTCACCTGATTAGCACCCAGTAAACATTGATAGATCCTCTGTGAGCTAATTTAAAGAGTGTTACCAATAATCAAGTCATTTCTAACTCTTGATGGTAAGGGAAATTTTTTTGTAGTTGTAATTTGTCCTTCAGCATTCATTTTTATTTTTTCTCTCATACACTGAGTTGTACCATTTCTGTTGATGACTGAATTATTTGAATTCTCGGTGATTATTTTCTATCATTTCACACATGATACTACCTGAAGTTGTTTCAGTATGTTCCCAAAGAATAATTTGGCCCTTCTGTTTGTCCATTCCTTATATTGTATTCTTATCTGTTCCTTACTTAGATTCTGCTTGTTTTTCTCCATATGGCCAATTATGTGGCAAAATGTATTGTTCTGCACTTTTAGATATTATTCTTTGATTGATTCTTCATACGTCTTAATCATTCCTCCTTAAATGCCATAGTGATCATATCAGTGGAGATACCCAGAACCCAGAATCTGGGCAAATGCCATGGCTGCATGGGAAACTTGGAATTACCTTAGCTCTGTGGTTACAAGTTCCAAGGGCTGATTAAAAAGAGTTCTAAAAAATGTGAATGGCTCAGCTTCCATCTTTAATTATGTGTTGTGTTCTTCGCTTCATTCATTAATCCAGGATGCATTCGTTGAGCATCTATTATGTCAAGCATCTCCCACTGTTCATGTTCCACTCTCTTACAGCAGTTTTTTGCCATTTTGTTTCTTTGGCATTTTGAGTACATTTCCAAAGTGATTGTAATGGTGTTTTTTTTTTTTTTTTTTTTTTTTTTTTTTTTTTTTTTAATGCTTTGCTAGTTAGAATATTGTTAGAGGGCCAGCAGCATTGGCAACATCTTGATAGAAGTGCAGACTCAGGACGCATTACAAACTGGTTGATTTGGAACCTGTATTTTAAGATTGCTAGGTGATGGTGCATGCCTGTAATCCCAGCTGTTTGGAGGGACTGGGGGACTGGAGCATGAAGATTGCAAGTTGAAGGCCAACTTGGGCAATTTAGGGAAACCCTGTTTCAAAGTAAAAAGAAAAAAGGTCTGGGGATATAGCTCAATCTTCAGTATCACAAAAGCGGGAAAAAGATTGCTAGGTGATTTGGTGCACATTAAAGTCTAACAAGCACACATATATAACATGTGGATTGTTAGGATCTATGTTTTTGTGTGTAACAACCAAAGAGTACTTACATTCATTCAGCTATTTTCTTACAAATATGACAACTTTTCATGTGAAAGCAATTTTAGGACTATCTTTTGAAGGTATTTTTAGAACTAAAATAAAAAATATTCAAGAATAAATACTGTTTATTCATTGAAAGATATAAGTAAAAGACTTAGAAGTGGAGTTTGGGGCCTGGTACAGTGGCACATGCCTGTAATCCCTAGTGACTTGGGAGGCAGAGGCAGACAGATCACAAGTGCAAAGCCACATTCACAACTTAGTGAGGCCCTAAACAATTTAGCAAGACCCTGACTCAAAATTAAAAAAATAAAAATAAAAAGGACTGGGAATGTAGCTCAGTGGTTAAGCACCCCTGGGTTTAATCTCGTGTAAACCCCATCACCACCACCAAAATAAAAAAAATAAAAAGAAAGTGGAGTTTGGGGCTTGGGCATGATGGTACACACCTATAATCCCAGCAACTTGGGTGGCCGAGGAAGGAAGATTGTTTGCCTAGCATACATGGGACTCTGGCTTTAATCCCCAGTAACACACACACACACACACACACACACACACACACACACACACACACACATGAGCGCAAACAAAATGGAGTTGATTTAGCTCATATTTAAAATAAGCGTTCTTCTTGCATTCTTGTTTCATTGTACTGGTTAAAGTTGAATCAAGAATGTAAGCCCCTTGGCAACATAGACCTCATTTGTTTTGTTACTCTTTAATGGCCTCTAGTACTTATCAAGGATCTGTATTAGGTGCTTGATAAGTATTTATTGAACGAATGAATGAATATCATGCATTTGAAGTAAATTTATTTGAATAAATTCAGAGAATACCTTTGTAGTTTATATTGGCCAGATATATTCCATTGAAATTCATTCAAAAAATTTTGTTACATATTATATGCCAGGTACTATTCTAGGCATTGGCTATACTGTGATAAAAAAAGAGAGTAGTGGTTCCTGTTTTGAGGGAATAAATATAGTTCATTAATTCAGATTATCGATGTCTTAGTACAATTACTTGGTCTAAATCATATGGAAATGTTGCCTTGGCAGTATAACATGCCGCTTTTTGAGTGATGGACAGGGAGTACTTTTAGATGTAGCAGTGAATCACATAAGGTCATTGATGGTCAAGTTCAAGCTTAGTGTTTTTAAAGTCTCCTTGTGTGTTGGTTATTAATAGTGAACTAGGTGTGGCAATACTCTTTGATTCTCTTATCATAAAACTTGACTAATAACACAGGGATTTTGAATTCAAAAGGCTAGACATCAGGTTTGAAATATGTGAGTTCTACAGTCTGTCTTCTTCTCTTCCCCTACAAGTGAATCAATACTTGCTTTCTAAAAATTTCTTCTCTATCTTGTTTCTCTGTTTTAACAGTTTCATTTCCTACTCTCAAAAATGCTGAACTTTCAAAATCACATTTATGAGAAAAATAGCTTTCAGGATACTCCTGAAAGAGGAAATTTCTTATGAATGTGTATTTCTCATCACTGTTGTCTACTCTAATAACAATCAGAGTTCTATTTGGTGCTTTTTGTTATTGCTTTTTTTGGTACTGGAAACTGAACCCATGGGTGCTTTACCTAGTCATTTTTTATTTTGAGACAGGGACTCACTAAATTACTGAGGCTGGCTTCAAACTTGCAGTCCTCCTTCCTCAGCCTTCCAGGTCAATGGGATTATAGGTGTGTGCCACCACACCTGGCATGTTTGTTGTTCTCAATAGAGACGTCTGTTCATTCTAAGAACTATTAAGAAGAACAATAAAGACCTGGGAAACTTTCTAACTGAATCATCTCTTGGGGTATGGAGAATTTTGCAGAGAATAATTTCTGCAAATCCTGCACCTTCATACTGATACCCTCAAAGGACAATATGCAAACAAGATCCTTTTTTTTTTTTTTTTTTAAGGAAGGATAAAATGATATTTGCTATGTGTAGTTCTGAGCGTTTAACTTAATATATGAGGTATTTCATTACATAGATGCAGTGGGTATTATTTTAAGCTAATCTCTCTATGTGCATATCTTTAGAGACTTGAGGCATTAATCATTTATTCAGAATGTATAGGTAAAATAGTATTGTACTTTAATGAAAAGTCTCATGTTTAATGGATTGGAGTTCCATTTGTTGGTGATTAAATACCTAAATATATGAATTTTTTAGGATTTAGGGTTTTCCTACATTTGCATGTTTTGCTTACAAGAGCTCTTCTTTTCCATCTTCTTTCTAATAGCAACATCATGACAACAGAGAAGAGTTTAGTGGTTGAGGCTGAAAATTCTCAGCACCAACAACAGAAGGAAGAGGGTGAGGGACCCACCAACTCAGGACAGCAGGAAGCTCAGCTGGAAGAGGCTTCTCAAGCAGCAGCTGAAGGGGACAATCAGTGCGAGCTGAAGCTGAAAACATCCAATGGAGACACTCCAACTCACGAAGACCTGACTAAGAACAAGGATCGGACATCAGAAAGCAGAGGCCTCTCACGACTGCTCTCCTCATTTCTCAAAAGGCCCAAGTCCCAGGTCTCTGAGGAAGAAGTCAAAGAGGTAGAGTTAGATAAAGAAAAAGGTGAAGGTCAGAAAGAGACAGAATTTGGAACCAGTATTGATGAAGAAATTATTTTAAAGGCCCCAATTGCAGCTCCTGAACCTGAGCTCAAAACAGATCCTTCCTTGGATCTTCATTCATTAAGCAGTGCAGAAACACAGGTAAGGATGTGTGAATACGGGGAAAGTTGGAAAGTAAAGATAGGTTAGACTTTGTTTAATTGAAAAACATTTTGTTTCATTTCTCAAGAGCCAGTTAACTTAGGCATTGGTAATAATTAAACAAGATGAAACTTCAGAGTTACCAGCCTAAAGAAATTAATGTGGTCAGTGGACACTTGATTTTTAAAAAGATATACTCTATAAATCAAAGAGAAGGAAATGAAAGAAAAGTTATCAAGTGAGTTTGTTCAGCCCATATATCATCTTGCTGTAATAATTGAATAAGTTCAGGATTTTAATGAGAAAGTAAAGAAATTCTTAGAAATGGAATAGTTGACACCCAATTTTGTCCTTTTATGGAACTTTTTGGGAAAACCGTAGGATAGATTCAAGCCATCCAAGGGTATGTGATAGAGTTGAGCCATGTCTGCCTTATTTTGGTCTTCTTCAACTAGATCCTATTACTACAGAGTGTAAGATGTAGATGGGGAATTCCAGCTCTTCTATCACTTGTGTAATGTTTATTAGTATAGGGCCTTAATTTTGTTACAGTGTAATTAAACTATGCATGAGTTATTCATTTGTCTAAAAAACATAGGAAGATATCATCACTGTATGTAACTCAATTTATTTCTGGGTCTAAAGTTTGAGCTATACATATAGTTTTATTAGAATTTTCTAAAAAGATTATATATTTTTCTAGACATAGTACTTGTATATTCAGAATATTAAAGGTAAAATTAGGATAAGATGGTAATTGTGCATTTGCTATTAGTGAAACAAAGTTGAAAACAGGATTCACTGTATAGTGTAATTGTTTTGAATACACATGAAGGAATCAGACCAGGGAGTTCAAATCACAGAGAAGTGACCCTCTTCATTTTATCACTTTCTTCCTTCACACAGTGGGGACAGTGATACCTACCTCACTTGACTATCGTGAGGATAAAAGAAATAAACATGTAAAACCTGAAATATAATAAGCACTCAATAAATGTTAGCTAGTATAACTCTGTAAGTAAACATGAACAGTTAAAAGCAAAGAAACCCTAAATATAGTCTCCCTAATTACAGGCATGTGCCTGGAAGAAACAATGAAGTTTTGGCAAACTTTAATAATATCATATAATGTCATAACCAGAAAAAAGTATAACATTGAAAGCAATAGACCGATGTCTTATAATTTACCTGAAACCATCATTTATTAATTTGATGGAATTCTATCTGAGAAATTTTGAGAATAGTGAAGTCTAGTAGATCTTTTGGGGGATCATAATATATTTTATAAAAATAATTATTTAATGTTAATGTCCACCTATATTTGCTTTAATAGCTTTTCTTCTTCACTTAGTATTTTTATTGGTAGGATTATTACAGGTAAAAGTATATTCTACACACTTTGTAAAATGTCTTTATTACTTACCTGGACATGCAGCCAGCTCAGGAAGAACACAGAGAAGATCTAGATTTTGAAACTAAGGAAGGAGAAGAAATTGAAGAGTGCTCCAAAACAGAAGTAAAAGAAGATCCTGAATCAAAAGCAGAAAGAGATTTAAAATCTTCCCAGAAATCAGTCAGAAGACACAGAAACATGCATTGCAAGGTTTCTTTGTTGGATGACACAGTTTATGAGTGTGTCGTGGAGGTGAGTGCTTTTTAATTTCTCGTAGCCAGAACTCTTACGAATTTTTTCCGTGTGATTTGGGTAAATGGTGCCTTTGCCCAAGACAAGGCCCACTCTAATGTCTATTTCTTATTTATTTATTTATTTTTAAAATTTGTTCTTTTTAGATATATATGACAGTAGAATGTATTTTAACATGTTACGCATACATGAAATAACTTCCAATTCTTGTGGTTGTACATGATGTGGAGTTACACTGGTTGTGTATCCATATGTGAACATAGGAAAGTTATGTCCCATTCATTCTATTGTCTTTCTTATTCCCATTCCCCCCCCTTCCCTTCATTCCCCTTTATCTAATCCAATGAATTTCTATTCTTTGCCGCCCCCCCACCTTATTGTGTGTTAGCATCTGCATATCAGAGAGAATATTTTGCCTTTGGTTTTTTGAGATTGACTTATTTCACTTAGAATGATAATTTCCATTTCCAGCTATTGAAAACGGAACTGCTGTAAACATTGATGTGGCCGAGTCTAATGACTATCTGTGGATTAAAATGTTAATAGTGATTTTCTGGGGATGAGAGTGTGAGAAGATTATGAATTAATCTTATTTCTCCATTTTTTTTCTCTATCTGCCAAAATCTTGTGACTTAGCATGTGTTACTTTTGCAATAATTTTTTTTTTTAAAAAGATGTATTTGCTATTTATAGAGTTCTTTTTGATGACTGGATTTCCCAAGATAGCCTCAATTTCTGATATTAGGTCCAGCTTTCCCTGTAATTATGTTTGTTAAAGAAATTCTGTCTGTAACATTTCTGTTTCCCCAGACTTAAATCTCAATGTTTATCTAATGTATGTCTTTAGTGCCATGAGATAGCATATAAAAGTGTAAATCAAATAAACCATTTCTTAAAATTCCCTAATATTTTATGAAAGAATAATTAATTGAATCAGTATTGAATTAAAATGTCAGAGTTATTCAGTTTCTCTTTTGCTCCTGCAGGACAAGTTAAAATAAAGCATCTATTAACTGTTTTTTAAAACTAGAGCAGTAATTGCCAATTATTGTTACTAATAGCTTTTATGAATAAAACATGCCATTTACATTTTCTTATATCTTATCTATACAACAAATTATTTCTAAGTTGAATTTTGTACAAAAGCAGATATATCCAAACACAAACCCTAAAATATTGTTATATTTACTATTAGGTATTCACTCTCCAAGTTGTGAAAAGGAAATCAAGAAAAATGTACTTTTGCACTTTGAAAAATTGCTACTGCACCTGGAAACCTAGGGGAGACCTAGGGTTTACTTTCTCTGCTTCTTGCAACTAGCTAGTGTAGAGATAGGAAAGCTATTTCACATTCTTTCATTCACATTCAGGTCAAGATTTAGATATGGGTCCTCATATCTGTAACCCTTGGGAACAGATGTGTTTCAGAATTCAGAATAGATTGAAATTTAGAAAGGTGATCAATATGTATTCTGCTTATTTCACAATATACCCAGTAGGGTCTGTAGGGTCTGTAGCAGTGTCTGCAGGGCTCAAATGTATTTCTATAGGGAAATATATGAAGATTCACCCTAAGATGGATAAATGAAGATGACAAGTAGCTTCTTTATAGGCTCAGGTCAGAATTTCCTTCACATGAGCTTTAGTGCCTCCCTTCTCCCCAAAAAGTCTTTGAATTTTTAGAACTGGACTTTAAAATTGAGAATATGGGAATTAGGGACCTGTGCATGAAGAATGTTCAACTCATCTTCTATCATTGTAGTGAAAGCAGGAGGAAAAAGAAAAAAGAGAAGAAAATAATGAAGTAGAATGGGTTAAGACCCAGGTGAATGAACATTTGTATGAATTACTAATAGTCATTTGAAATAACTCGTGAAGAGGAGCATGCGTCATCTGTGTATACTAAAAAGATTTCTAGGGCTAGGTGTATAGCTCAGTGATAGAGCAGTTACCCAACATTTACAAAGCCCTGGGTTCCATCCCTAGCACTGGTTTCTAACTTTTAGCAATATTTTGGATATATTTCTCAGAAGGCATTAGCATGTTCAATTTTTTTTTGATAATTTCTGTAAATGGACAGGAATAAATATTCTTATAATTTTATAGTCAAGAAAGCTAGTATTAGTTGAACCTGCTCAGGTTAGTTGAAGCTACTTAGGTTTTTAGACTAGTGAATGAAGGAGTTAGGATTTTTAAATTCTAAGCCACAGTCTCTAGGGCCTTTCTTTCCTATAAATGGAAGTGAAAGTACCCAAATTTGGGAGTGGTTTGTAACACTACCAAAAGAGCTGCTTCAACAGGTAGTGTCTGTAGGCTATCTAGAATTTTACTTTACACCTTTTTCTGAAGGAGATTGTAGGGGGTTGAATCATAGCTCATTCTCTTAGGACATTTGTCCTGAAAATACTCGTCTAATGATTTCTACAGCCATAGGTAACTGTGGGTGTTGACAGTTGATTCAGCTGGTTGCAGGCCCATGGCATGTTCCAGGAAATATTGCCCCCAAAATAAAGAATATGATGTTTATGATGGAGGTAGGGGATGGGAGATAGAGGAAAGGTAGAATTTTGCTTTGCATTGAAACTGTGTCCAAGGTACTATTCTTGTGTTGCATATGTAAGCTGACAAATTGAAAAACAGTAATTTAGATCATATTGTTCTATGAGACTGTGTAGTCATCTGAAATTTAATAACCAAAGGTAAAAGAGGAAATTGAAAAGTAACATTTTTTTAAAATTTGGTGATGAATACAAGGTTAAGAAGAAACCTCAATAACTCTGTTTATTGTTGCAGAAACATGCTAAGGGGCAAGATTTGCTTAAACGAGTATGTGAACACCTCAATCTTTTGGAAAAAGACTACTTTGGTCTAGCCATTTGGGATAGCGTAACCTCTAAGGTAAGGAGACAGCAAGCAGTGTGGGAAACTGACAGAAAAATTCATTTGAATTCTTTTGTTGTTACTGTTAAGAATGTATTTATGCCCACCTAAGTACACTTACAGTCTGTTCTAGTTTCTCAGATTCCCCTGCTATTTTCCTTCTATAATTGTCTTTAAAGAAAATACTATTACTAGTGTATTCTTTTATCATTGAGAGAAAGTATTTATTATGTATTTTTAAAAGGTAGGGAAAGTAAAGAGGTATATGCCCTAATTGGCAAGCAGATGCCAGTAACTTCATATTATTATGCAATAAATATAGTATCTAATATGTAGGAAGTTTATAATAAATATTTGTTGAATGGATGTAATTATGATACATAATTTGCAAGTAATATTATTGAAGAGAATAAACTCCTAATATTATTAAAAGAATCATGTAACGAATCTGACATTTTCTCTAAACTAAGAGGAAACCAGTTGTTAACTTGTGGTGAAAGGACAAGAATGGGTAACAACACGGAGGAGGGAAGAAAGGTTAAAAACCAGGCATTTACCTCAGAATGCTTGAATTATTTCCTGGGCCAATTAATTGAAGTTGCAAATCTTTAGCTTAAAATCTGATGAAAACTTAAGTCCAGTTTTTAACAAGTGTTTGCATGTGCTGTACTTGCTACCATGGACAGAGCTGTGAATAAGGAAGACATGGTCCCTGCCCGCTGGAGCTTCCAGTTTAGTGTGAAGAGACCATTAATTACTGGTGTGATGACCATTATTCAAAAGGAAGTACAGAATATCATGGGAAGTTAGGACTGGAAAGTTTTCTCTGAGGAAGGGATACCCAAGCCAAAACCTGAAGGATAAAGTGGGCAAGGGAAATGACAGAATGGCTTGTGTAAAGACCTACAGTTGAGAGTGACATTCAAAGAACTGAGAGCCAGGGAGGCTGGCTGAACATTGGAGGGGAGGAATAGGGTAAATGGAAGAATCTAGAGAGCAACACAGGGGTTGGAGGAGTCCTGGAAAGAGTCTTTCATGCAGTGTTGGTTCTTTTTCCAAAATGATTTCAAATTATTAAGAAAAATTGAAGCTGGGTGTGGTGGTGCATGCCTGTAATTCCAGTGGCTCAGGAGGATCTCAGATTCAAAGCCAGCCTCAGCAACTTAGCAAGGGTGTAAGTAACCTAGTGAGACCCTGTCTCAGAAGAAAAAAAAAAAAGAAGAAAAGGCTGGGGATGTGGCTCAATGGTTAAGTGCCCTTGGGTTCAATCCCTAGTGCCAAAAAAAAAAAAAAAAAAAAAATATATTTATATATATATATATATATATATATATTTATATATTGAGGATGGTAGCGCTGAACAACTGCAAACCCTATGGATCAGGTTATTTGAGTTGGTTTTTGCAAACTAGAAGGAGTGGAATGACAATTCACCTGACATTATTTACTCCTACTAGCTACCTCTAAATTCGCAAAAGTTTGTTCCTTCTCTGAACAACTACTGATTCTAACAGAAGAATTGTGTCTGCGGCACTAGGTTAATATTGTTCTTTAAGGACTTAACCTTTACTTTGTCTCCCTAAAGGCTCAAACATGCTTTTACTAGAACTTCTATTTCTCACTAGCAAAGGAACATTGAAATCAATTTAAAAAAAAAAGATATCCCAAAATTGTAGTGAAAAACTTTCTGCAGCTGTGAGCCAGAAAATTCTACCAAGAATCTAAAAAGAAAATACTCTGAAAATTATTTGTTATATAAGCTCAATGAGATAATTTTGATTTCTAGAAATTGAGTAGTTATATTGTAGAAAAAGAAAAACCAAGGTTGATTTGAGGGTAATTAAGAATTCTTTAACTTGGCAGGTACATAAATTCACTGAGTACCTACTTACTTCACATAACTGGAAATAAATTTTCTGTGAACCAAGTTTGTAGAAGCTAGCTCATTTAGCAGGGGTTCAGCAGAAGAAATCCTACTGTTGGACTGGGGAGATAGCTCAGTATGTAGAGTGCTTGCCTGGCAAGCACAAGGCCCTGGGTTCGATCCCCAGCACTGCAAAAAAAAAAAAAAAAAAAAAGAAAAAGAAAAAAGAAATCCTGCTGTTGAGATTCTAGGGCCCATATTGGGATAAAATTTTTCGGTTTCATTAAAAACTTTTTATTAGCGTTGTCCATACTCTGTCCTATAGCAAGTTTTATTTCCTTTATAGGAATTTCTACTATCTTAGTTTTTAATAAGCAAATTTTAAATTATTTTATTTCATTTTATGTTTATGTGTAAAGTGTTGAAAGTATGGAATATAAAAGCTGAATAGCAAAGTGCAAACCTGCCTATGTAAGGAAAAGGCATACAGTCCCTCATAAAGTATTTCTGGAAAAGGAAATGTGATGTTTCTGAATCATAATCTAGCTTAAACTTACCTGATAGTTTAGTAAGAGCTCTTTTTGGGGAGGTTGGTGGGCAAGTGGCCCTAGAAAATGTAGGTCTTATTACAGTCAGAACATTGGCAGTCTGTAGTGCCAATCAGGTTCTTAAAGGATATCCAGGAGGACCACGGCCAGAATCATGCTGTTTCTTATTCTTCTGCTAACTTTGGGTTCCTTGCCTCACCCCTACTTTATAGAATCAAGGTAGTGGGATCTCCTGCTCCAGGGTTCTGAGATTTCACATTTATATATCTTGGTGTGGGTTGATTTTCATCCATTGTTCTGGACTGGTGTTTATATTCTTCACTAGATATTGATTACCTCAAGAATGTCCTTGGCTAGCACATTGCCTGCCCTGAATATGGCAGACATTCAGTAAATTAATCGAAAAATTGAAACATTGTTATACTTTAGAGAATAACTTTGTCACTTACTAATTAGGAGTTAGGTAAATTATTCATATTCTCATTGATAAAATAGGAATGATGATGAGATAATCTTTTTAAAAGCATGCAGAGGGGCCAAAGCTGGGACTCAGTGGTAGAGCATTTGCCTAGCATGTGTGAGGCACTGAGTTTAATCCTCAGCACTGCATTAAACAAAAACAAAAAAAAAAAAAAAAAAAAAAGTTATTGTGTCCAACTACAATTAAAAATTTTAAAAACGCATGCAGAATGGCCTGATATGTAGTAAGCGCTCAATAAAAATTAGGTGTTACCGAAACTGGAGTTGCTGCTCTTCTGCAGGCAGGTGGGGTCTTCGTGCTGAGAAAGGTATTGCAGCTCTTAGTGACGGGCCTTGCCCTCCAGTGTTGCAGCAGACCCTGGGAGCTCACTGCCAATTTCTTCTTTCTGGGTTCTTGTCTGGAATTTGAAGAATGAAATCCTCAGACCAGGAAAAGTGAGAGTAAGACTAGGATTTATCCAGTGTGACTAGAACAAAATTCTTTTGGGTGGGAGGGGACACTGAACAAGGGTTGCTGCCTGAGTGTGCTAGCCTAGGGGTTTATACAGAGTGAACGCTATTGGTCCAAATCTATGATAATTAGGGTTTGGAAAGGTACTGACACTGTTGCCAGTTGCCCTACTCACTCTGACCAGAGAAGAAGAAAAGAGGTCAAGAAGCAAACTTCTGCTCTGAGAGATTTTTGTGACTGTGAATCAAGTTATATGAGTTAAATATATTCCCCATATTTTATTTCTGCCTAAAATTATTTATGAATGAATTGAGGATTTTTCTCTTGGGGGAAAAGTCACTCACATTAATTACCCCTCCCTCCTAATTACTTCTGTAAGCAAAAAACAAAAGTTGTTTCAGCCAAAGAACTGGGGGTGTAACAGTAGTATAATGTCCCAGGGTTCAATCCCCAGTAACAAGAATGATGACAACAACAATAAACAAACCAAAAAAACTTAACCCCTTCTTGTAAATAAGAAAAATTTTAAATTAGGACTGCATTCAATCCAATAGTATTTGGTCTTCTTTTGCCTCCCATTTTCTGTGTGGATGCATATTCAAATAGAAACCAGATTATCCAGAATTGTTATTTTAGAAGAGAGTTTGAGATACCTAGTAAAATCTATAGCTGTCTTCTCAATATTTTGTCATTTTCTAAATTAAGTCCTATCTCTTTCCTCTAACATTCTCTTCTGTCTTTCTTTTATTTTCTCTCCTCCTTTATTTTTTTTGCACTAGGGTTTGCGCTCAGGGTCTCTTTGTTCTCTGTCCCAGAGACATGATCTCATCATGCCCTTTTGCTAAGCAATATTGGTCTCATTTATGCAGTTTTATATATATATATATATGTATATATATATATGTCTCAAATAATTTATTCTATAATAACTCTATGCAGAGGGTAGTTTGTGCCAAATTTACATATAAAAAAAGTGAGGCTCAGATTATCTTATGTAAGGTTTATACAGCTAATAAATGGAGAGGTCGAGGCAAGATTACAATTCCAGCCTGACTTCAAAGCACGCACGCTGAACCATTACACTCTGCTGGACCACAGTTACCATTCTCAACAGTCGCTTATTTGGTCTCCCTGCCTTTAACTCTTCCTCTAATTCATGCCACTCCTTTATTTTAGCTCCTCTAATGGCTCCTGCTCACTCAGAACTTGACAGAGTCGGTATTTCTTAGCATGGAGCACCGTGCCTTCCCTGCCTGGTCTGGCCCACCCTTCCCTTTCCTTTTCAGTTTCAAATGTCTCCTTACCTCTGGGCTCAAGCTGTGGGAAGCTACATGTGGCAGTTCAGACATAATCATGTTCTTTTTTTTTATACTTGAGTGGCTTTCTAATTACCTTCTTTTCTTTTTTGCCTGGATACCTCCTGTCTGTCTGTCAAGACTCAGTGTCGATCCCTGGACACTCTATTGGAGAAACATTTCCTGACTGCCTTCCAACCCTTGCTGGGGCACGTCCTGTGATCTCACGGGGCCCCAGGCTCTGTCACAGCACTATCAGTGATGGCCACACCTAGAACAAATTGATTCATTATTCATCCCTCACATTAAAATGACAGCTCCTAAGGGACAAGGGCTCTTTTTTAGTCCTTTTTTTGAATCCACACTGCCTTCCACATTGACACATTCTTCAAATATTTGTTTGCTAAATAAAATTCTGGGCGTTAAATAATTTGAGCATAAAATTAACTTACTGTCCACATTGATTCTTCTTGTCTCCAGGAGGTTTTGTTTTGCTTTTTTCCTGGTGCTAGGGATTGAACTCGGGGCCTTCATGGATGCTAGGCAAGCGCTCTGTTATGAACTACTTTCCCAGACCTTTTTAATTTTATTTTGGGACAGGGTTTCTCTCAGTTGCCCAGGCTGGCCTCAAACTTGCCATCCTTCTCAGGTTCCTGAGTAGCTGAGATTACAGGTGTGGCATGATACCCAGCTCTTTATTGTTTTAATGTTGATATGGAGGTATAGATACTGAAAAATAAGGCAGCTTAGGCCTTGGAGTCTCCATGTGACAAATCTGAATTTGCCATCTCAGTATCAAATTGGTGGGAATTTTAGCTCCAGAGTCATAGAATGACTCATGGAGTCCCTGGAAGGGACTTGGAAACTTCAGGTCACCTTGAGGGATTCTCTTAAATATGGAGTTCTTTACTATTGTAGGTGATATCCACTCCAAAGTAGTAAAAAATTGTCTTCCTTAAGTGTCTCAGATTGCATAGTATAAACCAAGGCTCTCAGAGATTCAATAGAACTTGTCAGTTAGCGTTTCTGAAATTTTGCTTTGGGTCTGGGAATATAGCTCAGTTGGTAGAGTGCTTGCCTAGCATGCACAAGGCCCTGGGTTCAAGCCCCAGCACCACCACCAAAAATAAATTTTTTTTTTTTTTTTTTTTGCTTTTGCATCTCTTGCAACTTAAAGTTCTTTAATCTAAATGAGAGACTAAGGTCCCCCTTGCTGACAGGGCTTAAACCAGTGTGTGCCTAATTTTTATACTATAGAACAATTTTATATTAAGTGGTATTAATTAATAAACATTTCTGTGTTAATTGTGAGGGAGTATTAAAGGAAGCTAGTCCTTAATCTTTGTGCTTATTGTCTTTTGTGGTGACTATCTTTCTATATAATCAAATATAAAACTGGTGTTCAAGCTCATTGCTTTAGTCATGCAGATAAGTTGGTCACCCTTGTTGATAGAGGGCACAAAGGGGACATCTTCTTTTTTCTGAATATCACTAAAATTCATTTTTAGACTTTTTGAATGAGGCAAAGGAAGGATTAGGTAGAAGTAAAAGTGGGGCTCCTGGGGTTTTGATAGTACTATCATTCTTATAGTTCACTTTGTTATTTTACTGACCTATGTACTTAGTTTTAGGTTATTTCTTGTGTGTGTACATATGTATGTATGTATTGGAGATCAAGCCCAGGGCCTTCAGCATAAGAACACACATGCTCTACCACTGGGCTATACCCTCAGCCAATGTACTTTTCCATATGTATCTTCACTCAGTAAAAATGTTTGAAATAATTCTAGATATTGGTCTGGGACTGTAGCTCAATGGTAAGGTGCTTGCCTCCCATGTGCGAGGCACTGAGTTCAATCCTCAGCACCACATAAAAATAAATACATAAATACATTGTGTCCATCTACAACTAAAAAAAAATTTTTTTTTTTTTTTTTTGGGTACTGGGGATTGAACTCAGGGGCACTCAACTGCCACATCCCCAACCCTATTTTGTATTTTATTTAGAGACAGTGTCTCACTGAGTTGCTTAGTGCCTCACTGTTGCTGAAGCTGACTTTGAACTCTTGATCCTCCTGATTCAGCCTCCCAAGCTGCTGGGATTACAGGCATGCACCACCACACCCAGCTACAACTAAAAAATATTTTTTAAAAATAATCCTAGAAATTTAGTGATTTTTGTCTTCAAGCATTTCTCAAAAGTTCCTATGAAAGATGTTAATGGTGAGGCTCTTTTCAAGTGCTATTATTTTACATGGTCCACCATGGGCTATGGAGCTCTGTCCTGGTGATGTGTGGACCCTTGAGGGGAAAGATTATTGTGGGCAAGAGTAGTCAGCGGAAACAAATCCGTTTATCCTGTAAACATTAACTGGGTGTGAACCATGTACCAGATGCTGTGCCAATGTAGAAAACTTGAATGAGACAAAGGTCAGGGTTGGAAGGGAAAGTAAGATTTGGATAATGTGAATTGATTCTGGTTGTAGACTCTTTTTTAGACTTTACTGAATAATATAAACAATAAGGGTTTATTTCACACTTAATGTTTACCAAGAGATTTCCATATATTAACTCATTTAATCTTCCTAACTCTGTGAGGTGGGTTCTACTAGTAATATCTCATTTTACAAATGAGAGGACTGAGACCTAGAGATGTAAAGTTACTCAGTTAGGACGCAGTGGAGCTTGGCTTCAAGCCCAGCTTCTGACTCTTACTTTGGTGAACATCATTATGTTTTGTAAAATCAATGCAAAGACTGTTGAGGGAAGTGCAGGCTGATGTGGAGGCACTCTTCCAAGATGGTCAGTGATCCTGCTTCCAGGACACTGTTGTTGGTATGTTTTGGAGCTCTGTGTGAATGCCCTTTCTCTTTTTACAGACATGGCTGGATTCTGCCAAAGAAATCAAAAAGCAGGTTCGAGGTAAGTAGATAGAGCCCTTTTTACAGTTTTCCCTTTCTTTTAGTAGGTCAGGGGATTTCCATCCACTTCTGGCTGTGAGTCAGTCACTTGAATCCTGACCATTGCAGATTGCTTTGAAATGGATATAAAGCATTCCCCTGGAAGGAGGAGATTCCGTAATAGAAAAATGTGGCAGAGGAGGACACTATTGAGATGTAGGTCAGATCTTGACCTTTTTTTTTTTTTAAACAAGTAGGCAAAGCTAGGGAAGATAGGAACAGGTGAGAGCGACAAGTGGAAAAGAACAAAGATGAGAAGAGAAAAAGGGTATGGGAGTCAGCTCTCAAAATGGTAGTGCTTGCAACTGCTGTAACCGCTCGTAGGAGTTTGCTGCTAGATCCTGCCCCGTTTAAATTGTTCTGGACTATTGTACTGTATTATAACTTTCTTCTTTCTTTCTTTCTTTCCTTCTTTTTTTTCTTTTTGGTTCCCGGGATTGAACTCAGGGCCTCACACACTCTACCTCTGACCTCTGAGCCACGCGTGAGCCCTGTGTTCTAACTTTCTCCCTGTTTTCCTCCCTGTCCAGTTGTCCCTCCTTATCTGTGGTTTCACTTTCCACCCTCTCGGTTACCCACAATCGACTGTGGTCTATAAATATCGAACAGAAAATTCCAGAAATAAATAACTTACAGGTTTTGAATTGCGTGCCATTCTTAGGCAGTCCTGCTCTGGTCTGGCCTGGAACAGGAATCATCCTTTTGTCCAGTGTAACCGCGCTGTGTTGGCTGCCCACCTGTTAGTTGCTTAGTGGCCATCAGGCCATCACGGTATCGCAGTGACTGTGTTCAAGTAAGCCTTATTTTACTTAATAATGGCCATAGAGTGCAGGAGTAGTGAGGCTGGCGATTTGGCTAGACCAAAGAGAAGCTGTAAAGGGTGTTCTTTATTTGAAATGGTGAGTTTTCAACCTTCTGATAGGTATGTATATATAGGAAAAAATGTATGCACAGGGATTGGCACTCTCCAAGATTTCAGGCTTCTACTGGGGGTTTTGGGATGGAACACGTTCCCTGAAGATAAGGGATGATCGCTATAGTTCTTTTCATCTCTTCTGGCAGTCTTTTCCAACTTGAAGTGTAAGGGATCATGGAAGATAGAAAGAATGAAGGATAAAAGTGGCTTGCCACTGGCCCTTCTGCCATTGTGGCTTCTCTGCTAGCTTTAAGCCCTCTAACTTAGCTCATGCGGTATGCCCTACTCAGGCTGGTGTCTGGGATGAAGAAAGGTAAACATTAGTATTTTGTAGCCTCTGGCCCAACAGGTTAGCTAAGAGGTAGATGCTTTTTTTGTCTTGTTTTGTTTTGTTCTGATTAAGGATCAATAGCTATCCTTTTAGTTTAGTTTATTTTTGAAGAAACTTTCAGGAAATGCAGGAGTTATTCGTTAAAGTTTTAACTATCACCCGAATGTAAACTTTATTGCCAGACAACAGGCAGGAATCAAGAAAGGCTTAATTAAGACCCCGTATTGTCGAGTGTCTTTGTTTCTGTAACCTCAGCGTCCTGAGTCACTGGGATTATAGACCTGCGTCACCAACACGCAGCTCATTCATTTCTTTTCTTTTTTTTTTTTTTTTTGGTGCTGTGGATTGAACCCAGGGCCTTGTGCTTGCAAGGCAAGCACTCTACCGACTGAGCTATCTCCCAGCCCCCCATTCATTTCTTAAAACACTTCTGTTAGGGTGAAATGTTTTCCTTTAGACTCTGTTTATAATTGTTTTAACTTTATTAAAAGAAAGAAGATAATCCTTTGGATTGCCAGCTTTTCATATTTGCTCTTTACCTGTAAAAACTTGTTTTAAAATGCAAGTCAGAGCAAAAAGTATTCAGAATATTTGAGACACGACAAGAAAAAAAAATTTCTAGTTTCTTTTCAGTGAAGATGCTTTTAATATTCAGTATTACTCAGAAACAATATTACCCATATAAGAGGATTCTTTAGGAGGAAAAGTTAACATTGTTTATGCTAAGTAAAGACTATTTAGTAGATTCCTAGGTATTAAAAAAATCTCTTGGTAAGAAAAAGAACTTAAATGTATAGCATTTCAAAAAATTATAAAATAGCAAAAATCCCTCCTTCAACATGAAAAGAATTTTTCTAGTAAAAACTTTAATAATCAAGATGTAAATATCGGGGTAGGGGGAAGGGAAAAATAATAACAGAATGAATCAAACAACATTACCCTATGTAAATTTATGATTACACAAATGGTATGCCTTGACTCCATGTACAAATAGAGAAACAACATGTATCCCATTTGTTTACAATAAAAAAAAAGAAAGAAAAGAAAAAAAAAGATGTAAGTATCTCATTTAGCCTGAGTAACATTTATCTATCACAAAGGTATTTTCTTTTTTAAATTTTCATCATACAAGTAGTGTATACTGGTGATAAATTTTAATATTATTGGATATAGTCACAAATTGATAAAACCTTTATGTTTTTTGTTAGGCATGAACAAATTTTGCTTTTCAAAAATACAAGTGTCGGGCTGGAGTTGTGGCTCAGTAGAGCACTTTCCTTGCATGTGTGAGGCACTGGGTTCAATTCTCAGCACTGTGTATAAATAAATTAATTAAATAAAGATCCATCGATGACCAGAAAAAATATTTTAAAAAAAAGATAGATGTTATTAGTGTGTGTAAAACTGACAGATGAGCACAGCACAAGGTGAAGCTCCCTTCTCCCCTGTCTTAGTCATGCAAGTTTCCTTTCCTGGAGGCAACCATGGTAACTAATTTCTTCTTGAGATGTTCTGAGTGTATATAGACACACACCCATGGGTTTTTGAAATTCATCTCTGTTAAAAAAGATTTCACTAAGTAGTTCTTGATCTGCATTATGAGTGAGATTCTGATTTTTTTCTTTTGTATTCCCCTTAATGTTTTTAAGTGCTGATTTTCCCCCTCACTAAATTGGTTGTACATGAGTCATAATTTCATAGTTTAAAAAAAGTACCTACTTATATACCTGGAAGTGGAATTACTAGTTTATAGGTTATGTTTATTTTCCTCTTTACATGACATTGCCAAATTATTCTTTAAATTGATTCCAATAGTTTACACCCCCACCAGTATTATACAACAGTTCTTGGTTTCCTGTGTTTTCAGAAGGCAGACATTTTTTCTCCTATTATTAATTTTTTAAAAATTTGGACATAATTTCAGACTTACAGATAAATTGAAAGAATGGTATCAAAAATTCCTGGATACCCTTATAATTCACCCAGATTCCTCAGATGTTATTATTTACCTACATTTACTTTATCTTCTTTTCAGTTTATTTGTGCACACACAGACACAGGCATACACAGCTTTTTTCCTGAACCATTTAAAAGTAAGTTACATCTTAGCAGCACCATCCACAATGGCCAAAACATGGAAACAGCCCAAACATTCATTAACAGATAAACAAAATACAATGGAATATTATTAAGCCATAAAAAGGAATGAAGATGAGTCAACCTGTAGATGAGCCTTGAAAATGTTACACCAGAGATGAAAGGGCACACCGTGGACCCAGTTAAACCCTTGTGTAACACCGGTGGGGGAGAATAGGAACTGACTGCTTAGTGGACACAGGTCTCCTTTGGGAGTGATCAAAATGTCCTGGGACTAGGTAGAGGTGGTGGTTGCACAATTCTGTGAATGCACTAAGTGCCACCCAATGTTGCAGTGGTTAACATTGTGTGAATTCCACCTCAATTAAAAAAAGCGTAAGTTGCAGTCATGATGTCCTGCCCTTCTGCCGCTAATTACTTCAGTTGTAGGTCCTAAAAGCTAGCACTTTTATTCTCCTGCAGCCCCATGCTAGGGATTGAACCTCACCCATGTGAGGCGGGTGCCGAGCCTCATGTTAGGAATTTTCTTACATAACCACAATACATTATTAAAAGCAGAAAATTAACATTGAAACACTATTATAACCTATAAACATTATTTGTTACTCATCCCAATGCTATCCTTCAGAGCAAGAGAAAGCCTAAGGTAAAACAGCATTGTCACATCTCTTTAGTTTTCTGTAATCTGGTACAATTCCTGAGTTATTTCATAGCATTGGTAGTTTTGAAGTATTGACCAGCTGTTTCATAAGTGGTCAGTTGGAGTTTGTCTGATGTTTTTCTGCATGGTTAGATTCAGTTTATGCACTTTTGGTAAGAATGTCATTGAAGTGTTGCTGGGTTAGAAGGCAGAACTTTTTATTGGTGGCAATTTTTAGAGCTTTTTCTAGACACTATTTTTATCCTTCACTAAATATTTTCCACTAAATATTACTAATTATGTTTATCATGTTCTAGAAATGGTCACTAACTAAAGCTTAACTTTACTTTTTTTTTAAATCGCAGGTGATCAACCTTTTTAACATCCATGTTGTATTTAATTCTAAACTTGCTTACAGGGAAACTGGACAGTTTCTTTAGTAGTATCCAACAGTTGTAACTGTTTCATAGAAAAGAATAAAAACTGAAAGTTTTTATCTATTTAAGGCAGGAGTCTGCTGTGTTCCCCAGACTGGTCTTCCTCTGGTAAGGATCCTTTGGCCTCAGTATCCCCCGTGGCTAGGTCTACAGGCATGTGCTACCATGGCTGGCTGGAACCAAAAGTTTGAGTTCCTCATCTAATAAGTGCTGTTAACAAAAGTGAAAAGGTTAAATCTGGGCCATTTCCATTTAGTTATTATGCAGTTAAACTTCCATATTTTGGAGAGAAAATCCTAAATGGACCTATCATGGTGGTTCATGCCTGTGATTTCTGTTGCAGGGCAAATTAGTAAGACCCTGTCTGAAAATTAAAATAAGAAGGGCTCAGGATGTAGCTCAGTGTGCAAAGCCCTGGGCTCAATTCCCAGTACCATTGCATGCCCTCCCAACAGTACAGACAATTACAGGTTTTTAGTCAGTTTTTTTAAAAACTACTTTTTAGTCATTAGTGGACCCTTATTATTATTTTTTTAAAATTTATTTGTAAGCAGTGCTGAGAATGGAACCCAGTGCTTTGCACTTGCTAGGCAATCACTCTATCACTGAGCTACAACTCCCACCCCAGTTTTCTGTCAGTTTAAAAAACAAAAATTTTTATTTCACTATGTTCCAGTAACTTGAGGTCATTGGGATAACTAGAATAATGGATAGGTAAATAATTTCAATAAACTAGTATTCATTATCCTTCTTAGTCAATCCTTAAAAAAAAAAAAATCCCGATCTTTAGCATTCTCGTATGGCTTTCACAACAATGCTACGAGACCAGTTATTTTATTTCAGTCATTCGATAAATATTTTTTGAGCACTCATGATATGCCAAGCACTGTCAGAGGAACTAGGGATGCATACCAAATAAAACGGAAAAAGTTCTTGCCCTTAGGAATTTGTTTAATAGGAGAAGACAAAAGATTATCCCTTAAAAATTTTTCAGGCATCAAAACAAGTAGTGAATATACACAGAACAAAATTAAAATGGGATAAAATAGTATGTGGTGAAAGCAGGTGTCCCTGCTATTATTTTCCCCTTTCCTCCTGGGTTTCCTGCCTAGGAGATCCCCTTCCAAGTTTCCCAACTACTATAACTAGTTTATGGTATATCCTTATAGAGATGGTCTAGGAATATATAATCATACTTTTAATAATATTCTTTTTCTACCCCCACAACTCACATAGTAGCTTTCAATATGTACTGTTCTTTGATTTTTTTTTTCCTCGCTTAACACTATATGTTGGAGATTATTCTGTAAAAAGCTACTTATTTCTTTTTAATGTCTACCTAGTTTTCCAACATACAGCTAACTCATAATTTAACTTATCTTCTCTTGCTAAATATATACATTTAGGTTGTTTCTAGAATTTTGTAAATTATCTTATAAATGTAGCATTTTGACTACATTCAAGTATGTTGAGATACACTTATGAATATGAAATTGCAAAGTGAAAGGGCATATATGTGTCACTTTTTGATATTCTCAAATTGTTCTTCATAGTATTGAGAGTATTGTACCAATTTATATGCCTATCAGCAATAGATAAAAGTATTTCTTTTCTTTCAACAAATGGTAGGTATTTTCAAGTTTTTTTATATCAGTTACTTAACACAAAACTCAAAGAGATGAAAAAATCACTTTGTAAGCTGTTGCTTATTTGATTTTCTTAATGTTATTATGCAGCTAAAATAATATCATTTTTCTGTGTTAAGAAATAAGTTCAAAGTTCTCAAATGTTGAATTCACATATGTGAAACATTCTTTTGACTACCTTTGTTTTCCATATTGATTTTCTCTAATTAATGCATTTTTATAGGTGGTAAAGAGGACTTATAACATCTAGGGCTGGGCTTGTGGCTCAGTGGTAGAATGCTTGCTTATGTTTTGGGCACTGGGTTCGAGCCTCAGCACCACATAAAAATAAATAAAATAAAGGAATTGTGACCATCTACAACTAAAAATATACTTTTAAAAAGTCTATTTGAGGAATTATAAATAAACAATGGCTACGTTGACATGGTTTTATCATATTGGAAAGTGAAACAACAGACGGTATTAGTTTGTTATACACTGTAAATACTGCCCCTCCCTTTTTTTGAGAGACAGTTATGGGTTTGTTTTTCTGACCTGAGTGCCACTGAAGGTTTTTGAGATATGAAGCATTAGAAATGGGTTAATGTAAGTGTTAGGAGCTGAGTAGGCTTTGTTTATACTGGTCAAATGTTGAAGGAAAACATTGACCATTTCTAAGGAAATCCTATATTAAGTGTTTTCGTATGCTTAAAAGTACACATTCATTAAGACATTCACACTATTTCAGATATTTGGAGGTAAAACACAGAAGCATATTTGACACATAGATGTTTGTAGTAGGATAGTAGAACCCAGTGGTTAAAAGCATGGGATTTGGAGTAAGAAAATTCTGGTTCATTAACTGTGTACTTTCCTAAGTATCTGTTTCTTCATATATCAAGCAAATTAATATACTAGTACCTACGTCCTTGGGTTTCTGAGGAATAAAAAAGTTAATGTATGTAAGAGGGCTGACTTAGTGCCCGGCATACAGTAAGTACCCAGCCAAATGGTGAGTCCAAGCATCCTGATTATTGGCTGAGATCAGGCCTTACTCTTTGGAAGCTAACAGTCATGCTAGGAAAACCCTGAAGGGTGGCACTTAGCCGGAAAAACTGAAATGCATCTTCCATTTAACCTTTACTTAATCTCTGGTTTTCATTGTAGATTAAAAATATATATATAGGACTTTTTTTGTTTGTTCATTTCAGGATTTAATTCTTAGAGTTTCTATGCTTATTTTAAATGGAGCTATGGTTTTTTGTTTGTTTTGTTTGTTTTCTGTTTTAATAGTACTGGGATTGAACTCAGGGTAGCTATCCCCAGCTTTTTTAAAAATTTGAGTCAGGGTCTCAGTTTAGTGACCCCCTCTCAAAATAAAAAATGAGAAATAAGGACCCTTCGTAGGGTCCCTTCTTCCTTTAAAATAATTTCCCAATATCACTCATACTAATGAGACTAATGCTCTTGTTTATTTGAGATACTATTGACAGATACCACAAATAAATAATGCCAAAAGTGAGAAAGAATATCTGCTGGGAACCTGTGATCTCTCAGGACACAGAACAGTATAGAGTTTACATTTTGAAAACCTTTGCTACTGGGGTCTGGGGCTCTGGCTCAGTATTAGAGCACTTTCCTGGCTTGCATGAGGCCCTAGATTTGAATTCCCAGCCCCACAAACAAACTAACTAACTAAATACATAAATAGGAAATAAATAAAATTGCTCTAAACATGTTTACCTATAGGATCTATACTATGGTTTTCTTCATATTATTTTGCTTATGTACTTCTAGTTCTTTGTAAACAAAGTTAATAAGTTAAAGAAATGAAATCCTCTAGTACTAAATAGTGTATAAACAACTTTCTTCCTAAAAAAATTTTTTTTACCACAAAGCATGAAAATGTTAAAAGATTTTAAAAAAATTTTTCTTTCATTATTTTGAGATACTTAAAGCAATCAGAAAATTAGGCATAAACAGAAAATTGTTTTGTTCATTTTTGCAGGTGTCCCATGGAATTTCACATTTAATGTAAAGTTTTACCCACCTGACCCAGCACAGCTAACAGAAGACATAACAAGGTAAATAATTAATCTGTAGTTAAATTTGTAATAGTAATTCTCATTATCATAAACTCAAAATTGAAGAAAAATGATGTGCTGTTAAATGAGTAGCCTAAGATAGAAAGTTTCTGACCACTTTAAGATAGTTTTGCAAATAAGTGATCCAAAAAACCTCCAGTATCTGACCTGCCTAGAAGAAACCTGCAGAGCAACTTGTAGCCTTGCTTCTCAGCATATTATGCCAAGCAGTGGGCAGGGTTCCTCTACACACATGAAGTGGGAAGTGACTCTGCTGGGTTTGTTTGTTTGTTTTTTCCCTTGTCCTTCATACTTCTTTCTCACTATATTCCTTATAGGGATAAAAAAAAAAAAAAAAAGAAAAGAAAAAAACTAAAAGCTCAAGGTTATTATAATTTCTATCTCTCTTTTAGACTATATGATTAGGTATATGATCTCATGAACTGAATTTTCCTTTGAGCCTACTTAATTTATAAAATAATCTTACATTCTTTGAAAACAACCTAATGATTTGTTTTAAGAAAATGACTTTTGTCAGGCACAGTGGTGTATGCCTATAATCATAGCCTCTTGGGAGGCTGAGTCAGGAGGATCACAAGTTCAAGGCCAGCCTCAGCAATTTAGCAAGGCCTTAAACAAATAAAAAGGGCTGGGGATATGGCTCAATGGTTAATCCACTCTGGGTTCAATCCCCAGTACCAAAACAAAAAACAAAAACAGCCTAAAAACAAACAAACAAACCAAAAAAAAAAAAAAAAAAAAAAAAAACCAGAAATGCAATATATTGCAAAAGAATACTATTGTACTTATTTATGTCCATAACATCTTATAAGGAGCCTTGTACATAGTAGGTGCTTAGCAATTGTTTGTTAAATTGAGTTGTTGGTTGCTGAAAAATTGCTTTCTAATTCTGATTTTGTTGTCAACAGTCTGATTTTAGGCAACTTTACAGTCTGTAGGCCTCCATTTTCATATCATTCAAATAAAATAAAAGTAACTTTAAAACTCTAATTATTAAATTCTATGAAGAGTTTGCACCTTTTTTTTAAGTATTGAACCCAGAGCCTCACACATGCCAGCCAAGCATTCTACCACTGAGCAACATCCCAGCCCTTTTTATTTTTATTTTGAATCAGGATCTCACTAAGTTGCTTAGGGCCTCATTATATTTGCTGAGGCCGGTCTGAAACTTGTGATCTTCCTACCTCAGCCTCCTGAGTTGCTGCAATTACAGGCATGTGTAACCACAGCCAGCAAATTTATATCATTTTTTAAGATTACTTTGTTGTCCATTCATCTTTAGTACATTCTTAAAGCTAGGATGCCATCTCTCTCCCTGATAAAACTGTTTCTTTCTTTTACACAGATAACATACACTTAATCTTCTTTCTTCATCCAGGCTTACTCGGTGAAACAAAATATATTCCTAAAAGCCTTTGCTAGTTTCCTACATTTTAAGGGAGTTTAAGATTCTTGTGACTTATTCAGTCTCACTGAGACTTAAAAAAAATAAAAAGGGCAGGCATGTTTGTGCACGTCTGTAATTCCAACTGTATAATAAATAGGCTGAGGCAGGAGGATTGCAAATTCAAGGCCAACCTGGACAATGTGGGGAGACCCCATTTCAAAAAAATAAACAATCCCCCCATAAAAGTAGCAATTAATTGTAGATAGCAAAAATTATTGTTGATACATATATTATTCAACAAATTATGGTTAAAAAAACCCTTATTATGGTTAAAATACCTTCTTGTTCAGTAGAACTGTCTGAATTAGTTAACTCAATTAGAACATGTGGTAAGGAGGTCAGGGCCACAGGTATGAATATCACACTATTAGAAACAAGCGTCTATATGTGATAGGGCGCTCAGATGTTTAGTTGGACTGTTTAGCTGCAGTTTGAATTACCAACAGTTTAGCACATGGGTGAAACTGGTCTTATGAGGTGGCCAATAGTGTGTGGAAGGCTACATGCCACTTAGTTGATCTGGGAGGAAAACACACCGAAATGTTCACATCCTGGTGAAAATGTGTTGATAAAGCGATCTTTGTTTTTGAAGGACAGTATCTACTCATTTGGTAAAGCGAAGTGATAGAAAAGAAAGGACCTGGTTTTTTACCAAACAGATTTTATAATTAACATTGATCCAGCTAAGCCTCTGAGGCTGCCTCCATGTCTATAATCTAGCAGTCATACCCACCCACAAGTTTTTTGGCGAAGGTTAGGTAGTTGATGTGTATATGCTGCTTCATATTTGTGTTACCTAGGTTGCCCACTACTTAGATGGAACAATTATTACTGTGACCTCACATTTACTTGATCTTATTTTTCTTCTCTCTCTCCCTTCCCCTCCCTTTTATTCCTTTTTGTCCCTCTATATTTTGTTATTACTGACATATAACATTTTCTCTTTTGGCTATAGGTATTATTTATGTCTTCAGCTTCGACAGGACATTGTTGCAGGACGTCTGCCCTGTTCCTTTGCAACCTTAGCGTTATTGGGTTCTTACACCATCCAGTCTGAGCTGGGAGACTACGATCCAGAACTCCATGGTGTGGATTATGTTAGTGATTTTCAACTGGCTCCAAATCAGACCAAGGAACTTGAAGAGAAGGTCATGGAACTGCATAAATCATATAGGTGACTATGTCTCCAGGATTTGTTCTGTTTGTTTTGGTAATAAGTTTAAACCCTTGCCCTGGTACTGAATCAGCGTTTGCCTAAGTGGGAGCATGCTGCCTTAGAATTGAGTTGGCAATGAGCTAATTTCCCTTTGCTGTTTGACTTTGAGCAAGTCACTTTAAGTCCTCTGAACCTAAGTTTTCTCACTATAGTAATGGACATCATATTACAGAATAAAAATTAAATAAAGTAATATATGTAAAGCACTTAGCACAGAGCTGGACACATAGTAGGTGCTCAATAAATGGTAGCTATTACTGCCTTATAGGTTTTTTTTTTCCCCCTTCAGATTTTAACTTACTATGCTGTAGTAGCTCCTTAGAGCAAGAGTTTTAAACTTGGAATCTATGTATGTGAATAGATTGTGGAGGGCCCTTAGTCTTCATTGAATTCACTGACTATACTGCTATTTTTTTCCATGAAAATAATTTTTTTATATATATTTTTTTAGTTGTAGGTGGACACAATACCTTTATTTTATTTTTATGTGGTGCTGAGGATCAAACCTAGGGCCTCATGCATTCTAGGTGAGCGCTCTACCACTGAAACACAACCCCAGCCCCCATAAAAATAATTTTTTTAACATTGGAAGGTATCATAGCATAGTGATCACGAGCAAGGACATATAGTTCATCTGAGCTAGGTTGAAGCCATGCTTTATCCCAGCTTTGTGACCTTAGGTAATTCACTTAATGCCTCTCTGAACTTCAGGTTCCTTAAATGTCTGATGGAAATGATCACCTCAGAGGAAGCAGGGTGATTGCAATGTTTAGAAAAGGAAGTGTACATATAACACTTAATACAATGTTGTTCTGTCTTTCACATATCTGATATTAAAGTGCCTGAAAGATTTGTGTTTCTTTGTAGTAAACATCCATTGTTCTTTGAGTAACACAAAATAGCTAAACTTTATAAGCTATACTTTTAATGTAAAAAGCTTATCTTGACCTTGAGTTAGTATCTGAGTTATGTGAGCATGACTTAGGTTACCACGTTTTAAAGGGTCACACGGCTCAAATAGAAATCCAAAGTGTGGTCTTGGCAGGCTGGCCACAATTGTAACAAGTATTCTGTCCAGCATTGAGCATCTCCTTCTCCTTGGGTTGATTCCAGTAGGGTTGCATGGATGGGGGTGCTTCAAACAGGAAAGCTCTAACTCCGCGCAGTTCTGGGTGCCTTATTGCCCCTGTAGGTTCAGACACCTCAGTCAATTTAAGGAATTTAAGGTCTATAACCTACAAAGCAGTCATCTTATGAGAGTCACCCAACAGTCATGTGGTTACATTATTTCTAAAGAGAACTGTCAGAGTTTGCTTTTCAAGTTCAGTTTTATACATCCCAAAGTGGTGGTGTCTGAGATCACTAAATATACCACTTTCAATTTGTTTATGATTATAACTTAAGGATCTTGCATTGTCTTTGAGTATATTTTTAATACTTTTATTTATGATTCTAAAATATATACATATACATACATACAAAAGCAAGTACTGAAAAGAAAAAGATTAAAATATTTTGATAGAATGTTGCAATTGTAGGAAATACTGTTTTTGTTTTCTAATAATTTAAAAATGATATTTATTAGTAGTATAATTTTTGAGCCATCAGTAAAATAGTAAAAGAAAATAGCTTACTGCTGCCATAAAGCTGAATAGCAGAAAATGGCAGTATCAGATTATGATTGATACTTTAAATCTATCTCTAATGATTTTTTAATTTATTTGTTATTTTTATTTTTTGTGGTTCTGGGAACCAGGGCCTCATGCATGGTAGGCAAGCATTCTTCTACCACTGATCCCCTCTGAGTATTCTTTTAGTGATTTTTTTGATAATAACAGATTTTCAGGTTTGAAAGGACTTATATAGTCTCACTTTCATCCAATGCTTGACTCTTCTTTATAGCATTGCTACATAATCATAATTACAAGTAGCTCATTATTGTACATATGTTATTATGTATAAGATACTATACTATGTTAAACATTTTATGCACAATGTCACATTTAATCTTTCCAGCCATCATTTAAATGAAGCCAACAGTTCTTAAGATTCTGTAAGGGGGTCTAGAAGGTCAAAAAAAATTTTTTTAAACAATAAACTCCCTTTTCGTAGATGGATATAATATCTTTATTTTAATGTTGTGCTGATTGAACACAGTGCCTTGGTGCTAGGCAAGCTCACCCACTGAGCCGCAACCAAATTGTTTTCATAATACTAAAATACCTGTCTTTTTCACTGTGTTGAAAGGGGTAGAGCACAAATCAAGACAACTGCACCAACCTGCACTAGTAGTCATTATATTCTTCACCAATATGCATTATAGTTAAAAAATAAAAATAAAAATGGCCTGTTCACTTAAGAATACTCCTAATGAAATGGTAAAAAGTGTTAACTTTATTAACTTTTGAGTATATTTCAATTTAATATTTTATGATTAAAGGGAGAATATGCAGAGCATTTCTGCTGCATACTGAAGCAGGACATTTTTGAGGAAATGTGCTTGTGTGATTGACTTGTGAGCTGAATGAGCCACCTTTTTTATGTAACGCTATTTTTTCTTAAAAAAAATGACCAACAAACTGATTATTTAGACATTTTTATTTGGCATATATTTTCTCAAAAATGAAATAAATCGGTACTTCTAGGAAAAAAACTAACAGCATTTGTTGTTAATGACAACATTCAAGTTTTTAAGTAAAAATTACAATGTTAGCCTAGCAAGGTGGCACGTGCCTGTGGTCCCAGCTACTCAGGAGTTGGAGGCAGGAGCATTACTTGAGCCCAGGACTTCGAGAACAGCCTGTGTAAACACAGGTCCCCATATCTTAAAAATATTAATAATTTTGGAAAACTTGAATATACTGCCATATCTTGACAGCTTTCAAATTCTTAGACTTTTCTGCTTAGGTCAGTGGTATTTTTAATGAATATGACTTTTAAAAATATATATTGTATAATGAAATGTGTTGACATTTGGAAGATTTAATTTGATGAACGAATATTTTTGAGCTATGCAATATGTTTTGAACTCATTCATGGGTAAAATGATTCATTCAGAATGCAATGTAGGCCAGGCATGCTGGTACATGCCTGTAATCCCAGAGGCCCAGGAGGCTGAGGCAGGAAGATGAGAAATTTAAAACTAGCCTCAGTAACTTAGCAAGCCCTAAGCAACCTAGTGAGACTCTGTCTCAAAATAAAGAATAAAAAGGGCTGAGGATGTGGCTCATTGATTGAGCATCTCTGGGTTCAATCCCTGGTACCCAAAAACAAAAAGAAAAGAAAAAAAAAAAAGCAAGATGGACCTATAAATTTTAATGTAATAGTACAAAAAGTTTATGGATTTCACATTGCAGCCAACCTTACTGCTATTGTTGGTCTGGGGATGTGGCTCAGTGGTAGGGAACTTGCTTAGTGTGTGTCAGGCCCTAGGTTTAATCCCTGCTAACACACACACACACATTTAAAAACTGCTATTGTTGAGTTTTGATGTACTATAAAAGAAGAATTTTAAATTCTCAATCCTTCATTGTTATTTTTCACAAAGATTAATAGTAAAAATAATGAACTTGTTATTCTTTAGACATTTAATAAAAATTTTAAAGTTTTTAAAAATTTTAATATAGTTAATACTGATAGATATAAGCACATAAAGAAAAGTATTTCAGGGTCCTTAATAATTAAGAGAGTAAAGAGTTACTAATGCCAAAAAAGTTTGAGAACTACTGAGTTGAACTGTATGGCACATAGTTAAAACCACTAGCTCTGGAGTTGGCCTGTTCTACTTTGGATTCAGATTCCATTCCTTATCAGTTCTGTGACTCTTGGCAAGTTACTTAAGCCTTCTAAGCTTCAGTTTTCTCATCTGAAGTGAGTTTGATAATGAAAATTTTATAATTGTTAAATCAGAAAAGTCCTGTGAAGTACTCAGCACAGTGACTAGTATATAATGAGAGGTTATATATTTGCTAGGATAAGAAAAACAATAATCCTTATTGCCATTTTACAAGCAAGGTGCATCTGGATTTGGAGAACCACTCATAGAACTTAGAATTTTCCGCTCAAATAGGTGGAGCGATCTCAATGGACAGGTGGATGTGATTATTTGATGTTCTGATAGGTCTATGGCATTAAAGTCATGGAATTTGCTTGCTCCCTTTTGGAAAGATTGGTAGCCCTCACAAGCAGAAACCCAAATGGAAAATTTAATTATGTCCGAGAATATGGCACTTTAACCACTCTAGAGAAATTTCTGCTGAGGCATAAGCACTTCAATATATGTATTGACGCAATTATCACCCTGCTCCTCAAACAAGTAGAAGACAGCCTATGTAAGTGGAACCTGTAGTAGTGGCCCTTTGCCCAGACAGGGATTTTAAAGCTATAATTAACTCTTTAAATTAACACTAGCAAATCAAGCTTTAAAATTAATTGCCCTCCATTTGCGGGTATTAGGAAGGTATGTAAACTTGTCATTGTCCCCACTTAATTATTTGAAATCACAATACTTAATTAGGAGATGAAACTAACATTATCAAAAGACTGACACTTAACACTGAAACTCACTGCATGGCTTGACCCTCCTTGCTTGAAATAAATAAATACAGGGAGACTGTGCTATACATTCTCTTTGTAATGAGCAAGAGCTAATCTTTCTGAAGTGCCAGAGTGCCCTGGTTAGGTACTTTAAGCTGAAATACTTATAAGTAGTAACTTGTTGGATGGTACTGAATAAATTCTGGACAATACTTTTTTGGGGAGAGGAGGGCAGGGGTAGTGGTACTGGGATTAAACCTAGATGCTTGTGCACTCTACCACTGAGCTACACCTGCTGTCCTTTTTATTTTTAATTTTTAGAAAGGGTCTTGCTAAGTTGCCTAGGCTAGCCTGGAATTTGTGATCCTCCTGTCTCCGCCTCCTGAGTAGCTGGGATAAGCATGTACCCCTGAACCCAGCTGGACAATACTCAGTCTCTTCCCAGCTTATTATGATTTTCAAAGATCTAGGGGAATCCATGTGTGTGAAGCAGGCCATGTGTGTGAATCCATGGAGAATTGGGTCCAGACAGGATAAGGGGGGCATCCATATGGGGAAGGGGTTACTGGCAATAATTAGAGTTGTTGGGATACTAAGAGTTGGTGAAAGCAAATACAAATTGTGAAAAGGGAGAAATTAAACTGAACCCTGTGGTATTGTGAATGTAGGGAAGATTTTTGTCATGATTGCTTCATTTAATGTTTTAGAATTTGACTTTATCTTTAACTGATCCAAATTATTTCTCTCAATTTGATTTTATAATCTATGTAGGGATGTACCACTGTACTATTAGAAAACAAAGGTTGAATAAACAAAGTTTACAAAGCAGTTTCACAACCATTATCTCATTTAATCCTCATTTATTTAGCAACAACAAAATACCACTGCCTATTCTAATATCTGGAAATAGACACTAATGTGATTCTTACTTTATAGAGGAGATTGAGGGAGACACTGGCTCACCACCCACAAATGCAGGAACCAAGTAATTCTAACCCAAGTAATGTGACTTGAGTCCCGACTTAAGGACTTCAGCTCGCTGCTTCAAACCAGTGTTTCAGCCTATTCAGATCATGTGATCCCTCAGGCCCTGTTTTCTTTATCAGCAAAATGAAAATGTTGAACTCCATTACCTTCAGATTTCTTTCCAGCTTCAAACTCCTAAAATTCATCCCATTGGTCTGAATAACAACAGCAAAATATGAAATAACTGGGAGTAACCTTAACTAGAAGTGTATCTTTTATATGGAAAAGAAATCTACAACTATAAAACTTTCCTGAGATGTTTTGAATGACTTGAATATATAGACATATATGGTTTATTTTCCTTTTTTTTTTTTTTTTTTCAATTTTCAACTTCAGGTCCATTAGTAAACAGATCATGTGAGATGCTTTAGAGTTTGTAAAATGAAGTTTATTTAGGGAGGCTGAGTTATAACAGATCTGCAGCCTTCTCTCCTGAGTGTTTTCTTTTTTTGGTTGTTGTTGTTCTGAGGAATCCTTTGTTCTTTTTAATGAGGGTAAAGACAGATGGGTTTGGAAGAGACTTTTCCTTGTTACATGAAGAGACCCCTGCTGCTTTCTATAGCATGAAGCAGTCTTATGGGAAACTGGCGTTTTTTTTTTTTTTTGAGATGAGACTGCGTTATTGTTACTAGGAAGTTATATTTGATTGGTCTGATGTGTGCAATATTAGAAGTGATAACTTTGTCTTCAAATCTCAGCACTTTCAAAAGAGATAAAACTTCTAGAGAAGGAAAGACCAGCACAGTGAATGTTGAGACAGTGAGACTGTTTTCAAACACATCTAATTCATTTTTTGCCTGGTAATGAAGACATAACAGAAAGCAGTCCCATTATCTGTGTGCTTCTATTAACCAATTTATTTTGTTTAGATCAGTGGGCAGGACACCATCTGTTACCAGAAATTTTCTTTTCATCAAACCTGGCCCCATTAAGAGTTCCAGTTAAGTAACATCAGCTGCCCTCTTGTTTAATTTCCATAGTAACTCAATTCAGGGGGATAGAGGGGAAAAAAGGCAGCTAAGAGGATCTTGTAAATTGTCCCACGCCCCTTGAAGATTTAATTTGGTCATCTCCTTGGCAAGAAAATTAGTAGAAGGAATTTATGTATGGGGTAGAAAAAGGTTGAAGAGAGGGAGGACAGAGCTAATGATGGATGAGGTCACTTGAAGGAAATTATTAGGGCGGTTTAAACTTTTTTTTTCCCCAGTAGCTCTTTGGTGCCTTTTTGCTTTCTCAAGATATTGTTTTCTTTGTGATAACATTTCCATTCCATAGTAATTAGCTTATGGACTATAAAATATATTTTATATACATATTGGTTGGCACGTGTATGATTGTGTGTTTATATAAAGTGTCATGAAGATACAACTGTTATTACTGTAAATGTGGATAAAATGACACTGACTTTTAATTTTTATTCTGTCAAAGGTCCATGACTCCAGCTCAGGCTGACTTGGAATTTCTTGAGAATGCCAAAAAGTTGTCTATGTATGGAGTTGATCTTCATAAAGCAAAGGTAATATAATTCTGGCCTGTATTAATATGCATTAGTTGATGCAGGTTGGCTGTGCATATATTGCACTTGTATCATGTGCTACTTTTTCACCTACATTTATCTGGGGTATTTTAAAACATTCAAAATAAGTAGTAATTCTTGTTAAAATTTTAAGTATATCAGTTGAATTACCATTTGGTAATTCCACTGTCAGAATAAAGTTTCACAAGCCACTGGAAAAAATAAAAAAATACAACCTAGAGAAAAAGAAGTCGTAGTTTCCTAAAGTGCGTTTACATTTGAAAATCACAGCGGCAGCAAGGCTTCTTTCACAGCCAACATCATCTCAATCACTTGCGGTGTCTGCTAAAGATACAGATTCCTGAGCTTCTCCCAGATTTACTGACTTATTTCAGAGGACAAGCTCTAGAATCTCCAGATTTGGTATTCCAAATGATTCTAATGCATGCTTGACCCTGAGAACCACTGGCGTAGGTTAATGGTTCTCAAAGTGTAATCTCTGAGTCAGCAGCATTTTGCATCATTGAAGAAATTAGAAACGCACTTTTCAGGTTCCATTTCAGATTTATTGAACCAGAAGCTGGGATGGAGCTTCTAATGCACACTGAATGCACCACTGTGACTCATGGAGAACCCCTGGGTTAGGGCATTGAACTTTAATCCTACTTCTGCCTAATACAGCCTTCCAGAGGGAATACTAAGGCAATTGCTTGACTTCCCTCATCTTTAGAGACTGAAGGGTATAGGGAGGTTGAGGATATTGTGAGGGAGAGGGCTCAAAGGGAAGCTGAGACGCTCATTTGAAGGAACTGAACTAGTGTGCATGATGAAGAGACTCATAACTGCATCCAGTGAGGAACAAAGGAACAGTGATATTTATCCTACCTTCATGTTAATTTAAAGGACTGCTGTGTGAAATAGAGATTTACTATGGCTTCGAGATACAAACTCAGATAGTAAAAAGTAAACTATAAGGAAATATGTTGTTCAGCTCAGTTTGACAAATTATCTAGCAAAGCTTTTAAAAGATGGAATGGGCTACCTCAAAGGGTGATGAGCTCCCTGTCACTGGAAGTATTCCAGGATAGGCACAATAATCACTTGTTAGGAATTTAGAAAAGAGACATTCAAACATCTGGTCTGTGATTGAACTAGACTGAACTTTCAGGATTTTCTCAACCTGAATATCTGATGGTTTCTTAAGGTCAAGTAATTCTGATTTCAAATGTCCTGGATTATTTGGGGCTGGGTGCTATAACTTCTGTGAATTTCTAAAATAGACAATAGAAATATCAGTATTTCAGAAAAGGTGTATTTCCAGAACTTCCCATTTCCTGCTAGAGGTTGGTGTCAATTGGGAATGGGAAGAAATCAGGCAGTTTGTAAACCAGTTTCTGTAAAGCACATCATGAAAAGAGAGAGATAGTTGTACCCCCAGGCTTTAAAAACTTAAGAGAGCATCTTGAGGTAAATTTTCAGTCACATAGTCATTGAATTAAAGTTATATTCAATTTCTACATCTCTTTTATGCTTGCACATAACACATGTAGGCACTAATGTTTTTCTCTATCCTCATTGTAGGAAAAAGAGTAATCAAAAAGCATTTAACTCTCGGTTCTGATTATTTAGCTAAACATAGTCATCTGTACAAATTAACTCAGAAGAAATTATTTTTCCTTGAATTACATAGAGGATTAATATTTTAAAAAATTTCTTTAATAAAGAGTCATGTAAACATGACTTCATTTTGCCTCAATGTTCCTTCTAGGCTTAGGGATAATATTTATAATTTAATATACTTAACATAAGTTATTTTAAGAATCTGAGATTTTTTTTGTGTTGAGTTTATACAGGAATAGAGTCAAATCTTAACATGATTATCTGGAGGGATTACCACTGTATCATTTAAAAAAAAGAATTAGAATTGTGCAAACATGTCATTAAAAGAGAGAAAGAGTTGTATCCCCAGGTGATAAACATAGCCCTAAGCCCTAACCTCTGGGAAGTCTTGTCTGCTGATATGGATTGTGATTGTCAGGTTATACTTTACTTTTCATGATATACTTTATAACTGTTTCTAGTTGCTGATATCTTCAGATTATCTAATAATAGTTAATGATGTGTTGAGCACTTTGCTCAAGACTGAAATGCTGACGCTTTTCTTTTTCAGGACTTGGAGGGAGTGGATATCATCCTAGGTGTCTGCTCTAGTGGCCTTTTGGTTTACAAAGATAAGTTGAGAATTAACCGTTTTCCTTGGCCCAAAGTATTGAAGATTTCTTATAAACGCAGCAGCTTTTTCATCAAGATCCGGCCTGGCGAGGTACAGAATTCGTGTTTCTTTTCTCCTAAACCAAACATCTCACTGCCATTTCCCTTGTTATATCATCTGAGAAGTCTCTAGCTAACTATTCAGGGACCAGTATTTCTGTTTTCTAAATTGTTAAGTCCTGTAATACTTCTTTTCTTATTACTGGTTTTCCGGACATTCCTCTTCCTGTAAGTAAATATTCCAAGGCCAAAAGTAAAACCTGGATTGGTAAACTTGTTTCTTGTTTACTCCAGGTAAGAACTTGATGGGAAAATATATAAATTCTGTGGCATGAGATTCTGAAATTATTTGTGGAGTTGAATGTTTTTATACCCTACCTTCTATAATTAAAATTTATTCATATGCATATGTTACTATGTGTTCCAGGGTCAAGTATAGATTATTTTTTTCTTTTCACTGGGGATTGAATCCAGAGCCTCATGCATAAGTTCTAGATTTTTAATAAAGTCGTGTGTTCAACTGAATACTGGATCAACTCAGTTACTAATAGGTGACCAAATTTAGGATATACTAATGCTGGCTAATTTTAGCTGGTAAAAGAGCTATCATGGTACAACAGAAAATTGTTTAAGTAGGAATTAAAATTTTTTAAAAAGCTCTAGTTCCTTCTCTTCTACTTACTAAACAAAAGACCCTGGATAAGTCTATGATTCTTTCCTTATCATTTAAGAAGGATAATACCTCCTTAGTTGCAGTTTATTTGAACGTCAAATGATATAACAACTGTGGAAGGTCAACACAAAAAAGGACCAGCCTGACATAAGGTGGCTTTTTGTATGTTTATATATCACCATCTGCTGGTGAAAGTGGCTCACTCTTTGAGCTTTGAAATTCTAGATGTGCAGCCTTAAATATCTTGGGTAGGGATTATCATTAAAGTATTTATTTTTTTATTAAAAAAAAAAAAAAACAGTGGTTGTAGATGGACACAATACCTTTATTTATTTTGTGTGGTGCTGAGAATTGAATCTAGTACCTCACACGTGCCTGGCAAGCGCTCTACCACTGAGCCCCAGCCCCAGTCCAAAGCATTTGTTTTCTATTATAATTATTTATCTGTGCCTAGCACAAAGCAGTCGGTGTCTTCCCTCAAAGTTTCAAATCTTAGAGTCATTCGACCAACAAATATGCATTAGGACTTTCTTTGCAATTTAAGGGTAAAAAAGGGTATCCCATCCCTCAACACTCTTGTATCTTAATGTGGGAAAACAAAAATAAGTACATACTCAAATTGATAAATATGATAATAGGAAGGCCTCAGTCTCTGTAAATGTCAACTGTGTGCTAAAAATGCAGAATTCTTATTTAAGAAAGCAATCAGGAACCATAGGATTCTAGAAGTGGAATATGACTACTATTGTTGATTTAGAAGTAGCACGGTAGTTAGAGAAGGTGACATTCTGGCTCTGCCATTTCATGGCTATGAGATTGAGCAAATAACTTCTCTGAACTCATTTTCTTCAGTGTGAAAATTTATCCTGTCTAATCATAGTGTTACCGGCCTTAATAGGCACTGAAAACAAATATCACTTTCCTTTTCTATCTCATGCCGTATGCTTACGAGAGAAACAGAAGTAAGAGGCGCCGGCATGTTTCTCAGGGCCTTGGTGGAATTTGGTGTGCTTCAGTCAGAGATGTCCAGATAAATTAACGGGCAATCAAAAGGAAAAAGAATAAACATTTAATAGAGAATCTGGGGAAAAAGCTTAAGAGACCAGTTATAATCATTATAGTTCAGTGTATTATCTTCTTAAAAATTGCTAAGTGATACCTAGAGTGCATGAGGCCCTGGATTCAATACCCTGCACAAATCAAAGATAAAATATTAAGAGATTAAATTTAAGGGTTTTCACCACCAAAAAATTATGTGTGAGCTAATACATATGTTAATTAGCCTGATGTGGTATATTCTACAATATATGCATACTGAGCACAATAAATATATACAATTTTTATTTGCCAATTCTAAATTAAAAAAGAATCTGGTCTGAGCTAAATCTTTGTTCCTATTACTAATTACTGTTGTGTAATAGTATTGATTGATGGAGAAATTATCATATCTAATTCCCTGATGATCAAATAATCTCATATCCCAAATACAGATAATGACTAAGGAAAAGCAATGTCTAGACAATCAAAGTGTGACTTAATTATGTCTCAGAAAAAAATGCCTGTGTTTGTTTGTGTGTGCATGCATGTGTGTTTTCTGAACAAAAATAAAATGCATGAATAATATGCATTTCTTGGCTTCCTTGCTTTGGAAAAGGACATCCTCAGGAGTGACTTTCTTTTGGTGAGTAGGAAAACATTTCAAATGATATTTTCTGTCCTTAAATTGATAACATTATTTGTATTTACAATGATCTCTTTGGTGGCACCATATTCTCTGGTGCTGTATCATTGTGGTCAAGTGATACTCCACGTTCCATGTTTGTGTTTCTATAGCAAGAACAATACGAAAGTACCATTGGATTCAAACTTCCCAGTTACCGAGCAGCTAAGAAACTATGGAAAGTCTGTGTAGAGCATCACACATTTTTCAGGTATTGTTCTCACTTAAGTGTTTTTCAAGGATAAATTATTTATACATGTTTCTATTTTAAGTCTGCTTTTGAAATTCCCTTCTTTGTGTGACTGGCACTTTTGTTTAGTTCCAGCAGAATCATCTTAGGAAGACAAAATGAATCCAGTTTTCGCCCTCTGGGTTGAAAGCATACCTCAACATTCCCAAAGCACCTTTCTTTGTGTGGTAGAAGGAGGAGAGAAATGGAGAATAGGAACCTGTGTTCACGAGGTGCTCTATGATTAACCTAACTGTAGCTAACAGTTCTGGGCTTGGCCTTCATTACTGCCCAGTCCCTTCACAGATATGTGTCCTTTACACATGTAACTTCCTTTTGGCAGTTCAGTTTCCTGTATCCATAAAATGATGAAAATATTACAGAAATATAGTGAAAACATTGCAGTGAAAACCATCAGGCCCTATCTATAGAAATACAAAACGATATTAATGTAAGCAACAACTAAATTACACTGATTGCTTTGAGACATGACATGGAACTGAAATAATGATTGCTTGATTGGAAATCTCCTCATAACTACAATTACACCTTGAAATTTTGAGAAAAAAATTTTATTGATTTTATTTTTCATTTTACAGTTTCAGAATGAGATAATTTCTATAATATGTGATTATTATGATTTTTCTCTCAGACTGACATCTACAGACACCATTCCCAAGAGCAAATTTCTTGCCCTGGGATCCAAATTTCGATATAGCGGCCGGACTCAAGCTCAGACCAGGCAAGCTAGTGCTCTAATAGACAGGCCTGCCCCACACTTTGAGCGCACAGCAAGCAAACGGGCATCCCGGAGTCTTGATGGAGGTTTGTATTGAATATTAATGATATCTCATGATCCTAGTTCTTTAGAGAGAGATACAGTTACCTATAAGAGAATCAAATTATCTCAGATGCACAAAAATTCTTAGGGGTAAAATGGAAGATAGCATACTAATTGTCTAATTCAGTGGATAAATTAAGAGAAGGAGAACTGAGATTCAGAGAGAATAGTGACTAGATCAAGATTCCACTGCTAGGTAGTGATGTATGAGGTAGCATTAGAATTAGAATTAGAAATCAATCTCTCTCTCTCTCTCTCTGGTTTTTTTTTTTTTTGTTTTTTGTTTTTTACTTTGTCCACCTATGTATTTTCTGCTTCCTGTGTGCCAGGTACTGTTGTAGTCACAGGGGATACAGCTATGGACACCACAATCATGGTCTCTGCCTTCATGGAACTTTCATTGTATGGATAGAAACAGAAAGGAAGAAAACAAAATAATCTCAGGTAGCAATGAGTGCTATAAAGAAAATAAAGCAGGGGAATAGAGCAGAGTGTGTGAGGACAGGGAAGATTGAGGACCTGTTTCAGATTGGACAGTCCAATCTAAATGTAGAAGGTTCCCCTAAAGAATGTCATTTGAGTTGAAACCTGAATTATGAGAAGTAGTCAGCCAACCCAAAATCTGGGGAAAGAGCATTCCAGAAAAAGGAGAGGCTAGTACAAAGTCCTTGAAAGTAGGAATGAGGTTGGTGTGCGTCTAGATCAGTGCTATCCTGCAGAACTTTCTTTACTGATGAAAATTCTGTTCAACTTTCTGTTGCTGTGACAAAATACCCGACAAAGGAGGTAGGATTTATTTTGGCTCAGGTTTCAGTTCAAGGTTTGCTGGCTCCGTTGCTTTGGGCCTGAGGTAAGGCAGGCTGTCATGGTGAGAGTGTGTGGCCCCGCTCACCTCATGGCAGCTAGGAGCAGAGAGAAGGGGCCCTGGGATAAAATATAACCTTCAAAGGCATGCCCCCAGGGACTGGCCTCTTCCAACCTAGGCCCTGTATCCCATGAGTGCCAACCAGCTGGAAACCAGACCTTCAAATCCTGGGCCTATAGGGGAGATCTTCTATTTTGTGATGTCCAATTCAGAGCCAATAACTATATGTGACTATTAAGAACTTGAACTGTGGCTATGCAACGGAAGAATCGAATTTTACTTAGGTATAAATTTAAGTTGCCACATGTGGTTGGTAGCTGTCGTTTTGGAAGCACAGGTGTAGATCCCAGTAAAGGAAGGGGAGAGGAATAGAAGGTAAGAAGAGTCAGGAAAGTCACCATGGGCCAGTGTATGGCTTTGGAGGCCACCGTAAGGACTTTAGATTTTATTTTACTTGAAGCAGGAAGCTATCGGAGGGAGTGTTAGAATCTGACTTCCATTTTAACAAGATTACTCTAACTGCGGGGTGAGAACTCCACAGAAGTTAGGGTAGAACCAGAAGCAGGGGGAATGCTGATGTAGGATGGTAGGTGTGTGAAGATGACAGCTTGGACCTGGAACTGGGAACAGAAACAGAGAAAAGTGGTCAGGGATACTGGAGATGGTAAGGAAAAGAAAATCAGGTTTTATTCCTGGGCTTGATCATTTTATGGAATGGGGCATGCTGGGAGAGCAGCAGAGTTGGGGATGTAGAAAATCAGGATTTCTGGTTTGGATAGTCATTTCATCTTCGTGTCTTTGCCACATTCAGCTGACACCCCCAGGCATCTCTTTCCTTGTCCAGTAAGTCACCTTGTCCAATATTTTCTATTTTCATATTTTCATAAACAAAAATCTACCTGGAATCTGGTTTTATTTGATCACTTTGTTGCTAGCTAGGATATCCAATGTAATGCTGAATAAAAGTGATAATGATCAGCATCCTTGTCTCGTTCTCAATCTCGGGGACGAAGCTTCGGTATTTCATCACTGAGTGTGATGTTTGCTCTAGGTTTTGAGTAGCTACACTTTATCAGATAAGGAAGTTTTCTTTTATTCCTAGTTTTCTAGGAATTAGTATTGACTTTTACCAAATACTTTTTACTTACTTGATTGATATAATAAAGTGATTTTTTTCCCTTTTTATGTTCTGTGTGGATTGCCTTGTTGACTTCCACTTCTTAAACCCACCAGGCACTCTTGGATTAAACTCAATGTGAGCATGATATGGGTTTTTTTGTTTTGTTTTGTTTGCAGTACTGGGGATTGAACCCTGGGCCCTGTGGCCTCACAAGCACTCTACCAACTGAGCTATATCCCCAACCCATATGATATGGTTTTTATATAATTTTAGAATTTTTGCAACTGCCATCAGCTTTCCATAACTTCAGGTTCTGCATCTATGAAAATATTTTGAAAAAAAAAAAAAACAAAAAACACAACCTTCTGTCTATGCTGATTGTGTACAGATTTTTTCCTTATTAGTCCATAAACAATACTGTATATATTACATAGTACTTACATTGTATTGTGTATTTTTAAAAAGTAGACATAATAACTTTATTTTTTTTAAATGTGGTGCTGAGGATTGAACCCAGTGCCTCACATGTGCTAGGCTAGCACTCTACCACTGAGCCACAACCCCAGCCCTGTATTATGTATTTTAAGTAATGTAGAGATGATTTAAAGAATATGGGGGGAGGTGAGGGCTGGTATCGTGACTCACTGGTAGAGCATTTGCCTAGCATGTGTGAGGCACTGAGTTCAATTCTTAGCACCACTATTAATAAATAAAATAAACCCCATTGATAATAAAAAATATTTAAAAAAAAGAACATGGGGGAAATGTGTGTAGGTTACATGCAAATAACTAGGCCATTTTAAGGGACTTGAGCTCCTTAAATTTTTGTGTCTAAGGAAAGTCCTGGAACCAATTTCACATGGATATTAAGGGCCAACTGTAGTTTCATAAGAGAAATGGACCTATAATTTTCCTTTCTTGTAATGCTATGATCAGGTTTTAATATCACTTTTATGCTGGCCTCATAAATAAGCTGAGAAGGATTCCCACTTTTCCTCTTCTCTGGAAGAGTTTGTGTAAGATTGGTGTTATTTCTTCCTTAATATTTGGAAGAATTCACCAATGAAGCCATCTAGTCTTAGAGATCTCTGTGTGGGAAGGTTCTTTACTTATAGACTTAGTGTGTCTTTGTTAGATAAGGTATTTTTATGATGTTCTGGTTCTTATTTCAGTTTTGGTAAATTGTGTTTTTCTAGGAATTGTCCATTCTATCTAATTTATTGTCATGAAGTTGGGTATCTTTAATATCTGTATGACCTACAGCTGTGCTCCCTTTTGCATTCCTCATATTAGTAAATTGTATTCCTTTTTTATTTTTCTTGCAGAGTCTTGATAGAGATCTTTTAATTTTGTTATTTTGTTAATATTGTCAAAGAACCAACTTTGGGTTTTACTTCAGATGTGTATTTTTTAGTCTAATATATGCCAGTTCTTATCCTTATTATTTGCTTTCCATTTTCATTGAGCGGTTCTTTCTCTAATCTATTGAAATACTTGTCCATTGACATTCGTTGTTCTTACAGTCTAACCTTAGAATCTAAAGTGACTTGTCTAAGGTCACAAAGATAGATGGAACTGAAAGCAGAAGCTAGGACTGTTCTCCCAGATGTGTGCTTTTACTCTTTTCACCGTGGTGGCTTCTTCTTTTTTTTTTTTTTTTTTAAAGAAAGGAGAAAGTTAGTAGTTGTTAACAGTCAGTATTCATTAAACATTCAGTATGTTATGGGCATTATTTTAAGCACTTTACATATCTTTTAAGTATCTGAATTGCATATAAACAGAGTAGAGAAAAATTCTATAGTTCTATTTTCATCTGTATTCTTTTCCACTGTGCTATCTTTATATAAGAACTGGAAACTGGAAACTATTTTGGAACTACTTTCCCCACCTTTTCCTAGGTCCTTCTCCATCTTCCTTAAAAGAGAAACTTTTTCCAATTGGGCCTACCCTCCTTTAAAAAAAAAAAAAATGTAATCCTCTGTACTAGAAACAATGTATTAGGGAAGCTTTCAGAAGAACTGCTTTATGAGGAGCCTCACTTTGGTGATACAAATGAGCATTCTTTCTCTTAGGTTTTGTCTGGTGCTCAGAGCATCTGCTTCACCAGCTGGAGAACAAGACTGGTTCAGATCCCTGTTTTAAGATAGTGTATTAAGTCACAAGGATAGCTAATAATGTAGCAAGGATTTTTGTTGCACTTTTTGCTTTTCCAATCATTTCCATGTATTCCTATTTAATATTAGCAACACAGTGAACACGAAGTATTTAGGAATTCTTGTATTAATCATGAGAAAACTGGAGCACCGAAACATGGTGTAACTTACTAGGGTCACACCACCGGGTAGTTCATCCATTCTTGCCAGGTGGTACTTGCCAGGGAAGTACATCCTTGTCATCTTTGGAGCTTTACTATAAAATATGTGTCCAGGCCCCTCTGTTGGATGACCAGTCTATTTGCAGTCGACCTGCGTATCAGCTGGTTTTTTCTTTGTTGTTCAGGATCCACAGATGATTCATGTGGGGCTCTCTGATAATGGAACCATTGATCCCCTGTACACCTGCTGAACCTGTACCACACTGGCAGAAATTGTGCCAGCAGGTAGCAGCTAGAATCTTCCATTTATTCAATGTGATGATTTTGAGTTTTACTCTTTACTGCTCTGTTATATGACCGAGTTTCTATTGTTCTCAGCCAAGAGCAATATAATAAATGAAGTTAGTGGGTCTGTAAGAGCATCGCCACTGTACTTTTGTCTAGACCTTTAGAAATGGGAGCTACTGAATATTTAATGTTAAGGGTTTTCTATTTGTGCACCAAAATCTTGTAATAGCTGACAAATTAATAAAATGGAAGAACCAGAACATCTTTTTTCCCTCCAGTGCTGGGGATGGAACCTAGGACCTTACACATGCTGGGCAAGAACTTTACCACTAAACTGTATCCCCAGTCACACTCCAAGACGTCTTAAAAATAAATCACTACTCCAACACTGTGAATATACTAAAAAACATTGAATTATATTGAGTGAATTCTATAATATGTGAATTATATCTCAATAAAGCTGTTTAAAAAAAATCACCACTATGATATTTCATCACGATCTATAGTTGGCAGTCTCCTTCTTGAGAAAATGAAAGAAGTTTGCCTCTCTTCAGGACTCTCAGGTGGTATCTTTCCTTTGAATTTCACGTCAGTATGTGTATAGTTTTTGCCCAACTTACTCTTGAAACATTAACCTATAACAAAAGAATATAAGGACTTAAGTATAATGTTGGAAGTTATTAATATTTAGAGTTCATAAAATGTTTGTAGCCATTCAGTATCCCTTCCCCAACTATCCCATAGAATTAATATTTTCCACATTTTATAAATGTTAATACTGAGGTTTGGAAAATCAAGCTCCTTGCCCTAGGCCACACCACAGGGTGTGACCGTCGTGAGTTTGGGCTGAAGACTTGTGAGTTAGCCCCTGCTCTGCCCCACTGCCTTTCACCATCAGTGCTGTTCGTTGTATCCTGCTATTTTTCCAGTCTCTGAACTGTTTCCACCTCTTTCTCACCATCAGGTTTTACGTTTGTACCTATCCTTCCACGTACAATGCAGACTTCCAAAGCTAGGAATGCTGAAAGACAAATCATTTGGCTCTGCAATATTAGTATTGGATTAAAACCAAATTCAAGTGGCAAAATAACACATGGTGAAAGCATGGGCTATGTTTCTGTGATGCCAAGCAGAGTTGAATTAATTCTTTGAGAGGAGGTGTGAATACACATGTATAATGATACTTCAACACAACTGTGAGCAAAATATTTTGTCACATTCTTCTGTTTTGTTACGCTTGGTCTGCCATCTGCCATTCTTGCATTAACTGGCTTAGAGCACCCATGAGTATCAGAGACTTGCAAGAGGCCACAGGTTTTTCATTGAGTAATAAGCATCTCTTTCTTGGTGTATTTAGGAAGTAGTTGTAAATTTCAATTTATTAATTCATTCTGGTTTAAGGAATTCCTTTGTTTTACTTAATTTTTGCATCTTATAAATCTAAATGTATCAAAATAGATTATGTTCAGTCTAATCAGTCTAAAAAGGAAAGAAAATGTGTAATAAATATTTTTAAGATTTCCATGAAAAATAAAATTAAAAAGTCTTAGTATAAGAAAGGATAATGATGTTATTTGAATATTAAATCATAGCTGGGCTCAGTAGTGCATGCCTGTAATCCCAGCTACTTAGGCTGAAACAAGAGAATCTCAAAATAAAATTTAATAAAGGACTAGGGATGCAGCTCAGTGGTAGAGCACTTGCCCAGCATGTGAGAGGCCCTGGGTTCAATCCCCAGTACTGCAAAAGAAAAAAAAAAAAAAGATTAAATCATGTGGACAAATACCTTCATTCCTAGACAATGTCCGATTAGTAGGCTTACTGTAACACTTGCAGATATTTTGTTTTAATCCCTGAAAGAATGAAGATAAAAACCACAAATAGTGTATGAGTGATTGTTTATTTCTTTTCTCTCTTCTCTCTCTTTCTTTTTTTTGGTGGTACTGGGGATCAAACCAGGGCCTCCTGCATGCAGGCTGGCAAGTGCTGTACCATAAATCTACATCCGCAGCCCAAGTGACTGTTCTGAAGTATGTTATCTAAAACTTAGCCAGAGTCCAAACCAAAACAACAGAAAGATCAAGCTTTTGTCATTAGCCTATAGTGTTTATTCTCTCTAGAATAATCCATACAGCCTTTTCCCTAAATCAAGGTTTCTCAACCTCAGCAACCTTGGCCTCTCTACACTAGATGTCAGTACCTCCTTTCTTTGCTCTCCCCAGTTGTAACAACCTAAAATGTCTTCAGACATTGCCAGATGTTCACTGGGCACAAAATCGCCCCTAGTTGAGAGCCGCTGCTCTGAATATTTTAGAGAATAGGATTTATAATACATTTTGATAGGACTCTGGGATGGGATAGGAAAGAACTCAGAAGGGGTTTGTTTTGTTTTTATGACTGAAGGCCAAATATTTTGAATTAATATTATTTTAGTCAAACTTTTATTATTAAAAGGGAAAGCATCTAGTTCAAAGAGTTGCCCTTACAACCATCAAAAATTAGTACATGTCTTATCAGAAGAGCCATTTCTCAAGTGGTTTTGTGATCATTGCAAGGAGGCTTCACAGAAAAAACTAGATACAATATTTTTTTCTTAGAATACAGTTTTAGGTTCCTGAAACTACCTAAAAATAAACAGTCTTGGGGCTGGGATTATAGCTCAGTTGGTAGAGTGCTTTCCTTGCAAGCACAAGGCCCTGGGTTCAATCCCCAGCACCACAATAAATAAATAAATAAATAAAATAAACAGTCTTTATTTTTAAAAGACTTCATAGAAGAAGCTAGACTTAATTATCCTTTTCCCCCCCTCCATAGACAACATTGAAGATTAATCGGTTTTCCATTTCTTTTCTTCATCTTTTTCCCTCCTGAATTTAGCTTTTATGAAACATGACTATTAACACATTTGAGCATTTTTGTCAAGGGTACCTTTAGCTACCTTGTTGCCATCAGAACACTAATAATGTTTTGCCTTCTGTGTGATAGGCCACTGGACTGTAACCTTCACGTGTGACATGAATGCAGAGTTACTTTGTCTGGTGTCTTTAAAGTGGTACAGTGACTCTTGCCTTCACTTATTCTCCCTTTCTCCCCTTCTCACATAGCAGCAGCTGCTGATTCAGCAGACCGAAGTCCTCGGCCCACCTCTGCACCAGCCATTGCTCAGAGTCAGGTCACGGAGGGCGACGTCCCAGGGGCATCTGCCAAAAAAACACAGAAGGAAACAGTGAAGGTTGAAGTGAAAAGAGAAGAGGAGCCAGCTGAGCAAGCTGAGCCTGAGCCCACAGAATCATGGAAGGTACGTCAAATCCATATATCCAGCTAATTCACTTTCTGGTTTAGATGTCTTAACTCCTTAACCAGGAAAGATTTCAAAGAAACCAAGTCTCATACTATCCCAAGAAAGTTATTTCTTCCTCGTTCTTTCTGAAAGACGTCATCTTTCGTGAACCTATGACATATTTTCCTAGAATTATGGTATTAAGACTGTAAACTATCCCAGAAGTTTTCAGGTGACCCATACCTTGACCCAACCTAATATTAGAAAATTGGGATTATAAAACATACCAGCATAGTTGATTGCTTTTAAAAATAATTTTTGCTCAATCAGAGGGAATCTCCACCTTGCTTAAGAGTGAGCTCTGCTATTGTAATTAAAATGTAATTTGATTTCCTAAGATGGATGTATGTACAACATTTCAAAAGACTGGGTATTACAGAAAGCACATTTATGTGGTTGTTTAAATTGTAAGTAGCTTTACAAGAAGGGGAACACCCATTATGTGGGAGAGTTTAGGCTGCTAGTTGCTTCAATTCTGAGTTGATTGTACCCACAGTCACTGCACCAAGTTGAAAAATCACCCCATTAGAAGTAATAGTTACTGGGCTTTTTAAAAATATGCATGTTTATAAGCTTTTTAAACATATTTAAGCAGTGATAAAGTTGAGGTGCTAGTTCAGGTTTATAAAATTAAATATAGATCTCACTGTTGCTAACAAGAATTATAAGAAGCAGTCTCATAAGAAAAATGTCATTCATAAGAAGACATTTATATAAAAAATTACATGTATATAAAAATTACATTTTTATATATTGTTAAGAAATTTAAAATGTAAGATTTGAGTAACTGCCCTCACCTTAGCAAATGGATTAATCCTGTTCTTGTGGAGCCAGATCAATATCTAGTTTATCTATAGAATAGTGGGGAATCTGGTTCTGTTTTAACTATATTTAAAAAAAAAAAAAAACTTAAATATGACATACAGTTTTACTGTTCTTTTGAGACTTTCTTGAGTTCAAAGAGAATAAAAGCTTGAGTGAAGGGTGAGTGTTGGCATTTTCATAACTATCCAAATGTCCATGACATTGGCCATCAGGTTCCATGTAAACAGTGTTTTTATAATGTTAGCCTACCTGTTCAAGTTTTAATGTTAGGGCATATCACCTGGCACTGTTCTCTCTGCCTCTGTTCTTATTCTAACTAGAACATGTTGGGTTGGGTCTGGTCAGGGGAGTCTTCCATCTGGCTAACAGTCCTCTGGCTCTCTGCTGACTTGCTTGTTCTTCTTTTGTCTATAAGACAGACACAGTTATCTTTAAAAATAGGTTTCCTTTGTAAAGGATCTGATATCATAAAGATATATGGAAGATCAGTGGAGAAGAAGGGACAGTGAAGGGGAGGAAATGTGGAAGAAATTTAACAAAATCACGCTATGTACCCAGGTACCACAGGGAAATTCACCCTTGTGTATATGTAGAAAGCACCAATCAAAAATAAATAAACAGGGCTGGGGTTGTGGCTCAGTGGTAGGGCACTTACCTGGCATGTGTGAGGCACTGGGTTTGATTCTCAGCACCACATGAAAAAGTTAATAAAGATATTGTGTCCATCTACAGCTAAAAATATTTTAAAATAAATAAACAAATGAGTGAAAGGAAGATAGTGGAGGAAGCAAAAAAAAAAAAAAAAAAGGGAAGGGAAGTGGGGGGGAACAGGAACTGAAATGTAGTAAATGAAATTCCATGCGTATATGACTTTGTCAAAATGAAGCCAACTACTATGCATAACTATAATGCTTTAATTTTTAAAAAAGAATATTAAAAAAATTGGTTCCTGTTGCTCTTGGGACCTCAGCAAAATGACAAAACACTCCATGGTATATTCATTTAAGTGCTAAAGTTTGGGGGAGCAGAGAGGGGATATTCTTTCAACTTAATTGTGTGTAAATTTGTGTTTCAAAATACTTGTGTTGAATGTTGAAATGAAACTAAAATCACCTCTGATCACCTCTGTAGTACTCCTGGCAGAATCAAGGGTGAATCTGAGCTGATTTTATTTGTAGCAGTTAGAAAATAATTATGACAGTTACTTGAAGCTATACATATTATATAAAGCAACAGTAGTAATAAAGTAACTTGATATTTGTGAAATTGTCATTATCTAACACTAGTTTGTTGCCAGACAGGAATAGCTTTTTGTTGCTACTTGGTCTTGATGTTTTTTTTTTTTTTTTTTAGTTTATTCATTTAATTTTTTTTTTTATTAGTTGTCAATGGACCTTTATTTTATTTATTTATGTGCTGAGAACTGAACCCAGTACCTCACACATACTAGGCAAGCACTCCACCAGCCCCTCGATTCTTTTTTGTTGTTGCCCAGGCTAGCCTAAAACTCCTGGGCTCAAGTTGATCCTTCTGCTTCAGCCTCCTGAGTAGCTGGGACTGCAGGTTGCACCACTGCGCCCAGCTTTTTTACTTCAATGCTTAAACTAAAGTAGGAACTCTCAATTTCCTGCTATTGGATTGCTGAGGACACAAAAAGATATTTAACCAAGGAATTTATGCTTTATAAAACAATTAATACTGCTGCTTGCCAAGTGTACATAACTCTAATGATATTGTCTTCATTTTATAGTAAGAAAATTTCCAGTTCAGACAGGTGAAATAACTTTTAATAGCCACAGAGCAAGTATGCTGGAATTCAGAGTAGAAAGGATCCAATTGTTAATTACCTCTGGTAATTCAAAGTGCTATAGCTGGTTACTTAGGATTTGATAGTGTTTCAAAACTTGGTATTCTTATGATTTTTACATCCAGTCCTAGAGAAAGTAGCAGAGTGACATTGTACTCCAGGGTAATGCTGCCTAGCATGATTTAAGAGAGTATATAAAAACCACAGGTTGATATGGTTCTGTAAAGAACTTAATGATACACTGCTGGGCTCTGTGGTACACACCCATAGTCCCAGCTAGTCAAGGAGGCAGGAAGATAGAAAATTTGAGGCCACCCTGGACACTTTGCAAGGTCCTTTCTAAAAAATAATAATAAAGGGCATACTGTGTAGCTCAGGTGGAGCATCCCTGGGTTCAACCCCCAGAATTGGAAAAAAAAAAAAAAAAAAGAATTTAATGATACAAAGTGATTAAAAACAATCCACTTTCTAATTTTGAAATATCCAATGTTTTAGGCATTGCTTACTCTATTGTGTTTCCTCTTAACAGCATGTCTGTTTTTTTAATAAGTACTTCATTTTCTGTGTATAAAATAATTGTTACTAAAGGTATTTCCAAGCTACACTGGAGACCTTCACTATTCTTTTCACTATTGAGGATGAATCTTGCCCTTCCCCAAACGCATGGGCTGTAACCCCTAGAGAGGAGACGGGGAGTGTTGAGTGCTGCTGGGCCTGCACGTGTTATTTATAAAATGACCCTGGAGTAATTGCATGTGTCAGTTACAGTTTGGACAGTTTATCTTGATGTTTCGTGGTGTAATAAACTGAAGAGTGAAATTGACTCCTGAAACACATTGATCAACTAACAAAATCCCTCCTATTTACCTGTTTGATATTGTTATTACATGTGTTTTAACTATAAAAAATTTATTTCTATCATGTATCAAATGATATCTTCATTTGTAAATTTATTTAAAAATGTTATTTAAAGTACTTCCAGATCATAAAAAAAAGGCAAGACAATAACATGACTGTAGTGTTAAATGAACTGAAGTTATTTTTAGTGAGTAGGTTTTTTTTAAAATAGTACAAAAAAATGTGTTCTTCATTGATAGGGGGCGTCCCTGAATTTTCTGCTTGGGTAATATGGTTGTCCACCTGGCCTGGGCAGCCTTGCATCTGTGGTGGTGAGTTGACACGTCACCACCGCAGGAAGGCTTGCCCTCCGACACCCACCCTGAGACTGCATGGTCCTGTTTCTAACCAGCTTAACGATGTGGTTTATTTGGAAACAACGCTATTCATAGAAAGCTACTAACCTATGATGTTTTTTACCACTTTATTTCTTAAATGTAGGTGGAAAAAACCCACATCGAGGTCACAGTACCCACCTCAAATGGTGACCAAACACAGGTTTGTGCCAACAGGCCACTCGTTCCTTTGTCCCTCCACTCCCTCAGTGTTTTCTTCTCCCTCACTCCCTTCTCCTTAAACGTAAAATAGATCGACAGTTCAAACTTCAGAGCCAATATTTTCTCATTTTTTTTTTCTTTTTTGAATTATGGCAAAACAGAAGCTTGCAGAAAAAACTGAAGATCTGATAAGAATGAGGAAGGTTAGCCATTTTTCACTTTCACAAAGCTACATTGCCCTTTCACCCATGCTGGTGTACAATGCGTTAAAAAGACAGTGATCCGTTCTTTTCATTGATTTCTCTTAATCAGAAGTTACTTTAAAAGAAAAAAAAAAAAAAAAAGACAGATATAGCCTGGTGTGGTGGGCACGCCTGTAATCCCAGTGGTTTAGGATGCTGAGACAGGAGGGTCACAAGTTCGAGGTCAGCCTCAGCAACTTAGTGAGGCCCTAAACAACTTAGTGATATCTTTTCTCAAAATGCAAAATTAAAAGGGCACACACCCATCAAAGAAATTATAATCTTATACTGTTTAGTTAAAGATTTTGTTGGTCCAGTGGGGTGGTACACACCTGTAGTCCCAGCTACTTATAAAGCTGAGGCAGGAATATGGTAAATTCAAGGCCAGCCTGAGCAATTTAGAAAGACCTGTCTGAAAGTAAAAAGGGGTATGGATGTGGCTCAGTGGTAGAATGCTACTGGGTTCAATCCCCAGTGTCAGGGGAAAATTTTTTTGTTCAACTTAAAATATCTTTTTTCTTAACAAAATGAGATAATCGGTGAGGGTCAGACCTATCTTTTATATTCAAACATTGTAAGAACTGTTGCACAGTGGCATCACCTTCTTGGAATCATTTATGATGTTTTATACACATTTATCATGATAACCATCATAGCAGTGGCTCCCAGTGTTGTTAGTAGCTATGTTTATTGTGTGCCTCATTCCTCCCAGCTGCAGAGTGGGATGAATCAGTTCTTAATGTATTTATTGGCTGATTAGGTATAAAATGCCCTTAGATCTTATTTACAAAAGGTATTAGAGATCTAGATGCTATAGTATAACTAAGGATGAAATGCCTCCAAAAAGCTATATAATGTTTTTAAATTATTTCTCCACTCTATAGTACCTGGAATTCGAAAGCTTTTCAAAGTCATATATTGTTTTAGGGTAACATTCAAACTGTTCAGTTTCAAAAATGAACATGTAACAGCTTATTACATAAGAAGCCAATGAAGCCAGGAGCACTGTCTATTTAAATAACATCTTCACGGTCTTTCATCATTCATCAATGAGGTCATCTGTTTTCCAGCGGTAATCATGTTCTCTGTGTGTCCTTGTGGTTCTGTGACCATTTCATGTTGGCATATGCTGCACTGCGGACATTTAATTTACGTATTTTTTGGTTTGCCAATTTGCAGTTTTTTCCTGCAAGAACAACTTTTTAATTTTTTATGCTTTTCTGTTTTCCCCCCTTTCATTTTCACAGAAAAAGAGAGAGAGACTAGATGGTGAAAACATTTATATCAGACATAGCAATTTAATGTTGGAGGTTTGTATGAACTTGAAGCTTATTTCAGTTGGTTGCCTGGAACCTTCTGCATTCTTTACTCATCCCCTTTTCTTCATTCTGTGCTGCATTTGGTTTTGCATGCCATTGCATGAAGTGATTTTAGGTTTAAAATGCTTTTGCATGTTGGTAAACATGAAGATACGCAACCATCTCTCCTGATTATTTTTAGTTTCCATCTCTCATACTATCTGAAAAAAAAATATATGATTGGAACTACCTCGAGTAGTCATGGTTCCGTTGTTTTACCCATTTCAGAAAGTTCCACCTCACTGCTTAAAGTTCCCTGAATTTTCCAAGAGTATAAACTTCAACATGTGACAAGAAACAAATTGCAGTTTTCATTTTCTGAACCGAGAAAGTATGAAAAAATAGGAAAAATTATCACAATTCAGAATGGACTTGAAATATTGGGAATGTAGCTCAGTGGCAGTAAAATATAAGAAAGCCAGAAGGGAGCCTAACATTTTATGAGTAGTTATTATAAGATGAAAACAAGGCGAGGATCGTGGGATTTTTATTTTAAAGATGTGAAAACCGAAGCTTAGAGAAGTGAAGTCTCAGAGCTGATAAATTGGAAAAGATAGGATTCGAATTTGGAGTTATATAACTACTAAACTGCACTGTTTAATTCCTGTCTGCTACAGGAATTGTAAGGTCATTTTCCCATATATTCAACATTGGCCAGATATTTACCAGACCTGTATTATTATACTTTATCTAGTTTTGGGCTCCACATTGGATAGGAAAATGTAAAACCAATTAGGTTAAGGGAAGTTTATGAGAAAAATTAGAAAACTGGAATTGTTCCATGTGGAAAAGGCTGAAATCAAGTTAGTTTGTACTTCAGAAAAACTCCTGTATAGAAACTCATGACCAGATTATTTTACAGCTCCACTCAGGGCAGAACCATAAGAAATGGGTATGGGCTGGGGAGATAGCTCCGTTGGTAGAGTGCTTGGGTTTAATCCACAGCACAGCAAAAAAACAAAAAAACATGATTCCTGTCTTCAGCTTATAATGTATAAACTGAGGAGGAGTGAAACAAAAAGTTAGTAAACAAATAGCAATAAAATGATTATAAGTTACTGTAGCATCTGTATAGGAAATAAACAGTATGCTATGCTAATAGGAGATCTACTCTAGGTATAGTGGACAGGGAAGATCTCTCTGAGGAGATCATATTTTAATTGGGACCCAAAAGATGAACAAACATTAAAGGTAAATATTATTAAACTGGAAGTTTGAAGTAACTTTAGAAGATGGATCTCTGGTTCAATATATGGCCTCTAATAATTACTTAACCTCATCTCATTTTTTGTCAATAACTATCTTTTGAGCACCTGCTTTTTATAAGGTACTTTGATAAAAGTAATAAAATTATGGTCAACCTTCATTCAACATAGACTGTGTGGTGGGCACAGTACTAAGTGCTTTACACACATTTGTCTCTTACAACGTGAGTTTTTCCAAGGCTGGACTCTTGGATATTTCAGATTTGGAAACCAGATCACTTTGTTTTAGCCCATATCTGAGACGAGACCTGAAACATTGCTTCTGAGATTGGGAAGGATAATAGATGTTATTTGCTGTCCTTTGCTTGACAATGGGACAGCTCCAGACTCTCAACATATTTCTTGACTAGTCCATCATCAGTGCTGCTTCTTACCTGGAACCTACAGTACCAATCATATATTTGTCATCTGTCTCATCAGGTGTGTTGTGGCTTCTGAGACTCATGAAGGCCCTGTGTGTGGTGTGCTTTTTCTCCTGACATTTCACTGACAGCCACAAGAGGGGATTTCTAAACAAGTGTGTGTTTGAGAATTAAAACTACTAACTGACTTTGGAGAACATTTTATATTTAATGAAATGTTTGGTTTGATTGCTACTAAAATTATACGATGATAGGCATCAAAAATTGTCTAACCTCAACACAGCCAAAATAGTTTGACTGACCATCATTCTTTAGTTATTGTAAAAAGTGCCTCCCCCACAAGGAAGTTCTCTCAAGTTATCTGTCGCCCTAGCAGTTTTTTTTTTTTTTTTTTTTTAAAGCATCCCTCTTCCCCCTCCCTTCTCCCACCCTACCCCCACTAATGCTTTGTTCTGGCACAAATAAGGTCGAGTTCATTTTTAGATCTACCGCCTCCTCCTCCATCTCCCAGAGAGAACCTGTAGCAAATATCTATGACAGGTTCTATTTGGAACAGGTCCCTTTGAGATCTTAATTTTATACTCTGTGCCCCCACAGGTATTCAGCAAAGCCAGCTAAGAAGGATGGAGAAAGCTTCCTCAGAAGTTACTGGTCTTATCAAAAAATTTATTGTCTCAGGTTCCAAGGCAGTAACAAATCACCAGTCTTTCATATTAAGAGGCTAACTCAGAGAGCTGCGATTTTACCATAGCACCTCTTGCTCATTTTTATTTTGCGCCATTCACACTTTTAACCCCTCAAATGTGTTAAGTTGGTTTTGGCCTGAACAGATTTAATTTCTTGAGGGCCCGCTTTGGGCCCTCAAGAGCAGGGCCCAACGCGGAGCTTTGAGTAAACTTGTTTATGCTTTTCTTTAGCTAGTAAACACGATTTCCTTCCTTTCAGCTAGAACAAAAGTGCAAACTGTTGTTTCCCTCAGGGAAACCTGTATCCACATGATAGATTCCCATTTCATCCTGGTAAGCCAGAGATCACTCCATGGGGGAAGCTACAGGGTTGCCCTTTTTTTGTTTAGTTTTTTTGTTGTTGTTGTTGTTGTTTTTTTTTTTTTTGTTTTTTTTTGTTTTTGTTTTTTTTTTTACTCAAAGCAGATATACATGGGTCATTCTTATAAAAATAAGGGACTGGAGAATGAATTTTTTGAATGAACACTTCCAGAACCACAATTGTCGTCATGTGGACTGGGGATGTAGCTTGGTGGAGTGTCTGCCTGGCATGTTCGAGGCCCTGTGTATGATCCCCAGCACCCCAAAAGAAAACGTTTCCTTAGGACTGGGGATCTAGCACAGGGGTCCAGAGCACCCCTGCGTTCCAACCCCTGTACTATAAATAAACAAAAATTGTTTTCATGTGTCTCACTGATTCTTATTCCTATGCTATTTTGTCCTTTAATATTGCTTTTGAGAAAAGTTTTATTTAGTTGAAGCACATATTGCCCTCAGAAAAGCTTTTTAAAAACCAATTTTGATTTAATTTTTTTTTTTTTTTTTTTTTTTTTAGAATGAAGCTGTTTCCCACAGAGCCAAAAAAGAAGGACTAATCCAAAAATTCATAGAGCATATTAGGAGATATATTTAGCATTATACTTTTCTTGGATACAGAACTCCCCTGATACATAATAAACACAGGATTTTTTGTAGTCATCAAGTGATGGGCTCCAAATCTTGTGATCTCAAGCTCAAACTATTGAGTTTTTTTGGACAAAGAACATTGGAGTCTTCGTCTTCGATTTATATTTACCAGACTATTTTTGGTGAACTGTCCTTTTTGAAAGTTATTATATACTTATTTTTAAAATACATCTGAATATTCCTAGCCATGCTTTATTAACCTTAGTTTTGATCATTTCTTCCTGGAATATTCTCTTAAGAAAGAGCTTGCCTCTACCTCTAGTTGCCCAGTATCCAAATCTGCTGGAACAGTTGAATTATTTTAAATTGTCAAGGAGATATATAAGGTATTTGATAAACTCTTATTGTCCCCCTTCCAATCCATTGAAAGTTATTGGAAGAATGTTCCTTTTTGTGCGTGGGTGTGGTATTGGGGATTAACCCGGGACCTTGTGCGTGCCTGGCGGGTGCTCTTCCGCTGAGCTTACATCCTCAGCCCTGGAATGTCTCTATTTCACATCACACTAAGGATTGACGTGAAACTGTTAGAAACTGGAAACATGATATTCTTTGTAATATTCACAAAGAAGAAAAACTATTATGCTAAATACCCCTGGGTGATTTTTTAGCAGTAGTAACAATCAACTCTGGAGGCTTTAACTAGGAATTTTAGTAATAAATTCTTATATACAAAAAAGGCTATTCCTGTTTACCAAAAAGAATAAACAGGTTCTTAGTAGTAGAGCAGCAAAACTATCTCCATTAGAAATAGAAGGATATTATACCCTGGTAACTCACCAGGGCACAATTGTTAGTGTGAAGCGGAATCTTTCACCATGTCCTTCATTTTAACAATTTGTCCATTGCTATCTCCATCCTGCCTGAGCTGAGCCTAAATCATTTCTTATCAAGCTGAGGCTAGCTGAATTGTGGGATTATCTTCTTGGGATGAGGAGTTGGAGATCTGGTTTTACATCATGTTAGGAAGAAGAGTCATAAAATGAAGGAATGAACTCTTGGGGTTATATAATAGCTAAGAGCTGTCAGGTTGTGATGCTTCACTCCTTCTAAGAAAAGTACCTTGTTTAAAAAAAAAACAAGCAAATATACCATGTTGTATATTTACAATTTGAAAGTAATTTGTGGGTTAGTAACATCTATCCTGGATGTGGTGTGTTTTCTACCAGTGCCCGATCTCTCATGGGTTGCCTTAGGTGTATTTTTTGTCCCAATTATTTATTATTTTGCATCTTTATCCTCCCAACTGTAGGATTTAGACAAAAGTCAAGAAGAGATCAAAAAACATCATGCCAGCATTAGCGAGCTGAAAAAGAACTTCATGGAGTCTGTGCCAGAACCCCGGCCCAGTGAATGGGACAAACGTTTGTCTACTCATTCCCCCTTCCGAACTCTTAACATCAATGGGCAAATCCCCACAGGAGAAGGAGTGAGTACTTTGTCCAGATGACTGACTGTGAGAATGAATGGAGTGAAGGTTTTCATGTGTCAGTGGTCTGTATCTGAAAGTCTAGAGCTGAAATTTAGCTTCGGTTCCTCAACAATTCATTTTAGTTTTAAAGCATTCACAATCAGACGTGTCTTTTTTTTTTAAGTCATGAAGCCAACCCAGTTCAATTGTGGAAGTCATTTAGATTTACTAGTAGATGATTAGGCTCTGAGAACAGTCTCTACAGCTGCCTGCTTCTGGCTAGTGTGTGTTTATAAATTGACCATAAGCCAATAAAGCCTTGTTTATATTCAGAATGTGCCTTCCAAGACCAGAAAGTTTACTAAATTTAGTGAAGTCGAAATTGGAAAGGGATTTGCATTTTTTAAACTTTATTTGACCATTTGTACAACTTAAAAATGTCTGGTATGATTGCCCACAATTATATAATAAGCCAAAGAGAATGCAAAACACCATGTATCAATAATTGTGTTTCAATTTTAGAAGAACAACTGATGATTTATTTTATCTTTCTGAGTAACATCTAACTTTTAATATGCTTTATGAGAGTTTTAAACTGGGTGCTGTGGCACATGCTTGTAATCCCAGCAGCTCGGGAGGCTGAGGCAGGACGATCATGAGTTCAAAGCAGCCACAGCAAAAGCAAGGTGCTAAGCAACTGAGTGAGACCCTGTTTCTAAATAAAATACAAAATTTGGCTGGGGATGTGACTCAGTGGTTGAGTGCCCCTGAGTTCAATCCTTGGTACCAAACAAATAAACAAACAAAAACAAGCCAAGATAATCTTAATTGGAAGAGCCCAGAGATACAGTTCAGGGGATTTTCTTTCTCTGTTGTTATTGTTGTTACTTACTTTAGAACTCCTACACCTGAAAAAAAAAATGTATTTGTTTAATGAAAATATCTTGCAAATTACCTTCAGTATATCTCCAAGAACTCTTTATCTCCCGCCAGTACACATTAGGTATTTATATAAATAGACATAATGACTCAACGAGTGTCAAACTATTCTTAAATTATGTGCTTTCTCCCCCCACCAACAATGAGCAATTCTAATTAAGAACTGTAAATTTGTCCCAGTTAAAAACCTGGCATTCAGCAGGCTGGAGAATACTTGAATAATGAACAGTTAAGTAGAATCAGCAGAGATGATAGCACACTGGTGTTCCTACTTATTGTCCCCTCAGCCTCCGTTCCCTAATCTAAATGGACATTAGTTTCACATTCTACATCTAGAGCATGTTTCCTGAACTGGGACAATAACCCTGCTTTCTGGGTGAGACCACCACTATCAGTGTTTGATATTTCATTTGGATATGTCCCTAATAAGAATCATAAATGTCCAGCAGGAGTTGTGGCTTGATTTGATTGAAAGAGTCTGGCTAACTGAAGCCTAACTGATTTTGAACAAGAACACTTATCTTGTTGTGCCCCTTTTTATGGAGTAGATGATCTTTAATGTCCTTGTAACTCTAAAATTTTACAAATGAGAAAATATCTTGTTGTTACCTGACCTGCTAACCCTAGCTGCAAACCCAAACTGCATATTTTCTAGAAATTTTGTTTTTTACTCTGTATAAGTAGTAAAAGATGTTCAACTACTTTGAGAAAATAACTTGGTGCTATCTTCCATAAGGTTGGGTAAATCTGTATCAGTCTCCATTTCCAGAAAATATCTTAAATCTTTTAATAGAAACCCTTCAGAAATTATATTAGGACTGATTTTGGGAATGGCAATGTCATTCTGTGAACTTTAAAGAGGTGACATTTTGGGCGGGGGAGATAGCTTAGTCGGTAGAGTACTTGCCTTGCTGTAAGTACAAAGCCCTCGGTTCAATCCCCAGCACCCAAAAAAAAAAAAGGTGACTTTTTATAAACTAAATGAGATTCTTGAGGAATGCTTGAACAATTTTGGCTCTGTGCTTACATATATTTACCCCTCTAAATGAATAAGAATGGTATCGTGATGACTTTTATATTAGGATAATTCCACTTTCTGGAATATCTTTTTCTTTAATAATGAGGGTAGTATTTCTGTTCTCTGGGGTTCCCTCTTCCACCTTTGACAGCATGGTTGTTGCATTGCAAGGCAACTGAATTCTGTGTAATTTGTGTATGACCAGGTGAAGAAAACCTCTGTACTCCCCTCGGAAAGAAAGGTTGGTGGGCCAGAGGTAAAGCTGTTACAACTTATGCTTCTCAATCAGAACTTGCTCTTGTCATGGCACTAAGCAGAAAATCCCCCCACAAACTGAACAACAGCTGCTGGATTTTTTTTTTTTTTTTCTTTTGGCTCTTCCAGTAAATTCACACCCACAACCTTTGGCCTAACACATTACACTTCCACTGCTGCCCCATTCGCAGCTTTCAATTTGCTTATTTCGGCGCATGGCTGGTTGAAAAGCTGCATGAAGATGTAAATATGTATTCAGAGAGAAAATGAATTTAATTATACCCTGTTCTTTTTATGTTGTCTTTCTTCTCCCACTTTATTTTCTTTTAAAAATCATTATGATTTTGCATCCTTTCTTTTCCTTTTTTCTTTTTGCTGACCAGTCCCCTAGCTACTTTCTCCCTGATACATATCACTTAGGGGTGTGCAAAGAACCAGTGCTGAACTTCCAAACTGATCAGAGAAGGCTAGCCCAGCTGAAAGAACTTAGAGCCAAGTTTTTCCTTTCGTAGATAAGAACCATCTTGACTATGGACTGCAGAGTACAGAAATTGTTGGGGAGGAAATTTCTCAATTGGACAATTGGGGCAAAGAACTTTCCTTAAAATTGTCAAAAGTATTTGCTTCAACCTTCATGATATTCATTATTATTTTTAGTCATGATTCTTAGAGTGTGCAATTGTTGAGATCTTCTGGGTTTAAAATTTTTCTTTTTTTTGATTTTTTTTTGGTAGACTGCAGAAGTACGTTGTAAACTTTTATACTTTGCTTTTCTTTTGAAAATCTTTAAAATGTTTAAGACTTTTATTCCCTTGAGCAAAAGCTAATTATCATATTGAACAACTGCAGTTTTCTAAGACTATGTGAAGAGATATGAGGATCACTTCTTATATTCCACCATTTTATGTGTAATAAGAATAACTTTTCTCCTGTTAAGAAGAATACTTTCTTATTGGCATTGCTCAGTTCATTGGTGATTGGCAGTACCAAAGCAATGGAAAAATGGCCAAAATTTTTATGTGACTATCCTCAAAGGAGGACTAAATAATATAAGTAAGGAAAACTAGTGATTCCTTGAATTTGCAGGCATTCTAATATACATTTATTTAAACAATTATCTCTTAAACACCCTACTGTGTTATAGAAACTTTGCTAGGATAAATTGCCATAGTAAATCTCAAAGAGTGTCCAAAAGATCTTTCCAAATCCTTTGCACATCCCCAAGTATCATTTTTGAGCATTTTCCATCTGTCATTTTGTTCATCTTTCTCTGTCTTTCTTGATCTTCTACCGTGAAAGCAGACACAGGAACGTGCTCTGTTAGTACAGGATGAAGAGAAAATTAAAAAGCAAGAGAGATCTACAGAAAGAGCCTTACCCCAGCAAGAAAATGAAGATATTCTTCCCAAGGTTTCTATTCCAATCCCTGAGGATCACAAGTCTCTCAAAAAGTGCCACCTCTACTCTATTGCTTTTCCGTCTCCTCGTATTCCCTTCGTGATGTCTTTTCTCGTGGTCCTTGCATTAGCTGTTTGGTGGTTGGTCTTTCTGTGATCGGAAAACAGGGTGCTCATCTGAAATGTCAAGACTAAAACCATTGAACTTTTGTCTTTGACTTCAAATGTTTTATTGCCTATATGATGCCTCTGATAGTTCACTGTCCTAGGGAAGCTCTTGTGATCATTTTTTTGTCAATTAAATGTTACTTTGTAGAGTATATATCGTGGGATAAAAGGAGTAGCAATGGATTGCCCAAGCCAGCTTTTCTGCGCTGAAGTTAACAAATTTAAACAAATCAGATTTAAGCACATGGCAGGTTGGTACTTTTCCCCAAAGCTTTAACTCTTTTATCCTGCATGTTCTCACTGTCGGCTGTTGCTGTGTCCTCCTCACTGACGTCTCACGTGAACCAGGATACTCTCTAGAAACATTTGATGAGAACTTTCCCAGGCTCCTGTAGTCATTTGTGTGGCATGGGCTCTGTAATTTAAGAAAAAAAGAAAAAAAATTGACCTGCTAACCTTCCAAAAGCCTTAAAATGATCGAGTTTTAATCTATAAATCCATAACCACTCCTTTTCTTAGAGTATCAAGCCGGTATATACAAAGGCCTTTTCTGGAAAAGGGCTTTTGACATCCGTGGCCTTTTTATGAGTATTTCTGAGCTGTACAGGGACAGATGACTTTCTCCTGCTGGTGTATAGAAAAGATCTGCAGAGGCTACATGCTATCTTTTCATAAGCAGAGTGTTGACTTAGTTTAAAGAAAATGGTGCTGGTGCCCCTGGCCTCCAGCCAGGGCTGAATATCTCAGACTACTCTACCTATCTTTAAAAGTCCTGGAATACAGATTTATTTCAGATCTGTACATAAACAAACTTTTCTCTGAATTAAAATACTGTGTTACTTCTTTGTAGCTTAAGTAATTACATTGCTATAGAAGCAATATTTAGCCATTATGATAAGCTTAACATATATATGTATAGATATACTTTGTTCTCCTAATTCACTTCAGACCTATTTGTTCCTGTACTTGTGTTGAAATCAATTGTTTTTAATCACTGGCCTTGTGAGCTAAAGTTCTATTGTGACAAGGTATGTGTCTCCTGTTTGCATGTGGATTTATAAGGCTTCCCTGAAGTAAATACGAGCACTCTCTCCTCAGAACACAATGTGGATGCCTAACTTGTTTTTTTACCTCAATATTAATGAAACTTTGCATGTAGCTTGCTTTTTATGACACTGGAATGTACCAATATGGATGATTTGGTTAAAGTCTCAAATATTGTTTTGAACTTTGTGTTTATAGCATTATCAAACTGAGATTATTGCACTTGGTGTAACTTCTCAGTGCTTTTCAATTGATGAGACTTCTAAACAAGACTTTGATTTTGAAAAGTTGCACTCTTAGACCAAAAAAAGAGAGGAGTAAAGCCAAGAATCTTGTCCTTCAACATCCACAAGTATTATCTTATTGTCTCTAGGTACATGTGGACATAATTCCCTGCTATTTCTTGAAAACTGTTACTGTCATAATAGATATTTCCAAAAAGTGGGAAAAGAAGCAAGGACCAGGCAAGGTTAAAAAAAAAATCTGGTGTGCTTGTATATCTTTCATGTCACAAGCTATGTCTATTTATAACAAATATTTTATAAATAAGCATATTTATTGATTCATAATAAGAAAAGAGAGCTCTCAAATTAACCTGAAATACTGCAAAGCTATTTTCTAACACAAAGTTATAATCATGAGTACTCCCCTTTATTTGTGAAATAAGATATAAGGTCTTTGCTTAGGGAAATAACAAATGAAACTATAGCATTGGTTATATTATTAAGTCTTTTTTTTTTTTAAAAGAGAAATAATCTTAGAATTTTATTGATACTTTTATAACTGTTTCAGATTATATTTCCTGAAGTTCTAGTTTCATCCTTGTATGCAGCTTTTTATTAATTATTATTATAAACTTTACCCTGAATTTTGTTTCTTTTTGTATTGGAGTTATTTCAAGTTCATTAAAAGTCTAGTGTGAGCCAATAGTACTTTTCAGTTTTCTGAAGTACAGGAGTCCTCAGAGATTCTTATGGACAAAGAAAAAGCCATTTCTTCTGTAAATAGGTTAAGAATGGTTGAGAGGAGACTGGCCAAGCCCTTCTACTGGACAAAGCTGACTAATTCAGGCTCAAAAGATATGCCCATTGTAGTTATCACAGGAAAAGTATCAGACATTCCAGTTTTGTATCACCTAAAGTTAACGCTGCCAATATTTGTAACATGAAGCTATAAATAGTGTTGGCTGATTTCGCCCCGACATCATTCCATTCTCAGTACCAGAGGCGTTTCAATATAACTGGGTTGGCTTTTCCTTGATTCAGCTTCTTAATGGCAGGTCGAGATGTAAGGAACAACGTTGGGGCTGAGGTTATAGCTCGGTGGTAGAGCATTTGTCTGGGCTACCTGAGACCTGCCAATCCCTGACACTGCAAGCAGACAAACACAAAATTTGGATTAAATGCATCCATACAGACCAGTGTAAAGTGTTGGAATTTTGCCTTGGTTTTGCCATTAATCATTTCGGGGGGACTCCTAGAAGTTCATTTAACTAGTTGGTACCCAGATTTCCACCTAGTAATGTGGAGACAAACCTACCTCATAAGAATGAATTTATAACATGTTCCCGGAACCAGAGGCGCTGATTGTTTAATTCTTGATTTTTGAAGGACTAGAAAGATGGAAATTAAGAAACAAACAGGCATGTGTTAACTTCTTGGGACTTCCTAATTTGGTGGTAAGCAGTTAAATAGCTGTGGTTTTTTTTTTTTTTTTTTTTTTTGGTTTTGTTTTGTTTAATCTATTCCATTTGGACATTTGACTAAGTATCTAAAACTACTAAAGTTAAAAATCTCTTTCCAAAACCTGTAGTTCTGGCTGCTCATGTGGCTAGACGGGAAAGGACCCCATAAGCTCCCAAATTCAGGACCAACCTAAGCAATCCCAAATAGTGCAACATAGTGCAATCCCAAATGTCTTTCCAAATGTATCCTACTCTTAATAAATTCATCTTGATCCAAGCGATATTCTTAGAGTAAATCATACTTGAAAACAAACCCAGAATCTATATTTTGACCTTTTATTCATTTTCTTATGTGCAAACATTTGGAATATGCAGGAGATTCCACTTGCAGGGGTCAATTCTACTACTTACTTACATCTTCAGTAAAAAGTTTAAAAGAGAGGAGATATTGACTTTATTAACTGAAACTAGACAATATTATCTGAGGAGTAAGTAGATTTCTAGTTGTTATCTGAGAACCTAGAAAATTTCTTTCTATTAAATATCGTTTATAAATATTACCTTGAAATTTCTTTACATATAGGCCAATTCACTTTCTCTTACTTTTCAAAGTCACTTCTGTAATAATTCTACAAGTAAACCTGTAGGACACACAAAGGCATTAGAAAGAAGTTCGATGATTTTTTTTCCCAAAGGTATTATCAATTAAAATTTATACTTGTGCTTCAACACAGTGGTCACATATTCACAAAAGGAAAATAGAAAAACTAAAAACAAAATGAAGCACTTTCTCATTGTACCCCCTCCAAGGGTTTTGAGCTTGATAAAGAGATACAGAACTTCTCTACAGAGTCGCTTTTCCTTGTGCTCCTCTTCATAGAAGTCATAAAATCCCTGACTTCTTTACAGCATTCTCTACAGCTTTGAGAAGGACTGTTTTCTGATACACATAGAAATTTCACTTTTTTAAATTACACTCAAACTACCCTGTTACTTGTAATTTTGGTACCAGAAACTAGACAACTTCTTATTCTCTATTTTGCACGGCATGGGAAATTACCACATCTGCCTCCTCTGCACCACAGTCTGTGGTATCAGAAAACCTGTTTTTCTTTCTGATGCTGTAATCCCTCTTGCCTGAGGATCTCCTATTTACTGCAGCAGAATATGACACAAACACTTTAATAATATCCTAACTAAATGTATAAAGGACAGACTGTTGAGGAAACACATTTTAGAATGCATTTCTCATCTTCTATGACTGATATCCTAGAAGATCACAGTGCCCTGCCCTTAATCTTGTCAGAATCTGCTTTTAGGTGAATAACAGAATAAATTAGGCATTCCAAAGATTAAAAGAAAGGAAAGGTATAGAATCTGAACTCTCTCTTCTGGTCCCAAATCAGTGAAAGCATTTGAGCCTCTCATTTTCTTCTCTATTGTCTCCTGTCATTTTTTTAAAGCAGAGTCTTCAGGCTGGGGATATAGCTGAGTGGTAGAGTGCATGCTTAGCATTCTCAATGCCCTGGGTTCGATCCCAAGCACTACCATTTAAAAAGAAAGAAAGAAAAGAAAAAAGAAAAAAGTCTTCGTGTATATAGGATTCTATCTCAGCAAAACAGAAAAAGAATTAAAGAATGACATGGCTACTGCCATCCATTCATTTATTCTTTGCCTAATGGCAAGGTACTCTGCTACGTACTCAGGGACGCAGGGGCACAGATCCCCTCCCTCTCTCCCCTGCAATGTTTGGCTCTTCTCTACAATATCATTTAGAGATTTAGAGACCATTTAGAGGCTAGTCTTGCAGCCTATGCTTACATAATCTCCCAGGATAACACATTACATCTTTGGACACTTCTGAGTCTGTGTATAAATTACTCTTAGTCAAATCGGTTTCCCTCCAGCTTTTACTTATTGATCTAAGTGCAGGGATTTTAAGGAGTTTTCTGTCTTCCACATTATAGTTCTTCACATAGATAAACATGATTCTCATATTGGAATTAATCACACTTCTTGCCCTTAGATAACTTATTGTTATCTAGATCTCTCCCAGCCTTCCTCCTTCTAGCGTGGTGTTCCTCTGCTTTCTTCCTTTTTCCTAGTTTTCCGTGTTTTATCAGCCCTTTCCTTCTGGCTGTGTTGCCCACAGACTGTTTCCCTGCAGTCTGTTAAGGTTGCTTGCCCCTCCTTCTCTACCTTCCTTTCCTTTCCCCTCTTCTTCTCTCCCTTTCTTTCAAAAGATTTTGAAATTCCTAGTATTCCCAGCTTTTCATAGAGAAGAGGTGGGATAGTTTAATATTCTTGGAAGCTTCTTATGGCCCAGAACCTGTTGACAGTATCACTGTTAGGTTTTGAGGAAGCATGCTTCCAGAGCCTGCATGCTAAGTCCACTTTCCCTCTTTGACAGTCTGACTACCTTGAGTGCCCCAGGTGATTTTGGTTTATACTGTGTATTATGATAAAATTATGGAAACATACTTTCTGTTTAATATTCTGATTACAATTTAGATCCCCACCAGAAAATGTGCTATTAAATATTTGAAAAGTTAACCCATCTCTTAGTTGTGCCTCTCCTCAAAACTGTAAGATTCTCACAAGTGAGAGGTCTGGGTTTGTTCCCTTTGTATCCCAGCAACCATATTTGTTAAACTAAATTAAATGATTAATCCCAGATGGCCATGGATGAACTCTTCACTTGTCACATAGAATCTCTTATATTGAGATATAAATTTGTGCCAAATTAATTACCATATACCATATGGCTGGTAGCCAAGAATCCTGTATGGTCCCTGGTTTACTTAAGGATTCTCTGTGTGCCTCTATGATAAATGTCAGCCTCTCTTGTAATTTGGTTCAATAAAAACCCTTATCCTTTACTAAAGCTACTAATCAACTGTTTTCACTCTAGAATGTGCTAACAAGACAGGGCCAGGCAGGATGAGGGTGCAGGCCTGGAATCCCAGCAACTTGGGAGACTGAGGCAGAATTGCAAGTTTGATTCCAACCTGGTAACTTAGGGAGACCCTGTCTCAAAAAACATAAAATTTTAAAAAGGCCCAAGGATGTGGCTGAGTGGTAGAGCACTCCTGGGTTCAGACCGCATACTGCACACACATATCTCACACACAAAGATGGATACATGTCTGTCGTCACAAAATATGTTACAGAGAGCTATTTAGGATGTTTTCTTATGTTTTACATGATATAAAAACACCAAATATATCAAACTACCCTAGGTTTTGTCCCCTATGTAGACCAGAGGTTGCAAACCTCTGTAAAGGGCCAGGTAGTAAATATTTTCAGGTTTGCAGGCTGAGTTTCACAGCTAATCAGCTTTGCATTGTAGAGTGAAAGCAGCAGAAACTACCCAAAATGAATGATCGTGACTACGTCCCAAAGTTTGTAAACACTGAAATTTGAATTTTACATGATTTTTATGTATCACTAAATAGTGCTTTACCCTATCATTTAACATTGCAAGACCATTCTTAGCTCAGAGCCATCAAAAACAAAGAGAAGGTGGAATTTGACCTGCTGGACAGAGTTTTCTGACCTCTGATGCAGATCACAAAACTGACTAATTACATTTTTGGCCTTTGTACCATTTTTGAAGAGCTGTAGTTGTTATCCTCTTTATTCACTATCGAAGTATTTTTTGTCTTATCTGATTAGAAATGGAAAACAAAAGACACGACTTTCATTTCTGTTTATGTGGCATCAGGGTACACCTCAAATGGAATCTAAAATACTATAACCACAACAGTACCCCCTCCCTCTCCATTTTCCAGATTTTAAAGGGTCTATTTCCATTTTCCCCTAAGGAATAAAGATGTAATTCCTAAATTTACCCTCTCTTTAGCTATGTTTTGGAGATGTATATAATAATTATGGTAAAGACAGTGAATTGTTATTACTATTTTTTTTTAACTCTGAGCATGTGACACACTTAATGTTCCAGGCAGGTGCATAAATTCAAGTCTATGTATCTAAGAGAAACATTTTAGAAAGATTCTTCTTTCCCAAGAATCTTCAGTAACTTTTTTAAAGGTTCCCCTATTTCTTACTACCAAAAAAAAATGATATTTCTGTGAGGGGAATTCCCCACTTCAGAGAGCCTGTTTGGGTAATAATTATCAGTAAATCAGGAGAAAATAAAACAACATTCTTTTGGAAGTGGCTTTGTTCCCTTTTGACATGGTTGTAATCTGAAGGGTTTCCAGAACATTTTAGCTCTGATACTCCATTGAATAAAGTGTTTATCCACTAACAGTACAACAAGACTTTTAAACCTACAGAAATCTGCTAAAGAACTTCTCTTTTACAACATTTTCTTCGATATTTTTCTCACATTAATTGTTCTGTTAATATGCAAACATCATGAATAAATCCTATTACAAATCAGATTCTGGTTGCTACTAATCATCAGGGAAGTAGGAGCCAGTAATGCATAGAGACCCACTTCTGAAAAAGGAGTGGGGAGGGAACTGAACGCTGCTTCCGCTAATAAGCAAGAGATGCCTGTCAGCCAAACTTTCTAGGAACGGTCTCTTACTTTTTGCATATTTTTGCTGTCCTTGTGGTCCATTTATTTCCTTTTGCTTAGACAGAGACAACCTCTTTGGTTTTTTGTTTTTTTTTTTTTTTTTGGTGGTGGTGGTGCTGGGGATTGAACCCAGAGCCTTATGCATGCAAGGCAAGCACTCTACCAACTGTGGCTATATCCCCAGCCCACTGAATATTGCTTTAAATCAACTTGGAACTCATTTGACTTATTTATGCCAGCTTTTAAAAACAGTTTTTTCCTAACCGGTTTAACCAGTCACTACAACACGTGTATTGTCTCATCCGTTGAAAGCATTTTAATGTGCTGAATTTGCCTTTTATGGTTTTTTAAGGCATTGTACAAATTAATAGTTATTAACCATCCACTACTGCCTCTGTGATGGGATCGGAGAGTGGAGTGGGTGTGGGTGTGGGTGTGGGTTCGAGGAGAGCTGGTTCCTGTGGTGTGGAACTGACAGAAGGTAGATGGCTTTCCCTCTGACTTCACCTCGGCTGAACCTTCTCTGGCTTTCACAGCTCTAGATGTTGGTGTATTATTCAGGCCATTACTTAAAACCAACACTCTACATTTTGAAGTGGTCTATTTACTGCTTCAAGTATGTACCTTGTGGCCGTGTCTGAGTAATATGAAAATGCTGTAGTGTTTCTTCAAAGCCTCGTTCCCACAAGGAATTTGTTGAAAATGTTAGCACAGAAAGCCATTTTCGTGGGGCTGGGGAGATAGCTCAGTTGGTAGAGTTCCTGCCTCCCATGCACAAGGCCCTGAGTTCAATCCCCGGCACCATGGGAAAAAAAAAAAGAAAGCCATTTTCATGATTGTAGGTTTTTTCAGGAAGAGAAGCCACAGTTGGTGTCTAATAATAGTTTTCTGTTGCATTTAGTACTATGGAATCAAGATGCTGTTTTCCAGATATCAAACTGGGGGTATAATGTTTTTCTTAAGGGCTTATTAAGACTTTAATCATTTTTAGAACTGGGACTCCTGAGAAATCTTACCGACAACTTTAATTTTGTTCCACCTGAAATGACTGGAATTTTTGTGCTGGTTATAGCTCGTTCCTCTCCATCTTCATCGCTGCACCCAGCCCTTCACCGTAATGTGAAATAAAACTGACTGCCAAAGATTTCTGGCCTCCTAGACATGTTCAGTATAACCTTTAATATTTGCTCAAGCACTTTGACTTCTACAGATCTGTTCAGGGGTGAGAATGTTCCTTTGATCTGTGGAGTCCTTGCTGGTGAGTGCAGCGTAAAGGCAAAATTTTCTATTACCTAATAGTTAAAATTTTGCACCCAGGCATGAATTTCAAAGCTGTTTGCCTTTATATCCAGCTATTCTGGGGATAACCTAATAACAGCACTTTTTAGGAAATTGTAAAAACTACAGGAGCTGGGGGTGTGGCTCTGTGTATATCACTTGCCTAGCATGCTCAAGGCCTTGGGGTTCCATCCCCAGCACCACAGAAGCAAACAAATAAAAAACTAAGTTTGAAGGATAATCATAATTAGCAAATGACATTGGCAGGCATTCATTAAAGAAAGGCTGCATTGTAGAGTTATTTTTCTGTAATAAACAATTTTACCACCCTAGTGAAAGCCAGTGTCTTCCCGAATAAGCTCCTTCCATCCAGATTTTATCCAGATGTAAGCTTTATATACTGGAGAGTAGCAGTGTACCGTGAACATGACTCTGAGCTTCCTGGAGAAAACAGTAAGCACCTATAAGGATGTAGTTCCATTTAGGGATCAGAGGCATACCCACTTTAAAAAAAAAAAAAGATGGGGAGGGTGTATCCAAGAGCAGGAAATCGGAAGAGTAGAACCGTATTGTGCGGTTCAGGTAGCACAGTAGAGGGGAAAGGCAGAACTTTTAAATGGCCTTTGGCTAGCCCACGTAACTCTGTTGTTAGTTTATCCCCATCTTGACTGTTTGTGATTCTATTGTTCTTTTTGAAACTGCTAGCGGCCTGAGTTCTCCACTGAGAAGTGTACCAGAACTATGATTTATCAAGTTTTGGGGGGTGGGGGTGGGGCAGGGAATGTTTTTCTTTTCAGTAATTTTTGTTCTTTCCTCATTTGTTTCCTTTTTTGGCTGAAGAATGGGCTACTGCTGTTTGACTTGTCATCTTTATGTGCTGTTTACACATGGCTTTTACAAAAGAAGCCATTACCATATCTGATTTATCTTTTATTGCAAGTGCCCATTTAAAAACATGTGTTTTAAATTAAATGTTTCTTTTTTAATCACCAGGTTGGTGTTCCTACTGATTATTATACAACCAAGGGAAATACTGATTTTTTTCAAAATAGGAAAGAGATGATAAACATTTATAAAATATCAATGTATAGAGACATATGTTTTGCTTTTTAGACCTTTTCCATAGGCATTTAAAGCCCTTCTTTCCAAACTTTCCTTGTTTCGTTAAAAGAGAAGAATGTAGGAACAGAGCACTCGCAATTAACTGATCTTATCAGGATTGGATTCTATATTTTATAGCTTGCATGTTGCAGACCATCTGGGGATATTATTTTAAAGACATTGTTGATAATTTAAGTGACTGTAATATTTATTGTTTACTTTAGTTAAGAACCAGGAGCTGGACTCTTCTGCTGGGTTTCTCCCTTCTGTGCTTAGCAAGATAACCTCGGTTCCTGCTGGTTCTGTGGGCATTTGCAGTGCAAAGCATTTCTTACTGGGTTTGCAAAGCAAGGGTAATGTGCTCTGTGGGTGTATGTTGTCTGTGCACTCCCCCAACCCCAATTCCACTGCCACCTTGGTTCACTCCCTCCTTCTTATTTATACTTATTTTTAGCTGGGCGGGTTGGGGCACATCTGTAGTAGCAGCTACTCAGGAGGCCGAGGCAGGAGGATCTCAAGTTTGAGGTCAGCTGAGGCAACTTAATGAGACCCAGTTCCAATATTTAAAAAATGTAAAGGGCTGGGGAGATAGCTCAGTGGTAGAGTTTCCTTGGGTTCAATCCCCAGGACTACAAAAACAAAAACAAAACTTACTTTTAGAAAATCTTATTTAAAAGTCTAACAGATCCCTTCTTCCTCAAGTACAGAAACACTTATCAAACTTTAATGTGCTAACTTCCCCTGAGATGTTTGTATTTCAGCAAACCACAAAGTCATGGCAAAGATGATGGTAACACTTCAGAGTTGATCCTACCATTATACAGTACTTGCAAGGCCAGCTTTAAGTTTCTTTTTACTTGACAAAAATGTAAAATAAAATGAAGAGACTGTGAAAACCAATGGTATTTTTAATAGATGTGGTGGATTTGTTTATATTGTGTAAAGTAACTAGAGAGGTAAAATTCTAAATCTCAGGCTCTCTCCGTGAGGAAAATGTATTGATTTCAGGAAGCAAATATGTGGGTAATAACGAAATAGAAAGATGCACTTCCAGGCTTAGAGCAATGAGACTATTATGTGTTACAGTGGTTGTAGATTTTGTGACTAACTCGAAGTATTCTCCCCATTTTCTTTATTAACAAACAGTATATTTCTCATGACTGGTCTTTAAAAATAGCCTGTCTAGTGTCTTTTCTGAAGAACTTGGCCGAGGAATCTTTATTAAATATCCTTGTAATATAACTATTTTAGTTCTTCTGTCACAGTTTTTTTCTTCAAGGCTCTAGCTCCCAGTGTAGATATACTGAGGACAGTGGTAGGGCACCTCCCTATGTGCCCAAGGCCCTCAGTCCCGTCCCCAGCACCACCACACGCACACGCTGAGGACCTGGTTAAGAACCTGCTCGCAGAAGCCAGAAGGAAGACTGTAGGCTTGGTCTACTTCAGGCGCTCAAGAGACACTCACTTCCATGCAGGGACTAGATGTCTTTAATACCCTGGTTCATGCATCTTTGCCAAAAGCAATATTTTAAGAAATATAAATAGGGACTGGGAGAGTCTCTCAGAGGCTCTGGGTTCAATCCTAAGTGCACACACACACACACACACACCCCTACATGTAAATGTGTGTGTATGTATGTACATATATATGATGGATGTGAAGTTAGCTGGTGTTGACCTATGGTATATATCACTAATCTAACATTATTTAGATCAGTGTTGGGATGTTTGATCATTACTATTCATACTCCCAGTTACTGTCATGACTTTGGCAGGAGAATGACCATTCCCTGTACTTGTCCTCACTGTTCCCGAGAAAGACATCTAATGAGAAGGATACTAAAGAATTAAATCACAGAGATAACCACATTTTTAATTCATAGTCCTAAGAATACCCCTGTCATCTCTAAATCAGAAAACATTAGACAAAATATAATGAGGATGCAACTTAAACTTGAGCTATTTCTTTTCCACGTAGATGTATTAAGTCCATCATCATTGACTTTGACTTTCAAAAACCAACTCATGGGCTTGGGGTGTAGCTCAGTGATAGAGCACTTGGCTAGCATGTGTGAGGCTCTGAGTTCAACCACAGCACCAAAAATAGAGAGAGAGAAAGAGAAAATTTTAAAAAACAAAACCAAAACAACTTCAGTAAGTTACCAAGATTTGATACTCATAAGAGAATTTTTATTCTCTGTAGCAGTTGTGGACATTTATCATTCTTCTAAAATCTTTTTAGGAACCGATTAAGATTTATTTTTAATTTTATTTAAAGACATGCAGGACATTAAGAATTTTTCTGCATTTCCTTCATAAATTATTGACTCTTGCGGGGCAGAATGGCTCACACCTATAATCCCAGCAGCTCCGGAGGCTGAGGCAGGAGGATTGCAAGTTCAAAGCCAGCCTCCTCAACTTAGGGAGGTGCTAAGCAATTCAGTGAAACCGTGTCTCTAAATAAAATACAAAAAAGAGTTGGAGATATGCCCCTGGAATGCCCCTGAGTTCAATCCCCAGTACCATAAAATAAAATAATAAAATAGCATAAAATATTAAAAATTAAATTAAAAAGTAAAATAGTTGACTCCTCAGGTTTTAAAGATCAATGCACTACTCAGACCAAAATACGAGAAGTTGTATATGAAGATACTAAGAAAATACATGTTATTTTAGTATACCTTAAGGTCTTTTACATGTGTACAGTGGCACATGTAGGAAAATATAATTTTTAATTAAGCAATTTTTAATACCTTTATTTCATATGGTGCTGAGGATCATACCCAGTACCTCACCCATGCCAGGCAAGTACCCAGGAAAACACAATTTTTAAATGATGAGAAGTGAAACATGGTACGTTATCGAGAGGAGGCCAAGTCTTTAAAGTTGGCGCTGTTGCCTCCTTCCTTCTTTGCAACATCTAATCGTGGCCCTGAGGGGAAGCGCTTCCCTTAAGATCCCTGGCAAGCTTGGTGGTGCTGCTGCTGTTCTTCGTTTGGTCCTTAACTCTCTACCCAGGATTTTACTATATAGAAAGAGAAAATCAGACAGACCTTTTTCTTCTTTCTTGTAGAGAAAGGAGTTATTTTTTCTGTCACCACCCAAGAGTAAAATTGTAAAGGAACAAGTGACCAAATGGATGTGGGAAAATTACCATAGAGGTTCCCCTGGACAAGCCTACATGGCTCTTACTTAAGTAGCAAAATTCTGGAAAGGTTTTCAGAATGTATTCTCTTTGCGATTCTTATAGGAGAAGGTAATCCTGCAAGCATAACTGCGGTTCTTTTGAGTGTCTCTTCAAATATCTAAATCTCTTAATTCAAAAATAACTTAAAAAGTAAAAGACTAGATTGCATTTAATAGAAGGGTAGTAAAATACCTATTGTTAATGGTATCTGGGACCTGTAAATCAAGGAAGGAATAATTTATAACTCATCAAGGCACATGTATACGCTGGGTTTGAGGAGTATGAGACATAATCAATCCCTTTGAATAAATAGTTTTTAAGAGAAAGCCTTTGACAAAACAGAAAATACTGAATTATTATGCTTAGCAGGAGCTGACTTTTTAAATGAAATTGAGAATCTTTAGTGTCCATATTCAGTTAAACATTCATCCTGGTGTATTGGCACGCCCTTGTAATCCCAGCAACTCAGGAGGCTGAGGCAGAAGGATCACAAGTTGAGGCCAGCCTCAGCAATTTAGTGAGACCCTGTCTCAAAAAGTAAAAAAGGCTGGGGGTGTAGCTCAGTTGTAAAGCACCTCTGGGTTCAATCCCCAGTACCAAAACAACTTCCTTTGTCTAATGGGCCTTCTTTTCATATTCTTGAAACCAACTGGGTATCAGTACAGTACCTCCTGCAGGTAGCTGATCTATTCTTGTAGCATCTTCCTTGCTATAGATTCCCCATCAGTTCAGATAAGCAGTGCCTAGATTAACACCTATGAATCACTTTAAGTCTCAATTTTGCCTTTCTGTCACTGTGGCTAGTTCACACACAGCTATATATTAATTGATATTGCTGGTAAGATCCCTTTAGGGTTTCCAGACTAATTGAGTTTATGCATTTGTGCGGTCTTATGCAATCCAGTGGCCCTTGCTGATGGTCATAGCCAGCAGCAAAAATACTGTCAGTGAAAATTTTTCACTGATATCATATGCCAAATTCTGGATGCCTCATGTCATGGCGACTGTATATCTTCTTTTGGCCAGAGTCATCTCTGAATTCTCAGCTTTCTCCTTATATTTAAAAATATATCAGCCACTAAGAACTGACTCTGTTAAGTGGACTTCATACTACTTGAAATTACAGTCAGATTTGATTTCTATTCTTTTTTTTTTTTTTTAAGATGACCTGTCACCTTTATAATGTTTATTTTTAAGATAACAAGAAATGATTTGTATTCTTTTGAACATAATAGGACATGTTCTTTGGTCCCACATGAAGTCTCTTCTGCTGCCTTGGTTGGAAGATGGACTTTAGAAGTAGAAGCAGACCAGAACCCAAGCCCTAGTCCCATCACTTCCTAGCTCGAATGCTTAGGTTCTGCATTTCTCTGTCTTTATATAATTGGGGAAATTTACTCCTTCACAGTGAGATTGTAAAGAATTAAATGAGAAAACATATTGAAGTGATTGGCGCACAGTCTCTGGTGTGTAGTAAGGATGCCGTTATATTAGTTTTTGTCTTATTTCACTGATAGGAGACAAAATATGCTGGACTAGACAATGGGTCTGGTCAAGTGAGCCACTGTTTATGTTCTTTCTAAACATGCCTTTCTAAATGCTTCAGTTATTAAATGGCTTGAGACAAAGCAGAACCTGGATTTATTTAATATACCTTTAGCAAGTTTTTACTGAATATCTGTTATGTGCCCAAAGCTATATAAGATATGAAGCCAAGTAAGATGTAGTAAGGATAAGAAAGTCCTTATTCCCCAAGGTGCTCTTAGTCCTGTGGAAAAGACAGATGATAGCAGTAATGAGGGTATTGGAAAACGCCCAGAGGATTGATACTTGAGCTAGGGGTAGACTTCCAACCAGAAGGGACAATATTTACAATACCGGAGGCAGGAGAAAGCTTGCTGTGTTCTAGAAACTGCAAATAGTTTTGAGTTAAGGGAGCGATGGGTATATATGGATGTGTAGCAGTAAGAAGCTAGAGAGAGAGGTAGGGGTCAGATTTTGGAGGATTTTCAATCTTACTGAAGGGTTTGGACTTTAACCAAAAAGCACTGAAGAACGACTGAAGGATTTTAAGCTGGAAAAATGGTGTTTCAAGTTAGAAATAGACACTTTAGCAACAGAATGGAGGACATAATTGAAGAACGGTTTGAGATAAGAAAGAAAAACTGTTGAGAGCTTCAGTAATAATCTGGCTGAGGCTTCATAAGCTTGAATGAAGGTAGCGAATGTGGGAACAGAGACAAGCAGACAGAGAGGGGGATAGTAACATAGAATAAGATGACGTGGTCACGTAATCTCTGGGAACGAGTGTAAGGCAGGCATTGAAGATGACTCTCAGGGGTCTGGCGTGGAACACTGGATAGATGTTGGTGCCATTTACCGATGTAATAGAAATAATGAAGGAAGCTGGGGTGAGAGGCCCAGACCGAGGCAAGGGTGAGTTTAGTGTGGGGCATGCCTGTGAGGATGGCTGGTAAACAGTTGTCTCTGTTGTCCAAAAGATCCAGACAGTAGAGCCAACTGCAGGGGTGGATTTGACCATAGGTGAGAGTGCTGTGTAGGGTAATCCAAACCAGCTGTTAACAGTTTTCCTCTTATTTCTAATAAGTAGCATATATTTGGTGCTCAGTAAATATTTGTTGAGTTGAAATAATTATGGCTACAGCCTTAACCCTGATCTCTTATATATATATGCTTTGGTGGACTAAAGAGATTAATCTCATTGTAGACAACTTTGTAGCAGTAGACAACTTTGGGTCAAGTGGTGCTGGCCTCAGCAATGTTTAATTCACAAATAGCTCCTTGATGACAGACTGTTACTTATCGTTTGAGCAGACTGGCACAAAATTGACTCTTATTTGATTTTCCTAGGTATTTTTCTTATTAGTAGCCTTCTCAGTTGTGACAATTTGTTTGGAGAAGCCTTGAAGTTCCTTTCCATGTGATTGGGTTTGGATATCCGATTCCGCAGAGCTAGGGCTAGCCTGTTTGTTTATTATTAGCTAATCTGTTTTTGAACCATCTATAGCAACTTGTCTGTCAAAAGAAATGGTGAGATAAGTGCCCTAGAAAGTAGCACAGCATGCTGTATGTCACAACAAATTAATTTTTGCATGCTCCAGGCCTTCTTATATTAGAGGTGCCCTGCTAATTGTTGGGTTAAATTAAATGAATTGGTCTGATGCTTTAGAATTTACAAAAAGCATTTTCATATGTTATTGTATTTGATCCTCAGACCTCTACAAGTCCAAGTATCATTCTCATTTTAGGTATGAGGAAATTAATATACTGTGGGCAAGAATATTCTGTGTGTCTCTGATCTGCAGATAGAAACAGCCTGGCTGTCAGTCTCTCAGTTCTGTTGCTCATGTTCTAAGTCATGTGTGGAATCACTGATTATGAAAGCTCAGCTTGATCTGGATTCAGCTGGTGCCTGTTGAGATGCTCTTGTGTCCCATGTTTCAAGAGGGTTGAGGAGTGAAGTTGGCCAGAAGTTCTTGATGCAGGGCATCTTTTCTTGCCTTAATAGAGCTCTTGCTTTTGACCTCCTTCAGAGCCGAGATTCTCGGTTTACATTAGTATTAACATTTTTGAGCCTTCTTAAAAATCATTGTTGGTTCTCAAAGTTCACAAGTAGGCTGGCTCACAGGGGTAAGGAGTAGCAGTAATTTTTAAGAATATAATGTAACATGGTTTGAGCATTAAAATATGTATGCTGGTTCAGCTTTGTCATTTATACCAGGAATACTTTATTTTTTGAGTCCCTTTCTGTTATTTGGTTCCTATGTGGTATATAATATGGTAAAATGCTCTTACCGAAAATTAAGGCCTAAGTGCTTCTTCACACACACACACACACACACACACACACACACACTCACACACACACACACACTCACACACACACTCACACACACACTCACACACACACACACACTCACACACACACTCACACACACACTCTCACACACACACACTCACACTCACACACACACTCACACACACTCACACACACACTCACACACACACTCACACACACACACACACACACTCACACACATTTCAAGCAAGCATGTGCAGACATTTCTTGCCCTGGCCTTTGGCTTCACTTAGATGGTTCATTTTCCAAAAGGTTCATGTTCCTTTCCTGCAGATGGGAATTCCTCCTCCTCATCTTCCACTTAGAGCACTTAGGATTTCTTTAAACTTTAGGAACAGGTCCATCTACCATAATGTTACCTTCTTAGCTACCTTCTTTCGTGCATACTTTTTTAAACTCTTTTTTTCTGTGATGAGAGGTATTTAGCCCAGGAGGAAACTCTCTGTGTTTTCAGAATTTCTCTCTCTCGGAAATTGAAGTGTTTTGTCATTCATCTGTGAAGAAATGCATCTCAGCTGCTGGTCGTTTTTATTGTTTTCAGAGAAACATTTCACCATTTTGGATAGCATGCCTGATGTCCTGACGGTGATTAAAGTGTCTGTGCTACCTGTATCTCTCTCCCTGCCAATCTAATCTAGATTTTAGCTTCTAAAATCTTAACATGATGCTGCCTGAGGCTCAGAGACATTGTTTAGCCTGATCAGCTTCTCAAGAACATGTTTTGATTGGCTCCTAAATTGTACTGTGTTCTGTGCATAGTAATGAGGTAGGTATTCAGGAATGACAAAATGACTCCTGTAAGTATTCTCCTAAAGAGAATACGTTATACAGCCAAGATCACAAAAATACCAAGTGCTAGGTACTGTGTGAGGCACACTGGAATTAATTCTCAGATTAACAATGTTACAGAAATATGACCAAAATGAAGCTGGGCTTGTTTAAGCTGCCAGTAAGCGTAGCGAATAGCAGCAGTTCTTGCTTTTGACCACCTTCAGAGCCGAGATTCTCGGTTTATGTTAGTATTAACATTTTTGAGGCTTCTTAAAAATCATTGTTGGTTCTCAAAGTTCACTATATTCCACCACTTATTCCTAATCTTCTTGCTTTTGTATGTGTTCATTCATTTGTAGAGTATAAATGGCATTCGCACAGAGGAGGTGGCTGTCGTGACAGAAGGGTCATCTACTAACTCTGACTCTGAATGGGAGGGCCCCAAGCAGTCGGTAGTGCCTAGTGAGAGCCAGATGACCACCCCGTCGAAGTCTCCACAGAGCTTTAACTGTGGCTCCCTCTCCATAAGCAGCAAGGAGACAGAAGAGCAGGAGCAGGGGGCAGCCGGCTCTCCTGATAGTAAGGAGACGCCGAGCGGCCCAAGTGGGGAACCTGTGGGAGTGGAGGAGCAGGCCAGTGCCTTAACGCCCTCAGGAACACCAGCTTCCTGGCAGCTGCAATTTGGTGAAATAAAGGCAGACAGTAGTGAAGAGCATGACACACCAGGAGAGCCACCTGGAAAACAAAGTGGATCATTTCCTGGCTTACGTGTGGGTAACCAGTTCCCCACCCTCATTCGAAGTTTCCAGGTAGTGGCTGATTGGATGCTGCAGATGTGATGCCTCTCTGGGAGAGGGCCAGACTCTGTCCTGTGGAGAAGGTGGTGGTGGTGGTGGTGAGGGTAGTGGCCTCTCTGCTTTTTTACCCCAAAATCACAAAGTAAAATTAAAGCCTTTGATTGTAATAAAGAAATTAATTCAGAGGAATCAACTCTCTGACTAGAAGTACCTTCTCCCCTGATAACAACACTCTTGGGAGTAAACTCCAGCTCTTTTATCTTCATGAAGCCGATATAAGTATGCTCATCTATTAGTTGTCCAAGTAAGTATAGGTGATGGAAGAGGCGAATTTTGGAGACTTTCATGGTGAGGAACCTTCAGTGTTCTGAGACCATGTTCAAAAATTTCCAGGACTCCTAATAGGGACAGCTGATCTTTTGATAAGATTTTAGGCCCCAAATAATAACTGATGTACTGGAGCCCCATTGTGCAGTCCACCACACCCACTGACCCTACTCCCAGGAGTTTCCATGCTCATAGGCACTAACTCCCTGTGCTGAGGTGGACGGCCACTTAACCTAATCACAGTCAAATGGTAGTTTTAAGGTGATTTAGAGTCTTGGGGAAGGTGAGCAGATGAACAAGAAGGTCTTTGATATTCCACTAATGTTCATTCTTCTGAAATTCTGAGATTAATCACCAGGTGGTGGTAGAACTGATTTTTTTTCTTTCTGGTTTTCCAAATACTGCTTTTCAGTGACCCCAAAGTGAATGTCTGACATTGATTTGAGAGAAGTTAATGAATCCCAGAGTAATGCATTCCAGTGCCTCTGCTGGTTCTTGTACTGTTTGTATTTAGTGGAGGAAATGTGGCCGATTTTCTTAATTATAATTGTGCAGCCACAAGGACAAATGAAAGTGATGGCTGTTTGGCAAATAATTTTATATTCAAATTCTGAAGGTCAATCTGAAGTGTTTTATAATACAAGTCATAACTGTCTGATCTTAAAGTTTTCCATTAAGCTTATGAAAGTGATTACAGTAATGCTGCTTTTTAATATCCCTCATGATGTGACGCCCTGTCAGGATGACTCTGGAATAGAGTCCAAGTCTTAGGCAGGGGAAACACCTTTGGAGATTCAGCTCACCCTTTGCTTGATTCTAGCTAAAGCTTTGATCAGATCAATGTCAGAAGGGTTAGTTCTCCCAGCCCTTCAGCAAGGCCCTGATAACTCTGTTTCTTCACTGCTTCGCAGCCCCCGCTGGTGAAGACTCAGACGGTCACCATCTCAGATACTGCAAATGCTGTGAAAAGTGAGATCCCCACCAAAGATGTCCCCATCGTCCACACCGAGACCAAGACCATCACTTACGAGGCTGCCCAGGTAGGACACGCTGTGGTGTTTCAGAACAGACTGGAGTAAATACGCTAAGTGACCTTCCTTCTTCACAGGATTTCTAATCATTTTCTGCAAATAATAGCAGGTTTTCTTGGGCATTTCTTTTTAGAAGGGATTACTGATCTAAGAATACTTTATTAAAAGCAACATTGTTGTGGCTAGAGGTGTAGCTCAGTGGTAGATCGTGTGCTTAGCATGAGTGAGGCCCTGGGTGCAATCCCTAGCACACACTGACCGACAGACAAAACTCTCTTGACTCGGACTGCTTATGTCCACCCACTTCACGTGGAAAAGTCAGTCTGGTGTGATGGTTAAGAACATGGGTCAGATAAACCAAATTCAGGTCTTAGCTCCTCCATTTATTAACTCAAACAAACCAGTGCATGGTTCTGATCCTGGATCTCCCCTACCCATGATGTTAGTAACTACTGCAGCATGGTATTATGAGGATTTAAGTATTATCATTATTTTTTTACTTCCTACTTACAGTAAAAATTCCCCTTTGTTTTTGAATATTTCAATACCTAGTACTCCCCCCAAGATTGATTTATGCTGAATTATTGTTTTTTTTACTCACAGAAGGCAAAGAAAAATCATTTCCTCTATAAATAAGTATTAATTCACTTCTGCAATAAATATCTATTAAACATTTTTTTGTATTAAACTAAGGCAGTCACAGTTCCTGCCCCTTCTCTAGCTTTTAATAAAGGGAGACAGGCAATAAACACATAAGCAAATGTAGAAATAAATTTCAGAGAATGGTAAGTGCTGTAATGAAACTAAAATGGGGTAAACAGTTAGACGATGCAAGGATCTGGGGATGTAGCTTGGTGGTAGAGTGCTTGCCTAGCATGGGAGAGAAAATAGGGGATTATGTGAAGGATTGCTGCTTTGGGGAGAGGATAACCCAGGAAGAAAGTCCCTCCTCTGGCAGTGACATTCTGGCTGCGGCCTGAGTGATGGGAAGGAGGTGGCCATGTGAGGCTCTGGCTGGGTGCTGTCACATAGATCCTTTCAGTTAATCCTCACGTCACCATGCAGTATGATTAAAAGCTTGCAGTTAGACAAATAGAATTCACATCCTAGCTCAGCCAGGCGGGCACTAACTAGATGACTTGAGTAAATTGCCAATCTCAGCTGGATGTGGTGGTACAGCCTGTAATACCACTTCACTCAGGAGGTTGAGGTGGAGTGATCTCAAGTTTGAGGCCGGCCTGGGCAATGTAGCAAGAACCTGTCTCAACATAAAATTTTTAAAAAGGGCTGGGGAGGGGCTGCGGTGGTGGCTCAGTGGTAGAGCCCTTGCCTAGCACTTGTGAGGCACTGGGTTTGATCCTCAGTACCACATACAAATCAATAAAATAAAGATATAAAAAATATAATAACAAAAAAATGGTGGGGGTGCTGGGGATGTAGGTCAGTGCTTGCCTATCATGAACAAGGCCCCAAGTTCAATCCCCAGTAAAAACAAAACAAGTCTTTCCAAACTTCTGGGTTTTTGGCTATAAATTGGGGATAATATACTGCAAGATTTGGAGGAGGATTAGGTGAAATTAAGTCCAGAGTGTAGGATTTGAGTTTGATAAATGAGAAGTTGCTTAAAGTTTTCTGGTGGGGGTAGTAAAGAAGCATAATTAAAGCAATGATCTTATAAGATGATTCCTAAAGCTGTGTGCTGAATATATTAAAGTTGGGTGCAGGGGTGAGGGGAACTGGAGGCAAAATTATGACTAGAGTCAATCTGGGAAGATGCTTATACAGAACTGAAGTGTAGCCTTAGAGAGGAGAGAGATGTCAACTAAGATAGAGATCCTGGCATGGTGTGCATGACTGTAATCCCAGCTACTTGGGAGGCTGAGGCAGAAGGATCACAAGTTTGAGCGGCCAGTCTGGGCAATTTTATTTCTTTCTTCTTCCTTCTTACACTCATTCATTCATTCATTCATTCATTCATACATACATACATACAAACTGGGGGTCAAACCTAGGGCCTCATGCATGCTATAGCCTGGACAATTTAGTGAGACCCTGTTTAAAAAAAAAAAAAAATTTAAAGGGGGTATAATTCAATGGTAGAACACTTGCCTAGGATGCAGGAGACCCTGGGTTCAATCCCCAATATCGCCCCCCCAACCACCCCCCCCCCCCCCCCCCCGCCTGCGAAAGAAAAGAGAGCGAAAGAAAAATGAATGAGAGTAGGACTTGGCAGTGAAGGGGACTGAGAAAAGGAAGAAATAGAAAATCAATTTAAGATTGTGTATGTTATTACCCAGAAGACGTAGAAAATAAATTACTCGCATATGGGAAGGAATCCCTTTAAACTTTCACTACCATGGAAACAATCTAAGTGTCCATCAGTAGGGAGCTGGTTAAATTCATTATGGAACATCTAATTAAGGGAATTCTATGGCTTCTGGATGGAAATGAGCTACATGATAAATCTGTGAATGGTGCAGTATGGTGTGAATAACATGCTACTGTTTGTGGAAAGGAAAAGGGAGGTATATATAGCTATGTATGTAAGAGCTGTGTGTGTGGGCTTGGATAGCAGTATACTCTCTCTGAATGGATACTACAAAACACTAAAATAAAATAACAAGAAGTATGCTGGCGTCCAACGAATGAAAATGGTACTGTAGGACTTTGGTCAGGAGGAGGAGGGAGACTGGCTTTTCACTTCACACCATTTTGAAGTTTTTGAAGTTTGCAGCCTATACATAACCCCCTTCCCCCCAAAATAGAGTAATGGTTCAAAAGAAATTATTTTAAAAGATAGGGCCACACTGCCCACAGAAGCCTATGAGGTTTGAGTGGTGTAGCCCACATTAAAACAAAACAAAACAGAAACAGAAAAGGAAGCAGTCACTTCAAAATGACCTAAGAGGCAAATGGATGAAATTGGAGAATATCATGTTAAGTGAGATAAGCCAATCTCAAAAATCCAAAAGAGGAATGATGTCACTGATAAGCGGATGATGACACTTAATGGGGGGGGTGGGAGGGGAACAAGAATGGAGGAAGGAGGGACTGTATAGAGGGAAAAGAGAGGTGGGAGAGGTGGGGGGGATGGAAAAAAATAATGGAATGAATCAAACATCATTACTCTATGTAAATATATGAATATGCAAATGGTATGCTGTTACTCCATGTACAAACAGAAACAACATGTATCCCATTTGTTTACAATAAAAATAAATTTAAAAAAAAAATGACCTAAGAGAGATGGGTTTGGGTGAGGGGCCCATGGCCTCCCATGGGCTGGGCCCTGCTCCAGAGGTCGGACTGCTGCAGCTCCCAGGGAGTGGGACCGTGCAGGCCCCATGCCTGGACTGCATGCTAGCACTGTAGTGGCCATCTCCATAGACATGCTGTGTGGCCTGGCCTGCTCAGCAAGCAGCTCAGCGACACTGGACACTGTACCACCTCAAGAGCTGCCGCAAAGCCACACTGCTTGCAGTATGCCTGGGCTGCGTGATCGAGGTCCACAGCTTGTAGGTGTCTGGGTTCCTAACTGTACCTTCATGAAGGACTTGGCCCGAATGTCTGGGGGACCTCTTGCTCATACCAGTGCCTCCTCAGCTCTCATGTGGTTGACTTATCTGTACCTGGAAAGTTTGGCATCATTCATCCAGGCTGTGCCCTGGAGAGCCCTGCAGCCATCCTCCAACAGGGGTCCTGCCCATGAAACTTGGAAACCCAAGGACAGTGCTGGTACTGTGTCTGTCTACTGGTTGTTGGCAAGACCTCATTTGCAGAGGCCACTGGAACCACATCACTAGCCCTACCCTTCAGGCAATGTGTCTTTCTGAACACTAGACCAGAAGCTACTGGTTTCGTACTTTAGGGGAAGGTTATATTTATTCTGTAGTTGCATATGTCAGCCAAAAGCTGAAAAAAAGAGATTAAGAACATTCCTAGGGTGGTCTTAATTCTGATAAGTTTCTTCTTTCCCTCCCTCTTTCTTTGAAACTGAAAAGTAAGCTGGGCACAGTGGGGCAAGCCTATAATTCCAACAACTTGGCAGGCTAAGGCAGGAGGATCACAAATTCAAGGACAGCAACTTAGTGAGGCCCTAGGCAACTTTGTGAGACCATGTCTCAAATTTTTCAAAAAGGCTAGGGGAAAAAAAAAAAAAAAAGGCTGGGGAGGTAACCCAATAGTAAAGCATCTCTGGGTACAATCCCCAGTATCTCAAAAAGATTTTTTTAAATTGAAAAATGATTTAACAGATTTAGAATCTAATGAGAGCAATATCTCTGGGTGGTAAAATTTTAAGGTTCAAACCAACTGGAAATGCTGGTACAGTTTTAAAGTCAGGTGACCAAAGTCAAGGGGTTGCTCCTCAAGCTGGAACCAGGTTAGGATAAAGGTTGTAGAACACGCCAAACACATTCATTGGAGAAAAGACAGTTTTTTAAACAAATGGTACTGGAAAGACTGGTTATCCATATATAGAAGAGTGAAGCTAGACCCTTAGGCTTCACCTTGCATGAAAATCAACTCAAAATGGATCAAAGACCCAGGAATTAGACCAGAAATTATGCAACTCCCAGAAAAAAAAACATAGAACCAACATTCTAGTATGTAGGCACAGGCCACTTTCTCAATAGGACCCATAAAACTTGGGAAATAAAGCCAAGAATTAATAAGTAGGATGACATCAAATTAAAAAGTTTTGCACAGCAAAGGAAACAATTAGGAATGTGAAGAGAAATTCTTCTGACAGAGGATTAATATATAGAATATATAAAGAACTCAAAAAACTTAATATAAAAACCAAATAACCCAATTAATAAATGGGCAAATGAATTAAACAGATATTTCTCAAAAGAAGAAATACAAATGGCCAACAAATAAATGAAAAAACACTCAACATCATTAGCAATTAGGGAAATGCAAATCAAAACTACACTGAGATTTTATCTCACACCAGTCAGAATGGCAGTCACCAAGAAAACAAAGAATAATGAATGCTGGAGAGGATGTGGAGAAAAGGAACCCTTTAACACTGTTGGAACTGTGAATCAGTACAACCACTATGAAAATTTGGAGACTCCTCAGAAGACTAAGCAGTGACCACCAAATGACCGAGCTATACTACTCCTCAGTATTTACCCTGAAGATTCAAGTCATCTTACTGCAGTGACACATGTATACCCACGTTTATAGAAGCACAATTCACTAAGGAACCAGCCGAGGTGTCCATCAGCAGATGAATGGATAAAGAAAATGTGGTATATATGCACAATGGAGTTTTGTTTAGTTATAAAAAAATGAAATTATGTCACTTGCAGGAAAATGGATGGAACTAGAGAACACTGTGCTGAGTGGTATAAGTCAAACTCAGAAGGTCAAGGGATGCGTCTTTTCTCTCATATTCCACAGAAGCTAGAGAGGAAAAAGGAAAAGAAAGGTGGGGGCAGATCTCATGAAAATCAAAGGGAGATCAGTAGAGAAAGGGACCAAGGGGTGAGCGGTGGGGGAAGTGACCAGGAGTGACACTGCCTAACTCTGTTATATCGTGTGCACGCACAGATGTGCAACAACAAATCATCCTTAGAAACAACTATGATGCACAGATTTTAAAAATGTCAGGAGTGGGGGGAAGGTTGTAAAACCACAGACCGGACCTTTTCCTCCAACCTGTGGGGCCCATGGGGTGGTTTGTCGTGACTGCCTGGTGGGGAGAGCCGGGTCTAAGCAGGGAGATTAGCTGTGGGGGGGAGTGTCCAAATTAAACAATATTGGAAACCAAATCCTTTTCAGCCAGTGACTTTTTCTTATTCATAAAATAAATCATAGCTAATCGTATGCATAATGCCTTCATTTCCCTGCAGCGTTTGCTCAGCACCTTTTGTCTTCATTCATATGCATTGCAAATGTTAACTGTTGTTGGACATTTGAACTTTTGTTTTTCTTTACTATAAGAAAATTCTATTAAATGTATTTGTAAATGGTCTTTAAAAAATAAGAGAAGAGGCTGGGGATATAGCTCAGCAGGTAGGGTGCTTGCCTGGCAAGCACAAGACCTTGGGTTCAATCCCCAGTGCCCCAAAAAACAAAAACAAAATTAAAAAAAAAAAAGCAAGAGAAATATAAAGTGAGCACAGTGGCTGGACAGGTGGCATGGACTTTGGAGTTAGGGAGACTCAGATCTTAATTCCAACACTTACTAGTTTTTGACCATGGGCAAGTCATTTAACTTCTTTGAACCTTGGTTTTCTCTTTTGGAAGGTACTTTTTATAGAATTATTGATATAAAGATCATGATTGCCTGACAGTGTAGTGACTGTTCAAAAATGGTAGCTGCTGTCATTGCATTTTATGCATATGGCCTCATTTTGTTTTAGCCAGGCACAACAATCAGCCAAGATACAAACTGCTTTCTGTGATTCATGTTAAGACATTGATGCGCAGTGGGAAAGAGTGTTGACTGTGAAGTCAGATTCCTGGGTCCAAACCTGCTTCATCACTTCCTGTCTAGTGTGTAGTCAAGTTACTAAATTGCTGTGTGCCTCAGTTTCCTCATTTGTAAAATATGACTAATAGTTCTATCTCACAGCACCATTACAAGGAATTGGTTAATATATATAACATGCTTCCCAAGTGTGTGGCACGTCATAAGCACCAGATATTTATTTGCCATTGTTATCATTTACTGTAGCCATTTCTGCTGCTTTTTTTATTATCTTGCTTTTAAATGACAAGTAAGCACAAGTGTCATTTTGTTTATTTGTTCACAATCTCCACACTTTGGAACATGTGGTAAGATAAGATAGGGAGCTGAGGTAGGTTTTTTATTTATGCAAAGAAGTGTGTGTTTGTGGTAAAATTTACATACAGTGAAGTGCACAGATTTTAAATGTTCAGTTTGACCTGTTTTGGCAAATGTCTACACCCAGTTTTAGATTTCATATAAATGAAAATATACAGTAGTATGCTTTCATGTCTGCTTTTTTCTCTGAGTGTAATGTTTTTTAGATTCATCCATATTATATGGATCAGTAGTTCATGCTTATCTATGACTGAATGATTCCATTGTATGAATATACCCCAATTAAAAAAAAAATTCCTTTAGTTGTAGATGGACACAATACCTTTATTTTTTTATTTTTATGTGGTACTGAGGATCAACCCCATTGCCTCACACATGCTAGGCAAGTGCTCTGCCACTGAGCCAGAACCCCAGCTCTGAATATTCCCCAATTTTTTATCCTTTCATTTGGTAGTGGACAACTGGGTTAATTCCAGCTTGGGGCAAATATGAATAAAACTGCTGTGAACCTTCATGTACAAGTCTTTGTGTGGACATTTCACTTACCATGGGTAAATACCTAAGAGTGGACTTCCTGGGTTGGGATAAGTGGATGTCTGTAAGCAGTTGTCAAAGCCACAGTCTCATTTTGAGGAGCACTGGTTAGAGGATCAAGAAGAAAGAGGCCCCATGTGGGAAGACTGGAAGTAGACAACTGTAACAGTGTCTCCTCCGTTTTCCACCTTCTTCAGAGACAGGAGAGAAGAAAGGTGGGTGGGAGGTGGAGACAGTGACAGATTTACAGAGAAGCTCTGCAAAAATCTTCAGCATTCCTTGCATGCAGACTTACATTCTTACAGTTATGTATGAAGAACTTCTGTTTCTTTTTATAAAATATTTTTTCAGTTGTTGATGGACCTTTTTTCATTTATTTATATGTGGTGCCGAGAATGGAAGCATACTACTGTATATTTTCATTTATATGAAATCTAAAACTGGGTGTAGACATTTGCCAAAACAGGTCAAACTGAACATTTAAAATCTGTGCACTTCACTGTATGTAAATTTTACCACAATCACACACTTCTTTGCATAAATAAAAAACCTACCTCAGCTCCCTATCTTATCTTACCACATGTTCCAAAGCGTGGAGATTGTGAACAAATAAAAAAAATGACACCGAGCTTACTTGTCAAGCAAGATAATAAAAAAAAAATGCCAGGCAAGTGCTCTGCCACTGAGCCACAACCCCAGCTCCTAAAGAATTTCTATTTCTATCATTTCTTTTGATCTTCACAATCGGTATGGTATCAGCAGAGCACATGTTACAGCATAATGTGTGAAAACTATAAATGAGAAAACTAAGGCTCAGGGAAGTCAGGATGACTTGCCCCTTGTCCCACAGCTAATTACAGTCTGAGGTGGGACTCAAACTCCAGTCTTGAAATAAGAAGTCTCTTACCTGGTCTACATCATAGTTTAAATTACTAGGTTCTACTGTAGAACCTTGAACAAACTATTTGACTTCTCTGGATCCCACTTTTCATTTTTTCTTTTTTGTGTGTGTGGGGTGGGTGTGCCAGGGTTTGAACTCAGAGGTATTTGCCCACTGAGCCACATCCCCATCCCTCTTTTGTATTTTATTTACAGACAGCGTCTCACTAAGCACCTCACTTTTTCTGAGGCTGACTTTGAACTAGGGATCCTTCTGCCTCAGCCTCCTGAGCCACTGGGATTACGGGGCGTGCGCCACCACACCCAGCTCCACTTTTCTTAACTGCATAGTGAATATAATAATAGTGTCTTCCTCATGATATTGAGAAACATCATTGAGATAATAGTTGCATAATGTGCTTGATACGTAGTAGGAACACAAGTAAATGTTAGTCGAATCTGAATCTAAGGTAGACAGTGGTCTTGGCTAAAGAAAATTCTATACCTCGTGTTGCTCCCTGTTGAGCAACAAGGTCCGATGTATCTCCTTAGGGTCCGCCCAAAGGAGAATACGGGGCGAGCAGGATGAGTGTTGTTGGCTAAGGAACCACACCAGAGCTGGGAGCTTGGCAGCCTTTAAATAAATTAATTTTTTAAAAAGCTGCTTACAGGGCTGGGATGTAGCATGCTTGCCTGTAGGTATGAGGTCCCAGCAACACCAAAAAAAAACAAAAAAAAAAGTAAAAGTCATTTGTGAACTATAAAAGGTACTGTGACCTGTGTACAATGTCACTCTTGTAGAACCTGTGACTGCACTCCGACCTTTTCTTTCTGATCCACTCATTCAACGGTGTTAGAAGGTGTCTTCTTCCCCGGGCATTTGTTCTATTTGTTAATTAAGAGGCTACTGTAGACCTGAGGACATAGCTTAGTGGTAGAGTGCTCTAGTGAGGCTCTGGGTACAAACCCCACAAAAACACACACACACATGCAAAAGGTCGCTGTAAGGGAATTTGACTTTTGCATTAGAACATACAGTTGAAGAGCAGAGTTGCAGCCTGCAGTATGTGCCAAGCTTCCTGAGCGGCATGATGATGAGTTGTACTTTCTCCTGCAGACCGATGACAGCAATGGGGACTTGGACCCAGGAGTCTTGCTGACAGCTCAGACCATCACATCTGAGACCACGAGCAGCACCACCACAACTCAGATTACCAAGGTAACAGGCCAGCTAGAGCTTCCATCTGGAATCCAGTGGCATGTCGAGCGTGCTGTTGGCCCTTGGGAAGGAGGACCCTGTTCCTGCGGAGCCAGAGTATTCTAAGTGTCCCAGAGGGAAAGACCTTGCTGCTTTCCCCAGCAGTAAACCAAGGGAGGCTCTGAGCATCCCTGCCTACTGGGTACTCTTACAAAGTCACATGTAGTCATTCTCTTTACACATCTGCCTGTCTTTCCAGCTGTGGAGGTAAATTTAAAACTCAGCTTGGGCCGAGGGTATAGCCCCATGGCAGAGTGTTTGCCTACCATGCTTAAGGCCCTGGGTTCCATCCTCAGCACGCGCGCTCACACACACACAGTCAGTTTAAAGGCAGGTGTTGTTGGTATTATAATGCAACTGTATTTTCTTTCTAAGCCAAAAATCAGGACTCTAGGTCTGGCAAAGAATTTTTATATTATGTTCAGGGTCAGGGCCAGGGGAGCTGTAGTTTGGGTGCTGAAATATTAGACTTATTAGAACATGGTCTATAGGAAACAGCAGAGACAAAAGATCCAAGGGTAGAACTACCCTCAAAGTCAGAGGCACTCCGCGCTGTAGCACCAGAGGGAAATGCATTCTCCTGGTAACAAATGCAGATTCGTGACCAAGCTCTGTCATCAATGCAGATGACTGGGAGTCAGTTATTTGATGTCTAGATTGCAGTTTTCCTCATCTGCCATGGAAACCTACTCACCTTCAGGAGATTATCTGAGAAATCTTTTGACATCAATAACATGAAAGTGCTTTGAAATAAAAGATCCCGATTTCAAACTGAGTGACATTTTTGTTGATGGTCTTCTGATGTTTTTCCTCCTAATCAAATGGAAATACATAGAAGAACAAAGAGAAACACTTGTTTTGTTTACTTGCTGAATTTCTCTGGTGTTTGGGAGGAAGAGAAAAGGAGACAGTAAATAGAGAATTGTGTTCTGGCGTTGAGCTTATTAAAGATGGCAGTGTGCTCCAGAGTGAGACATGCTCATCTTAATAGGTTCTGCCAAGACTGGGGACAAGTGGGTAAGAGGCTGCCCTACGCAGGGCCAGCAGCAGGTTAAAATTTGGAGTGCAGCTTTCAGAATAATCTTTGCTATTTTGTTTTTTCCTTCTTGTTACATTGCTGATCTGTGACCACCTGCCTTTGGTTATAGACTGTGAAAGGTGGAATTTCAGAGACCCGGATCGAGAAGAGAATTGTAATCACAGGAGATGCCGATATTGACCATGACCAGGTAGGAATGCTGGGAGATTCTGAGCACGTGAGGGCGGGAAGATCCATGGACACCAGAGCGCTGTCCCTGCCAACTTCATTTCCATAAAGCTTCACTGCCCTAGCTCCTGAGGACCCGAGTGAGAAGGCCGAGGCCTGTGGGCGGGGCTGCAGAAGGGGAGGCGGGAGGTGCGGTGGAAGCGCTGGGGGTGTGTGCCTGAGACTTGAGCTGCACTCCAGCGCTCAACCCCCGGGCCTCCCTTTTCTCATCTGTAAGCTGGGGGTGATGGTGCCTCCTCTCAAGGCTGCCTGTAGATCTGGTGAGGTGCTGGATGTGCACCCGAGACGCCTGGTGGGCTCCGTGAGATGAAGGAGGAATAATGTCCTAAATCTGTGCTAGATTATATGGAAAAAAAGAAAGTCCTGGTCCCTGCCCCAGGGCACTATAACAGCTGAGGAGACAGCCAGGGTGGTGGGCAAGACACCAGGAGGCTTGGAACTTGGTTTCTGTCCTAGTTCTAACACTAACTTACCCTGTGACATTGAGCAATTCACTTTACCCCTGTTTTACTTCTCCTGAAAGAGATTAAGTTGATCTAAATAATTTCTGGGCCCCTTCCTGGTGCTAAAATTCTATGTTTTTATGTTAATTAGGTGCTAATTGTGTGCTGCAAGCAATTAGCAAATAATAAGGTCAGGATTAATGTTCCCAATTCTTTTCTGGGGGAGGTTAGAACAGTAAAGCTGCAGAGGAGAGGGGGTGGAAGAGACTGCATACAAATGCTTCTGAAATCATTGACAGGATTGCTAGAGCAGTAACTCTGTGGCCTTTATGCTGATATGCTGAGTGCCTGGAGAAGGAAAGAAAAAAACCCGAGCTGCAGTGCTGGCTGTTCTCTTGGTAGCAGGGTTGAGACTTAGAGCTGGGAAACTGGGCTGAAGGTCCCAGAAATAAGACTGTGAAGCCCAGTGGAACGTGCATGTGTGTGTGTATGGCATAAGGAGCCCACTGCCGTGTACCTCTACAGTGCACCAATTAAAAAAATAAAAAAGCTCAGTGACAGACCTGCAGGCTGTTTGCCCAGCTCTGGGCACTGCCTTCCCCAGCCTGCAGCTGGGTGAGTCCAGCCTCTGCTGTGCAGCAAGACAGACCTGTGCTGCACCCTAGCTCTGCAACTTAACCAGTGCTCTGGAGGAACTTAGCAAACTACTTCCGTGAGCTGTAGCTTGACCACCCATAACATAAGGATCAGCACAGGTTTCCGTAGGGTCACTGAAAAAAGGGACAGGCACACCTGAGAGCTCCGAGAAATGCCCCAAGGGCCAGCATCAGAGCAGTGTTGCTTTTCCTAGGCACTGAGGGCTGCGTGGAGGGAACTCGGTGTGGTCTCTGACTAGGGACAGGGGCTTTAGGCAGGGAAAGCAGGTGGCACAGCCACCAGAGAAGGGGAGCAGCGTCACAGGAGAGGGCTTGGGCTGGGCCTGAAGTGTGAGCAGATGGGTGAGACAAGCAGGGAGGGTGAACAGGGGCCCGTGAGGCGGCGGGTCTAAGAATGCCTTTGGTGGAGCCAAGAGATCAGGAGAGAATTTTGCTCTTCTTTTGTCCTAAGATGATCCTTAAGATCTAGAGTGAGCAGTCAGCTGGCAGTTCCAGCCAGATCTTTTTTTTTTTTTAATAGCTGTAGATGGGCAGCATGCCTTTATTTTATTTTTGTGTGGTACTGAGGCTCGAACCCAGTGCCCCACACATGTGAGGCAGGTGCACTGCCACTGAGCCACAGCCCCGGCCCCGAGTCCTTTTAGATAAGGGGATCTGCTCAGAGGCTGGTGGCTGGGAGGGGGCGTCACTGTCCCGCTCTGACTCTCTCTCTTTTTAGCTTTTCTATGGTAATCCAAACTCTTCCAGGTGCTTCAGTAGGGACCCTCAGAAACTAAAAGACAACGTGGTAAAGTTAAACTCCCCGTTGCATTACTTATTACCTGTGAAACAATAAGCACTTTATTTAACCTTCAGTTTTCCAATCTATAAGGCAGAATTAATGATAGTATCCTAATTTTCTCACTTGTGAGAAGATCAAGTAAGTAATAGCAGGGGGTGATGGCACACACCTGTAATCTGAATGACTCAGGAGGCTGAGGCAATAGGAACAAAGGTTTGAGGTCAGTCTCAGCAACTTGATGAGGCCCTAAACAACTTAGCAAAACCTTGCCTCAAAATAAAAAATAAAAAGGGCTAGGATGGCTGGGCGTGGTGGTGCACGCCTGTAACTCCAGCAGCTAGGAAGATCGTGAATTCAAAGACAGCCTCAGCAACTTAGCAAGGTGCTAAGCAACTTAGTGAGACCCTGTGTTAAAGCATAAAAAGTGCTGGGGATGTGGCTCAGTGGTAAAGCACCCCAAGGTTTAGTTCCCAGTACAAACAAAAAGATTAAATAGTAAGTAATGTGTTCAGGCCAGAGCTTGGCAGGCCACAGGCCATCCAGTTGGTCCTTCCTTCTTCTACTTCAGCCCTGATAGCTCTTCCTTTTTGTCACATGCTTCTTTACTTTCCTCTCCTGTCCTGAACTTCCTGGTTACCCTCTTAGATGGGAGAAGGGCGAGAATTTGGGGACAGGACATTTCCTAGAGAGAAGAAGGAAGGATGTTGTTAAATCCTGCAAAGGAGAAAGCTGTGTCCAGCAGATTTTGTCCTGCAGGTTCACTGCTTGAGTGACTCCTCTGAGACGCACCCAGGTAGGTGCAGTCGCCCCTGAAGTCCCTCTCTGATGCTCTGAAGACAGCTCTCGCCTTCCCTTCCTCTGTGCTGTTGGTCCAGGAGCCTCCATATGCAGGAGAGAGTGGGGAAGGTGGTCATCCGCTTAGCCTAGCCAAGTGCTGCCGCGGTGCAGCCTGGAGCTGTGCGGGCTCTGGCCTTGCCTGCCTTCACCAGCCAGCCTGTTTTTCCTGATGAGCATTATTTCTTCTATAGGTTCTTGTACAAGCCATCAAAGAGGCAAAGGAACAGCACCCAGACATGTCAGTGACCAAGGTGGTTGTCCATCAGGAGACCGAGATTGCTGAGGACTGAGCTCAGGTAAGGGGGTATTCCTGTTGGAATTGAAGATCCCAGCCTGAGAGATCTGGCAGGACCCTTGGACAATCTGGGAACCCATCACCCAGAGAGTGTCCATACTGGGACTTGATAAAGGAAGGGCAGAGGAGATAGTGAAGTATTTTGCTTTAACCAAAGCAGACTGTTGGGGCTGGGGCTGTAGCTCAGTGGTGGAGCTCTTGCCTAGCACGTGTGAGGCCCTGGGTTTAAGTCTCAGCACCACATAAAAACAAACAAACAAACAAACAAATAAATAAATGTATTGTGTCCATCTATAACTAAAAAAAAAAAAAAATTCACAATGCCAAAGCAGGCTGTTGTGTCCTGGCCTGCATAGTACTGGCTGTTTTGGGTAGGAGGAGGGACACCAAATTCGGAAATAACACCCCACCTCCTGACTCCTCCTGCCCCCCACCCCTGCTTCTCCACTTCAACCCACCCCCTTTTGCTCTGCTTTCTTGGCATCTCTGGAATCTCCAAGCCCAGAACCTGGAAGGGCCAGAGAAGAACTGTCACAGTCAGATCCGGGTGTCTGGAAGTATGTGGGTTAGGGATGGGTGGGAGAAGGCGATAGAACTCTGAGGCCAGACAAGAAAACTGGAAGCAGGAAGCTACTTTTGGGGAGCCAGGCAACCAGGTCCAGACAAACTAATGTCTAATGTAGTTTACAAAGGATTTGAGAAAGCCATCAGTCATGAGGAAGGATATGCCCAGTGCTCAGGTCCTGATTGTCACTTAGGGCCACAAGAACGTGGCAGTGGGACTGGGGAGCTCTCTCCTTCACAGGATTTAACACTGTGCTTCTTCCCTTCCTCTAGGAACTGTCCTGTCCCCAACTCCCTGCCCTTCTCCCATCCAAGAAAAACCAGCGATGATAAAGAGCCAACCTGCAATAGTCAGACTTCCAAGATCACTTTAAACCACCAGGAAGTTTTCATTTTCTATTTGGAGTTTATGCCAAGAGATTCTTCTAGATACCACTGATCCTTTTGAAGACCTTTTTCTATATTGTGATACCAGAAATTGTTCAGCTTTTCACTCTATGGACTATTTCTAAAGAGTTCTTGGGTTTTCTACAGAGTGGTTTGTAACCCCTCCAAGCTAGCCTCTCCCCATTTATTTCCAACCCAGATACTGACAGGGTCCACAGAATTCTTCAGGAAATCCTCCAGAGAACCTGTCGGCTGTGTTGGAAGCCAAAGTCAGCTCAGTGGGACTCCTTGCTCCTGTCCTAATTTCACACCCTCTGGATGACAGCAGAAATTTTGAACGAGTGCTTTCTCAGAGCTAAGATGCAACTTTATCAGAATGTCAGGCAGGGTAACTGCCTTGATCCACAGACCCCAGAAAAATGTCCTGTCCCTCTGTCAGGGTGTTTTTGGTGAGGCGGAGACGTCCGAGAATGTAATGAATGCTGTTCCCCCGCCTCCATCCTGCTGTTTTGGAGCTTCTTTAGGTCAGAGACATAAGAAGTTGCTTCAGATAGATCTGATACTGTGAATGTTTGAACATATCCGTGGCCTTCACCTCCCCAGTTGCCCTTGTACCTCAGCAGCTGCCATGGCTCTGCCAAGCACTCCCCCAGGCTCCTGTCTCAGAAACCCAAACTCCGGAAAAGTAGGAACCTTCAGCCGAAAATGCTAATGGAACATTTTCATTGGCGTTTGGGGAAGGACGTTAATGAGGTTTTTAAATTAAGGTGTTCCAGTTCTGGGAATGCGAACTTCACACTGAGGGACGGAGCTTACCTCAGGCAGATGCTACTGGGGAGCGTTTCCAGGTGACCACTGCTGGGCCATTCTCTCAGAGAGGAGGCGTGTTTTCTGACCTTCCTCCTGAGAGGCACCTGCCTGAGGACATCCTTCTGGAGCAAGGGGATTATCAGCTTCCAGGGACCATCCCTCCCACGGGATAGCACATGACGGGTACAAGCCCTCGGCTGCTCATCCCCCTCACTACCTGAGGTCTGTGGGGCTTTGTAGGCTTGATTTTGTGGTGGGTTTTGGATTTAGTTTTTCTTTTTTTCTTTTTTTTTGCCTTGGCTTTGAAAGTGAGGACTGATGTCCCCAATTCCTGGTAAGGATTTGGGGCATTTTTATTCAATAGGGCTTCTCTAATCCTCCAGCTTGCTTCCCACAAACAGATCTGCCTGGAAGCTTCTTAGAATCCTAATTCTAGGCTAGAAGCGAACTTCATGAGATTAGTCAGCGAGTCTCTGACAGCGATCACTGGGCTCAAGGGCACCGAGCAGGAGCCCAGTCTGAAGCCAGCAGCACGTGTCCACCGTCTCCACTGGCTGAGTTTTACTCTGACACACTTGTCTGGTTTGAACTGATTTCGAGTGTGTGCATTTTTCTTTCAGTTCTCACCTCAGGCTGCTACTGCCAATGGCAGCTCTCTCAGGAGGGAGGGGAGAGCTCGGCGGGATGTGATAGGCTGGGGGCAGCAGGTGGTCCTGTCTCAGGAGATGCACAGCTGTGGCACAGGGTCCGAAATGACGAGGCTTCCTGGAGACCCAAGTCAGGACTGTGTTGCTAATAGTGGTGGCAGGTTAGAACCCCTGTCCCATCAAACGGGAAACGAGCTTACTTCCCAGTGGCCAGCGGTCCTGCGAAGGAGCTACTGGTGCTCACAAAGCTGAAACCTAGAGCTGGGCGCACACCTGCAATCCCAGCTGCTTGGGAGGCTGAGGCAGGAGGATTGTGAGTTTAAGGCCAACCTCAGCAACACAGCAAGACCCCATCCCCAAACAAACAGAAACCAGAGACCTGTGGGACAAAGAGGCTGGGCGAAGGGAGAGGGTCACGCATGTCTATTCAGCATCCTGGATATTCCGTGCTATCCAGAGCAGTGTGGCAGCCTTCGCAGCACAGGACGTCGCATCTGGGGCCTAAGCTTTCCCCAGCCCTGCGGCCAGCTCACTCCTCTCTCACCTCCTTTGTCAACCGGACCAGAGTTACACTAACTTCCTTCCAGGCCTCTTCCCCTTCCTCCCACTCTGGCAACAGATCTTTGAGTTTGGCAACTGTTTGGATTTGTTTTTCTTTCTGCAGTTGTGTGTATGTGTGTGTGAGAGAAGAAAAAACAGACTGTCCAGGTAGAAATGGCCAAGAGTGGGGAGGAGAGTCACATTTCCAGGGTCAGAGACTCAGCAGCAATTCCTAAAGTGACTCAGACACACCACAGTAAAAACTCTCACTGCAATTTTATTTTTACTTCAGAACTAAAGATTTCCTTCAAACCACAGGAGAGCTCTGCCACCTACCCACAAGCAAGGCCTGCACTCACAGGCCAAGGGCCCCTAGGCCTAAATGCAGGGGGCCGTCACTATATTCTGGGGGAAGCTCAAGCTGCTGGGGGTGAGGAGACCACGTCTACCCTGGGAAGTGGAGCCAGAGGCTTGAGCAACACCCCTTGATGCTCATGGGAAGCCTCTGCCCAGGAGCTCAGCCCCAGGCTGGTTGTTTTTACAAATCCCTCTCAAATGTATTATTTTGGTGACAAAAATGAAGGACCTTTGTAAATTTTTTAAAAATTATGAATCATATCAAGTAGCTGTTTACATTTCTTGACAAAATAGGAACCATGGCAGCAGAATCAAATTGGCAAAATTCCTAGATTAAATAGGCAATAATTAGGTCTGCTGTTTTGGCCTTTTGTAGTAAGAGAAGTGGCTGTAGTGTTTAGATATGTATTTGGTCTTGCTTCTTGTATTGCATTTTTCAATAAACTTCCAAAAAAACAAAAAACAAAAAAAACAAAAACGATTCTACGGATTGATCCACTTTTGTATTTCTCTTCTGCCAGTAACTTGGGGAAAATTAAACCTGGGTGGGGAGACCTAAACTGAAAACATTTTCTAGAATGAGCTCCCCATACTGGACAAAGTGCAGCTTCAGTGTTGTACAAAGAGGTTTCTGAGGACTGGCAAGCGCTCTCTGCAGCTGAAGGGAGACGGCAGCATAGGCCACAATGAGATAAAGAGAAGAGGGCTTCCCAGACCTCTGGGGAGGGGACCTCAGCACGAAGACGCTGGCAGTAGTTAGCCCTAGTGGGATATATCCTGCATGGCAGAGGGAAGAAAGGGTTTGAGTGATGGGAGTTAAATGTTCAGTCCCCATCCCCAATGGCAGTGGAGGGTCTCAGCCACCTCCCTTGCCCTTCTTCCCAGAAGCCCAAATTCCAGCACCTGCCACTCTGGAGAGGGCCTGTCCCAGCCTGCAACATCCCAACCTACCTTCCAAGTCTTAGAGGTCCTTGCCCACCACTTTGGGTTTGCTAAGACACCAGGTGCATCTCCCAATAACCTTTGGCCTGGACCTCCAGTCCCCTCAGGTACCTGTCCAGAGCTAAGGCCACATATGGAGGCTGAAGAAATTCCTGAGGCCGAGGCATGCTGGTCTCCGCTCTTGCTGGCTCACGGAGCCTTCCTGCTGCTGCGTTTCTCTACTACACACAGGCAGGATGCCTGAACAGCTGCTGTGGGCAGAGGTCCATCCCAACCCGGGATGTGACTGAAGCAGCTCTTAGGCTGGTCCTGTGATCGTGGTCCATGCTGCAGCCTCAGACCCGGGCCCCCAAATCCCCTCCTCCCAACTTGGCATACCCCCCGAGACTGAGCCGGTCCAGCCGTGGCCAGCTTCTGTGAGCACAGTCACGAGCAGCTGGGGTCCCAAGGAGGAGCTCCCCAAGGCCCAGATCCAGAGACTTGGAATGTTCAATGCCGGAGCCAGAGGGCTGCACTGTGATGATCACGTGGCCAGTCTGGGTTCGTGGAGCCCAGGGTGGGGCCAGCCCAGGGCCCTTCAGCGGGTAACTGTTGAGTAGGGCAGGTAAACCGAGGCGAGGATTAGCAGGCTCTGAACGCAGGCTCCGCACTGACGGGACGGGTGAGGTGCCCCGACGCGGGGACAGGTCCCAACTTTCTGGCTCCGCGCAGCCTATGGCTAGAGGAGTCCTTGGGCCAGGGCTGGGAAGGAGAGCGCAGTCCCAGCTGGGGCCGTCGGGGGGCCGGAGGGCCTGGTCCCGTAGCACCCCCTGGCGGAGTCGCCGCGTCTCCAAGTCTCGGTTCTCATAGAGAAGCGTGTTGGCACAGATGAATACAAACAGGCCGACGCCCATGATCACCGGCCCGAGCAGCCGCAGCCGCTCGTGCGGGCCATGACCCCGGCCCGCGCCGCGACGCAGCTCACTGACAGGGGGTGAGCTGGCATTGGCGGCCCGGGGTCCCGGGGCCCCGGCACGGTGCGGCCAGTAGCCGGCCACAGCGATGCCCATGCCCACCAGCACCACGAGCGCCCCCAGGGCCGCGAACGCCCCCGACGGCGAGCGCAGCCGCAGCCGCGCCCGCACCCGCAGAGGCTCCGGCGGAGAGCGCGGGCGCCGGCGGCGGCCCAGGCGGCGGCCGAGGCGCGAGACGCGGCCCTCGGGGCTCCTCCGCATCTCCCCGCAGTCTCCGGGGCTCCCGGCTGTCATCTCGCTGTCGTCCGGGCGCTCTGCGGAGAGAAGATGGGAGGCGGGGACTGAACCGACGGGCCTAGGTTCGGGGCTCCGGGCTCGGGGTCCAAATCCGGGGTGGGGGAGCTCGGGCCGCTTCGCCCTGGCCGCTTGGAGATCCCTGGCGGCCACCCCCGGATTTTCCCGGGCTGCGAGGCAGGGAGCCGCCCCCGCTCGGGTTTTCCGCAGCGGAGCTCAGAGCCAGGGACGCGCGGCAGAAGCCGGAGTTGGCCGGGCCCGCGGGCGGAGAGGAGGGCGGGGGCTGCGGGCTGCTCCCTGGCGCAGGCCGGGTCGCCGGGCTCCGGCAGCCCGCGCCCTCTCTGCCTGCCCGCGGGTCCGGGGCCTCGGAAAGCATGAGGCCCCCAGCAGCCGCGTCTCGCGGGTAAGTACCCGGGATCGACCCCACCCCCGCACGTGGCTGCACCGTAGTAACGGAGGGAGGGGGCGCTCAGACCGCTGGGTCCGCAGGGGTCGCTCGCGCGCCCCACCCCCCCGCCCACTGCGCTTTACATACCGCAGCGTGGGAAGGAGGGGGTGTCACCGACTCCAGCCTCTCCTTGCCCGCCCCCTCCTTCCAGACTTCCTCAGTCAGCACCCGAGCTGCAGCAGGAGAGACTCGAGCTAGACTCCGGGAAGACCGCTCGGACCAAGACCAGCCAGTCAGAGGAGGCGGCGGCGGCGGACTTTGTCCAGGATCTCTTTCAACTCCTCCAGAAGAGGCCTCCCCCTCCCCCAGCGGCCGGGCTGGGACCAGGGCAGGAGGCAGGGGGCCGCCAGTGCTGGGCGCAGGGCCTCACCGGACAGACTCTGCTCCTGGCTCTCCCGTCGGCCCAGGCAAGGCTATTCCTAGGTTGCGGCGTTTCCGATTCGGGCTGCTTGGGATGAATCATCCCCCTTTCCCGCCGCCTGGCCTCCTTTTCAGCCTCCTCCGCCCGAGGCCTCAGTGGACCGCGTCCCAGCCAGAGCAGCAACGCCTAGAGCCCCAGGGTCCGGGCTGCACGGCTTAAACCCTCCCGGCTGCTGGTTGTGTCGGGCCTGCGACCTGAGAACTGGATCCCAGTCGGGACAGGAGCAGCCGGGCTGTACGTGATGTGGGCCCCACCGAAGGGAGGGCGCGGGACGACACTCGGCCCCCACCCAGGCCCCAATAGAGGAGGGTTAGGACTCGCTGTCCTGGAGTGCGTCCTTACTCCCCCAGTCTGATTTCTAAGCAGCTGCAGCCCTGAAAGGCACTGCCAAGCCTCAGGGAGGAGGATTTGCCACCCTGCCCACGCCCCAGCCGCACCCCGAAGCTCAAAGCAGGACACCATCCCTGCCTCGGACAGCAGCGCCCCAGGTCCGAGGCCTAGCATGGAGTCGTAGCGTCTGCCGCGTCCAAAGACTGGTTTTCATAAATGGAAACTGCGGCCTGCCGGGGGTCACACGGCCGCACGAGGCGGGGGCTCCACCAGGGCCGACCTGAAGGTCCCGGACCCTACCCCTGGGCATGGCGCACCTCTGGGCATAGCCACAGGCGCGTCGGGGGAGCAGGCGAGACCCATCACCCCCGTGTCCCTGGGTATGGAACCCTTTTCCCAGTCCGAAACAAGAGCAGTGACCACAGCTCCTCAAGCGAAAGCTGGCGCCCCAGCCCCAACTCCTGAAAGGTCACTCCCGAGCCCCGGCCTGTCCCCTGCCCAGAGGCGAAAGCATGCAAAGCACAGGCTTATGGACATGTTGAAAGCCCCCCAAGACTGGTGGGTGTGGGTCGACGCTGAGGACCCCATGGAGGCGAAAACTTGGAGTCACAGCCGGATGATCCTAGGGCGCGGGAAGTTGTTCAGACCCCGTACTCCGGGGTCCCGCCGCCCGCGTGCAAACTCCGACCCCGGGAAAAGGAAGGACCAGGATCCCGCCCCCGTACCTTTCCCGAGGGAGGAGCCAAACAAAGTTAGGGAAAGTCGGGGGCGAGCCCGTGGCCCCTAGTCCTGCTCACCTGGAGCGACCGCGCGGGAGTGGGTCCGGGTCCAGTCCGCGCGCCGCGATTCCCCGCGCCTCCTAGATCTCCACGGAGCCCCGCCCCGGCCCCGCCCCGCGCCGCTCGGCCCCGCCCCCGCCGTCCTGGGAGCCCCCGAACCGTCCGACCAGCACCGCGCTGCAGGAAGGCGCAGCTTGGTCTGAGGGCGGCAGGTAAGCGCGGTGTGCGCGCCTGGCGACTCCGACGACCCGGGCCTGACTCCCCCAACCTGACCCCGGTTCACGCCGCACGCAGGGGCCTGGAGGGCGCCCCTTCCCCACCGGGAAACAGACTGGCCCCGGAGCCTCTGCCCAGCCCCTCAGCCCGGGAAGTCCGCGCCCGCCCCTCCTGCCCCCTGAGCCCTCCTGCCTGCGCCCCGAGGCGGCCCGAACCCGACCCGCGACCCTCCCGCCGTCCGAACCTCACTGCCTCCATCTGCCAAACAGGCACCACGTCGTCTGCCTCTCAGGGCGTCGAGAGGCGACAATCAGGCGTTGGGGGCAGAGCCTACCACTCAGGGCACAGCCTGGGCCGCCCGAGCCCTCGAACAGCAGCCACCGTGGCCGCAGCGGGGACAACCGGGCTGGGAAGGAAAAAATCAAGCGGGGTGTCGAGGGTCGGGCCTCAGACGGGCCCACCTTCCGGGGAGCTGAGGAGGCGGTGCTGAGGGCCGCGGCCATCCGCCGACGGCGCGACTGGGCCCGGCTCGGTGCCCGCCCGCCGGAGGAAGAACGCGGAGCGCAGCGGCCGGGGCCGGGCGAGCGGCCAGTTTCCATGATGCGCGGGGCGGGCTCGAGGAGGGGCGCTGCGGGCCGGCTTCCAGGCCCAGCGGCCCGGCCGGGCCCCTCGGGAAGAATTTCCGGCCTGGGATTGATTATAACCCGCCCCTCCCCCGGCCGCGGGACCCCCCGGCTCGCGGGGCCGAGGCGAGGGGGATGGGCGGTAATGAGACCCGGCTGTGCGCCCCCGCCGGGGACACCACTCGAGGAAGTGCCGGGAAGGGGCCGGCTGCGGAGCCGCTCGGCCCAGCCAGCCTCGAACTCGGCCTCCGGCCTCCGACTTTGCGCAGCGGACCGAACACATCAGCGCCCCCGGAGGCCTCGCCTAACCCCCGGGAACCAGGCATCCTCGGGAGGGACCCAGGCCAACCCCGGGCGAACCCCGGGCGGGGCCTCCTCCCGAGGACCGAGGGAGCACCGACAGCCCCCAGGAGGCCACAGAGCGTGAGGCCGCATCCCGCCCCTCCCCCGGCTTCGCCCTGCGGGTCCGGGAGCCAGGTTAGGGACCCTTCCTGCCTCCTGAAGACCGAGTTGTGAACAGAGCTCTCGGCCCTGCACTTCCCAGGGGCGCGGCCTCCCTGCTGCCTCTCGCCTCCTCCCTCCTCCCAGCCCTCCGTTTCCTTTCTCTGGACCACCCCCATCGACCCCCTCCCCACGCCTCCACCGCGCCCGCCTCCTGCCCTCTCAGCTTTCCCTCTGTACACGTGGCCCTGTCAGGGCTCACTGCTCTTCTTGGGGGCCAAAGCCTGAGCAGTCCCCCGCCCTTACCGTCCCCTCCCTGTTGATGGCTGTACCACTTGCTCCTCTGCCCGCTTCCGGGCCCCCACACCTTGGCTGGTTTCCTCTCTCCCTGGTGGTGGTAATCCTCCACCTGGGCCACAAGCCCAGCTTCACTTTCAGCAGCTAGACACCTGCCAGGCCTCTTGACCATCCTCTGTTCCTGCTCCTTCACTGTCTCCCCTTCACAAGGCCCCACTGTCACCAGAGTACACTGTCACACTAGGTCACCTTAGGCGATTTTTTTTTTTTAATATTGTTCTTTTTAGGTATGCATGACAGTAGAGTATATTCTGACATATTGTACACACGTGGAGCATAATTTATTCTAATTAGTATTAGGCTGCTTCTCCCCCTTTCATCCAGTAGTCCCTCAAGTCTTGCAATCCACCAAGGCTCCCTTCCCCACGGCCACACCCTTGTTCCAGGCCACCCATCTGGTCCAGGCCATCAACCTCTCCTGCCTGGGGAAGGCACTGTCTCACCACCTCCAGACCCTTCTAAGGTTCTGCAGACAGGTACCAAGCATCTGAATCTGACCCTGTAACTTAAAACTGTTATGCCCAGTTTATGGATGAGAAAGTGGCTCCCTGTATCGTCCAGTTTAAATTTACAGTTTAAAATTCTTTTTTGTCTCACAAATTGGCCCCTGGACCTCTCACACTGCTCCCTCTTGGGCGGCTGAGCTTGTGTCCATCCCCAGACCCTCTGTACTCTGGCCTCCAGGCTTGGCAGGTCCCTGGCTCTTTGTCAGGAACACCTATTTCCCTGGTTGTCCCCTTGCCACCTCCTCCTCCCTCAGATCTCTGGGCCTTCTTCTAGCCCCCAGGCCAGGCCAGTCCCTCCTTCACCCTTCATGACTTGTCCTCATGCACCAGGAACTTCCCTGTACACAGCACAGATGAATTGAAATCATTGCTTTCAGTTGAGTCCATTTCCTGTCTGTGTCCCAAGTGGCCATGAGTTCTGAGAGGCAGGATGGGGTTGGTCGAGCTCATTTCTGAAGCCCTGTGCCCAGCATGGTATCTGCCCACAGCTGGCCCTTTCCTCCTTGTTAGAGGAATGTGTGCAAGCCTGTCTCACATACACAGGGACCCTTTCTTATTCTCCACCCCTGGGCCCGGCCCAGACAGCAGAAGGAAAAGATTCTGCTGAGGCTCAGTTTTCTCATCTATAACAAAACAAAACAAAACAAAAAAACATGGAATATTTCCCTCCTAGTGGTTTGAAGCTAAATAGGAGTACACATGCTCCCTGCCTGACAGAGGATTACCAGTCAACAGCCCCTTCTCCCTGTGACCATGGGGTTTCAGACAGGCCAGTGCTTGGGGTGGCTCAGGGTGGCAGAGAGAGAAGAGGTTCCTTCTCTCAGATATAACCCGGTTTAATTCTGTCAAGAACTCTGGGAGGTCAATGTTATGCCCAGTTTATGGATGAGAAACTGGCAGACAGGCTTGCTCATAGACCCAGCTGAACTTAAGTCTCTCCCTGGCCTCCCTGGGCCTGCCTGGCTTACCCCTGTGGAGATGCAGATGTTTGAGTAGCCCAGAGCCTCAGTACTGGGACACTGATTGTCCTCAGGAGACCTGGATCACTCTCAGATCTTCCTTGGTCTCCAAGTGACCTGGACTCCATTCACTTCTGAACCAGGAGGAGCCTGGATGGACGTCCCCTGGAGATCAGGGTAATGAATATTTCTCCCCCAAGCTTCTCTGTGGGAGCAAGGAAACTGACATAGTGACTGAAGGCTCCACATCCTCTCCAGAAGCCACCCGGGGAGAGAGCAGAACACCTGTCACCTCCTGCATGCACAGCCCCACCCTGAGCCACAGAAATTCAGCAGGGCCTCAAAATTGATCTTTTCTAAGAATGACAGGCTGGCCTCATCTGGTCAGTGTCAGATTTCCTCCTGCAGCCCCAGTCTCCAGGTGGCCTCAGAGAGCAAAGGACCCAGCCCAATGCCAGTGTGGTCTATGCACAATGTCCCCTTGTGGCTCCTGCCCAGAGAGACCTTGCCTTCTCTGGCTCAGAGGAGAGCCCATGGCCTAGGTCCCTGCTTTGCTGCTTCTGCTCAGTAATTCCCAGAGTGACAGCACTCCGCCCTGCTCCTGCCTCTGTACTGTGTCCTCCACAGGCAGGACTGGTGTATGGGTGTGTTTAACAAATAGAATCCAGGATCCAATCCCTGTGCTCCAACACCCAGAGGGGGCAGTGACTGGTCCAGAGTGACCCAGCTAATGCATGGCAGAGCTGGGTATCAGAACCTACAATCACAAGTCCCATTCAGGGCTCAGGACCTTAAAGGGCAGTGATCTGGGATATGAACCCCAAATCCATCTCTTCCATCGTGTGGGAATTCTGTGTGGCGCAACTCTGGGCTTCTTACCAGATGTCTCTGCGCTGCTGGCAAAGCCATAGGGAGAGTAAGCTCCCCATCTCCATTGCTCTCTGAAGCCCAGAAAAAAGGAGGCAGAACCTGGGTAAAGCTGGGACACTGAAGGGAATGAGACCCTCATGGGGAACAGGGCAAGACCAGCTCCCTTCGAGTCCTTAGAGGGACAGCAGTTGGCATGTTACCACCTTCCAGAGCTGTGCCCAGCTACCAGCCCCTTTATACCCTGACTTAAAGCCTGTGCGTGAGGTCAGCTCTCTGCTGAACCGCTCGGCTTCTCTGAGTTCCAGACCTGAGCTGGACAATGGCAGAGCCAGGGTCAGAACCAGGCTCTAACCAGGGTGCTATCCTCCCTCCCACAGCTCTGTGACTGTGAGCAAGTCAGGTCACCTCTTTAGGCCTGTTCTCTGCTCTGCAAAATGGAGACAATGGTAATAACAAAGTCACAGGCTACAGTGAGGATCCAGCCCCTCAGGCTGGAGCACCATGAACCTGGAGCACAGGCAGGGCTGTGGTTCTCTGGCCTTCAGCTGGTGCTTGCCATCAATCAGTTCCCTCACCTATAAAATATGGAATTGAGGCTGATAATTGTAGCTTTTTAGCCATCTTCTCTGAGCTAGCTATTGGGGACCAGAGAGGAGCCAACCCCGGGCCCAATCCAGAGGCTTCGCGGGTTGGCAGGAACAGACAGACATGTCTGCCAAAAGCTAAGACAGTTGGTGGCAGCAGACATGGGGAGTCATGCCCAAATAACCCCAGGGCAGTCGGTTCACCCCTGAATCTGTTTTTTCATTGGACAACGTGCCTTGGAGCGTCATGAAAAAAAAGCCTTGCCTGAAAGGGCCCAGTGAACCTCAGGGGCCGCTATTATGATTTCTATTGCAGTTAACCGACTCTGATACTCTACCTCCTTTCTGTGTCCTATTTCATATTTTTGAATGTTCCAATTTGCCCATCTTGGATCAAGTGTTTTTCCCTGGTCCAATCAACTGGGGACTAGGGGAGGGGACAGGGTTAGGAAGTCCAAAGGAATAAAGTCTGGACATGTAGATTCTCTCAGCGCCTGGGAGGGACCACAGGTCTCAGCAAGTAGCTGTCAGCCTTGGGAGGAGGGCAGGTTGGACCTCAGGAACTAAGTGATCTAACAAGGGCTTGAAGCAGGACTGCTGTCTGGAAAAGTAACCATGGGCACATGCCTTGCCACTGTGGTCTCAGACACAACATGTGTGTCCCTGGAGGGACTGAGGCTGGAGGTTGCTGTGAAGATTTGCCCCCACCCCTCACCTATGAGTGCGCAAGAACCAGGATCAGAAGAACCTCAATAGAGAAGATTACATATTTTCGATCCGGGCTTGTTGGCACACACCTGTAATCCCAGTAACTCAGGAGGCCAAGGCAGGAGTATTGTGAGTTCAAAGCCAGCGTCAGCAATTTAGTGAGACCCTAAGCAATTTAGCAAAACTGTCTCAAAATAAGATATGAAAAGGGCTGAGGATGTGGCCCAATGGTTAAGCACTCAGTGGTTAAGTGGCACCAATAAAGAAATAAGTAAAATAAAAAGGGCTGGGGGTGTAACTCAGTGGTAAAGTGCTCTGGGTCCAGTCCCTAGTACCAAAAAATAAAATATAAAGAGTGAGGGGAGAAAATTATATATTTTTGAGAATATCTACAGATTTCTCTTTCCTCTGCACTACTGTGCAGAAAGGCGTGCCTTAGAAAGGAGCAAGACTACAGTCAACCCGCGGTGACAACCCTTAACACCAAGAAGTCTGTGTTTGCTTAGGCCAGGAGATGGAAATTTGTTACTGCAGCACAACCCAGTGAAAGCTGATCCCTGGCAGTGATAAACACTTGCTAAATTACAGTTAATCACGATTGTTTTATTTCAGGTTCAGAACAATGGGCCTGGTTGATGTTCCCACCACAGAATTCAAGAACAGTGACCTGCTGAAGAGACAACACAGAAGGTATTTCTCTTTCCTTTAGAGCTGGACATTAACTCTCCAGGGGGACAGGGAGCCTCCCCCCCCTCCCCTTCACTGTGGTTTCCGCACCATCCCTCAGGCGGCACTCCCCTTGTCTTTACATTAAAAATGCCACGTGGTGCCCTCCCCAGGATACAGCCGGTTCCTAAGAATGGGAAGGGGAACCCAAACCACACTGGGTGCACACATCCAGAATGTTCATGTCCCACTTTGTCAGACTGGATCACGTGCCCTTCACCAGCTCTGCGGGAGGCCGGGGGTGGCTCCTGGGAGACAGCTTAAGAGTCTGCACTGATACCTCCGGATGTGGCACCTCCATTTGGTGACAGATCACGCTGCCAGTGAAGCGATGTCACAATGATGGTATGTCACTGGGGAGGGAAAGGAGAGCCCGACCCCCTCCCCACACATCCACCACCACCAAGGGATTCAAGGTGGGGAGCTCCAGGGCAGGCCCCAGTGCTGGCCGGCAGCCCTCTGCCTCCCTGCGGATCACAGGGCTCTGCACCCAGCGGGGGCGCGCGGGGCTAGGCCGGCCCGGGGATGGAGGTGCGGGGCCGCCCCCTAGCGTCGAGGCCGCGCCCCTGTCCCGGGGCGCCGCTATCACTGGGCCAGTCGCTCTCCCCGCAGGCTCCCCACGCAGTGACCCTGGCGCCCACCCGGAACCCAGGCCGCAGGCCTTGGGCCCCTGTGCGAACTCCCTTACAAATCGCCAGGTGCCTACGACGGAAGAATTCCCCTTAGGGAGGTCGGAGTCGGGGAAGAGGAAGACGCAAAACTTTGTGTCTAAACCGAATGGGACCCGGGTCGTCGGGGCCGGGCCGGGGCTCCAGCCCGTTATCTGGCCGGAGTCCCTGCTACGTGCGGTTTAACAGGATCCCGTGCAATTCTCCCAACGGCCAGTGGGGGCAGTGCTGCCCTCGTCCCTGCGCCACCGATGGGAAAATCGAGACCCCGATACAAAATCCCTGGGTAGGGAAGTGACAGAGCCAGGTCCAAACCCAGGACTGTCTGAGGCCAAGCCCAACTTCTGGCCTTGGATTAGTTGTCCCTGCCCTCCAGACGGCCTGGTGCTGGCGTGATTTGCTTCTCTATCAGACAGAACACGCGTTCTTTAAATTTTGTGGTGACTGTTTCCCGTTGAAAGGGGACAGGCAGCCAGGGAGCTCCTCTTCTCATTCCTTCACCCATGCGGGGAGGTGCAGAGGGCATCGCTGCCCGCCCCCGACGCTGGCATCTGCTTGGATGCATTTTTGCTGGTCATTTTACAGAGGAAGAGACCCAAGACATGGCAGATTGCAGTGGGGTTACTCACAGGGTGCCTTCTCCCCAAAGGGACGGACCCAGAGGACGGAGATGGAAGGGGAGGAGGCAGCCCCCAGGGAGGAGCTGGTGTGGGATGGCTTTGAGGGGCCAGGAGCAGGCAGAGCTGCCCCTCAGGAACCCCAGGCCAGCACTGCAGGAGGACTGACTTTATCTCCTGTAAGTGAAGCCGGTACTGAGCTTATTTCCTGCTTCCAGGCTCAGGGGTGAAGTGACCTCACTCAAATTGACAGAGGATGGGACAGTGTCAGGACTTCCAGCCAAGTCTGCCTGATTCCAAAGCCTTCTCCACACAGGGCTGGGAGATGAAGTTATGAATAATTACCCCCCTTTTACAGGTGAGGAAACTATGGCCCAGAGAGTTTAAGTAACTTGTTCATGGTCACACAGAAGGTCGAGACTGTCACACCACTCCCAGAATCTTTCGTCTTCATCTGTCCAATGCAGTCAACACACCGTTCTTACTGAGGCACTGTGAGAACTGAGCAACTGGCCTTACAGAACTTCCTCCCCAGCTCCTGGCACCTAGTGGGTGCACAGGTGGGATTAGATCATTCACTTGGTCTCTGACAGATACTTTTCTGGACCTTCACATCCCTAATCATTTCATAGCAAGAAGAGCTAGTCAAGCCAAGGAGGAGACAATGTTCTCAGAGGGCAGGGGCCCTGGAAGGTGGTCTTCAGAGGGACACCAGCGCCTCTGACCACTAAGTGAACATGCTCCTGTCTGGAGCAGCAGGCCATGCTGCTGTGGCATCGTTGGGTCCCGCCCAAATTTCTGGTTTGGAGGAATCACCAGTAATGCCCAAGAGGCTTTTCAAACTGCTTGGCTGCTTCTTCTGGCCAGGAGATGCTTGAGGGGAAAAGCGATGGATGAAAGATCATTGAAAGTCAATTTTACATTTAGAGTCCGTTTAATGGTAGCTAAGGGACACTCGTGGATTTCCCCCTTTTTTTCTCCTTGATTCACATTGTAGTCACTGAAGCTTGTGGCCAGGGATGCGTTCAGGAATGGGGAGGGATCCATCACCCCCGGTGGCTGCGACAGTGCCCGCGGGGTTTACAAGCCCGGATTTGTACGCCCCTGTGGGGGGCTCGGCCAGTCGCTGTTGTGAAGAGCCCCGTGTGAGCCCCTTTGTACTGGCGCTTTTTCGCGCTGACACCTCGGGATAAACAGCCCGGAGTGGAGTCTAGCGGCTCCTGCCGACCTCCTGGGCCGGAGGCGACCGCCCGCCGCAGCAGCAGAGCTGGAGCTCAGTCCACGGTCGGGCCAGCTGCACGGGCTTCCTAGTAGGTCCCAGGTGCTGGGCGAGCCGCGGGCTTGTTCCAACTCGCATTTCTTCAGGAATATCCCGGGGTTCTATAATGCACTCTGAAAAACACCAAGGTTGCCTGGGGAGTGTGAATGAAGGATAAATATTTTACACAGAAAAGGGATTTTGATTCTTTGGGATCGGTCTCTTTGGAAGGCTTTTGCTGTGAATTCCACACCTCCAGGAAACTGCATAAAACCTGAATGCCCAGCTCGTATAACTCATGGAACAAATGCGGGTAGGCTCTCCACCAGGCGGGGACCAGAAGGCTTCCCCGGGAGCCCCTCCCCGCACCCAAGTGCGCACTGTCCTGGGTCTAGTGCTGCAGTGTTTAAAAACAGCAGCGGTTCCGTTTTGCCGGTCGTGAAGATCCTGTGCGTGGACGTGGAGCGTGGACTCATTTGTCTGGCTGCTTCCTACTGTGAGAAATAGAAAGTCTGATGGTTCATTTTCAAAATAGAGTATTCAGCCTTAATTGGACCCAATCGTAGGCATTTTAATTGCAGCCCTTCCCTTTTGCCCACCCTAATTCTGAAATGAGCCAATCGCGTGGGGCGTACGCCTGAGTCCTCCAATCAGGGCGTAGGGCAGCCTTGGGTGGATAAGGCGGACTGCCCGCCCAGGTGCGCTGGCTAGCCAGGTCGCGGAAGCACGTCCTTCTGGCAGAAGTGAAGGCTTGCCTCGCATGTTTGATTTCCTGCGGCGCCCGGCATTTCTAACAGTATTTGTGAAACGCACCCGCATTGCTTCATGTAGCCGTAGGGAGATCGTTTCCTCTGCGCATGGTACTTGTTGCAGAAACACGCCGCAGCTCAGCCATTCTGCTGTTGGAAAGACTGCTTTGTGTCTGGTGTGAGCATCCGGAGTGTGCGGTCCGGACTACCTGCTGCTCCCGGGTGCCCGCCGCCCCCTCCCCCGCCATGCTCCTGGAAGGGCTATATCAAGAGGTGCAAGTGTCAGGGTAACACTTCTTTCTTCCCCTCTCCTTCCATCTCCCCTCCTCTCTCCCTTTCTTTTCTTTTCCTTAAAAAAGAATATATATATATATACATACTAGGGATTGAACTCAGGACTCAGGGGCGCTTAACCACGGAGCCACATCCCAGCCATATTTTGTATTTTATTTAAAGACAAGGTCTCACTGAGTTGCTTAGCGCCTCGCTGTTACTGAGACTGGCTTTGAACTCATGATCCTCCTGCCTCAGCCTCCAAAGCCTCTGGGATTACAGGAGTGCGCCACGACCTCCAGCGCCCATTTTAAAGGTTGTCCTGCCCTTCCTTCCTCCTTCCTCCCTCCTCAGTGCTGGGGATCAAATGCAAGTCTTCACATGTGCCAGGCACTTTACCTGAGCCATATCCCTAGCCCTTTTGATTTTATTTTGAGACGGGGTCTTACTGAGGCTACTGAGGTTGCTGAGGCTGACCTCAAACTTGCTATGCGTCCTCCTGCCTCAGCTTCTAGAATCAGTGGGATTAGAGGTGTGTGCCACAGTGTTGGGTTTGAGGTGGCTTTTCTTTGACTCACCTTGCATTTTAGTAGTGAAATAAGACCTATTGCGTGTCTGATCCTGGGATTTGACCTTGTATAGCTGGTGTTCCTGCACCAGTTTATTTGGATTTTAGTCTTAAAAATGAGATTCTCTGAAAATAGCTGCAGCTTGTGAAGAAAAATTGTTTCCATGTTGGTTCATCTTTGAGTCACCCTCAGAATGTGACCCCAACTTCTGCAGACATGTAGCAGACAGACCTTTGTTGATGTTGGATGATTCTTCTCCCAGTCTCTTGTGGGGAGCTCCCCAGGTGGGCTTCTTGGGGGAGGCCATGACCCTTTTACTAGGCTGAGGGAACTGGAGCCTCCCTCTCCAGCAGGGTGCACCCTCCCACCCAAGGCCTGACTGGCTGCCTCCTTCCTGGCCCTCTTCAACTGCCTGGATTTTGCCTTCCCAGGGGCTCTTCTAGCTTCCAGGGAGAACAAAAAGAAGCCCCCTCCCCAGGAACACAGATTATTCTGCAGCATTGGGCAGCATCTCCTCTTTCAAAAATCAGTGTCACTGAGGTATTATCTACGTATGTCATTAGAATTCACTCCTGGGGCTGGGGATGTGGCTCTGTGGCTCAGTGATAGAGTGCTTGCTCAGCATGCAGTGGACCTGTGCTCAATCCCCAGCACCACAAAAAAAAAAAAAAAAAAAAAAAAAAAAAAAAAGAAAAGAAAAGAAAGAAAGAAAAAAAATTCTCTTCTGGGAGGGAAGAAATAAATCAGCCAAGGGCTCTGCTGATTGTAATAAAACAGAACCATAGACTCTGCTGTACTTTTGTTTTGGATGTGTTATGTTTATTTTACTTTTTGGGGTACTGGGGATGGAATCCAGGGTGCTCTACCACTGAGCTACATCCCCAGCCCTTTTTATTTTTAATTTTGGGGTCTCACTAAGTTGCTGAGACTGGCCTCTAACTTGTGATCCTCCTGCCTCAGCCTCCTGAGTCACTGGGATTATAGGCATGTGCTATTGTGCCCAGCTTAATTAATGTTTTAAAATAATTCTCTTTCTTTTACTTTGCCCTCATTAGTGTGTATAAGCTGTGCCTAACTTTATTGTTTGATACAGGGGTTGGCAATCTTTTTGTGTAAAGATTTGGTTTTTTTTTAGATTCAACATATTTTATTGTCTACTACAAACAGTAAGCTACTACAAACATTAAGATAGCTCAATTAGATTACCAAGTACAAAATCAACATATAAAAATCAGTAGTTTACATATATTCAAACAATCTTTTAGAAGATTTGATGGAAGAAAATATTTTATAAATAACAGTGACAAAATATATTAATATGTTTGTCAATAAAAATGTGAGACCTATTAAAAATAAAAATTGAAATACCACTGAAACAAAAAAAAGTCTTTCTACAAATAGAAGGATCATATTATTGTGTGAATTGATTTGTAAATTTAACAAAATCTCAATGAAAACAGTTTTAAGCTATAACACCTGATGCTAAATTTAGTGGAAAAAAATAAATATGGAAGTGGAATCAGCACTGAAACACATTAAGGCATTTTTAAAAGCCCAAATAATTTAAGAGTATCATACTGGTCTGTTAGCAAAACAGAATGCCCAGATGTAAGTACACTCAAATACATATAGAAATTGATTGTATAAAGAGGACATCTTCTCAAATCACTGGGAAAAAGAAGTGGTCAATGAATGTTATAGGGATAAGTACAGTAATATCCCTGCTTTACCTCATATACCATGATAAATTCCATATGTACCAAAGATATTTTTAAATAACACAATCATTAAATAATAAGAAGAAAGTTTGAAAATTTTTTCTTTACAAATCTGGAGTTAGCAAGAACTATTTAACCTTTCATGACTCAAAATCCCCTAGTCATAAATTATTAAACTGGTACTTTTTGTTACATAAAAATCAATTTTTTTACAGAAAGAAGTATCATAAACTTTTTTTTTTTTTTTTTTTTTTTAAAGGTCATCTAGTCGTGTATTAGCCACAGACTCTGAACTCAAACCCAGGGCTTCTCCGTTACCCTACAGCAGTTCCCCTTTAACACCAACTTTTTGAATCAAATTTCTTACAGAAAATAGTCTTTATGTCTTTAATTCTAAGTCTGGATCTATTATTTGAACAGTGTTAGCATACTGTAACAAGTCTGTTGACAATTAAGATCGTTCCAGAATTCTCCTTGACCTGTGGTCTCAGAATCTGGAGGTTATGACAAGCTCTGGCTTTGGAGTCAGGAAAAGTTAGTTTCCTATGGTAGTTCTTCCACTGCCAGCTGTGTGACCTTGGTCAAGTGACTTAATATCTCTGAATCTCAGTTTCTTCATATTTCCTCTGTGGACTTAGTTTCTTGGTTGTGAAGATTAAATAAGATCAGGCCACCAAGGTCTTACCATACAATTTGTGCCTTTTAGAGGACCAGTACCTTATCTATTAAGCTTGCTGGGGGCAATTTGTGTATTTTAAATGGTAGTAAGAGTTCTTCCTCCTTATCTTCTTCTTTTCTGTATGTTTGATTTCTAGCTATGCAGTTCTCAACCAGGGATGATTTTTTAAAAATTTATTTTTATTGTAAACAAATGGGATACATGCTGTTTCTGTTTGTACATGGAGTAACAGCATACCATTTGCATATTCATACATTTACATAGGGTAATGATGTTTGATTCATTCATTTTTTTCCTCCTCCCACCCCTCCTACCTCTCTTTTCCCTCTATACAGTCCCTCCTTCCTCCATTCTTGCCCCCTTCCTATCCCCCCATTACGTTTCATCATCCGCTTATCAGTGAGATCATTTGTCTTTTGGATTTTTGAGATTGGCTTATCTCACTTAACATGATATTCTCCAATTTCATCCATTTGTCTGCAAATGCCATAATTTTATCATTCTTCATGGTAGAGTAATATTCCGTTGTATATATATGCCACAGTTTCTTTATCCATTCATCAATTGAAGGACAACTAGGTTGGTTCCACAGTCTGGCTATTGTGAATTGAGCAGCTATGAACATTGATGTGGCTGTATCTCTGTAGTATTCTGATTTTAAGTCCTTTGGATATAGGCCGAGGAGTGGGATAGCTGGGTCAAATGGTGGTTCCATTCCAAGTTTTCTAAGGAATCTCCACACTGCTTTCCAGAGTGGCTGCACTAATTTGCAGTCCCACCAGCAATGTATGAATGTACCTTTTTCCCCACATCCTCTCCAACACCTATTGTTGCTTGTATTCTTGATAATTGCCATTCTAATTGGGGTGAGATGGGATCATAAACTTTTAAAAAGACAACTAAGGGAGATATTTACAGCTCATATCACAAAGAGCTATCCTTCCTAACATGTAAATTTGACAAAATCATAACCCTTTCAAAACATAGAAAAAGGAAATAAAATTTGCTATTAATAAACAAGATAGTTAACTTTGCTCATTAAAAAAGAAATGTAAATTAAAGTTGTGGATGAAAGACCATTTTCTCCTCCCTCCATTGGCAGAAATCCAAAGTTAGATAACATACTCAATTGATATGACTCTGAAGGGGAAAGCATTTTCTCATGCATTCTGACACAGTGTGTTAAAGTTACCCAGAATTATTGTGTTGTGGTCTATTTGATTCCTGGAATCAAGAAGGATTTGTTTGATGTACATGGATGTGCCATTGTTTGGGGCATAAATATTTACAATCCTTCTGTCTTCCTGGTTTATGCTTCCCTTAAGCAGTATGAAATGTCCTTCTTTATCGCTTCTGACTAACTTTGGCTTGAAATCCACTTTTTCTGAAATAAGGATGGAAACCCCCACTTTTTTACTGCGTCGGTGTGCATGGTATTTTTTCCCATACTTTTGCCTTTAGTCTATGGATGTCTTTTTCTATGAGATGTCTCTTAAAGGCAGCATATTGATGGGTTTGCTTTTTAATGCAATCTGCCAGTCTATGTCTTTTGATTGATGAGTTTAGGCCATTAACATTCAGGATTATTATTGAGATATGATTTGCATTCCCATTTTGCTTATTTTTGGTTTTTAATTTGACTTGGTTTCTCCTTTGATTGACTTTTCCTTTAGGGTAGTTCTTCCCTGTGCTGACCTACATTGTTGTTTTTTATTTCCTCTTCATGGAATATTTTGCTGAGAATGTTCTGTAGCACAGACTTTCTATTTGTAAGTTCTTTTAACTTTTATCATGGAAGGATTTTATTCCATCTTCAAATCTGAAGGTTAGTTTTGCTGGGTATAAGATTCTTGGTTGGTAACCATGTTCTTTCAGAACTTGAAATATGTTGTTCCAGGCCCTTCTAGCTTTTAGGGTCTTGGCTTAGAAATCTGCTGATATCTGTATTGGTTTCCCCCTATGTGTAATCTGATGCTTTTTTCTTGCAGCCTTTAAAATCCCATCTTTATTTTGGATGTTAGGCATTTTCATTAAAATGTGCCTTGGTATGGATCTGTTGTAATTTTGTGCATTTGGTGTTCTGTAAGCCTCTTGTATTTGATTTTCCATTTCATTCTTCAGGTTTGGGAACTTTTCTGATATTATTTCATTGAATAGGTTCATTCCTTTGGTTTGTATCTCTGTGCCTTCCTCAATCCTGATAATTCTTAAATTTGGTCTTTTCATGATATCCCATAGTTCTTCGAGGTTCTGCTCATGATTTCTTACCATCTTCTCTGTTTGGTCAACTTCATTTTCAAGAATTAAATATTTTGTCTTCATTGTCTGAGGTCCTGTCTTCCAAGTGATCTAGTTTATTGGTGATGCTTTCCACTGAGTTTTTTATTTGGTTTATTGTTTCCTTCATTGCAAGGATTTCTGTTTTTTTTTTTTTTTTTTTTTTTTTTTTGTTTGTTTGTTTGTTTGTTTTTTTAGAATTTCTCTTTGTTGAAATGATCTTTTGCTTTCTGCAGTTGCTCTTTTAACTGTTTATTGAAGTGATCATTCATTGCCTGCATTTGCTCTCTTATCTCATTCTTTGCTTTGCGAATCATTCTAATTATGTTCTGAACTCCTTTTCAGACATTTCTTCTATAATGCTGTACTGGATCTATTAATATACAATCTAGGTTTGTTTGGAACAATTTCTTTCTGTGTTTTTTTCATGTTGTTCGTGCATCTTCCCCTCTAGCAATGCAGATCTGGGGTTTCCCCACTATAGGCTTATAGTAACTCTGCAGGTTTCCAAATCCTCTTCTTCAAGGGGGAGATCAATATTAGCAGCACCCAGTACAGACAATATGCAGCCCTAAACCAAATAGTCCCTATGAAGGCGTTAACAGTTATTGTCATAATAAACACAGGATGAATTTGATTATTTAACTGCAGTATAACCAATAGATTTGCAATGAGGTCTACAGTTTCTAATGGTGGACAAAGAGGACAGGGAGGGGGTGTAGAATCTAACTGTTAATTGGATAAGAAAAGAGTATATAGAAGTACTAGATTGTAGGAAAAGTGAAAGCGGACTCAAAAGAGGTTGATTGCTAGCATGAGAAAAGGGAGAAAGAGACTCTGAGGAAACAGGTAAACAAAAGGAAAATACAGTGAGAAAAATAAAGAAATAAAAACTTAACATTTTTCAAAAAGGAGGGGAAAAATCCACGTTATAACAGTCATATAGTATTCAAACCTCCCAGTCTTCAGGAGTCTGATGCATGAAAGGTACCTGACAATGAGCTGCCACTCTCCAGCAGGCATCTCAGGATAGGATTTGCCCCACCTAAAGATGGCAGCTTCTGCTTCCAGGATAATCCAAGATGGCTTCACTGGCTTCCAAACGTGTTGGCAAATGGGAAGCTGCAGCTCAGGGCAGGGGTGCTGAGTCCATGTGGGGTGTGGTCAGTCGTGCTGGGGGTCCTGCAGGTCCTGGCTGTTGTCTCAAAATGGCGGCAGCCATGTGTAACCAAACCTGCAGATACTGTGACAATGGACTTCCAGGCAACAGCAGGCAGCTGGCAATCCACTGGTAGTCTGTGTGTGGTCTGCAGGCTACTGGCAGATGATTGGCAGGTGGACCTCAGGAGGTGGGTGATGGTAGGTGAAAGGCAGGTGATGAGCAGGCAAGAGGCAGGCAAACAGGCAAATGTTGGATGATAGGCAGCAGTCAGTGAGTGATCTGCACTCAAAAAGTAGTTGATATGCTGGCAGCCTGCAGGTGATGGAGGTGGAAAAATGGGGTAAACAGCAGGGGATCGATGAGCAGCAAAGACTGCCTCACAGAGAAATAGATGTTCCTCTGCTTGAAACCTGAGTTAAGGAGTGACAAGGAACACAGCCTCCCTCTAATCTGCAATCTTGGATCTCCTGATTCACCTGTGTAAAGACTTTAAGCTTTGAGGGATTTCCAGTCTGTTTGGTGACTCTGCTGCAATAGAGGGTCCCTAACAAATGAGCATGGGCGGGCACCTGTGGTGCACACTGAACTGGGAACTTGATATAACGTTGACGTATGAAATATTGTTTTGATTTTTTCCCCACTCATTTAAAAATGTTAAGATTATTCTGAGCTCAAGGGCCATATGAAAATTGGTAGCAGGCTGGATCTGGCCCATGGCCGTGGTGTACCAGCCCTAATGTAGTACACAGGTTGCAGGATATCAAAGTAGATCACCAAAGGGACAGGCAGAGTGGGGATTTTGTAAAATCCGAGGAGTCATTAGATTGACTCCTGGCACCTTTTAAAATATAGCAATTAATAGACTTTACACATTTGCAGAAAAATTGGGTGTGAAGTTCAGAGTCCCCACTTCCCCCACGCCTGCCCTGCTGGGTCTCTTCCTCCACCGAGTGTTGCCATCGGTGTCTCTGCAGGTTCAGTCTGGGGCTTTGGCACATGTGACCTGACATGTACCACCGTTGACAGTTTCACTGCTCTCGTTTGAGATCCATGATCCCCATGATCCACATGATCCCTGTTGCCCCTCCTCTCTCCCCTGGGCCTCTGGTAATGGCTGATCTTTTTACTGTCTCTGCATGTCCAGAATGTCATAGTTGGAATCCTGCAGTCACCTGCCCTCAGCCTGTGCTGCTCCAGAGCAGGGCCTGTTGTGCCTTCTCCAACATGGCTTGTGATGCAGAGGACTGAACCCTGGACCTTGCACATGCTAGGCAGGTGCTGTGTCACCAAGCTGCATTCCCAATCCCACGCTCAGGTTCTAAAGCAAGAGAGGGTCATGGCCAGGTTTGCACTTTAAAAAGGTGGACTGAGTGAGTGGAGATGACCCTGGCCACACCTTCCCTGCAAGCTCAGCATCAGAAAGTTGCCAGCCAGCTGGAATTGTTCAAAGAAACCCCCAGCACGAGGACCTGACACCTCTCCTTAGTCCCTGCTCTCTCCCTCCCTCCCTACCAAGGGGTTTCTCAGAGTTCCTCTTCAGTTCTCCTGGGGGACCCAACACAGACACAGCTGGCAACAGGGCAACAGGCAAGGATGGGCTTTGCTTTGGCTGTGGGGATGGGGACGGGGGCTGCCCGTTCTCCCTGGTGCCCTCCACTGGTCTTTTGTCAGAGTGGCATATTCTCAAAGATCCAGGAGTCTATCCTGTGTGAAGTGGGAAACTGGTCTCCCCGCTCCAAGGCAAGCTGGTGGTGGGCAGCTGGGCAGTGTTGGAGCAGGTTGGGGAATAGCCCTGACCTTGGCAGAATCTTCAGCACCCCTCATCCTGCTCAAGAACATTCCACGGCTCCCATTTCCTATGACACTTACAAATCAAACCCAGTGCTGGAGAGGTCCTTCCCACAGCTGAGCCAGACCCGGAATTCACTTGTTTTTCTGGCTCCTTCGTTGCAGGTGAAGAGAGCCATGCCACTCAACATGCTGAGCACGACCCATCCAAGAGCTGCTGGGACCCAGGTGAGGGGGTGAGAGACACACCTGGGTCAAGGATGGATGGGGCCATGGTGGGGGCCCTCGAGACGAGAAAGGTGGGCTCTCAGGCTGGCACTGGTGCTGTGGTTGATTTATTCATTCATCCGTTCATCTAAGGACATCGTGGTCGCTTCCAACTTTTGAAAATTGTGAATAAAGCTGCTGTTAATATTCAAATGCAGGTTTTTGTGTGGAGATGTTTTCAACTCATTCAGATAGGGGAGAGGCGCTGTGGGATGGGAAGAGGATGTCTAACTTCATAAGAAACTGCCAAACCCTCTTCCAAGGTGGCCGCACCCTTTTGCATTCCCACCAGCAGCGCGAGTTCCTCTTTTTCTACATCCTCACCAGCACTGGGGGTGTCAGAGTTTGGGATTTTAGCCAAAATCTAAATCCATGTACGGTGTCATCTCCTTGTTATTTTAATTTGCAATTAACTAATAACTCATAAAACGTTGAGCTTCTTTTCGTATGCTTATTTGTCATCCATGTATCTTCTTTAGTGTCCATTCAGACTTCTGCCCATTTTTAAATTGGGTTGGTCAGTTTCTTGTTGAGTATTAAGAGTTCTGCCAGGCACTGTGGCACGCGCCTGTCATTCCAGCAGCTCGGGAGGCTGAGGCAGGAGGATGCCAGGTTTGAAGCCAGCCTCAGGAACTTAGTGAGGCGCTAACCAAGTCAGTGAGACCCTGTCTGTAAATAAAATACAAAAAAGGGCTGGGGATGTGGTTCAGTTGTTAAGAGCCCCTGGGTTCATTCCCTGGTATTAAAAAAAAAAAAAAAAGTTCTTTGTATATTTTGGATACAAATTCTTTTCAGACATGTGATTTACAAATATTTTCTCCAAGTTTGTGGCTTGCTTTTTCACTCTCATCAATGTCTTTTACAGAGCAGAAATTCATGTTTTAATAAAGCCCAACATGAATTTTTCTTTCCTGGATTGTGTTATTGGTGTTGTAGCTGAGAGATTATTGCAAAACTCAAAGATCACCTAGATTTTTCTTCTGCTTTCTGCTTTTCGTTTCGTTTTGTTTTGTTTTCTCTACCAGGGATTGAATCCAGGGGCACTCTACCAATGAGTTACATCCCTGAACCCTCCAAATTTTTATTTTGTGGCAGAATCTCACTAAGTTGCTGAGACTGGTCTAGAACTTGCCATCTCCTGCCACAGCCTCCAAAGTTGCTGGGTGATTCCAGGCATGTACTATTACACCTGGCTCCTTTTCTTCTAATAATTTTATGGTTTTGTGTTTTTATCTAGGTCTATGAATTTTGAGTTAAGTTTGTGGAAGGTGTAAGTTCTGTGTCTAGGTTTGTTTTTGTGCATGTGAATGTCCTGTTTTCCCATATTTGTTGAAGACTTTTCTTGCTCCATTGAATTGCTTTCACTCCTCTGCTAAAGATCAGTTGATCGTATCTCTGTGGGTTCATTTCTGAGTTTTCTGTCTGTTGCACTGATCTGTTCTCTAGCAATAGGACTCTCCTGATCATTGCAGATTCTAGGTAAGTCTTGAGTTTGGACAGTGCCAGTCCTCTGTTCTTCTCCTTCAATATCGTGTTGGCAACTCCAGGTTTCTGTCTTTCCATGAATTTTATGTTCTGTTTGCTCATAGCCATGATATAACTTGCTGAAATTTGGACGAAGAACACATTGATTCCATAGTTCAAGTTGGAAAGAATCTTTAAACAATAAAGAGTTTTCCTGTTCATGAACATGAAATGTCACCCTGTTTATTTAGATCTTTGCTTTCTCTCATCAAAGTTTCATAGTTTTTCTCATTTGGTCCTGTACATATTTCATTGGATTTATACCTAAATTTTGGGGTACTAATGTGTTTGTGTGTGTGTGTGTGTGTGTGTGTGTGTGTGTGTGTTTTGCAGTGCTGGGGATTGAAGCCAGGGCCTTGTGCTTGGCAACGCTAGCTATCTCCCCATTTTTGTGTTTTGAAATTTCAATTTCTAATTGTTGGTGTCTGGCCATTAGGAAAGCAATTGACTTTTGTATGTTAACCTTGTGTCCTGCAAACTTGCTATATTGCCTTACTAGTTCTAGGGGTTTTCTATTCTTCAGAATTTTCTCTAAAGACAATTCTATCTCGTGAACAAAGAGTTTTATTCCTTCCTTTCCAATCTGTATACTCTCGCCTCCCCCAGTTTTTTTTTTTTTTTTGGGGGGGTCTTATTGCATTAGGTAGGACTACCAGTATGAATAGGAGTGGGAAGACAGGATAGCCTTACCTGATAACTGATAACCTAGTTTCTGATCTTGAGAGAAAAGCATCTAGTTTCTCAATATCAAGTATAATGTTAGCTGTAGTGGAGAGGTGTTTTTTTCTTTTCCTTTTTTTTATCATGAATAGCTGCTGGATTTGTTCTTCATCAGTTGATATGATCATGTAATTTCTTCTGCTCTAGCCTATTCATGAGATGGATTACATTTTTTTTTTTTTTTTTTTCTTTTGGTAACAGTGCTGGGGAGTGAATCCAGGGCGTCCTGCTTTGCAAGTGCATTACCACTGAGCTACAGCCCCGGCCCACATTAATTGAGTTCCGAATGTTCAGCCAGTTTTACATGCCTGGACTAAATCTCACTTGTTCATGATGTATCATTCTTTTATATCATTGGATTGTATTTGCTAACATTTTATTGAAGATTCCTGTCTGGATGTACATTAGAGATCTCCATCTGTAGTTTTCCTTTCTTGTGATGTCTTCGCTAGTTTTGGTATGGGGTCATGCCAGTCTCATAGAGATTACTGGAAGAGATGGCAGAGAATCGGTGTATTTCTTTCTTAAGTGTTTAGAAGAATCCAGTGACCCCACTAGGTCTGGTAGTTTCAGGTTAATTATTGCTTCATTTTATTTAACAGATATGGGCCTATTCAGATGACCTATTTCTCCATCCTAGTTTTGGTAAGTTGCCTTTCAAAGAATTGGTGCATTTCATTTAGGATATTAAGCTTGTGGGATAGAGTTGCTCCTACTATTCCTTTATTATCCTTTCAATGTCCCTGGGATCTATAGTGACAGCTCTAATTCATTTCTGATACTAGTAATTTGCTCTTCCCGCTCCCCTTCTGCCCTCCTCCTTTTCCTTACCCCATATCAATTTTATTGATCTTTTCAAAGAACTAGCTTTTGGTTTTATTTTATCAATTGATTTCCTGTTTTCAATTTCATTTATTTCTGCTCTTAATTTTATTCTTTTCTGCTTCTCACTTTGAATTTGTCCTTTTTGTAGTTTCCTCGGGAGGAAGCTTAAGCCATTCATTTGAGTTTTGAGTGTGTGCATTCAATACTACAAATTTTCCTCTAAGCCCTGCTTTTGCTGCATTCCACAATTTTGATAAATTTTTAGTTCAAAATAGTTTATCTCTTAAGAATTCCCCTTTGAAAGTATGTTGTTGAATTTCCAAGTTTTTTGGGACTTTTCAGTATCTTTGTTACTGATTTGTGGTTTGATTCCATTGCAATCTGAGGCTGTTCTTTGTGTGAATTCTATTCCTTTAAGTTTGTCAGGGTGTGTGGCCTAGAATGGTCTTCGTGATGAATGTTCCCTGTAAGTTAGAGAATGTGTTCTGCTGCTCCTATATCAATTAGAATTTGCTGGTTGACAGCATTATCCAGTTCAAATATATCCTTACTGGTTTTCTGCCTGCTGATCTGTTGGTTTCTAATATTGGGTGACTGAAGTTACCACTTAATAAAGTATTTGTCCTTTATCCTTCTCCTTTGAGGCGCTGCTGTAGGTGCATACACACTACCTACACACTAAGCCTTTTTTTTTCTTTTTTTTTTTTTGGTCCTGGGGGCTGAACCCAGGGCCATTTAACCACTGAACCACATCCCCAGCCCTTTTTATTTTGAGACGGAGTCTCACAAAGTTGCTTAAGGGCTTGCTGAATTGCTAAGGCTGACCTCGAACTTCCATCCTCCTGCTTCGGCCTCCCGAGTGACTGCTGGGAGTACAGGTGTGTGCCACTGCCCAAGCTGCCCCTTTTTTGTATTTAAAGTGGGTTTCTTGTAAACAGGATGAAGCTGGGTCTTGCTGTTTTGAACACTGACAGTCTGCTTCTTTACACCATCAATATTTAAGGTGGCGTCAGACACGCGCATGACCGTTCTCTCTCCCTGGCTACTTCTCCCCCATTTGTGAAAGGAGGTTGTGTGTGGAAGAGGCCTGTGTGGCTCCGAGCATCCAGAAGGGTCATCTCTGTGCATTCCTTTGGCTGCTTCCTGTTTGGGGGAAATTCCTACTGTATTTTTGTAGGTATTCATTCTTATTGTTTTCCACTGTAGAAACGAAATGAGCCAGTCCTTCATTCTTTAGCATCCAGTACATGGGATGACCTGGCCTTGGCCAAATGGGCATTCCTGGGCAGGCCCGTGAGTCTTGATCAGATGACTGTGATTAAAATAGAGATACCGCAGTGGGCTAGTGGCATTGCCCTGCAGCAACTTTGTTAAAGAAAAGCATATAGTCTTTGAGAAATCCTGCTTGACTTTGATCTGGATTCATTCCTAGCTGTTCAGCTCACTTTGTGAATTCAAATGTCTTCCTGTAACTATCACAAATAATGTTTTACAAGGGAGAACAGAGAAATCTAGAAATGAATCCTAGTTTCGTCACTAGCTGTGCTACATTAAGACACTGACCCTCTCTGAGCTTTTGTCTTTTTCATTTAAAATGGGCTATGTAATAATAAAATAATAAAAGCACCTAACTCATAGTAGGTGCTGGTGGCAGTTGAATCAACCTTTAGTTTCCCAAGGTCTTTGCTTGACTGGACTGTGGGTGAAGAGGTGCAGATGTTACTTAACTTGGGCCTCAAATGTTACTGTTATCCTTGGCTTGATTTGTTGTCTAGGGGGCACGGTGCACTCCAGATAAGCTCTGCGTTTCAACCTCAAAGGGGGCTGAGGATGTACCTCAGTGATAGAGCACAACCACTATCATGCGAGCAAGGCGCTGGGCTCAAGCCCCAGTGCTGCAAAATGAAACAGAACGCTAAGGGGTGTCAGGAGTCCCTTGTAATGATTTACTAGACACGAAAACGTCTTGTAGTCACCAGTCGGCTCCTGGCCCACAAGAACCCAGTGTCTATACCACCCAAGTCCAAGCCCTAGGACTTGTCACACAAAGAACACGCAGGTTCCACCTGTCCAGTGCCTGGAATGGTACCCAGCATTCCAAATGCCGACCTTACGGCGGCTGGTCTGACAGTGCCAACCCCAGGGTACTGTTGCAACAAGATCAAAAACGTACTTGGTAGTATCTAATGTTATTTCTGGAACACACTTGGAACTCAATGGATGAGTTTCCATCTCATGTTGATTTCTTCTTCTTATTATTTTTTATTTATTTATTTTTTTTGCGGTGCTGGGGATTGAACCCAGGGCCTTGTGCTTGCGAGGCAGGCACTCTACCAACTGAGCTATCTCCCCAGTCATGTTGATTTCTTTATTCAGAATCTAATATAGATTTAAAAACTGATGGAAAAACTACCAGTGGGGATCCTTTATATCTACATAGGGAATTTCTACACTATTAAAGCATCCTACTAAATTCATTTGATTAAAATCAATGTGTCTTACACTCTTTTTGAGTACCAGGGATTGAACCCAAGGGTGCTTAACCACTGAGCCACCTCCCAACTGTTTATTTCGAGATGGGCTCTCACTAGATTGCTCACAGCCTACGTCGCCGAGGCTGGCTTCAGACCCGCAGTCCTGAGCTGCTGGCATCACAGGTGTGTACCACCGCACCCGGCTTTGTGTCTTATAAAGTGGATACTTTCTGATGCTGTTCTGGAAATTCCACGTTCCTGAACTGAACCAAGTAATGCACCTTCACTTGTAGCTGAGCTGCTTCATTATCTTGGGTTCACCTGAGAGTTCCTTTTCCCAGGCCACCAGCCACCAAGTCTTGTTGGTTTTCCTGCTTCTCCCTCCTGTCACTTTTGCCCAAGCCCCGTGCCATCTGGTAACTGTGCGCCATGAAGTGCTGGTTTTCCTGCATCTAGACCCTCACTCCCTCCTGAGCAAAGGCTCTGTGCTCGCCAGTGCTTACAGGACAAAGACCACATTCGTCCTGGGGATGTTTTTTGGTGTGTACAGCACTGGGGACTGAACCCACCAAGGGCACTCTACCACTGAGCGAGGTCCCCAGCCTGTGTTTTCATTTTTTGAGAAATGAAAAATGACTAAGTTACTAAGTTGCTGAGGCTGGCCTTGAATTTGTGATCCTCCTTTCTAGCCCCTCAAGTAGCTGGGATTGTAGGCATGTACCCGATGCCTCTTGGTATCGAAGGGCCCCTACGCTCCTCAGACATAAGTTCCCCAAGCCCGTTTCCGGGCACACTGCCATATCTTTCCCCAGTCTGCGTGTGCTCACCGACATCATCCCATGCCACTCCCCAGAGGTAAGCTCCGGCTCCTCTCTGACCCCGGATGAAGGCCTACCTCCCTTCCCTGGATGCCTGGTGCCAGCGCACACGACAGGAGGAAACAAGACAGTTGCTTAACGTGGAGGGACAGTCCCCTGGTATAAATTCCTAGGCAGCAGCCCTCTCCTCAGGCTTGCTGCAGCACCGCAGGAAGGCGCCTGGCTCCCTTCTGCTTTGCCGTCTCTCACAGTCCTCAGGGCTGAGGCCAGACAGGGATCACTCTCAGGTGCCTCCCAGTGCCAGGATAACTAAGTAGTCCAAGAATAACTGGGACAAGGTAATCCGGGCAGTTTAGGTTCAGACACTAAGGTGATCAGAGGGTTACGACAGGGCAGATTCACAGCAAGTTCAACCAAAAGCACCGAAGAGACAACTCTACGTGAAAACTCACTGGTGATGCTGACTTTCCAAATGGCTTCGTTTCTCGTCCCAATAAAGAACCCTAAATTCTGGGAAATTTGTTTTTATTCTGAGAAGTGAGAAAAATCCTTTGGGAAGTGTTGACTACCTACCATGAGTTGGCCCAAGGAACAAAACAGCCACGACAAACTTTTTATGTCAAGGAAGAACTCAAGTTACCTCAGGAGATGCAACTGTGATTCAAGCACCATGAAATTTTGTCAAGCAAAAATAGTCTTTATTCAAATTTAATGGAAACAGGGGTCACTATACTTTGCAAGACGGGGAAAAATAAAATTAAAAAAAATTCTTTTCTTTTCTTTTTAATATAAAACAATATAATCACAATACCAGAATATGGAACTCTACAGTTTATTTCCTATGGGTTACTGCAGGTATCAATTTTCCTCGACTGTGCTATTCACAACTTTGTTAGGTCCAAAAATATGAAACCAAAATGGTGGGAAACTGAAGACTTAGCACTTTCACTAAATGGCATACATCAAAGGGAGTCGATCCAAGGGCAAAAATGGCTGAACTCACCATGCCCACCTATGCCACCATTCCAGCCTGAAAGCCGCCCAGGTGCCAAGCTCCTGTGGGAAAGGCCAGGCCTGAAAGCCAAGGCATTTTGGATAATCTACTGTGGGCCATGAGGAAAGGGGTTTCAAAGAGACTTGTTTTCAGTCGAGCAGGAAGGCCTGGCGCCAGGAGGCTTTACTGAGAGGAAGCACTTAGATTTAACAATTATAGACACACCATTAGGGGAGTTAAAAATGTACAGCAGTGACGTAGGTTCTACTTCAATCACTTGTGCTACGGCTACCAAACATGTACAAAAGACTTCTCGGGTAGTTCCAGCCATGGTCGTAGCCAGTTAGGACCTCGAGTGGGACCTAGATCGAGACCGGGAGCGCGACCTGGAAGCAGACCTGGATCGAGACTTGGACCGAGACCGGGTTTTTGAAGCTGACTTTGATCTGGAGCGTGATTCTGATGGAGGGTTTGGTTTCGATTTGGAATTGGATCTCGACCTGGAGCGGGTCTCGGGATTGGGGGCGGCGCCCTCACTCTCGCCTCTGCCTTCCTTCGGGGCAGACTCGGCCTTGGCATGTTCCCGCTCCTTGGACACAGAGCGGGACGGCGACCTGGACTGTGAACGGTCATCCTCCTTCTTCTTCTTCTTGCTGCTGCTGCCCGCCTTGCTGTCTCGCTTGCTGCTGCGCTTCCTGCTCCGCTCGCTCTTGCTGCGGCTGCGGCTGCGGCTGCGGCTCTCCTCCCTGCTTCTTTTCCGGCCCTTCCTCTTGTCTTTGCTTTTGCTGCGGCTGCGGCTGCGGCTGCCCCCTTTGCTCCTGCTCCTGCTGTGGCTCCTGCTCTTGAGGAGGCTCTTCTCCTGACTCCGGCTCTTCTCCTTGCTCCGGCTCCTGCTCCCGCGCTTCCCCTCCTCTACTCTGTGCTCCTGGCTTCTGCTCCGACTTTTACTCTTACTTTTATGCCGGCTGGGGCTGCGGCTCTTGGGCTTCCCAGCGCTGTCGTTGTTCTGGACTTTGTCCTCCGCGTGGTCTTTACTCTTGCTGCGGCTCTTGTCGGCGCTGCGGCTGCGGCTGCGGCTCTTGTCATCTTTGCTGGGGCTCCTGCTTTTCTCCTTCTTGCTGCGGCTGCGGCTCTGGCTGCGGCTGCGGCTCTTGCTCCGAGAATGGGAGCCGGACCTGAGGAGACACAGGGCGACGTCACACTTCATGCTAACCAGGGGATGAGGAGACGGAGGTGGCAGCCGCCCATGTAAGTCTGAGGCTGCACCGGCCGAGGACTGCCACCCCGACCCTCACGATTCTCATGCGGGGTGAGGGAAGAAGGGCCACCCGGCTGAGGCCCAAGTGAGACACAGTGCCGCGCTCCCTGCTGGCACCCAGGCAGACCCACCTGGACCGGGATCGACTCTTAGAATGACTGCTTTTGCTACTGCCACTTCGGCTTCTGCTCTTCCGGGAATGTCTGCTTCGAGAGCGAGACCTGTGGGGAGAAATAATTGTTTTTAAAACTGCTGATGACGGGCTGGCTGGTGTAGATCAAGCAGGACGTTCACTCAGTCAGAGACTGTGTACGGGCTGGGCTTGGGGCTCTGTGGTAGAGCACCGTGTGAGGCACTGGGTTTGATCCTCAGCACTGCATAAAAATAAATAAAATAAAGATTTCTTGACAACTAAAAAAAATGTTTAAAATGGTGTACACTTCTGACTGTGTCTGCGCAGTTACCCCCGTGGCCAAGGCCCACGGATCCAGCTTCTTGTGAACACTGAAACTTGTCCCACCTCCAATCCTAACCCTTTGCTGGGCTCCTTGTTTCCACCAACGCCACCAGTTCCTCCTGTCAGAAACCACAGCTATCCACCCTCAAACCCTGATGTCCTGCCTCCTCCATCTTCTGCCTGTGACCTCCTTGGGCATCACCCTTCCCTGCTGCCATAAGGGTCTCGCCACATGCCTTTCTGCAAATGCTTCTGCCCTTCACCTGCCTCTCTTTCCTTTAGCGTGACTAGAGTACTCCAATTTATTTATTTATTTTTGGTTATAGGGATTGAATCAGGGGTGCTTAACCACTGAGCTGCATCCCCAGCCCTTATTTTTATTTTGAGACAGGGACTTGCTAAGTTGCTGAGGCTGTCTTTTTTTTTTTTTTTAATATATTTTTAATTGTAGATGCACATGGTATCTTTATTTTTTATGTGGTGCTGAGAATTGAGCCCAGTGCCTCACTTGTGCTAGGCAAGCACTCTACCACTGTGCCACACCCCAGCTCCTGAGTCTGTCTTTGAACTAGCAATCCTCCTGCCTCAGCCTCCTGCTGAGCCACTGGGATTGCAGACTTGTGCCACTGCGCTCAGCCACAGAGCACTTTTAAAAAGACAGCCTCTCCAAGCTTTAGAAAACAAGTCAACCGTGGACTTTTACCACTTCTACTGAAGGTAACCAGTGCTCCTTGGGGAGGTGACTGATCCCAGGTACAGGGCAGAAAATGCACAAGATGGGCATCTCCATCAAACTTCTACAGAGATCCCTCTCAGCTCACAGGAAGGAAGTCCAGGGAATACGCTCTCAGTGCAATGACACCAAGAGGACACAGATAAATACAGGATGTGGGATAGTACTAAAGCTTAAAAAAATCATTAGGGGAACAGCGGATGGACTGACCCAGGGTGAAGAGATTTAACCCTCTGTAATACATGACTGGATTGGATTCTGGTCAGGAAAACAAGACATCCAAGGAGCAATATGGAGCAACTAGGGAGACATGAATTTGACTCGGCTACTAGGTGACTGATAAAATTACACTGTTAATGATTTTAGGTGAGAACCTAGAACCGTGGTTCACCATTATCCTTAGAGCCAAGTGCTAAAGTATTTAGGGGTGAAGTGCTATAATTTCTACATCTTTCAAAAGTAAAGTAAATGTATAATGTGCATAAAAATACACATACATGTATGTGGGGGGAGGGAAGAGAAAGGAAACAAAGCAAACATACTGTTAAAGCTAGGAGGGGCACACAGGTATTCGTGAACTAGTCTTTCCACTTTTGTCATGATAGAAGGTATGGGGAAGTAATAAAGTGCATTCACATAAAAAGCAAAAACAAGACAAGCCACGGGTGACTGAAGACACAGGAATCAACTGGAAGGGCTCCACTGGCCCCAGACAGAACAATCTGAGGATTAAGATATTATGACACAAAAAAATGAAACATTGAAACCACATACATCTAAGAACTCATTCCAAATGATTCTAAACGATCACCTTCCTCAATTTTGGAAGCTCTCAGGCCACGCTAACATTCTCCAAGTTGGTGAAGTTAGATGGCTCAGGATGACAACTCCTGAGCACACTGAGCCAATAAAAATAGATCCCATCAGTTGTATGACAGGGAGTCCAAAAAGTGTTACCAAAAAGCAGTCCTGCTAAAATATATCTTCTCTAATGTCTTGATATTATTATAGCTGGCACAGAGGTACATGACAGATTCCAGCCTACTCAGGAGGCTGGGGCAGGAGACTTTCAAGTTTGAGGCCAGTCCCAGAAACTTAGCAAGACTCTGTCTCAAAATTAAAAAGGACCATGGATGTAGCTCAGTGGTACACCATCAATGGATTCAATCCCCTGTACCACAAAACAAAGCAAAAAAAGGATCTAACTATGAGTTCATAGGAAATTGGGACGGGGAGGAGCGATTAGGATAAAGGATTCTGTTAAACTCTATGACAGTAATGCAATTAGTAAAATCTAACAGTGGGAAAATCTTCACAAGAGATGACCCTGCTTCTGCAATACTCATGCACATAAAAAAAGAGGGCAAAAAAAAGGGGAAAATGTAGTGGCTAGGAGAGTGAAGAGACATGCCACCTGACTGCAAACAGAGTCCCATGGGGGATCCTGGCACAGTGAACTGACTGCAAAAATATGTATTTGAACAACTGGGAAAACAGGAACACAAACAGGGTATATTAATTGATGGTGTGGGGTTACTGCTAATTTTGCTAGCTATTACTATCGGCTTATTTAAAAATTTAGACACACATACTGAAGCACTCACAGGTGGAAAGACAGGATGTCTAGACTTGCCTTAAAACAACATGGCAGGCGGGGGTGATGAGGCAAGATTGGCAAAGCAACAATTATTAAAGCTGAAGAGTGGGAGGAGCAGTGGGAGTCAGGGTTCATTAAGCAATTTTCTCTGATGCTTTATATATTTGAAAATTTTTGTATAAAAAAGTTGAAAAACAACAAAACCCAAATAGCATGCAAGTCTCCAGTGATATCTGACTTCTTACATCCTGAACTTGGTTGTTCAGCATGACATGTCCCTGTCCCCCTGTCCTAAGCCAGACCCACCTGTTCACCACCCATATTAATCGCTCTACTCTAGGAAACGCTGTCCCACCCCAGGCTTTCAAGAACACCCTTCCCTCTGCTAGAACAGCCCCTCCTGCCCACCTTGTCTACCCACTGTTTCCAATCCACCTTTTCTGCTCAGCTTTGATGCCACGTCCTTAGGGAAGCCCCAGCCAACTCTCTGCATTGGCGTGCTGTATTTCCCTCAACAAGCCTGTCTCAATGGCAATTATTTGCCTAATTCCTGTTTTCTCCAACGAGGGCAGAGATCAGATTTGTTTGGCTCACCACTGTCTCCCAGATGCTTAGCTCAGTGCCTGGCCTGTTGGCAGAGAACTGCCCAAAGATGACAGTCTCTATTCTTGAGTAGATGTTGTAACCAAGGAACCAGGGGCCGTGTGCCCCTCATGGGGGTCCCCAGAGGAAGGTAAAAAAGGTCACTGATTTCCTGTCTCAGAAAAGGGACTTTACTTCTATTTGTACTCATGACATAAGAGTTCAGGAGCTTTACAAATAAATAATCAGTTCAAAGTACTTAGTTATTGAACGAGATGTAATCATCCTGCTGAGAACCAAAGGGGAACATTGGTGGATCATCTGCTCACGAATGAGCCGATGTGCGTGCCAACACATAAAACACATTCTCGACTCTACCTGGAGTGGCTCCGGCTCCTGGAGTAGGATCGGCGCCGTCTAGAACCTGGCTTGTCTTCAACTAATCTGATTTTCCTGCCGTTGACTTCAGTTCCATCCAACTTTTCCAAAGCTCTTTTCATATCAGAATAAGATACAAATTCAATCACCCCTTCATTTTTACGACCCTTATGAGCATCTGCATAGGTCACTTCTCCTGCTTGACGCATATAATCCTAAAGAAAAAATAAAATTCTTCAATGTTAAGATACATTTTGCCAAAATATTTAATGCAATTATAACAGTGAAATTTTAAGAAATATCAGCTTCCTTCAGAATGAAGTTTATGCTTAAATATTTCCATCTAACCTCATTGAGATTCTTTAAAGCACCAGGCATTAAGCAGGTGGTAGAGACAAATATATATGAAAAATAGCAGCTGGGCACGGTGGCACATGCCTATAATTCCAGTGATTCAGAAGGCTGATCCTGAAGGATCACAAGTTTGAGGCCAGCCTCAGCAACTTACGCAAGTTATCAAGATCCTGTCTCACTAAAGTAAAAACAAAGAGATGGGGGATGTAGCCCCGTGGCAAAGCAACCCCTCGGTTTAATCTGCGGCACTAAAATAAATAAATAAATAAATTCAAAGAAAAAAATTTTAAATGAAATTATGTGTGAATATATAAACCTTTAGTTAACTACCATTTTATAAATTTTATAATAGCAAATTCTTTGTTTATAGAGAAGCTCATGTCACCATATTTGTTAGGTCTTTTACATTGTCATATATCTACGTTTGAAAATGTATAGATATTGACAAAATATAAACAAATCCATAGGAATTATAAAATACTATTTAATTTTTATTTAAAACTGCTACCCTGTCTTTTAAGTGAAAGTCTAAAAGGCAACAGAACCCTCCAGCTCTGGCTGAAAGTGGCATGACCATTCATGTCCCCTCATGACCACAAGTTTCTTTCAGGACTCCATATGGCCCAGTGAGAGACTATAACTCAGTGCTAGAAAAAGGTTAAAGGCTACATATAAAATGAAAATAAAATTTGGATGAAATTGTAAACTTGAGGCTTACTGCTAGTTTCCCCACATTTCTTTCTTCTTAACAGCTTTTAAAAAAAATTTTTTTTTTGGTGGTGGGGATTGGATTCAGAGGTGCTTTACTACTGAGCTACATCCCCCAGTACTTTGAAAATTTTGAGACAGGGTCTTGCTAAATTGTTGAGGCTGATCTCAAACTTGTGATCCTCCTGCCTCAGCCTCCTGAGTCTGTAGGATTACAGGTGTGCACGACCATGCCTGGTGTCCCACATTTCTTTATATGTAATACACACTCGATAGGTATTTGTGGAATGAATACATTCAATGCTTTCATTTTTGTATGTTTATTTCCTGCTATAGTTACAAACACTGAATACACTTTTATACATTCTTTGCTCACTGTCATAAACATGCTTACATGTCTTAACATACAATTTCATTACTGCCTAATACATTTTCTGAGGATTTCCCAACTTTTGATACTTTTAGGTTTTACCTAGTTCTTTGCTATTATTCATAATCCTGTCAAGAACATCTCTGTACAAAAATTTCTTTATTCGACAGAATCATCTGCAGGAGTGGGGGTTCTGGGCAAAAGGCAGGGAGTCATCCAAACTGGGAAACACCTGACAGCAAATAAGGATGCTGGTTAGAGTTAGGCCAAGATTGGGACTGCCCGGGCAAAGTGAGATACGGGGTCACTCTGGTGAAAGACCTGAATAAAATCACCGCTTCTGGTTTATCCTGCCATACTTCCAAATAAGTAAGAGCTAACACTGAATGCTTACTGTACAGTATAGCAGGTATTTCTTAAATAACTCAGTCCTAACTAAGCCACATGAGGCATATATAATCATCATCGCCATTTTATAGATGTAGAAAGTGAAATACAGAGAAGTTGAGTAAACTGCTCAAGGACAAGAAGGTGATGATCAATGATCTGGGGCCTGAACACACGCAGGAGAACTCCTGAGAAAGGAGTAGCTGGGATACAGCTGCATGCCACAGCTCTTGGTTAGACCAGAATTCTTTCAGGATAAATATTCCCTAAAAATTGAAAAAAACCTTATGAAAGAACATATAGTTAGTCAATTTCACTATGCAGATCCATACGGGAAGCTGACATAAATTTCCATGTTCTCCTATATGTCTCCAGAAACATTAGTGGTTCCACCCTTTCCTTTTATGGTGAGAAACCACTCTAGAATCTATGACACTGTATCCAGAGGAGAATTTCACATAACAGGTTGATTTTTAGAGCAATGGTCCAATAATAGGTAGTCTGAGTGAAATCCTGATGTTATCCTATGGAAGCTTTAATTGGAGAATCCCCAAATATCTGCTGAAGCTCTCAAACTTGTAACACCCCTATGTCTGAGTATGCTCGGGCCCTCATAAAGTTACCTGTTTCCTAATCTTAACGTCTGCCTAACCTTACCCCAGAAGGTTAGTGAGGCCCAAACCTTTAGGTCTTGCCAGCTGCACCGACTTGACAGATTCTCCACAATTAGTCTGTACTCTGTGCGGGTAGGAGGGCCATATTTATCTCGGCCACTTCTTCTATACCCATATCCACCTTTGGAAGGTTCAAATAAATAGGATTACTTCAGTGGAAGAAAAGGAAAAGATAACATAGCACACACTTCTCTTAAAATATATTACTTACCCCCCACCCCCAACAATAGCACATATATCTTAACTCTAGTCCCACCCTTAATTCTAAAAACAACTATCAGTTAAATTTGAAAACTTATTTTAATTTACAAAGTTGTAAGCATATAGTAATATTTATATTTAAAATTAACATGCATAAATTAAAAACTATTAACAATTTAACAATTTAGAAATAAGTAACCAAACTACTAAAACAGTTACTGTTGTTACTCACAGTGATTAAAGTTTTTGAGAATATTTTATATGAAAAAAAGATTTTCAGGCACCTATTTCAGTTTAATCTCATCTGTGTCTAACCCTTGGGATCCTCACCACCCAGGTCTAATGGGGAAAAGTTGCGGTCGTCACATGGCTTCCTGTTTTTGGTCAGCCAAGGGCCACAAGGGTTCAAAGAGCCACGCATGGAAAGGTAACCCAAGGTCAGCAAATGGAACAGGCAGTCATCTTAGCCTCAAAGGATTCTTTTAATTAAAACATTGAGGTCTTAGTTAAATCTATGTTAAACAATTGCATTACAGAGAAGAAAAACAACACAAACACATCATTAAACATATTTATAAAGTAGTAAAACAAGAAATGTCATTAATTTAATTAAAATCAAACATTATCAAAGGTTTATTTGCAGTTCTATATTTAAAGAAACACATCTTATAAAACGAATGGTTTAAACATTGATACAATTAAATGTAATATTAATTAATTACTTTAACAAATTAACACGTAATAACAAAGGCATGTCATTGATACAAATGTGCCCTTTCAATGCTTACTGCGTCCAGAACCGTAACTGCCGTCTCGCCGGGGGCCGCGGGCATGCTCAACAATTACTCGCTCACCACAAAGGTCTTTGCCATTCAGTTCATAAACAGCATCATCTGCATCACGCAGATCATCAAACTCCACAAAACCGTATCTATAAGAGAGCAAACAAAATTCTGGTTGGCATCAATTTGACAGCCAGCTTCACATTCAAGAGAAAGCAATGAGGTTCATGCTTAGCAAAGGTTAGGTGGGTTTTGCAAACTAAGGGTCAGATTTCTCTCCTCTTTAGATGAAACCACGTTGCTTTGTGCCAACAGGCACTGCAAGAGGTAGGGACACTTCTCAAAGCAGACCCCTATCTTTCTGGCAGGAGGCTGGCTAGATCCACTGAGAACACTTTTCTTGTTCCCCAAGTAGTAGAGACAAGAGCAAAGACTTTCGAGGAACGCTTGGTAGAAGGCGTCAAAATATGTAACTCCACAAAACTGAATGTTTGCTCTTCAAAACATCACATCAAAGCTCATCTTTTCTTAGTTTTAAAAGCAGTATCTAGAGAACAATGAGACCTACATGCAAGGCACTGTTGTATTAACTGTTAAATCACATCTAAAGTAACTAACATTGCAGGTAAAAAATCAGTATCTTAAATCTCAGTGAAAGGAAAAAAAAAGTTCCTGTTCCTCTATCTAAACAAGTAAGTCATAATTAACAGTTCTGTGAATTAACTGTTTTACAAATTATTTGTGGGGAAAAAATCTGGAGCTATTTACTTCCTGTGAGATTTCAAATTCATTTCCATGAAGTTTTAGACAGACTGGAGTTCTCTAAAATCTACATACAACTGTGCAAACTTCTTTACGTTGTAGCTAGGAATTTCCCAGCAAAGAGATATGGTGATTTAGCACATATCCAAAAGAAAACAAACCCCCAAATCCTATTAAGGCCTACTAAAGAGTACAATTTGTAAAGCAAAGCACATAATTTGCAAGACACTTAAAGCAAAGTTAAACACACACTATGTTACCAATAAACATTTAGTTTGGCCTAACACAGCTCTGAAGTCTTGCTTTGTGATTGCTGCCTGTTACTTAAAAACCAAAATGATCTTACTGATCTTACCTAATCACAAAGGAAAGTTCCCAGACTATGTTTGCAGGCAAACACGTCTAGTGTTCCTCTGCATTTAAACATGCTGATACTAGAAACAGGCTATGAGACTTGCCTGAGAGTTATCCAGAGTGCTACCAAGAAAAAATAATTCCAGTTTCTTGCACATGTAATGTTGTATTGGTAACAGATTAACTGAGAGAACTCAGATTGCTGAAATCTTTTACTTAAAGAGTTCTTTTCATATAGGAGTCTCTCAAGGTGATAATGCTAGGTTACAAGGTGTAGGTCACAGCTTTGGGGGGTTCTTTATATTGAAATGTCTGAGTGGCAAACTTCAGGAGTCAGTGAATCTCCACTCCATTAAAAATCAAAACAGACACACCCATTTATCTAGTAAGTGTTTTAGCATTCCTGCATAAAGACAATTCAGAAGCCACCTGGCCCAATTTATGGGATGTGAAATCTTTAAACATGGTTTCACATAGGCTAGAATTGCTGAGCAGCTTAATAAAAATGATTTGAACATGCTGTTGTGTCTGACAAGTAAAGCCTCTCCAAATCACTGACTTACTGGGCTCAAAAGTGTTTTACAGTCACTAAAAATTTATAATAGATAATGTTAAGGTTGCTTTCTCTTTTCCTAGGTAGAATGGGTCACCAGGAAAGTTATACTATTATTTTCAGAGATAAATATTATTTTCAGAGCAAATAAAAAACCAAATTTAACTATGCTGGTTTATTAAAAGATATTTTATAATCTAAATTATATCTAAGTAGATCATAAAAATGCCACCCCCCTCAAAAAAAAGCCCTCAAGGGGTCTGGGGTCTGCTCTGCCTGCAGTATCCATTGCTCAGTGCCTTGTGGGAGTCTGACACCACGTAGCAAGGGATGAGAGAACGTTCCCCACAGGCACGATGGAATGGGCTTCCTTCCCTCAGAAGCATCCGCTGGCTCAGTACCACTCAATGACCAGAACAGATCTGGCCTGAGGTCAGAAGAGCACTGACACCTGAGGATTCAACAAATACATCGCAGGAAAATCCAAATTGTTTTATTCTGAAGAGTTAAGTTTTATAACTACTCGGGGGTCCCGGAATGCAAGACCCTAATCTCTGCAGGGTAATCCAAGGTGCAAACCCAGCTACTGTGGAGGCCAAGTGATCCTTCCGCCAGACCCACATGGGAATGTACACTCCCAGACCTGAAGACCATCCTGCTCCAAGGCTTCTTGCAGAACTCACTACAACCTTTCAGGAAAAGTAAGGACAATCTATTCAGTGGAGGCACAATTATTTAAAAATAAAAATTAACACTTTGACAGACCCATCTCTCTACAAGCTGAGGCTGAAGCTGAAGAAAGGCATAGTTTGCCAACAAAACTCTCCTGAGTTGCAGGAGCAATTTGTGATGTTAGAGGAAAATAGCCCCTACAACCTTTCCATGATATGTTTCTAAAAAGTTCCAATAAGTGGGTCACTTAGTAGCTGTATTTTGTAATAAGTATTCAAATCACTTATTAAAATAGCTAATTATAAGATCCAACTTATTTCACAGAAAAATCTGTGAAAAGCCACAAAATCTACAAAGTCCAGTCCAAGGATCAAATCAGGCACTTGAATGCCACCTCTCTCTGCCCACTGGCCACATTGAGCGGGTTTAGAAGAGTAAAACAAAAATCCTCCCATACTACAAATGAGACCCAAGAGGGACTTCTGTTCTCAGACTAAAGTGAACACCAGATCAGTGTGTGGTTGTTCCTATGGGATTACTGTTTGTTTAGATCTGCTTTCCTTGAATGTACAATGAGTGTCCCCGAAAAAGGCAGGAAGACTACATAGTAACAAGAAAATGTTACCTATCACTTATTAAGTAATCTCTTATACTAGAAAATGTTACCTTATTTAACATTAATAGCACCCAAGAGCCAGGTACTATTATCCCTGTTTCACAGAAGAGGAAACTAAAGCACAAAGTTAAACAACTTGCATAAAAATCCCAGCAGAGCTGACATTTAAAGTCTGTGGTCTGATACCAGAGCTTACACTCACCACCATGAGGACTGGAGCAGCAAGCACTGGTGTGGGCTTTAGTCCTGGTTCTTTTAGAAAGAACTCTGAACAGCATATTTAAATCATTTCACTTTTGGGCCTTAGTTTATTTGTGAAATGAGAGTGCTATACTATGTATCTCTAAGGTCTGTCCTAACAGTATGATAGATGGAATGTTAAAATGTGTACTCCTTTGGTCTAAGGATATACAATTTAAGCTTTAAAATTTGGCCGGTCTGGAACAAGATGGTAGCACCAGAGGTTTACAAAAGCAACAGATGGTCAGGGATAAATTTAGTCATTATCTAAAATGCCTTTAAAAATTAGAGGCCTCGAATTTAGTTTTACTTAAACATTTTAACTGTCTCTGAGTTAAATTTTAGTGCCTTCAAAAAGTAATGCACTTCCTGATAACTAACATCAGAGAATCTTAAAAACAAGACAAGTGAACAAACAAACAATCCCCTAAATACTCCCTTTGTGCCTTATAGCAAGTAACATGAAAGTAACTTTTTCTCTCAAAAATACTCTCTTTTTGAATCTTTTTTCTAAGCAGGGAGGGATATATAATGTGTATGTGGATTGCACACACTTCATTATATGTATGCATGTGTATCTATATTGCACATATACAAATCTCTGGCAGGATCTGTGAACAAGTCTCACAAAATAACCTGACAGGTAAGTTTCTCTAACTGCAGACATCTTTCCTCTTCTGTGCTATTAAAATGAACAGCTTGCAATAATTCTAGCAGGAGAATGAAGAGGATGAAGAAATGGAGAATGAATCTTAGACAAAATTCAAAACCCTTGCAGAGCAGGGATTGACAGAAGCATCAACAAGCCCTGCGACCTGCCTCACCTTACTTGGACGCCACGCCTTTTGATCATTCTCCCTAGGTTATGGGAAAGAACAGAAAGCAGGGCCTTGCCACTACATGCACAATACTCTTCAATTAAATGAAACAAAAACAAACAACGAAAACCTCCTTTCTTCCACATTTTCTATTGACCACCCCAACTTTTCCTCTGGGCATGTTCCATCCTGCCAAATTTAGTCAAAAGAAGGAGGGGAAGAGTTACTTTCTCCCCTAACTCGCACCAAGTCTAAAACAGGTGCCTGACACCACAAAGCAAAGCCACACTGACTTAGGTGGGCTGTTCTGAACTCGAGTCCATTCTTATCCCTGCACAACGCTCTTGTCTTCCTCATGCCACAGCTGATGTTCTGCTCAGGTCAGACCTCTGAAGGCACAACTGGAACAACATATTTTCAAATAAAGAACTCCAAGACTTCCATTTTAGAAATGTTACCATCACCCCAGCCTGTACTGTTGCCCAGCAGGCTCTCTCTGATCCTAATATGTGGCTGCAATGGTCTCAACACCACTAGGCCTGTCCTTTTCTCTGTTATGTTCTACCAAAGAGGATGTGGAGTTTATCTCACCCTCTCCAGAATGGCTTAGGGCCATCTCTGCCTTCTAACCATCATCACTGAAAAGGGACCCTGGAGAACAGTCCCATCTGAGAAATGATGAACAGGGCTTGCTCTGGATATGGGTCATCAATGGCTGACTGGGCAGGGTGTGACTGAGGGGATGCTTGACACCAAAACCTGCAGGGCTGTGGATATGAGGAGCGGGGAAAGCAAGCCTCCATGCGTGACCATGGTCACCCACCAACACTGCTTACCGAGGGGCATGCCTTGGATGTTCTCTCTATAAGGAAAATGTGCCCCTTTCCACGGTGGATCTCCGCTCACCTTTGTCCTAAAACTGTGCCACATGCTTTTCTTTGTATGTGGACATGACAGTCCTCAGCCAACCATCAGCAGGATGTGAGTTTTGTTTTCCCAATGTGGTGAGCCATTCCCACATTCACTCATTTTCCTGGTAAGAACCGAACCTCTCCATGGCTGGTCAGGATTAGGGATGTTGCTGTAGCCAAGGAAAAATTTTCATCTGTTGAAGTTAACCCACGGGGTGGCTTGGACCCTCAATCTAGAGCCAGTAGCACTGTATTTTAAGGGCAGAGCCCTTAATCTACCCTGAAAGAAATGGCATTCAGTGAACAGGAATTGAACAGCTTTCTTTCAAAGCACTCAGTGTTGGTCCTATGATTCAGCCAACTTGGTCTCATGAGGTGAAAAACGTTAGGACACATTGACAGGACAGTAATAAAAACAGTAATTCTCACTGCATAAAGTGCTTGGACACCTGTAGAACAAAGGCAGTTCTGCAACCAACTAGTGCTCAGGTGAGGCCAACTCAGAGAAAAGCTTGTGAGTAAGAACAGTGTGACTCCCCCGATCCCAAAGGTCTGCAACATTCCAGGGAACCAGCGGTAAGGCCCTCAAAGTAGAATTAACCAGTGTCACATATACATCTCGGGAGCAATGATCATGGTTGCAATCTGACTTGCCTGGTAACAGAGGGGTGTTAACCCACAACTGGAAGCTGCTACCACATAAATAGGTTCCTGAGATCCTTTCCTATCCTGAGACAGGAAGGAGGCTGCTCTGGGCTTTCTGGCCTCCCTTTCTTTAGTCTCAGAGGAGGGAGGGCCATCAAGGCCACCCGGAGAAGGTGGATGACTTACCCGTGCTCACTGAGTGGCAGAGCTGGGGTGCGACTTCAGGGCTCACCATTACCCAGTCTGGGGCTCTTTTCACGTCGGCAAACTGGCAGTTCCCGCACACCAAGAGCTCTCTGATTAGAGCTAGTGTGGATTCCTGGTCTGCAAACGGTTGGCCACAGCTCAGTCTGCACTTGATCTTTCCCCACCTTCAAAGAAGAAAACCTACCTCATGATTCCTCTCTTCCAGATCCCCTGATCATCTAATTTACTCCCAACAACATTGCAATCACTTTTGACTACTACTCCCTGGTCCCCACTGGGTTTATTGCCAAGTTCTATAGTTTTCTCATTTTACTGGACCCTCAGAACTGTCTCCACCTGGCTGATCAATTTACATAAATCTAGGCTATAGCTTTTACTTGTCAACTTGTCTCTTTACTGTAGTAGTAAGGAAAACTACTTGCTAAAGCATTCTTTTGCTTAGGTCTATAAAGACTCCTAAGTATCTTTATGTCATTTTTTAAACTTGGAACAACTTCACTACACAAATTAAATCATTTCGAATCTTCCTTATGCTTGAGAATTATGTCTTTCATGAAGCCTCAGAAACTTGTGTGATTATTTTAGCACTTCTCTTCACTTTTATGTTTTACACGGCAATATTTTGTGGCTTTTTAAGCCTTGTTCTTTTTTCTTTGTGCTTATCTTCTCATTTGATTATATGCTCTTCAGTAATAACAAAGATGATTATCTGGAGAGTGTGCCAGTATCTGGTACACAGTAAATTTATTTCATTCATATTTCACAACTAATGTGAAGAATGTATTATTACTATTTGCATTTTACAATGAGAAAACTGAGGCTTGGAAAGGCTGAGCAACTTGTTTACTGTCAAGGAGCTCATCAGTGGTAGGGCTGAATCTGAACCCAGACTGATGACTAATACCCCAGCTCTAAAACCACAGGGTCTTAGGGCCCTTTAAAGGTGAATAGCCTCTCCTTTTCTCCCATAGTCCTGAGTACAATCTTTTTCATTTAACAAACGCTGCTGTTTGACTTAATGACAATCTAACTTCAGATAAGCCAGGTTGAAGTACAGTCTTCTATTACAGTGGAGTGAAGTCTCCAGAGGGGGGAAAAAATGGGGGGCAGGATAAAGCACCTCTAAGCTGGGGATATGTGACAACCAGGTTACTTTCACTCGTCTTTTGGTTCCCATTAGCCAGTGTCAGCCATCTGGTCCTTCCGAAAACATGTGTGGGTTCAGAACATAATAGACTAGAAGAATAGAGGAAAAATAAGATTATTCTGTGCAATCCCCATCCTGGAGGTCCCACATCAACCCCTGGAGTCTGGTTTTGGTTCTACGGCTCAGCAAAAATTAGACCAGCATAGAGAAGGTAAGAGTTGAACTTAGCTGTGGTGGATGTGAATGGACATCAACAATATTATGTATTTTAGGATGCATTTAGTTTTGCAAGAAATGGTGACTGGGACCAAATGGTTAAATATGAATGATGGGAGAAAAAAATGGGTCAGAAATCAAAGAATACTAGAAGGCTTACAAACTTCCAACCATGAAGATCACAGCAGCGACCAGATGATACACACCTAAGATCTGATTTAATTTTGACTAATCCCAACTACTACTAACATGACTACTCTAGCCCAGTACCACTTTCCTTCTTCAAATTCCTTTGTAATAACTCCTATTTTTTTAAACATTTTATAATGTATCATCTCTAAATGCTTTACACACACTGTATCATTTAATTTTCACAATTCTGGTATTTACTGTTATCTCACAGATGAAGAAACTGACCTGAAGCAGTAGAGTAACTTGCCAAGGCAACTTCAAACACTTCAGGATTCTTCTAACCCAGATCCTAACCTAAAACCTATATGCTAATATCACGTCCTGCCATCCCCCTATATACAATCAATGTGGCCCGTAAGACCAGAGTTTGAGAAAGGTGAGCTCTGGCAGCACAGAAAGTTCATCTCATCAAGTTATGTGCAGGTGGAAGACAGACACCTACATGCCTGATCACAGCTTATGAGAACTATCAAATGCCAAGGAAACACCACTGCTGTATCTGATATAAGTGAATACTAATGAGTTATGAACATTAATTCTCTACTAAATCGCTAGTGGAACAAAACCTATAATTTAACTATCACAATTTTAACACCAGTCCAGGGAAACAGAGAAAGGCACCATCATTAAGAAACCTGTGTCCCAGCAATGAGAACACAAATATATTAGCTGGAAAAATAAACTCGCTTCTTTCCTTTCTCACAAAGTAAACTATTTGTTGAAAAAGTCCCTAATGATGAAGAAGTAATCAAACTTAAGCCCGTGCTGCTGAGTCCACATTGCAGATACCAGCCCATCTCTAAAGGAATATCCATCCACATATTGGATGAGAAAACAGAAACATTCAGTATCCTAAAAAGTAAATAATAAAAATTCCTCCAGAATAGGAGGTAGAGGGGAATGCATATAAAATGTGAATTGAGTATTACTTTGTAACAATCCTAAGAGTCTATTTGCCAACATGTTTCGATTACCTGAAACAGTTTCAAAAGTGAGTTGAGCTGGAGGGATGGCTCAGTGTGAAAGCGCTTGCCTAACCCTGCTTCCACTCCAACTCCCACCACACACTCACAAAAGCAAAACTAAGTGTGCTAAGCTATTTCACTTTTATAGGCTGTCACCATATTCCTATCCTATACAATGGGACTACCCAGAAAGCAACGTACTTGCAAATAGTTTGTATATCAAACTATCATAATCATAACCCCTGTCATAACTGTATTATTTTGATTTTTAAAAGACAACATGGCTGCTTTCTTTAAAGAGGGGCACACAATTACATCTGTGTCCGTTTCAATTTTATGACACTTATCAACATGAAGTGTAAGTGAAGTTAAAAGATCTCAGAGAAAAAGGGGCTCAACTATTCTCTAATGTCACACTAAAGTTCATACTCGATCACAAATTAAAAACAAGTCTGAAGAACTCAAGAGTGGGGTGTGTTGTTATGGGCCTATAATCCCACCGACTTTGGAGGCTGAAGTTGAGGACTGTGAAGTTTTAGGCCTATCTCAGCTATTTAATAGCAAGACCCTGTCTCAAACAAACAAACAAACAAACAAACAGATTTGGGCTCAGTGATAAAGCACCCCTGGGTTCAATTTCTAGTACTAAAGAACTCAAGAAACAGAAATCCTATACCAACCTACAATACAACCCTTGGGATGTAAAATAAAATCAACACAACTGTTACTCCTGCTTACTGAAATAAAGGCTTGTGCTCAGCTATAGCACTTCCCAATTCCAAAGAAAAGTTACAAATGAAGGCAGGTCACACTTACCTCTAAAACAACACAAAGAGCAGGCTGCCAGGTGTTAAAGCCTCATAAGGTTATGCCTCTGGGACCATCTTGGTTGTTCACATGTCCCTCTTAACTGCCCCTGGACCGCAGTCTGTTTCTTCTTTTTCATTTTTAGTTTTGGTTAGAGATGCCATTCCCATGCTATTTCTTGGGGAATGTCCTTTCCTTGAAATTGGCCATTTCACCATTTTAATGAAATTTTCAAATTCTTTTATTAACATTAATGGATCAAGTCTCATTTCACCCACATGAAACCTATTCTCAACTCCCTGGCCTGGGCCTCCTGCTGCCCCTCTTCACTCCTCGAGGCTGACTTCAAAACTCCCTCCTTCAGTCTTCCTCCTCCCTCCAGTCTTGAAGTTCTCTGCTCACGAAGGTCCTTCCCCTCTGCGGCATACAGGCCATGACACTGTTATTCCTCCAGCAATGCTTTCTCAGGTATTATCACCTGCAGTTCCAAGACCTCTGACCTGGGAGACTTTCATCTAAGTACACAGGAAAGTCATGCAGGGCATCTCCTCAAAATATGAAAATTCAGAGCACAATCTGAATCCTCACCTTCAAGATAAAGACCAGAAGCCCTAGGATGAGAACACAGGGAACACTTGATAGTCCACATCCTGCCCCAGTCAGCCCTGACAAGCTAATACCACCTTATGGTTCTTCAAAGAGAAGCTCAGGAGAAGGATCGCTAGCGGTCTCCATCCAGGGCCAACATTATAAAAGTACCCCCCAATCTCACTGTGGCAATAACCTGTCAGCCTCTACAGAGACTACAGGCTGAACAGGCTAGGAAACCTGACCTACCCTCTCATCCATGGAGGCAAGTCCTGAAAGGACAGGGCTGCATCATTTCAAGGGATACAGCAGAGCAAAGCTCTGACCGCCACTGCCCACATATATTCAGGATGTGAATAAAAATGATCTTCAGTTCTCAGGGCTATCAACAGTTTACCCTGTAACCCTGGACCAATCACTTAATCACCTTATGCCTGTTTCCCTATTAGCACCAACTAGGGATAACACTAGTTTGTAAAGTGCTTTGATAAAGTCAGTTGAAAAATCGTGTAAGTGGACTGTTAATATTTTCTATAATTTCTAAAATTTTGTTAAAATTTCAGTGTTAGTGTACAAAATTTATAAATACCACCAAGAGTATTCTCTCAGATTCAGGGAACATCTTTCTTCTGAAGAGCTCAAAGTACAATTGTCTGTTTGGGTTACCTGAAAGCATTCAAAATATTGAGAGCCTAAACCACATATTATTTTCCAGTTTTACATTCTGTGCCTATCTTTTAAGAAGAAATAAATACTTCACATGGCCCTTTTATTCATACAGTAACTTGATGAGGAAGGAATAAAATATTAAACTGCGGAATGGGGGTTTAAAATGAATTGACCAAATAATCACAAATAATGTTTATTCATACCACAAGTTGACCGAGGTTTCCAGGTCCAAGGAGGAGGGGTCTGGAGACTGGGAAATTTATGCTAAGAATATGTGGTCATAGTATCAGTATGGCATGTCTCTTGGTATCAATTTTTCAATATGACAAAAAATTCTAAAATTACTCATGTCTTAGGACAAAAAATAGTAACATACTTAATAAACTTGATCACATTTTCTAATAGTTATACTACTAATAAAGCAATGATAGAATGCTTCCTAATCTAGGATCCTATTTCTCATTATTTATTACTTAAGAAAAAGTTCCTAATTAAAACATCCGAGATCATTTTCACCTGTTAAAGTAGCAAAGATCTCCCCCCACCCCCCTTTTTGGAGACAGGGTCTCCATATGTTGTGCAGGCTGGCCTCCAACTCCTAGGTTCAAGCAAGCCTCCAGAGCATCTGGGAGCAGAGGCCCACAATACCACACCTGGCTTAAAGTAGGGAAAATGTTAAGGAAGACTGATGTGCAGTGCTGGTGAGGCTGCTGTGATGTGTGCATGCTTAGACGCTGCTGGTGTAAGTGTAACTGAAGCAGCTTTTCTGAAATTTATTTGGTTATATAACTGAGAGCCTTGAATATGCTCATTCCTGCTGTTCACACATGAATTTTACTTCATGGAACGTATCCTAATACATAATAAGGATGCAAAGACTTATACACATGATATCCATCATAACATTATTTGTAATAGCAAGAATTAAAAGACAACGTAGGGAGATGGGGTTGTGGCTCAGTAGTAGAGCATTTGCCTGGCACGTGTGAGGCCCTGGGTTTGATTCTCAGTACCTCATATAAATGAATTAATAAAATAAAGGTCCATTGACAACTAAAATATACATGGGGAAAAAAAAAAAAAAAAAAAAAGACAACCTAGGAGAACAGTTAAGTGAATCATGATTCAATCATACAATAGATTTTAGGCAGCTGACAAGAGGTTAATATAATTTAAAAAATACATAAAATAGTAAAAAAAGTGGGATATAAAATTGCACATATGTGAAAGAATTCTTAATAATATATTTTTCCACTTCATGCTTTTCACACTAAATTATCTACAAAACTACATTTTCTAATCATTCAGTTATTTTTAAAAATAGTTCTTGAATCAGTTCTATTTGGTAGATTAAATGGATGAGTCTTAAAAGTTGCAAGGTGATGTCCTCATATAATTTTAAATATTCTACCAAAATGTTTAAAAAATTATAACAGGGTAATGGAGAATTCAGAAAAATAGAATTCTTAAACATGGCAGGTGAAAATATAAATACTATTTGTCTAGAGGGTGATGGAAACCAATGGCCAGCCAAAGACCATGAAAACACAGTTATGCTCTGACTCCAAAAGTCTACTTTCAGGAATCTGCCTTAAGTAATCACAAATGTCACAAAGAGTTACATAAAGAACAATTATCAGTTTATACATGCACAGAATAATGAAAAACCAAAGAGAATCAAAGACTTCCAATATGCACCTGCCTCCTATTCCAATACTGGGGACTGAATAAATCCAAGGGCCATCTACCACTGAGCTATATTTTTAGCCCTTTAAATTTTTTAATTTTTTTATTTTGAGACACGGGTTCACTACATTGCTGAGGCTTACCTCTAACTTGCAATCCTCCTGCCTCAGCCACCTGAGTCACTGGGCTGGGGATAACAGGCATGCATCACTCTGCCCAGCAACATGGTTTTAATTGTATACATTAAATAGCATTTACATGGAAATTCTACATAACCTTTAAGAAACAGGTTGCAGGGACCGGATATGAAGCTCAATCACAGAGCACTTGCCTAACATGCAAGAGATCCTGGGACCAAGCCCCAGCACCTCAAAAATAAAAAGGTTGTTAGAGAATGCTTATGAACAACAACGAAAAGAGTTGGGGCTGAGGGGGAGAGGCATAAGAAGTGTGTGTGTTTGTGTGTGTGAGATGTGTTGGAAAAAGGTCAAACCAAATCCCCAAAATGCAGAGAGGATCAACTTTGAGTGACTTTTTTTTTTTGTCTTCTGTATTAAAAATAGTTAAAATGAACATGTAAAATTTTTATAATCGGAAGTAAATATGTGCTGTTTTGAAATGGTGAATGGGTTTAATTTTAACTATGTATAAACAGAGTTGTTCAAACACTCCTTGAAACAAACCATGTTTAAAGTTTTCTAGATAGTCATAAAATTTATGCATAATCAAATGCTTTACTTTTCTTAACACAGACTCAAGATGCCAATTATGTGTGGGTTCAAATGGAACATTATTTCTGAGGTTTGCAGAATGGCCTATGAATGGAAAGGTGGTGGGTTCACTAAAAGATTAGTGTTTGCTTTGCATCATTATCATAAAAATGATAAAGCATTTATTTGCCACTAGCCCAACTAACCAGAAACCCATATCATGGACCATTAAACTATACTTTCTTTACTCCATAAAGGAAAAACTGGAAAACAAAAACAAAAACAAAAACAAGCTCATGTTGAGAATTCAGTCAAAAGAGACAGAAGTGTAGGTTCTATGCAGGTTCTGTGATCAGGGATATACAGTACAACGACCTGACTCACTAAAAAGATTCTATATATTAAAACAAACAAACAAAACAAAACAAAACAAAACAAAACAAAACCTCAAGGTGCATTCTACTTGAAGGAATTTTAAAGTTGAAAATAAAAATTTCTGGTAATACTCAGATATCAAAATCGCACAGAGATCACCACATGAACTGAGAAGTCTAGCTATGTATCATTTCACTGTAATATGAAACAGGCTAAAATTTATAGCTGAGTTTCTCTTGAGTTTTAATTAATTAAAAACCTAAAAAAAGAAAACTTCGCCAATTTGTGAATTTACTCTTCCAGCTACTAGGCAGGTAAATAATCTTAAAATGTAATAAGCTGTACTAATTAATTAAAATGTGGAAAAATTAAGAAAGATCTGACTGAAACCATGAAATTCTGTGGCAAAAGAGAAACTACTAAAAATTCTTCCACATTTTACAAGAAAATGATTAATAAAAAAGTAAGTCCACCAAATCCACACATAGTCAAATAGGTAAAAGTTAGCATAAAGCTGAAAGGTATCAACAGGTACTAACAGTGCTGCTTCCTTGACCCAGTCCTAGGATTGCTCTGGGCCTTTCCCTTGTCTGTCACTCCCTACAGTGGCTCTTGCTGGAATAAGTGCTGGAGGTAGAAATGTAGGAGACCTCAGTGGGATGTGGAATGGTCCACGCGGCCCTGGGAGATCATGTTTGTGGTCCTCCAGTGAAACCACCTGTCTAGAAGGTCTCTAAAACAGGCAAATTGGACTAGAGTCGCCTGGTTTCTATATAATGGCAAACAAGAACTATTACATGTACACTCTTTCTCCATATCCCAAGAGACCTACAGAATCCTTTCCTGGGCACCAAATCTCCTTTGGAGCTCACACACTTCCTCGTTTGGTCAACCTTCTATCATACAAGTATTTTACATTGTATTTAATTAATTCTAAACTTTACGTCTAACATCTTTTGATGTGTCTCACACAAATTTGAACTCTTTTGCAATTCTTTAAAGCCCTATTCATCCCAATTCTGCTTCTGAATTTCACTTACTAATATAATAATGTTCCAAGATGCTTCTCTGTAGGGAGACCTATCATCTTTCTTAGGTTCTGGATTATTAGCTTATACACATAGTTAAATTGTGCCATCTTTTCATTTTGTACCTATTCCTTCTCTTTAGACTCCCCTGCATTTGTGCCATCAAGTTCGGGCGATTCTTGCATCCAATACATTTTTATCATTGGTTCTCTTCCCAGAAATCATTTTTCTCTGCAATGATTCCTGAATGATGCTAGTGGGTGCCATTTGGGGATTGTCAAACCTGTCTTTGAATCCTTGAAATGACTTCCCATTCTTTATTCCAACACTGACTTATAATGGATTTCATGCTCATTGTGGTTTAGTAGAGAAACTGTAAGCATGAATAGGTACTTTAAAAAAGGCTCAGGTAATTAGGGCCCTGGAAGCATCTCTCCTGCTCTTATCACATCATTTCTGGGCTGAGCAACCACTCCCTCTTTGAATTCTTACCCATGATTTTGAACTTTTTGTGTTAAAGTCTTAATAATCATTTCTGGTTTATCGTTATGATTTCCAGAGCCTTCAAGCTAGATTATTAATTCTCCCAATTGCTCCTTATTGGAGTACTTCCTTATCACCAATTACAACATATACTTTTTCCACTTATTTTTCTTCATTTTAAGTTAAGTCAATCCGTTCTTCAAAGCCCATTTCAAAAAAATCTTTTCAAGCAAACCATCCCAAGTGTTACTTGCTTGAGTTTAAAATGAGAGCAAGCATTCCTTAATTCAAAGTGCACATGTCAATACCTGATTTACTCAAGGGCAGAACTCTTCTGCTTCTTCCTCAGTTCATTTAGCACAGTACTGGGTATCTTGGTGGGTTATCAATACATTTGGCTGATTAATCAGTTTCCCCATTAACATCATTTCCAGCTCACTATCACCTTAGTCCAAATATGTTTTGTGATTAAACACTAACAAGCTAGAATGTCTCCTAATAATTATGAACAAATCTCTTTCATTATAGCTACCACTTACTACTATAAGTCAAAGGCTTCACATTTATTATATCTGATCTTCCTTTTCCATGTGAATGAGAAAACAGTTCAGAGAAACCAAATAACTTGCCCAAGAGCCAAGATTTGACTAAAACCTGTCTGGCTTCAAAAACCATGATTTCCCCACCAAAGTTATGTGTACACTTAGTTGGGCTCTGAAAAACAATTGGGAGTTTTAATTCACATATATGTATCACAGTAGCGAATGCCCCCACTTTATCTAGCACATTTCTTCAGAACTGAAAATTCTATTGTACCAAATGAGTAATATTCTAAGCCTTTTATGTTAAATCAGTAATCCTCAGCACGGTGATTCTTGCTTGCAATCATTTTGACGGGGCTCTTTAAAGCCAGACAACAATTTGAGAATATGCTGGCTATCAATTTTTCTCCGACGTGCAATTTATACTGTTATCTTTTTTAACTCTCAAGTGTCAGTTATTACTGGGGAGTAAAGTGTAGTCATGGTAAACCTGTTGCAAAGTTGTGGGGGTTTTGTTTTTGTTTTAAAGCCAAGCCAAGGGTTTCTCTTAACACTGAACACTTACTGCCCCAATACATTCCCCCAGTCCTTTTTCATATCCAAGTCTTCCAATTCTACCATTTTCTAGTTTCCAGTTATCCCTTTCAGAACAGGCCTGACGACCCATCTGTTTCCCCTGACACTGGTACCCCTGCTGGCCCTGTTTTGCCAAAGCACGTTAAGAATACAAGTACAGACCATCCTGGGGAGGCAGTAAATTGGCAATTTCAAGGTGTGTGTCTCCACTTGCATTAACTAGTAGACGCAGACACTAGCCAGGGTGGCCACTAGTCTTAACAAATTCTACAACAGCAAGGCAATTTTTTGGCAAGTTTGGAGAAGGGAAACCACAGTATGGAAACTGCACGAGTCTTCAAGATAACGAGTTAAGGCTTTAATGTGCCCTCCTACAGGGAGCGGTCAGGGCTTTCAGCGCGGCAAGACGATACTTTGGAAACTGTCACTAGACTACTCAAACTGGAATCTCCCGCCCAAAAAAAGTGTGGCACATGGCAAGTCTAAAAAGAGCCTCTCTCCAGAGATCCTGTCCCCGGGAAAGACGCGCTGTGACCGCCTGGTCCATTCGGCTGGAAAGAGGTGGAAAGGGGGCAGGAAATCCTGTTTGTTTATTTCCAGCAGCTCTCTGAGCGGGAAAGGCCGGTCTCTACCCGGAGCCGAACCAAGTCCCAGTCCCAGGGCCTGGGCAGGGAAAAGCAGGGCCTCCCGGGCGCCCGGAGCCCCAGCCCCACCGGGTTTCCTTCCCCCGGTCCCACTCCGGTCCTCGCCAGCGCTCCCATTATCCCTCCACCACCCCCGCCCGCGCAGGCGCAGTGGGAGCGGGCCTACCCGCGCCCCCGAGGCGCCGCGACCATGGCGGAGCCGGAGCAGGCCGGCAGCGGCTCCCGGAGGCGGGCGCCCCTCTGCGGTCCCCGCGGCCTCCCCGCCACCACCGGGGCCCCGGCCCCCGCAGCCGGCCCCTCTTCCGCCCTCCTCACCCGTTCTTCAGATCCACCTCCAGGATCTTCCCGTAGCCCTTAAAGAAGCGCTCCACATCGCGCTCCCGGGCCTGGTAGCTCAGGCGGCCGATGTACACCCGCGGCATCCCGGCAACAGCGGTGGCGGCTGGCCCCAGCCCCGGCCCCCCTTAGGCGGCGGCCGGCGAAGCGAGAGCGCGGCGACGGCGGCAACGGGCGGGCGGCGGGACGGACGCAGCCGAACCCCGGCGACGTACGCGAGCACGCAGCTCGAGAGCGCGCGCCTCCGCTTCCCCCACCCTCCCCCCAGGCGGAGGGTAACGGGAGGGAGCGCGCGTTCGCTTCCCGCCCGGCCAGCACTGGGGGCGTGGCCTGTCCGGGGGCGAGCCGGCGCGGGGCGGGGCCAGATGATCGACAGCCGGCGCCGGCCGCCCGGGCCCCGGCACGTTCTCTCGCGAGCTTGCTGTGGCGCCTGCGCCACTTTCCGCAGCCCACCGGTTGGTGCCGCCCCCCGGAAGTGTGCGCACCTCCGCGCGGAGCCAAAATCTGCTTTTGTCCTTTGAACCGGGAGTGGTTTCGGCTTGAGCGCAGTGTGTCGGAATTAAACCTGGCTTCCAAACTTGCTTACCTATGATCTTGTTCTCGTAACGCGTGATGTTTCCGATCCTTTCTTCGTCTCTGTCAGAGGGGATCATACTTCCTTTCAGAGTTGTCCTGAGAATTGTTTGAGACTGGGTACCAAAATGCTCCATGAACAATACCAACATTATTTTTAAATCATTTGTTTGCGGCGCCGGGATCAAACCCAGGTCCTCTGGCATGCTAGTCAAGAGCTGTACCACTGAGTTACAGCCCCAGCCCCGATAGTATTTTAAGATCAGGAAACTGCTCCAGTGGAAGCGGCGGGAGAAGTGGAGGGTAGAGCGTTGGCGTTTGCGAGGCCTGGCCCTGAGCAAACTGACCAGTCGAACTATTTCCTACGGGGTTAGTCACCTTTATGGAAAGGCTTGTTCTGGAGCGCGGTGGGAGCCCAATAAATCCTGTTCCCTTCGCACCAGCTCACTTTACTGAGAACCACAAAGGGCTTTTGTTTCTCTGCATTTACTTATTTATTTACTTTTTGGTACCGGGGATCGAACCCAGGCGAGGGGTGCTTCACTGAACCACATCCCCAGCCTTTTTATTTATTTATTTATTTTTTTTTTTTTTGAGGCAATCTCACTACATTGCTGAGGCTGGCCTTGAGCCTGCAATCCTCCTGTCTCAGCTTCCGAGTTACTGGGATTAACAGGCATGGGCCACCACGTCTGGCTTGTATTTTTAAATGATAATTCAAAATTGAAATTTTGAATTTTGTAACGACAAGTTTTCCCTTTTCTGCCCCCCAGCCGCTGTTTCCCTCCTCAGTAGTTTCTTAAATATCCTTCCAGAGGTTCATTTACCCACATAAAGCAGTAGGGCAGTACACACAGTTCTTGACCGAATATAATTTGAAAATCATTCCCTAAGAGTACAAAAGGAGCTCCCTCAGAACTATTATTACGGCTTAGAATGTTTGGTACATAGTAATTTAACCAGTCCTCTAGCGAAGGGCATTGAGATGGGTTCCCATCTTTCCTCTTGAATTGCCACAGGAGGAGCCTTGTATATTCATTCATATTTGTAGGATCTACTCCTGGAAGTAGGAATATTTGGGTCAAAGAGTGTGGGCACACTCTGACAGATGTTGCTCAACATTCCATTAAATGCCTGATTCCCATATTCTCGTCAATACCAAGTCATCAAATGTTTTGATCTTTTGTCAGTCTTGATAAGTGAAAATGGTATCTCCAGATGGTTCAGATGACAATTATTTTTAATGAAATGAGCCTTTCTTCATGTTTAGGATGCACTTACATTTTCCTTTTCGTGTCTGTTTTTTTTTTTTTTTTTTGCGGTGCTGCGGATTGAACCCAGGGCCTTGTGCATGCAAAGCAGGCACTCTACCAACTGAGCTATCTCCCCAGCCCTGTTTTCCTTGATTTATAGGAGCTCACTATAAAGTAGGAAAATCAGCTCTTTATCAAATGAATTGTAAATATTTTTTCCCAGTTTGTTGTTTGACTTGTGACTTTGCCTAGGGGTGGGTTTTTTTTTTTTTTTTTTTTCATTCAAAAACATTAGGTATTTATGGGATCAAATTTATCAATCCTTTGTTTTTCTTTGGTTCTGGGTTTTGTGTTGTAGTTCAAAAGGCCTTCCTCACTCTGAAGTTTTAAAAACAAAACAACTCTCATAGTTTAATCTGCTACTTTTTAAAAAACATTTTTTTAGTTGTCAATGAATCTTTTATTTTATTTATATGTGGTGCTGACTATGGAACCAGGGCCTCACACATGCCAGGCAAGTGCTCTACCATTGAGTCACAACTCCAGCCCCTAATCTGTTACTTTTAAGCTCATTTTCATATTGCAACCTTTTTTTTTTTTTTCCTTTCTCAGTTCTGGGGATTGAACCTGGGGGCACTCAACCACTGAGCTATGCTCCCAGCCCTTTATATGTTTTAAAATTTTGAGATAGGGTCTTGTTAAGTTGCTGAGGCTGACCTCAAATTTGAGGTCCTCCTGCCTCATCCTCCTGAATGGCTGGGATCATGGCGTTCGTACACCAGCATATGCCACTGTGCCTGACCTCACATTGCAATCTTTAAACCATTTGGAATTTAGAAAATGTTAGGATCGTAAATTTTTTTTTGTACTGGGGATTGAACCCAGGGGTGCTTTACCACTGAGTTACATCCTAGCCCTTTTTATTTTGAGACCAGGTCTCACTAAATTGCTGAGGCTGGCCTCAAACATGCAAGCGAATCATAAGGTTTTACAGAACAAGCACCAACGCTGGTTGACATATAGTCTGATCAATCTGTTGTACAGATGGGAAAGAACCCACCGAGACAAAATGCCTGTCTCCAAAACCCGCTTTTTCTGGAGTTCCCTAACTCAGGAAGTGGCATCTCTAGCCAGCAAGGAACTAAAGTTAGTCACCACACCACTCTGTCTTTGGTTCTTACCTCTAAATGTTCACACGCCTGTCTTCTCACCATTCCCTCTTCCCAATCCACTCATCTTACTGTCCACGAATCAGGGCTTCTACCTGCGCTCCTCCCTCTGCCTGTCTGTGGCTGGCTCCCTATCCAGGCCTCAGATTCCCTAGCCTGCTTTATGTCAAGTTCCCTCTGCCTTATGGTAGTCCTGTGTTTCCTTTCACAGCGCTTACCATAGTCTGGAATCAGCTTATTTATTCACTCGTTCGTGCCTCTCCACTAGAACGTAAGCTTGCTGGTATCAGGGACCGTGTCCTTTTTTGTTTCTTTCTGTGTCCCCAGCACACTTAACAGCACTTTTCGTGCAGTATGTTCAAGACATCTGGTGTGCTGTCAGGTGCCTCGGGTCCCAGCCTTGGACAGCTGAGGTAGGAGGATGGCTTCATCCCAGGAGTTTAGAGCAGCCTGGGTAACACAGTGAAACCCCTTCTCAAAACAAATAGATCACTTTTTAATGTGATGCTGAGGATTGAACCCAGAGCCGCAGGTAAGCTAAATGCAAAGGGTTATGGGCACATGGGAGGATTTTGTCTTCCCTTTCAGGAGATGCCTGTGTCATGTCTCCTCCCCATCTACCTTCAGGGCAGCCTGCTGTCTTCCCAGGAATCCTCCTGCCTGCACATGCAGGCAGATGCCGTGCCGGGACCCAGCATCTCCTCCCGAACGGCCATGGCTGGGCCCAGCACCCTACCAGGGCATGGCCCCTGCCAATAAGCACCGTGGGCGTTGCCAAGCGCTTCTAGGCACAGGACAGTGAAGCCTAGAGCACGGGTTCCTGCAGGAAACTTCTTTCTGGGCCTCAGTCTACTGAGGAAGGTGGGCTTATTATCTCACCTCCAACAAGACGCTCATCAGCACTGTGGCACTGGCTGCGGGTGTGGCAGGGTGGGTGCCCCCAGGAGAGGACAGGGAGAGGCAGACAGGAGCCCCAGCGCTTCAGGTGTGCTGCAGCTTTGTGCCCGTTTGTCTTCCAGTTCTGGCACCACAGTTTCCTCGGCTCTTCCAACGCGGCAGAGACTATTGTCTGAAGGTTAGAAATGCCCTCCCACACTTGTATAGAAAGGATGATCCATTTGAAGTCACATTCCTTCTGACACTGTTTTGTCCATTTCTTTTCCTCTGCTAGCACCTTAAATGTCTTTAAATTTTGGCTGTGGAGGGCGGGGCTGGGTGTGTCTGGATTTCTGAAGCCTGAGAATTTTCTTTCTGATTTTCTGTAGTTCCTCCCTCCTCCAAATTGTCCCCTGACCTGTTGCTGAAGGGATTTTGCTGTAGCATGGCTCCACTGGGAGATCTTTTGTCCCCTACTGCCAAGAGGGTCAACTCCCAGTCCTAGCTGGGAGTCATGACCTGCCCCTTTCAGGGTTAGATTGGCTGACTTGATTTCAGTGTAAGGTAAGCCACAATGGTACCACTTAGGATTAGACTCAGTGAACCGCCAAATCCTAGAGGCTTAAAGAAGATAGAAACTTGTTGCTCACGTAAAACAGGCCCTGAGGTAGGCAGCTGAGACTTCTGGAAGTCAGGGCCTCAGACTCCTTTGACCTTGTCGCTGTCCTATTCTTAACAGGGTCAAAGATGGCTTCGTACACTCCAAGAATCATGTTTGTATCCCAGCTGGGAAGAAGGTAGGAGAAGAAAAAGGTACAAGATGCACCTGGTTACTACCTCCTAAAAAGGTTCCTAAGAAACTGACGCCTAACCCCTTGTACATGGCAGACCTTGTTGGCTGCAAGGGAGGCAGAGAAATCCTTTACTCCAGCCTACCACGTGCCCACCTCGAGGTTCTAGGTTTTAATTCTAACAACGGGAATGGGTGGGGAATGAAAGGTCCTGGCACAAATGCTCCGCCTTTGGAACTCTGCTAACCGGCTCTCTGAGTCTGTAATACTTGTCTCCCTTTCCTGAGTAAATCATACTCGTCCTTTGAAGACCAGCCCAAACGTCACGCCTCCAGACCCCCAAAAGTACAATGCATAATTCCTTCACTGTTCTGAGGACTTTTCAAATGTTCCTCCAGCTGTCCAGCCTGCCATTACCACGCCCCTTCTTCCCGTCAGCCTCCTCCTGGAGGTCGGGGCCTCCCTCATCAGGCCCGCAGTCTCCTTGCTTCCTCTAAGCCTCAACGGCCTGGGTTCCCCTGCAAAACCTCATCTTACCTTTCACTCCTGGGCCACCTTCTCTCACCTTCAAGCGTTCCCCCTTGTCCACATTGGTCCTTTGCACAAATCTCCTGTCCCACTAACCTAGAGGACTGAGAATGGGGAGCCGGGTCCTTTCCCCCAGAGGACGCAGGAACTGCTCCCACAAGTGAGCTGATTATGCTGGCGATGTGTGTGCACTCACATGCCCCTGAACCCCCTGGCCAGTTTTCCCAGTGCCCCCTTGGGAAAGTTCTGGCTTCATGACCCTTTCTGATCTGACCCCCCCCCCCCCCCCCCCCCCCCCCCCAGGCAGCAGGGGCTCTGAGCTGTTCCCCAGGGCAGGACCTCTCTGGCCGCCAAACTCTCACGTGCTGTTGGCTTTGCTTGGTACGCATTTTCCTGTTTGGCCTTCAGGATTTCTGTGCACAGGATTTCCACTGGGAATCCTTCCTCGACACTCTCAGTCAGGGCTGGCCCCTTCTGTGTCCCCCCACGACCTCATCCATACTCTGTAATGGTCTGTCTCTTGCACTAGGCTAAGCAGCTTGAGGGCTGGCATCCCTATCTCTGGGTACACACAAAGCTCTCAACAAACGCTCCCTGATGAGGCGCTTGAGTTAAGGGTACAGATGGACAGGTGACAAGGGAGACATTCTAAAGTTTGTTCTTTTCTTTGGGCAAGTGGATCATGAAACAAACACCAAAAAGTCACATAAAGTTCCACTTTCCTGCCTGAATGAAGCTTACCCATGTTTCAGGTTCCTCTTGCCAATGTCACCTCAAGGAAGCCTGTCCCTGGTCCCAGGCCTTAGGTGTGTGCTCACAGTCCTGTACATGTGCCTTCTCTAAAGCACCAGTCACTGCAGTGATGACTATGAGGTTGTTTAATGTGGTTTCTCAAAAGCAGCACTGTGGACATTTTGAGCTGGATGGCTGTGTGGGAGCTGTTCTGTGCACTGTAGGAGTGTGAGTGTGTGTGTGTGTGTGTGTGTGTGTGCGCGCGCGAGCACCTTGCTGAGGACGGAACCCCCAGGGCCTTATGCATACCAGGGGTGTGCTCTACCAGTGAGCTACATACACCCCTGCCCTCCTTGTAGGATATTTAACATATCACTGACCTCTGCCCACTAGGTGCCAGTGACAATCTTCTCAAGTTGTGACAGTCAAAATGTTCCCAGAAATTACCAAATGTCCCCTGGGGTAAAACTGCCTCTGGCTGTGAACCACAGGTTAGAATGGAAGCTTCCTGTGGGTTGTCCAGCCACCCAAAACCATGTCCTCAGTTCTTCAGGGCTTTGATGACCTAGTCTGGCATCTGCTCTTCCATGCAGCTGATCCTCCTGCCCTGGACTGAGCTGCACACTGCCCGAGAAGGGAGGAAGGGAGTCAAACTCTCCTTTTTGGAAGACTCTCCCCTGCGGGTGTGCACTGCTTATGGGCAGAGACGGTGGCTTACTGACTCTGGCTCTTGCACTTGCCCACCCAAGTTTGCTTTCAGGGTGGTCAGGAAATGATCCGGGCGACAGGCGAAGGGAAAGCAGGGAGGGGCTGCAGGATGGCGGAGTGCAGTGTTGCTGCTCTTGCAGAGATGATGTCTATTCTCTTTTTTCTTTCTTTCTTTTCTTTTTTTTTTTTAGGAGGCTCAGATTTTATTAGATGCCCAAGGCTGACCTCCCTATCTCCTGGGGGAAGAGGCAGCGAGCGGATAGCAGTCTGGGAGGGGAAGCTGGGCCCGACTGAGGGGCCTGCAGCAGCCTGGTCAGCTCCCCTTCCGCCCCACGGCTCCCCTGGGACGGGAGCTCACATGGTGAGAATCTGCTTGGCGGACACGAAGGGCTCCATGGAGGCCCCCAAAGCCCGCTGGTAGTCCTGCAGCGGGACCTCGGAGCAGGCGGGGGCTGCCAGCTGGCCTTGGCGGATGAGGTCACACAGCGTGAGGATCAGCCCCTTGAACTCGTCTGTGGGAAGAAGTCAGATGGGGGACAACGGCCGGGGCTGGCGTTGAGCTCCAAGAAAGCCTCGAGGGCCATGCCTTTGCTAAGCATGGGGTACCACTGGAGGCAGCCTGGTCCCACCTGGGCTCAGGACAGTGAGGGCCAAGAAGGGGACAGAGGAAGGTGGGGCACAAGTGGAGGAGCTGCTGGGTAGGCAGAGACGCTGCGGAGCGGTGGCTGAGGTGGCTCACACCCACACGGTGCTCCTGGGGTGGAGCAGGGCACTGAATGGCGGGGTCGGGGTGATTACTTGCAGGCAGGAAAGGCAGAGGGAGGCCCCGGGAGGGAGGTGGGAGAGCCTGCTACGCCAGCTCATGCGGAACAGATGAGCTTTGCTCTGCCCGGCAGCCCAGGACTCCCTGAGAACCCCTGGCGCTGAGGCCACGCCATTGCCCTCCCTGAACCTGCCTCCGGCTAAGGGCCCAACCTGGGGCAGGAGGAGGAGAAGCCTGGGCTGAGAAGCGCTCTTCACAGACAGTCACTCAGCCTCCAAATCCAACCCTCTGTCCTGCTTAAAGACACTTCGGTGACTCCCCGGCTGCTTTCAAGACAGAGCCTGAACTCCTTCAAAGACTATAAGGCCTTTCGTAATCTGGTCGGGACCTGCCTGTCAAGCTCCCCAGCCCCAGCCCAGGCTTGAGGCTCCGCTCCCGCAGGACCACTGTAGTGCCCCCGGGTCACGCTGTCTCTGTGGGCTTTTGCTGTTTCTGCCTGAACACCCTAGGCGCACCATTGCGTCCCTCCCTTCTCTTGGACAACTCCATGTCAGTCTTCCTTCTCAGCCTGAGGTTTTTGTTTTTTCATACCAGGAATTAAACCGAGGGGTGCTTAACTACTGGGCTATATCCTCAGCCTTTTTTTTTTTTGAGAGTCTCGCTAAACTGCTAAGGCTGGCTTTGAATTTGTAATCCTCCTGCGTTAGCCTCCCGAGTCTCTGGGATTCCAGGTGCATACCTTCCTTAGCCACTCTGAACCTTAGTTTCCTCCTTTGTTAAACAGGGCTCGCAAGAGTTTAATTATGATGTTTAAACTCAGGTGGCGATCCAGCAACTTGTGCCCGGTCCCACAGCTGGGCTGGGCAGAGCCTAGATCCTGTGGTGGTGGACACAGGACTTGGAGGCGGGCCTGCTGGCTCCATCTGCTCTCCTGACTTAGTAGTCTTCCCTGCTGTTGCTCTCAGGACGAGAGCACTGTCTGATGCCACACTGTGGCCCTACACTGGCCTGGTTTAGTCCAACAGCAGTTTGCTTGCTGCAGCTGTGGCTAGAAGGGAATTTCCTTGATCCTGCCGCGGGGCTGGGGACTCAGTTGCCTCTGCAGGGCTCAGTGTAGCGAGTCTCTTCGGTAGCCATGCTAGGCACTTCACTCTCCAGGGACCCTTGGTTACAGGGCTGTCACCCACTCACCTGGACTGTGGTCTTTCTTCCACTGGGACAACCAAAAGCCCCGAAGTCTGAGGTCCTTAAAAATGAGTAGGCTCTGTGGACAAGAAGGGACTTGTTGGGCTCTGAGGGCAAGACCTCCAGGCACCGGTTAAGGGTACAGAACCCCCAGGGACAGGAGAACGGCTGGAGCGTGGTGCAGGGGAAGAGCCCCAGAGGCGGCTCTCAGCCCGCCTGCAGGAGCCTCCTCGCCGCTTACCGCAGACGCTATGACGGGCTGCTTGGCCATGCCCCCGTAGGTCACCATGGTTCCTCCAGGCCTGAAGAGTCCAAGGAGAACAAAGTGGGTGCGGGCGGAGACAGAGCCCTTCCCAAACCTGCCCCAGCACTTCTGTCCCAGTCCTCACTCCTAACCCTTGTCCTGGGAAGACCAGAAGAGATTCCCAGGCCCAGCCCTGACAGCAGTCCAGAGGCACGGATCCGTGTCACAACGATGGACACGCACCCTCCAGATGACTGGGACGCTTAGCCGGGGCTGGGAACCCACTGGTCCAACCCACCCGTAGATACAGAGTGAGGTGGGTGATGAGTGAGACAATGACGAATGTCCTCTCCCTGCAGGAGGTGCCTCCTCGGTAGCTGCTGAGGGGCACATGCACTTGGCTGTCACACAGGAGTGAGGTGAATATGATTTTTAAAAGCTGCTAAGCTAGGACGCCACATGCTCGACTTGATCTTTGTTTCCTTCCCAACTCCCTGGTTCTTTTAGGAGTTTGTGGGTCAAGGACGACCTGAAGCATGTTTTAGGACAACACAAGGTGGACTTATAAACCACAGAATGATAGCGCTCTGTGTGGGGTGGGTGACTATGGACCTGAGGCTGCGGGGAGTTTAATCTTTTGCTTGTGTGTGTGGCACTGGGACTGAACCCAGGGCCTCCTGCATGTTAGGCCTGAGCTACAGCCAAAGCCCCTAATTTGGTCTAAAGTTCCCCTCAACTGGTGCTTGCTGTAGAAAGCAGCTCCGGAAGCACTGAGCGCTTTTTCCTGCCTCCCCGCTGCACTTGGCTGGTCAGAGCAGCTGACTTTCCTGGGTGTCTACATGCCAGGCCCAGTTCTGAGCACGTTGTGTGCACCATCTCAGGGCACCCTCACAGTGACCCCAAGGGAGCACTCTGACATGTGCATTTTGCAGATGAGAAAGCTGAAATCCACTCCTCACTTGAAGAGTTACCTGTGTATCACTTCAGTGTTCCTTAGACTCATCTTTGGAAGCAGAATGGGATTCTACAGCTTCCACTGTAGAGATGAAGGGATGGAAGCTCGGGTCACTTTTCAGGCATGGCCTATCTTTCCACAGGTCCACAGCTGGCGAGAGTCGAGCTGGGGCTGAAATCTAGCCACTCTGTCTCCAGTGCCTGCACTTGTAACCACCGCTCAATGCTTTCTCTGGCAATAACATGGGGGTCACAGTTTGCCTGACAGGCTGCTGAGTTTAGGAATCAAGAGAGGTTCTCCAGAGTCACGAAAATGTGGACAACCTGACTTTCCCGCTGACGACGCGTTTGGCAAGGTAATTACCTCCTCTGGGACTCACTGCTTTAGGTGTAAATGAAGGTGGGGGGCTGGGGTGTAACTCAGCCATAGGGCACGTGCCAGCATGCCCAAGGCCTTGGTTCAACCTCTGGCATCAAAAGAAGAAAAGGTCCTCCACCCAGCTCTGGTGGTGTGGCTCACCTGCCCACCGTCTGTGAGTTCCCCTGCAGCATCTCTGTACTTCAGAGGTAGAGAGCACTCAGCACGTTGTTGACTAAATCAGGGTGGAGGGGACTCCTACTCTAGTTGCCAAGTGTCTTTTCAGAGGCCCTCCAGCTGATTTTATGTCAAAGGAAGGGACAGAATGTGCACAGATAATGCTGCCACGGTGCTTGGCTGAGGGATGACAGAGAACCTTTTGGTTTCCCTTTGTACTTTTACATGCTTTGAAATAGGTATAATGTTACCTGTAAATTAGAACCTAGTTTTAAAAGCCAATAAAAATTTTAAAAGCTAGTAAGTTCAGACTAAGTGACTTTTTAAAAGGCCCTAAGGTTACAAATCCTTGACCATACCCTGTGGCGGACAGCTTAGCCGTCTACTTCTGGAGTCCCTGGGACAAAAGAAGCTGGACAGGCCTCTTGGTCACATGCGTAGGAGGAGGCGGAGGGCGGAGAAAGACGTGCCCAGGGAGCCAGATGTCGTTGATCCTTGTCTCCTACTCAACGTTGTGCTAATCTGGCTTTGCTCACATGGACCATTAGGACATGGTCACTGGATGTCCTCCCAGCCAGAGACCCAGAAGCTTGAGCAAACTGACCCTGCAGGGTCGAGGGACTTACGCCAAGTGCCGCAGCAGCTCTGTGGAACTTTTCCCGCCAACACAGTTGAGAGCAAGCCGTGGCTGGGGCATGTTCTGGAAAATAAGGAGTCTGCAGTGAGGGAGCTACCCCTTTACGTGTGGGCTTGAAGCTTCTACAGACAACCCTTCCCTGACCCGTGCTGTGTCAAAGGAGGGAGCGAAGCGAATGGGGTGGTCATGGCTTTGAACTTGCTTTTTCTGTCTGGGAAGAGCCTTTAGCAACTTCGGAACTGTACGCACAGAGGCAGGTGCGCAGTGCTCAGTGACCCTCCTCCCAGCTCTCTGGCCACGTGACACATTTGCCCACCTAGTCTATGAGTTCTCCCACAGTATCTCAGCCATCTCCGTCCCTGGTAGCTAGTGAGTGCTCAGCACGTGTGCGACCTAAATCAGTACTCATTTCAGGACTTGGTTCAAAACTCGCCTCCTCTGGGAAAGAAGAGACAAGAAGCTTCTGTGGTCAGTTGTGAGCGACTTCAGCTCCCCGCGCGCTCCTCTGCTGGGTAATTTAGACTGTTTACACGTGATGTGCTGGCCTGCTGCTCAGAGTGTCCTTGAGGGGCACACGTGCCTGAGGGGTCCAGCTGGTCCACTGAACAGGGTGGTGACAGGGTTTGCTCACTTACTGGGAGTTGTTGGGAGCAGGTGTTGTGGAAGGGCCAGGGCTCTGCGCTCACAGTCCCCTGGGATTAGCCCTGATGCACCACTTTTATCTACATGATCCTGGCCAAGTCATCTGTCTTTCCTGAGTCTGGGTTTCCTCATCAAGAAACCTCCAAAACAACTCCTTTTTAGAGCTTTCTGGGAACTCTCAGGTAAAATGGAGGCAGAAGCTTAGGATTGGTTGACTCGTTCTTTCTTCTTGCCTTTCTGTGCCTCAGTTTCCAGGTCCTCTCCCAACTGTGAGATTTATATCTGCAATGTGGGTTGATGTAACTCGCCACAGACGTTTAAAACTGCAAATCATACAGGGTTTACTACACTTGGTTGGCTTCTCCTGCACATTGTCTCCTGGCTGAGGGGAACAGGCTTTCTCCTTCCCAGAGGCAAAAAGGACGTTTGCAGACTGGAGTAGGGGGCTGGCCACCTTTCTTCAGGGAGATGGGCGTGGGATGGAGAAGCAATGCCCTCTTCCCAGGTACCTTGAACAAGTTTTTTGCTTCTGGCTTTCTTAGTTCCTCCTCTGTGAGGACATGCTCAGCCCCCAGATCCTTCAGTCTGTCCATCAGTTTCTGGATGTCAGGTCTGGAAACCAAACACAATCCAAAGTTCCTGGTCATACTTGCTGGCTTTCTCTCCCCTAAGCTCCCAGCACCCCTCTGCCACAGCTGTAAGAACCCACGTTTCTTTCTGGGAAGCTGGAATTGGGGCTAAGCCAGGCCTCACGCAGGGGCCAGCCACACAATTTAATCAGGTGCCAACAGCTCCTGGCCTTGTTTCCTTGTTGGCCATCCTCCCTGGTCAGAGCCAGGGCTGGGAGGTTTCTGTAACCTCTGCCAGCTTAGGGATGCTAGAAACCATCTGTGCCCAGAAAGAAGCAATTTCACTTCCTGAATTTTTCTACTGAAATAACAAACTCCACTTCCCAGGATGGTGGAAGAGGTGAAGTGTGCCCACTTTTCAAGGGGCAACTCAGGGTGTTGTACAGATACACTCTGGCCAAGGAGTGGCCCTGGTCTCTTGGGCAGAATCCTTTTTGTTAGCACGAATGAGGAGATGGGGAACTGAATCAAGTATTGATTCTCCTTCCAGGACTGGCCCCCCCATGGCCACATTGTGGACAGCAAAACTTAGAGCAGCTGGATGATATGATATGGTGGAAGGAAAACAAGCCTGTTACTGACTTGCCGAGTCTCCTGAACAAACTGTTTCCTCATCTGTAAAAGAGAGGGGGCAAACCTGCCACGTCTCCTTCACAGTTGTATTGAGTGCAAAAACACCAGGGGAAGAGGGGCCTTGGGCTAGGTAGTTCACAGGAAGAACAAGACAGCTCAAAACATTCCCACATGTTAACTGTGATTTTAAAAACAAGGGAATGTCAGAAGGTGGTCAGTAACAACAGACTCCACCTCCTTCCTGCCATCTCTACATTTCAGATTCACTCATCCTATAGCCAAGTGCCACCTGGACTTCATTTCTTGGGGCTGACTCATGGGCTTCGGCTGCCAACTGTTCCATGGTAAAGGAGGCCCTTTATGCTTATGCAAGGGCGCCCTCTGGTGGAGATGTGGGCACCCGCAGGGATGCGAGGGGGAAAGGTCCAAGTCGTGGTCTGGAATCAGACCCCTCACCCACCTGTCTCGGACGACATTGATGGTCCGTAGGCCCAGGGCTGCTGCGATCTGAATGACTGCTTGCCCCACTCCACTGTTGGATGCATTCTGGATGACAGAGTCCCCTGTGAAGCCAGGAAGAGCCAAGTCAAGCCTTGCAGACCTGAAACAGGCCAAGGGTTCCCAGCCAAGATCCCAGGACAGTGGAAGAGGTGAAGTGTGCAGGCCCCAGAAGGACCCAGGATCTGGCAAGGAAGCCTTTTCAGATTTTGTACCATCACTCACTGTTCCCTCAATCCTTCCCAAACCTCTGTAGCATCCATGATGCCTTCCATGACTTGGTCACTCAGTGTCCACAAAGGACGTAATTACGGCCCAGCTGGTTTTGGTCCTTCATCATCCTCCCGACTCCTGTGTCCTCAGTCTCTGCTTAGATCATTTCCTTGGCTTACAATCACTCCCTTTTGACATCCTATGTCACCTTCCAAGCACAGCTCCAGTGCGGCTTCCTTCACGGACCCTCCTGGGCTCTCCCTGTTGTGCTCCCACAACACTGTGGGTGTCTCTGCTGATCACGTGCCATGGCTGCATCCCACAGTCAGCCGCGCCTATCAAGCCTGCAGCCTCCTGGGGGAAGGGCCACGTCCTGTTTAATAAAGGTGAGCTGGAGAAGCTGGCAACCCTTGAAACAGGGTCCTGCAGGTCAAAGCCCAGGACTGGCTTTGGACTTCGCCAGTGGGGCAGGCAGCGTGGCATACTGGGGAAAACATGGCTCTGGAACAAGATGGAACTGGGCGAGTCCCGGCTTCACCAGTGACTGACTAGACAAGATGGGGCAAGTCATGTCCTTTTCGAATCTCAGTTTTCTCCTCAAAAACAGGAATCCTAGGGGCACCAGTAAAGGTGTTCCAGATTAGAACCAAATGCAATGTGTCCAGGCAGGTGCTTTGTTAACTATGAAATGCCGCCTGGTGTTTGAGAGGCTTCTGGGATCTGTGCACGGTGGGTGGAGCAGAGACAGAGGGCTCCTGGGAGGAGGATGTCCATCCTCTGCCAGAGTCAGCGTACAGGTTCGCACCCACTAGTGCATCATGAATCAATCTAGTGGGTCCCAGGCAGCACCGTTTTGTTTTAGTTAGACTTGAAGAAAAGACAATAAATACCAGAGTGCATCCCACATGGTAAGAGCAAATAATGTGTCATGAAACTTTGAACTTTGGTCCCATATGTAACTATACACACACACACATATGCACGCATACACATATATAATCCACATGTTTTTCATATATGTGTCTGTACTAGATGGCAGTGTGAACTGTGATTCTTACTATGGGCCAGGATCCTAAGTTTGTTGGCTGCGGATCTGGCCTGGGCTGTAAGAGCCTTGAAGCAGAAAAGCGGAGCAGTGTCCAGTGGGCACAGTGGGTGCCATCAGAATGCCCAGATCTGTCTCCCGCAGCTGCAGCCAAATCAGGAGTAGCCTGAGGGGATGAAGTGCAGGTGGCCACAGTGTCTGCTACACTAGGATCCATCAGAGGTCCCTGGTCACACCTCCTGGCTTTCCCCACAGAAAGCTCCCAAGGCCCCTCTGCATAGCCCTGAGAAGGCGCGTTTCTCTGCGAGCTGGGACTGGCTTCCCCCAGGCCTTGGGCAGTGGCTGGCTGCCTAACTCCATCACACTCCATCAGCACTTGGCTTCAGTTTCCTCACTGGCATGAGAGAGGCGGCCTGGGGGATTTCTGTAGTTCCTGCCGGCTCATGGCTAGGCGGGGTGCAGCTCGGTGGCAAAGTGCTTGCCAAGCGAGCAAGCATGAGGCCCCGAGTTTGATCCCCACTACTGCAAACACACCAAACAGCAGGGGATGTGAGTTGGTGGAAAACTGGCCCAGCCTCCTGTCCCTTTGGGGTTAATTCTAGTGAGCCTGATGAGGGTCTCTGCAGGGTCCCAGCAGGACTGGTCTTAATGACTTGGCCTCTGTCCTCACCCTGCTCCCTCCACTCCCTTTCTCCTGCTTCCTGGGACCACATCCCAAAAGAACTGCCTGCTCCCACTCCTGCTGCCAGGCTGCGCTTTCAGGAGAGCCCAGATAAGACACGTGGCTTTGCTGTTTACGTGCAGAGTGATTTCATGCAAGGAGTTCACCTCTCCAAGGAAGATGCACGAAAGCAGCCGGCACTCCTTGCCCAGCAGGCCAGGAGCTGTGCTAAGCGTTGGGCGCTGTGGTTCCTCAACCCTCCTTATTCTCCATCCCAGGGATGAACACTGGGCTGAGGCAGCGGTGAGTGCAGCTAGTGAAGGTGAAGCTGGGTCAGACCTAGGTTGTGTGCCTGGGCCTCGAGCTCTTAGCCAACGACATTCACCTCCCTGTGCAGCTTTGAAGGCGAAACACTCAGAGGGGACATGGCCTGCAAGGGCACCTACGGACGCACAGTGCTGTGTGGATGCCGAGCAGGATGAGTAACACCAAGTTCAGCATTTTACTGAAAATACAGAGACTGTGTCTGTCTTGTCTGGCTTTGTGTCCCCACAGCTTAGCATAGCTCAACACATTTTTGCTGAGTGACAGAATTCCATCCCAAGCTCTAGGGAATGTGACCCTGTGGCAGTTTCCAAGGCTGGACTCCTTGTGTGTTTCAGGGTGTTTTCTAGGAACCAGGTCGACATCTTCCTGAGTCAAAAGCACAGCAGCACACTCACCAGGCGGGGCCCTCATCCTCCAGGCCCCTCACCCCCCGCTTCTCAGGGCCAGGATCTGGGTCCGCCCTGGTGGGGCGGCCCTCGCCTGCTCCCCCGCTTGCAGGTGCCTACCTGGTTGGAGCTGCTCAAAGTCCGCCAACATCCTGTAGGCGGTGCAGGGATTGACACCCAGGGTGGCGGCACTCTGAAGGGGGATGTCACGGGGAACGTGGATCAGAGCTGTCTCGCTGAACACGGCCTCGGTCCGCCAGGTGCCTGAGGCAGGGGATGAGGCCAGGGTAGTAAGGGGGATCCCTGTGCCCACCCAACCTCAGATCGTTCTCTGTGGTCCAAGGGCAGCTAGGACAGAGGATTTAAAGAAATGTTTAAAGGAAAAAGAAAATCTTGAAGTTCCCTTTGAAGTCTTTGAGTCCTCGTGACGATTACACAAGGCAGGTTTTGTTATTCCTATTTTAAAAATGGGGTAAAGGAGGTTCGAAGAGTGGCCCCATTGAGTTATTGGATTTAGCTAATGTCACAGCACTGGTGCCTGAGGACCTCAAACTACTGGACTCTGAAGGCAAGACAGTAATGCAACAGTCGGGCAAGAGAATGAAGCCAAGAAAGCCCCCTTTCCCTCCACAGTCCTCGCTCTCCAGGCAGGCTGACTCGCCCAGTGGCAGGGAAAACAGTGTCCAGGCAGACATCAAGGGCTCAGGTCTGGCACGTGGGTTTTCTCTTCTTGCTTTTTTGCTTTTCTGCTGCTGGGAATTGAACCCAGGGGTGCTTTACTACTGAGCCACATCCCCAGTCTTTTAAATATTTTGTTTTGAGACAAGGCCTCACTGAGTTGCTGAGGGCCTTGCTGAATAGCTCAGGCTGGCCTTAAACTTGTGAGCCTCTGGTCTCAGCCTCCCAAGTCCCTGGGATTCCTGGCATGCACCACGGTATCTGGTGGTATTAGGTTTTTCTAGTCAGTTATTTGATCAAATTCCCAAGCCACTGAGTTCTGTGCTTCTAATGTGTAACTGACGCTGGCAAGAACAGCCTTACTGGCCTTCCCAAGAGGTATTGTGAAAATCAAGTAAGATACAGGAAAAAAGTTTTCTTCTGTAAACTGGAAGAAATGATCATTAACCCCAGCCCACATTCTATATCCAGACAAAAGAATCATAGAGTGTCAGTACTGAGAGGGCCTTTATCTAGTATCAGCACCCACTCAGCGGCAAACCCTTCACACAACAGGGGAGGAAACTGAGGGAGGGACCTGCCCAAAGACATTGGGCCAATCCGGGTGGAGTATGAGCTAGATCCTGGGTCTGTGGGCTACCTCCAAAAGCCAAGCACTTAAGCGCGCGCGTGCGCGCGCGCACACACACACACACACACACACACAAAACCTATGTTTATTTGTTCATTCAACTGTTCTTTTCTTCCTTTTTATTTTTTAATCGATGGGGTCTTGCTATGTTGCCCAGGCTGGTCCTGAACTTCTGGGCTCAAGCGACCCTCCTGCCCTAGTCCTCAAGAGTAATGGTGACTATAGGCACAAACCACCATGCTCAGCTACATCCTTTACGTTTGTTCTAGAGGAGCAGAACAGGTGAAAACAAATAAGCAAATACGAGATCTATACCTTATTATTACTATTATTTTTGGAAATGGGGATTAAACCCAGGGGTACTCAACCTCTGAGCCACATCCCCAGCCCTTTCTATTTTTATTTTTTTGAGATAGGGCCTTGCTAAGTTGCTGAGGCTGGCTTTGAACTTGCAATCCTCATACCTCAGCCTCCTGAGTTGCTAGATTACAGGCATGTGCCACCACACCTGGCTAAGAATTAGAATTAAGACACAGTAGCAGCAGAGAGATAGAGGTGGATGGGTAGGACAGAGATGTTAACTACTCCAAATACACAAAGAGCATTCTAGGCAGAAGAAAAAGCATGCGAAAAGCCTCTGAGGCAAGGCAGATAAAAGGACGGGACTGGAAGAATCCACACTGGAGGGCAGGGAGTACTGGGAGGAGTGGCTTGAGACCCAGACACACAGACTTTCGGGATCTCGACTCATGGTACCCTAAGTTCCACTGTGAACTAGTTAGTACACATACATATCTGAATATATCTGACAGAAGCCAAAGCCTTCTAGAACAATACATACCCTCACTCTGTGCTACAGTTTGGACCTGACATGTCCTCCAAAGGCCCTTGTGTTGAAGGCTTGATCCGCAGCCTGTGGCACTATTGGGAGGTGGTGGGCCCTTTAAGAAGTGGGCCCCAGTGGAAGTAAGTTAGGTGAATGGGGGTTTGACCTTGTGGGTCTGTTGGGACTGTGACCCCTCCTCTTACTCTTTGCTTCTTGGCCACCATGAGGTAGACAGGCTTCCTCTGCCATGTGCTCTTGCCACGATGTTCTGTCACTGCAGGCCCAAGGCGATAAGAATAATGAACTGATCATGGACTAGAAGCTGTGAAACCAAAGTATACCTTTCCTTTTTTACCTCAGATATTTTGTCACAGATGAGGAAAGTTAACATACTATGTGTGATATGCTTTGCTATTATTTTTTGATACTGCTTAATTTTAGTAAAAAAAAAAAAAAATCCATTTGTAACCCTCTAGACCGATCTCACTAATGGGTCACAACCTACAGTTTAAACTCATGGGGTCGGGGCCGTGGCACGGACAGCAGATTTTAGTGAGTGAATGGCAGGCCTCTAATGAGCTTTGAGAGACTGAGGAGGCCTGATGTCTGTTCTAAGATCCTTTTGCTGCTGGTGGAAGAGGCTGGATGGGGACAGGCAATGTGGAAGCGAGAAGGGTGCAGTTGGGAGGTCTCTGTAGGGGACGAGGTCTCTGCTGATGGCCACTGAGACTAAGACTCTGGCAGTGGGATGAAGAAGAGAGGGTGGCCTTGAGTGCTCCTTTGGGGACAGAATCAAGAGGATCTGGTGAGGACCGGGTGCAGGGACAGGCAGGATGGTGCATGAAGACGACGTGAGGAGAACAGGTCTTGGGGTCAGACTCCAGCGTTGCCTCCACCACATCCTCACTGTAGCACTTGGGAGAAAATGTATGGAGCCTTGTTGGCTCAGTGCCTGGTGGCCCCGATGTGGCAGTGGCCCTTGGTCTGACTTCCCAAGCTCTCAGCGAGGCCCACTATCTAGTTCCTGGGATTCTCTCAGTGTCCTGGAACCGTGTGGCCCAGCTGTGGGAAGTAAGGGGTGGCCCAGTGTTTTGGTCAGCTTTTGTGTCACTGTGACCAAAAGACCCAACCAGAGGAACACAGAGGAGGAAGTTTATTTTGGCTCACGGTTTCAGAGGTTCAGTCCGTGGTCAGCTAGCCCCGTAGCTCTGGGCACAGCATCATGGTGGAAGGGTGTGGCGGAGGAAAGCAGCTCAGGAAATGGCAGTCAGGAAGTAGACAGTGAGCTCTGTTCACCAGGCACAAACTGTAAACCCTGCAGGCACACCCTCAGTGACCTGCTTCCTCCAGTCACACCCTGCTAACCTGTGGTTACCGCCCAGTTAATCCCTTCGGTGGACTAATCCGAGGATTAGGTCACACCTCTCATAATCCAGCCAGGTCACCTCCGAACATTCCTGCATCCTCTCACATGTGAGCTTCTGAGGACACCTCAGATCTATACCATGACACCCAGACAACTGCCCCCTGTGCCACAAGAGGGGCAAACGATGTGGGTTAGGGACCAGGCCGAGGGGGGAGAGGCAGGAACATCCTGTTAAAGGTCACACCGGCTCTAGAGTCAGTCTGAGAAGGTAAGAGATGAAGAAGTCAGAGGGTCCCTGAGGACTCCAGAAGGTGCCTGGGCCTCTTGTAGGCCTCACCTAGTCTGGTTCATCATCATGGCGCCCATTCCCCAGCCGACAATGACTGTACTCAGGGCCAAACGCTGAGTGTGGGCTTTCCAGGCGTGAGATTAAGGGTGTTTTCTGATTCCTCTACGGCATGACAGTGGAATCCAGCCGGTGACATGGATTTCTAGGACTGAGCAGACTCTGCCTTTCTTCTCAACAGACCCTGGGTGAGATGGAGGCAGTGCTCAAGGTCAGCAAGAAGGGCTTTCAGGTTCACAGTAGAAGCCCTCAGATTCTAGAGTTGGAGATACCTGGTTAAAAACTGGCTCTGTCACTCAACTAGTTGTGTGACTTCAAATTATCATTACACCTTTTATTTTTTTGGTACTGGGGCTTGAACTAGAGCACTTTACATTGATTTAAGCCCCCAGCCCTTTCTATTTTCTATTTTGGGTCTTGCTAAGTTGCTTAAGGCCTCCCTAAATTGCTGAAGTTGGTCTTGAACTTTTGATTCTCCTGCCTCAGCCTCCCGTGCCGCTGGGATTATAGGCGTGTGCCACCATGCCTGGCTCACTCAAACTTTCTTGAGTTTCAGAGCATGACACTTACAGTGCCGAGGCTAAGTGCGAGGGCGTTTATATACAGATTATCACTGTGCCCGGAACACAGGAGTGTCACACATGTTGGTTTCCTTTGCTGATCCTGGTTCCCAGGCACCAGCTCTGAGGTACACCATTCCCCACTCCTGTGCAGCTGACCCTTAACGATCTCCAGCATCTAATGCAGGGTTGAAAACTATGGCCTATGGTCCAAATGTGGCTTATAAATACTGCTTTTATTTTTTTTGCAATGCTGGGGATCAAACTCAGGGCCTTGTGCTTGTGAGGCAAGCACTCTACCAACTGAGCTACATCCCCAGCCCTAAATATTGCTTTTAGAATAAAGCTTGACTTGTTTGTCTATTATCTACGCCTGTTACAATGGCAGAGTTGGGTAGTCACCATAGAGAGGAATGGCCTGCAAAGACTAAATGCTTATTATTTGGACCTTAAGAAAAAAAATTGCCAGCTCCTAATCAGATGTACAGAGAAGTCTAACATTTGCAAAGACCACTGCATACATCCCCTCCACTGAGCTGTGAGTCTGTTGAGGGATGTGAGGCAGCAACTGTTAGCTCCATTTAATTAATTAATTAATTTATTTTGGTACAGGGGTTGAACCCAGAAGTGCTTAACCATGAAGCCACATCACCAGTCCTTTTTATGTTTTATTTTGAGACAGGGTCTCGCTAAATTGCTTAGGAACCTACCAAGTTGCTGAGGCTGGCTTTGAACTTGCAATCTTTCTGCCTCAGTCTCCCGAGCTGCTGGGATTACAGGAGTGTGCCATGGTGCCCGGCTGCTAGCTCCATTTTAGGGATGAGGAAACTGAGGCTCAAAGTCATTGTGACTTAAACAAGGTCATAAAGCAGAGCTGGAAGAAGAACTTGTATCTGAATGCCAGGCCAGCACTCCTTCTACTGCCCTGTGCTGCCTCAGGAAGATTCTGAGTGTTTCCCAGTGAGAAAGCCAATTGGCAAACATCCACCTGTGCTCCCTACCCATTGTCTGCTGCATTTGGGAAAAAGCTGGCTACGGGCACAGCCACAGCTCAGTGCCACGAAAACATGACCATGATCTGGTTGGACATAAGGGCTTAATAAAGGCTTTTTTTTGTTTTTTTTTGGTGGTACTGGGGATTGAACCCAGGGTTGCCCCAACACTGAGCTACATCCTCAGCCCATTCATTTTTTATTTTGAGACACAGTCTAAGTTGTCCAGGCAAGCTTCCGGCTCAGCCTCCCGAGTGGCTGGGATCACAGGCGTGCACCACCATGCCCACTGATTGCTACTCTTACTAATCTGCAGTCTTCACAAGAGGAAAGACTGTGTTTACCACTGCGTTCTGGAGTCCAGCACTCTGTAGAGGCTCACAAAGTGTTTACTGAAAAACTGAGCTAACTATATTCCTCATAATTATAGAATCCTCACCCTCTCCAACTGGCTCCTTGTCTAAAAGACTTATCTGATTGGGAGGGAGGAATCCCCGTTGTGGCTAACACCACCACCATGTTTGGGGTGGAGGTACCCACACACCTGGCAGATAGCCTTTATCCTTCTCTTCTCCAAATCTGAAGTCCTACTGAGTCCTATTACTTTACCTCTCGAGTCCTCTCCTCCAGTCCTGTGACAGTCTTGCTCAGACCCTCCTCACCTGAGGCCTGAACTGTTCACCCCTCCTCCCTGGCTTCCGGTCTCCACACTCTGCCTTTCCAGACCTTTACCTGCTCTGCACACATCTGATCCTGTCATCCCTCTACTTGACTCCCTGGTGGGCCCTGAGCTGGATGCAAGACCTCCAAGATGCAGCCTCGTTGACCTCCCCACTTCATCTGGCTATTCTCCTGCTCCCAAGGGACCCGGGCTGGCCACATTGCCAGTGGCTCTGTCACAGCCTTGCCTCTTCCCTCGCCTCTGTGCGGCTGTGCTCCCCGCCTGGGAGGCCCCTTCTCACCTGGCACGGCTGCACCTCTAGGGGCACTTCTAGTCAGGCTTTCAGATGAGGCTGGTGCACTGCTTCTCTGGGAGTCCTTTCCAGTGTCCCACTAGGGAACTCCAGCCTCTGTCCACCGAGTGTGTCCTTGCAGCTATCCGTGTGCTCGGGGCGAGGGGCTCTCTCACGGCCAGGTGGGTGAAGGAGAGGGAAGAGCCATTCTTGGCAGCTTCCCAGAGCTCTAGGGGACGTCTGTTCCTGCTGGCTTCCTGCCTGCTACCTTTCTCTCTCTAGAAGGGCTCCTTTCTAACCTCTGGGTTGTCCACCACCAGATCTCACCCTCTGTACCACAGAGGCGGGCAAGATTAAAGGGAGAATCTAGTGGCTCCCTCCGTGCCCCAAGTGACTGGCTTACGGACAGGCAAGGACCCAAGAAGGGCCAGCCAGGGCCGTTTAGGGATGGAGATGGGAGTGCTGGATGTGATTGTGCAGGATGTGCTCATCTGTTCTCGGGACAATGCACACTCTCAGGCTGCTGGTGGCCATCTGTGAGCAGCATGTACCAGCGTGGATCTGAATCTTAGCTCTGCCTCTCACTGGGTGACCTCAGACAAATTGCTTAATTCTTTACATTTGTCTCATCTGCAAAATGAGGTAGGAATAATTGATTTAATACACATAAAGTGCTAAAATAATGCCTGGCTCAAAGATAGTGGTCAATAAATATTTCTTGCTATAATTATGTCACTATGTGAGGATAGCTTACCTGAGAACCAGTGACAAGAGAGAGCTCTGACAGCATTAGGCTTCCTGGATCCAGCTATGCCTGAAGCTTTCAATCTCTTACACTTTTCAGTTCCACAGATCAATTAAATTCTTTTTTTTTTTTTTTAAGGCAAGTTTGAGTTGGCTCTCTGTAAGTTGTAACCTAAAGGGTCTTTTTGGGGGGATGGTTCTGGGAATCGCCCAGGGCCATACACATGCGAGGCAAGGCCTCTATCACAGAGCTACACCTCCAGCCCCTGATGTGTCTTCTTAATATTCCTTTTAATTGCTTTTTCCCTTGTCCCAACCTAGAGGTCGAGGAGTGGGAAAAGCACAGGAGACAGAAGTCGACTGTGCTCGCCCTCATTCTGCTGTTTGATTTAGCAAGTTTCACTTCTCAAGCTTCAGCCTCATGTCCAGTGGCGACAGAGCCATTGCCACACTCTCCAGGTGCTGTGAGAACCTGTTTTATAATGGGGGGCCTCGAAACCGTCAAATGCTAAAAACCAAAACACACCAATGACTCATTTTTATACATAAAGAAAATCCTGCCCCGTAGCTTGGCTTGTGCAGGGCCTTATCCCAGGTGGCCATGCCCTACCTTTTATTTATTTATTTTTTTGGTGCTGAAGGTTGAACCTAGGGGTGCTCTGCCGCGAGTCACATCCCCAGTCCTTATTGTTTTTTTTGAGACAGGGGTCTTGCTAAGTTGCCTACAGTCTTGCTAAGTTGTGCAGGTTGACCTGGAACTTGTGATCCTGCCTCAGCCTCCAGAGTCGCGGGGACTGCAGGCGTGCACCACCATGCGCGATCCTTTTTGACCTTCTTTCTCATGCCTGCCTCTCTCTCCCATGCGAATCCCCTGCTGAGGCTACACTGATTTCCCACCATTTCCCAAACTTACCTTTGTACCTTTGCTCATTTTGCTTAATTCAAATGAAATGTTAAGCTCATCTCCACCTAACAACGCATTCATCCAGGGCCCGTTCTAAGGAAGCCTCCTCCACAAAGCCTTTCCTGATCCTTCCCAGCATCCTCTCTCACACGCACATGCACACAGAAGGGCCAGGTACCCTCTGCTTCCTGCGAACTTGTAGCACTCCTTTTATTGAGGTTATTGGTTTACAGACTTCTTCAATTAGATTTGTGTCTCCTGGAGGGCAGGGATCACCTTATCTGCGTGCTCCACTGCACCTTACAGCAGGGATTTAGGGATGCAGGATTCAGAGAATTACAGCTTCCATCAACATGGGTCCAAGATGAGAATGCAGGAACGTCCCCTCCAGGGCAAAAGAAATGGATTCTGCTGTCATTGCTTAGCTCCCACCCCTCCTGAGGCAGCCAGGGGAACCTAGTAAGTTCCACTGAGCCAATGAGATGGTTCTCTCTCAAGTGGGTGAGCCAGGATCTGGAAGCACAAAACAGCTGCTGACTCCTGGGAAAACTCACCCAAACCGGCGTTTGCTGGAATCACCCAGTCTCCTGGCTTCAGCCCAGTCACACTGCTGCCCACGGCTACCACCTGTCCCACACCTTCATTCCCTCCAACAGCAGGCAGCTTGGGGAGGAGACCGTAGTTCCCTGAGGGAGAAGAGGGCAAAGGGTCAGCCAGCCACATCTGGGCAGGGAGAGAGCATGGACTCGGGGCCCGTCAGACCAAGCCTGATGGGCCCTGCCTCCGACCAGCCTCAGCCTCCACCTGAGCCTCAGACTCGTTAGCATTCGTGGTACCCTGGGGGTGAGGCAGCTGGGGAAGGAGTCCAGCATGTCGCAGGGGTCCTTTCCTCCCCATTGCCATCTTCCCGCTGCAGAGGAGAGAGGTCAGAGGGTGGCACAGTCTGCAGAAGGCGCCACTGGAGAACAGCTGCTGCAATCACGGGCATTTCACACCCGCACCTGAGGAGGACTGGCAATGAGATGGCAGCTGAGCAAAAAAGCCAATTAACATAAGCCCCAGAAACCAAGGTTACCTTGGATCATATTTATGTCAGATGGATTGATAGGAGCCGCCAGCATCCTCACGTGGACGTCGGATCCTCCCCTGGCTGCTAGCTCCAGGTTCTTCAGTCTAAGCACAAAGCCAAAGAGAGACGTTAATGTCAGCCAGGCTAGACTGGGCGTCTTCCGCTCAAATCATCTCCCCAAAGTAGGTCAGGCAACATGTCTGAGCTGCCATGTGTGCCCAGGAATTAGGTTGTGCTGGAAAGACAGTGTCCCAAGGAACAACACAGGGTGCAGGTGCACTCCCAACCCCACTGTCCACACCAGATGAGAACAGTGAAAGATTCCGTTGACCTGGATTGGCCCGTGTGTCCCCAAACTTGCTTTGTCCTAAGAATTCCGTGGTGTGCTCACTAATAATATAGATTCTCAGGCCTGACTCTGGCCCGCTGAAGCAACCTTCAGATGAAGGCGCCCCAAAGGCACCTCTGGGAAACCCTGGGCTTGCCCACTTGTCCTCCCACCTGTTTGTGGTTTTGTTGGCCCTAATGCAGATAGGCAGAGGAGACATTTTCCTTGGTGGCAGAGGGTGGGAAATGGAGAGATGGACTTTCTATTTGGAGAGAATTCCCTGGTGACAGTGATTGAGCCCCTGGAGTCATGTCTCTTCTAGGCAAGGATCTCAGTTTGTCAGAAAGGACCCTGGATGGATGAGGGTGGGGGCAGGTCTTAGGTATATATCCCCACGACAGGACAGCAGGGGCACCATGGGTAAATTTCTTCTCTGCTCTGTGCAATGGGGTAGGGAGGCGGTTCGGGCTGGATTGCTTCCTAGAGCTTCTCCCATTTAAGTCTGCGATAGGTCCTTTGGCTCACGGGGACTTGACACCACAGTACCAACACCTTGAAACTTCGCTTAATGGGTAAAACCTGCCCACAGGCTTTTTGAGGGAGGCCAAGTGACGGTATCCATGTGTGACTTATTAACAAAGTTCTTTAAAAACAACGAGCCAGCAATAGTAAGCGTACGAAACTTATGAGTCCCCATGCTGTTTTAATGACCAGAGACCCTCCTTCTCTACACTGTAAGATTTCAGATTTGCAATACTTCTCTGCCTAAATGTATTTATTAAGTAGAAATCTTACTCATTTTCACCTATGGACCTGCCAACCAGAGGCCACAGTATCAGCTCAATAAACTGAAGTAATACCATCCACTTCCTGTAGACACCTACCTTTTCATTAACCTAGGTCTTGTCCTGGGAGTAAAAGTGATTTTCAAGAAATGTTTTAACTAATAGTAATAATGGAGCCAGGCACTTAGGAGGTATTTCTTACACACCAAGTCCTATGCTAGGGCTTTAAACACATGGTTTATTTTAAGCTGTAATGCTTCTGTGAGGGAAGTATTAATAGTCCCGTGCTATCTAGTAGGGAATGAGGCTCCTCAAGATTATGGAACTTACACAGGCTTAGGTGACTGGTAAGGGGCAGGTTTATCGAATTCCAAAGCAGGTGCTCTTATTTACACTGTTGGACATCAGCATCCTGGTACGAGTTCAGGAATGTCTCTGACTACCTACAAGGACCCCTGAGAATCTAGGGAGCCCACACTGGGAATACCGTACCGTTAAAGTAAGGAAGGCCATGTCACACCGTAGTGAGACAAGTGGCATGAAACCAAAATAGTCACATTCTATGGAAAATGGCTAACGAGGAAGGAGTGGATGGCTGGGGGCAGAAAGAATAAAATTTTTTTAAGGTAAGTATTAAGGACTCATGTACTTATCTAGTAAGCTGAAGAGGGAGTCCTTGTCACAGTAATGACTAGTGCGTACCCAATGCTTACCCCTCAGGCGCCCTGCTAAGTGCTTTGGACCAGCTTCCACACTTTCATGCCATTGTTCTGCTTTTGTGGCAGAGGAACAAAGGCACCAGAAGAGGTAAATAACTTGCTCAAGGTCACTAACAGTAGTAAGGAGCTGAACTGCTCTGAACTTGGCAGTCTGATGTTTGCGTTGCCACCCAGAAAGGACTGACCCTAGACCAGGCAGAAGGCAGTGAAGAGCCCCCTCCTGGGCCGGTGTGGGGACTTGCTGCACCTGCCTGACGGGGAGGGGCTGTGAGCCACCGCCAGGGCTGTCCCATCAGACCACGGCTGAGTGGATGGGCATCAGTCACGTTCTCTGTGAGCATGTTAAGTTGGCATCCCAGAGAAAAACCCTGCCCAGAGCAAATGGATTCTGGACTAGCTGCCCCTTTGTATTATCCCTACTGCTTCTCTCCTGCATTTTGACAGATAATTAAGACTTTTTTCCTGTAAGCTGACAAAGTCCATGTGCTCAAGCCGCTTAAAGACATTTTTTTCTGTGCATTTTCTACATCTTCCTCCCTCAGTCCAGAATTTTGTTTCCACAGCTTCTCCATGAAGTGAGAAGCTCAACTCACCTTTCAAGACCCAGCTCAAATTTTACTTCCCCTAACAGAGCTTTTGACCCTCTTCCTGGCCCTGAAAAAAGTCACCTGCTCCGTTCCACAGAAGGGGGGACTATTCCATTTAAAACCATCTCACCTGAGTTTACTTTTTATTTTGGTACTGGGGATTGAACCCAGGGGCACTTTGCCACTGAGCTACATCCCCAGTCCTTGAAGAAATTTTTTTGTTTGTTTTGAGAGGGGACTTGCTAAATTGCTGAGCTTGGCCTGGAACTTGCTATCCTCTTGCCTCAGTCTCTAGAGTTGCTGGGATTACAAGGCATGTGCTATCACACTGGCCATTATTTTTTAATTTATAAAGTCTTTCCACACATTTCCCCCCAATTGAACAGGACAAGCTTGGGGCTGGATGTACTGCAGACTTGAAAACCATACATTATCTATATTCCCACAGCGGGTTGGGGTGCACCCTGTTATCAACATTTCTTCAGCAAAATGTATAAATATTCACACTGAGACAAATAAAAACCATGTAAAAAATTTATGTTAAATCAGGTTTCACTTCCAAATGAGTTATTAAGCAAACCTGTCAGTTTGCAGAGCTTTCTGGATTTTGGAACTGCAGACAGAAATTTGGATCTGGCTCTAGATCCTTCAGACTCTGAGTCCAGAATTCTTCTACTTGCCCCTGGTCTTGTGGTTGGAATCTGCGCGTACTGGCTCCCATTTAGGACTGTGAGCTCACCAGGGTGGAGAACGAGTCTTACCTCAGTGTTTAGCAAGTATCTGGGATCAAACTTTTCCCTCCAGTGAGAAAATATGGCGTAAGAGTGTCAGTCATTTAGGTAGTCAGAGGAGGGCTGCAATAAGGGCCTGGGCTCTTGCCCTTGCTCTGTCTGATTCTAAGCTCTTTAGAAACACACACCAAGGACCAGCTCAAATAAAAATGGAGATGAGTGTTAGGAGGGTTTAGTCAAGGCACACACATCAAATGTGCCTTGAAAACTAGATGACCAGGCTGGGCTCAGTGGCACATGCCTGTAATCTCTGCTATTTGGGAGGCTAAGGGAGGAGGACTGCAAGTTCAAGCCCAGCTTGAGCAACTTATTGAAATCCTGTCTCAAAGTAGCACATGAAGAGGACTGGGGATGCAGCGCAGTGGTAGAGCACCCCTGGTTCAGTCCCCAGTGCCATCACAATAACAACAACAGAGATGACCATCTCTCTAGATGAGAACGCAGGTGGACCTCAGTCCATGGAGGTGTAAGGCATGGGTTTGCACCCTCCCCGTCACTGACCAGTTGGAAAAGCCTCAGCGGTGGGGTGACACTGGAACCCAGCTCAGCGCATATGACGCATTCGCCGCAGTGCCCGACCCAGGAGTGCTGAGGAACAGCAGCAGTCAGCAGCAGGAGGAGGAGCCGGGAAGCCTTCGAAACAGTGACTGTGAGCTGGCTTTTCCTCTAACACCATCACTGAGTCATGGGATGGAGGGCTGCGACCTCGTGGGAAACCCAAGTAAATTTAAGTCAACAAATATTTACTGACAGTCCCAGGGCCAGGTACTGGCCAAGCGGTCTGAAGATGAACATTTAAAAATCCCTGCCAGCTCTGGACCCTACCTGTGGGGACGCTGGGGACCCTGACCGCACAGGCTCCCGAAGCGAAGGCCACTGAGGGTGTAACCCTGTGGGAGCAGGGGACAGCTAGAGAGAGTCTTTGGAAGACATGAAGCCTTAGCTCGGGCACGAGGGATATAGAGTTGACTGCGGAGACCGAGGATGAGGAACAAAACCCCGCCTGGACCGCAGGCCAGCAAGGGTGTGGTCTGGATTCAAGCCATGGGGATAGGAGGACTCGATAACCTGGAGCCTCTGCACATACGTGAGGTTGATGTCACCTGGGGACCAACCCCAGGAAGGGGACGAGAGAGGGAGGGCTTTGATGGCTCCCGGGCTTCTGTGTTCCTGGATGTGAAGACAGGCAGGAAGGAAGGGTGGGTCTGCAGTGAAGGTATATTTAAAGTCTGAAGCAGGAAACCTGCAGTGTGGATGGCAGAGGGGGCTCTGGGCGTGACAGAGCTACAAGTCAGCTCCGTGGAGGGGGAGGCCAGGGACAGTAGGAAAACTCAGGATGGCCGCCTGGCTGGATGATGAAGTTACCACTGATGCTGACAGCTGGCGAGCTCCAGGCATCATGCTTCCCATTCCCATGGGATGCTGTTTAGTCCTCCAAAGACCACGTGGAGGTCATGGTCACACCAATTAGAAAAGAGGACATCGAGGCTCAGAGGAATGAAGTGCTTTGCTCAAGCGTAAGTGGCAAGTCTTGCTTATCTTAAGCTAGACTCCAAAGCTCAGACTGCTGAGCAGTGTCGGCATCCGCTGCAGCGTATGAGGAACTCTCCTGGGAGATGTTATTGGGTATTCCCTGGGATCCGATATGTTCGGAAATGCTGCCCACCAAGCCCTGTTCTCAGAGTCAGACGGCATGTTAGCACTGTAAAAGCTCTGAGAAGTCCTCAAGTAAGAAGCCCACGTGGCTTGGTGTAATCCAGGGCTTCCAGACTAATGTCGGGCTGTGAACACTGTTTTCACAGCCCAACCTGCCTCCCAAAGCAGTTAGAGAAACCAAGCACAGGGCTGCAAATTGCTCCTGCTTCTCCTGTTTGCCTTCTGGGGAGCCTAGCTGCTCTGTGCCAACTGAGATCCACATAAGCGGGAGGGAAAAGGGGCCCTGGAAGGAACGAGGGTCTAGGCGATGCAAGCTGAAGCTGCAAACACAGGTGGCTGGTACAGGGGGCAGGCCTGACACATGCTGCACGCCTGGGGGGAGGTGTGTTGGTCCAGCTGCATCTCACCGGGGAGACCAGCCCCAGCCTGCCCTGCCGAATGCCATCAATACCAAGACGCTGCCGTCCCTGCAGTGCAGACAGTCCAACGGCGTAGTCAAGGATACCGTTCTGCCGAGACGGGAAGGGAATCAGGCCTAGTCTGGATTCTAGGAGCTGGACCTCTGCTACAGTGACAGCAATTTCTCTTCCCTGTTCTTTTTTGAATTTACCAAAGGAAAGCATGGCTGAGTTGTGGAGTGCAAAGGCGGCACCCACACAGCCTGGCTAGCCTGTGAGCCACCTTCCCGTACCGGTCACTCCCTTCCCTGTGAGTGTAATGGCGCCACGCAGCTTGTAGGGATGCCACTGTCTTCCATCGACAGATCCCAGACTGGATAAAGTCACAATGGCTCCTTTGAGGCTGAGACTGCACACCTGTGACGCCATATGAAGTACAAGGGAGACAAAAGCGGGCAGAAGAAAGGGCCTTTTGAGAGAGGGAAAAAAGAGGCCGGTCCCCTGGGGACGGGCTCAGACGTTTGCTGTGTAAGGTGGGCACTGGCCAGTTCTGCTGAGCTCTCTTCGCCCGCCTTCCACATTTAATTAGCAACCACTTGTACTTATCTCTCATCTTCTACTCCGTCACCCCGAAATGGTCAATATCATTTTAAGCAAGAACAGGCAGGGAGTGTCCCTCACCAGAGACTTTCTCATCTGCTCAGTTCAGAGCCAAGAACATGGGACTCACCACAGGGCACTGGGTAAAGGAAACTGACACCTCATGTGGCTCTCCCGGTCTGTCCCCAAGGTCAACAAGCTGCCTCTGTGACTTGGTGAGATGCCTGGTGTGTTGGGTCCCTTGTTCTGGGATTTTACTAGTAATGAATAAGTAGGGCACCGCTGGGCAGGTGTGCGGACTAGAGTTCCTCACTGCAGCTTGTGATTTCTTGACCCCAGGAGGGAATAGTGGTGGTCATCTCGGCTGGTGGGGAGCTCAGGGAGAGTGCGTTCCCTGGGCAGAGCTCTTTTCCTGTCACAAGCTGTGCCAAGCATGCCTATCTGCCTCTCCGGCCTCTTCTGGCTTCCCAGCCTCCTTCCATTCAGGACTCATCTTTTGGCTCACTTTTCTTTTTTCTTGCCACACTGGGGATGGAACCCAGACTATGGGAGGTAAGCACTCTACTACTGAACTACATCCCCGGCCCTTTTTTTCTATTTTGGTACCAGGGATTGACTCAGAGGGCTTAACCACTGAGCCACATCCCAACCCTTTTAATTTTTTTGAGACAGGGTGTAAGTTGCTGAGGCTGGCTTTGAGGTTTTGAACTTGGGATCCTCCTGCCTCAGCCTCCTGAGTCACTGGAAGTACAGGTATGTGCCCAGCCTTTTTTTTTTTTTTTTTCCTTTTGACACGAGGTCATACTCTGTTGCCCAGGTGGGCCTCAAATCCCTGGGCTTGAGCTATCCTTCCACCTCAGCCTTCCGAGTGACTGGAGCAACCCCTGGCAGGCAGTCCAGTGCCTGCTTTGCTTTCACTGTTGGGCGGTGGTGGCGAGGCCTAGGGGGAGGTCTCTAAGTCATTGAGGGTGTGCCCCCCAAATGGACTGTCTTTCCCTTTCTCTCTTTTGCTCCCTGGCTTGAGATTAGGAGAATGGTTTTGTGATGTGCTCTGACCTATGATGGGCTGCCTTGCCACAAACCAAAAAGCAATGGTGCCTCTTGGTCACGGACTGAATCTCCAAAACTGTGAGCCAAAATAAATCTTTTCTCTTTATAACTTAATTAGCTCAGGTATTTTATTACGGTGATGAAAAGCTGATTAACACCACGGTGAGTGTTCTGGCAGGAAAGAGTGTTGTTAGGGGAGCGTGGGCTAAGGAGGGGTGTACGTTTTGAGGTACACAGAAAAGGGAGTTCTGAAGGTCTGTTCCTGGCACAGTAGATTGGCGGTGGGGGCGGGCAGCATGCATCCTGGTCATTACCTGCTGACCTTGGCCAAACCCTTCCTTTTACTGAAGAGTAACTGAAGAGAATGGAGACTGGGATGTTTTCCTTGCTCTAATCACTGGTGGTAGAGGTGGGAGTAGAACCCAGACTAGCTTTTGCAGGTGGTCCCCAATGGAATAGCCTGAATCAGTCTGACCTTGTGTCCTCTTTGTTTGTGGACCCCTCCCCCAGGCCAGGCAGCACACTAGAGTGGCAGGAGCTACTAGCAAAGGGCAGACAGCAGTAATAACCTGCAGCTGTGCTGAGTGACGGCACTTCTCCCAGATGCTGAGGAGGGATGGGGAAGACTTGAGCCCATTGTGCCATTTCCTGGAGGTGTGCCAACTTTCACCTCCAGAGGCGAGAATGAGGAACCTGGGGCAGGAGGACTTGGCCCTGAACTCCACATCTGAAGCACAGATGGAAGGTAACACATGAAGGTTACAGGATGTGGAATCCACTGGCGTGCGAATCCTGTGACCTCTGGCTAGTCCTGAGCTGATTCAGCAGGTAGATCCTCAAAGGGACTCCACGCTGAGTGCGTAGTAGGCTCTCAGTCAGTGATCAGACACGCCACGTTTCCTCTTCCCTCTGGGATTCTGCACGTGCAGATTCTTCTGCTGGAACATTTCTACATTTTCTCCCCTCATTAACAGCTCCCCTACCCTCCTACAGGGCTCGGATCTCCTGTATCCAGAGGAAGCATTCTCTGACCTCCCTGAGGGGGTCAGGGACCCCTCTTCTGGGTGTCCCCTACACTCGGAACATGACCCACCACAGCTTACTGCTCTGGCGCTGGTGGCCTGTCTCCTGGGCTAGACTAGGGATTCCTAAGGACAAAGCCCATAAATTATTTGTCTCTGCATCCTCAGTGCCCAGTTCTTAGTATGCCTTCAAAGAATAAATGCTAACTTACTAATGAATGGACGGTTTCCATTCCCCTCATTCACAACAATGAAAAGGGGCCCCACAGAGCACCAACTAAAAGGCTAAGTTTTTTTCAAAGTAGTAATAATACTGGTTTAAAAATCAAGTTACCCGCATGAAGTTTTGGTATTAAACACTGATATCAATCAAATGTAAACAGAAGCCCCCTAAGAACACAGTGCCCTATAGTGATAGCCTGGGTTGCCGCTCGGCTCCCCAAATTCCATTTGTCTGAAGGTAGAATGGGTATGTGTCCCAGGTTTTTCCAGCTCAATTTCATCTTGTACCAGCCGCGGGCAGGTGAGGGCGCATGGCCAGGATACTGTTTTACCACAGCTTCGGGGTCTGAAAGAGGAGGGGACAGAGGGTAGTGCGTCTATCTTCTCCAGGGTGGGGCTGCCCTTCCTATAAAGAGCAGAAACTCAGGCCACCTGGGTGACCTGTAATTTCACTTTCTTTTCTGACTGATTTTATTCCCAATTTATCTCATTCTCAAAAGTTCTTTGGGATAATTGTCGTTTCTTAAGGTTTTTTTTTTTTTTTTTTGGTACCAGGGATTGAAGCCAGTTGGCACTTTACCACTGGGCCACATCCCCAACCCTTTTATATTTTATTAGAGACAGGATCTCGCTGCATTGTTCTGGGCCTCGCTATGTTGCTGAGGCTGGCTTTGAACTCGCAATCCTCCTGCCTCAGCCTCTCAAGCTGCTGGGATTATAGGCGTATGCCATGATGCTTGGCCTTGTCAGGATTTTTAATGAGGGTCTAGTTCTATGATCTTGGACAAGTGCCTTTCAATCTTCTCAAGTCTCAGTCTCCTTGTATGTAAAATGGGGATAACAATGACCAAACTAGATTACTGTGATTTTTTTTCCCCCAGTGTTGGAGACTGAATCCAAGGTAGGTAAGGGCTCTATGACTGAGCTCCGCTCCCAGCCCTATCGTGATTTTAAAATTCTTTGCTATGCGAGAACTTAGCCCAATGTACATAGTAGGTGTAAACAAATGAGAACTCTTTCCACCATAACACCCAGAGAATAGAAAAGTTCTAAGAGGTCTTTCAGGAAAAGGAAAAGAGAAAAAAAAAAAAAAAAAAAAAAAAAAAAAAAGCAAAGAAGGTCATTGGGCCTCTGGGAACAATTTGACAGAGAATTAAGATCACGAAAGGGACAAATGCGGTGGGGAACCTCTGAAATTTCTACCATGTTTGTATCTCCCATGCAGGCTGACTTCGTTCAGGTCAGCAGTTCAACCCTTTAAATAAAAAAGGCACAAGTACTTATTTAAGGGCCCATATGGGGAGGAAGGGTAAGAAACTAAGAGACAAGGGAAAATAGCTTCATAGAGAGAAGAGCTGGAGTGTCTGAGGGTCAACAGAAGTGAAAGTAGGGCCATTTGGAAGTTTGACATGAGAAAAGGCCTCATTTTGAGGAGTTCTGCAACCCCTCGGATCTGAGCTCACTCCCCACCTCCTGTTCCAGAGCACTGGCCTTCAGTGCGCATCACAAACCACACCAGTTTGGGGAATGCTGTTAGTACTCTGGATAGTTCCATGACATTGCTGGTGTAACCTGATCCAGACATCCAGTTACTGTGATGTGTAAAGGACACCTGATTCTTTCTGTGACAGTGTGGTTACCCTAAACCTCATAAGACATATCTACAAAGAGAATCCCAGTCTCTGGCCTCAGTCCATACACGGAAAGAATAAAGTGCCTGAATCTGGGTCAGAAGGGAAAGGTGCCTTTTGGGGACAGAGGGAGAAGTACTGCTTGCCTGGTCATTTATCCACATGGCAGTGGCTCTTAACCCTGGCTGGGCAGCAGTTACCTGGAGACCTGCAGAGCTTTAAACGACACAGAGGCTCCAGGCCAAACAACCCAGACCTGCTGCATTTCACCACAGGTGACTGCACTGTGAAACCAAAGCTGATTACAATGCTTTGTGGAAATATGTTTTGAACTTCAGGGAAATCACTAGGGTTTTACACAAGGAGACAAGAGAAGTTGTCTTTTTCTTCCTAAGCAGTTGCAGAAGACTCTTTCAGTTTTGGCTCTCCAAGGAGGGACTCAGGAAGCAAGGGCACTTAGCTGTTGAACCTTCCCAGGCCTTCCTCATCACCACAACAGAACTCAATCAAAGGTGTATTTCTTAATGAAGTTTGACTCAGCTTTAACTAACATTACTAGAGCACTGTTTTGTGGCTGGTCCTGCACCAGACATGTAAATCCCAAGCCTGTGGAGAGGCATTACATCCTCCTCGCCTGGGGTGCACTCCTGGAAATGACAGTTTCCAGCCCACGCAGCACAGACCTCAGGAAGAGGTTTTCTCTGGTGCAATGATTTATTACCTACAATCAAAATACAACTTGGGGTTTATTGTCTTTTTTTTCCTGTGGTGCTAGGGATCAAACAGGATTTCCTGCATGCTAGGCAAGTGCTCTCCCACTGAGAAACACCTCCAGCCCCGATGTGTCTTCTTGATATTCCTTTTAATTGCTCTAAAGGTGGATGTAAGTAGGTTGTGTGTATGACCTTGAATTTATCTGCAGCTGATCCTCTCTGCCTGTCAAAATATCTAGCCTATATTTTAACCATTACAACAATTCCATGTTTGCCCATCCTTTGTTAAATTATCAAACTCTTGTTGGGAATCTAAGATTTGTGCACAGTACACGGCAGGGGAATATGCAGGTGGCTTTTTGGTGGAGAACATTACATTATACTTAGCTGATTAGTCCCATGAGCTATTTCTGTATTGTCACCATTTAAAAAAATATGTTTTTAGTAGTCAATGGACTTTTAGTTTTTATTTATTTATATGTGGTGCTAAGAATTGAACCCCAGTGCCTCATACATGCTAAGCAACCCCAGTCCTGTCTCCATTTTAAAATATGATGAAACTGAGACTACGAGAAGTTCAGCAACTTGTCAAACACACACACAAGTCAGAGCAAAGATTTAACCCTAAGTACTAAGTCCTAGATATGTGCTTTCGCTTTAGCATCACACCAGCAGCCTGAACAGCCCTTTTGAATACATACATGCAGATTTATTAATAGTTGACAATTCACATACTGTTTTTTTATCAGTCACATGCAAAAATCACTAATTAAGATCCAATAGCATTTTATGAGGACATGATCATAAAGTTGTAGGAGGCTCAGAGAGGTTGAGTGACTTGCCCAAGATCAAACAGCTACTAAAGGGCCGAGCTTGTATTTGATGTTAGGTTTTGGGGCTTTGAAACAGCTCTCTTTAAAGGAAGCCAAGATGTATGGTGCAAGAGAGAAGAACTTATGAGATAAAAGTCAGAAGCCATGGATTCTAGTCTCTTTCCAATCACTTATTAGCTGTCTCACTTTGGACAAGTTCCTTGCCCTCTGTAAAATGGAAAGAACAATCTAAAACCGATTTAACTGAGAAGTGAAGATTCAATGGATGTAGGAGTATTCTGACAACTCCTTCTAAAAAACAGGAGGGTTTAGAACCACGGTGTGCCAGTCAGCGATTCTGTCACTTATTGGATGTACGACCTTGGGCAAAAGATTTCACCTAATGCCTCAGTTTTCTCGTCCGCAAAATGGGAATAAATCCAGTAACTACCTCAACGTGGTTGTGACAACTGAATGATGAATCAACATTCATCTAAACACAGGATGTCGCCTGACACAATATTTGATGAACAAACGTTACCGTTTATCATTATGACTCTCCGGTCTTCGGCTTCCTCGAAGCACCGACTTTCTGAGCTATCAAAGGCGCCCTGGACTCCAGTTTCTGTTTTACCACTCTCTGCCCGTTTCCTCGGACCCTATCCCTCTCTTCCCGATTCAAAGCCCACCTCAAACCCCTTCAGAAAACCCCGTTCCCTTCCAGGATTCGGCGCCTTCTCTTACTCCACGACCTTGGCTGGATCTCCGTGGCTCCTATAGATCAGCGCCCGGACCCGGGAGGGTTGGGCGGATGCAGAGTAGGAGGCAGCACCACTGTGGCGGCGCCAAGTTGCTAGCAGTCCCGGCTGCAGCTGCGACCCGGCTTGCGACCCGGCTTGCGCCCCCGACAGCGCGCAGCGGACCCACATGCTCCTTTCAGCCAACGCAGAACTCGGCGCATGCGGACACGTCATCGTCCTGCGACCGCGCGCCTGCGCCCCGCCCCTCGCCCCGCCCCTCGCCCCGCCCCGCCGCGCGGCCACGCCCCAAAGCCTCCTTAAAGGACCTTCTCCTTCCTCTACCCGCCGCGCGGGGGCGCTTGGTGAGACCTTGTGGGAACCAGGGTTGGAAAGGGCAGGGACCTGCTGGAGTTGCAGTTTTTCTGAGCCCTCCAGTTTAGCTTTTCCAGCAAGGAGAGTCTGGGACTGGCCTACTGCTGTGTCTTCAGCCTGCGCTTTGTTGTTTGATTTGGGGAAGTCATTTACTCTCCTTCCGCCTCACTTTCCTTTTATTGAGAGCCCACCGTGCCAGACTTGTGGGTGACCAGACTTTTTAAGGTGTTATTTTATGTAATCACGAGTAATCTGGAAAGGCATAGAAAGGCAAAACTTTCCTATATTGAATGGCGACGATAAGGAAGCAGTAGTTAGAAGACAGGTTCAAATCCTAGCTTTGTTGCTTCCTAGCTTGGTAAAATGGTAGTAATATGCTTCATCTCAGATTGTTGTGAGTATTGGTTGCAAGAATGGAAGAGTGTTATCGTGGACACAGGAGACTTCGTAAAAACGTTAAGTGTGTTCCGATAGATAAGGGAGGAATCACAAGGAGGGTGCCTTTTCAAAATGCTCACTGCGGAGATTGAGTGGGAAACTGGAAATACTTTGTAAAAAGATCTAGCCCTTAAAGATGCTAGGTCTTATTTTTGGAGGAGAGAAGACATGAACATAACTATAACCCGAGTTGAACATTAGCACATGCCAGAGTGCACTGCTGTAGTCTGAAGAAGAGATGTGCTGGGTGAAGCATACTGGGGGCCCTTGGAGGAGGTGCTATTGAAGCTGGCCTGTGACTCGGAATCCTCTGTGCATAACATCATGCGGTGTCCCATCTCAGACCTACTGAATTAGAATCTTGGGGAGAGGCCTGGGAATATACACCCTTACAAGTTCCTAAGAGTATTATGATGCAGGTGGACTAGGGAATAGTAGCTTTTTTATTGGGGGGGGGGGTGCTGGGGATTGAACCCAGGGCCTTGAGTATGCAAGGCAAGCACGCTACCAACTGAGCTATATCCCCAGCCCGAGTAGTAGCTTTGAGAGAGCCAGGGAGTTCCTTTATATGGATTTTGGTGACCTGAAATTCGCTCTCTAGACCCTTTCCCTTGACTATGCTAGCACAGCAGAATACAGTGATTAAGGATGTGGAAACTGGACTCTGGTAAATCTGACTGTGAGTCCTGGCTTTTAAATTCTGAGCTATTTGATTTTGGACAAGTCATTTGGTTTCTTGATTTCCATTTTTTTGTAGTTAAAAATCAAGGAAATAGAGCTAGGGATGTAGCTTAGTGGTAGAGCACTTGCCTAGCATTTGAGCAGCTTCAATCTCTAGCGCTGCAAAAACAACCAAACAAACAAAACCCCAAACTCCTAAAAATTGTGGGATTAATAGTTATGTCTCATTGCAGATGTTTCATTCATCAAATGAAATATTCACTTGAAGCATTTAGCACAATGCTTAGTACATGGAAGCATTTGATAATCATTATTAGAGGGTTATTGTAGAGAATCGAGAAATATCATATGTAAATCAGACTAGGGTCTAGCTTATAGTACATGCTCAATAAATGTCTGCACTTGTTTTTATTCTTAGAGAAAAAAAATTCATGTCCAATGGGGGGGAATGTCTTGATCCCATAGTTGTATGAGAGTATACACACACACACACACACACACACACGCACAGTGCACACAAAACCCAGTCCTACTGACCTATTTTTACAGTGACACACAGGCCAACCAGGAGGTTCAAAATAACCCTCTGTTGTAAGACTCTTTAGGTGACATTGAGCTGTTATTTTTTTCCACCACATTGGTGCCTCTGAATCTCTGGGCAGCCCAACCAGGAGGCCTGGAGAATCATCCAATAAGTCGTCTTCCTTGGCTGGACTTTATCTCTCTGCACCTTCCTATAACCCTTGCTTTTAGTCTAGGCCATCTGGGTTCCCCCGGGCACAGCTTGAGAACCAGTAATTGAAGGGTTCAAGTCCGGTGGTCCTGACCTTGCATTCAAGACCCTTTGCACCTCGCCTCCCACCCTGTCTTTCCAGCTTTCTTTTCTCTTTGGAGGGTGCACAGCCTGTGATCCAACCCACCTCCTACCCACCTGGGCCAGCACTTCCTTGTCTTATGCCTCTCTTCAGGCTGTTCCTTCTGCCTGAAATCCTCTTTCCTGCCTTCCCTACCCGGGCAACTCCAGGTTTGGATATCATTTTATTGAGTCAACCCCTGCCGCCTTTGTGTTGTCTCTGGACCAGTGTTATGGCCTTTAGGGCAGTGTCTCACAGTTACTGATGTGCCCACTTCCCCCTCCAGCTAAATGTAGGGCCATGTTTGGTTCATCTCCATGACACTGTACTCAGTATGGGGCCTGGCACAGGGTAGGCGTCATAAATATTCCATGAGTTGCAAGTAATTGAATTTCCTCTTGGCCTGGCACTGACTATAGTGTCGTCTCCTTTTCCCTAGATTTGGGCCGGGTACTCTGGGCTAGGGCATTCTTTCTTCCTTTCTTCTCTTAAGGATCGTAGAAATCTGTGGTCTATTTAAAGTAAAGCAGACTTTCTCTTTTCATCTGACCACCTGTTGCTCATACTTCTTTTCTTCTCCCATCATAGTCTCCGCTGCCTTTCCCTGTATAGGAGCAAAGGGATGTGGAATCAGACCTGGATTGAAGTCCTGGGTCCACCATTTACTAGTTATGTGACCCTGGATCAGTGCCTCATGCTCTCTGAAGCCTCACTTTCCATACCTGTAAAATGAGATCACCAATAAGCTCCCGTCCCAGGCTCCTTTCAGAGTCCTCTGCAAACAGTATCCTTGGCTCTTTCTTCTGTTCCCCAGTTTCCCCTCATTTTCTGCCCTGTCTCTTCTCTGCTCCAGCATCTCTCCCTGTTTTTTATTCCAATCTTTTTTTCCTTGCTCTGCCTCCCTTTCCCCATGACTGACTCTCTCGCTTAGGACCTCGCTCAGTTACTGAGGATGGCCTCGAACTTCCGATCCTCCTGTCTCAGCCTCCTGAGTGGCTGGGATTACAGGCCTGTGCCACCATCCCTGGTTCCCTGTTGTTTCTTGTTTGACCCGTGGGCCTCTCCAGCTGTACCTGAGTCCCTTTTCCTCCCCATTACTCCATTCCAGCTGCCCAACCTCCTTGTCACTCTTCAAACCCACCAGCTTTTGTCTTTGCACAGGTTGTCCCCGCTGGCTGCACTACTCCTCTCCACTGATTTGCATGAGGCTGACTCTACTTATACATTAGACCTTGGCTCCAATGGCATAATGTCACTTTCCCCGTGAAGCCCTTCTGGACCACCTTATCAGTAGACCCCCGACCCCACTTTCTTTACCACAGCACTCCACCCATTTCTTTTAGAGTGCACATCACAGGTTGTAATTATATAGTGATATATGTTTGCCGTTGGTCTCCCCCACTAGAACATAAGCTTCATGAAAACAAGTGCCATGTCTGTATTACTCATTTAGCATCTACGCATCCATTTAGGATTTATTGAGCACCAACTGCATGCTAGATACCAGGTACTGTGGTACAGGACAGTCTTTCCCTAAGGACTTTGGGACCTCATGTTTTAGAGGTGAAGACAAATAACGACTCCATCAAATCATAGGTGCTCTGTTCAGAACTACAAAAAACCTTCTTTCCCTTACTGTTCATTCTCCCAAATTCTCTGGTGTGTGACAGCGATAAGGGACATGTCAGAAAATTTGCTTTTTTTTTTTTGTTTTTGTTTTTTGTTCTTGTCTTCCCACTGAAATGCAAACCCCATGAAGACAGGGATGTATATTTTTTGTCAGTTTTATTTTTCTACGAAAATACATGAATACACAATCAGTACCCCATAGGTATCTGTGAAATGAATGGGTTTCCAGATGGTAGGCAGGTCTCCGCTCCTATTTTAATTCAAGCCAGACAACCTGAATTCCAAACTTGGTGCTGCCTAAAACTAATTTGTAACCTTGGAAAAGTCGCTGTCTCTGTACAATTTGCTCTGCCACAGTGTATATGCCTAATCAGGTTAGGGGGAAGGTTAAATGAGTCCTGGGGGGAAAGCACATACAACGTGCTTGGTTTTACATAGCATTGGGCAATTAGTTTGCCGATTATTGTGCAAGAGCTTTATAGGAAGAGGCCTAAATATACTTAACCTGTGTAGCCAGAGGGTAGAGCAGGACCAGTGAGGGTTGGCGAGGGAGGTGGATTTCTCGTCATGGAAAGGAAGTGCGTTCTAAAAGCCAGCGTTGCCAACAATGGCTCTTGGTAGGTGATGAGCACCCTCTAAGTATGAATGTGCATTTGGAGGGGCCGAGGTAGAGAGAACTCAAGCATCGGATAGGACAGAGCAGCGGGCGTCCCTGAGTCAGTGGCTGAGAACTTAAGGAAGCAATGAGCGTGCTCGCTTGAGAATGTCGGTGCTTGGTAAGTGCAGAACAAGTGGGCATCCAGTCTAGGCCACCCGATCTCCGGTCGGGGTGCCCGAGTGGGGGAAGGGTGTGCCGGGGCTGGCCGGTTAGCAGCGCGCGCCTCCGCCAGCAGGGGGCGCGCCGAGACCGCGGAACGCGGGGCCGGGCCTGACGTCAGCGCCCCGTTCGCTCCGGCTCCCGCTCTGGACTCCGCGCCAGTCCCGCTCTGCGCCGCGCTGCTCCGCTCCGGCTCCGGCTCGCCTCGGGCTCGGCTCGGGCTCAGGCGGCGGCGCCCCCCGCGCCGGGCCCCGGGGCAGGCGGCGGCGCAGCAGCCATGGCCCGCGCTCAGGCGCTCTTCCTGGCGCTTACCTTCCAGCTCTGCGCGCCCGAGACCGAGACTCCGGCAGGTAAGCGCGCGGCGATCGGACCAAGCTTGCCCCGTGAGCCCGGGGCCCGTGGCGCAGCTCGGAAGAAAGTGTGAGTGTTGGGTGCCCGCGCCTTACGAGCGTGCTCCCTGTGTGTGCCTGAGTGTAAGATGCAGGGTCGTGTGTTCGGGGTGTTGTGTGACTGCGAATGTTGTGTGTCCGTAGTTCTGCGTGCAAGAAAAGGTGCTGTGTGTGTTGTTTGTCTACGAGCGTGTTGGGGTGGATGTACATCGAAGCATTGGTTGTGCGCTGAGTGTTTTCTGTGTCTGCCGGTGTGTAGCGTTGGTGCGGCCAAGTAGGTTGTGTGTCTGTGTGTGCATCTGAGTTAAATTGTGTGGCCGGAGTTGAATCTGCTAATGTGTGGCATTTGTTTGCATTCTGTATGCTCTGGCCGGGAGTGCTGTTGGTTGTGTGTCTGAGAATGGGTTGTGTGTTTGTGTTTTGCTTGTGTTGCGAGTGCTATGGATCCCGCCCGAGTGTGGACTGGGGAACGCATGTGTGATGTGTATGCTGGTGAGATCCGTGTACGTGTGGAGGCGTGGGAACGGGTCCGGAACGTGTGTGCCGGTGCGCCGTGTGCGCGGTGTGTACGTGTGGGAGTGTCTGGGGTGTGTGGTGCGCACCGCCGGGGGCTGTGGGTCCGAGTGAATGCCAAGTGTGCGGGGAATGCGTGTGTGGGAGCGTGTCTGGAGCGGATGTGAGTGTGCGAGTGTGTCGGTGCGCGCTGGCAGCGTGTCCAGGAATGCTGGGCCGCGGGCGAGTGTGCCCCGGGCTCGAGGGGCAGGGGGTGCCGTGTGTGCGTGCGCGCGTGGCGCGACGGGCCGGAACAAGTTGTCGCGGCGGCGGCCCTCGGCGGCGCGGGTCGGTGGGCCGGAGGCCCGGGGCGCGGGCGGGAGGAGGAGGCTGGGGCCCGCGGCCGCCGACTCCGACATGTCGGGCTGTTTGTTGTTTCGCAAGTTCGGCGCGGCGCTGGCGGGCTGCTGATCCGAGGCGGCGCCGGGGCCGCGGGGCGCCGGGCCGGGCGGGGCCGGCTGCGGGGGGCGCAGGCGGCGGTGGCGGGGCGGGGCTGCGGCGTCGGGGCGCGGGCAGGGCCTGGCCGGCTGCGGCGGGACGGCGCCCCCTCCCGGGGCGCTCAGGGGTCCGCCGCGGTCTCCCGGGACGCCCCCTCGGTGGGCTCCGCAACTTTGTGCAGCCTCGGGTCCGGCCGGGCCTGAGTGTGCGTCCGTGTGTGAGTGTGAACGTGTGTCTCTGCGCTCTTTCTTTCGCGGTCACACGTTGTCTGGGTGGCTTTCGGAGTCTGTTGCCTTCCTGGGGGGAGGGAGGCGGCGTGGCCGCGGGTCTGAACGTGTGTATCCAGAGCTTGGGTCTGTGTCCGAGTGCGCGTCGGAGTGTCTTTTGTGGACCGTGCGTCGGGCTGTGTTTGTGCGTGCGTGTGCCTGGGTGTGCGTGCCCCTCAGCCCACCTCGCGCCGGGATCGCAGGCCGTCGTCCTTCTCCCGAGGCCTTCCGCGCTCGTGTCCCCGCCACTGGGCGCGGAGTAACTGGGAGACGCCCGCGGGATTCGGCCGAGACCCACGCAGGGGGCCGACTCGGGTCCTCGGAGAGATTCCTTCTGTCAGCTTGCCTGGGACGTTCATGTCCCCCACCTCCTGCTTGGGCTTTCCTGCCGGAGCTCCTCGGGTCACTGCGGTCACTGGCACTGAGCTTGGGCCTTGCCCTGCAGCTTTGGGGTCATTGCTAGCTCGGCAAGGTTTAGCTTTGACTTCCTGATAACCAAAAGGATGGCCCAGTGACTTGCCTCTGGTCCTTCCCCAACCCCTCCCCCATGCCCTGCGGTGATTTGCCCCTCCCCCACCCCAGATCAAACCCGAGGGGTACTTTATACTCTCCCACTCCCGCCACCATCACCTTGATTCTAAGAACACATCCACATGGGTCCCCACTCCTGGCACAGGGGATTGTCAGGATGGGGGTTTGGGAATGAGACCTAGAGCAAGTTACTTCCATTCTTGATGCCTCCGTTTGTAAGCTGCCTTATGGATGCTGCACGGTACTTGGCATATTGTAAAGTAAGGCTGTGTCTGGGAGGGCCAGGTAACATAATATGGGTTGGAAGGTTGTTACCAAGCCCGGCGACTGTGATTTGAAGCCAGAGGGACCTGTGTTCAAATTCTGCCTCTGTACCCCAGGGTTTCTGTTCCTGTGAGCTTGCGCAAGTTCCTTCACTTCTCAAGTGCCCTGCTCCTGCCTGCCTCCTAGGTTTTCTGTGTCATTTCCCAGTGAATTACTGCAAACCTGGCAGTAATTTATTCCATTGTGCTCCAGCTCATTTGTCCTTTCGGTGGCTGGAACTGTGGATAGCAGGAATGAGGGCGAGGCTGCCCAGTGGTTTCAGGTTGGGCAATAAAGGCTTGTCTGAGCAGCCCACCCGTCTCCCTAGGGCTGCAGAAGAGAGCTCCACAGGAAGCCATGAGAGTGGCCAGGGCTGGGACTGTGAGCTCCTGGCAGCCTCCTGCCCAGCTCAGGTGGCAGGGAACATCCAGCCTGGGCACCTGTTTGCTGGAGGCATGCTCCCATCCCTCCACACTTTCGTGACCTGAGTTGGGCTGGCCTTTCCGTGCCGGGCTGGGTCTGCCAGTGTTGCAGGGGTGCCTTGTGTTCCCTCCTTCTTCCACTCCCTCCTCCGAGCCACACTCTCTGTGTCCTCTCCTTATGCCCTCTTGGGTCTCTTCATCTGTTTACTTTTCTCTATCCTTATCCATCTTTCACCTGCAGGAAGGCTCCAACCTTTTCCCTTCACGGTGCCTGGGTTCTTCCTAAAATGCACGTTATAAACCCTGGTCAAAAGCCTTTTGAAGACTCGCCTTCCCTTTGGGGTTAGGTCCTTCCTTGGCCCTGTTGCTTGCTCTGGCTCCTGGCCCGCCTGTTCAGCCCCATCTTGTTTTGGGATTCTGTGTCTCGGCCAGCCTGACTCCCTCACCAACAGCCTGCTGAGTGCTTCGCTGCCCACCGGCTCCTCTCCAGGCCTTTCTCCCCAGACTCTGACTCCACCTCTTTGCAAGTCATCCCTGCAACTTGTTCCTCTCAGCTCAGATGTCACTTCTTCCCTTGAAGCCTTCCTAGGGTTATTCTCTGTCCAAGCCCTGGGGAGGTGGGAGTTGGTTGGATTTTTCCCTAGCATTGTAATTATTGTAATTACAGCTTATTAGTTCTGTCTCCCTTAACTCGACTGTGAGCTCCATGAGGACAGGGACTGGGCCCTTGGGAATCCTCAGTGCCAGGCAGGAGGCCAGGACCACCTAGTCTAAACAAATGTACGTGACCTGAAAGAATGAATGAAATCAAGTGGGTCAGGATCAAAGCTGGAGATGCCAGATGGGGGCGCACTGACTCCACTGAAGGTAGAGATTAAAGAAATAGGTTTTCCCTCCAAGAATCTGGAAAATTCTGCCGGGGGCTGGTGTTATGTCATGAAAAGACCGGTGTCACCGGGGAACTGAGTTGAGGAGGTTAAGACCCAGTCAGAAACTAAAGGGAGCGGGTCTCTTGCCTGCCCCTCCCCCAGGCTTCTTGCTGTGCCCCCCTCCCCTCCCCCAACCTCCAGCAGCTGGCAGGGCCAGTCCAGTCCCCAGACTCAGCCCTTTGTAAGGAGGCCTGGGCGGTTGTTGAGGCTTCGAGTCCTAACGGTCCATCTGAGCGTCTGGGGAGTGGGGAGGGGGAGGGGAGGGAGGACCCCACATTGGCAGACCCAACTGCAGTTCTCAGTCACAGATCTTGGATGGGTGGATGAGGTTACCTCCCCCGTCCTGGTGGGGTTGGGGGAGGCTGACTGAGGTGTGCGTGGGTGTGGCCCTGGCATCTGGGCAGCCAGAGTGGGGTGTGTGTGTTTGAGGGGTGGGTGATTGAGGCTGGGACACAGGACATACATGTGACTGGTCAGGGTGGCTTGCCCTCTGGTCGCCTGGCCTGGTGGGGTCTGCGTTTGAGTGGGTAGTGGTGACAGCTGCTCCGATCCCCAGGAGCCTGCTGGGAGGGTGTGGAGACCCAGCCTCCGTTCCTGGAGTTGGTGCAGCGCGGTCTGGGTGTGGGCGCGGGCTCCCCGGGTGTGCACGGTGGCTCTGTCCCTGCAGCTGGGTGCATCTGGGCTCTATTTCTCTGTGGCTCCCGTGTTCACAGCTGGCTTGTCCAGGGGACTTTCTACGGTGCCGGGAGCGTCTCCCTGCACTCTGCAGTACAGTGGGCGCTCGTTCACATGTCGCTATTACATTTAAGTTAGTTAAAATTAATTAGAATCAGAATTTCATCCCTCAGTCGCACGAGCCAGATTTCAAGTCCTCAGGAGTCACTTGTTGCTAGCGACTGTGGTTGTACTAATTAGTGCAGGTAGAGGACATGGCCACCGTCTTAGGAGGTTCTGGGCATAGCGCTGGGCTGGAGGGGGAGGCCTGCAGCAGCTTGGTGAGGCCTGGGCTCCTCAGCCAGAGGAGTGAGTCTGGAAGGACCGTCTCTCAGGGGCTCTTGGAGAGTCGAGGCGACTCCACATTCCGTCTTCTGGCCTCATTATTTCTCACCTGGACCATTGCAGTGGACTTGCCTTGGTCTCCTTTCTGCCAACAGCCTCTACAATGCCTCCACCACCCTGTCACCAGAATTCCCTTTCTAAGGCAGATATATAGGGTCCTGCCTCTCCCTTGCCCCAAGCTGATGGCTCCCCCGCCCCTGGGGGCAAACCAACCCTAAGGTGGCAGACAGGGCCCTGTATGAACAGCCTCTCCTCCTCAACCCCTCTCCTTCCCGACTGCCTTTTGATCCAGATAGATCCTTATCGACCTCCCACAGCGCCACCTTTGCCCCCTGCTGTGACTGGTGCTGAGAACACCCCTCCCCCACTTGGGTCCAGCTCCATCTTCACTGGCGCAGTGAAGCCCTCCCAGTCCTCTCCTGGGGCTGTATGGGCCCACATGACCATGCGCTGCCCTTGCTCTCTCTCCTTTCCCCACTAGGCCAGGAGCCCGGAGTGCTGGGCTGGCTCTCTGTTATCCCTGGTCTCCAGGGCCTTGAACCTGGCGGGTGCCTGCCAGGTGTTTGCATGGTGTGCCCCCTGCAGCATAGAGAAGGCTTGGAGGGGGTGAGGGCAGACAAGGGCAGGCTGCTCTGCTTTCTCACGTGACTCTGGGTGGGGGCCGCCATTGCCTGCCGAATGCTGGGGGCAGGACCCCGAGGTGGCCAACTGAGCAGATCCTGCTGCCAATGACTGAGGAGGTCTTGGGCAGATCGCCAAGCTGCAGACCGCAGGGACTAGGGGTGGATGCGAAAGGACGAGGAGAGAGGTGGTTTAGGGGGTCGCTCTCCTGAGCAGTGGGAAGCAACAGCCAGGAGAAAGACTGGGACGAGGCGTTGTGGGATTCTGATCACACCGGGGGACCGCCGGGAGTGGGGGATGGCTGGTGGTGGGGGTGTGTGTGGGCAGTGGGACGCTGGCAAGGAGGGCGCAGGTGGTGTTGGAACAGCTGAGCACTGGGGGAGAGTTGGGAGGGACGGACGGGGATGAGGGACAGCTGTGGGTTAAGAGGTGACAACTGGGCGATAGCAGGAGCCTGTCTGGACAGAATAGGGGTCTTCACTGATAGTGGCAAGTGTGTTGCTCAGAATGCAGCCTCTGTGTGTGTTTGTGTGTGTGTGTATGTGTGTGTGTGTATCTTTGTGTTTGTGCCTAGAGTGTGGTGGTTGTGAGCATGTGCTCAGGGCCACACCATCTGGTTCTGCTTCTAATACTGGTTCCACCACTCCTAGCTGTGTGACTCTTGGGCTAGTACTAACTTCTCTGAGCCTTACGGTGTCCCCATTTGGGAAATAGGGATGGTAATAGAACTCCTTGCAGGACTTTCATGAAGAGAGAGAGATCTATATTTTTTTCTGGTACTGGGGATGGAACCTAAGGGTGCTTACCCACTGAGCCACATCTCCAGTTTTTTTTATTTTTTATTTTGAGACAGGGTCTCGCTAAGTTGCTGAGGCTGTCCTTGAACTTGGGATCCTCCTGCCTCAGCCTCCTGAGTGCTGGGATCACAGGTGTGTGCCACCTTGCCCAACTGTGAGGATGTTTTGTATTTCTGTGTTTTTAGTCTAGAACAGGTCTTGGCACGTAAGACGCACCATGAAGTGTCAGCTATTATGTGTGTGTGCGTGTGCAGGCCTCCTGTGTGCCCACAAGTTTCTTCATGGACTTCTGGTGAGGTCTGGTGGCAGGAGCGAGGGTGGGGAGGGAGGGGGAGGAGGTACTGGCCAGCTTGGCCGGGTCTGGCCCTCCTCTCACACCGTCCCTGTTGTTGACCCCACTTCCTGTGCGGGGTCTAACCCGAGAGGTCTCCCTCTCTGTGTCCCCTGTCCGGCCCCACATTGCCCTGCCCTGGGCTGGGAGCCAGGGCATGAGCTTTAATTGTCCAAAAGATTTTCAGCAGAATCTAAATTCATTGTTTGTCTGCCAGCACATGGGGGCCCTGCTCAGATGTAAATACCTGGACAATGTGCTCAGTTCTGGATGGCCTGTGGATGACAGTGGCTTCATCCTGTGCCCTTGGAGAGTCGCTGGGGTGGGAGATGTTGGAGGGTGGGGGTCAAGGTGGGAGAGGGCAGATGAGGCTTGGTCCCCCGCCCAGGGTCAAGCTGGGAGAGCCACAAGCACGGGGTTTTCACGGGCCCAGGTTCCCTTCCCTGCCAGGGCTCCCCAGGGAGCCATCTGCAGCTGTCCCCACAGCACTTTCGCAGCGTGTCACGTTGTTGCCTTACACTACAAAAGTGAGCAGCATCCTGGATCTGGCTTGTGCGGTGTGTGCATCTGGGCTTGCTGGACCCGGCATCTTGGCACCGCACAGCACCTCCAAGCCGCGTTGGCTGCAGTGGGATCCTGCGTTGCTCTGGAGGGAGGCTCCCTGGAGTTGTCCCCCTTGGCGGTGTCCCCTTGTTACACGCCTCTCCTGCAGTGGTCTCTTCGCAGCGTCTTCTGTACTGTAGTGCTCTGCTGTGTGGTGTTCAGCCAGGAGGGCAGCTTCCCTCCGTTTCTGGACAGAGCCCCTCACGCTGCCCCATATCCGAGACCAGCACGTGGCTTCCTACGGGCACAGTGCATGCCTGCCCCATGGAGCATTTCCACCCTGCCCTGAGGGTCTTGCTGGGCAGTCAGCATTATGCGGGGCAGCTGGACTCTCCTAGGTGTGGGGCACAGGCCTTGGATTGTGTATGCACTTCCGGCAGCTGGCCTGCTACCCAGCCCCGCATCTTAGCAGCATGTGGCACCTCTGCCCTGCACTGCATCTCTGCAGTAGGCGTGTGCACCGGGCCCGGCGCGCCGCCCTTCCTGTTCCTGGGCCTGGCCCATTGGCGTTCCTTTGGTGCAGTTTATGAACGCAGGGCACCTTTGCTTCGTGGAGCACTCCTGTCCCACTGCTTCGGTACCCGCACCGCACTGTGCCTTCTGGCCCAGCCCATACCCTCCCACAACTGCCATCAGGCTGCCACCATGGTATCTTGGCTTTTGGCTGTTTGTGTCACCATAAAGGCTGGTGTCCTTTCCCAGGTGGGCAACCTCTGCACAGCGTCCTCACTGCAGTGCATATCTGCCCTCAGTGCACAGGGTCAGGGTCAGGGTCAGGGGGCAATACCTCCGCTGTAGCTTGGGACTGCTTTGTTGGGCTCTGGGGCTGGCCTGGCTTCTTGTGGGCAGCACTGCCGCTCCGTGCCCAGCATTGCTCTGTGCGCTGCAGGGATTCCTGCCGAGGGCCTCTGCCGGGCACTGTGCTGGTGGTAGGTTCGTGTGCATTCCATCCAGACCCAGAGCCCTTGAACCGCAGCTGCCGTTCCACATGGCGTCTTCACTGCCTTTCATTTTTGTGCCACTTTTGCCCCTCCCTGGAGTGTGTGCCTCCTCTGCTCCTCTGCTCTGTGTGGAGCTGCTGTTCAGGCCTGCTGCTACACCCAGCAGTTTGCTCTGCATCCTTCCCTTCCTGTCTCTGATCTGTTCTGCATGCCGGTGCCAGACACGTGCTTTCGGGGGGAACACCTGCTCTGTGCGGCCTGTGCTGGTATCTGGAGAGGGAGAGAGCCAGTGAGGCTCCGTCTGACCATCCCGCCTTCTCTGTACCCATCACATAGCCCTGAGCACCTGCTCAGTGCCTTGCAGGGGTGTGCGTAGCACCCCCAGGCTGCACCAAGGTTCCCGCCAGTTCCGCCCTGCCAGACATCTGTGCTGGGGGCTGTGCACTCTGTACCCTGCTCACGTGTGTCCTATAACCCCATTCTGCACGTATGTGGTATGACGCTGCTGCAAAGCACGCTCAGCACACCACTCTGTGGTCTCACATTCCCCTCTTCACGGCATCTCTGTGAGGTACGGAATTTCCCACCGAACGGGTTCATACAAGCCCCTTGCCCCCTACCGTGTACTGTGTCTTTATGTGACTGGGCATTTGTTCTGCCCGGGATCTGTGAACTCTCTGCCCACTGTACTTCCACACAGCAAAGCCCTCCACTCAGCTCTTCACCTCTGTTTGGCATCCAGCCCTGGCCTGCGCCTTCCTCTTACGCTGTCAATATGGCTGCCCTACTGCTAACTCTGGGGCGTGCGCTGCGTGTCAGTCAAGGAGATGGAGCGTGGGTCTGGGGCGGGTTCCCCTGCTGCAGCTGGCTTCCTTCCTTGATGGAGAGGGCCAGCTGTTGGCGTTGTTGGGCTCTGTGTTGGCTCCTCTGGGTGGTGCCGGGTCAGCTTTGTCTGCCTGTGGCCTGGCTCTGGTGCTCTCCCTGCTAGCAGTCATGCTGGACTTCAGGTGGTTAGGGCATCTGGCTGCCATCTCTGTCTGTAATTTGTTGTTCTTCAGTTTCAGGGCTCTGGTGGGCAACTTTGGTAGCAGCAAGGTGGGCTTCAGGTCCCTGGTCTAGAATCACGGTCCTCGGACTGGGTGCAGCTGGTCAAGGTTAGACTAGCTGGGATCCCAGGGTCAATACGTTTGGCCACGGTTAGCCATCTACATATACAGCGCTTGGAGATGGGAGGCCAAGGCCTGAGAGGCAGTTCTTGAGTCCGGGAAGGGAGGAGGTGGGGCTTAGGCAGGCCTGCTGTGCTCTGCAGTTGGGCTGGAGTGACCTGGGTTGGCTGGGTTGGGTGAGAGCGTCCAGGGCTCCCTGGAAGAGGGATGGTAAAGTGGGCAGTGCTGTTGCTGGGGTTCTGTCTGGGTTCCCCAGGCCAGGGTTAGGGCTGAGCCTGTGGCTGGGTGAGAGCCTAGCCTCTGAATTCGCCGTCTGTTGGGAGAAGTTCTATTTTTCCTGGGGACACCCCTGGGAATGGGATGTTCCATTGACAAACCCAAGGAAATGAAAGTCCCATTGCAAACAGGCTCCATGTACTCAGGGTGTTCAGAGGACGCGGGGGTCGCTGCGGGTGCTGCTGGTGCTGCAGGCCCACAGCGCCATTCCCTGTCTGGAGGGAGACCTTCCAGTCTGGTGCACAATGCTTGTGGCACTCACGTGCACACTCACATGCACACACGTGAACCACGTGCATAATCCCCCGAGCACACCGTGTATGCTCACCCCCCCTTAGACACGTGCTTGCTGCTGAACGTGCTGCTGTACCTCGGCTCATAGGCATAATCCATCCGCGCAGCCTCGCACCTCCTGCTGAGGAGACCCTTGCTTTTGGACACCCAGGCCCTGCCGGGCACACAGGCACACTTCTCCCCCAGAGGACCTCTCCTGGTCCTCCGGTCATTCTTGTGCACAAGCATATCCACAGGTGCAGTCAGAATGACCGGGTCCACCTTCTCATTGCATAGGTGAAGAAGCTGGGATTCAGAAGGTGCAAGTCATGTGCCCCAGGTCGCAAAGGGATTCGGGGGCATAGTAGGAATGGTATCTGGGTCTCCTGCCTCTGAGTTGATTACTCTGTTCACACACCTGTGTGGAAGTGTGAACGTGGAGGTATGGAGACCTCCCATGCTCCTCCAGGGGTTGCTCTGCCCCTGACATCCCTGGGTCCAGAACTGAGCCGGATGTGGATAAGCCATCCCCTTGCCTTCCCAAATTGTGGCTGACGGTTGCTCAGGCAACCGCCCGCCAGATTGGGGAGATTAGCTGAGGAATGTGGCTGGGCCAGTTTGCACTGAGCTGGGGGAGCCGGGGGGTCCTGAGTTGCTACAGCCGACCCTCTCAGGGATGCCTCTGCAGAGATGGGGTGCCCCAGGAGAGGCCTTGGTCTTCCCCTGTTCCTAGCCTAACTTATACTGTGTCCCCAAGGCTCAGACCAAGCTGGGGAAAGGGAGTGTGCGTGTGAACGTTCCAGTGTGCGACTGCGTGGGCATGTGTGTGTTTGTGCGCTGGGGCTGTGCATCCCTGTGAATGTGATTGGCGTGTGTGCTGATTGCATCCAGAGGCCCCTCTTCCTGCCACTTCCTGACATCTGACACTGGACTCCTGGATGGCTTGGTCCTAAGCTCCCTCCTCATCCTGTGGTGCTCTGGAGAAGCCACCTGCCCTACTTGTGGCATATAGGATGTATCACTCCAGGCCCTTCCCTGCTCAAACACCTACTATGGCTCCCTAAGTCAAAATGAGGTCAAACTGTCACCTTGGCATTTGAGGCCCTCCTTGGTCTGGCTCAGTACTCCTCCAGTCTCCTTTCCCATGACTTCAGCTAGCCTGGGCTCCTCTCTGTGGTGGACAGACTGTTTTCTCACTGCTTCCTTTGCTTCTGCTGGCCCTTGTCCCCAGTGTCTTCCCACCCCTCCCCAGGCTGGGCTCCGTGGCCACCTCCTGCAGGAAGCCTCCCCACCCCCCCACTCCCCTGCCATAGCCTTGACCCTTCTCTGCTTTGTCTCATTCCTCCCTCCCTCAGACTGGGAGAACCCCAAAAGCAGGTGGAGTCTCATCCTCTGCCTGTAATAGTGCCACCTGGTAACCATATTGTACTGTCGGGGCGATACTGAATTAACGCACGTGGCCATCAGCATATCAGGGCCTTATTTTGTTTGTGCCTGGTCTCCTTGAATAAAGAGCTGGTTTAAATCTGCTTTTCCACACACCGTAGCTGTGTGGTCTTGGGTAGCTTGTTGCTGGCGGCCATGGTGGTGATTGGTGCCCCCTCGTGGTGGTGTTGGTGGGCGTCCAAGTCAGGGGGACTCCTGGCCACCATTCTGGCTCTGAACCCAGAGTCGGCTTTGTTTCCCCAGACTAGCAGCCTCCTGCAGGAGTGGGTTCTCTGGCAAGAGCTCTGGCCAAGAAGTCTGCTGTGGGGCTCCTGAGCAGCCCAGGCTGGAGGTGATGGGGCTTCCCATCCCTGGTGGTCTGGGGCTCTTCTTGGGGAACCTGGCCTCAGAGATGCTGCTTGCTAAAGGCAGGAGCTGGAACTGTGCCTGGCCCAGAGACCTAGGGCTGCAGACGGCCAACGTTCAGGGAGAAAGGGTCATTTCTGGCTAAGGGGTCACTTTGCATGGGGTCAGTCAGCCTGAGAGGTCACCCTGACTGTGGTCAGTTGCACGGGTCACTAGGGAGAGGTCAGGGGTCTCTCTGAAGTCAACTTGTCTGGAGTTAGTCTGGTGGTCATTTTGGCTGAAGTCACATAGACTGGGGGTCCTCTGGATGGGCTTGGGGTGCCTGATCAAACATTTGTGGAGAGCCACTCTGACTAGGGTTGGTGTATCTGGGGGTCACCAACTTGGGGCAGATGGTCTGGGGATCACATGACTGGAATATGACCCTGGCTGGGTCAGACAGTCTGGGGTTGCTCTGAGTGGAGACCCAGTCTGTGCCTCAGTCTGAGAAGGTCCTTCAGTCTGGGAGTCCTGGCAGGTCATGTTGTCTGACTCAGCGTGGACAAGAGGAAGCCAAGGAACAGCCCCTCCCAGGCCTGCCTCAGGGTCCTGGTGAGATGTCCAGTGGCAGCTGCCTGGTCACTCCTGAAGGAACAGGAAGGGCTTGAGCCGTGGCCAGGGCTCTCCATCCTGGTTTTGCTTTCTGGCAATCCCTCTGCCTCCCGATTGACAGGACTCCCATGGGAGGCCCAGGTCAGGCAGAAGCCAGCGGTTCCCGATGCAGGGAGCCCTCCCGACCGTCCCCTGGCTGTTCTGCACCGTGGGTCTTTTTAGAGGGAGAGCCGAGGCCCTCCCAGCGTCGATGGGGTTAAAGCCTCCCGCAGATCATGGGGCCTGGTGCTGACCAGGGCTTTTCAGACAAAGGGGCAAAGAGCCCAGCCAGGGTCCAGCCAGGATCCAGCCCTGGCACTTACTTCATCCCATCGGCTTGGTGCCAGCCTCACGCCCACATCGCGTCATTTCACACTCAGATGAGGTACAGTAGGAAACTGAGACCCCAACAGTGGTGAGCCCCCTTGTTCCTGGCCCTTCCGGTGTGTTTTCACCTGTCGCTTCACATGACCTGCTCAACCACATGGAGCAGCCACAGCTACAGACGAAGCACGGAGTCTCCCAAAAGTGAAGTCCCTTGCTGTCTGCCCAGCACGTGCCACTCACTCCCCAGTGACTGGCTGCCACCCCCAGCCCCGTCTGGTTGAACTGGGGAGCAGCTCAGGTTTGCCCCGGCTCATATTTCTGGTGGGAAGCATCTTTTCTGGCACCTGGCGGACATGGATTCAAATCCTGCCTCTGTCCCTCATGTAGATACAAGTGCCACATAGTCAGAGCTGCTATTTATTCCCTGAGCGCTTCGGTGTACTAAGCGGATCCCCATGAGGAATTCTCAGCGACTCCCCCTGTGGATGGGGAAACTGAGGCTCAGAAAGAGAAGCAACTTGCCCAGGGTCACCACAGTTGGCCAATGGCAGAGTCAAGAGTCAATCCCAAGTATGTCTGATGCCACAGCCCACCACTGATCTACCCTGTTGTGCTGTGGACAAATGATTTCACCCCTGGGAGCCGCAGTCTTCTCATCTGTCAGATGGGGAAGTCCCAGTGGCTGGCAGGCATCCAGGGCCCAGCAAGTGGAGACTTAAGTCAGTTGACCTTGGGCGATGACTAAATAAATTCCCTTGAGGTCTCTTAGTAGGAATAATCGTGGTACTGACTAAGTTGAGGCCTGAGTGACACTCTGCTTGGTGCTTAGTATCATGCAGGGTTTGTCAAAAAAGGGTGAAATGATTGGTGGCGACAGTTGTCATTGTTAAAGAGATACTGTTGGGTTGCTCAGGACTTCACGGTCCTGCCTAGCCCGTGGCCCGCTGTGCCTGGCACAGTGAAGATGGAGGGATGCTGAGGAGGAGTCAGGGGATCTTGGATCAAACCCCATCTCTGCCACCAGCTAGCTGTGTGACCCTGAGAAATTCTCTCAGTTTTTTGGGGCCTCAGTTTCTTCATCAGTAAAATGGGGATACTTCTAATCCTGGTCTGATCACGTGGGTTCTTGTGAGGTTCCAATGACATGACAATAATGATAATTGGTCCTTGTTAAGGAGGGTCTTTGGTGGGTGGTTGAGCAGTGGGGAGGTCCAGGGAGGTCCTTGGGGGAAGGTCAGTGGGTGGGGTCTTGCTGTTGGGAAGGGACTGTGAGGGGAGGGCCTGGGGTTGGGGAAGGAGCAGTGAAGAGGGAGGGGACAGTGGGGGAACCTGGCGAGTGACCCAGGAGCCCTCCTGGCCAGCAGCCCTGCCCTAGCCTGGGCTAAGGAGCTCTGTCCTCACAGCTGGCTGCACCTTTGAGGAAGCGAGTGACCCAGCAGTGCCCTGCGAGTACAGCCAGGCCCAGTATGACGACTTCCAGTGGGAGCAAGTGCGGATCCACCCTGGCACGCGGGCCCCTGCGGACTTGCCCCACGGTGAGCCTACCCTCCTTCACCCTTCCCCTTTGGTCTCCTTCCAGGGACAGTTCTGCCCACCTGCTGTGTGACCTTGGGCATATTACTAACCTCTCTGGCCTCATCTGTTTCAGCAGATGAGGGACATGTGTGATACTGAGTGTGGAGCTCTCTGGACACTGCCTGCTTGTGCTTGTCAGGTGGTTTCATTTGTGAGTGGGTGCAGGTCTAGGTAATCAAAGCCCTTATTGCTGTAAGTTAAAACCCACTTCTTGTTACTCCCCTTGCGACTTAGCTCGGGGTCCACCCTGCTCCCACCAGGTCTTTGTCACTTCTCCCCGAGGGCCTCCGAGTCCTGGTCTCTGAGGACGTGAAGATGCTGACAGAGCAGTGACATTGTGGTGGATATCCCCCTGCCTCTTCTTCCTGGAAGTCCCAGACCTTCCAGACTCCTGCTTTGCTCTGGCTACTTCAGGATGCGGCACTCTGGGTCTCCTGAGCACTGGACAGGGAGTCAGAGACTATTTACATGGATTCTGATACTGGCCACCTGCTCAGATGGTGGACCCTGAATACTCATTCTAGAGTCATGAAGACGTGGGGTCAGATCCTAGCTCCAGCGGGGTGCCCTGGCACACGCCTGGAATCCCAGGGGCTCGGGAGCCTGAGGCAGGAGGATCACGAGTTCAAAGCCAGCCTCAGCAAAAGTGAGGTGCTAAGTAACTCAGTGAGACCCTGTCTCTAGAATACAAAATAGGGCTGAGGTGTGGCTCAGTGGTTCAGCATCCCTGGATTCTCTCCCCAGTACCAAAAAAAAAAAAAAAAAATCCTAGCTCCATCATTTTACTAGCTCTGTGACTCTGGGCAAGTCACTTAACTTCTCTGAGTCCCCATTGTCCTAACTGTAAAGTGGGGAGAGCAGCAACCCATTTCAAGGGCTATGAGGTAATGCCTACGAAGTGCAGAGTGCAGAGGTAGTGTGTGGGAGCTCGGTTGTTTCGGTGCTATTTTTGAGGGTATTTGGGAGGGCTGGTCACTGTAATTGTCCTCACTGGGAGCAGAATCAACTGAGAATTAAGAGAAAGACAAGAGAGATGGACATTAATCACCTTTATTTATTACTGAAAAGGCCTGGGTCATGGGCCACAGATAATGTGAGCAAATGGACTTTCTGAGTGCACCCCAGAATTGGACAGCCTTTGCCCTATCCCAGTAGTGGCACAGGGTCCTTCCTGCTTAGTCCACTGCATGGCTGAGATGGCATCTGCTGTCCAGGGTTGGGAGGAGGGCAGTAGAAGTTCTCATGGTGGGACCAGGATTTGAAACCAGTCAGAGGGAGGCCCCTAATGGCCTGGCAGCCACATCTTTGTCCCTTGCTGCTCACCCTGCCTCCCACTTTTGTGCATTTGCTCTGCTGTCCCCAGCGTGGGGCATGCGTCTGCCTCTGCAGGGCTCTTAGCTCCTCAACCTCTGAGTCAGAGGATTTCGCGGTCTCATTGGTCTGAGAACCATCTGGGAAGGTACCTGCCATGGCGAGGACCCTGTGCCGGCCTCTCCAGATCCCCAGGCCCACCCCAGCCTGATGCGTGGTTGGCATTCAGGTGCATGGGGGCTGATTTGAATCCAGCTCTTCCCGTCCTGTGGCCTCTGCCCCCTCCCCTCCCTCTGTCCCGCTCTCCCTCCCTCAAGTGGAGACACACCTTGAGAAAGGGGAGATGGAGGCTTAGTACTTGGTGCGGCCTTTTGCCAGCTCTGGAGATGGTGGTGAGCAAGGTGTTCAGGCGCTACCCTCCTGGGTTCACGGTGCAGGGAAGGCTGGGGTGGAGGAGAAGGAAGGAGAGAGATCCATACTCCCAGGAGAAGCAGAAGGAAGAGTGACAGGAACAAAGGGAATAAATGAAAGAGCGGGGGAGGGATGCAGAGGAAGCAGGAGAGGCAAGAGCAGCATCCGATTAGAAGGCAGGGCTGCTCAGAAGGCAGAGAGAGAGGGCGCAGTGGGGCCAGGATGTGGCCGTCCCCAGGCAGGGATGGGGACCAGGAGTTTTGTTTAATATCCTGCCAGGACTGATCTGGGAGCTGCCTCCACAGGGCTCCTGGCTTGCAGAGATGAATGAGAGCTCCTCCAGCAGAGTCCCTGGGGAACCTCCTGGAGCGGGAATCTGTGCTTGTGTTGGCCTGTGGCCAAGCCTGGGAGGCGGCGGCTCTGGGCTGCTGTCTGCCTCCCCTTGGCATCTTCTGGGCCCTCTCCCCTCAGAAGGAACGCCATATCTCCAGTTGGGCCCCCAGGACTACCCCTCTAGCACACAGTCTAGATCTTCAGGGAAGGGGCAGGGCTACCTTTTTCCAGGTTGGAAATCAAGAGAGTATGTGTCCCAAAATCTAGATTCGGGTGGGGGTTGGAAGCATGGTTAATCTTTTCATTCAATCTCTGTCCCACATATTAATTCAGCTCGGGTTCAGAGCCTGTGCAGGGACATAGCAGGGCTCACAGGCTGGTGGGAAGAGACACATTTTATGAATGATCCAGGGCCAGGAGGGGAACGTGCTGTGGAATGTGGAGGCAGGGCTTTGGAAGCTGTGGCCTCAGAAGATCTGCCATGTGCCAGGCTCTTGACTTGCTGGATGGATGATCCAGTCCCTGCCTCCAAGGATGGCACGGAGCATGGGCAAGCTGTGTCTCGGGCAGGGCATGGATTTGGACTGTGACCGGCAGATGGTGAGGAGCTGCTGTACTAGGTTTTGACAAGGCCATATTTGTGTGCTTTCTGCTGCTCCAACCCTCTCCTTTGGAAACATGCTGCAAACAGAAGGGACCTACCCTGTTAGTCAGAGCTGGGACCAGAACGCAGCACCCTGGACTCCCAGTGTGTCCCAATGCCTGGAGTCCTTGGTTTCTGCCTCTTTGCAGTACCACCTGATCCTGGCCCTCCCCTAAGGGTTCCTTGGTTCCTACTTTTTCCTTCTCTCTCTCCAGGCGCCTACTTGATGGTCAATGCTTCCCAGCATGCCCCCGGCCAGCGGGCCCATGTCATCTTCCAGAGCCTAAGTGAAAATGACACCCACTGCGTGCAGTTCAGCTACTTCCTGTACAGCCGGGATGGGCACAGTCCTGGCACCCTGGGCGTCTATGTGCGTGTTAACGGGGGCCCCCTGGGCAGCGCTGTCTGGAATATGACTGGATCCCATGGCCGCCAGTGGCACCAGGCTGAGCTGGCTGTCAGCACCTTCTGGCCCAATGAATATCAGGTGGGCTGGGTTGAGACTGGTCAGCCTGTGCCTGGGGCTGAGGGCAGAGGGATGCCGCCTTGATATCAGAACAGGGGGAATTAGTCTGTTCAGCATCAGGGGTCAGTCTGTGGTCAGGGTGGGGTTGGTTTGGGGTGAGTCTAGTTTCAGCATCAGAAGTCATTGTTAATCGGAGTAGCCTGTGGCAGGGGTCAAGGGTGAGTTGGAACAGTGCCAGCCTAGAAACCCTGTTTAGCTGGGGAGACTTTCCCTGCTTTAAGGTAATTAAAGGATTAAGAGAGAACCTCTGGCCTTGACCTTGTTCTCTCTGTGGCGACACCACACTCCTGAACCAGCTGGCATGGTAGGGAGGGTCAGAGTGAGCTGGGCTAACCTCTGCTGGTTGAGGAGGGTGGGGCTGGGGCCCAGCTGAAGGGGTTCCGAAGGCAGGGATGGAGGGATGTCCGTATGACAAGGGCCCTCCTCCTCCTCCAGGTGCTGTTTGAGGCCCTCATCTCCCCAGACCGCAGGGGCTACATGGGCCTAGATGACATCCTGCTTCTCAGCTATCCCTGTGGTGAGTCCCAGGACACTGGGGGGGGGGGGGGGGTGCAGGGGTGAGGGGTGTGATAGCGTGGCTCTGGGCCATGGGCATAGGCCCAGCTTACCTTGGCTCTGTTCCCACAGCAAAAGCCCCGCACTTCTCCCGCCTGGGCGATGTGGAGATCAATGCTGGCCAGAATGCATCTTTCCAGTGCATGGCGGCAGGTCGGGCTGCCGAGGCGGAGCGCTTCCTTCTCCAGGTAAGGGAGGTCTCAGACCTTGGCCAAGTGTGTGGTGGGGTGCGAGTAGCTTATTCTAGTCCCAGGTTTCTATTCTGGGCCCCACCCCCCAGAACTTCACGCTCCAGCACCCATGCCCATTGTCTCCCCCCGACAGGGTCCCCTTTGTCCTCTTGGGTGCCCCGTCACTCCAGGGAAGAGTGAGCCTACTGTGTAGCAGGGATGGGGTAGATGACCCCCTACCCTCACCGAGGTCTGAGCGAGGTCCAGATCCTTCTCTCCCCGGCTCCTTTGACCCCGCCACTACTTTTCCCCTGCAGCGGCAGAGTGGGGCGCTGGTGCCCGCGGCCGGTGTGCGGCACATCAGCCACCGGCGCTTTCTGGCCACTTTCCCGCTGGCCACGGTCAGCCGCGCAGAGCAGGACCTGTACCGCTGCGTGTCCCAGGCCCCACGTGGTGCGGGTGTCTCTAACTTTGCGGAGCTCATCGTCAAGGGTCAGTGAGGGCTACCCAGGAGGCCTGGGGGTCGACTGGAGGAGGGGCGTGGCTCTGGTGGGTGGAGTCGGACAGGGTGTGGCCTCAGAAGGGGTAGGGCCAGCGCCTGGGCGGGATATGAGCTGAGCCTGTAGGCTTGCTGAAGGGACAGAGGGGTCAGGGTCTGGGTGTCTGAGGTCTGATCAGGCCGGCAGGGCCCGTCCTGGGGCATGGCCTGGTCGAGAGGCTGGGTCTGAGCGGCAGGCAGGGCAGCAGGGTCCCGGTCCAGGAGAGGGCTGGTGAGGAGGTGTCTGGCAGTGCCTCCTGTTGACCAGCGCTGGAGCGCCATCAGCCATAGGAGTCAGGACTTGGGGATTCAGAGGGGAGTGAGGGGATGCATGTGGGCTGAGGGGTGAGGGTGGGGTCAGCCTTTGGAACCAGGGCCCCTTAGGGCTTGGAGATTTACTGGGGGTCAGAGAAATGGTCTGGACCAAGACTTGGTAGCAGCATGAGGGGTCTGAGAGGGCAGGTGGCGCCTTGGGGATGTGGGTGTGGTGGAATGCAAACTTGGGAACCTGGGTCTGACAACAGCATTGGTTGGCTCCCCACCCCTTTGCAGAGCCCCCCACTCCTATCGCGCCCCCGCAGCTGCTGCGTGCGGGCCCCACCTATCTTATCATCCAGCTCAACACCAACTCCATCATTGGCGATGGGCCGATTGTGCGCAAGGAGATTGAGTACCGCATGGCGCGTGGCCCTTGGGCCGAGGTGCATGCAGTCAGCCTGCAGACTTACAAGCTATGGCACCTGGACCCCGACACGGAGTACGAGATCAGTGTGCTGCTCACGCGCCCGGGAGACGGTGGCACCGGTCGCCCTGGGCCCCCGCTGCTCAGCCGGACCAAGTGTGCAGGTGGGTGCAGCTGCCATCTCCTACCCCAGTCCCTCTTCTGGACATGGGGCAGGGCAGTGCCAGGGCAGAAGGGCACATTCCCAGAGGTAGTATGGCCTGGACCTGTGTTCTAAAACTTAGTAAGATGTCATGATTTTTTTTTAACTTTTTTTGTTTTTGTTTTTTTGTTTTGATACCAGGGATTAATCCCAGGGGCACTTAACCGCTGAGCCACATCCCCAGCCCTTTTTTATATTTTAGTGGACACAGGGTCTCACCGAGTTGCTCAGGGCCTTGTGTTGCTGAGGCTGGATTTGAACTCATGATCCTCCTACCTCAGCCTCAAGAATCGCTGGAATTATAGGCATTGCAGCCACTGTACCCAGTTTCTTAACTCTTATTTTGGTTAAGATGATAGCTTTTACTTTACTCGGTGTCAACCTCTTAAACATGTGTATATACACACACATGCCTGATTTAAAACTTACCACAACACCATGTTGTCATATCCATTTTACAGATGAGGTGACTGAGGTACAGAGATGTAAAGTGACTCAAGAACACAGCTAGTAAGAGGCGAGATGGGATTGGAACTCTTGACTGGCTGGCTTCAGAATCCATTTTCTTAGTTTTACTTTATATCATCTAGAAAAAATAATGACTAATAAAGGTGTGTGATGAATTCTAGCTGGATTCTCTTGGCTGGGCATGAGCCTGAAGTCTTCTCTTCCTTGTTAAAAAGAGTGAAGTAGTAACTTTGGATCCATGGTATGTCTGTGCCAGAGGAGACTCTTTAATTAGAAGAGAAATTGAGAGCAGTGTTTTTATGATTTCAGTATGTTGTATTTATGGAATTTTCATTGAGATAAGTGTAGAGTCACATGTGATTATAAAAATAAATACAGGGAGAATCCCTGTACACTGTTACCCTGTTTCCTGTAATGGTAACATTTTGCAAACCCATAGTATAATATTATAATCAAGGTATTGATATTGATACAATGCACAGATCCTCTTCAGACTTGCCAAGTTTCTCTTGTATTTGTATAAATGTGTGTGGATTTAGTTCTGTACAGTTTTTCACATGGAGGTTTGGCTATTCATCACTGAAGTCAAAGTGCTGAACAATTCAGTCACCTGGAGGACCTTTTGTGTTGATCTTTTATAACCACATTCACCTCTTTCCCTTCACCCTCCAGCCCTTGGTAATAACTCATCACGTTTTATTTGCCATTCACCTGTTGATGAACGCTTGGATTATTTATACATTTTGGTTATTATGAACAGTATTTATATGAATATTCATGTACACATTTTTATGTAGACATATATTTTCATTTTTTTGGATATATAGCATATGTGTCATGTGGTCACTCTGTGTTTAACCTTTGAGGAGATGCTGGACTGTTTTTCAAAGCAGCTGTGCCATTTTATATCCCCGCCCCAGCAGTGGATGGGGTTCTGGCTTCTCTACATCCTTGTTAACACCTTATCTGTCTTCAGATTATATCATCCTACTAGGGATGAAATGGTATCTTGTTGTGATTTTGATATGCATTTCCCTGATGACAAATGATACAGACTATTTTTTTATATATTTATTGATCATTTATATATCTTCTTTGTAGAAATGTCTATTCAGATTCTTTACCCATTTTAAGGTGAGTTGTCTTTTTATTATTGTGTTATAAGAGTTCTTTATATTCTGGATACTAGGTTCTCATTGGATATATTTTCACGTGCTTTCTCCCATATGTGACTTTTCTTTTCCTTTCTTGATGATATCCTTTGAAGCACAAAGGGTTTCCATTTTGATGAAGCCCAACTCATCTAATTTTTCTTTGTTGTTTGTGCTTTTGATAACATACCTAAGAAACCATTGCCTAATTGAAATCATGAGGATTCACTTCTACCTTTCTTTCCGAGATTTTTATAGTTTTAACTCTTTACATGTAGGTTCTTGATCCATTTTGAGTTAATTTTTATATATGGCGTGAGGTAGGGATCCACCTTCCTTTTTTGGTTTGTGGATATCCAGTTATCTCATTACTGTTTATTGAGAAGACGGTTCTTTCTCTACTGAACTATCTTGGTACTGTCATTGCCCCCCCCCCTTTTAACTCAGTATAATTCCCTGGAGATTCATCCAGCTTGTGCATATCAATATTTCATTCTTTTTTGTTGCTGAGTAGTGTTACATGTCATGAACATACCAGTTTGTTTAACCATTCACCTGTTGAAGGACATCTGGACTGGTTCCAGTTTTGGGCTGTTTGCAAATAAAGGCCGTGAATATCCATGTACAGGTTTTTGCACGAACAGTTTTCATTTTTCTGGGATAAATGACCAAGAGTACAATTGATGAGTCATGTGGTTATTACAGGTTTAGTTTTATCAGACACTGCCAGAGGGGCTGTATTGTATTATATTCTCACCAAAATGTGTGAGTGATCTGGTTATCTGTGTCCTTGTCAGCATTGGGTGTTGTCATTCTTTTTTATTTTAGATATTCCGAGAGGTGTGTAGTGAGTTTCCATTGTGGTCTTCATTTGTATTTCTTTAATGCCTAGTGATGCTGATCATCTATTCACATGGGATTTGCCATCTGTGTGTCTTCTTCAGTGAATTGTCAATTCAAGCCTTTGCTGATTTTCTAATAGGATTCTGCTTCTCCTTCCCATCTTCCTCCTCCTCCTCTCTTCCCCCCTCCTTCCCTTCTCCTTCCTTTTTCTTCTTCCTGTTGAGTTTTTTAAAAAAATATTTTGTATTTTTTTTTTTTTTTTTTAGTTGTAGGTGGACACAGTACGTTTATTTTATTTTTATGTGGTGCTGAGGATCAAACCCAGGGCCTCACACATGCTAGGCAAGCCCTCTACCACAGAGCCACAACCCCAGCCCATCCTGTTGAGTTTTGAGAGTTCTTTATGTATTCTAGATACCAGTCCCTTTAATGGATGTACAGTTTGCATATATTTTCTCTCGGTGTGTATCTTAGTCTTTTCATCTTTTCTATAGAAAAGATCTTTCATAGACAGAACATTTTTAATTTTGAGAACTCCCCCTTTTTTTCCTTTTTCTTTTTCCCAGTACCAAGGATTAAACCTAGGGACACTTAACCACTGAGCCACATTCCCAGCCGTTTTTATTTTTTATTTTGAGACAGGGTCTCACTAAGTTGCTTAGGGACTTGCTGAGTTGACGAGGCTGACCTCGAACTTGTGATCCTTCTGCCTCAGCTCCTGAGCCACTGAGATTACTGGCGTGTCCCACCCTGCCTGGCTATAACTGAGATGAGGCCCTTTTTTAAAAAAATCAAATTTCCCTTATATGAATTGTGCTTTTGGCATCAAGTCTAAGAGCTCTTTGCCTAGTTTTAATTCACAAAGATTTTCTCCAGTTTTTTTTCTAAAAGTTATGTTTTACATTTAAATCCATGATCTGTTTTGGATAGTGTGAGGTTAAGGTCAAGATTTACTTATTTTGTGCAATTGATGTTTTAAGTGTTTTTATGAAGCCTTTCTGTGAGCCATCTAAATTCCAATTTAGTGCTAGACTTAGGGAGACCCTTGAGTGGGGATGGATCAGTGTCCCAGTGGGAATATCTTCTAGCTGAGGGGCTAGACCAGGTTTTTTAAACCTCAGAGCATCAGAAACAATGGCACTGATGCTCTGAGAACAGAAACAATAATCTTTACCATGTAGGGCTAAAGATTCATGTAACAAATGTTTATTGAGCACCTACTGTGCACTAGGTACTGTTGCTAGGAGTATTTGACTGTGAGACAGGCAAAGGCCACCAGGATATGAGTTCTTCATGAAACTGCTAGGATCTTACATTCAGGCAGGAAGAGACAGATGATAAATAAGTAAACAAGTGGAATATATAGTTTGTCAGATGGTGATAAGTGCTGTGAAGAAGAATAAATCAAGGAGGGGAATGGGGTGTGTGGGTTGGAGAGTTTTATTTTAAAAAGGCTCAACGGACTGTCTTTCTGAGAAGGTGACATTTGAGCAGAGATATGAAGGAGGTGAGGGACTGGGGGCGCGGATTATTGGGGGAAGGAACATTCTGGGCTGATCAACCAGTGAGTTCAAAGGCCCGGAGGCTGGAGCATCAAGGAGACCCATGTGAATGGATTCGTGACCAAGGGGAAGTGGCAGGAGAGGACCTCAGGGTGGAGCTGGGGATGGGGGACTCAGGCGAGTAAGGTAGGTAGCCGTAGCAGGGCTTGGAGAGCAGGAAGGAACACCTCTACTTGTATTTAGAAGGGCCATGTGGCCCTTTTGTGGCCAGTGGACTGTCAGAGGTCAAGGGTACCAGAGGGGAGATCGGGGGAGAGGTTACTGCGACCACCCAGCGGGGAGATGGTAGGGTGGTGTTGGCAGGGGTGAAAAGTGGCCAGGTCCTGGTTTGCTTTGAAGGTAGACCTAACAACATTTGCTGATGGATCGGATGTGGGATGAGGGAGAGGGAAATGGAGAGAAGTCCAGGATATTTCCAAGGTGTTTTGCTTGAACAGCAGGAGGGATGGAGTTGTCATTTACAGCAAAGAAGCGGACTGCGGCAGGAGAGGGTTTGATGGGGTGTCGTAGATCAGGAGCTCCGTGTTGGAAATGTTGACTTTGAGAAGCTATTAGATGTTCCAGTGGAGATATCCATCAGGCAGGTAGATACACGAGTGTGGAGTGCAGGGGAGAGTTCAGGCTGCAGCTATAAATCTGAGGGTTGTCAGTGTAGAGATGGTGCAGACGGGATTTAAAGCCGCGAGGCTAGATGAGCTCTTTCACACTGGTGGTTCTCAACAGGGGTGACTGTCACCTAGGAGACACTTGGCAGTGTTTGGGGACACGTTGGTTGTCTTGACTGGGTGGTAACAGTAGGTACTACTGGCATTTAAAGGATAAGAGGGCAGAGAACTGCTGAACATTCCATGAGGCCCAGAGAGCCCTTGACACCAAGGAACTATCTAGACCAAAATGTCAATAGTGCCCAAGTTGAAAACCCCTGGTTTAGTCCTTAGATTTTTTTTTTTTTTTTTTTTTTTAGGGAATTAGTGTACATGGAAGAGAAAATAGCTGTGAAACCCAAGCCTTGAGGTCCTTTAGTGTTTTGGGTTAAATGTGGGCATTTGCAAGTACATGCATTAAGTGCATGTGAAATACAGTGTCCAAAGACACCGCAAGCACTCAGCACATGACAGTTGTTGCCATTATGATATTCTTAACTTTACAAAAGTAGTTCTGGTCTGTCTGCCACTTGGAATCAAAGAAATTGAGCTTGAGGGCTCTCCCTCAAGCACTTGAAGGCACTCGACCAAGATCCTATGGTGGATCAAGAACCTGGGGTTCATGGCGATGACCTTTGGTCATTCCCATTTTACAGATGAATACACCGAGATTTAGAGATTTAGTGCCTTGCTTCAATCTGTACAGTGGGTCCGCAGCCGAGCCAGAGCCAGACTTTGAATCTCTTCATTTCCAATCTGGTGTTTTTTTAAACAGAGACAGTAGCAGCAACAGCTGTGGTCACTGCCACATGGGCTGGGTGCCCACTTGGTGGCAGGCACTTCTGCACACTTCACTTAGGCGACTGGCTGGGAGCTGGGACAGGGACGGGCCAAGCAGATGTGACGCGGGCACCACGCCCCGCCCCTCTTAATCACACACTCCTCTTTGTTGACACCACCATGCCTTGGGCAGCTGTGTTGTCATCTCCTCTGTCCCCACAACTCCCCTCCCACGACATTATTTGCTGTAAAAACAATAATACAGCCTCAATAAAAAGCTTTTTTTTTTTAATTCCACTCCGAATCTCACCATCTTAGCCCAACAGCTGTTTTAATTTTTCTGTCTTGTTCAAATCTCTGCCCGTAGATCTGCAGTGCACATTTTTACATGCTTGTCATTGGGATGTGGAAAGCGTTCGGTATTCTGCTTCATTTACTTGTGCAGTCCCATGAGCTGTGCTGTTTGTAATTATGTTTATTGCCTGTGGAAGACTGTCGAGTGGCCCTGGACTGCTGGGCTGTTGGTTTCCAGATCACGGTTATTATACATAATACTACATTGAAAAACTCAGTGCTTATAGTTCTGTTTTTTTTTTTTTTTTTCTTTTTTTAGTTTCTCCTCTTGACTCATGTTCTTTAGAATAAATAATCAGAAGTCGTTAAAGAAAGGGGTTTGACATAACATTGTTTTGAAAGATGATTTTACTGCTGCTGGTATCTCATGTCGGTGCGGGTGTTTATTTATGAATTACTATAGGCCAGACAATGTGGCTTGTGTCCTCTCATGTAACTTTCATATTTGCCCTTCAAAGTCAGGGTTATTATCTCCAGTTTTTTTTTTTTTTTGGTCCAGGAACTTGATATCAGTGTTCAAAGTGGTTAATAACTTGCCTGAAGTCACAGAGCTAATGAGGGGTAGAGATACATGTGAACTTTGATGGACTATGACCCCAGTTTCTTTTTCACGAGATAAAGTTGAAAGCTTCCGAGTTTTTGCCTCCTCCTACACATTACTAAAATCAACACATTTGGGGCTAATTTAACAGATGTTTAACATTACCCATGTCATTTTAATATGCATTCTGACCTCTGATCTTCCAGTGGCCTGCAGCCCTATGGAATTCAGAGGAATGGGGCTTCGAGGTCCCCAGCTCTGTTTTGTCAGTGCGTTGGCAGCTGAAGAGAGTGTCTGGGTGCCAGATGGTTTTTAGAAACAGACTCATGATCCACACCCTTCAATCAACATTTTAGTCTGTAGTTGACTCATGATTCCAGCCCCCTGGATCTGCCTGGGTGTGATCAGGGTGGAGAGGGAGAGGAGAGAGCAGTAGGCCCTTTTGGAGAGGCCTCCGTCCAGCGCGGTAGGTGCAGGGTGACATAGCCGTTGGAGAATGCCGTGGCCGAGCGTGGTGGCGGCGGGCATTTCCTTCTCTGGGTCAGAGGTTGCCATCTTGGGCCCTGCACGGTGGTTTTCAGAAGCTTGAGTAGGTTGCCAGTATTTAGGAATCTGGAGATTTCACATAAAAATCTTGGAATTTCTAGTTTCTCTTGAAAACTGGGAGGCCCTGGCCAGCCTGAGCCTGCAGTCCTGCGTGGTGGCAGTCAGACAGATGAGGAGGAGCTGCCTCTCTTGGGTGGGACACCTGGAGTCCTGCTTGCTGTGGTCTCCACCAAGCCTGGGTCTCCAGCTTACCTTGAACTTTCCATGCCTTTTTGTAAATGCCTTTCTGCAGGAGGGTGAGGAGGCTGTGTGCTCCCACCAGGCCTGAATGGATCGGGGAGAGGGGATGCAGCTGGCATTCCAGTGACTGGGGGTAGTGTGGGCAGAGCGGCAGGGAACCGAGGCCCACTCTCACTAGTGCACATAAAGCAAGTGTAGTAACTTGGCCTCCGTGGACTCCCTGGGCAGAGCACCTGGGCCAGCCTGGATCATTGCCAGAGTCACAGTAAAGCAGGGCTTAGGAGCAAGATGATAAGTGTACACCAAATCTGCCTCCTCTATTACCACATTAAAACAGAACTTCCTAAAACCCCAAATTGGGAAATCTCCTGGGACAGCAATGAGAGAGAAAAACTACATGTGGAAAGTGGGTGAGCAGCCAGCAGCCCTCAGATTGAGGTGAGCCGTGGGGACAAGCTGTTTCATGTCCAGTGGGATGGGACTTAGCTGAGCCTTGCGGTGGGGAGAAGGGTACTAGGTAAGCGGTCGACCTTGTTCCTAGCAGGTGCTGAAATCTCTCCTCAATGGCCCGATATGTGATTTGCCTGGAGCCCAGGGAAGAAAGGAAAGCTCCTTGGTATAAAGGGAAACTTGTGTTGTGCTGGTTACAGTGTAAAACTGTCACCTGTGTGCTCCCCTGTTGGGAGCAGCCAGGGCTGATGGTTCCCCTTGGATCTTCTTTAGGAGGGGGCATTCTGAGCAAACTCATCATAGAAAAAACAATCCTAGGGTCTTAGTTAATCTTCTTAAGGGGCTAAGTAGCAGGACTTTCCCATCTATTCGTGAAAGAATCCTGGAATTCCCTAACTGGGGACACACTGCAGGTGCTCACAGGACTTGCCGGTCAGGAAGCTGCATGTCATAGAATCAGGGTGCAAGAGAGACAGGGTCATTAGAAGGCCATGGTGGCTTCTTTTCTCCTTTCACAGATGTGGGAATGGAGGCCGGAGGTTTGCTTAAGATCACGTAGCTGGGCAATGCAGATGCAGGCCTGGGCAGAGTCTCAGCTTTTCCTGCTGCACTTTGGAAGCCTGGGTTTCCTCCTTTGTAAAATGGAGATAACTTTCAGGCTGCAGGGGTCACCTGGAAACTGTGACCTCCTCTTTCTGTCTCTGTCCTGAGGCATGGGTGTGACTGGTTTATTGACAGTGAATTCCTCCCGGGGCATCAGGGCATCTGCAGGTGAGAGCATGATTCTGGAGCCAGCCGGTCCAGGATGAGACCCCCTGCCCCCCCCCCCCGCCCGCTTCATCACGTACCGCCCGTATGAACGGGCAAATCATTAATATCTGTACCTCCCACATCTGTGTGACAGGACTAAAAACTCACTGGGCTACAGCAAAAATTAGAGATAAAGCATTTTAAAGCTTCTAGAGAATTGTGTGCCACATTCAAAGCCCCCAGATGTTTACCGCCATTATTATTATATAACCAATTGTGTTTCTCTTTTTGTCTTGTCAGTCAGTGAGCTCACCGTTGAACTTGAACCTTCCCTTTTGAGTCCACGTAGGACGTAGGGGCATGCATTTCTGTTTCTGAATCACTTTCCGGCTTATTTAACTCTTTGGTGCTCATTTCACCATCCTTCCAGTTTCTTCATACTGCTGTATCATTCACATTACTATTAACTGTTTCACAATAAATTTGGAGTTAATAAGCTAAAACATTGCACTACACGTTGATTTAGACCGAGGAGGAGCCACAGTGTGTAGTTCAGGATGATTCAGAATTTGGAGGTGAACTGTGATATTTAAAAAAATTATAGCTAATATTTTTGAAGGAGTATTGTGCTAGCCATCGTCATGCATGCTTTACCTTAAATGTAACAATAATCCCGTGTGGCAAGGTCTATTATTTTCTTATTTTGCAGTTCAGGAAACTTAAGGCTCCGAGAGGTCAAGTGCAGGCAGTGGTGGCCAGCTGACACAGGAGAGTCAGCATTCCTGTTCAATTCTAGGGGGGGGGTCCCTTGAGCTCTTGGGACAAAGGAGGGATGGTTCCTGACAGCTGATTGATGTTCTCTGTCCCTGTCCCTCTTCCTGTCTTCCGTTTCCCCTCCTTTCTGGCAGAGCCCATGCGGGCCCCCAAAGGCCTGGCTTTCACGGAGATCTTGGCTCGCCAGCTGACCCTGCAGTGGGAGCCTCTGGGCTACAATGTGACACGCTGCCACACCTACACGGTGTCCCTATGCTATTACTACACCCTGGGCAGCAGCCACAACCAGACCGTCCGCGAGTGTGTAAAGATGGAGCGGGATGTGAACCGCTACACCATCAAGAACCTGCTGCCCTACCGGAACGTCCACGTGCGCCTGGTCCTCACCAACCCCGAGGGGCGCAAGGAGGGCAAGGAGGTCACCTTCCAGACTGATGAGGACGGTAAGGGCGCCAGCTGCGGTTTCCGGGGCCCTGAGCGCCTCCCCCACTTCCTGTGTCTGAGACTGAAGTTTATGATCTACAGAATGTTTTGCTTAGGGTGAAACCAGCTGTGTACCACAGTCATGATGGCGATATTTATTCCCTGGAGGACTGTGGTTGAGATTGGTATAATCTCTTCCTGAAGTGTTGGAAGAGTTGATCAGGGAAGGGATTTGGGACAGGAACTGTCTTTGTGGCAAGGTTTTAAATAATGGTTTTACTTTGAAAATAGACCCTGGAATATTCAAATTTTCTTTTCTTGTAATGGTTTGGGTATACTGTGATTTTCAAGGAATTTGCTCATTTCACCTCAATTGTAAAATGTCTTGACGTAAAGTTGTTTATAATAGTCTCCTTTATTTAATGCCTCTATAATATGTAATGCTAGCCTCCTTTTCATTTCTGATATAGATAACTTGTATATTTTCTTTCTTTTTTCTTGTTTACTCTTGCTTGGAGCATATGAATTTAAAAATTTTTTCCAAAGAGCGCACTTGGGCTTAGTTGATTTTTTTCTTTTCTTTTTTCCCCCCATGGGTCTGAGGTATTGAACAGAGGGATGTTCTACTATTGAGCTACCTTCCCAATCCTTTTCCGACTTTTTTAGTTGGAGACAGTCTTACTAAGTTGCCGAGGCTGACCTTGAACTTGTGATCCTCTTACCTCAGCCTTTGGAGTAGTTGGGTGGTGGTCATGCACCACTGTGCTTGGCTCTATTTCATTTTGTATTCTTTTCTTTTCTAAAAATATTTTCTTTGGATTTGATTTGCTGTTTTTTTTTTTTTTAGCTTTTCAAGATGGAAGACTTCTTAGATCAATAATTTTGAGCCTCCATTCTAACACAGGCACCGACAGCCATACATTGCCTTTTAAACCCTGCTTATCTGCATCCCACGAGGTCTTTTGTTTTTGTTTTATTTATTTATTTTTTTGGTCGAGCTGGGGATGGAACCCCAAGGCTTCTCACACACTAGGCAGATCACTGAGTTATATCCCCAGCTCCCATTAGTTTTGATCTGTCTTGTCTTCATTATCATTCAGTTCAAAATATTTTCTAATTTGTTATAATTTCTTCTCTGACTCAAGAGTCATTTAGAATTATGTTGCTTAATTTCTAAGCAATTAGGATTTCTAATTATCTTTTTGTTATTGATTTCCAGCTTAATCCCACTGTGGTCAGAATACATACTCTAAATTTAGTCTTTGGAAATTTGATCCTTGCTTTATGGCCCAGCATGTGGTTGAATTTTGGTCAATGATCCATGTGTGCGTGAAAAAGATCGCTTTGCGTCACCGATGGGTGCATTGTGCTAAATCTGCCAGACCCATCTTTACTAAGCATTTACTGTATACGAGACACTATGCTGAATGTTTTTCATCTATTAATGCCTACCATCGCCGTGACAACCCTATGTGGCAAGCTCCCATTTCTGTCCTCACTTTACAGTTGAGGTCACAGAGCTAGTTGATAGACAGCAGAGCTGGTTTCAAACCTGGCTATCTGGGTTCAGGGTTGTCATTTTTTTTTTTTTTTTTTTTTTTTTTTGGTAATGCTGGGGATCAAAGCCAGGGCCTTGCACATGCTAAGTGCACACCGAGCCACACCCCCAGCCCCGAGAGTTGTCCTTCTTAACCGCTACACTCTAATACCAGGACAGGTCCAAAGCCTTCCTCCAGATTCCTGCAAAGCCCCAGGTGCCCCTGAGCTCTCTGGTTGTAGATTTTCTTGCTGGCCTACAGGTGCAGATTTCTGTTCTGCACAGCACTGGCCCAGATGCAAACGTCAGCTCCTTCCAGACTTTCCACAAAACTCCATCACTCAAGGCGAGGTGTGTGCCCCATGCTGAGCGTTTGCCAGGGTGGTAGTGAGGCCCCGGATGTGATTACCCTGACGCATTGCAGACAACCTTGAGCAGAACATCAGCCCACCCCATGCTCAAAGTCTGTTGACCTCTGCATCCCACTCCCCCCAGGGATGTTGTTAGCGCTGCCTCACCCCATGCTGGCCTCACTTGGGCCACTTGGTCTTTTTTTCTCCTCCCCCCATTCCAATAATGGCTTAGTATTTATATTTTACTTTTCCTCAAAGTATTAATAAAATACAGGAAGTACATTTTTGGGAGGTACTGGAGATTGAACCCAGGGGTGCTTTACCACTGAGCTACATCCCCAGACCTTTTTATTTTTTTATTTTAAGGTAGGGTCTCCTTAAGTTTCACAGGGTCTCACTAAGTTGCTGAGACTGACCTTGAACCTGTGATCCTCCTACCTCAGCCTCCTGAGCTGCTGGGATTATGGGCATGCGCCTCGGTGCCCAGCTTATAGGAAGTAAATTAAGTGGTCAGCTCATTGAATTGCACTTGAGGAAACCCATGCCCAGCCAGAGAAATGACATTGCTAATGCCCCAGGAAACCCCATTTTTGCTTTCTCCTGGTCACGACCTCCCAAGGGTAACCATTATGCCTACCTGTAACAGCAGATTGATTTTCTTGGTTTGGGACTTTATTGAATGGAATCAGACAGCACTCTTTATCTGCCCAATTTCTTTCTCAACTTCATGCTTGAGAGACTCGGCCACATTGTGTGTGCCAGCCTAGGGACTTCAGTTCCCACTGCTGAATAGCTCATTATGGGGATAAATATACCGTATTTTAAAAAATCCTATTTACTGTTGTTGAGCATTTGGGTTGTTTCCAGTTTGTATCTATTTCAAATAATGCTTACAGTATTAATCCTTGTAGTTTTAAAAAATTTTGTCTTGTGGATATACGCATTTCTGATGGGTTTAGCCTAGGAGTAGACCAGCTCGCTAATAGGACATGTGTTCCTCTTTAATAGATGTAGCCAGACGGTTTCCCAAAGTGGTTATACCAGTGCACACTCCACTAGCAGAGTGTGGAAATTTTGGTTGCTCTGTGTCCTCATCAACACTTGAAATTGTCTTTTTCATTTTACCTTCTTGAGGGATGGACAGTGATCTCCTGAGCTATTTGTTTTCGCACAGAGCAGCTTAGCTTTTGTCGATTGTCATCTCCGTTTCCGCTTTCTCTCCCTGAGGACCTCGGCTTCCCCCCAGTGGTTTATCAAGGTGTTTTTCCAGGCTGAGACTGTTTCCTTCCTGAATGAAATCCTGCTGCTCGCTGTTAAGAATATACATTAAAACAAAACCCAAACAATCAAACCATGCCCGGAAGTGTTGATGCTCAACTGTGAACAGTATTTATGCTTGGATGATGCAATTGTAGGTGTCTTTAATTTTCTTGATGTTCATTTAGACTTTTTTACATTGAACATATTGTGAATGTAATTAGACATTTTTAGAGGAGAAAACACTTCCACCCATACTCCTGATACCCTAGTGCAATTGTTGTTTGCATTTCTCCAGCAAATATCTATATTTTCTGACAAGCTCCAAGCTGGAACCAGAGAGGAGCCTTCACACGCTCCTTGGGGTGGGCTACGGCCTGCACAGCAGTGAAAATTCCAGCTGCCCCTTTGCTGCTCGGTAATGAGTCGAATCATAGGAAACTGATATTTACCTTCAGGCTTTATGTATCATGTTATTTAGGCCTGGTTAGGGAGGGGGTTTCGGCACCCCCATTTCACGGATGAGGAGACTGAGGCTCCGAGGGGATGAGTAGTTCAGGTGGACCAGCTGGGGAGGGGCGAGGTTGGAGTGTGAGTCCAGGCGTTTGGAGTCAAAGCCCACTTTCCTCTGTCCTCGGCCTCTTCCCCTTGCAGTGCCTGGCGGGATTGCGGCTGAGTCCCTGACCTTCACGCCACTGGAAGACATGATCTTCCTCAAGTGGGAGGAGCCCCAGGAACCCAACGGCCTCATCACTCAGTATGAGGTGAATGGAGGCCCCGGCGGGTGGGGGGAGGTGGAAGGGTGACCCTCTTTCCCTCTGCTGTGACAGCATGGAGAGGGACAGATGTGTTCCTTCAGCTGTGGTCAGGGGCTGTGCCACCGGGTTCCTTGTTCAGGGGCTTGGACAGGAATGAGAAGCAGGTACCCAGGAACCTGACCAGAGGGGAACCCGAGTCTCTCCCCTCCACTCAGCCGCATCCGCGGCTCCCCTGGGGCACTGTAGGTAGGTGGTGCTGGTCCTTGTCCCATGCTGGCCCACCTGCCTGCCTTGCCCCCAGATCAGCTACCAGAGCATCGAGTCCTCAGACCCTGCAGTGAACGTGCCTGGCCCCCGGCGCACCATCTCCAAGCTGCGCAACGAGACCTACCACGTCTTCTCGAACCTGCACCCCGGCACCACCTACCTGTTCTCAGTGAGGGCCCGCACAGGCAAAGGCTTCGGCCAGGCAGCGCTCACTGAGATCACCACCAACATCTCGGGTGAGCCCCACGGCCTGGCCTGGACACGGAGGGGGCCAGAATGCCAGCCTTCTGTGAGGAGAGGGGGTGGGGGTGGCCTGGGGTGCTTCCAGAGGACCCCTGCTGAGACGAATGTGCCTTCAGGGTTGATTAAGCCAGAAGGGTCAGGAGACATGGTTGGTGGAACCAGAGGGATGAGGCTGGGTTAGTGCTGGGTTAGTGCTCAAGGTCAGGGGCCAGCGAAGTCAAGGAGGCCAAGACAGAGGAAGAGCTCTGAGGGCAGTGGTCAGGGGCTGGGGGCCTGGCCTTGCTGGTCCAGTGGCCAGGCTCCATGCTCGTGTCCCTGTCCCCCTCCCCAGCTCCCAGCTTTGATTATGCTGACATGCCATCACCCCTGGGCGAGTCTGAGAACACCATCACCGTGCTGCTGAGGCCTGCGCAGGGCCGTGGTGCGCCCATCAGGTGGGACAGCCTGCGTGGAGACGCGGGAGGCCAGGGCCAGAGGAAAGAGCCCCTTCTCCCACCCAGGGCCCCCACCTGGGCCAGCTTCCTCACCCACCCTCAGCCTTCCACCTCGGGGCCCAAAATGGAGGAGGGTGTTCTGTGACCGAGGCAGGTGGAAAGCCTGTGCTCACCCCCCAGTCGTGCGTCTCTGATGGTAACGGTCATGAGTTCTCTGAAATTGTCCAGCTTGCCGAGGGAACTGTCCAGGCCTCTGCAGGGGCTTCCCTCAGATACCTTGGAGAAGCGAAACTGCAGGCCTCATGTCTTCAGCTCTGTTCCTGGCGACATGGGAATGGGCTTCCTGGAAGACTAGGGCAGCCGGCCACGAAGGGCTGTCTCTCTGGCGTGGCTGAGTGCCTGGCTCCTCTGCTTCCTTCTCCCCAGAGGAAGCGGGCTGCTAATGCCTTGGTGGCTGTCTCTGCTGGGGGGAGGTGCTGGAGTGCAGATGGGGCGTGAGAGTGGGGTGAGCCTGGGTGTGTGTGTGGCTTGGGGGTGTGAGTGTGCACGAGGGTTTATGTGTAAGTGTGTGGACGCACTCACTGTCAGCCAGACACCGTGCGAGGGACTTCATGTGCATGAAGTCATTTTGTCTTCTTGCAACTCTATGGTGTGCGTGTATTACCTCATCTTACACGTGGGGAAACTGGCTCTGGGACCCTGGCAACTTGTCCTGAGTCGCATGGCCGTAAGGGACAGGCCTGGGATTTGGACTGTGGGCGTCTCTGCAAATCTTGTCTCTCTTATGGTCGTTACCCTCCTCTTCACCTTCGCCTCTGGTCTACCCTTTTCTTACTCAAAGGTGCCTGGGCTGGAGAGGGTGAGCGCCTTCAGTGGTGGACATGAGTGTCTTCGTCAGCCCCTGGGGAGGAAGTGGGCTGCCCAGGCGCCCAGGCAGTCTCTTGCCTCTTCCCTGCCCCTTCCTCCTCCCCTCACCTACTCTCCCCCATATTTGCCTCTCTGAATCCTGTCCTAGGAAGATTTTGAGACCCTCGAGAGGCTCAGGAAGACGTCAGGGCATCTGCAGGGCATTTGCTTTTAGCTGGAGCCTTGGGACCCTTGTGCAGCTGAATGAGGAAGGAGCTGGGACACACATCTCCTTTTCTTGTCCCCTTGAGGGATTCTGTGAGCTGAACTGGTTGGAGTCCCGCAGGGACAATGACAAGGCTGGATGGGGCATGGAGGTGGGACTCGGTAGGAGGAGGGAGGAAGGATGCCGTGTGACCCTGGGCTTGTCCTCTTACCTCCCTGAGCCTCCCTTATGGCATAATGAGGATCGTTGCTGGTTTAGATGTTCTTTGTATGAGTAGTGTTAATAGTTATCATTCCTGGTGGGACTTGGGACTGGGAGAGCCTGACCTTAGCTCAGGGAAGCAGAGGTGGAGAGGGACTTGGATGGTGTTTGTAACGGTTCAGTGACAGGCAGTGGGCTGGTGACCAATACTGTGGGATGATTCCTGCAGCTTAGAAGCTCAAAAGTGACAGCTGGAGAGCCAGGAAAAGGCTTTTCTGCTTTCCAGAGCAGAAGCTGTCAGTATGGGATGTCACACGGTGAGACATGACTGGGGCTGTCATGGGAAATATTTAAATTTGTCAGCATTCATGTATTTACTTTCCACAGAGGATTCGGAGGAGCTCGCAGCGAGAGCCCATTCAGTAAAGAGATAAAGCAAACAGAAGCTCAGTCGCTGGGAGCAGGGAGCATTAGTCAGGGCCAGTGTGCAGGACCCGGAAACAACGGGGCTCTGATTTGCAGAGAGGCTGCCTCAGGGTTGAGAGGGTATGAGAGAGGGCATATCCGGTGTGTCCTTGTTTGCTTAGTAGTCATCGCTTCTAGTAGTGGTCAGCTCCAGGAAGCCCAGGTCCCCTGTGCCCAGCATAGGGCCCCTTGTCTGAACTTAGTAAATACTTTCCGAATGAATGAATGAAACTGTTCAGACTGTGTTCATAATTTACTGAGGCCCAGGAGGGAACCTCGGTTTCCCAGGTCCCGAGCCCCACAGAGCAGGACTCACTGCGGCAGGGCAGGCCCTAGGGCTTGGTTCTGTTGAGCAGGACTATGGTTTTCTCAGAACTGCTTACCAGTAGGAATGACAGCTGGCCTGCACGGGCTGCTTCCTACATGTTTCTGTTCTTTGTATCCACCTCCTGGATCACTCCCGTTGTACAGAGGAGGCCACGGAGGCCCAGGGAGGTTAAATGACTTGCCCAGCTAGGAAGAAACAGAGTTAAGATTAATCCTCAGGTAGGCCTGGCCCCAAACCTCATGCAGGTAGCCACCAGACAGCTCTCCTGGTCCTCTGGCCTGCTGTGATCACTTGCTTTGTCCCCTCGCTGTCCAGTGTGTACCAGGTAATTGTGGAGGAGGACCGGCCGCGGCGGCTGCGGCGGGAGCCAGGTGGCCAGGAGTGCTTCCCAGTACCTCTGACCTTCGAGGCAGCGATGGCTCGTGGCCTAATGCACTACTTTGGGGCTGAACTGGCGGCCAGCAGTTTGCCTGAGGCCATGCCCTTCACAGTGGGTGACAACCAGACCTATCGTGGCTTTTGGAATCCACCACTTGAGCCCAGGAAGGCCTACCTCATCTACTTCCAGGCAGCAAGCCACCTGAAAGGGGTGAGGGACTGACCAGGGCAAGTGAAGGAGGTTGGGGTGCTGGGTGGAAGGCTGGGGACACCTTGGAGTGGCCCCTCCACAGAGGCCTGAGACCCAGACTCTGCTCCTTCCTATAGCTTGGCCTTCTTCCCTTGATTCCTGACCTCCTGGCCTAGTCCTTGTCCCTTGCCGAGGCCCTTCTGTTACCCAAAGAAGATCATCTCAGGTTCTGGCTTTCATATCTTGAGGCCTAGGTCCCGCCTCCTCCCCAGGCCCCGCCTTGTCTCTGAGACCCCGCCCTATTCTCCAGGCTCCTCCCTCCTCAGATTGTTCCTTCCCTGCCCAGGCCTACGGCCATAGGCCCCGCCCCCAATGCTGAGGCCCCGCCCCTTCCCCATGCTGGCTGGCTGTTGCCTCTGATCTCATTTCTCTTTCTCAAGGCCCTTCCCTGTTTGTGGCACGCCCCCGTCCCCCACCCCCCATCATGCTGGCAAGAGTATCCTTAGTTTTTGTACTAGAGGAAGCCCTGATTAGGCCCAAGAACCCTGAGGTTCCTGTCCTGGGGAGGGTGAGATCTGTTTTCTGTGGCACTGAGACCTTTCCCCATCTGTGCTTCCAGGAAACCCGGCTGAACTGCATTCGAATCGCCAGGAAAGGTGAGTCCTTCTGGGTTGCCTGAGTCCTGAAGTGGTGGAGGGTTTCTTACCTATGGCTGTGAAGAGGTGGGTCCTGACGACCCAAGGGCTGTGGGACCACAGCAGGGCAGCAACAGTGGTTCCAGGATAAGGACAGACTTCCTTTCTCAAGGGCTCTGCCAAGGCTGGGCAGCAGGCAGGGCCCAACTCCCCCGCCTCCCCAAGGTCACAGAAGGGGGCCCTGAAAGGGGCCTGGGACAGATGTGGGGAGGGGGAGCTGTTTTGCTGGGCCCTTGTTCTGGGTTCTGTTTTAGCCTCTTCTGTGGTGAGAGAGATGGGGACAGTGTGAGCCCGCACCGTAGATTGTCCCTTGGGTAGACATGGAATGTGGTTGGTTACCATCCTGAGATGCCCTAACCTTGCCATGGGTACATGACTTTATCCCTTTATCACCTTGCAGGAGGGCAAGAGGGGGGGGTCTGAAGGCCCCACGTGTCCTCCACCCCGTCTGCTGTAAGTTGGGGAGGATCTGAGGAGGTGGAGAGGGGCAGCTGCTGCCAACAGGGGGCAGAATAGGTGAGGACTTTGAATGCAGAGGCTCCAGGGACGTCAAGGAGGCAGATCTGAGTGCTAGGCAGCGGGGGCCATGTCCCTATGCACGTGTGTCTGTGCAGCCTGATCTGTTCCCTGGGGCTCAGATTCCTGCAGGCAGGGCCCAGTGGTCCCTGCTCCCCTCTGATCCTTTGTCCTGCTTTGTTTCCCCAGCTGCCTGCAAGGAAAGCAAGCGGCCCCTGGAGGTGTCGCAGAGGTCGGAGGAGATGGGGCTCATCCTGGGCATCTGTGCAGGGGGGCTTGCTGTCCTCATCCTCCTCCTGGGGGCCATCATTGTCATCATCCGCAAGGGGTGAGTGAGGCCAGTACCCTGCCCACCAGTGGCTTCTGTCTCTCGAAGGCCTGGTTGGTGCAGAGGAGCTACGTCTGGGGGCTGATGGGGCAGCTGCTTGATGGGTGTGCGTGGGGATGCCAGCCTGGGCATTGGGCCTGTGGATGGTGGGAAGCCTGACACTTGGTAAATGGAGCTGCCCTGGTGCAGCATGGCTGGAGTGCAGGTCTGGCTGGTGCCAGGTGCCACTACCCAGGGAAGGGCACTTGGTGCTTAGTACCAAGGAGCTGTGTTGGAAGACAGCCCTGCCCTCTTGTGCCTCGGGGAGCTGTACCAATAGGAAAGGTATGGAGGTGACTTGACTTTGAATCCTCAGCCTCCTGCAGACTTTTAGCCAACTTCTCTGCCTTGACGTTTCGCTGTGAAGTTGACCCTGAGCAGGGGTGTGGTGTCCTCTCCCTTTGAAACGAAGGCCCCTGAGCCTTGGCTTTCCTCAGTATCCCACGTGCTCTGATCCCTGCTGCTATGCATCCCTGAGTGTTCCTGGGCCCAAGGCTGAGAGTGAACCCTCCTCCGTGCCCATGATTCCCCAGCCTTGGGTGACAAGCGTTTCCTAGAGCATTTTGCAGAGGGCTGCATGAATCCTGGTACGTCTTAAAGTCTAGAACTTAGGATTGGGGATGCTAAGAATCTCAGACTTTAGAATCACACTGGCTCAGCGCTCCAGAGTAAGAGCTGCTGAGTAGTTTAAGGACATCTAATCTAGTGATTTTGATTCTTTTTAAAGCAACAGAACCTGTCTTCAAAAAACACACAACAACAAACAAACCACCCCCTCAAAACAAACAGAACTCCCCGACCCTGCACAGAGCAGTTGAAGGCTGAGTAGCAGCTCTGGTTGGAGGCAGGTGGGGACCTCTGAGACCCCTCAGCTTGCCAGCTCCACCCTGCCTCATTCCCCACGGGGTGACCCCAGGACACTGTGGTCCAAGCACCTTAATTGAAGCATAGGGGGCTGGGGTGGTGGCTCAGCGGTAGAGTGCTCTTCTGGCATGTGTGAGGCACTGGGTTCCATCCTCAGCACCACACACACAAAAATGTAGAAAAAAAAAGGCATTTAAAAATTAAAAACAAGAAAATGAAGCATAGGGGTGTGGGACTCCAGCGAGGGTAGAAGAACTGCCCAAGGTCACCCAGGGAACCAAAGGCAGAGCCAGCTTTGTCCCTCCCCACCTGGGCTCTGGCTTCTAAAGTCCCTGCAGCTGCCAGGCTGGGCACACATGGGCGAGTTGGCACTGGATCTCTGGGCTGCCAGGAGCAGATAAGTAGGATCCTGGGAGATGGTGAAGAGCTGGCTAGGGCCACCTTGCCTGAGGCCAGGCACCAGCAAGAGGCAAGCAGGGTATGCCAGCAGAGTGGGCTGGGGTGGGGCGATGGTCTACCCCAGGGCCGTAGGCTCTGATTTTTATCTTCCTAGTCTCCGCACAGCTTCATGAGACAATGTGTTTTAAATTTATTATTTAATGAGTAATTACTATGTGCCAGGAGCTGTACGCACACCATCCATTCGCTTGTCAGTTATTGAGCACCTAGTACGTGCCAGACACTGCTCTGGCACTTGGGGTACATCAGAGAACATTTCCTTCTTGGATCCTGACAAATGAAGCAGGTCTCACCCCCTTTATACTGATGAAGGAACCGTAATTGAAGTAATTCACCCACATTACTCTGTTCAGCAGCAAGGCTTGATTTGAGCTCAGGCCTGACCAGAGATACGTGAAGGGCCTCGTACTGGGGCCCCACAAGCAGCAAGTCCCTGCAGCAGGAGGACTGAGGTGACTCTCAAGTCTGGTGGGACTCAGGGTGGAAGAGGCCTCTTGAGTTACATGTGGTATTTGAAGTCCAAGAAACTACCCAAAGGGAAGAGGGTTGGGTACGTGGTGGTATCATCTCCCTGCCCCCTTGGCTGGGAGGGGTGGCCCAGGTGCTGTCAGGCCTCCCTAGAGACGCACAGTTCTGCAATTGGTACCTGATGCAGCCCCACCCAGGCCATTCCACGAGCCTCTGGACCACCCTCGCACCCTGCCATTTCCTCTAAAAGCCACTCACTGCCTCTCGGGAGCGTCACCGTAGTGCTGATCCTGCCCTGGCCTTTAAGGGCCACTGCGCTCCAGGCTCCCTCGGTTTGTTTGTGCGTGTTGTGTAGCAGAGCAGCTCTGGAAGGTATGGAGGTGCTCGGGTCAGCTCGTGCTGGGAATGTGATTGACAGCGTAGGAGGTCAGTTACCCCTACTCCCAGCAAGATTAGGCTCCTGGGCCAGGGGACCTGCTCTGGACCCTGCCTGACTCCCCGTGACTCAGCACCCCTCTGCCGTGAGAACCGCCCAGCTCCGCCTTCTCACTGGGACGGGAGGCTCCTGATCCAGGCTTTGCTGGGGGCTGTAAGGGACCGCCTGGCTCTTTTAAGGACCCCCACCCCAGGGCAGATGGTGGGCGAGGGTGTGTCCTGGGCATCCTGCGGCTCCTCTGCTCCCTCCCCTGGGCTCCCCAGTCATCCTTCCTGGCAGAGGCGAGTGCAGAGGGCTGCTCCCTTGAGGCCCTGGGGCCTGCAGGGTGAGGCTGGGTGGCCCCGGGTGAGGAGGGTGCCACCGGGTGTGGGGCATCTAAGTGTGTGTGAGCATGCGGCCATGAGCGCCTCCATGTGAGACCCTGTGCGTGTCTGCACATGTGAGTCTGCACGCGAGCGTGTGTGAGCGTGTGCAGTGTGTTTCCCTTGTGAGCGATGTAGGCGTGTGGATCGAGTGTGCTTAAGCGTGAGTGTGCACGTGTGCGTGTTCTCCTGTGTTTGCATGGACTTGTGTGTGACCGTGAGAGCTGGGCGTCCCCAGCCCCTTTGCCCACCTCCCGCTCCAGCAGCCCCTTGGAGAAGGTTCTGGAAGGGCCTCTGGTCCTGGTCCGGAGCCGGGCCAGCCCTGGGGTCAAGGGAGGCCCTTTGACCTGTCCGTCCCCGGCTGGCCCCTGCCCTGCACGGGAAGCCCCGGGGCCTCCCTGCACTGGGCACTGCCCCGGCCTGCCTGGTGCAGGGGCTCAAACGTTGCACTGTTCTCTTTGCACGCTGCCAGGAGAGACCGCTACGCCTACTCCTACTACCCGTAAGTAGCCCCCTGGCCTGTGAGCCCCTCCAGGGCCAGCCTCTCCTCAGGGCCCCTCTGCCGGGCCTCCTCTGCCGTCTCCCATCCCGTCTCACCTCCCGTCATGGTCCCCACACACTGGTTCTGTAGTCAGCTGGCTCTGCTGGTGGCCCCTGGGCAAGTTGCATCACCTCTCTGGGTTCTCACCTCCTCCTGGACCTGCTGCTCACCTTGTCTCTCAGCCTCAGTTTCTCCAGCCACCAGGTCTCCAGCCTCATGCTGAGCCTCCAGCTCAGGGGCTACAGGGGTTGCCGGCAGGCGGGTCTCCCTCCCTGTGATGTGTGAAGACAATTTTGAACTTAAATGCAGAGCTTTTGGAGGTGTCTGTATTAAATTCCATCTGCCTAATCTCACTGAGGGTTGGGGTCCCCCCTGCTCTGTCTCTGGGGGGCTGGTGGCTTGTTTTTGTAGTTCTTCCTGGTAGGCTAGGAGCCCTGGGCTGGGAACAGAGCCCTGTGGTGCTCTGCTGGGACGCCTCCAGGCCTGTGTCCTCTTGGTGAGGGGGCTCTTGGGGCCACTGTTCGGCCAGTGTGGCCAGCCGCCTGCTGTCTGGCCCTGTATCTGCCTTCCTGTGTTTTGCTGGGGTCTGGCTTGTCCCTCCCTCTCCCATCCCTTCTCCTTCCTCCTATTCTGCTTTCTGCTCACCCATCCCTCATTCTCTTCAGGGTGATCGAGGTCACAGCCACAGAGCTGTCACCTGTCCTCAAAGGGCTCTTTGGCCCAGAGCCTGGCAGGTGGGGGAGTGGGTCATCCTGTCCTTCCCCTGCCCCAGGCGGGCTCTTGAGTCCTAGGACAGGCTGGCTGGAGCTTGCCTGCTAGGAAGGCATTCCTCCTCCTCCTCCTCCCCACTGATGCTCAATGTCCCTGAGCTCTCAGAACCTGAAGTCCTTCCTCGGGTCTACTGTAAGCTCCAGGGCCATGCGGTGGGCAGGTCTCCCCGCAGCCTTCCCTGTGGCCAGGCCTATGGGCTTTTCTCAGCCCATTGCCAATCTCTTGGCCCCTTCGCCATGGAGCGTGTCCCTGTCTCCCCACCAATTCTCCCTCCCACCTGGCTCCAAGTTCCTTTGGAGTCACAGATGCCATCCCCAGCCACGAACCTGGGGCTGAGGCAGGGGCTGCTCTTACTTCCTCCCTCTGCTGCCCTCAGCAGTGGGACGGGCTGGTGGACAGTGGGGGGTATGGATCCCCTGCATCACGCTGCAAATCTAGGTGGTCTGTGGTGGGCCGTCCCAAGGGCTTCTGGGAGTAAGTCGGGCCACGTTGGAGTTGGAGTGTGCAGGGAAGCTCCTGAGCTCCTGCTGAGCAGCACCTTTCTTGCAGGAAGGAGTTTCCAGGGCAGGTCCCTCAGGCGAGCCTGGGCCTGCCGGGGCTGGAGCTGGCCCGCCTTCCTCAGTTTGGGGTGCTGAGTCTTTTGTTGCTATGCCATGTTAGGTCCAGAGCAGGTTTTATTTCCATTTCCTGAGAGAGAGAACAGGAGTTAGGGACCCTGTATCCTAGGCAGGCAGCACTCTGGGTCCGGGAAGTGAAGGATGGAGGGAGAGCCCCCTGTGCATCCAGAGATGTACCTGGGACAGTGCCGTGTCCTGACCTCGTCTCCCTGACTACTGGGCCTCCACTGCAGCCCTATATAGTGCTTGTCATCAACCCCCATCTGCAGGAAGCCAGTGAACATGACCAAGGCCACCGTCAACTACCGCCAGGAGAAAACCCACATGATGAGCGCGGTGGACCGGAGCTTCACGGACCAGAGCACCCTGCAGGAGGATGAGCGGCTGGGCCTGTCCTTCATGGACGCTCCTGGCTACAGCCCCCGGGGTGAGTGTCCGGCCCTGGAGCCGCTCCCCAGGCTCTGGGGCTCCCCACCTGAGCCCAGAGAATGGTGCCCGCCCCTCTGGTCCACCCGCTTCCGGTGAGTTCTGAAACACTCCTAACTTCTGTTCCTCGGGGCATCCGCTCTGGCCCCCCTCACAGGAAACTCACAGAAGGCCCTGAGGGTGTGTTTGCTTTGTGGACTGGAGGCCCTGGCAAGGAGCTCTGCGGGCCCAGCAAGGTCCCCTGTGACGGACCTTTTCAGGAGGAGATGCTACTCTCTCTGATCAGAGGGGATCAGAGCGACCTCACCATCTGAGTCCTGTTGTGTGACAAGAGGGGACCCAGTGGCTGAGAGGGACCGGGATGGAGCCACCCAGACCTGGGCTGGCCTCCTAGATCCCTTTTTCAGTTGTATGACCTGGGGTGGCTGCTTATCTCTCTGGAAGTCCCTTTCTTCCTGTGTAAAATGCAAATAGAGATCATCTCTGACGTTTAGCAGGTACACACACTAAATGAGATAATGTGTGTAGATTTTTTAGTGCTGTGTCTGGCTTCAGAGTAGAGTAAGTTGACTCTTCTGTGCCAGAAATTGCTTCATTTTTTTTTTTTTCTACTTCGTGTTGATTCATACAAAAGAAACCATTTGATGCTCCTGAAAATCATAAAATCATTGTAACACAACAAACACCATGAACCCTGTAGGTGAGTTAGAACAGGAACCAGGTATTCCTCCCCAGCTGCCTCGCTCTTAGACATACATATTGCTTTGGAATTTGCATTTATAATTTTTTTTTGTCTTGTGTGGGTGGTTTTCCCGTGTCTACATATCTCACCCCAAAATGCATTGCATAGTATCAGCCATTTTCAAGCTTATGAAAGTGAAATCTCTTTCTCAGCCCAATGTCATGTTCCTGACGTTTGCCCATGGGTTTTGCTGTATCTGTTTATTTTTCTCAGGCGTATACTTTTCCATTGCACAGATGTGTTGCAGTTGGATTCTCCATTCTTCCATCCTCTGCCCTTGCATTGGGGTCTAGTTTCCTCATCTCACAAACGAGACTGCAAAGGATCTTCTTAGGTGAATCTTGAGGTGCTCTATGTATGTCACCCTGGAAGCAGACCTGCTGGATTCTGGAGCCTGTGCTTGTCCAAGTTAATGAGAGTGCCAAGTTGTTTTCCAAAGTGGTTTTGCCTGTTTCCCTTCCTGGTGGCAGCATGGAAGACTTTTTGTTGCTCTCTGGCAGGATCAAAATTGCCAGTCTTCTTCCCTTTGCTAGAAACTAGTTTGTATAAAATGGTAATCTCTGTCGTCTTAATTTGCATTTCTCTGATTACTAATGAGGTTGAACATATTTTGAAGTCATTATCGGCCATTCAGGTCTCTTCTTCCGTGAAATGCCTGTTCATATCTTTCACCAAATTTTCTGTTGGCTTTTTTTGTTGCTTTCTTAGTGGTTTTTAGGAGTTCTTTACATATTTAGGATAATAATCATTTGTCACATATGAATTGCAAATGTCTTCTCCCAATTTGTATCTTATCTTTCCCAGTTATTTATAGTGTCTGGATGAACAGAGAGTTTTTATTTGAATGTAGTCAAATGCATCAGTCTTTCCCTTTGTGATTTCTACTTTTTGTTGTTTTCTTAATTTCTTCCCTAGCCAATGTCATGAAGTAGTTTTTTTTTTTATTTTATTTTCTCAAAGTTTTAATATTTGGCATTTCACATTTAAATCTGTATGCATCTGGAATTGATTTGCATGTGTGGTGTGAAGTAAGGATTTTCTTTGCGCCATAGGGATAAGGGATAGTTAACTGTCCTGCTATCATTTCTTTCTTTCTTTTTTCCTTTGAGAGCCTTTGGGTCTTGTTGTGTGGCCCAGGCCAGTCTGGAACTTGGGCACGCAAGCCACCCTCCCACCTCCACTTTCCTGAGAGCCTGCCACCATGCCTGGCTGGGCGTCGGTTCTTATGGTTCCTACTTTCGCTGCTGATTGACAGTGCCACGCTCCCTGTAAATCACGATTCTATGTGTTCAGGGAGTGGTTTTTGGCTCCCGCTCCTCTTTGGGCAATCTGGTGAGCCCTGTGCCCACAGCACACTGACAAGAAGTTGTGGCTAAGTCTTTGTATCTGAGCTGTCACGCCCTCCCAACTTCGTTCTTCAAGGGTGTCTCAGTTATTTTTGTCCTCATTCCCTTTCTCATAGAATTTAGAATTTTTTTCTCATTGCTTTCAGAACCTGTTTGGACGGATTTGTGTTGAATCTACGGATCATCCTGGGGAGACCTGACATAAGATTGTCTTTCCATCCATGACATGATATATATCACCTCATTGATTCAGGCTTGAAATGTCTTTCAGTAGTTTTCTCCCCGATCCTGTCCGTCTTCTGTTAGCTATATTCCCAGGTCCCTTGTTTATTTATTTATTTTTTGGTGCTGGGGACTGAACCTAAAACATGGTACATGCTAAGATGTTCTCTACCACGAGCTACCTACATCCCCAGTCCCAGGTCTCTTCTTTTTGACTTCTATGGCAGTTGGTACACTATTAAATGTACTTCTTATATAAGAAATGCAGTTGCTTTTTGTATGTATATTGAGCTCCCTGGTAAACTTTCCTGTTATTAATTCTGATTTATCTATGGAGTCTCTCAGATTTTCTGAGTACAAAGGCTCTACAAATGCCAATAGCTCCATTTCTCCTTCCCCATGTCTTCCCCTCTTTTCCCCATGTTTTTCTGGACAACACTGTGGGACCTTCAGCACTGTGCTGAGGAGAAGTGATGATAGCAAGTGTCTTTGTCTTACGTTATTTATTTATGTTTTTGGTACCAGGGATTGAAGCCAGAGACACTTAACCACTGAACCACATCCCCAGACCTTTTTATTTTTTATTTAGAGACAGTCTTGCTAAGTTGCTGAGGCTGGCTTTGAACTTGTGATCCTCCTGCCTCAGCCTCCCGAGCTGCTGGGATTATAGGCGTGTGCCTCCGTGCGGGGCTTCTTTGTCTTATTTTAAAGGCAGACTTTTGACATTTGAACCACTGAGAATGAAGTTTGCTCTGGGCTTCGGCTAGAAATGTTTTATTGGGTTAAAGTTCCCTTTAGTTTTTAGTTGCTGAGAGGTTTTATTTTCAATGGACATTAAACTTACTGAAAGTTTTCCCCTGCAGTTACCGTGATGATATTTTTTCCTTTCATCTGTAAAGGAAGTGACAGTTTTAGATTTTTCTAATGTTAAAATTACCTTAATTTCCTCAGATAAATTCAACTCGATCATGACGTATTATAATTTTTTCATAATGTTGGATTCCATGTACTTATCTTTCAACATTTTAAAGCTGTCTTCTTGGGTAGGATTGGCCTGTGATTTTTCTTTTCTTTTTTTAATATTTCAGGTGTTGATAGACCTTTTATTTTACTCACTTATTTATATGTGGTGCTGGGAATTGAACCCAGTGCTTTACACATGCTAAGCAAGTGCTCCAGCACTGAGCTACAACCCCCAGCTCTGGCCTGTCATCTTTCTATTTTTACTCTCCTTGTCTGATTTCCGGCATCAGGATTCTGCCCTCCAGCACTATATTGAATAGAAGCCATGATAGCAGGAGTCTTTGTCTTATTTTAAAGATTTAAGATTTAAGGAGTCTGATACCAGAAATGTATTGGGGTCTCTTCTCTTTTTCCTTTTATCATGGAATAATTTGCTCCTTGAAACTTTGGTAGAATTCACTTGTTAAACAAACATACAAGCAAAAAGAAGAAATCTTTGTTGTTATTTTCTGTATGGAAAGATTTTAAACTTCTAATTCAATTTATTGTAAAGGAGTAAATATTTAGACTTTTTACTTTTTTAAAGTCACTGGTATGTTGTATTTGACAGGGAATTTGTCCATTTCATTTAAGTTTTAAAATTCATTGACACATATTTATTAACCATGTCCTCTTCGTAGTCACTCTTGAAATTCTCACAATTTACCCTGCTCTTTTGCTATTATCAGCCCTGCATCTTACAAATGAGGGAACAGGCTCAGAGAGGGGAAGTCACTTGTCTTGGTCACACACCAGAAAGTAGCAGAGCCAGGAGGATTTAAATGCAAACCTTTCTGAATTACAAACTCTTGTTTCTGCGACATCTTGCTGAACCTTAGGGAAGGGGTAGGACTTGGACAGACAGATGGGAAGGACGGGGCAGGAGTGAATGCATGGAGAGGGGATGTGAAGAGACCAGGGAGAGGCTTGGCTGGGCTGATCCTCAGGTAGGGGCTGGGAAGCGTGGGTGGGCAGGGTGCTATGGGCACAGGCCTTGCTGCCTAGTCCTACAGAGAGATCAGAGAGGTGGGAAACTCTGGTCCCAGGGAACTAACTAGTTGGGAAGTCAAGCGTGACCCAGGAAAGTCAGGATCAGGCTGGTTGTCTTGAGGATGGTGGGGACCATGGATGCTGTCAGGAGTTTAGAGAAGACACAGGGTGGTCTGGTGAGCATTTTGACTGAGACAGACAGGATTTGATGGATAGGGACTGGGGGCACTCAGGTCAGGATGTGGAGTGCAGGCCCATGGGTGACGGCTGGGAAACTGGTGTGGCCAGGAGACTGGAGAGTTCTTCTTCTCTTTTCATCTGTGTTCTTACCGCTGGCCCAGCTTCCCCTTTCTTCTTTCCTTCCCAGGTAGTGGAAGCCAGAGTTTTGTGGTTCGGATTAGAGAACCACGTAGATTTTGAGGCATCCTTCCTATGCAGATGTTTAAATGGAGTCTTGGTGACACTGGGTAAGAGGTAGCAGGCTGGCATGACAAAGCCAGGAGGGCACGCGCCCCCACTGTGTCTGAAATCTCGCCTGTGAAAACCTGCAGACCCTTCTGGGCCATGCCCATCTGGAGCCGTGGACTCCTGTGGGTGCCAGTGGGTTCTTGCCAATGGTGTCACCACACAAAGAGCCAGCTCCTTTCATCTGCCTAAACGGCCCTTATCAGGGAGAGGGAAGCAGAAAAGGCAGAGTGGGTGACGGGCCTGGAGTCAGATGGGCTGGGTCTGAACCCAAACGCTGCCCTAGGAGAGCAGGCAGCTCAACCCCGCTGGGCCTCGGTTTCCTCGCTTGCAGAAGGGGTGACGACAGCGTCTACATCCTCTGCGTGTTCTGGGGCTTGGACCTCAGGTCGGAAACGGTTGGCTGTTCTTACAGGCCGTGTCCTTAGTTCCTTACTAACTGTGAACAGTGGCAGAAGAGTCCCAGGTGCTGCCAGATTGTGTAACTGGGGGCCTCCGGGTGGGGATGGGGAAAGGGCCCATCTGCAAAGAAGGTCTGAGGATCCTCTTTTCCGGATTAGGAAAAGAGCCATCAGGGGACTTGAGTCAGAATTAGGATCTAGATCTCTCAACCCCCGTTGAATGTACAGAGGTTTTGGGGGTTCACCGTGGGGCTGAGGGGAGCCTCGGAGAGCTCCTGGGTGGTGACCCTGCGCTGAGGCTGGTTCTCACCCTGCTTCCTCACCTCCTGCCTCTCAGGGGATGCCAGTGTGGACCGGCCCAGCCTTGAGGGATGGGGTGAAGGGTGGGGTCGGGAGTTTGCCTCAAACCCTACAGGGGAATTCCTGGGCAGGCCTGCTTCTCCAGGCCCAGGAAATGGAGGGTCCTTCCGGAAACCTGGTGGTCCACGCGCCCATCCTTCTCTGGGGGTTTTACAGAATGTCGCGTGTCGTTCTTGGGCTCAGCTTTAAGCTGTCTGTATTTGGCTCTGGCTTCCTATCAGGATGTCAACCAGGTGGCACTTGTTGCGAGCTGATGGTGGAGTGCTCCTAGGGCTGGGTGGGGACTGTGTGGGGGCCACCAGCCCCTTGGGTTCTCTGGCATGAGCTCTGTGATCCCGCCACCCATGTTTGCTCTTTGTCACCTGGAGAGCTCTGTGGAGCTGCTGGCTGGGTTTTCACAGAGAGCACTGAGGCTGCTCTGTCTCATTGATCCCCGAGTCCTCTCAGCCAGCAGCCCTCCTTCTGGAAATGAGCGCACTTGTCTTCTGTGTTTGTTGTGGCTGCTCCTTAGAATCTACTTTCAGGCTGCCGTTCAGGCCCTGGACCAAGTGATCTCATGTGGAGAAGGACCAAGGCTCAAGTTGCCCTGATATGCTGGGATTTCAGGGTTCCCTCCCTTTCCTGGAAATGACCAGTAATGCCAACTGCCACCATGTGCAGGTGTCCGTCAGGTGCCAGGTGCCAGGCTGGATGCCTGACGCATGTCATCGTATTTAATAATTGCATCATCGTATCTTGGGGAGTAGCATTTTTTATCTTCATCTGGCACATGAAAACAGAAGTTTAGAGAGATTAAGTAACGGTCCCCAAGGTCACAGGCAGAGCTGGGATTTGACCTGAGATCTGACTCCAGAGCCTGTCTCTCAATCTCCACATTACACTGTTTCCCTGAGGGTGTTTCATGAAGCAAACAAAAAGAGACCTGCATGGGGAAAGATGTTTGTGAAAAATGCTGCCGTTTCCATTCATCTCTCGGAGATTTAAAATGCACACAAACATGAAGGCCCTGAGAGGTCTTACGGGGGAAACTGATTTATTTTTGCTTTTACCAGAATCACACAGACTGATTTAAAACACAGAACCCCTCCTCGCCCTCCTTCTCATCTTCTTTTTAATAGAACACCACTTACTCATCTTGCCTGTGTAGTATTTTCTGGAATACATCTTGGCCACTAGGGCCTGAGGCCAGCCTCTTCTCTGGGGATCTCAGCTTCCCATCTATAAAATGAGCGGTAAGGGGCATCTGGCCTCCATGGTATAGCTGGTGCTCGACCTGCCTTCCAGCTGTGAGCAATCAGAAATTCAGAGAAGTATAGGAAACAGTTGTTTCCAAACCCTGAACTTGAGGCAGCGCAGGACTGATTCTTGAGAGAGACAAGTAAGGGGAGCCCCAGGACATGAACTTTCTGCCTGGAGGCCATTTTCAAACCATGCTTGGCACAGGAAGGGGGACTCAAGCAGAGAGGGCTGTCTCCCTGTTTTGGATGGGGTTTGGGGAAGGAGAGGAGGGGGTGAGGGAAGGAAAGGAGGGGGGGCAGGGGAGGAGGGGCTTTGGAGACCAAGAGGGGCAGTCATCTAAGTCCCTCCAGAGTCTCCCAGGGCTCTTCCCAGCTCTGAGCTGGGAAATGGGAAATGGCTGTGAGGAGCGCAAGGGCAGGGCTCAGTGGGCCCTGGAGCCTCACCTGGACAGGAGGGGAGGGACAGGAGGGAGGTGAGTGCTCAGGGAGTGTGCTCAGGCGGGAGGGACAGCAGGTTGCAGATCCTGACCTCCTGAACCAGGGTGGGATGTCCTTGGAGATGCTGACCCAAAGAACTAGGAGGAGATGGCCTGGGGGAGGGGCACTGGGGCATGTGGGGCCCTGACCCCCTGACTGGGCACCACACAGGCCCACAATGGAAATGCTTGCGCAGCAGAAACGGTCTATTCAGGTGCCTCACGATCATCTGCGGAGGAGGCAGAGGCAGCTAATTCTGATTTGCTTATCTGTGAATGGGGGTGATTGCTGGGAGTTGCCAGTGTTCCAGATTGTTCCCTGGTAGAGAGGGAGGAAGAGGGCAGCTGTCAGGGGCTCTGCTGAGCGCTCCCCCTGCAGGCCGCATGGGGAAGCCTCGTGGGGTGAGAATGTGGGAACATGGAGTGGCAGGGGACACCTGATGTGACCTGCTTGTTCCCTCACTGGGAAATCTGAGATGCAGAGGGGAGGGGACTTGTCTAGGGTCACACAGGGTAGGTCTAGCTAGGCCTCTTGGCTCCAGGGAACAATCCAGGCGTGGGTCCTCCACGTTGGCCATATTCCCCGCCCCTGAGTCCAGCTGGGGCTCCGAGGCTGGGGCCTGCGCGTATCAGGACCCCCCTCCCTCCTCTGACTGCAGGAGACCAGCGCAGCATCGGGGTCACTGAGGCCAGCAGCCTCCTGGGGGGCTCACCGCGGCGTCCGTGTGGCCGGAAGGGCTCCCCGTACCACACGGGGCAGCTACACCCTGCAGTGCGTGTGGCTGACCTCCTGCAGCACATCAACCAGATGAAGACTGCTGAGGGCTACGGCTTCAAGCAGGAGTACGAGGTGCGTGCGTGGCCCGGTCCAGCAGGACCCCTGCCCCCGCCTCGCCTGTCCTCCTCACTGTGGACCCTGACTCAGGCAGTCCTCGGTCCAGCCCTAGTTGGACTCCTACTCTGACCGTCTCCAAATCAATCTAACTCTTTTGACCTTGACCCTCATCCCGATCTCACACTGACCTGGTTCCTCACTGTCCTCCGCATCCTGATTTAAAATCTGGCTTTAAATCTCAGCTCCCTCTTGGTCCTAACTGTGATCCTTACCCTGCCCTGGATTTGAACCAGGCCGCCATCACTAGCTCCAGCCTGAGGGACTGTCATTCCGCGATTCGTTTGCAGTGACTTGGATCCCAGCCTGCTTCCATCTGGATGACACCATCCTTACCCCGCCCTTCACCTTTGCCTTCTCCCCTCTGAAAGCTGGATTTGGCCCTCGTTCCAAACCTGACCTGCATTCTACAGTGTCTGAACTCTGGCCCTTTCCCCCTCTTTTCTCGTGTCCCTTCCTCCCACACTCCTTGGTTTTGAACCTCATCCCTCGCTGATGAAAGGATAGGAGGTGACTTTATCTCATGCCCCAAGTTCAGCCCTGAGCTTGGTTCTTATCAGGGCCCCACCCCATCTGGCCCACATCATCCTGTTGAGGATCAGGGGTCCTGAGAGACTTGGGGGGGGGGTCCTCCACTCCCACTGGTGACTGTTTTCCCTTTTGGCAGAGCTTCTTTGAAGGCTGGGATGCAACCAAAAAGAAAGACAAGCTAAAGGGAGTCCGGCCGGAGCCTGTGCCTGCCTGTGAGTCCTGAAGGGCCTGGGCGGGAGGGTGCGGGGGGGCGTGGCCAGAGGGAGCCAGGGGCGTGGCCAGAGGGAGCCAGGGCATGCCTGGAGACGTCCGTGGTCTTGGCCTCTGGGTACCGAGTGCCTGGGTATAGTGCTGAGCACTATGCCCGTTATCTCAGTACAGCCCTGATTTTGCAGGTAAGGAACACTGAGGCTTGGGAGATTAAGACCGCTGCTCAAGCTTGAGCAGGATACCCCTGGGGCTTCTCTGACTCTACACCACAGCCCCGCTCTAACCTCCGGCCTGTCCTGTGTCCCCTACCCCCAAAGCCCAGCACCTACCAGTCAGCCCTGAGCCCCTAGATGACCTGGCCGCCCACAGGCAGTCCCCACCTGCCGCAGCTCTGGGCTGCAGGCACAGCCCTGTCCACCTGCTCTGTGTTTACAGATGACCGGCACCGAGTGAAGCTCCACCCGATGCTGGGAGACCCCAATGCCGACTACATTAATGCCAACTACGTCGACGTGAGTGCCTTGCCCCTGTCCTTGCTCCTGGCCTGACCCTGACTACTTCTGGCTGACTGACCAGGCAGGACAGAAACCTGTCAGGGGCTTTCAGAGGGCTGAGTTCTGAGCACCCCTGTCTCCAGTGCCTGGTGCTTGGGAGCTCAGAGGAGGGGGAGGACGGAGGCCCCAGCCTTCAGGATGGCTCCCGGTGGGCTGGAGGTGGCCTGAGAGATGGCAGACAGCGAGACCTGGGTGCGAGGGGGAAGGGTCCCTTCTCACTGAGGGCCCAAGAGCCGGGGGGGGTTTCTCATGAGGTAGAGATGCTGAGGAGGTAAGCGGGGTCTGGATGACTGAGGCTTCAGTGGCAGGCTGAGGAGTGGGACTTTTTGTTAGGGGCTCCAGGAAGTTGTGAAAAGTGTTTTGAGGAGAATCAAAGTGATATTTTAAGAATGATAGTGTAGGCTGGGAGTGGTAGCTGGGAGTGGTAGCTGGGTGGTGGAGTGCTTGTCTATCGTGTGCAAGGCCTCTGGGTCCCACCCAGCATCACACACCAAAAAAAAAGAGAACAGTAATGCATGTTTGTTAAGCATGTACTATGTGCCAAGCACTGTGCTAAGCACTTTATGTCCGATATTACATTTTATATAACCCCTGCAATCACACTATAAGTAGTTAGCATGTGACCTCCCTTACAAGTGACCACACAGATTCAGAGAGGTGAAACTGCCAGTCCTAGGTCACACAGCTAGTGAGTGCTGAAGAAGGAACTCAGACCTCAGCCTCTCTGTATCTGCCAGCCGTTAGGCTCTCCTAACATCTACTGCAGTCATTGGAACTGGCTGAATTGGAGGGAAGATCCAGAGACAGGGCAGGCAGCCAGGAGGCCTGGGCTTGGGTGTCAAGAAGCAATGAGTCTGCTCTGTGGGTATGGCTGAGGGAGGTAATGGGGGGGGGCCCAGGGACTCTAATCAGGCTCCCCCACTTCCCGCAGTAAACCAAATTTGGGAGAGCATTATTTTTTCATTTATGAAAGTATACAAAATATATTTTGAGTACCTGGGCACCGGGGGGCACAGATGTGAACAAGACAGGCGTGGTCCCTGTTTTCCTTGAACACTGGGGAGATCGATAAACATGTAGACAAGTAAAATAATTTCGGATTGGATGGAAGAGTGCAGGCCAGAAGAGAGGAAGGACTTTCCCAACGGCAGGCAGTGTGGAGGAAGCAGGGATCGCGCTCCTCTGGGTGGCTAGAGCGGAATTCCAGGCAGGGACAGCATGAGAAAGTGGCCCAGGAGCAGAGCGTAGTGGGAGCTGAGGTGGTCAGAACTCTGGACACCGTCTCTCCTCTCCCTCTTCTCTCTTCCTCCTGGGGTCAGGTGGGCCACCCTTTGATTCCCAGAATCCCTTGCCTTCTCCCCCATCTCCTAGCCTGTCCCTTGGCTGGGGTAAGTGCTGGGCCTGACCTGGCAGACGTGGGCAGCTTTGAAAACAGGGCGGCCATGTCAGGGTCCCAGCTGGCTTCTCCCGGGCCCTGATGTGGCATGCCACCCCACCTCTCGGGCCCAGCCTGGCCCACCATCTCTGTTCTACCTCTCCTGCTCATGTAGACCTTTCTGGCCACTCCTGTGCCGGGCCCATCTTATCTGCCTCTGGCCTAACATCTGTCTCTTTTGCTTTGTACTGTTTCCTCACTGGAATCATTAAGATTCGGATAAACCGAGAAGTAAGTATCTCTCCCCTCCTGCTTCTCCTCCTGTCTGTCTGACTGGCTGTATCTCAGACTTTGTCTCTGGCTCTCTCTCTCCCCTCCCTCCCCTCTCCTTGTGTGCCCAGCACCAGTATCCACGTCAGCAGCCTCAGCGGCCCTGCCAGGGGTAGCCCAGGGCTGCAGATAACCACAGTAGCCCTGTGTAAGCAGCTCCCTCCCCTCCTCCCCACCTTGAGATAGGCCGCAGTGTGGGTGCTTCACCTGGCCTATTCTGCACTGGCCACCACTGTCTGTCACCTTTGTTCCCCACCCTGCCCCTCATTTCCAATGAACCTTGCTGGTGGTACCTTCTACAGGGCCCTTGAGAGAGGGGGATGTCTGGGGCAAACTATCCTGGGTGGTCCAGTCCCTGCTGCTTAGGGGTCAGGGTCTTCAGACAGTCCCTGTTCAGTCCCTCTAAAACCAGATTCCCAAGTGTTCAAACCCTGTCATGATCAGTTTGCTTAGAACTCAGCTCCAACCAATTCACCCTCAATGTAACCCAGTTTGAATGTTTTCTTAGGGGAGTGGTTTGGGTATTCATTGGAAAAAAAATTGTACCATCTTTTGACCTTTGAAGAATTAAAACAAAACCCTAATTCATCTAGTGAGCCTCTGATTTTATTTTTTATATATACATATATATAATTTTCATTATATTTAATGATTAGGATTCTTTGCTACTTTGGGTACCTCTTCTATCTCCATTTTCCTATAAAAGCATATTTCTTGCTTTTTAAAAATCATTGCTAACATTCTGCATGTTATCAGACTTTCAGACAATATGGAGAGACTGACGTAGCAAATGAAAGGTCCCCACAGTCACATTTGGCAGAGATGATCGATTATCCCAGATGTACCCCTTATTTCACGGGCAGTCGCAGAGCTAGTTTGTGAAGTTCTCCTTGGAAGAGTGACTAGGCTCACAAAATGCAGCAGCTGGGGTGGAGCACAGTGGTGGAGTGCGTACCCGTTCCGTCCCTTGTCAGACCCTCAGAAGACCTGGCTTAGTACATCTTGTAAAGCCAGTTTACAAGTGTGTCACCGAAGGGGCACCTGCTGTGTGCCAGGCACTTCAGATGCATATTTCACCTTTACCACACTCTGAGGTGGGGACCACATTGACTGAGCATTTGACAGATGAGAAAAGTGACTTACTCAATGCCACAAACTAGCCTTAGCCCTTGACCCTCAAATTACACTGTGGTTCATTTTTTCCTTTTGAACCCAGGGGTGTTGAACCACTGAGCCACATTCCCCAGCCCGTTTTATTTTTTTGAGACAGGGTCTCACTGAGTTGCTTAGGGCCTTGCACTAAGTTGCTGAGGCTGGCTTTGACCTCGAGATCTTCCTGCCCCAGCCTCCCGAGAGTCTCTGGGATTACAGCCATGCACCACCACGCCCGACCACACTGCGGTTCTCGTTCTTTGGGAAGCATCTGGATGCCAGGGATTCTTGCCTATAACGCAGACAAGTCCCACTCAGACTCCAGTGAGGGTTCAGGCGTGTGCCTAGGAGAGGCTCCCGGGCCCTGCCCATCTTCCTGGAGCGTGAGGCAGGTGCTCTCTAATGCTGGTCTCTAAGGTGGGTTTGTGCGAGGTGGTCTACTCAGCTTCCTTTAAAATCTGATAAGTTTAAAATTGCATTTGTGTCCTCTCTGTCCTATAACAACGCAGTAATATATGTATGTATTTAAGAATTTAATATGCAGATATGGAGGTTCTCTGCTCACTTCCTTCAAAGTGTGACAGAATGGATCCCTAGACCGTATTTTCTCCAAAGTAATACCTCCAAACAACAAGAGAGAAGGACCGGGGATGGAGCAGAACAATTGTAGTAGAGCTGAATTTTAGACCAGCTGTTTATTGGTCAAATTGATCAGCTTTTAAAAATTATTTTCTTTTAAGCAGTGCTGGGGATAAAACCCAGGGCCTCGTGCATGCCTGTGCCTGGCAAGTGCTGTACCCCAAGTCACATCCCCGGCCCAGTTGGTCAGTTTTAATTAAGTTCCGTTCCTCCATCATCTGCCCATCAGAGCTTGAGTGCTGGCACGGTCCTGGGCCCTGTGGTGCCACCAGTATACAGAGGTGGCTGAATCGGATGAGGTGCCTGCCCTCAGGGCTTCTTAGGTTAACCTGATTTTAGTGGGATAAGGCTGCTCCTCCTCCACCTCCGTTGCCCACTGTGGCCTGTTGCAGAAACAGCGGCAGCAGGAGGGAATTAGGCTAGACCTGGAGAGGCTGCCGTGGTGGGGCTGAGTGGTCCTTTCCAGGATTAGTCGCTTTGTGTTTTGGTCCTTGTCATAGGAGGTCACAACTGAATCTGAGCCTGTGTCCTGGTGTGGTCCTCCTGTTGCAGAGAACAGTGGCTCAGGAAGGTCAAGAGCGGCGACTATTCGGGGCATTAGAGCCCTGCAGTGTCAGCAGCGCCCAGGCCTGCTTGGCAGTTCACAGTCCCAGGCCCCAGCCCAGACCTCTGCATCCCAGCCTGCCTTTTACCAAGGTCTCCAGGGAGAGGCCTCTCGTGGGGCTCAGAGTCACACAGCTGCTGCTTGGTAGAGCTGCAACGGCGACCCGGGTCTATTAGACGCCAAGACGTGGATTCTCAGCCCTACAGTTAATCACCTCCCACCCTAGCAGTTCTTGATGTCGACGCTATTTGGATCTTCAGGGACACTGCTGGACCTTTACAACAGCAGCAGTAGCAACAATAGCAACTTTTAAGCGTGGACTTTGTGCTTGACACAGTGCCAGACACTCGACATCCGTTACTTTACTCCTCACGACAGCCCTGGGAGGGAGAGTTGTGGCCGTTCCTCTCTACGGGTGTGGACGTGGAGGCACAGAGGGGCCTTGGAGGGCTGTTGCTTCAGTGCACGCAGCTAGTGAGAGATGGAGCTGAGATTTGAACCAGGCAGTCTGGCTCAGGGGCTCCTTGGGCCTGGGAAGTCCAGGGGGCCAGAAGAGTTGCAGGGAGCTGCTGGGGGGGAGGGGGGCGTGACCTTGGGGCAGGGGCCGTGCTTGCTGGTTTTCTCTGCTCCTCCCCTTTCTGCGCTGCCTGCATTGGTGCCCTGGGTGTCTCATGGGCTTTCTGTCCCAGCAAGACGAGGGCCTGTCGGGAACCTCGGGCTATGGCCCTGGGGCCTCTCCTTGGCCCAGGGCTCTGGGGATGGAGGATGCGCCAGCTCCTGACCTCTCTTTTCTCAGGGTGATGTGGGTGAAGTGCTTAGCACAGTATGTGGCTGTAACAGGGTCTCGGGAAGGTCCATTGCCGCCACGGTAATTGCCTTTATAGATTTGAGCATTCTGTCTCAGGGCCATTTGCCGCCCAGCTTGGAGACTTCATCAGGCCCCCGAGCTGGGTGGCAGGTGGTGGCGGGGCCTCGTGGCTGTGGACCGTCTCTCCTGAGTGCCAGGACAGGGGTTGGAAGAGCTCTGGGGCCTGGGGTCGATCAGGGCTCTGGGAACAGGCCGGGGTCATCCTGAGCGTTTCTCCCAGTAGCAGCCTCACGATAAACAGCTAATCAGCCCCACCTTGTGAACGGGGACCCTACAGGCCCCCAAGGGAGTCATGTCCTTCCTGGGGTCACAAAGCGAGAGGCTGGTGTCCCAGTTCTCCCTTTCTTCCTTGGGGACAGGAGGCCAAGGTCACCCCGTTCAGTAGGCCCCGGCCGTGAGTGTGGTCAGTCCCCCTCGTGGGGTAGGGGAGAGGAGGAGGCTGAGCACGAGGGCTGCTCCTGGGGTCTCACCGCACCCTCTTCTGTTGCAGGGTTACCACAGGTCAAACCACTTCATAGCCGCCCAAGGTACCTGGTCCCTGCCCACGGCACCTCTGGGTGTGGGAATGCCTGCCTGCCTGCCTTTCCCGGGGGTGCCTGGCTCCCCCTCTGCTTCCCCACGTGTCTGTCTCTGTGTCCCATCCCCACTCTCTTCGCCTTGGCCTGTTAGCTTCTGGCTGCCAGCCTTTATCCTCTCCGTGTTTGTGTCTCCTGATGCGGTCAGTCCATCTATAGTTTTGGTCCCTCTGTCTGTCTCCATGAAAGGGCCGGCTAGGCCCAGTCCTGGTGGGTGGGAGTTGTGCATCGGTATAGTGGCCCCTGGATCCCATCTGGCTGTCTTCTCCCTCTGTCTATGTGTCCATCCTTCTCGGAGACTTGCCCCATGGACCAAAGCTCTGCCCTCCAGCTCTGCTGACTGGGTCCCACTTGGCATGACTGGGCTCTCCAGCCAGGCCCTCCCTGATGCTGCCCACTCCGGGGCCCTCCAGGCATGAGTGGCGGTTGGCGGGTGTATGTGGGTGGGCGTGAAGCCCTTGCTGGGGCCCCGAGAGCTCCTTGGCCTGGGGCGGCGGTGCTGGGCAGCCGCAGACGCTCGCTCAGGGACAGGCACCTCCTGCGCCTCCAGGGCCAAAGCCCGAGATGATCTACGACTTCTGGCGCATGGTGTGGCAGGAGCACTGCTCAAGCATCGTCATGATCACCAAGCTGGTGGAGGTGGGCAGGGTAAGCGGGACTGTGGGTGAGCTGGGGTGGGGCGGGGCCCGGGGCGGCAGGGTCGCTGAGTCCCGGCCTGTGGGGCTGCAGGTGAAGTGCTCACGGTACTGGCCAGAAGACTCAGACATGTACGGGGACATCAAGATCACGCTGGTGAAGACGGAGACGCTGGCCGAGTACGTGGTGCGCACCTTTGCTCTGGAGCGGGTGAGTGTCCCCGCATGTCCCCCTCCCCAGGGAGCGGGAGGGGCGCAGGGGAGAGCGCCTGGTGCCTGGGAGCATCATGGGAGGATGAGAAGACAGCTGTCTTTGCTGGTGGCTCCGAGAGGAGTTTGAGATGATGACGAGGATGGCGCTGGCTGCCAGGGGTTGTCTCCTATTCTGGGGCACCGTGCCCGACCGGCCATGTGTCATCGCCTTGGGAAGCCCTGTGGGGGAGGCGCTTACCATTAGCCCCATTTTGCAGGTAAGGAAAGTGAGGCTTGGGTCGTTATTTCAGTGACTGGCCAGAGAGCCCTGTCCACGCACGGTCCCATTTGTCTGCCCTGTGAAGTTGTCAGAGGAGGGACAGTTTCCCCCTTGAATGAAGACTTGAGAGTCAAAATGATCTCCTAGGCTCGCGCGGCAGGCCCGGGGCAGAGTCGGTGTGTTGACGGCAGTGGTGTATGGCCTCTGTCCGAGTCCTGTGTGACGTCTGTTTGTCCGTCCTCAGGAAGGCGGTTTCTCCTCTTTGGGTCTTGGTCCCCTCAGGGGTACCGTGGACACGAATCCCTTCCTCTCCAGTAACAGACCTCGCCAGTGAACACCGGGAGATGCTCCGGCGGTGCCTCCCAGAGGCTGCCAGCCACTGTGACTGTCGCTTCTGTTGTCTCCACAGAGAGGCTACTCTGCCCGGCATGAGGTCCGCCAGTTCCACTTCACAGCGTGGCCGGAGCACGGTGTCCCCTACCATGCCACCGGGCTGCTGGCCTTCATCCGCCGCGTGAAGGCCTCCACCCCTCCGGATGCTGGGCCCATCGTCATCCACTGCAGGTGGGAGGGCCGGCGATCCCAAGGAGAGGGGCTGGGTGCTGAGCTGGGGTGGGCAGGTTCAGGGCCCCTAAGAGGGACTGGGCCTGGCTCAGCCTGCTTGGGGTGGGGCAGAAGAGAACGACCCCCAAACCCCTTGGTCTTTGAGCTTTGACTCTGAGGTGGGCATCCACATGTGCCCCAAGGCCTGTGTGATGCCCAGGAGGTCCTGAGTCCTGAGGGGCCACAGGGTTGGCAGGGCACCAGGCCTGATCCAGTCCACCCTGCTCTTGTCCACCAGGCGTTCTGGGTTCGCAGGGGCTGAGAGGACTTTGCCCAGCTTCCCCTCGCCCAGTGGGCCTTGCGTGTCCCTTGTCCTTCCCCTGCTCTGTCCTCCCTGGTCTTGCCTGGGTTGGTTCCTGTGATCCCAACCGCCCTTCCTGTCTCTGCTCTGAGTCCTTCTTCATTCCACTTCTTCTCCTGCCTCTCTCCCCCTGGAGAGCTTAACCTCTGGCTCTTGGCTTCCATGGGTCTCCTGGGCCTCTATATGGCCTCTCCAGCTTGTCCTGGCTCCTCTACTTGGATTTTTGTCAGCTTCCCCAATGTTATGGCAGACTCACTCCTGTCCCTGCCCCCTCCAAGCCAGCTTCTTAGATTTCTCAATATCTCTTGAAGTGCCATCTTTACGAGCTAGACTTTTTTGATAGACATGTAAAGCGTACTTAAATCACAGATCATTAAGTGTGCACGTAACGTCGTGGATTTTCACAAACTGAACACGCCGGGAGCTCTCCTCAGATCAGGAAACAGAACGTCGACAGAACCCAGAGGCCCCTTAACCCAGGATGTGCCCCACTCCCAGAGCCGTCTCTACCCTGACTTCTCAACCATAGTCTTGCATGTTTTTGAACTTGGCATATCTGGGGTCCTGGGGCAGGGGCTCCGCTGCCTGACTTCTTCCTCGGATCTCATGTTGGAAGGTTCAGCCAGATCGTGTCATTGTCTCCTGGGCGAATCAACGACAGCCTGTTTGTCCATTCTGCTCTTGCTGGGCCTTTGGGATGGTTCCAGTTTTGCTCAAATAAAACAGTGGTGTAAGGACCACCAAGCACGTGTCTTTGGGTTGAGAAACAGGAGTAGAAGTGCCAGCTGTGTGAACCTTCGGCTGAGGAGCTTTCCAGAGGGGCGGGGCTGAAATCGGGAGGCCTAGGGACCTGCCGTGTGTCTTCACTGACACTTTGGGGCCATCATTCTCAGATTCGAAATCTTGGTGTCCTCTTTGTCTACACCTGCTCCCCCTTAGCTCCGCTCAGCCCGGTACTGGGCAGGGGTGTCAGTGAGGAACCCAGGGCAGCTCTCAGCAAGCTCCCGGGGTTAGGGGGGCAGCCACCAGCCATGACCATGTGGCAGGAAACATTTCATGGAAGCCAGGCCAATTGCTCCAGAAGCTCGGACCAACGACGTCTGCCTGGAAGCGATGGAGGGCCTGCTGAGTGTGTGTGTGGGCATGAGTTGTGGGGTTTTGAAGGATGTGCAGGAGGTTTGGGTACAGCCAGGAGGAAAGCACGTTCTTGACTCTGAGCTCTGAGGTCATCTTTGTCTAATTGCTAAGTTGGACTGGCTTCACCTCTGTCTTCTGCCTCCCCCTTTCCCTCCTCCTCTTCCCCAGCCCCTCGCTGGCTCTGTCCCGTGTGGCACCAGAACTCTTCAGGCAGCCTGCTCCCTGGCCCCTCCTTGCTGGGTCCTTTCTTCTGCTTGTCCTGAGCTCCTTTCCTGAGGACCAGGAGGCTCTGACGTGCCCTCTCTCTCCCCAGCGCTGGCACGGGCCGCACAGGCTGTTACATCGTCCTGGATGTGATGCTGGACATGGCGGAGTGTGAGGGCGTCGTGGACATTTACAACTGCGTGAAGACCCTCTGCTCCCGGCGCGTCAACATGATCCAGACCGAGGTGCGGGGACCCCGCCCTGTGCCCGCCACTCCCTCTGGGACTGGGGTCTCTTGCGAGGAGCTGAGGGCGAGGGGCACGTGTGGAAGGTGTCCTCAGACTCTTCCCTCCCCAGGATCGGGAGGCTAGGTGGGCGCCAAACTCTTAGGACTCAGCCCCTGGGGTTGCGTGCGGCGGGGTCAGACAGCGAAGGCTGCTGGCGTTAGGACATGGCCGGGCTGTGTCCTCATCTGATCTGTGACCCTGGGCTGTCCTCACCTCTCAGGATCTCCCGGGGTGTGGAGGGGTACCGAGGGGTGTGGAGGGGTACGGCGTGCGAGGAGCTCGCGGTCCGCGGAGGCCTCAGGTCGTTCGGCTCCCTTAGAGGCCCCTCGGCCCTGCGCTCACGCCCCACCCTACCAGCGCCAGCCTCTGCCCCACTCTCAGGGTCTCTTCCTCTGTCCAGGAACAGTACGTCTTCATCCACGATGCCATCCTGGAGGCCTGCCTGTGTGGGGAGACCACCATCCCTGTCAGCGAGTTCAAGGCCACCTACCGGGAGATGACTCGCATCGACCCGCAGAGCAATTCCTCCCAGCTGCGGGAAGAGTTCCAGGTGTGTGTGTGTGTGTGTGGTATGTGTGCATGCGAGTGTGGTGTGTGTATGCATGTGGTGTGTGTGTGCATGTGGTGTGTGTGTGCATGTGGTGTGTGTGATATGTGTGCGTGTGTGGTGTGTGTGTGTGTGTGTGGTGTGTAGTGTATGTGGTGTGTGTGATATGTGTGTGTGTGTGTGGTGTGTGATATTGTGGGGTGTGTGGTGTGTGGTATGTGGGTATGTGTGGGGTGTGTGGTGTGTGATATTGTGGGGTGTGTGGTGTGTGTGTGTGGTGTGTGGTATGTGGGTATGTGTGGGGTGTGTGTGATATTGTGGGGTGTGTGGTGTGTGTGTGGTGTGTGGTATGTGGGTATGTGTGGGGTGTGTGTGATATTGTGGGGTGTGTGGTGTGTGTGTGTGGTGTGTGTGTGGTGTGTGTGGGTGTGGTGTGTGTGATATGTGTGTGTGTGGTGTGTGTGATATTGTGTGGGTGTGTGTAGTGTGTGTGGTATGTGTGTGTGTGTGTGTGCGTGTGGTGTGTGATATTGTGGGATGTGTGGTGTGTGTGTGTAGTGTGTGTGATATTGTGTGTGTGTGTGTGTGTAGTGTGTGTGTGTGTGTGTGCGTGTGTGGTGTGTGATATTGTGTGGTGTGTATAGTGTGTGTGTGTGTGTTTTTGTGTGTGCTGGGAGGTTCTCAGTACCACAGGCACTGAGGAAGCAGGAGGGACCAGATGGGGACACGTGGAGGGAGGAGCTGGGCTACTGGCCAGGACTCTGGGACAGTGTGGGGTGGTGCATCGGGTGGTTAGGAGCTCACCTCGGCAGGCAGATGAACCCGGGTTCGAATCCGGCTTGTCTAGGCGGTGCCGTGGCCGGCCTTGAACTAGTCACGGTGCTCCTTTAAGCCTCAGTTTTGTTGCCCATAGAAGAAAGATGGCTGACGCTGCCCTCGCGGCTTGGTGGTCGTCAGGAGTCTTTTGGTCGCGATGAGAGTCTGGCTCCTGTAACTGGAGATACTGAGGATAGTGCGGGTTCAGTTGCGGCAGGATCCAGGGGCTCAGCTCTGACGTCCTGTGGTCTCTGTCCACTCTTGGTCCTGCTGTCCTGCTCTTGGCGTCATTCTCAGACCCACAGCTGTCCCTCAGCTGTGCCAGGATCATGTCGGTCTTGTCAGGGGACCCAGCAAGAGGCCCCTGCTGCTCCCGTCAGCCCCAGTAAAAACCCTCAACCTGACGGTCACGTTTCCATCCCTGAGCCCTTCTGGGGACCAGAGAGATGGAGCACACTGATGGCCCAGGCCGTGGTCACCTGCTTCTGCCTCACTGTGCTGCGTGCAGAGAGGGGACAAGGCCTCCCTCCAGAGCAGTCCACTGGTCTCTGGGCAGCAGAGAGCCCAGTGTCCTCCCCACTCCAGGGATGCTGGAAGGTGCAGGGGGACCTCATGTGCCAGGTGCTGGTGCTCTGGAAGCACCCAGGTGACCTCGTGGACTCCTGGAGAAGGGCGTCAAGCTCGGGGGTCAGCTAGGGTCAGTTCCCGTGAGGGAGCCCCAAACAAGAGAAAGAGACGGGACCCGTGGATCTGGATGCACGAGGCCTGAAGGCAGAGGGGTGGGGAGAAGCCCAGAACCCTGCCTTTATTTAGAGCCAGGTCCACAGGACCTGCGTTCTGTTAGGATGGCGGACGGTGGCCCCCTGCCTGGCCCCCGGGTCTGCCATATGGGAGGTTTCGGGCCGTCTCCTTGGAAGGGCCGCCATGCCAGTAACGATCTGCTGCTGCTGCACGCCGCGCCCTGCTGAGCCAGGCTCTGCCCTGTGCTTGGCGTTCTCTCTTTTTCCTCCCAGGAGCCACATGAAGTAGGCATGTTATCTTCCCATTTTACAGTTGAGGAAAACTGAGGCCAAGTGCTACAGTGGTTATGGGGGGCAGGGAGGCAGACTCCTCTCTCCAGAGCTCAGCGCGGGCCGTGCTCCACCAGGCCCCGACTCCGGACCCTTCTCTCTAGACCTCGGTTTCTCCGTCCACCAAATGGGGTCAACAGCCCTGCCCAGTGTTGCTCCTGGGGCTGGCCGGGGCTCTCCATCCCCACCCTGCTCTCCGTAGACGCTGAACTCGGTCACGCCGCCGCTGGACGTGGAGGAGTGCAGCATCGCGCTGCTGCCCCGGAACCGGGACAAGAACCGCAGCATGGACGTCCTGCCGCCGGACCGCTGCCTGCCCTTCCTCATCTCCACCGACGGGGACCCCAACAACTACATCAATGCCGCCCTGACCGACGTGAGAGCTCGGGGGTGCGGCGGGCTCTGGACGCTCCCTCCCAGCAGGGGCTGGCACAGTCGGGGGGAGCAGAGCGGGGGCTCTGGTTGGGGGCACCCTCTGCTAGTGTGGGGAGAGGCTCCCGGGCAGCCCTGCCGACCCTCCTCTGGACGCTCTGCAAGCCAGTGACCCCTTCAGGTGTTGTTTCCAGCTTGTGTGGGGTTCTGGGTTGTGAAGTTCAGGTAGGGCTGCTTTCAAGGTCAAGCCTAGAGTACGATTAGTCATTCGGGGCCTTTGGCTGGGGAGGCCTTCAAGGTTTGGGGTCAGGACTTGAAACCCAATGTTGGGAGGCAGGAGAGCCTGTCCTGAACGTGGAGCTGGACCTGCTTCCGGCACCAGCAGGGTGACTTGCTCCCTGGCCCTACCTGGCAGCGTGGTCTGAGGGCTCGTGAATCATTTAGAAGTCCCTTTCCCTGCCCCACCACCCCCACCCAGGGGGCTCCACCTCCTTCACTGGGTGCTGCCAGCAGAGCAGCAGGTGGGTGCGGGGGCTCAGGGGCTGGGACGCTGTCAGCCGAGTGGGGAGGAGTCTGGGTTCCACCCGTGATGCTCTCCCCTGCTGGAGCCATGGAGGGGCAGACCAGTGGAGTCAAGGTTGCAGATTAAATGGGAGAACGTGGCTTCACGTTTGCGGTCAAGTGGGCTGGCTGGGCCCTTGCCTCTCGGCCAGGCTGTTTGCCCTCGGCTGCAGCTCTACACCCACAGGCCACCGCTCCCACGAGGATCAGGCCATCGTGTTTGGCGGGGGTCGGGCAGTGAGATTTCATGCATTCTGAGAGGAGGGGGCTGAGCTGAGCAAAGGTGCCCAGGGAAGAGTGAGCAAGGGGGCTGCCCAGGACAGCGTGGAGCCTGGAGATGGGGAGCAGGGCGGCCCCCCAGCAGGCACGAGGAGGTGTACTCTTGATTGGGTGGCCCCTCAGCAGGACGGTACAGGGCATGGGGGCTTTCTCTAATGAGGGCGGTCCTGCCCCGTGGCTCAGGGGCTTCCCGGTGTGAGCTGAAGGGAGGGGAGAAGCCCCGCCCACTGACCACCTGGCAGCCGAAGAAATGAGCCATGTCGCAGGGGCTGGCACCGTCACAGCCTGGTGCAGTGAGGGCTGTCTCAGCCTGCTGAGGGGCCGTAGAGGGGTGGCATGGTTTTGGATGGGGACTTAGGAGCCTGTGGCCGCTCTCCCATCCCCTCTTTGGCCTCTTCTGCATATTTGGGGGCTGGAAAAGAGGCTCTCTGAGGGTCCTGGGTTTCCGAGCTGGAAAGGTCGCGTTGCAGCTCCCTGGCCCTGGCTGAGAATGGTCCCTTGAGGTAGAGAAGCCGCTGACACAGCCCTCCCTCCACGTAGGGTCCTTGATGCCCCAGACGCCTGATCCCGGCCCTGAGAGACTGGCCAGAGGCCCTGGTTCTCGGCTTGCAGTGGGCTTGTCTGGGGGTTAGCCTGGGTCTGTGTGGGGTGGTCAAGTCTTCAAGGAGCCCCGAGGGCACCCAGGCCTGGTTTTGGAGTCCAGCTGGGGCTGTCCTTGAGGAGCTGCTGTTTAGCGAGCTTCCAGGAAGCCCTAGGAGGGGCAGCCGGTGCTCTGGGGAGGGGGCTCTTATTTCTCTGCCGACCCCTGGCAGGATTGCAGGATTGCAGAGGGCAGGTGAAGGTTTGCGCAGGATCAAGACCAGAAGAAGCCAGATAGGGCCAAGGTCGCAGGAGCTTGCGCTAGCCTGTTGGGTCAGGAGGAGGGATGGGGACAGGAGACTGTGGGAGAAGAGCTCAGGAGAGGGAGGGGGATGTGGCATAGGATGGGATGAGGCAGGACACCAGGGGACATTTGAGGCTGGAGCTCTGGTGGGGAGAAGGCTGGGTGCCAGCTCATCCTACAAGATGAGGTTGGGAGTGGGGGACGGAGCCAGTGCCTGTCACTGCCTGAGGCCGGGGTTGAGGTCTCGACCATGGAGTTGATCTAGAGATTTATTTATTCAGAAATATTTATTGAACCCCAAAATGTGTTTGAAACTGTTCTCTTGAAACTTGCCTTTGGAGGGTAGGGCAGGACGGTCAATAAATGAATAACATATGATGGGATGGCATGCACTGGAAATGTTCTCTGTTTCTACAGAGAACAGGCAGGAGTTCTGAATGTTGGTTTTGGGGACGTGTGTGTGACTGTTTTGGATGAGGTGGCAAGGGCGGGCCTCTTTGAAGAAGATGAGTTCGGCAAAGACCAGAAAGAGATGAGGGAGAAGGCTGGGGATACAGCTCAGTTGGTAGAGTGCTCACCTCTCGTGCACAAGGCCCTGGGTTCAACCCCAGCAGCACCACCACCAAAAAGAGAAAAAGGAGAGCCACCCAGACCTCTGGGAAGTTGGGCGAGGCCACAGAAACAGCAGGTGCAGACCCTGAGGCAGGCGGCAAGCGTGGCCCCACACTTGGGATCTTTTGCTGTTTTAGTTCGTGAGGGCCTGGGGCACTAGATGCCCACGGCCCACATGCCAGCTCTGGTCTCACTGTGCCGGGCAGCCTCTGACGTCGTGGCCGCTGCAGGCACGGCTGTCCAGCTCATGGTGGCGAGCTTAGCCCACGCCAGCGGCAGTGGACTGCCCCGCTGAGCGCTGGTTTCCCTGCAGAGCTACACGCGGAGCGCGGCCTTCATCGTGACCCTGCACCCGCTGCAGAGCACCACGCCCGACTTCTGGCGACTGGTCTACGACTATGGCTGCACCTCCATCGTCATGCTTAACCAGCTGAACCAGTCCAACTCCGCCTGGGTGAGGGCCCCTCAGCAGACCTCTGTGGGTTCAAGGGCATGGTCCCCAAAGTCAAGAGTTGGGGCCCAGCTCCACCACGTGTTGGTTGTGTGACCTCAGACAAGTCATACTCTGTCCCAGAGCCTCTGTTTCCTCATCTGTAAAACAGGGGTGTCAGACTGGAGCAAATAGCTCCTTTTTATTGAGTACCTGTAGTGAGCACGGACTCTGCTTTGCACTCATTAGTGCAAAGTCTTATTTATAGTCTTATTTATAATCAACAATGGGGTGGGGGTTTCTCCAAGGCCACATAGCTGGGAGCTGTGCCCTGCATCCAGCCTCATTCAGAGTTTTTCAGGAACTTTATCAGTATCTCCACAATTGCCAGACACGGTGCCTTTGAGCTAGAGTAAAATTCAAGCCTCCTATTTTCCACTCTTTGACCTACAGGAAGTTGATCTAACCCCTCTGAGCCTCAGTTTCCTTCCCTGTAAAATGGAGACCATCACAAGGTCTTTTCTTACGGGACACTGTGCTGTACCTGCCCATGTAGACACTTTGAATGTGGCAGGGACGAAGATGATGCAGCTGACAGTTGATTCTGAGGTTGGTCAGACAGATGCCCAGTTTTTGTACCTAGTTTGATCACATACCCTAGGTCACAGCCCTGCTTTCTGCCCCAGGATGCCAGGAAGATTTTTTTATAAAATGAGCATAATGGCCTCTTACTGATGATATGAAAGAAGACTCTGTAGCTTGCTGTACAATGTACTGGCAAGGTACTGGGGATTAACCCAGGACACATGCTCCAAGTATTTGACCACTGAGCTATACCCATTGCCGTTTTTTATTTTTTATTTTGAGACAGGGTCTTACTAAGTTGCCCAGGCTAGCCTCCAACTTGTGATCCTCCTGCCTCAGCCTCCTGAGTAGCTGGGATTACAGGAATGCATCACTCTGTCTGCCTAGCTGTTATGAGTCAGGCTCTTGGATACATGACAGGGCACCGCAGAAAAGGGACGTAGGCCCAGGGTAGGGATCTGGAGAGTTCTGGGTGTAGTAGACATCCACCCTTGCTGAGGTGGGGGACAGGGACTGAGAGGGACCTCGTAGACCTTAATCATTGCTCATCAGATTGCAATGATTCCACCAACTTTTCCCAGGGACAACTCCCTGCCAGACCCTCCAGTGAGCCATGGGCAGACAGAAGACTCAGCATCTCTGAGTCCATGTCATGGTCCAGGAGGAAGCAGGCCTAGGAACAGATAGTGACGGCACAGAGGAGAAAGGGCTGTTGTGGAGCTGACTTGGGGATTCAGGCCTGGGGACAGCGTGTGGAGGAAGGCTTCCTGGAGGAGGGAGTGTTTGGGTCACGATGTGGGGGATGGGCAGGGCCCAGTAGGTGAAGTGTTGGGAAGAGCCACCCGTAATGAGGGAGCAGCAAATGCGAGGAGTTGCCGGGACTCCAGGCAGAAGGAGGAGGGCAGCGTCCTCTCTTGGTGGTCAGAGGGAAGCAGATGGAACTTGGCATTTCATTTGGGATGAGGTTGGGGGCCAGCCTCAGAAGTGAGGGTATCCTCAGACTCTGTCCCTGCCACATGCTGAGTACCTGCCACATGCCAGGCACAACACAGTGCAGTGTCCCTACGCTCCTGTCACGTGGTCCTCACAGTAACCTCATGAGAACAGGTCCTGCAAAGGTCCCGTTTGATAGAGGAGGAAAAGGAGGTTCAGGGAGGTCAGTTAACTTAGCCTGGTTTGCAGATGGAGAAACTGGAGCCCCGAGAAAGGAAGATCAGCTTGTGGGACCCAAGTATGTGTGTGGGGGCAGGTGCCTCCCTTGCCTCCAGTCTGTGGTCAGGCAGGGGCAGGTGGGTAGCACCCTGACTCTGTGGGGGACCTGGGGCAGAAGTGGGGTGCTGAGCACTGTTGCAGCATGAAGGACACCCCAGCTCTGTGAGTTGAGGACAGAGGCAGTGAGAGAGAAGGCTGAGGGACTGGTTCTGGGGTGAGTGGGGAGGCCTGGGCCCATTCTTGGAAGAAGGTGGCTTCATGGAGGTGTGTGATTTGCACACGTGTTGAGTGTGTAAAGGTGGCCATGGGCATCACTGCCCACTCTGTGAAGGGTTTGCAACCAGGGGGTGAGTGGCAGAGAGAGGGGGGAGTGGCGAGTCTGGAGTGAGTGGGTGGGTCTGGGTCGGTGGTGGTGGGGTGGGTCCTGGCCCGGCTCCGCCAGCTCTCCTCTCTCCATGCCTGTGCCCCAGCCCTGCCTGCAGTACTGGCCAGAGCCTGGCCGGCAGCAGTACGGCCTCATGGAGGTGGAGTTCGTGTCGGGCACTGCGGATGAAGACTTGGTGGCCCGAGTTTTCCGCGTGCAGAATATCTCCCGGGTATGTGATCTGAGGAGCCCGAGGGAGAGAACCTGGGTGGTAGCTGGGGCAGTTGTGAGTGGCCATCTTAAGGTCACTCATCAGGGGCCCCACAACCCTGGTGCTCATGCCCCTCTGGCTGGCTGCCCACGCCCCAGCTGCAGGAGGGGCACCTGCTGGTGCGGCACTTCCAGTTCCTGCGCTGGTCTGCCTACCGGGACACACCCGACTCCAGGAAGGCCTTCCTGCACCTGCTGGCTGAGGTGGACAGGTGGCAGGCGGAGAGTGGGGACGGACGCACCATTGTTCACTGCCTGTGAGTGCCCGTGCGTGGGGTCGGGTGGGGGCCAGGAGCGAGGGCACAGGTGCCAGGTAAGGGGGCCTCGAGGCTGGCACTGGAACCCCTAGGTCCCAGATGGCATGGCCTGTACTCTCCCCAGCCAGCCAAGGTTGGCAGTTCCTCCCCTGGAGGAACCCACTTTCCAGGGGCTGGACCCTGAACAATTGCCTGGTACCCTCTGTATGACATGACATTGGAATTCACCGATTTACTTAAAGAGAGTCTTTTTTCAGAAGTTTTTCTGTCAGAAATTTTCACCCCGTGAGATCGGAACATACTTTTTTAAGCCACTAGAATTCCAGTCTTTGCTTTTGCAGGCACACAAGTAGTGCCTGCCTTCCTCCCTTCCTTTCTTCCCTCCCTCCCATCATTTCCTTCCATTCTTCCTTCTCTCTTTTCCACCTTTCCCCCTTCTTTTCCCCTCCTTCCCTCTTCCTTCCCTTCCTTCTCCTTCCCTCCCCTTCCTCTTCCTTCCCTTCCCTTCCTCCTCCCTTCCCCCTTCCCTTCCCTTCCCTTCGCTTCCGCTTGCCTGCCTTCCCTCCTTCCCTCCTTCCCTCCTTCCCTCCTTCATCATGCCCCATTCATAAATCCACACGTGACTTCACTTCTTTGCTTCTCGCTTTTTCCTGCTTCTGGTATTTCCTGAGCCCTCCCAGTTCTGGGCCAGGCACCCTAGGGAACTGGGGCAGCTGGGCTGGACCCTCAGGGCTTGCAGATCTAGTGGGAGGGACCCCTGGAGAGGGGGGCTGAGGCCCCGGGGGCACCCCACACCATGCAGTCGCAGGAACGGAGAGCGCGGCTGGGAGGGAGGAGGAGGGTCACTGGAGGAAGCTGCCCGTGTCTGCGTTGCCCAGTGTGAACGGGCTTCCCATGTTTATTTTCCATTTTGCTCCCGGTGTCCGCTGCCCCGCTGCCCTTCTCTGTCACTGCCCTTGTGTCTCAGTGTCATTCCTTTGGAGTGTGTATGGCCTCCTTTCTCAAGGAGCCTGCAGTCCGTTCCTCCGCAAGGATGTGTTTTCTGAGATGACGTAAAGTTTTGGATGTCACTCAGCCTCAGAGCCGCCTCTTTAACCTGGGCCTGCTGCCTGTGGGCGCTGCCTCTCCGTCTCCTCTCCTCGCCCCGCCCCGCCCCGCCCCGCCCCGCCGTGCCCTAGCCCGTTGGCTCCGCCCTCTTTTGCTCGATAGCCACGCCCCTCACCTCTGGGATCAATAGCCCCGCCCTGCTTGTTTCCTTACACCCCCACCTTAACCCATGGGCCCTTTGGTCTCTCCCTGGCCCTACCTCTGCCCCTCACCTTTGGCCTCTCTGACCCTGCCCCACCTTCTCATTGCCTGGCTTTCCCCTTCACCTTTGGGTGCCAGGGACTTACCCACTCACGTTCCCAAAGCCCTGCCCCAAACCTTTCGTGTGTCTCCTTTAGAAATGGAGGAGGCCGCAGCGGCACCTTCTGCGCCTGCGCCACGGTCCTGGAAATGATCCGCTGCCACAGCCTGGTGGATGTTTTCTTTGCTGCCAAAACGCTTCGGAACTACAAGCCCAATATGGTGGAGACGATGGTGAGGGGCCACGTATCCCAGGCCCAGCCTCTTCTTTCCTGGTCTGTGCCCAGCCAGGTTCTGCAGCACTCATCCTTCCCTACCTGGTCCCCACCTGTGGGCCTTGGTTCTGGTCTTGTGGAGCCAGAACATTGTCCGGTTTTCCCCTTCCCCTGCGGTGGGCCGGGGCTCATGCTTGCCCTCTCCCCAGCACGGGGATGGTGGGGCTCATGACCCCTTCTCTCCCTCTCCCCAGGATCAGTACCACTTTTGCTATGATGTGGCCCTGGAGTATCTGGAGGCTCTGGAGTCAAGATAGCGGGGCCTCTCGCCTGGGGCACCCACTGCACACTCAGGGCCAGGCCCGCTGGCAAGGAGGACTTGTCCCCCAACTCTGCTCAGCCATAGCCCCACAGGGAAAGTACTGGAGTGGACGCTGGGCCATCTTGGTGGCCCCTTCCACTGTGGGCAGGCTGCTGGCCAAGGTGGAGCTGAGCAAGACTGCAGTCCAGCCCCCACTCCAGAGGGTCCTGTAGGCCTGTGCTGAAGGGCCTGATGCTGCCGGCACAGTGACTGGGGCTCAGGACAGCCAGTTCTGGCCTTTGGCTCCGGAGGCCCTGCAGAGTGAGTGACCCGATTCAGTTTCCGCCTGGAGCAGCCCTTCTGCACGCAGGAAGAGGGTGTGCCGGGCTTGACATCTAGAAGCCCACCTGGCCCAGCCCCGGAGGGCTCTGCCCTGATTTGCCAGTGGGACACATTGACCATCCTCTTCAGGGGACCTGCCGTGCCCTCCTCCACCCCACTGCCTCCTGCAGTCCTGGGGTATCTTGCTCACCACCCCTCTCCGCTGCTGCTTCCTGACGTGCGCTCTGAGCTTCGGGCCCCACATGGGCTCCTTCCCTCCCTGACCCGACATCTGCAGAGTGAAGTCGCCTCAGCCCTCTCTTCCTGTAGCCCTCAGGCCTTCGTGGCTTGGTCATGCTCAGCTTGGCCAGTGACAGTCTGCGATCCTGACCCACAGTCCCTGGGGTTGAGGTCCCTTTGGCTCCTGGTCAGGCTGCTCACCCGGGGTGGGGTGTGCTGGAGCAGAGCTGACTGGTCACATGCCCTCGAGTTCCCAAGAAGAACCGAATGGAGGATCAGTGCTTTGTGTTTCTTTTGTTATTTTTTGATGGGTGGGTGGGAAGGTCTCCTTCAAATGGGGCAGGCCACACCCCCATTCCGTGCCTCGATCTCCCCATCTGTAAACTGTAGCTATAACTACTGACCTACCTCGCAGGGGCTGTGGGGTAATGTTTGTAAAGCGCTTTGTAAATAAACGTGCTCTCTGAATGCCACCTGGCAGCCCTGTGTGTATCTGACCAGACCGGCGAGGGCCTGCTCGCCTGCCCCCAGCTCCAGTGCACTGAGAGTCAGAGGCCTGGGTCCTAATCTGTTCTTAGTTTTTTCTCTCTACAGTATGGTGTAGTGTGACCCCGGGCATTGCTCAGGCTTCTTCTACTTGCAGAGGTGGCTGCGGGGTACCCTGGCCATGGTGGTATCCGCATATGCTTGTGAAGCAGTTCCCTAGGCAGGGAGCTTGCTCTGGCCACATAGCTGCCTGTCTTGCCACTGGAGGCCTGGTTCAGGGTTCAGTTCTTTCAGGGGCAGCATGAGAGGCTCAGGCTTTGGCATCAGAGAGACAGACCCCACCAGCTGTGAGGTCCTGGGTGTCGGCTTCCCTCTGGAGGCCTTGGTTTCTCAAATGTAAAATGGAAACAGTCCCGTTAGGATCAGTTGAGATAGTGATTACAGGTCTCATATGGTACCAGACGTGTGGCAAGGACAGGAACAGAAGAGGAACATCCCTGCCAGGGACAGGGTCACTCAGCCCAGGCCCAGGTCCCTCATGTGGGGAGTGGAAGGAGGACTGGGCTGGCTAGGAGGAACCTGAGTCACTCCTAACTGTCTCATACTTGTGTGATTTGGGGGCAAGACAGTTCTTATTTCTGGGCCTCTTTCTTCCTATGAAAACTGGTTCTATGAGGAATTGATTTCTGTGGGTCAAAGGACAGGACCCCTTCTAATGACCTCACAATTAAATTTCCTTTAATCTGAGTTAAAAATTTATTGGGCAGTTGCAACCCCACTTGGCTAGGGCATAGACTGACTCCCTTGCCCACACTCTGAACTATCTTTAACCCTTACCTGATGGGCCTTCTGTGTATGTCACCAATACTGGCTGAGCTTTGACCAGTGGAATGTGTCAGGGTGACAGCACGTGAGTGCTGGATCCCAGCCCTCAAGAGGCATTGCAGTGTTTGCCCTTGTCCTCCTGGAACTCTGCCACATAAGGAAGCCTGTCCAGTCTGCTGGATGGCTTGCGGGCACATGGAAGAGAAGCCGCACATCCCATGAGTAGTCAGTATCAACTGCCAGATGGTGAATCAGACTGTCATGGACCCTCCAGCCCAGCTGATCTATCGGGTGAGTGTGGCTGCATGATTAAGCTTAGAAGAAACTGCTTGAACAACCTCCAGAATTGGGAGAGATAGTAAATAGTTCGTTCTTAAGCCGTTAAGTTTTAGGATCGTTTGTTACATACCAAACACTAACTGATACATATGTAAAGTTTTAGGATCGTTTGTTACGTACCAAACACTAACTGATACATATGTGTTCTGGATACAGCTTTACTCTTTGCTTCCTTAGGAGTGAGCTGCTCAAGGGCAGGAGTATTCTGTGTTCATCTTGCTCTATCTATTGCCTAACAAAGGGCTTGTCTTGGAGCTGGTGCTGGGGAAATGTTAGCATTTGAAGGGAAGGAAGAGGGGGTGTGGGCCTCTCTGCCTGACCTCATGTGGCCTTTCAGAGGAGCTGGGGAGTGGGCTGTGTAGCAGGAGAGCCACCTCTGGAGTCAATGAGCCAGACTCCACCCCCAGTCCCACAACCCACCAACAGAGTGACCTTGCACAGTCCCCTAAACACTGTGCTAAACAGTCAAATGTACTCATGGGATTGGTTGTGAGGTCTAGAGATAAAATACTTAAAAAGAGCAAAGCATAGTCTCTGGTGACATAATCAGCCCTCGATGCAGGATAGCTCATGTCATAATACAGATGGTCCCTGATTTAGGATGGTTTGACGTAGGAGTTCTTGACTTTATGATGGTGCAAAAGTGATACGCGTTCAGGGGAAACCATGCTTTGAATTTTGGATGTTGATCTTTTCTTGGGCTATTGATAGGCAGCATGATGCTCATTCTCAGGGCTGGGCAGCAGCAGGAAGCACAGCTCCCACCCAGCACGTGGTCCGAGGGGAAAGAACTGGTGTTCTCTAGGGTGCTGTTGCTAAGCTGGGATGTTGGGTAGGTTAGGTAGATTAAATGCATTTTTGGCTTGGGATATTTTCAGCTAACCATGGATTTTTTTGGGGCAACACTCGTTAAGCTGAGGAACATAGGTGTAACATCCGTAGATGTTAAAATCGTGACCATTACCTTTTGGTGAGTTTTGCTATTTCATTGTCTTACATCCGTTTTCTCTAATTTAATCCACACAACTCTTTAAAGTAGGAATTTCTACCCTTATTTTTAGAGATGAGGAAATGGAGGTTCAGGGAGTGAGTTTATTCACCCAGGGTCACTTGGCTGTTATGTGGCAGAGCTGGGACTTGAACCCGCGTTCAGGCTGACTCCCTGCCTGGGCCTTGAGCTGCTGTGCTCGGGACCCGCCCTGGTGGTGTCCAAAGTCTGAGGACCTCCTCCACGTGAGGCCACATGGCTGCCCTGGGGCCAGGTGTTGGATTCAGATGCTGTGAGATGGGTCAGGTGGTGGCCTCTTGGACAAGGTGCCCTGGAACACAGGGAGACAAATGCTCGCCTGCTCTGTCCAGTCCCCTGGGGCCGAGCAGGAGTGGGACAGACACCCCACCTCCTACCCCAGCCCGGATCACAGGGTTTCCACCAGCACAGCAGGCCACCGTCTGTCACTGCAGGAGCTGAGTTGTCTCTTTATGCCATAATAAATCTGGCTGCAGGAGCTGCCAAGGCTGTTGTGACTTCTCATGACCTCTCTGCTGGCTACTGTTTGGGACCTGTTATATATACAGGTGCTCAGGTGATAGAGCCATGACTTTGATGGATACAGAGGCTACTTGCAAGCCCTGGTCGAGAGGGGCCTGGCTACTTGCTATTACTAGGTACCACTGACCTTGCCCACTGACCTTCATGGACAGGAGCTTCATGCGCTTTGGCCCGATATCCCATGCCTGAGGGCAGTGCAGAAGTCGTAGTGTTTCCTGGGTAGACTCAACAGGTCCAGGCCAGGCCGCATCCTGTGGGTGGGAGGAGGGCTTTGGACAAGGCCACCTGAAGAAGCAGTGCTTTATTGGGCACATAAAATGCATGGGGCACGCTGTCAATTACTCTGGTCATCACCTATCGGCCTCCAGTGAATTCTGGGAGGGAGATACTCTTATCACTTCCATGTTACAGAAGAGCAGCCTGAGAATCAGCGCTTAAGCAGCTGCCCAAGGTCAGAGAGCCATGGGGCTTCCTAGGAACAGCAGTGGCCAGAGCCAGCTGTGAAATCAGGAGGCCAGAGCCTGCCAGGGCCTGCTGGGACCCCCCTCCTCACCGTGGACTCTAGCTGCTTGTGCCTAGGACCAAGCTCCTGACCAGGACCTCCCTGGTCTAACCTGGCCTCTGCCTCTCTGACCAAGTCCCTCTTGTGGGCTCGAGACCTTTGCTCAAGAGGTCTCATCTCTCCTGCTCATGACTCTGACGCTGTCTGGATACGCTTTGCTGCTCTCCACATGGCAGACTCCTTCCTGGTGCCCAGGTCACAGCTTCGATGTTCCCTCCTTGAGATTTCCACCTTGAGTGCCCTGGATGGCCCTTCTGCCTCTGCCATCCCTCTCGCTCAGGGCCCTCCTTGTGTCTCTGCCTCGCTGCTTTCTCCAGGGGAATTAACTTTTAGTTCGTTGGTTGGTTTGTTGCCTCCCCCATGAGAATGGGAGCACCAAATGCGCTGGTGCCATGTGGATCTTGTCCCCGTGTCCCCTGCACTGGGCACAGGGCCAGACACATGCCAGGCACCAAGTGAGTGTTTGATGAATGAATACAAGTTGTGGGGCTGGGACTCCAGCTCGGGTCCATTGGGCTCCAAGCCCACCTCTCAGGCACATCACGTTCAGGCTTCCAGATGGTCCCAGACTCATGCCATGGGGCTGGGTTCCAATGCTCACTGGGCCGCCACCATGCTTAGCAAGCCTCTGCCCTCTGTGGGGCTCCGTCTCCTGATTAAGTGGGAGTAGGTATTCCAAGGGGGGTGGCATTGGGCTCAACATCCCTCAGTGACATTTGGCCAGTGTTGCTCCCTGGTGCCCAGGCCACTGGCCTAAGCATCTACCTTCTGAGCCCCATGAAATCTTGGGCTCCGAGAGATGGGAGCTTTGTGGTCTGGGCTTTGGTTGATGTGCCTGTGCACCTCCTTTGGCAAGCGCTTGAATTATGCCCACTGCAGACCTGGTTCCTCATCTTCCCAGAAATCCTGAGCAGTAGACATTTGACGAGAGGAACCAGCTTTGAGAGAGGTGAGGCGAACCACTGAAAGCCACGTGGCCAGAGAAGAACCAAGACAAGATTCAAACTCATGTCTCTCGACTCCAAAGCCATTGCTCTCAAAATCATTGTAGAAATACTGGCAGATCGAAACCTGAACCACATTAACTGCTGGAAATTTCCCTGTCCACTGTCCATCTGCTCTCCTAACACTTGCTGAAGCCGGGCTCAGCCACAAATGCCATAAACAGGCTCAGCGGAGGCCCATAATCACACAGCCTCCTGGGCTCAGGGCCTGGCACCTTGTCGGCCTTCAGAAAGTGCTGCTTAATGAATGGTTGGATGTCTTGAGTGTGCAGATGGTGGGGCGGCCTGACTCAGCGAGTGCCAGGGAGCTGAGAAAGCCTTTTCAAGAAAAATGAAATGTGTCTCAACTCACTTCCCACTTATTCCCAGGGGTGGGAAGAGGGAATCTGTCCAGGAATTTTATTTTCTGTTCATTTGAAAGTGGAACAATGTGGCTTTCTTGAGCTGTGCTTGGTATGTGACTATATTTTCTTTTTCAAGAGAGCAGGGAACAATGTTTGTTCCCCGTGGCTCCAGCCCATGGAGCCTCTCCCCCTCCAAAAGGCACAGAGGCTCCTGCTCCTCTGGCCTCTTCCCTAATGAACTCTTGGCTTCCTCCATGTCCACCTCTCTCTTCTCATGTCATTTCCAGTGTGTCGTTTTTGAGCTCTGAACACGCCCTTCTTTGCCCTGCTTTGTGAACCTGGAGCTGGACCTGGGAGCAGTTCTTTGGTCAGCTGGAGCGATGTTAAGCGTGGTCAGTAGGGGGCGCTAGAGGGACACTGTGAGGCAATAGCAGCAGAAGGCACCTCCCTTCCAGGCCCGTCCTCTTTTCCCTCTTTCTGTTTCTTCAGCACAGGAGCCAAGGCCCAGTGCCCATCACCTCAGTGGACCAGCTCCAGATGTACCCTGGGGCCTCCTTCTCCCAATCTGGAAGCTCTTCTGCAGACCCAGCCCTGCTCACCCCTTTGGATCAGGCTCCCGTCCAGGAGCCGCTGTGTAGACTGGACTGTGCTACACTGCCAGGCGAGTTTCATACCCGCCAGGGGCTGCATGTTCTGGTGGTTGTCATGCCACAGAAGAGGTCTCAATCGAGGGAGGACCATTTCCTCAGACCTTCTTCCCTCGTTAGTCACTCTGCCTCATCATAGACATGGTAGCTACTTTTTTTGCCCTTGTGCCTCTGAGTCCCTTTTTAGTAATTATTTGCTAGATAAAAATTCTTTACATTTTCCGTGTTCATATTATAGAGGTGGGCTCTGTCTTCTCACTGGATGCTGACTGATACACACTTAGGGGCAGGTGGTCCCAGGAGACAGACCCTCAAGGATGGGATCTTGATTAGTTTCATCATGCTTTGGGCTTGAGCGCAGTGTGGAGCTCTCTGCCAGCGGGACACGGTGAGCTCTAACCTGCAGCACAGGGCATCATAATTACTCCATTGCCTGTGATGGATTTTTGTGCAATGCCAACTGAAGCCACTGTCTTGGAAGCCAAGTGATGACGGCTGCCCTTGACCTTTACATCTGCAGTGACTGGTGTGTCGTGGATCCTCGAACGCACTAAAGCACTTACTAGAAATGAAACGACAAGTTCAGGTTCTTTAATTCTCTGCTCAAACCATAGTTTGAGAACCACAGAGCTTCTGTGTAAAATTTGTAAAAAGAATCTCTTGTTTCATGTGGCCACAGGGCCGATATTGCCAAAAATGAAACCTGAAAGTCAATTGTGTGGGTTGGACAGTTTAAACGTCAGTGAAATTTATAGCCTCACCAAGTTTCTTATGAGAAAGTTTGTGCATAAATTAGGGAAGAATGGTATTCTGAAACTTGGACTAGGGACATCTGGTTGGACGCAGATGAAGTGGAGAATGTTGAATTCCTGAGTCACCCGGGGCCTCTCTTGCCAATGGAAATAAATTTCGCTCTTGGGTCTGAGAGGACTGGTTTTCCTTTGTTTGAAAACTCTGTGACGACCTTATATGGGACAGGCGCTTTGAAAGGGGATGATCAGTTTCCTTAAGATATATCACAAGAACCCTTTTGATGCCCCTTGATCCTTCACAGCATCTAATCTAAATGTGCTTCATGGGGATAGGTACAGACTGGGACCCAAGAGGAGATAGTTTGCCCAACAGAAGAAAGGAAGGCATTTGCCGATGGCAAGATTTGGCATAATCCTGGGGAATGTACGTGGGAGTTGATTCTAAAGGTGGAAGAGAGTAAGCACTTATTCTGAATTCATGGAGGTGGATTTGGTATTTAATGTGTTAACTTGTACAGCTGAAGTTGGCTCTAAGAGCTTACTTGGTTGTCTGGCTGAAACTTGGACTTGAAAGGTGGCTTATATTTAATCAACTTGAGATGCCAGAGCTTCTGTGGCATAATATAGAAGAGGGGATCCAAAGTTTTAAGGATATAGTTGTGGGGGTGGGTTTATCATGTGATCTGCACAGCTATCCCCAAACAGTGCTTCATGGAAATTTCCAAAAGACACTCTTAACTAAGGTGTGGAGGAATGCACTGTTGAGGGGAGAACCTGTCCAGGTTTGAGAGTGTGCTGTCCTTCATATGGACTTCCCAATTGCATGTGGATGATAGTGTTCTGCAGCCACAGAGGCTAAACCACATTGCTTAGTAGCCAAAAGCAAGGGTGCCTTTACTATAAAGGGCAGCACAGATGACCAGTAACTAGAATGCCTTGGCCCACAGGCATCTTTTGTGATGGCTCACTGGTTGCTGTGTCCCTAGGAAGGAATTAGTTGGACAGCCTACTAGGCTATTGATTGATCTATATTATAGAAAAACCAAGCAGCCAACCTGTAGTACAAACCTGACTTGAATCTCATGTTGGAGAATTGTAGCCTCTCATCCAGTTTCCAGTCCTCAGCCAGCTCACAGATCAGAGCCCTTGACTGACGAGGATGTGGAGCAAGTTCCTGCAGCGGTGCTATAATTATGTTCCATATGTCTCCCTCTAAGCTTTTCCGCAGACCCTGTGACCATTTAGTCACTAGAATGACTGCACTTGGGAAAAGAAGGCACTTAGGTCTCTGGGGGTCACTAGACATGGACTCTGAATTTATGATGATTCCTGGAGATGCAAAGTGCCACTGTGACCTACCAGTCAGACTTGATGTAGGTAATCAGGTGACAGATACTTAGCCCATGTGTCCGGTTTCTGGTTAGATATTGAACTGGACCTACTTGGGAACTGGAGGAGTCCTCACTTTGGGTCTCCAGCCCATGGAGTGAGGTCCATGATGGAAGGAAGGGCCTGAGCAGAAGTTCTGGAGCTGCTGCTCTACGTGATAGTGAACTGGAAGCACTTCTCTCTCCTTGAGGGAGGGAATGGCCGAGACTAATGAAAGCTTGAAACATGCAGAAGTGGTGATCCCTGGCCCGTTCCCATTGAACTTGCATATTTGGCTTATGTAGAAGTCACATCGATTTCAGAGATTGGATATTGTACACTCATCAGGTGGTGACTCCAATGGCAACTGCTGTCCCCGGTAGAGTATCTTGACTGGAGTAACCCAGGAGACCACTTTGTAGCCATTGACTTATCTGTCCATTTTTCTCTACTAATTTGTGATGACCACCTAAACCAGTTTGCTTTTACCTGGAAGGGCCAACAGTACACGTCCACAGTCTTGCTTCAGAGCTAAACCCATTCTTCTGCTTTCTGTAATTATATGGACAGCTGTATGATCATCTCGACACTGCAAAGCATCACGCAGTGCACTGTTCCGAAGGCAAGCTGGTTCCACCTGATGAACAGGAAGTAGCAAGGACAACATATGTGGATGAGAGGGTGGGAAATAAATCCCACAAAAGTTCAGAGGCCTGAGATCTCAGGGAAGTGTGTGAGTCCGGTGGCCTGGCACAGGTTGAGATATCCCCTCTGGGTGAAAGTCAAGTTACATGGGTGAAAGTTGCTGCATGTTGCACCTCGTACCATGAAGAGAGACACAGCCCTAGGTAGGCTTTTTTGGATTTTAGAGGCAATACCTGTCACGGATGTGTGTGTTACTTTGACTCATTGACAAAAATTCTCCTGAGGCTCCCAGTTTTGAGTGGAGACCATAGCACAAGAAACCTTTGCAGCAAGTGACGCTTTCAGTACCAGTCCCTCTAATCGCTAGGTCCTTATGATCCAGTAGATTTAATGATTCTCAGTATCCATGGCAAGTAGGACTGCTGTGTGAAGTCTCAGGAAAGTCCCAAAAGGGAACTGCTAGGATTTTAAAGTAAATTTACTCCCTCTTATGCAGATAACACCCTTTTTCTTCAGAGACTCAGCTTCTGTCTTACTACTGAATGTGGTACGGACTGGATGCCAAACTATGGGACATCCAGTGACCACACAGTTTCGATTTCCATTTAGGAATCTCTTGACACTACTAGCTATAAGATTAGCTCTGCATAGCAGCCATCTAACATCAAGTGAGAATGACATCAGACCCCACTTGGAAGCTGGAAGTTGTGAGAGTTAGTGGTTCCAATTCCCTTACCATTGGCTCTTGCCACTTCCTCCAATCACACCTGTGCCTTCATGAGTGTTTCTTATGCTCTGTTGACTGAAGGGCAAAAACTCAAGCCTGATTTACAGATGATGGTGCCAATATACCACCCCAAATAGAAGAGGGAAGTAGTCTAGTCCCATAGGGGTGACCCTGAAAGACAGTCATGAAGAAAACTCTTATCGGGAAGTGTAACTTCAAGCGAGATGGCCAGGAGTGTGGATACCCACTAATTTAAGAGCAGTTATTAAAGATGTGGCTGGGTGGTCAGGGACTTGGAAGGGACAGGACTGGAAGATTGGTGACAAGGAGTTATGGAGAAGAGATATGGAGATGGACTCCTGGGAATGGGCACAGACTGTGAAGATCCATGTCTCAATGTGAAGGCTCACTGAAGAGCATCCACTGAAGCAGAGATTTTCAATGATCCGGTGAACAATATGATGTGCCTTATGGAACAATATGATGTGCCTTATGCTGACCTCTTTACCCAGCTATCCCTGTGCTTGTCCAGTAGGCTCATGAATAAAGCGGCTCTAGTGGTGAGGATGTAGGATGTGCATGGACTCAAAACCATGCCTTTCCTTTACTAAGGGCTGCCTTGGATAGTGCTTCTGCTGGTTGCTCAGTCTCCCAACAGAAAAGGAGCACATGGGTTCATGGCGAGGCTCCATTCCCTGGATGGACCAGTCATCTGCTAGCAGCAAGTCCATTTCATTGTACTTGTCCCCTTCTGTAGGGAGTAGAGATTATTCCGTACGAGGATAAACTCATCTTCTGGATCTGGATTTGCTGGTCCTGCATGTGATGTTGTGCCAACACCACTGTCCACGGGCTCATAGAATTGCCTCGTGCCCCACCATATTCTTCAGTTTCTTCTTCTCAGGGAACTTACTGCCCAACAAAGGAAACGCAGCAATGAGCCCATCCCTGGAGTCAGCTCTTCCTACCATGAAACTCATCACCTGCAAATGGATGGTCTAATTAAAAGTTGGAAAGGCTTACTGAAGGTTTGGGTGTGGCGCCAGTTGGGAGACAGGCCCTGGAAGGATGCAGTGTGTGCTTTGACTTAGGCACCATTGTTCTTTGCTGCCTTTCTTCTTGTTAGAATACATGGGCCCACTAACCAAGGGATGGAAGTGGGTGTCGTTCTCTGTCATTAAGCTTCATCCAGGAGACAGAAACCACATTGGATTAACTAAAGGAAAATGAAGGAGAACTTGAAGGAATACTCAAGGTTGAAGGAGGGTGTGCAAGAACTAGGACTTGGAAGGGAGGCAGGATCTTCCCTATGGCTGGGACTCAGATCTTTGGAGGGCGGGTAGTTACAGCCCATTGGATGGTGGGAAAACTCACTGATTGGGTTGGGTTGTGCAGGCCAGAGATGGTCTTGTGGTGGGCAGAGAACTACCTGCTGAGGTGCTGATGAAATTTGAAAAGTGGCTTGTGGGGTTTGCTGTTGAACTTACTGGGAAGCCAGATGGGGCACTGTTTTCAAGAAGTTTCCCAGCATGTTGGAAGCCATCGTTGGGAAGATGAGCGGAGGTAAGCTGGGGCTTCCGTAGATCTTGCCTTTGCGAAGTCAGATATGGGGGTGTTGCTGCTCTCCCTGGGGGTGGGGTGCGCACTGTGTGTCTTGCACATTACCTTGTGCTATAGGAGCAGGATGAAGTTGTGTCCTACCAGTGTTGTTGACAAAGATTAACCTCATGCCAGCTTGCAAGAGAAAACTTTGTCATGTATAAGTGACCTTGCAGGGTGGATTTGGAGCTCAGAGGCAATAAACAATAACTGGCAAAGCTCGTCTATTCTTCTTTATCATCCACTTGTAGAATTTTTGCATCTTGTATTAGCACATACAAGTTCTCTGACTTGGAGATCTTTGTTCCCCAGGTGACACAGCATTGGTTCCAGTTGACTGGGAGGAGGAGACTGCCATCTAGCCATTTGAAGTCTTTATGTCATTCACCGAACAGGCAGAAAAACGCCTTGCTCTAGTGGATTGAAGGAGCGATCCTGATTACCCGGGGGAAATTGGGTTGCTTCTATACAATGGGGCCCAGCCGGGCTGTGCCTGGAACTTGGAGGATTCTCTGTGGCTGCCTCTTAGTAGTTCATGGCCAATTGTAAAGGTTAATGGAAAACTTCAGCAATCCAAAAAAGGCAGGGTAATTGAAGACTACTACCACTCAGGAATGAAATTGTGGTTCCCTCTCAGTGAAAAAAACCCATTTACCTGAGCTTCTGGTTGAGGTAGGGGAAATGTGGAAGGGGAATGGAAAAAGGAAACCATAGATATAAATTATGGTCTTGGGGCCAGTTACAGAAATGAGGACTGTAGTCGCTCTGCATGTTTTCTCTTTGCTTGTTATGTGTATAAATTTATATCTAAACGTCAATTATTTTCTTCTCCTTCTGTCCTCCCAGTATTATTTATATCCATTATTGGAGGTTAACGTTACAATTTAGCTTTAGGAAATCCAGTGTACCTGACTTTAGGAGTAATTCATGAAGCCAGCAATGGATGCAATGATGTTGAAACTATGTATCTCTTCAATTTAGGTCGAGCAAGAAAACTTCCTTATTTGCACAAAGGAAAACTGCATCTTGTGAGGTAGAAAACTAGAGTTGCTTTGTTGTAGGTGGCATTTCAAGGGTGTGTTGAAGGTATGCATATAAGATAATTAACCAAAGGCCAGGACTGTGACAGTTGTCACCTTAATGTCTCTTAGCTCCAAGTCACCCTTCTTTACCCTGCTTGCCATCCTGTAGCAGGACCCTGCATTTTTTTTTTGCAGGCTGCTGCAATGCTAATCTCTGCCAATAGAGGGCACTGGAGGGCTATTGCTAGGTGACAGCAGCAGATGCCCTACCTTTTCTGGGTTTGAACCTCCTTCTGTTTTTCTCTGATTCAATAAGGGAGCTGTCCACATTGATCGGACACCAGAGACCAACTCCACCGCACCTCAGGTGAGGCAGTCCTCACCTGGAAGCCAGTTTCACAGACCTGTTTCAGGCACACTTTCAGTCATTGCTAGAGGTAGTAATGTTTCCCGTTTCTGTGCTATTTGGAGTCCTCTTTTACCCCTATCTGTAGCTAATGTCCTTTGATTACTTGGCAGTTCTTCACGTTCACATTCAGGTAACTGGTGTGGTCCCCTGCCATCTGGCCTCTAGTTTTTCTCATCTTGGCTTTTCTCCTCACCTCAGCCTCTTTCAGATCTGTCTTGGGAATGGCCCCGAAACTGCAAAGATAAGGATGTGACCTCCTCCCAGCATGCTTTGCCAAAAGGTGGAGTTTCCCAAAGAATGAGCCTCCAGCTTGGAATCAAGGTTTTTGGATTCCAGGCCCAGTGTAGCCCCCTAACCTATGTATTTTACAGGGGGGAAAGCTGAGGAGAAGTTGCAATAGATGACTATTCACATCAAGATGCTGTAATGAGCTAAAAAAGGTTTTTCCCTCCATCTTAATTTCCATTATTTTATGTGACTCTCATGAGAACTCTTCTTTTCATGGGTTGGCTGAATAGATCTTATTATTTCAACTGTGTTGTTATTCCAGTTAATAAAATGGCTCTTAACTGGGGGCAGTTTTGCCTTCTAGGGGACAGGCATCTAGCCAACAGAAGCTAGGGATGCTGCTGGACATCCTGCAAGGTACAGGAAAGTTTGTGCAGCACCGAGTTCTGTGGTTCCTGGTGTCAGTAGTGCTGAGGTCACATTCTGAGCTAATAGGTGCAGAAACAGAGGTCCCAAGGGAGGAAGTGACTTGCTTAGGGTCACACAGAAAGTAAACCGCAGAGCTAGCTGGGAGCCCAGGACCCCAGACTCCCAGCTATGGTCTTTTCAGCCCTTTCCCTTTCTTCTCCCTAGACTACGGGTAGGAAAGGAAATGGGAATCAGGGAGGCCTGCCCTTTCCAATTAGTCTTTTCTGTTGCTAATAAAGTGGTGCCATCGATTGGATAACTTATAAAGAATAGAGGTTTCTTCTGGAGACCCAAGTGGAGGGGCTGCACCCTGTGACAGCCTTTTTGCAGGCAGAACCCCAGGAGGTACAGAGCATCACGTGGCAAGAGAAGAGAACAAGGGGACAGTGTGTGCTCTGGTGTCTTCTGGTCTCTCTTCCTTAAATAGCTACCAGGATTCAACGCCAGGGCTCCACTCTGGCGACCTCCTCCAATCCCTCATCACCTGCTGAAGGTCTCGCCTCCACCCCCACAGGGAAATTAAGTTCCCACCCTCTTAATACCTCACCACAGGATTGAACTTCAACACACGGTGCCTTCGGGGACACAGTCAACCATAACAGAACCATAGCACTTAGCAAACCCCAGCCTTTTTCCAATGCAACCATCTGCCTCCCCAACTTCTGCTCCGAGTTGCTGGGAAGCTGCTGAGAAACTGCACTCGTTGCTGGCAACGTTGTCAAGGGGCAAGTGCCAGAGCCAGCTGGCTCCAGCGCCATCCTGCCTCCCTCCGGCCTTGCTGCAGCCTGCTGACTCCCTCACCTTCAGGGACATTCACATCCCCCTCTCTTCTCAGCTCCCCCAGCAGAGGAGCCGAGCCTGTTCTCAGCCAGCTCAAGAGAACTCAGCCTTCGAAGGACACCCGTTCTGACACCCGAAGGCCGGTCTGTTTCCCTCCTCTGCCTCCATTCCTCTCCTCCTGTGCTCTCCCTTCGAGTGCTTGCATTTCTTCCCCCGCTATCCACATCCGTGGCAGCTGCCTGGATCGGCCCCCGCCATGCCCGTGCCAGCTGCAAGACTCCTACTCGTGTTTCACACCCGGCTCAAATGTCAGACTGTGTAGATGGCATCGCGGGTGCTGTCAGTGCCCCACTCTGGGTCCCTCTGCTGGGTCCTACGGCTGCCGATGGTCGGGAGCACGTCACGGCCTCACACCCAGTGCCTACATTTCCCTTCTTCTCTCTCTGGCACCTGGAGAACTTGCTTGTCTTGTGGCAGGTGCCACCTAGAAGCACGGGGGCAGGGAGATGCCCCACATCCTCTGTGGGGGTGACTAGAGAGGGTCCCCAGCAGGACTGAGCCCAGGTTGCTTCTGTAGTCACTCAGCAGCCGGTGGCACTGACTTTCCACCTTCCCTGCCCAGTGGCTCCGTCCTCACTTAGGCTTCTGGGGTCACCTCTCAGATCAACTGCTGGCTGCAGAGCTCTTGCCTCAGGGTCTGCTTTTGGGGCGTCTGCCCTAAGACACACCTGTCCCCTGACCCCAAGGGACGTAGATGCCCCTCCTCCTGCTTCCTGGTGTGTGCTATTCCACTTCCTGGGGCAGTTTCTGTCCTTCATGCCAGGCTGCGAGCCCCTGGAGGGTAGAGGCAGGCTCCTTGCTACCTCTGGACCCCCTTCACCAATCATGGTACCTGGCACATCGAGGGCCAGCAAAGTCTTGTCCAGTGGGTGAGAAAGCGACTGGGCAAGTAGTAGGAGTCTTCACGGACACCCACGCTGGGTGATGGACCTGCAAAGCGCACTGTCCATGGGTGCGGTGCTCCACCCCACCTTCCCCCTCCTTCCAAGGCCTGGTGCTCGCTCCTGACCTGAAGAGTGTCAGTCTGCCATTGATCTCTGTCCACTCTCTGTAACGTGGTCTGCCTTGTGCACCCAAGATGCCTCCTGCCACGAAAGGTCCCCAAACAGGGGCATGGCCTCCGGCTGGGAGATTTCAATCTGGCTGAAGACAGGTCACAGGATGGAGTAAAATGTGCTGTAATGTGACGAAATTCAATGCCACCTTCCACCAGATGTCGCCTTGGAGGGAGGGATTTGTCCCAGCTGGACTCCAGAGCTCACTGGGAAGCACCCGGAGCCACCACCCCTGCTTCCGACGTGAGCAGCCCCAGGAAATGGTAATTTCTACCAATGCGCTTCTCTCCCCCGAGCACTCAGGTCCAGTTTCCAGCAAGAGGAAGTGCAATTCGGCTGGGGAAGTGAGGCAGCTGCTGCCAGGAAGAGTCCTGGGGGACGGGACGCGCTGCTGCATCTAGTTTTCAGGGAGTCGAACTCGGCACCCTGGCTCTGTGAAAGGTCATGCTACAGGTGAGAAGCGGATCCGCAAAGGAGAGGTTGCTCGGGATGGTCTGCTGAGCCCGTGCCCAGGCTCTGAGCCTGAACCCAGCCAGCTCGCCTGCCTCCCCAGGGCTGAGGAACAGGAAGGGTGAGACGTGTGTGAAATCAAAAATCAGAAAACAACTGATATCCTAGTCTGACCCAGGGTATGCCTGCCATTTTGTTAGAGATCCTGGCTTGAGATTAGGGACCCTGCATCTGAGGCTGGTTCTGTCCCTCACTGGCTCTGTGACCTGATTCCCATTCAAGGAGCACAACACACTCCACTTTTCAGGATGTGGTGAGGATCTCGTAGGGTTCAGAAGAAGCTCCTGGGCAAGTGTGAGAGCCCGTCACTCACATCGGCAGTGACGTGACCCTGGGATGGGGACGGGGCCACCTGTGAGCTGCTAGAAGGACTGAAGGGGAAGCCAGTGTGTCATCTCCCAGCCACAGAGCTGGAGCCGGGAGGGCCCCGGGGGAGTCGTAAATCTGGAGGCCTTGGACTTCATTATGTGGCATGTTGCTGAAGCCAGGCTCCTTTCACTATCCCAGCAAGTGACATGGAATTGCAGCTCCCAGGTTGCCTGTCCACAGGACCTTAGCAGTGCTGGGCTGAGGGCAAAGAATTGGAGAAGGAAAAGAGACAGAAAAGATTTACAAGGGAGTAGGGAGGAGGGAGGAGGAGGAGGAGGGTGAGGAGAAGAAGAATGAAAAGAAGCGTCTGGAGCAGGAGGACTGTCACCATTCTATGGTGCAAAATGCAAGCAGAAATCATGGGCTCTGTAACCAGAAGGAACTCAGGTCAAAGGCCGCCTCCACCACTCAGTATGAGGGGGCCTTTGGGTGAATCGCTGTACCTTTCTAAGCCTCCGTTTTCACATCCATGGACTGGGAACAAGCATGCTGCCTCTTCTCAGGGATAGTCTTGGCAAAGTTCTCGGCCCAATAAACAGTAGCTAGAGTGGCAGCAGCAGGAGGGCAGGAGGTGTAGGTCCACAAATCAGTGTGCCCTCAGGGCGGGGCTTCACAGTCCATCCACTGACCACGATGGAGGAAGACGGGAGAGAGCTCGCTCATGCCGAGGAGCTGACAGGCTTGTGCCGGTTCAGGGAAGCTGAAGGGGCACGGAAACGCAGACCACGCCTGGAAAGGAAGAGCTAACCCATTTTCATTATGTTGATGGCAATTATATTGGCGGGGACAAAAATCCGTGTGCTGATGGTGGCTAAGGTGATCAATACGTGAGAAGCTGGTGGCAGAGTGCACATCGATAGATCCGATCAGGAATACATGGGAGTGGAGAACTATAGCAAATGGCTGTCGTGGCTCCAGGAGACGGGGGGGGGGATGTGCAGTGACAGGGCACTGGCTCGGCAGCAGCCACCACGGAGCTCTTATCGGGGAGCTTCGCTATCAAATGCGGTGCAGCAGGTGCAACACCATCCCCAAAGCCCCCCAGGTGGCGAGCAGTGGAACCTGGACTCCAGCCCAGCGCTGCCCAGGGCCAAGGCTCTGCTCGCCGCTCAGCTGGCCAGCACTGTCTGCGGCTGGGCCTTCCCGGCCTCCAGGGCTGATGAGTACAAAAACCCCTGGGTGTGGGGTCTCCCTTTAGTCCTGAAGGGCTAGACAGGAAGTATGACCAAGGACTACGCCTGCAAGGGCAGAGCCCCGCGTGAGCGCTCCGTTCCCCCGAACTGTGACATCTTGACAGGCTTTCTCCCCAGCCTTCGGCACGACTGGCACCCTCCTCCCTCCACATGGAAACCAGGGTTTTCTATTCTTAGCAGATGTTACCTGGGTGGCTGTGACCACAGGACTGGGGGTGGAGATGAAACAACTCAGGATGCACACATTTTTGAATTGGGATAAAAAAAAAACTCCGCTAAATATATGTCTTAGATTTTTCCTCCTGGGGAGTTGAATTATGAGATGCCAGTTGTTTTAGTATGAAATATGTGTCATCACAGAGAGTCTGTACACATGCAAATAGAAGCAGTTACACACACACACACACACACACACACACACACACACACACACACACACGAGGTCCTCTGGACTATTTTCCTTCTTCAAAAATTCAGAATAGTGCTGGGGAAGTGGAATAAAAGTCTCTAAACTCAAGAAAATATCTTTCCTGGAACCATTTCCGGGAATGCTATTTGTAGTATTTGTTATGTCAGGCAGCCTAATTGTCTTCCTTTAGCTCTCCTCTCTAACCTCCAGCCCTACCTCGCCCTGAGCAGTATGTCCTTGAATTGAAGGACAAGTAACAAGGAACATTCACTCCCCATCCTGTTGGGTGCTCAGCTTCCTGGGGTCTCTCTGAACCTCCCACCCTCATCCAGCTGCAAAGAGGTGGAAGCAGAATAGAAGCTTTCAGATCAGAACTCGCCTGTTGAAATGGGTTAATCCAGTTTCAGCACGGTGGACAGACACCTGCCCCCTCCCCCCATGGGGGGAGGCAGAGGCTTGGTTTTGACAAGTTTAGGAAGGCGTAATCGGGGCGGTGGCCGGGCCACCCAGAGGTCTGCATCCAGATGTTGCTGCACTTAGACTCCCAGCCACAAGCTCACAGGTTCTTTGGCTTCTCCAACCTGATATTTCGAAACCCTGTGTATTTTGCCCTCTGTGATAGATTTGTGATGGATTTGATGCAAAATACGAAATAATGGGCAATTCCCATGATCTCAGAGTAGGTGGACACCGAGGATGCCCCATGCCCACCTTATGGCTTCCTGACCTCCTGGGCATACTGCAAGGAGGGGTCGGGTGGCTGTGAGGCACACTGCCCCCACGCTGACGTTCAAGATCCTTACGTCGGAGTTCAGGGCTTTCCGTTCAGCCTCCTAACTTCTCCTCAGCATCACCGACCACGCCTCCCTCCCTCCTCCCATTTCATCCTGCCACCTTCATGTTCCCCACTAGAAACACCCATCCCCCGGTCCCTGTGAGCTCCTGGTCCACCTTCCGTGTTCCCTGGACTGTACCCTCTTCCCAGGGGATACAGTGGGCTCCTCAACCCTCTCCGCTCCTGTCTGTGAACACAGGCCCACGTCTCGGTCCTCTGAGCACTGAGGCCCAGCTCATGCCACCCAGCAGGACGGAGCAGAGCTCTGCTGTTTTCAAGAAAGAATCCTGTGCTGACGTTCACTGATTGACGGAGCCCTGGCCTTGGATTCTTGTTTCGGAACAGTGGCTCCTCATGAGCTTCTTCCCTTCCGCTGCCACACACCCCAGTGGGCTGACTGGGAGGGTGTCCCAGGCCGGGTCAGCTGGGTCAGATGCAGTGGCAGAGCACGGCGTTGGGCTTTCAGGGGGATTTTTCTCACCCTACAGTGCGACCCTTCAGGAGAGAGAAGGGTGGTATGGGAGCTGAGGCTGCATGCATGGGACGCTAGCGTGGGGCTGGTCTGCCTCAGGAGGCTCTCAGGGTGGACAGATGGCACTGCAGATGTCCCTGTCAGCATCACACATGACCCGGTCCCAGGAGGTTAGGGTGGGGAGGTGCAATTTCCATTGGTCACCAAAGCCCTATGGACACCTGCTCTGTGCCAGGCCTGCCCCGGGTGCCGGGTCTGCAGGGATGGGTTGGGCGTCACCTTTGCCCATGGGGGGCTCAGAGCCTCTGGACTGGTGGATGGATCATGAATCCAGCCCATTGAGTGGGTGCGACTCAGCCGGGTCCTACAGTCAGGCGGCAGCAGGGACGGGTCAGAACCCGGGGCTCCTGACCCCCGGGCTGTCCGGGCGGGATGTCCAGCTCCAGACCGGTGTCACAGGGTCACAGGATGTCTTTGGGAAAACATTCCGGTTTTAAGAAATGTTCACGGAGATGGAGCGGAAAGGACGGGGATGCGGCCAACCACATTCTGCCTAAGGTTCTAGCCACCCGCTGTGGCTTCTAGCTCCAACCCTACCAAATTCTGTCCTTGAAAAATGGCACTGCACCAGCTAGGGATTTTTTACTTGAAAGTAAGGTCAATTTGCCTTCAGCAAATAGGGGAGTTTAGTGGCTCAACTAATGGGGAACCAGGTGGGAAGAGGTGAAGTGGAAGCTGGGGAGAGAGCAAAGAATGGAGACGCTGTTGGCTGAGGTTATGATCGTGATCTACCTATATCTCTATATCTCTATCTCTATCTCTATCTCTGTCTCTGTCTCTATCTCTATCTCTATCTATCATCTCTAATCTATCATTATCTATTTATCTATCTATATCTATCATCTCTATCTTTATCTCTATCTCTATAACTCTCTATCTCTATCATCTCTATCTCTACCATCTCTCTATCATCTCTATCTCTATATATCTCTATCTCTATCATCTCATCTCTACCCTCTCTCTATCTATATCATCTCTATCTCTATCTCTATTATTATTATTTTTTTTTTTTGCAGTACCGAGGATTGGAGCCAGGGCGCTCTACCTCTGAGCTGCATCCCCAGGTCTTTCAATTTTATTTTGAGACAGGTTCTTTCTAAACTGTCCAGGCTGGCCTCCAACTTGTGATCCTCCTGCCCCAGACTCCTAAGCGCTGGGGTTCCAGGAGTGCCCACCACTTCCAGCAACCTATTACTGTGATCTCAATCCATGGGAACTCCCCCGGCTGCTCTGACCTCATCTCCCTACCTTGCCTTATGCCCAAACCTGCTGATTGGCACGGGATCCTGCCCTCCACACTGGCTCATGACTCGTCATCTACCTGGCTGTGCCCTCTATCTGGAGACCCCCCACCCCTCCCTGTTCATCCTTCCGGCAACTGAAGCTTTGCCTTTTCAACTAGGAAGAGGATCAACAGCGCTTGCCCCCAGGGTGGTCATTCACGACACCCCTTTGGCCAGGGTCTCTTATCGTCCCCCATGTTCCCCATCCATACCCACACACAGCTTGCCTGTCCTTGAAGGTTTGGCTCTGGCAAAGTCTTAATCTCTCTCTTCCCAGACTCCAGGTTCTGCCTGGTTTAGAGGAAGAATTCTGTAAATATTTGTAAAATTAATAAAAAGAAGTTTGGGTTGAAGACCTGACTTCTCTGAAGTTGTATTTTAAGAAACAACAAGGCCTCAAGCCATAGGAAAGGCGCTCAGTGGAAGAATTTCAGGCTCCAGTAGGCTGGGGACAGATGCGTCCCCGGTCCTGTAGTGCCTGGAGGAGGAAGGCTATCTTGGCAGGTGGAACTTTCTATTCCTGCCTCTTTGGTACAAAAACAATCACACTGTCTCCTGAGAACACAGTGTGTCATGGAAACAAATATGCTTCCCTTTGTTTTTCTGGTGGAGGGAACTTCTTGAGTCCTATCAGGTTTCCTGCCCCAGGTCTGGCTGACACACACGAAATTTTCATAAGTTATGGTAGTGATGTCCTGGTTGACCCTCTCAACTCTCTGACCACCCAGCCTACCTGCCAGCCAGCTCTGCCCAGCACGGGTACTCCAGGGTTAGCTGGGAGTTAGAAGAAGCCTCATTCTCAGACATGTCCACGTCAGGCCCACTGGCCCGGCTGCGTCTCCCAGCTGAACTGGGCCTCTGCCTTTCCTGGTCCTCTGAGCAAGAGTCCCTCGGCCTTAGCGCCTCACCTTGACCAGTCTCTCTGCCCTCCTGCCTGCCCCCTCCAGCTCACCCCACACTGCCCAGAGCCATCCCCAGCAGCACACAGCGGGCTGGGTCCCCCTAGCTGGAAACCGTTCCCAGGTACCGAGTCCTTTGGGTCACAGAGCACCCAGAGTGATGGACATCGGCTGGTTATACACCAGCCATGTAGAGACTTCAGCCAGGTACACACCAGGCTGTGCAGGGGCACTGACATCAGCCAGGAACACGCCCAGCAAGTCCTACCTCTGCTCGAGCCCCTGCCCTCTGCCCGGGTGCCTCTCCTCCCCGTGGGTCCAGCGAGCTCTTACTCACTTCTCAACATCCAGCTCCAGCGCCCTCCCCGCCCTGCCTAATTCCGTCTGTGCACATGGCTCTCTTTACCCGTCTCTTGGTCTGTTTCCTCCACTAAGCTGTGAGCAGGTGGGATTCTAGGTCAGAAGCCAGAGTGATTTTCTGTGTGCCTGGCATTGGCAGCAGAGGCGGTGTCATCGCTGTCATCGAGCGTTTGTGGCGGGAGCAAGCCAGCGAAGGGGCTCACGCCCGTCAAAACTCAGCAGCACACTCTGAGCTTCGTTTCTGGAGCACGTGCTTTGTGGCGGGCCCTGCGCTGGGCGATTTGCCTGTGTCTGTCCCCCATGGCTTCCTGAGCCCCTTCGGAGTTAGCCCGATGATAATGACCATTCTACAGATGGGACACATTGGGCTCAGAGAGGTTAAGGACAATCCAAGGTCACATTGTGTGTGTGGCAGGGGTGAAAGGACTGGAACTGGAAATTGGGGCTGTCTGGCTTGCATTTTTTTCATTTACGAGGGCTTACTAGGTGCCAGGTCTGGGGACACAGCAGAAAACAGAGCAGGTCAGGTGACTGCCCTTGTGGAGGATGATGCGTAGAGGGGACAGATAGCAAATGAATACGTAGAGTTAGACGCTGGTAGGTGCTGTGGAAAGTAAGTGGGTTGGGAGGCATTTCCATTGGCTAGCGAGGCCAGGACAATGCTGCGGACGGGGTCCTGAGCTGCAGAAGTGTCTTTTCTTGGAGTTGGACGTTAAGGTGCCAGTAGGCTCTCTCCCCTTGGCCAGCAGCTGGCCACTTTTGGCCATGTCCTCATGTGGTTTTCCTCTGAGTGCAGGCCACCCTGAGGAGCCAGAGGTCAGGATTTCAGCACAAGAATGGGGGAGAGCAATTCACGGGCCTGTCAGGCCAGGAGGGGGGCCCCTGCCGAGAGGAAGGAGAGTTGGGACCATTATCATTGCTGGTGTCGTCTCTACGCAGAAATGACAGCACATCCCACCAGAGCCGAGTGGAGGACGCAGCCCACCTGGGGGCTCAGGGCTGCTGCTTCCCCGGGGATGAGTCTCACCAGGTGGCGTCCCCACCGCCTGGCCCTGATGCTCTCCTTTCTGCCAGGTCCTTAAGCAGTCTCACTCTCCCCAGCCCCAGATGTGGGGCAGTGTTGGTCACACTGAGCCCTCTGCCAGATTGGGCAAGTCCCAGATGCCACGGCTACAGTCGCCTTGGTCCCAGCATCAGAGTGAAGGTGCCAGAAGGTGCAGCCCCTCCCTGCACCGTCTCCTTCCAGCCCCAGGAGGCAGGGGGTTACGATGCTCACTACAGACGAGGCAGCTGAGTTCCAGAGAGGTCAGGCCACCCAAAGAAGGTGTCACCTGCAGAAGGGGGAGGAGATTTGGACCAACTCTAACTATGCCCCCCACCCCAAACCTCTGGGTCTCCCAGATACTGCTTACCACCAGTGAGTTCTCCCTGGACCTCAGTTTTCTCATCTGGAAAGTGGACATGACAATCCCTGGCACTTCTGCTTCCCGGGATGTTGTGAAGTCCCCTCATAATGACCTCATGATGACCTGGATGACGCATGGAGTCCTGAGCCACACACACAAGCTCACCAGGCCTTCACAAAAACCCTGCGGAGTGGGGAGTCTCAGCACCGTTTCCTGAGGAGGAAGTAGAGGCTCAGAGTGGTTCAGGAGCTCAGCCAAGACCACACAGCCGGAAAGGATAGAGCCAAGCAGGGCCCTAATCTCTTTTACATACAGGATTTGGAGCTCCTGACACTTTGCTGGGTTTGAATGTAGGACAAAGTAAGGCTGGAACTTGGGAACCCCTGGATCATGTCTTATCTCCCACTTAAGAGCCATGCTCTGAGCCAGCACCCGTGAAGCCCCGTGTGGCCTGGTCCAGCCCAAACCCCATCCTCCTCTCATGCCTTCTCCCCTCCCCTTGGCCACCTGCTTGGTTCCTGGCCACCTGCTCCTGGCAGGTCCTGGAGCACACCTGCTCATGCCCCAGTCTGACCGGTCTGAGGCTGCTCCTTCTTCCTGGAACACTCTTTTCCCTTCTGCTCCTCCTCCGTAGGCCCCCCTCCACACTATTGACAAAAGGACTTTAAAAACACAGACTGGTGGCCTCACAACCCAGCTTAAACTTCTCCCACAGCTCCTGCTGCTCTTGATAAGCTGCTAGGCCTTGTCACAGACTCTGTGGTCCTGCCCAACGCAGTTGTGGTGACATTTCCAGCCTTGCTCCAAACACACTAGAGCCTTTGTCCCCAGGATGCCCAAGCTCCTTCTTGCCTCAGGGCCTTTGCATAGGCTGTTCCTGCCACCAGGAAAACCCTTCCCCCTCCTTTTTGCCTGATACCTTCTCCGACCTCGTCTCAGTTTAAATGCTTCCTATGAATCCTTCCCTGAATTCCCCAGATGGAGACCCCTTTTTCTTTTCCCTCTTGTTGTTCCATTCTCTCACTTCACAATAAGCTCCCAAGTTTTAAATTATATTTGCTTATGGCTCCCTCCTCCCCTCAACTGTGTTCTCTGAGGACAGGGAACACGCTGTGATGTTCTTGATGTTTAATACAGAATAGTTGCTCAGTCCATATGTGCAATGAGTGAGTGAATGAATAAACAGAGCTGGAGGTCCTCATTCTCCTGAGTGAGACAGAGGTACTGGTGCAGGGTCTCCAGGAGGCCCTGACAGGGGCTTCTCCTCCAACTGCCTGTGTCCCCTGCGATGAGCGGAGCAGTCAGAGAGGATGCTGTTGCCCTGCCTAGCCTTCCAGGAACCCACATCCCTTTGAAGGACTAGCTTTAATTACAGTTACTTCCATTCATCACCTCTCAGGAAGATCGTAACATTTTGAGAGCATCAGGGGCCTGGGGAACCCAGGGTATGTGTACACCAGTAGGATGTCAGACCCCTCGCCCGCAGCCGCCACTCCTGCGTACCTCCAAAGGCTCCCACCCCTAGGAAGACGTTCTGTCCTCTGCTTGTTGGGTAGGACATGCCCTTTGATTGGGAGACAGGTGGAGGCCCAAGGTCATTAGGAACCTGAAGGAAACACCACTTGCAGGCCTGGGGGCGCTCACAGCAGCTCTCGACATGCGATTGGCTGAACAAATGGACTCATCTGATTGGCTCCTCTGGCTGGCGGTCTCTGCTGATTGGTTCCTCTTGTGATTTGCTGGTGTGATAAATAACTTCACTCCTCAGTCGCTGGTTGTCCTAGGGCGCGTTCATTCTGCCCTGGCGTGGGGTGTTTCCTCTTTCAGGGGTCATGGGGCCCGGGGTGAGGGGGTGAGTCCTAGTCCCCAGTCCCTCTAGTCTTCCAGGCTTATCTACTCCTGCTCAGAGATTCTTATCCTCCCAAGATGGGAGAAAACAGGGTTCAGTCCTCCACCCATCTCTTTCCCTCCATCTACGTTCTCCTGCCAGGTGAGATCACCCGGTCCCATAGAAGTACCCTCTGCATACGCCATGACTGCCAGACTGACTCCTCTCACTGGGCTGTCCCCTGCACTTCGCATCTGCCCAGAACTGGCCCCGCCTCCAGCCCAGGCCACGCCCCTCGCCACCACCTCCTGCGCTGTTTAAATCCGTCCTAGCTCCGCTCTCATTGCTATTATCATTGTATTTAAAATGCTAGTCTTTAAAAATTCGTGAAAAAAAGGAAAAAGAAAAAAAATGAGAGAGAGAGAGAGAGAGAGAGAGAGAGAGAGAGAGAGAGAGAGAGAGAGAGAGAGAGAGAGAGAGAGAGAGAGGAGTTTGTTTTGTCTGAAAAATTGGAATGGGCACCAAAACAGCCATGGGGAGGGTGCTCCCGGCCCTCCCAGTGGAATCCTTGGTTAAAAGCAATAGCAGTGGAAGGTTCTTAAATCAAGAAGTCATAGAATCTTTGAATCAGAGTCCTACACACCTTGAATTATAGAATCTTAAAATTTATTAATTCACTCAATACATATTTTCTGAATGTTCGCCCTGTGCCAGGCTCGGTGCTGGATGCAGAGATGATTCTGCAGCTTTCAGGTCCAGAATACATTGTCAGATTGGAGGCTGGCGATCCCGGAGGAGGTGGTGGTAGCTGGCCAGGATCCTTGGGCTAAGTGACCTCCTCTACCTGCTCAGGCTTCATGCACCCTCTGAGTGCCAGCAAATAAGGCCACGTCCAGACACACCAGGAGCCTGAAACCACCAAGAGCTACAGAAGGCCCAGAGGGTCATTTGGAAGGTACTCCCCGCTTCTAGCTGGTGTGCTACCTCCCGGCCGGGAAGTCTTGACTCTCTGTAACCACACGAGGTTCATGAGAGAGCTCAGCTCTGCAGTTCTCTCCAGCACAAACAGCTGAGCTAGCACAGGGGAAGGAGATAATGTTGCTTAAACAACAATAACCGTGAATCACAGAAGCCACTCTTTGCTGAATAATTATTATATGCCAGATGTGGAACTTTTAGCTCATGGGTTCCTCCGAAGACCCCAGTGAGATTTCCACTCTGCATGTTTTAGATGAGGAAACTGAAGAGAGGCCAAGTAATTTGCTTAAGGTCTCAGAAAGGTCAAGTGCTTGAGCTGGAGATCAAATCTCTACTTTTTCCATGCCACCTGTCTGACCCTTTCAGAGTTTTATGAAATGAGGCTAATTATGAGGCTTAACTCATGGCCTTCTTTGGAGATAGAAATAAGATACTGTATGTAAAATACTTATCATGGTGCCTCGCACATAGTAGGTGCTCAATAAACAGAAGCTGATAGTATTTGGATGTGGTTGAACCCAGGAAGGGGGTAGGCCTGGGTGCCCTACTGTGGCCCCCCCGGGGGGTGTGATGTCTGTACTGATGCTAGCTAGTCTGTGTGTGTGTTGGGGCGCAGGTGGGAGGAGAGATGCTGCTGCTTATTCTTCACTCCATCCTCAGTTAGAGGGAGAGAACCACTTAGAAAGATCAGTTCAGGGAAGGCAGATGAGCTTCAAAATCTCTGAATGACTTGCGATTTATTCATCAGTTCTCTTGAAAACCAAGCCCTGCTCCTTTCAACCGGTTCTTGAATTTGTTATATTCAGCCAGGCAATGTACCTTGGCAGGGATGGGTTCCAAGCAAGCCTCTGCTCCCAGCACCTCTGAGAGAAAGAAACACTCTGCCTCTTTCATGGATGGGAAAACTGTGCTTGTGCTCCCGACCCCCATTCCACCCGCCGCCCACCAGGGGCAAGGCTGGGCCCCAGGACTGCATGGCGGACCTGCATTCTCTTGATCTAAGTGCAGTTGTGCGTGGAGATGCCACGTGGGTGGGTCTCAGAAGAGGGCTGTCCAAAAGGAGGCTGCCTGGAGAGGCAGAAACAGCGCTGGCTTTGACCTTGGGCTTCCCGGGTCTACCCTTAATTTTGAATCCTTGAGTGACCTCCCAGGACCCTATTTCCCATCTGATGAAGGAGGATTTGGATCAAGGGATCTCTAAGATAAATGCTGCTCCAGATCCATGAACAAATAGACAAGAATGAACCTCAGGCTGGAAGAGGTGGATTAAACCTTGGAGACCAGGACGCAGGGCTCAGAGGGGGAGGGTCATGAGAGCAGGGACGGGTCCCCTGAGGACCGGCTCCCACACTCGGAGAGAACCAGCAGCAGAGATGTTGTGGAAAAAGTAACAAGAACATCAGGAACTGGGGTGCAGTGTGGGGCTTGTGGGTTCAGGCACCCTTTATGTGCCTGAGTGTCCCCATCAAGCCAGAGGGGCAGGGACAAAGAGCCTACTGTGCAGATGGGGAGGGTGAATCTGAAGCAGGCAGCAGTGGGTCAGGAAGCAGGACCAGGACTTGAACCCTGGGTCTGTGCCCCATGCCCTGTCCTCCGAGCATGCTGCTTATTGAATGGATGACATTTGTTTATTCAACAAGGATGTATGAGGCACCAACTGCATGCCAGGACCTGTCCTATGGGATCCTGGGGAGAAGAGGGAGTAGGGTCCCTGATCCCATAGGAATTCCCTTCCCAGGGTGGAGGACAAGGATAGGAGATGGAGGAGATGTGAATGGGAAGACACCTGATAGAGACTGAGATAACCCTGGGTGACGGTGACAGAGGACTGAGGGAATTGTGCTGGTTTGAGTGGTGTCAGAGCCAGTTTCCCTCAAGAGGTGACAGGTGACTTGGGGGACACCAATATGAAGCCAGTGTAGCCAGCTGTCCCTGTTTGCCCAGGGGTGAGAGTTTTCCTGTGGTGCAGGGCTTTCCGTGCTAAAACTGGACCATCCCAATTGGGCTGGGGCGTGTACCCTCAAGGACACACAGGCCAGACCCCTGGAGCCTGGGGTGGGGCGAGGCTGACGGTCCCCTAGACGGCACTTGGTGGGGAGGGGAGTGCTGAGGTGGTGGTGAGCAGAGGTGCCACGTGCCCAGAGCTGGGCCACATACCTCACACCTGTTAAGAAGTTTGATTCCCATTAGCCATCCTGCCAGGAGAAGGCACGGTCACTGTCCCCACTGAGAAGCACATCCTGCGGCTCTGCAGGGGAAGCAGCTTGCCGTGTCATGCACTGGGAAGTTGGGGAGCCCAGCCTTCAACCCCGCGGGGTCGACTTCGGAGGCCAAGCCCTCCACCGGCCGGCACAGTGACAGCGGCCACCTGTGTCGAGCTCCATCTGTGAGCCAGGCACGGGGCGAGGTGTGCAGAGGCCTCAGCTCGGTGGATCCTCTCCTCCCTCTTCTGAAGCTGTTTTTTTACTCTTTTTGTCCCAAGGACAAATGTGAGGCTGAGGTCCAGAGTAGCCAGAGAAGGTGCTCCTGGTCACATGATGTCCAGGCCACCTGATCCCCAGTGAGAGTGGTTTGGGACTCCGAGGCTCAGCATTCCCAGATCCCTGGGAGGAAGAGAAAAGTGGGAAAACGGGCTGAGCTGCGGGTTCCCTGTGAGGGAGACCTCGCTCCCGGTGGAACCTAGGCGTCTGGCACACAGTGACTGCCAAAGGGCCCCAACCCTCCTCCTCTTCCCAGAGATGCTGAGGATGGCCTCGGAGACCCTGTCCTTGACTTGGCCACAGACAGAGACAGAGAGCCCTGTGCTGGGTCCCCAGAGAGTGAGCGATGGCTGTGCCCCTCAGAAACTCTACAGGACGACACAAAGCCTAGTTCCCAGGAGGAAGCATGGGCCACAAATGACAGGACCATCGGGGACATGACGAAATGTCCAGCAAGGGCTCAGGCGGGGTGCTGTCTGCAGCCTCATCCTGTGCCCAGCCGTGGAGCTGGCAGGTGGCAGGTGAATTCTTGCACAGCCTGAAAATTAATTTCCTCTCACAGCGGGACTAACAGGACACTGGTGGTGGCGTTGGTGGGAGGCTTTAGTGGCCACACATGGGGAGATGCTGAGCCACTGGTGGACCGTGAGCAGAGCAAGGCTGGTCTCCATGGGTGCTTTAGGCAGATGCAACATTAATCCAGACAAGCCATTCTTGTCACTGACCCCAGCTGTGACTTGGCTCAGAGTCGTATGAGGTGCAGAACCTGAGGAAGAGTGGTGAGCGGTAGGCTCGGGGCCGGGCAGGTGGAGTCCAAGGACCCACAGAACCGGGATGTGCAGCTTAGAGGAGAGGTTTGGGCCCCCCAGGCAAGTCAGCTACTGAGAGATCAGCGGGGTGCCTGGAGTTTGCAGGCTCAATACACAGTCCTAAGAATCCACATCCACGCGAATCCACGCATTGGACTCTAGTTGGCCAGGGGTGTTGAGTGAAGCTATGACTTAGCTGCTTGGTCAAGACACCCTCTGCCCCTCCAGTGACGTCTCCCCTCGCCGATCCTACCAAAGGCTGCTTTTCACCATTTCTCAAAGATACCCTGGGCTTTTCCCACTCCTTCCTTCTCCACCTGTGCTGTGGTTTGGATCTGGGATGTCCCCTAAAGGCCTATAAGTTAATGACTTGTTCCTCTGCTCAGCACCATCGGAAACCTGCAGGAGGTGGGACCTTCCCCATGCCAGAGTGGGTGACTTCAATACACCCACATCCAGATGTAAAGTCAATGTGGACACTACAGAGTTAAAATATACCACCCAGCCAGTGAACTTCACGGACACCTACACAATACTTCACCCAACAACAGTTGTGTGAAACCAACACTTTCTTTTTAGCTGCTTGTGGAAGTTTCTCCAAAATAGATCACATATTAGGCCTCATAGCAAGCCTTAGCAAATACAAAAAAGTTGAAATAATTCCTTATTTTATTGTGAAATCCTACTGGAATACTGCTAGAAATCAGCAGCAAGAAAAATGACAGAAACTATACAAACATGGAACTGGAAAAATACACTTCTGAATGATGAGTGGGTCATCGAAGAAATTGGAGGGGGAATTAAAAAATTCTTATAATCAAATGAGAATAGACATACAACATACCAGAATTTCTAGGACACAGCAAAGGCAGTTCTAAGAGGAAAATTTATACCCGTAAGTGCCTATGTTAAAAAAAAATCAGAAGAATCCCAAATACATAATCTAATGTTGTACCTCAAGGTCTTAGAAAAACAAGAACAAATCATTCCCAAAACCTGGAGAAGGAAATAAATAATAAAGATCAGAACTAAAATTAATGAAATAGAGAATAAAAGAATACAGAGCATCAATGAAATGAGGAATTGGTTCTGTGAAAAGATAAACAAGATTAATAAATCTTTCACCAAACTAATCAAAAGAAAGAGAGAGGAACCAAAACTATTAAAATTAGCAATAAAAAGAAGATATTTCAACAGACACTATTGAAATCCAGAGAATCATTAGGGACTAATTTGAAAACTTATTCTTTCATACATTGGAAAATCTAGAAGAAATGGACAAATTTCTAGATACCTATGACCTACTAAAATTGAACCAAGAGAATATGGAAAACCTAAATAGACCAATACCAAGCAGTGAAATTGAAGCAGTAATAAAAAATCTTCCAACAACAACGTAAGTCCAAGACTAGATAAGTTCATAGCTGAATTCAGCCGAATCTTTAAAGAAGAACTAACACCAATGCTCCCCAAATTATTATGAAATAGAAATGGGTAAAACACTTTCAAACTCATTCTACAAGTTAGTATCTCCCTGACACTAAAACCAGATAAAGACTCTTCAAGGAAAGAAAACTACAGATCGACATGGCTGATGAACATAGATGCAAAAGCCCTTGATAAAACATTAATGAACTGAATTTAAGAGCACATTAAAAAGATCATATACCAGGACCAAGTTGCTTTCATTCCAGGGGCATCAGGATGGTTTGACATGCAAATCATACGCAATACATCACATAAATAGACTCATGGACAAAAATCACATGGTCGTCTCAATGGATGCAGAAAAACATGACAAAATTCAACACTGTTTCATGATAAAAACTCTGAAGAATCATGGGATAGAGGGAACTTACCTCAACATCATAAAGGTTATGTATGAACAAACTCAAAACTAATATCATCCTGCATGGGAAAATCTGGAAGCATTTCTCCTAAAATCAGGAACAAGATAAGGATGTCCATTCTCACCACTCCTATTATTCAATATAGCATTTGAATTTTTGGCCAGAGCAAGTAGACAAGAGAAAGAAATAAAAGGCATACAAATAGGAAAGGAAGAAGTCAAATTTCCCATTTGCAGAGGTGATGATTGCATGCTTAGAAGATCCTAAATGTTCCATCAGAAGAATTATAGAGCTGATAAATACCTTCAGCAAAGTAGCAGGATACAAATCAACATACTTTTGTACTTTTGAAGCAATGGCTTTTCTATACACCAATGACAATTCCACTGAGAAGGAATTCAGGGAAACAATTTTATTCAGAACAGCTTACAAAATATTAGGAATAAATCTCATCAAAGAGGTGAGGGACTTCTAAAAGAAAAATTACAGAATGCTGGGGGATAAAAAGGAAGTTGAAGGAGACACAAGAAGGCAGAAAGACCTCTCATGATGGAGAGACAGAATTAATATTGTTAAAATTAATATTGTTAAATGACCAAAAGCCATCTTGAGATTCAATGCAATCTCTACCAAAATACTAATGATATTCTTCTCAGGACTAGAAAAAACAATCCTCAAATTCAGATGGAAGAACAAAAGACCCAGAAGAGCCAACTCAACACTAAGCAAAAAGAGCAAAACTGGAGACATCGCAGTACCTGACTTCAGGTTCTACCCCAGAGCCTTAGTAACAAAACCAGCACCGTCTGTCATAAAAACAGCTGTGTAGACCAATGGAACCGAATAGAAGGCACAGCCAAGCCCACACAGCTGCAGTCATCTGATTCCTGACAAAAATGTTAAAAACTTATGTTGGAGAAAAGACAGTCTCTTAACAGGTGGTGCTGGGAAAACTGGATATCCACATATAGAAAAATGAAAATAGATCCTCATCTATCTTCCTGTACAAAGGTCAACTAAAAATGAATAACAGCCCTACGTATAAGATCAGAAACTTAGCAGCTGTTCAAAGAAAAAAACAGGGGAACCCTTTGACATAGAGGATCAGGCAAAGATTCCTGAATAGGACCCTACAGCTCAGGAAATTAGAGGAAGCCTTAATAAATGGGGTGCGCTCAGATGAAAAATAGTTCTGCGTCGCAAAGGAAACAGCAGTGTGGAGATACAACCCACAGAATGGGAGAAAATCGTTGCCAGCTACTTTTCTGACAGAAGATTAATATCCCAAATATGCAAAGAGTTAAGAAAATCTCAAGATTAAGGAAACAACCCAATGAATAAGTGAGCAAATGAACTGCAGATGCGCACTCCTCAAAAGACCAAGTTCAAACGGCCAAGAGCTGAGTGGAAAACTGTTCATCATCTTCAGGCATCCAGGAATTGTGAACGACACCTGTCCTGAGATTCCACCTCACAGCAGTTGGAATGGCGGTCATCGAGAATACAAGTAACAACAGATGCTGGCGAGGATGTGGGGAAAAGGAACCCTTATACACTGTCGGTGGGAGAGTAAGTCAGCACAGCGACTACGGGAGTAAGTACTGTGGTTCCTCGAAAAGCTAAAATGGAATTACCATATGATCCAGCGATGCCACTCCTTGGAATTTATCCAAAAGAATTTAAGAATTAAAGTGTATGTTAAAAATACACGCATACCGGGATTTATCACAGCACAGTTCACAGCAGCCGAGTTATGGAATCAGCATGGGTGTCTGTCAGCAGACGAATGAATGAAGGAAATGTGATAGTTCTGCACAAGGGAGTTTTATTTAGCCAGAAAGAAGAACAAGTTTATGCCATTTGCAAGAAGAGGGATGAAACTGGAGACGGTCATTTTGAGTGAACTAAGTCAGACTCAAAGAAAAGTACCATGTTTCCTCTTGCATGCAGAAGCTGGGGTGGGGAGGAACAGGATAAAAAGGGGAAAACGGGAACACCATGACAGTAGGAGGCAGACCATTGGGGGGCAGGAAGGGGGTCAGGTAGAGGGAGGAGGAGAGGGCCAGGGAGGCACTGGGGAGTGACTAATTGATCAAATTATGTTTTCACGTGCGTATGAACATGCTATAGTGACACCCAGCACTCTGTACAAATAATATGCACCAATAACAATGTTTTGATCACCTCCTTGGCGAGGTTCTTGACCACACAGTGGAAGAAGTTGCTCCCAGTCACTTCCCCTTGCTGGATTCCTTTAGGCCCCCTCCTCCCGAGTTGATCCTGTACACTTACTGGCAATCCTGTTGACTGTCCACTGCCCCCCTGTGGTAGGGTGCATGAGGGCCCCCAACGTTGTCCATGTTCTCATCCTCAGGACCTGTGCATGTGTGACCTCTTATGTCAAAAGGGACTTTGCCGATGTGACTTAGCTAAGGTTAGAAAAATAAAAGAGGTGGGGCTTAGAGTCGGGGTTTTAGGTCACCGGGATGGGGGGCATGTCTTCAAAGGGCATTGTGGGAAACCAGTCTGTTCCTCTGTCTCTTTTGGTTCCTGGTCACCATGAAAGGAGCAGCTTTCTTCACTATATGCTCCTACCACGGTGTGCTGCCTTGCCACAGGCCCAATAAGCCAACTGACCATGACTGACACCTCAGTAGATGTGAGCCAAAATAAACCATTCCTCTTTTTAAGTTGATTATCTCAGGTATTTTGTTCTAGTAACAGAAAACTGACTAATACCATCAGGAATGCCCTTCCTTCCTATGACCCAGATCGCATCACCTCTATCTGTTGATATGCCACATACATTTGAAAGTCCTTGCTCAAATGTAACTTTCCTCCTGATCCCTACCCAGGTCCCCCCCAGCTGCATATCATCTCTCCCTCTAGTGCTTCTGGGGTGAGTGGAAAGAGAATGGAGTTAAAGCAGGGAGGTGAGGGTTTGCCCCCAGCTGCACATTGCCTGGCTGTATACACTTGGGCCCATCTCCTACCATCTCTGAATCTGTTTCCACGTCTGTGGGATGCGGGTGATGTCGATCTCAACTGACAAGATAGCTACCTGACTCCCAATAAGGTATTCAGTACATGTGAATTTATGATCTCCCTTTGGGTAATCTGTTATTCATTACTTTTGTTTGCAAACTCTGACTATGAAATAAACTCCTACAAGCACAGACTCTTGTTTGTTCTTCTTTGTTCATATATTTATTAAGCATCTCCTGTGTCCAGGTCCTGGGCACTAGAACAACACACATGCACCACCTTGGGCCTGAGGAGCTCACTGGCCTGTGTCCTTGGTAACCGGGAGTAGTCTCCACTCCATGTTACATGCATAGGAGCAGTCGGGTCACAGCAGGGCTTTAAGAAGGACATCCACTTCCTGAAGCCATCTATAGGGGAGACAATTTGTACCCCCAAACCCTTGCCGAAGGCCTATTCCTCACCCTCAGGGAAACGCAGAGCTCTAAAGTCTCCCCAGACAACAAGGCTGCAGAGCCGTCCTCACTGCCTCCTCTCTCCTCCACCTCCCCCAGCCTTTATTTTATGGAAAGATCAACTTATTCTTTTCTTGCTTTCTTTCCACTATTGATTCTCCTGGTTTGGCATCAGACATGTGCATGCACGCACACATCAGAAACCATCTTGCAAAGATAATATTCTCATTTAGAGGACAGGGAAAGAGGAGAAGCAGAGTGGGAAAGATAAAGTCCTGTGTGTGTGGATGCGTGCGCACGTGCGTGCCTGTGTGTGTGCGTGTGTGTGTGTGTGTGTGTGTGTGTGTGTGTGTAAATGGTTGCAAATATGCACATGGTAATAAATCCATTCCTGCTGTGGCAGGTTATCAGGAAGTGCTAGAAAAATCCTTGCAGCCCTGAGATTCTGTGATTCTATGAATTTTAAGATGTCAGACCTCAAGGGGAAGGAGCTGAGCTAGAAGCTATTACTCCACCAGCACCTCTCAGATTCCACCAACTCCGCAGTCCTCCGTCCACTGGACAGTGATCTTCGGTATGTCAGGGTAGTTTCTTATCAGAGGAGAAATGAAAGACCAAGCTTCATCAAGACTCCAAGCTAGATGGCCCCACGCCCAGCCCCCCAGCGCCTGGGCGCCATCTTGTTTCCCATATCTCTCCCAGGACTTCTGAAGGCTGCCACCAAATTTGTTCCACAGACTTTCTTGTGGAATTTGCAGCCAGTGAAAGAGGGACGCCCTGAAAGGATCACTGTGCATTTCATTAATTCATCACAACTGGGACAAAGGTCATGGAAAAGAGACTCTGATGCGTCGACACAACAGCATCTGATACAGGGGGAAGAATATGGTGACTTGAGTGGCTCCAAGGAGTTGAGGAAAAGCCATGGGGACTAGGGGGTGATCTAGATAGAGAGAAGGGCCTGTGCAAAGGCCCAGTGGTGAGTGGGAACTGGCGCACTCTGGGAGATTGAGAAAAGGCCCTAAATGCTGAAAAGCAGAGAGAATAGAGAAGCCAAATAGTCAAACTGAGGGGCACCTGGGGAACCTCCCCACCCTCATTCCACACCTGTATTACCCCTCATCAACCGTAGCCTCATGGAATGTTCTATTTGTTCCACATTCTTTGCTGGGCATTAAACCTCCAGGGGATGAACATTTGAGTAACAAAGACTAACCCTCAGCTCTCCCAGGTCCCTGCCTCTGAGCCTGTTCTTCGTGCACCTTGTTGTTGGCTCCTGATGATCTGCTGACTCTTGAGGGGTGCTGAGGGGTGGAGAGCACAGCTGACTGTGACCTGGGGCAGGTGCCCTCACCTAAAGGTGGGAAAGGTAACAGTGCCACCATCGCAGGGTGAGTGTGAGGAGCAGATGAGGATGAGGTCCCAGAAACTCAGCGATGAGGCCCTGCCATCTTCCTCAGCTACCCTGCCTGGAAGAGCTCGTTTTCTCATCCCTGGGCACACACGTGGTCTGAGCCCCATGCACACAGCAAGGGAGAATGATCCCCTGCGACAGGGTCCTGGCCACAGTGCAGTCCATCTTCAGGGAGTAAGACCCAGGGAGAGGCCCACTGGGCTTGGGAAGTGAGATGCAGAGCAAGGAATCCCAGGCCTTCGCTGCTCAAGCCATTGTCTAAACTGGAGGTTAGTCCCCATGGGCACATCTACATAGATGCCTCATCCTCGGGAAGGAGACATGGCTAGAGGAGGGGCAGAGCCCTCTAAGTCCCCGACGCGGGACAGGGCTCTATCTTACACGTGTGAGGGTGGTGCTCTATTTGCCAGGCTGTCTGTCCAGTTCTGCAGTGAGAAGGACTCCAGAGCTGGACCAAGACCTTAGGGAGGCTAAGACTCACAGATCAAAACCGAGGCCATGGACAAAGGTCCAGAAACAAGACCAGAGTCAGGGCATGGAGACCCAAGGTTGGAGTTGGCCAGAGAAGGAATCGGGGCCAGGGAACCATACAGGTGGGGCCCCAGCTGGTTGCCTGACAGGACCCAGCAGGGCTGACACACCCAACCCGACCTCTGCTGCTTCCCTGAAGGAGGTGACTGGAAAGCACAGCAACGTGCACCAGTTAGGAGCAGGTAATTGCAGACCCGTCTGCAGCAGAACTGATCTGAGGCGGACTCTCCAGCCCTGGCTGTAAGGGCCCCACGAACTTGCCTGGACTCATCCACTCACACTCTGCCGCATTGAACTCCACAAAGGAATACTTTTTAAAAGAGCTATATCTTTAGAGAGTTCGCGAATTCCTCTCCTTTAACAGATTCATCTCCTTTAACAGATCGTTCACAAGAACAAATGTCACAGTCAGCTCAGACTGCCATAATAAAATACCATCAACTGGGAGGCTTAAACAACAGCCATGCATTTTCTCACCACGGTGGAGTCTGCAAGCCTGAGGCCAGAGTGCCAGCAAGGTTGAACTCTTTGTGGCTTGCAGAAGAGCCCCCTGCTCAAGATGTGCTGACGAGGCAGGGAAGGAGGAAAATGGGGAGGAGAAGAGGAGGAGGGGCAGGAACAAGGGTCCTGGTGTCTTTTCTTATAAGGGCACTGAGCCTGTCATGAGTGCCCAACTCGGTGACTTCATTTAAACCCAATGACCTTTTCTTCAAATATTGTCACCCAGGGAGTTAGGGCACCAATATATGCAATGGGGGGATGCAATGCATTCCAGAGCAATGAACAAGGACTCCGCTCATTCAAAAGAAAAGAAAGGAAGCCAGGTAACAGGGACTGGGGCGGAAACTGCTTTGAACGTAATGTGACTTAAGAGGGGACCATGTTTCCCACGCAGCTCTCAATGAGCTTGTCTGTTCTGAGGGCGTAACAGAAGACGCTGGGACATGGCTGCTTGCATCCTAGAGGATGGGGTCATTTTTCATGAGATTTCCACATGAAGGGAAAATCCATCTCCACGTGGAGCCAGACCTGCCCAGTCCAAGCTGGATGGGGAGGGGGAGAGAAGCCGTTGGGGTTGGGAGAGGGACGATGTGGGATTCCGGAAGGAACATCCGAGCTAATTCCAGCTGCGGGAATGACATTCCCTCCCGTGGGTCCTGGGCTTCCACCTGAAATGCTGCCCCATGCCTCCTGCTTCAGGGATGCCCCTGCCTGGGGTGGAGGAGCTGTCCATGCTGGGCCCTGCGTGAGGAGGGTCTCAGTCCTCACTGTGACTTGGAGGTGGCACTGTTATGACCTTCATTTTGCAGATGAGGAAACTGAGGCTCAAGGAAGGGGATGGGCTTTCCCAGAGTCACACAGCCAGAGAGCCGTGAAGCAGGACACAGTTCCAGATGTGTGACTGTGGGGTCCACGCCCCTGGCCACTGGGCTGAGAAGGCCAAGGATGGTCAGGAGGGAGCCCACCTAGCAGGTCCCTGTCTTAGGTTTCCTACTGCAGCACGGGAGCGGGTGTTCTGATCCCCATTCCCTGGCTCAGAGCAGTGAGGCGATTGGCCTGGGGCCACAGAGATGTGTGCGTGGAGCAGATTCAATTCCACCTGTGCCCTCCACACCCCAAGAGCTCTATGCTACAAGAGAGTGGCCTTGCGGTGCAGCACACATCAGGCCCTTCTTGGACTCATTCTCCTTCCCAGGCACCCGATAAGCTCCCCTTCCACCACCTCCACCACAGTGTCACTCCTAGTCTGAGATGGAGTTGGTGTCCAGACATCCCGGCAGTGTGAGCTTCCACAGGAGCTTCCCACTGACAGCGTACCCAGCTTGAGGGTCCAAACACAGCCTCTTAAGTGTTGAATTTCTGCTAGGATATCATCCAGAGTTGTGGGGGACACATTTGGTGGTGGGGAAAAAGTCCTTCATTTGCCATGGGCTTTCTGGGATTGAGTCCAGCTTAATCTCTGTATTAGTCCAATTTCTGTTACTATAACAACATCTCCAAGGTTGGATACTTTATAAAGAGAAGAAGTTTATGTAGCTCACAGTTCTAGAAGTTTGAGGTCATGGCACCAGGGTCAGCTTAGGTCTGGTGAGGACTTCATGTGGGTGGCATCATGAAGGTGTGAGTGCATGTGGGAAGACCAGATCACATGGTAAGACAGGAAGCCAGAACGAGATTCAGGGGTCGGGCTCACTCTTTTTTTTAATAACCACCCTCTTTGAAGAACTAAGTCAGGTTCTCACAGAACCATCTCAATTCCTTTGAAAGGGCAATGCACCCAAAGACCTAAATACCTCCCATTAGGCTCCACCTCCTAAAGACCCCACTTTCCCTTTGCAGTGCCACATTGGGGTCCAAACTGCTAGCACATGAACTGCATGCAGACCACAGCATCCCTGACTTGCCAAATGGCTGTTTCTGTCAGCAATTGCCCTCACAGCGCTGTGTGAAATGCCACTTAAAGCACGTGAGCTTCCAGGAGGATGCACTTAAGTTCCTGTCCATGGGCCTGTGGCTTGGCTGGGGCAGCGCTCTTCCAGGTTACCAGTCGCACGGTCTTGGCCCCAGCTCTGCTCCGCGTGTGCCTCATCCTCTGTGGACTGGCGGCTCCAGATGACCTGGTCTTTTCAGTGAAAATGGCCAAATGCGGGAGGGTGAGCAGGAAGGCAGGGTCCCCGAGGACTTGGCCCTCACTGGCAGTTCCCAGGCCACTCGCATTCTTGTTGGCCCAGGCAAGTCACCTGACCGCCATCTATGTCAAGGGGTGAAGAGATGCACCCGGCGGTGAGTGTTTGGGAAAGGATCCACGCTATTCCATACACTTCAGCAGGCCTCTCCCATCTCTGGCTTTGGAAGGCCCCACCTGTGGTTACGGGGCTGGGTTATTTTCCAGAGCCTCCCCAGCCCCAGTTCTCCATGATTCTCCAGCTCTGTGGCAGTGGGGTACATCCGGAACTACCCAAACTCCGGGGGCCTAGAGCGTCACCCTGAGCTGGGGTTGGGGTGGAAGGGTCACAGTCAAGACTCCTGTTCCTTTAAGTTGTTGGGCCCGTCACAAACCTGGCACCCGCCCCCAGCGCCCCATGGTTCGTAGCCTTGGTCCTGAGCCTTCCACTCCAAACCGCCGCCGCCGTGCTCTCCTCAGGCCCACCTACTCCTGAAACCCTCCAGCACAGCCAGAGGTCGCTCCTGAACCACGCCCTGCAGCAACTCCACACCCGCCTCCTCTGCCTCTGCCTCTGCCCTCCCTCTCCCCAGGAGAAAGTCCAGTCTCCAGGCAGCCCTGCTCCCAGGGTCCCCCTTCCAGCCCCCAACAGATGTCCATTCCAGACTCCATAAAAAGGAAAGTAAAACCCAGCCCTGTGCAACGCAGGGACTGGCCTCCCTGGTTTGTCAGCCATGTGAGGCACCTGCACGGGCCCTGGGCGCCCGCAGTGGAAACCCAGCCTCCGGCCCACGAGCTCCGAGCTCCGGGTGCCTTCATGCTGCTCCTCCCTGGGCAGCTCCTCCCTCTTCTTTTGCTGCTCCTCCCCGGGCAGCCTCCCCTTGTTGGCTTCTTCTGCGTCCTTTTGCGTCGCTGCAAGTTGCTCTCGGTTCAGCAAAGTAGGTCTCTGGCTTTGCAGAAAGTCCCAATTTTCTGACCCTGGAGAAATGGCTTTCCACTCTCTCCCTCCTCCCCGCCACCCTGTCCCATGGTCTGAGGCACAGAGGAAGGGGAAATGGCACCTTGAGAGTGACAGGAAGGTCTCTCCCTGTGACCACAATGCCCAGGGAGCCATCGCCACCTACACCAATAAACGCTCTGCGCCTTCACCTGGGAAGGAGAAGCCACGTGATATCGCGACATCATGACAATAACCGAGCATGACTCCTCGACCACAGAGCCCCTCCTGTGGGCTGGGGACGGAGCTGAGCTCTTTGCCAGCACTGCCTCTGAGTCCTCACTGGAGCTCACAAGTGGGGGCCACCACGACCCCCATTCTGCACACAAAGTCACTGAGGCTCAGAGAAGCATCTTGCAGCTATTAGCCATGGGGTGAGGGATGTTAGGTTTGGACTGACTCCTTTATGACTGTGTGTGTGATGCTGAACCAGTGCCCAGTGTACCCCCATGCCGTCACACCCCTTGTACCCCAGGACACACCATGAGAGTGCTCCTTGCTTTGCTGATGAGCCACCTCCCTGTTGCACTGATCAAAAGCCTACTGTGCACAGGGATGGCCCATGGGTACCGGTGATGCTGTCCCTATGAACACAGCTGATCCTGCTTCTCCGTGCCCGGGATACAACCTGGCCACACCCATAAACATCTTCGGGGCTATTGGAGTCTGAAGGCTTGGGGGTTGATTGCTGGACTCTGCTACCATTTGGATCTGGGAATTCCCCTAGAAGCCATGTATTAAGGTTTGGTCCCCAGAGTGGTACCATTGGAAGGTTGTGGAACCTTTAAGAGGTGGAGCCTAGTGGGAAGGCTTCAGGTCATTGGGGGCGGACTCTCAAGGGGAACTGTGCAATCCTTTATTCTCTCTCTCTCTTTAATTTCTGGGCCCTGAGCTGAGCTCTTTGGCTGCACTCTGTGCTCCTGCCATGATGTGCCACTGCTGTCCCCAAAGCAGTGGGGCCAAATAACCATGGACTAAAACCTTCGAACTTGTAAAACAAATCTTTTCTCTTTATAACTTGATTTAGCTCAAGTATTTGTTTTAGTGACAGAAAACTGACAAACATAACCTCTAACGACATGTTCTCTAAGTGTCCCCTCTGTCTGCCACAAAGGGACCTGTGTGAGCCCCAGAGGGACTCACAAGCCCCTGTTAGTTCCTCCTTTTAATGTGATTTGCCCATTTACTACCCCCATCATGCCCACTGCCTGGCAGGGGAAGCCAGCCTCCTCAGTGACAGAGAAAGATAATTAACTGCCATCATTCTGGCTAATCGGCTCCTACGTGGGAGAGGCAGTTGTGATGGAAGGAGTCTGGGCTTCAGGGTGAATGACATGCTCCCAGCCCTTCATCAGCCTCCGTTCCTGTCTTATCTTTATTCTTTCTGGCAAATTAAATTAGCAGTGTCTTTCCAATCTTGTTCTCCAGGAGGAATTCAACAACACTGGTGAAGAGGGAGCTGGCATAAGGGGAGGGGAGTTTCATGTACTTCTGAGAACCCTGCATCTTAAAGGCCCACTCCCCTGGAACATGCCACTCGACCAGATTTCCTGGGGTCTAGTATGGGATATTTGGGTCAGACATTTGCCTCTTCCTTATGTAAGACATTGTTTGGGGAGTTAGTAATCCCTGATCCAGTAGAGCATTCTGTGCCTCAGTTGTCCCATCAGGGAAATGGGCCTATGCTGTTGGCATGAAACGCACAGGCCCAAGTTCTAGAATTCTGAGTGCTACCAACCTTGACAGAAGGCTTTGTAATTCCACCTTGGCAGCTTGAAGGATGTAGACAGAGAGGCCTCAGGATCAGAGGACCCTCCACTCCAGGGGAAGCCAAACCTGGTCTGCATAGTCACCTGTGAGATATATCAATGAATCTGACATATAACTTTCCTATATATGAATATACCACAGTGAATCTTGCCATCATGTACACCCATAAGAAATTAATTAAGAAAATAACTATGGGTAAATGGCAGAAGGTCGATAGAGCGAAGGGAGTAGGGAGGCGGGAGAGGGAAAGGGATGAAGAGGCTTTGGAGTCTGAATTAGAACAAGATATATTCCATGTTTGTATAATTATGTTAAAATGGATCCTACTGTCATGTATAACTAAAAAGAATCAATAAAAATATGTCAAAATTACAGATTCCTGGACCACAGAATATAACTCTTCAAGTGGGTGACTTGGGAATCTGCATTTCCCCAAAGCTTTCAGGACAGTACTGATAAAGTTAATTTATAATGCAGAAATTTGGGAATTACTAATCTAGTTCTAATGTTTCTAATTTTTTTTTTTTTTTTTTTTTTTTTTGTGGTGGGGAGATAGAACTGCTGTTCTTGGATGATCCGGTTCTGTTCTCCTTCCTGAGGACACAGGTAGTGTGCACTTCCCAGCTCTCCCTGCAGTGAGGTGGACCATGTGATGAGTTCTGGCCAATGGGTAGTGAGTAGAAGTGATGTGAGTTGTTGCTGGGCAGAAGCCGTGAAGAACCTCTGCCTGATTGCCCAGCTTTCTCTTCTCTGCCAGAGATCATGAAGGCAGCATGTTGAGATGGTCGAGACCTAAGATTAGAGCAGCCTGGATCACTGATTGTCTCACAGAGGACAGCAGCCTTGGAGAGTCACCTGACCCACGGTGCAGTTTGTGAGACATACAGATAACAACTAGCCAGAGAGATTCGAGGTTGTTTGTTACTGCAGCAGGACTTGAGCCCATCCTGACTAATGCTACTTTGAGAATGTAGTAAAAACTACAGATCTTCTCCATAGGAAAATGCGCACTTGCCCATAATCATAAAATGTGGGCTACCCTTCTTGGGTTCCTTTTTTACCCTCAGATTGAGGAATTACTGGCTCAAGTCACTGCCAATTTCACACTCTGACCTGAGTTAGAAGCATTCTCTTCTATCATTTCTCCCTTTCCTGGTTCTCCTCACTGGAGGCCATTGGGAGCTCCAGCTCAATGTTCCTATCACTGGATGGTTCCAAACCCAACCACGAGGCCAGCAGAGTGAAGGGCCTCATTGGCTAGCATCTACCTCCTTAGTGTATGCGAATATAGTTAGAGTTGTATGCTTAGGTATTACATATGGATGCATTTGCAATATTAAATTTGCCTGAATTTCAGGATTTTGGTTTCCCTGAGTCCCATCCTCTCAATCATGAACCACAGAAAAGTAACTCCAGCTCTAGCCTGAGACTGGACAACTCCCAGAGGCTCATGGGAAGTTCTCCTGGACCTCGCAGATGCTGGATTTCAGAGTCTGAGGTGGAGCCCACCTGTGAAGACCAAGGCTTAACGGGGTCTCCTAAGGTCACTCAGGTGGCATTTCCAGCTGAAGTGTAGGCTTGGCAGGAAGCCCCTGCACATGCTTCTGTGGCCGACATTGACATTGACATCAACAGTCAGGACCTGCTCCTACTCTCCTGCCTGTGGCTTTGTTTCTGGGACTTTACCTCTCAGAAAAATAAACTTCTGAAGATAGAGTATTCTCTCCTCTTGAGTCTGCTTTACCTGCACGGGGCTGGTCTGCAGCTTGGCAAAGGGATTCAAATGCTAGGTCAGAATTAGCCAGCTGTGTGGGTTTGGACCAGTCACTCTTATTTATAGGCCCATCTGTGAAATGTGAGTATGTTCTGGATGGTCCCTCCCATGGGCTCCTGTGTCCTGCATTGCAGCTACTACAGAGGGGAACCTACTTGAGACCCTCTGTCTCTCTGCCTTTGTTCACGCCAGTCCCGGGCCTAAGAGCACACTCACCAGATCTCCAACTCTCACCTGTAAATACCCCTGTGCTCCAAGGCCCTGTCCTAATGCCTTCAAAATCTCCCCTGATCCACCTGGAAAGGCCTCTCTCTTCCCAGGATGCCCAACTCTTGGGTCAATAATATTGTCTACGCTTCACTTTCCACTTTTATCTCTGTATTTTCCTGACCTTCCCAATTAGAGAAATCCAGTGTTTACTGAACACCTACTGTATTCCAGATTTTGGGAGTGCTCTACCAACATCTACTTTTGATTTCCTCAGACATTTCACAGAGGTGGACATCAGGGAGTGGAGAGGTCAGGGGTCTCATCCCAGGCATGCAGGTAGTAGGTGGTGCTTGGACCCTAGACTGCCTGCCGTGTAGAGGCTCCCTGGGGCAGGGGCTGCGTCCCATCTCTCATGGGCACTGGTAGATGCTTGGCTCGAGGATGTGGACTGCGCCCTCCTCCAGCTCTTGCGCATGTGGATGGTTGGAGTATTAATTTTCCCCGGGGTTTAAGTTTCAGGCTATTGTGCGAGGAGCTGGGAGAGTGGGCAGGAGGGAGAAGGTGTGAGCTCCAGGCTGTAAGCTTGGAGGCGTAGCCTCCATCTCGCCCCGCCCCCTCCCACCCCGCCTCTCTCCGGCCCCTCCCAGGCCCCGCCTCCCTCCCGCCCCGCCTCCCTCCCGCCCCTCCCCGGCCCCTCCCTCCCGCCCCGCCTCCCTCCCGCCCCTCCCTGGCCCCGCCTCTCTCCGGCCCCTCCCTCCCGCCCCGCCTCCCTCCCGCCCCTCCCCGGCCCCGCCTCTCTCCGGCCCCTCCCTCGGCCCCGCCTCCCTCCAGCCCCGCTCCAACTTCCCGCAGGGCCTCTCCAGGTTCTTTCTCTGCGTTTAGCGCTCTCTCCTCCCCTTCTCTTCTGCCTCGCTATGGCCTTTCCTAGCCCCTCTGCCCTGTCCCTCTATCCCCTGCCTGCCCCTGCTGTAGCTTGTCTGTCTCTGAATGGCTGTCTCCTTCCCTGTCCTCTGCCTGGGGGTGGTCCTGTTAGTCTCCCGCCCTGAGATTTTCTCTTCTAATTTTACGTCATCTCATAATGGATGTGTGCGTGTGTGCGAGTGTGTGTGTGTGTGTGACTCTGTTTTGTGTACACGTTTGCTTGTGTGTCTTTCCATTCTGTTTCGGTGTTTTTCTAACGCTGTCTCCTTCCAGCTCTTTTCATTGCTTTCCCTTCCCTGAGAGGATCTTTTCCCTTCTTCCTGTCTCCTTTCTGCATTTGTATCATCTTGTGCCCATCCACCAACCTAATCTTGCACCTTGCCAGTGTGCTGCTTTCCTTCTATGGGTGTGTGTGTGTGTGTGCGTGTGAGTGTGTGTGAGAGCGTGTGAGTGCCCGTGAGCCTCTTTTGCAGGGCGTGCACAAGCCGGCCTCAGTGTCTGGCTCTCTTTTCTCAGTGAATCCTTTAATCCCTTCCTCCCCCCTTCCTCCCGACCACATTTGCTGCTGGCACCAGCATGGAAAATCCAGGAGACCCAGGCCAGAGGTCCTGTGTTCCAAGGAAGGAGAAGGCCACCAGGGGCAGGTGGGAGCTCTCAGTGGGTCCTCAGGGAGGAAAATGCTGCAAATCCCAGGTTCCAAGTCACCTGGTCTCTGGTGGCCTAAGAGAAGGAGACAGTCACGGAAACACTGGACTCAAAGCCAGAGTGTTGAAGTCCAAGTCCTGCTTCTTCCACTTCCTGCATGACCTTGGACTAGTCACCTAGCCTCTCTCAATCTGTAAAAAAATGAAATGGGTTCATTACTGTACAACTGGAAGCCCAGTGCACAGTGTGGGGCAAAATAAACAGACAAACGACAAACGAGCCAGGACTCAAGGCCGCCAGAGATGCTGTTTGTCACGGGAGTTGTGTAAGCTGAGGCCTGGCAGTGAGGCCTGGTGGCCCTGTCTCAGAAGCATTTCAGTACTGGACTTGGCAATATGGAGTCCTTGGTGTCAGGAGGGGCTGTGGCCACTTTTGGGGTGCCATGGAACACCTGGGGTGGTGGCGTCCCTGGACCCCTGGCCTTGATGGGGAATGAGTAGAGGAGGGAACATCTCCCTGGGGCTGTCAGAGCTGAAGGGACTTTGCAGCTCCTTTTACCAGGCAAGCTCCAGACTTGCCCAAGGCTGAAGGTGAGGTGGGTCTGGGGACCTGGCAGGCATGGCTTCTGGGGTGGGAGGAGCAGGGGCATAGGGTACAGAGTGGCCTAAGAGAAGGAGACAGTCTCTGCTGGATCTCAGAGTCCTGACATCCCTGGAACTCCCCAGCTCATGCCCTTGGGCTCATCATCCTTTCCCTGAGTCCAAATTCCCCTGTCAAAGAGAGATGAACTCAGTGCGCCCCAGGAGTCAGGAGTACCAGCTGCTGCTGTGTGTCCTTGGGCAGGTCACTTAACATCTCTGAGCCTTCACTCCCTCTTCTAGAAAGTAGCATGTGGGCAGTTCCCCTCCCCAAGTCACAGGGGCATTCTGGAAACCGAGTCCTCTGTGGACGTGCTGTCCCTCCCTCCTTCTTGAATCCTATCAACAGTCTTCACGTGCACCGACTCTGTGCTTTGAAAAGCTGAGCCATTTCCCCATGCGGCTGCTGTGTGTTTGTGCATATCTAGGTGACTTCATTTCACCTTGTGCAGTGGGTCCCTGTAGTGGAGGACTGTCCCTGCCCCTGTGGCCTGTGCCTCAGGAGGGCGGACTTGGAGCTGTTCAGAGGTCACAGGCCAGAGCACCATGCAGGAAGCCTCTGGAAGCACAGGGGGGGCCTCGGGAAGCACAGCGGGGGCCTCGGGAAGTCGCCTTCCATCAAGGAAACACCTGAAGTTTCACCAGGCCGGCGACTCCAAGCAGCCCTGGTTTTCTGGAAGCTTCCTCTGGCCCCACTGGGCACAGTCCCACGGCCGCCTGGTCCCCCAGACCTTCCCCTGAGCGTGGAGTGCGGAGCCTCCGACCACAGAGCACAGGGCGGTACTGTGGCCACTGTGTGACAGAGGAGCAGCTCTCGGGCCAAGCCATGCCCAGGGCCCCAGCGAGGGGCCCAGGTGGGGCGGCTGCAGAGCCTACGCAGAGCGGTTCCAGTGGACGGGGCAGGACGGCCAGCCACCCTCTCAGGGCGAGTCCCAGCAGGCCCTCCACAGCCCTCGGCTCTGGCCCGCCGTCTTCCTGGTGGGGAGCGGGCAGCCTGTTCCCAGATGAGGAACCTGGGGCTCCTAGGGCTGCCCAAGGCCACCGGGTAGGGCAGAGGACAGGGAGTGGTCGGAGGGCAGACAGGCCGGGTCAACCTCTGTGTCTGTGTCTCTGTCTCTCTTTCCATCTCACATCTTTCCTGCTGAACTCTGGCCTCTCTCCCGGCTCATTCTTGTTTCTCCAGGTGCCTGGCCCTTCTCTGGACAGCGGCTTGGTGCTGGCTGGCCTCCAGGTGTCCATTTTGCTTTGGCCTCTCCACAGAAGTAGAACTGCAGTCCCTGAGGGTGGGACCAGGGGCAGAGAGCAGGACCCAGCTGGGGGTCTGGCTGGACCCGAGTCGGGTGGAGGCAGTGTTTTCTTGTTCCTTCTCCTTGGCTGCCCCCTCCCTCCCTCCCAGGTCACGGACAGACGTTCCATCAAGAGCAAAGAGGGGACTGAACAGAATGAAGTGCCAAAGCCCCGGAGTGTAACCACACTTAGTCCTGGCCATGCCTGTGACGTGGGGTCACCCCCCCCCCCCCCGCCAACAGCCACAAGCCTCTCAGAAGGCCCGAGTGGGTGTGTGAGGCCCCACGTTGATTCCACCACTGAAGACCCTCCCGCCCTCCTGTTGCCCTCCTCCGTGCCGTGCCAGCTCTAACTCAGCTGCTTTATTTGTAAAACAATAATAAGGACCAGCTGGGTACAAGGAAGGAAGCCAGTCCCCACTGCTAGCCACTTCCGGATGTGCATGACTCTCCTGGGTTGCAAGATAAGGAGTTTTGACATCCGACTTCCCTGGGCTCAGCCAGAGTGGCCTCCAGCCTCCAGGAGGGTATCTGAATTCCAGAACTTTCTTTGACCCCCATAGTCCTGGCTGTTCCCTTCATTAAGAGCAGTTACTCTTGTGACGTCCTTCCTCAGGTCATGAAATCTTCAAGCTGCGCTGGGTCCATGTGACACAGACCCTACCTGTCACCCGAGCCTGGGCCCCGCCAGCCAGATCCCCCAGCGCTGGCCACACTCGGTATGGCTCACTCTCTGTGGGGATAGCTCTGGAGACCTTAGGGAGGGCTCATGGGGGATGGTCCTTTTCCTCCTATGGAACCCACATCCGGCCACCTCAGCTCCCCCCATGTCTGCCCCTGGGGCCATGGGACAAATTCATGAAAAGTCCAGGACATTGGAGCTAATAAATCCTGTCACATGGGTCATGATGAGAATTCAAGTGTCAGAGTGTCTGACTTATCATCTGACCTCTGCGCCTCAGTCTCTTCATCTGTAAAGTGGGAGTAAAACACACGGTCCCTGACCTATGATGGTTGGCTGATGGTATTTTCACCTTTCGGTGGATTTATCAGGAAGTGCCTCCGTCCTAGGCAGAGACACGCCTCTAGTTTCCTCCTCAGACTTGTGAGCAGTAGATGAACCAACACGTGAGTTACTTAGAGCGGGGCCTGGGACTTGGTGGCAGGTGTTGAGCGGCAGAGTTGCGCCATGGCGAGTCTCTGAGCCGCAGGCTGGCAGCCGCAGGGAAGTCATGAGAACTCAGGCCAGGGAGCGCTCCTCTTCAGCATGGCTTGGAGCCGGGGAGGACATGGCGTCTTCGGGCAGGGGCTCCGGTCTCTGCATTTGGCCGGGATGCTCTGAAACATTTCCGCTGGCTTCTGCTCAGGAGGGATGGTGCCAGCAGAGGCCCCTAGGGGCCTGGAGGAGCAGCGGCAGGGGTGAGGGAGGTGGGTGGCTGGGCAGAGAGGTCCCTCTGGCCCCTCGTGCCTTCCTCCCATGGAGCGAGCCAGCCTGGAGCAGATCCCAGGACCTGGTGCATTGCAGGGACACCAGCATCCAGCCACGTTCCTCAGTTTAAAGATGAGACTCCGTGAGGGCAAAACCTGTGTCCCGGGTCACTCGAGTCCATCCAGGCTGAGCTAAGGCCCATTTCCCAACTCCGTGTGCAGGACGCTTTCCCCTTAGAAGGTCAGGGGAAGAGGAAGCTGGGGCAGATCTGCCACCCCCAGGTTCTTCAGGGCCATCAGCCCAGGAGTTACTGTATTGGGATTCCTTGTGGTCTGGCCTCGTCAGCCGGGTGGGCAGATCATCCCATTGACAATGGGGTTGCTGAGGCCCAGAGAAGGCCTGGCCGGCCTTTGGTGGCTCAGCCTGTAAACGGCAGTGCAGGGACTGACGAGTCCTTTTCTCCAAGCCCAGCCAGAGGCCCTGAGCTGATCCCTTTCATTTAAAATCTCACCTACAGCTTTGGAGGAAAAGCCGATTTTATGATGGCTTTGGAGCCTGGCACCGACTGTGCCACACACCTGTCGCCTTGTAATTATTCTTGTCCCTTTCTGTCTGCGGGGCTTTGAGACTCCTGCAGGCCGGTCCAGCCTCTCCAAGTCCCCAGTGCTGGCTGCAGTGTGGCACACGGTGCCGGCATTCTTTATTTCCTAATAAAAACACAACCTGGGTGACCCAATGAGAGAGAAAAGGAGGGATTTACGGTGAGATGATTAACCATAGAAACAGGTTAAATCAACAATGGACAAGGAGGGGGATGAAGATTAGCTGCCAGTGATGTCACCACATGGGTTCACATTTGCCCATGTGCAGGTCACTGTTAACTTCCAGCAGGTCATGGTGAGGTTACCTCCCTGGGGACTGAGCTGGCGAGTGGAGGAGCTGGTCCGTGGCTCTAGACCAGATGGATCCAGAATCTTCCATCTTTAACTCTGAATTGTAAAATGCCCATGCAGTACTGAGGGACCTGGACTGCCGTAAGCCAGTGTCCCTCCCAGGGTGGGCTGTGTATGCAGATTTGCCAGAATCATCTTGGTGGGGAGGTTTTCCTGTTTAAAACGCTGATTCTGTGGTTTTGCTCCCAGGTCTACAAAGTCAGAATCTTGGGTGGACCTGGGAACCTGCATTTTCAGCAGATGGTGTCCCTCAGGTGATTCTTCGGGAACCTAAAGTCTGGGCACCAGAACTAGGAGCACAGTGAAGCTGGTTACAAGCTATTTCATGCACTTCCGGCAATGACCTTGGCGCTTTGGGCTCTGGAGGAAACCCTGCTGCCGACAAACCGCGGTACCTGAGATGGTCCCCAGGCAGCCTGGGCTCAGTTTTCCTGTCTGCATAGCAGGGATTCTGGTGCCCACATGGGCACCTTGCAGGACTGGCAAAAGCACGCAGGTGGTGGCGGCTGCTGATGTCCTCTAGTCACAGGGCGACCACCAGAGTCGCTCTGACCTGAGGCCGAATGCCGGCTCTGTTACTGCCGTTGTGACCTGACCATGTCACGTCCCCTCTGAGCTGCGGCTTCTCCTTCATTAAGACAGAGATGATGTCCCCTTCCCACCTGCGGCCGGCCTGAGGGTTAGCGAGGCAGCAGGTAGGAGCCTAGTAACATCAGTCCCCACTGCGTGTACGTAGAACTGTTATGAAATTTATCTGTTCTAGTTTCTGAAACCTCCTGGGGCCTCTGACAGCCACAGGTGACTCTCCCTGGATTGCAGGGGCACTGCCCCACCCCCTGCTGGGCTGTACCCAGGCAGGGGGCTTCCAGCTGGGCAGGACAAATGACGGGCCAGGGAGAGAAGGAAACTCGCATGTTTTGTGTGCCCACTGGGTCTTGGCTGAGCTGTCACTTCCTCAGGAAAGCCATCCCTGACCACCCTGTCCAGAGTGCCATGTCCGGTTGTCACTCTTTGGTTCGACCCTGCTTCATGAGCTTCATGACACATGGCACCACATCACGGCACCTGGCATGGTATGCGCCCCTGGCCCCCAGCCCCGACTCTGGGCTCCTCCAGCTCCTTTAGTCCAGGGCTGTGTCCCTGTGCCAGCTCAGAGCAGGTGCTCGGTGGGTATTTGGATAAATGGGCAGATGAGTCAGGAGCTTTCCCGCCATCACCCATTCCCTCACTACTCTGCCAGGTAGTTTGCATTGGCACCCCCACAGGTCAGGAAAGTGAGGACCAGAGAAGTAACCTGACTTGCCAAGGTCACCCCTTGTATTGTGTCCTGGTGGAGGATTCAAATTCCGAAGCCAGGGCTCCTCCCCCGTCTCTGTATCAGGACCACGAGGGGAGCTCTGGGGCAGCAGAGCCGAGGCTGCTGGTGAGCTGCGGGGAGGTCCTCCTGCCCTGGCGTCTCCGGACAGGAGGCTGCTCGCAGCGTGGCTCAGATAAAGGGGTCTCAGGTGCTCTAGAACAAGCTGACCCCAAATGCATATTCCTGCAATCCTTGGGGACTCCACTGGAGGAGGGGGTGCCCAGCCCAGCGAGGGCCGAGTCAGCAGGTTAAGCAGGGCCAGGCCTCCTTGCTGGGGAAACTGAGGCCCAGAAAAGACAAGCAATGCCTTAGGTCACCCGGTGAAGGAGAAGCCCACGGCGGGGCAGGCGTTTCCTGCTCTCTCCTGGCCCTGCTTGTCCCTCCTCATCGCCTGGACCTTGTTGAGACTTGGCACCTCCCCAAACCCCAGCACCAGGAGCTTCAGGACTGTTCTCAGCTTGGCCCAGCTCTCTCCTCCCCCTCCTCGGAGACATCCCTTTGAAAATTCTTCTCCTTCCCTAGTTGTGTCTCCGGCCCTAAAGCCACCTCCCTGGTCCTCCCCTCTCCCGGGAGCTGCCAGCCCCTTTTACCACTGACTCCAGGTGGCAGCTGAGAAAGGTGACCTCATACTCCTGTGCTGACCTCAGGCAGACGGCCTAGGGGGACTGTCACTGTCCTGGTGGGCAATGGTGATGACGGTGACCAGGTCAGGGCTCATTCATGCAACCAATATTTACTCAGCACCTACTGTGTCCCAGGCACCGTTCTAGGTGTGTTAATGCATTAAAGGACAAATAATTAAAGGACAGATAAATGTAAACTCCAGGGCAGTTCTTGCATTTACATTGTGTGTGTGTGTGTGTGTGTGTGTGCATGCGTGTTTGTGAGTCTGCTAACAGATAAAAATTAACACAGTAAATGTGAAAATTACACTGTATGTTCAAAGACTCGAGGAGGAGGCTTCCCAGGAAGACTTGCAGGAGGGTGTGCATGTTTGGGATGGGTCCTGATGGTGCCCTCCCACCGGCTGATCACCCAGCAGATGCCCAGCTTTGTGCTAGGGGATCTTCCAAACCTGATCTCAGGCCTTGGTTGCCTGTTGTGAAAGACGCAGATGCTCTTGTCTGCCCTATCCTGAGCTGCTCTGATCCGAACCTTCCTCTCTGGAGCAGGCTGAGTCTCCATCTGACCCAGCCCTGGCCTGCTTACTGGGGCTTAAATAGCCGAGTTCAGCCTCCTCCAGGAAACCCTCCTTCCCTCTGTCTTTGGACTGTGCCCTTGGAGACCTGTGCTTCCCCCAGCACAGGGTTGGGGCTGGGGCAGCCTGCTCATTGAAGGTGGTCCTGCCAGTCGGTGGACCAGGAGGAAGGGGCCCTTCTGTCTTCTTCATCCCCAGACTCTTGGCTCCAAGAACAGGTCTGGGCACACAGTAGGAGCATAATAAATCTCTGTGCACTGCGGAGACGCATGGGTGGATAGAGGGGCCAGTGGGTGAGCTCGTCCATCATCCCCTCCCCCGGGGCGAGCGGCAGGAGGCCAGGCGGGAGGGAATCTATGCAGCATCTCGAAGCTCATTTGATTTAATTTCATGATTGTTTAGGTCTTTTTTCTTGCCTGACAGCTATGGATTGTGAGATAATCTAAAAATCAATCTTTCTCCCCAAGTTCACCCAGGTCTCCCGCTTGGCTCACTGACAGCGTCCATGGGAGTCGATAGACCGTTCCTTCCATCCCGTTGGTGGTGAGAGATGCTCACAGCACAGTGGGGCAGGGGGTCCATCTCCTGTCCTGGCCGTGAGGGCTCAGAAGAGGCCTGGACATCACACAAGTGGAGCAGAGCAGGGAGCTTGGAGGGCCCCAGCTCCAGGACAAGGCAGGTGCTGGGCCTGTCCTCCTGGTCACACTGATGTCACTCCAGGATACAAGTGGTTCCTCCCAGGACCCCTGCCCTTTCAGACCTTTCTGTTTATCTTAGGGACCGAGGGACCTTCAAACCACTTGTGAATAACTTCCAGACTGGACAGAGCACCCAGATGCAGGTGGGCTGGTTTTGGACAAACAGACTGAAGCAGAATCTAGCTTGGAGCTCATGCTAGAACATTCTGGCCTGGGCACTCCTGACCCATGACTGAGTCCTGCCCTCTTTTAGCCCAAATCTTTCTGATGTTGGGCTGACAAGTGGAAATGCAGGAATCATCTATTCTATGGGATGGGGTGATGTGGGCACGTCACACAGACAAATGGGAGAGGCAGCGGGAACGGATCAGAGGGGAGGGCAGTCCCATTAAAGGACAAGAGCAAGCACAGTGATCGCCCTGACTGACAGCCGGCCCCGCTCATGGCTCTTCACCTGCGTTAACTCACTTACTGCTCAGGAAACCCTGTGGGGCAGGGGCTGCTGATGTACCCATCACACAGAGGATGTCACGGGGCCTGAGGTGATGTCATTTGCCCAAATTCACCCAGGAATCTGGTCCAAAGCCTGTATTGCTCTTGAAGATGATCTTGGTTCTGGTAATTGCTTCTGTGTAAGACTTTTAGAACACAGGGTCCGGTTTTTTTTTTTTTTTTTTTTTTTTTTTTAAGAGAAATTAGAGATTTTGATTTCTATGAAATTTGGAGATTTTTTTTTTTTTTTTAAGTGGTTAGGACTGAACCCAAGGGCCTTGCACATGCTAGGCAAGTGCTCTACCACTGAGTCACACCCTAGCCCAATTCCAGTTTTTATGATTTTGTGGGTATCAAGCAGATCAATTGGGGGGCAGGATCTGCTCCAGGTGGTGTATCTGCAATGACCAGGAGAGTAGAAAGAGCTTTAGATTTCTAAACAAAGAGTTACAACCTGGAGGCAAACAGTTCAGATTTATGCCTGGACTTCGCTGCTCTGGGCTGAGCCTCTCTCTGTGTGACACTTGCCTCCTGCGGCTCCTGGAAGCAGCAGAGGAGATCACACACTGCACACAAGAAGCAAGGGACTGAAGCTGGACCAGGCTGGCATCTTGGCTGACTTCCTGGCTGTGCCAGGCCCCTCCCTGCCATGCTCTCCAGCAAGGACTTTCCTGTCTGCTGGGCCCTCTGCCCTTGGCACCCAGAAGTCTTTGTTTCCTGCCCAATGTGCTTAGGACGCAGCTCCTGCATCAAGCCTGACTGGACCCAGGCCAGACAAGCCCTCGCTGGGCTCGAAAGCTCCCTCCAGGCCCTCGTCAGCCCAAGCCTTCCTCTGGGAAGGACTGTGAAGGCAAAACCCAAAACCACAGGTAAAATATGGGTGACCTGTCAGAGTGGTCTCCCTGCCAGGTACCGTGTGAGTGCCCACCTGCCTCATCTCACCCCCTTCTTACCCTCATGACTGTGCCTGTTTCAGAGTGGATGGGACCCAGGCTTAGAGAGGAGGTCACTGCCCAAGGTCACACAGCAGGGAAGTGGCCAAGCAGGTCTGGGGAGCTGGACTTGCTCTCCTTCCTTCCTTTCCTGACCTATGAGCTCCTACAAAACAGCCCCACACTGTCCCCCTCTGGTCAGCACTGGTGAGGTTCCCCCCACCCATGGGATTACATGAATTTTAAAGATAAACATCGGAGTTTAAAGAAGTTTCCACTTGCCTCAGACTTATTGATCTCTCCCCCTTTGCCTTTGTGTCTTCCAGATGGAAAACTTTAAGAATTAGTGGCATAGGAATTGGGGGCTCATTCCTATCTCTAACTATCAGCAATTGCAAAACCTTGAACACATTTGCCTCTCTGTGGTTGTATTAAATCCATAGGCCAATTTCAGGGGAATTAACATCTTAACATGATTGTCGCTTCCATTTCATGGACATAGTATATCTTTTCACTTATTTAAGTTTTATTTCTTTAAAAAAAATTTTTTTTTGGTAGTGGTGTATGGAGAGAATGACTTTATTTTATTTGTTTATTTTTGTGTGCTGCGAAGGATCTAACCCAGTGCCTCACACATGCTAGGCAAGTGCTCTACCACTGAGTTACAGCCCTAGCCCTTATTTAGGTTTTCTTTGATTTCTTTCATCGATTTCTTTTTTCGTTTTTTGTAATTTCAGCATGTAGATCCTGTACATTTTTTTAGAGTTATATATAAGTTTTTCTAATTTTTAGTGCTATTGTAAAAGATACTATTTAAAAAAATTTGGTAGTTTTTGTAGCTATAACTACATAGGTACTTATGTCACTTGGCAATAGGAGCAGTTTTATGTAGTCATTTCTGATCTCAATGTCTTAAATTTTTTTTTTGCCTTATCACAGGCTGGGGCTTTTAGTACGATGATGAACAGTGAGATAGTGAGGGAGGACATCCCTGCTTGTTCCCTGGCTCAGCAGAAATGCCTTCAGTGTTTCCCTGCAAAGTGTGATGTTAGTTATAAATTCACTTTACCAGTTAAGTTCCTTTCTATTCCCAGTTGGTTAAGAGTTTTAAAAAATATTTTTATATTATAAGCAGCTATTTCATACATTTTTATTTGTCAAACGTCTTTTCTGTATTGATGCTTGTGTTTTTCTTCTTCAGTATGTTGGTATGGTGGATTACACTGGTTCATTCTCAAAGTTCAGGTATCTTGTGTTACTGGAATAAACACACTTGGTTATGATATATTCTCATGTGTTCTTGGATGTGATTTGTTAATATATTGTTGAGGATATTTTCATTTATCTTCACAATGAATATTAATACTTGATTTTCTTTTCTTCTATGGTCTTCATCCGATTTTGAAGAATCATGGTAATATTGATCTCTTAAAACATGTTAAGAAGTGTTCCCTCTTCTGCATTCTGGAAGACTGTGTAGAATTCATATCATCATGTCTCTTAGATGTTAGTACAATTTGTCAGCGAAACCATCTGTTCCTGAAATCTTTTTTGGAAGGCTTTTTTAATTAGAAATTTAATTTTTTAAGAGATATAGGGCTGCTGCCCAGGTCATTGATTTCTTCTTGTGTAAACTTGAAAGTTTGTTTCTTCCAAGGAAGTGGTATATTTACCATCTAAGTTGTCAAGATTATGGGCATGAAATTGTTCATAGTATTCATTTATTTTCATTTTAATGTCTGTGGGGACAGTGGTGAAGTCCCTGATTTCATGTCTGATGTTGGTAATTTGTAATTTCCCTCTTGGTCAATCTGAGCAGAATTTGTCAATTAACCAATCATTTCAATGTACAAAGTTTGGGTTCTGTTGTTTTTCTCTACTGCTTTTCCGTTTTCAGTTTCATTGATTTCTGCTCTTCCCTTCCTGGTTCCTTCTTTATGCTTTGTTTGGGTTTATTTTGCTTGTTCACGTTTTACTTTCTCAACAGGCAAGTTTAGATTGCTGGTTTGGAACTTTTCTTTTTCTCCCTAATATAAACATTTAACATAAATTTTCCTATAAGCACAATTTTAGCTACATCTCATAAATTTTAATTTTATTCTTAATTAAGTCTAAAATATTTTTTCTGACTTTCCTTTAGACTTCTTTTTAATTATTAAAAAATGTGTTTTAAATTTCCCAGTGTTTGGGATTCTCCATATATTTTCTGTTACTGATTATTGTTTAGTGTTATTATGATCGGAGAATATACTTTATATTATTTCAGTTCTTTTAAATTTGTTACTTTGTTTTATGACAGAGAATATACTCTATCTTGCTGAATGTGCTGCTCGGGTTCTTAAAATGAACGTATTTTTTGCTGTTATTGGTTAGAGTGTAATTCTAAATGATAATTAGGCTGGTAGTGTTGTTGAGGTGTCTTTCCTGATTTTGCTTACTTGTGCTATCAATTATAAGGAGGGTAGTGTTAAAATCTCCAACTTTAACTGTGATTTGTCTGTGTCTCCTTAAAGTCCCATATGTTTTTGCTCCACGTATTTTGAAGTTCTGTTGTTAGCTCCCTTCATATTTACAATTTCTTTGTCTTCGTGTTAAACTGACTTTCTTGTTATTATGTAATTTCTTTCTTTATCTTTGGTAAATTTACTTTTCCTGAAACTTACTTTTCCTAATACGGATGGCCACTCCAGTTTTCTTTTGATTAGTATTTGCGTGGTATATCTTTAATCAACTTTAAAATTTCAACCTATCATTATTTAAGAAATGGATTTTTTTAATGAAAACATGTAGTTGACTCTTTTTTAAAAAATCTGGCAATCTCAGTCTTTTAAATTGTGTTTAGATCATTTGCATTTCTTTCTTTTTCTTTTTTTATCTCTCCACATCTTTTGGGGGGATGCACTTTAGTTGTATATAAAGATCGGATTTGTTGCTATATATTCATTCACTATAACAACAGAATTTGGCCAATATCACTCCCCAGCACTTCCCCCCTCCCTCCCCACCTTTCACCCCCTACTCCCTTTCCTCTATTGATCCCCTTTGATTTCCGTGAGACCCCCTACCACCTTTCTTTTCTTTATTCCTCTCCAGCTTCCACATGAGAGAAAACATATGACCCTTGGCCTTCTGAGTCTGACTTATTTCACTTAGCATAATGGTCTCTAGTTTCATCCATTTTCCTACAAATGACATAATTTCACTTTTCTTCATGGCTGAATAAAACTCCCTTGTGTATATATACTACATTTTCTTTATCACCTCGGCTGGGTCTACGGTTTGGTTATTGTGAATTGTGCTGCTATAAACATCACGGGTCTGCATGGTCACTGTAGTGTGATGACTTCAATCCTTTAGGATAAATTCTGAGGAACCGTATAGCTGGGTCTTATGGTGGTTCCATGCCTAGTGTTGAGAGGATCCTCCCCACTGATTTCCATTGTGGTACTAATTCACAATCTCACCAACAGTGTCAAACTGTTCCTCTTCCCCACATCCTCTCCAGCATTTATTATTATTTGTAATCTTGACGACTGCCTTTCTGACTGGTGTGAGATGAAATCTCAGTGTAGTTTTGATTTACATTTCTCTAATTGCTAATGATGTGGAACATTTTTTCATTTATTTGTTGGTCATTTGTGTTTCTTCTTTTGGGAAGTGTCTGTTTAATTTATTGGTCCACTTATTAATTGGGGTAGTTGGTTTTTTAGTGTTAGGCTCTTTTAAAAAAATTTGTTCTAATTAGTTGTATGTAACCGTAGGATGCATTTATACATTTTGACAGCTCATACATAAATGAAGTATAATCTCTCATTTTTTTGATTATACATGTTGTAGGATCACATCAGTCATGCAGTCATACATGTACATGAGGTAATAATGTCTTTTTCACTCTACTGTCCTTCCTGCCCCCATAGCCCTTCCCCTCCCTTCACTACCTGATCTAAAGTAACTCTATTCTTCCCTATTCTGTCCCCTGTATTGTGAATTAGTATCCACAGTTCAGAGAAAATATTCGGCCTTTGGTATTTTGGGTTTGGCTTATTTCACTTAGCATGCTATTCTCTGACTCCATTCATTTACCAGCAAATGCCAGAATCTCATTCTTCTTTAAAACTAAGTAATATTCCATCATATATATATATATGTATATATTCCATCATATCTTTATCCGTTCACTGTTGAAGGGCATCTAGGTTGGTTCCATAGTTTAGCTATTGTGAATTGAGCTGCTATAAACATTGATGTGGCTGTGTCACTGTAGTATGTTAAGTCCTTTAGATATAAACCCAGGGGTGGGATAGCTGGGTCAAATGGTGGGTCCATTCCAAGTTTTCTGAGGAATCTCCATACCGCTTTCCATAATGGTTGCACCAATTTGCATTCCCATGAGCAATGTATGAGTGTATCTTTTCCCCACATCCTTGCCAACATTTATTGTTGCCTGTTTTCTTGATAATTGCCATTCTGACTGGAGTGAGATGAATCTTAGTGTTGTTTTGATTTGCATTTCTCTCCTTGCTAGAGATGATGAACATTTTTTTTCATGTATTTGTTGATCGATTGCATTCCTTCTTCTGTGAAGTGTCTGTTCAGTTCCTTAGCCCATTTATTGATTGTTTTTTTTTTCTTGGTGTTAAGGTTTTTGAGCCTTTTATATATTCTAGATATGAATCCTCTGGCAGAAGAGCAGCTAGCACAGATTTTCTCCCATTCCGTAGGTCCCCTTTTCACATTCCTAATTGTTTCCTTTGCTGTGCAGAAACTTTTAAATTTGATTCCATCCCATTTATTAACTCTTGGCATGATTCCTGAGCTTCAGGGTCCTATCGCGACAGCCGTTGCCTGTGCCTGCATGCTGGAGAACTGACCCTACGTTTTCTTCCAGGAGTCGCACAGTCTCTGGGGACCATCTGCATCTAATCTAATTATTGATATGGTCGGATTTAGGACTACCATTCTGTTATTTCTTTTTCACTCTTTCCCTCTGTTTTTTTTTTCCCCCTTGATTTCCCCTTGCGTCACTTCTTTTGGATTATTAAGCATTTTTATCATTCTATTTAATTTACATATTGGTCTTTTCACTGTGTGCCTTTGGATAGCTATTATTTTTTAATGGCTCTCTGGGGATTACAGCATGCGTGCTAACATACAGCACACCTACTTCATGATACACATACTCACAGTCTACTTACAATTAATATTTTGCTGCTTCAAGTGAAATTTTAAAACTTTGCAAAGTTTTATTAGCTCCTTTCCCCTCCCAGCTTTGTGTTGGGGATTTCATCTGTTGCATGGATCTATGTTGAAATCTCACCAGATGTTATGATTTTTACTTCCAACTGTCATAAATATTTTAAGGAACTAAAAGGAGAAAAATAATTCACTACATTTACAAATATGTTTATCTGTTCTGTTGTTCTTTCCTCATTTTGGCCACAGGTTTGACAGGGTTTGAGGGTACCCCTGCCCCTGCTGCTATTTTCTACCACTCTGATACGGTTCTGTTGCCTCCCTCCTGGGGGCCATAGGCGTGGCATGTCTCCATGTGTAGTTGCTTTTTAATATTAATAATCAATATATCATTAGAAACTGATTGGAAAAACATTGGGAAGGTTCTACTGTATTGAGACACAAAATAGTACACAATAAAATTTTAGTAGTAATACATAGATAAAATATATGAAAATAAACAAGTATAGCTATGCTCGAGTTAAAAGGAGCCTGTGATTACTTTCGTATAATAATTTCTAAATATAGATGATACAGAGGCATTCCTCTGAGCTTGAATGCATTGTTTAGCCTTTGTTGCTTTCCTAGTTTTAACAGTTGATTCTAGAGATACTTTACATCATAAAAATATTTAGGTGAGTCATAAATATAATTTGTGTTTTTCTTATGTTTAGTCTAATTCTTTGAGAATCAAAATGAGATTGTAGTTCGCCAGTAAATGAAATAGAATAGACTAAATATTAACTATAAGTTGATTTCTTTGCCCTTTGTTAATAATAGTAAAAGCTTTTCACTGTTAAACGCTGGAGTTCATGGTGGGGGTGGCTTCTCAGAAAATCCAGTGACGTGAAAATCTGGAGGTTGGAGGTTGGCAGATGGTGGTGCCCTTGGTTTGGCTGGGGGACAGGGTTGTTTTGGTCAAGCAGGGAAATAAGGTTGTTTTGGCCTGGGCTGTACAGAGAGGATGTGTACTTTGAGAAGAAGCATAGATTGTACTTTTGAAGGTTTTTCTTATTTTAAACTAACCATAAGACGATATAATCATTACTAAAGAAAAGAAAAATGTATAAAAAGCCCGGCAGAAAAATAAAGATGGAGATTCAGCCTCAGAACACTTGGTGTCTCTGTCTGCTGTTTCTCTACTGCATCGACGCCTCCCATCCACCTAGGACCCCTGACCGCTGCTAGGGCTGGACCCTGGCAACCCCCAACCCCCAAAAAGATTGATGTGTTGAAGGCACGATCTGCGATGGTGATGTGGGAGGTAATGGATTCTATAAGGAGCAGGGCTGAATAAGATGTCCTTAGGTCACTGGGGGCATGACCCTCAGAGGGAGGGTGGTCTTCTGAAGTAAGTTCTCATGAGAGTGAGTTACTGTAAAAGCTTGAACCTGACCTCTAAATCTCTCTGGCTTCCTGTTTGGTTGTATGAGTTCTTCCTCCCTTGTGTGCTCCTGTCTTTGCTATTTGCCATGAAGTGTGACAGCCAAGGTGGGAAGCCCTTACTGAAGTCTGCACTGTGCTGTTTGGACTTCCAGCCTCTAAAACTGTGAATCAAACACACCTCTTTTCTCTATAAAGTGGCCTTCCTCTGTTATTTCATTATAGTAATGAATACAATGACATTGTATTGTATTGTACAATACAATACAATCTTTGAGGTTCCAAGCTTCCCAATGATACTATTTCCCCTCTGTCTGAAGAATTCCTTGTAGCATTTCTTTTAGAGAAGATCTGTGGGTGACTAATCCCTTAGTTTCCCTTCATCTGAGATTGCCTTTAGTTTTCCTTCATTCCTAAAGGATATTTTTTTGCCCTTCAGGGATATATTATTCTAGATGTAGAATCTGGGGAGACAGTTATGCTCTTTCAATACCTTAAACGTTTTCTATTGTCTTCTAATTCTATGGGTTTTGATTAGAAATGTCCCAATGTTTGTATGATTTTTTTTCTCCTATATATGTAACATGCTGTTTTTCTAAGGTTACTTTCTAAACTTGCTTTCTTTATATTTGGTTTTCTGTAGTTTGATTCTGATGTGTCTAGATAGAGTTTTCTTTGAGTCTATCCTGTTTGGGATTTGCCAAACCCTCTTTCTGGAATCCATAAAATTCTATCTTTCTTCAAATTTGGCAAGTTTTTATCCATTATTTCTTCAAATACTCTTCTCCACCAAGCTTTCTCCTATCCTTTTGGGATTTTGAAAACACAAACACTGCACCTTCTGATATTGTCCCAGAGTTTCCTGAGGTTCTATATATTATTTTGTCATTTTCTGCATCTGTTATTCAGATGGGATAATTTCTATCCATCCATTTCCAAGTTATTTCACTGAGCCCAGTCAGGGAAATTCAAAATTTTGTGGGTTTTCTTTTCGGTTCAAAAATTTCCATTTGTCTCTGTGTTAATAGTTTTTATTTCTTTGCTGAGAATTTCTGTTTCCATTTGTTTCAGGGATATTCTTATTTCGATGAACATTAAAAATCTGATAATTTCAACATTTCTTTCTTCTTGGGGTTGCCATGCACGGTGGTCTTTTTTCTCAGTAGTTGTTCAGATTTCCCTAGTTCTTTGTATACCGAGTAATTTTGGGTTATGCCCTGGACATTTTAAAATTTTGGATTCTATTAAATTTGTGAAGAATACAGATTATTATTATTTTTTTCCTAAGCAAGCATTCAAGCTTGTAAGGTCCTGACCCACTTTCTGTGAGCTGTGGTTTTAATTTCTGTTCAGTTTTCAAAAACTTTGCAGCATTATTAGGACATTTCCCACGTGTGTGTCTCCCAGGGTGCACTGTATTGCGATGCAGGTCTCAAAGCCTGAGCGTTCTGTGTTCAGTCAGTTCTGCGCATGCTCGGCTCGGGGCGCGGTGCGGTCAGGCTCCCTGTAGTTGGGTGCGTTTCTCAGGCTCCGCTCTCCCTGCTCTTTTCTCCAACAACTCCCGACATCCTCTTTGGTGCTTAAGGCCTCAGTTTGGAACTACAGCTCATTTCTCTTCACATTCCATTGGCAAAGGCAAGCCCTGCCACCAAGTCGAAGATCAGTGAGGCCGGGAACCTTGTCCTGCCTGTTCCAGTTCACAGGACAGAGGCAGGGAGGGCGTGAAGAGTGGGGGACAGAAGTCCAGTCAGCCATGGTAACACTGCAGACTCTGAGTCGCATCGCAGGCCTCTGATGTCTGCAACTGGGCTGTCCCGAGTCCTCCAGCACCTTGCTGTCACCATCTCCTTTAATGTCTTTCAAAGGGCTTGGGCCCGTCTTCTGCACTGTACAACGGCTAGGGGACTCCCCAGGGGGTCTGCAGATGGGTGTCCACTGCATTCTGTCACTTTTGTTTCCTGCTGGACTTTGTCCCTCTCCTTGAGTCTGTACCTCTCTGCCCTCCTCATCCAGTGACACTGAGCTTGAGGCCTACATTTGCATAATCAGAACCCCTGCTTTACTCAGCTGAGCAAAAAGCCATCTATTTTAAGCTTCTATTCTTTGGCAATAGAAAGTGTTTGTGTGTGGGCTTTTCCCCGCCTCCTGTTCAACTCAGAGACACTCGGAGGCAGGGTAAACGACCTGTTTGGTAAAGGGATAAACTAAAGGGAACCAGCTTAAAGATTTGTTTCCCACCAACCCCTTCTTTCTGGAGTTGGGTTTGGGGAGGGCATGGTCTTTGTTCTTGCTGCTCACGTTAAAAGGTAAAGGACGTCAAAAAATGTCTGTGGCAAGAAAGCCGGTGTTTGGTTTAAACTAATTTTTCCAAAACTACTTGGCATGGCACATCTGGGAACATCTGACAGCCCAGGGAGCAGGGAGAGCCGCGTGGGTTGTGTGGATGAAAGGAAGGGAGGTGAGCCCGGGCTTGCGGTCCCTACCCCCTCCAGAGGCCACCTCTAGGCCACCCTAGAATTAGTGTCCTGATGAGAACCCTTTGAGAAGGAGAGGAACCTCTGCCCATGATTATGCCCGGGCAGCAGGAGTGAACTGGTGTGTCCTGGGCTACGTGGGGCACCTGGTCACTTTACCCCTTCACTGTTGAGCTGATGACCTTTTCAAAATCCGGACTGCAAATGAGCCACGGGTCCGCTGTTAGCCTCCGTTTCCCCTCCTGAACTGTGTGTCTCTGAGTTCAATTATTTCTTTATTTATTCAACTTTCAAGTTGGCCTTGAACCTCTCCTGGCTGCTGACGCTCTGTGGACCCTGAGGAGCCCCAGGGCAGACACGTCCGCACCTCCAAGGGCCTTCCCTGTAAAACGGGAGACAGATAATGGGATTGTTCAGGGATCTGGGTCTCTGCTTCATCTTGACCTTTAACCCTCAACCCATGAGCAAAACGGGTGGAAGAGAGGTGGGTCCTCGCAGTCCCTGGAGGCCCCCCAACACCTGCGTAGGCAACTTGCAGACAGTCCCAGGGAGCTGCAGACAAGGCCGCGGCTTCCAGCTGGAGCGCTAATCACCACTCTCTGTGGCTCTGGGAATGATTACCTGTCAAGGTTCATCATAGCCGTTGGCTTCCCAGTCCCCACCTGATGACGGCCCAGTGGCAGCAGAGGAGCTGTCCCGGGAAGTGAGAGAGAGGAAAATTACCTTCTTTACACCTTGCCACGTAGTTGAACTGGCGGCCGCAGAACAGCTTGCGTCCTGCCAAGCTCGATAACAGAATTGTCATGGTGCGTGGACGCCCTGGCCCTGGGAGGTGGACGGGGAGGATTTCAGGAAATTGTGGCGGTTGCCTACAACAAGGGCACCTCAAATTAGATCACCTCGGTGAGTGTCTTCAGACTGCAAATTGCATCTTGAGCAGGGGCTGTTAACTTTGTTTCTCTTGGCCCCGACTCTAAGAGCTTTCCTGAAAGACCATCACCATTAAAGACAATTGGATTTGGGCTTATATTCCTGTATGACATAGACATATTGCTTCACAGGGACAATAATTCATGGGCACAATGGTTGTACCTGTCAGAACCATTTTTGTTATAAGGCAAAGAAATGCAAAAGGAGAACTCTAGGAGCATTAAGTGAAAAGTCCAGGGAGATTTCAGGTATGGCTGGATCCAGGTGCTCAAATAAGGTCTCCAGGAGCCCATCTCTCTTTCTTTCTCTGACTTGGCTCTGCTTTTCTCCTTCTCATTTCTCTGAGGGAGGCTGTTCTTACTGGAAGTCCCTAACAATTCTAGCAGAAGTTAGGGTTTCACTAGCTAAGTAATTCCCAGAAAGTCTCAGGTAGAAATCCACCGGTTAGTGCTGAGTCACGTGCCCATAGTCCAGCCCTCATTTTCTCGGGTCCACATCTGAACTCACAGCAGCGTCTTCAAGCTTGTCACAGTTTCCCTTTAATCTTTTTGTGTGCTGCTGTTCAGACAGCCTGGTTACCACAAGTCACCAACTTGCTAGGTGGGCAGCAGAGGACAGCCTAGTACAAGTGACAAGGGGGCCTGACCTTGGCACATTTTTCTGACGCTCTTTGAGCCCTTGTGTTTGATGACCTTGGGTTTCAGTTTTCCTGATCTGTACCAACTTGAACGTGGTAACCTGTGTCCGGCACACACCGGGGCCAGCTCTGGGGAACAGCATTGGAGGGAGTCACTCTGCAGACAGAAGACATTCAAAGGCTCTGGGGTGTGGTTCTGAGACACCTGCAATGGGGTCCTGGTGGGCGGCCCCGTAGCTGTCCCCACTGAGAGTCCACCTCCTGCCTGTCCGGGCGCCGAGCATTTTACCGGCTCTTTCTCAGTGGAACGTCATGCAAACTAGGAACAACTGGCCTCCCTGAGGACCAGGAGCCTGAGGTGCAGGGTGGAAGTCACTCGTTCACCTGCTTGCTGAGTGGCATAGCTGCCTGGAGCCTATGACACACTGCTGAGGTCCCCACACGTCCCAGTCCAACCCTCCAGGTCACGCCACACCCTCAGATGAGGTCCGAGGCCCCACTCAGGCCTCAAGGCCCAGCCTGATCTGGTCCCCATCTCTCTGACCTCCTCTCTAGCTGCATCCCCTTACTCCGCTCCAGCCCCACTGGCCTCTGGGTTCTTGGTGACCAGGCTCAGCCTCTCCCACCCAAGGCAGGCACACATATGCATATGGAACCCACCCTAGCAGATCCTCTCATGGGGCCCACGGAGGCCATTTCTCAATATGGCATTATCTTTATCTCCACTCAGTTGTGCTCCTCCCCCAGGACTCTGTCACTTGCTGAAAGGTGCCCTTTCCACCCCGTCACCCATGCTGGAAAGCTCACTGTGGCAGCCATGAGTGTTGCTGGCCTGTAATCTTGCTCCTGTCCTTCCTGGAACAATGCGGGATGGATTTCCTGGCCCCTGTGGTTGTGAGGGGAGAGACTGAGTGACCAATCCTAGTCAATCCGTAGTGAGCAAGAGTGGTGTGTACCAGCTGGGCGTGGTGGCGCACACCTGTAATCCCAGCGACTTGGGAGGCTGAAGCAGGAGGATCACAAGTTCAAGGCCAGGCTTGGCAATTTAGCGAGGCCCTGATCAATTTAGTGAGGCTCTGTCTCAAAAAAAAAAATGAAATGGGCTGGGGATGTGGCTCAGTGGTTAAGCACCCTGGGTTTAATTCCTGGTACCAAAAAAAAAAAAAAGAGTGGCAGGTTGTAAATGAGTGCAAAATGAGTGCAGCCACTCTGGAAAGCAGTGTGGAGATTCCTTAGAAAACTTGGAATGGAACCACCATTTGACCCAGCTATCCCACTCCTCGGTCTATACCCAAAGGACTTAAAATCAGCATACTACAGAGATACAGCCACATCAATGTTCATAGAGGCTCAGTTCACAATAGCCAGACTATGGAACCAACCTAGATGCCCTTCAATTGATGAATGGGTAAAGAAACTGTGATATATATACACAATGGAATATTACTCAGCCATAAAGAACAATAAAATTATGGCATTTGCAGGCAAATGGATGAAATTGGAGAAAATCATGCTAAGTGAGATAAGCCAATCTCAAAAAACCAAAGAATGAATGATCTCGCTGATAAGTGGATGAGGACACATAATGGGGGGTGGGAGGGAGGCAAGAATGGAAGAAGGAGGGACTGTATAGAGGGAAAAGAGGGGTGGGAGGGCTTGGGGGGAAGGAAAAAAATAACAGGATGAATCAACACCATTACCCTATGCAGATGTATGATTACACAAATGGTATGCGGTTACTCCACGTACAGAGAAACAAGTTGCACCCCATTTGTTTACAATAAAAAAAAAAAAAAAAGAGTGGCTCCGTCCAGCCCTGAAGTGGAGCCTCGACTGTCCACGAGAAGCCCTCGGGAGCTCTTTGTCCACCTGCTACAGTGACAGAAAGGTACCAGTCCATGGCCACACCCCTGACCCAGGTCCCCCAGTGAAGATGATGTGAGGCAGAGCTCCACTGAGCTTAAGGGGCTCCAAGTGAAGTGACAAACCTCTGGGGCTTGTTGGTCCTTGTCACCCGCCTTGCCTGTCTGATACAGTGACAGGAGCTGATGAGGACAGCCTCACTCTCACTGTAGGACAGTAGGGTAGAGCAGGGCTTGCCGAATGACACAATCTACTGAATTCAGCTGCTGTCACTTCTCTGCCTGGAGAAGGACGGCCAGGCGGAAGCTTGTGGAGACCACCCCCCCGCACTGTGGCCGTGGGCCAGGCGCTGCCCCTTCTGTGACCCCATCTTCTCTGAGGACTTGTGGGGTGACCAAGGGCTTCCTGTGCGACCTCCCCAGCTCCCATGGGCGCTTGAGGTCATGAAGCGAGACAACGAGTGCAACAGCCTGGTCCCTGTTACAGGGAGGAGACGCTGCCCACGGCTCTGGGGCGGCCAGGTCATGACTCTGTGGCTCTGCTTTCCTGGTTCCTGAAGTCTCCTGGGAATGCTGACACTCTCAGGTGAGAATTCTGAGGGCTGCCTGCTGTCACCTTTTGTGCAGGCTCCAAGCCTGGCTGCTCAGTCACTGTCAGCCACCGCGTCCCTGGGCGCTCACACCTGGCTGCTTCCCACTGATGAAGCGCCTTGGAGATCTGGCACTGGCCTGCCTTGCTGCTCTGCCCTTCCTGTCGCACTGAAGACGGGTGGAAGGCGAGCTATCTGTCAGCCAGCGGAGAAGGTGAGCTTTACTGAGGGGACGTTCCTTACGGGGCTGTCTTCTGGTGTGGCCCTTCCTGGCTTCTTGGCTGTGGTCCTGGGCATCACCCTCCTGCCCCACATTTAGCCGTGGGTAGCACCACCTGCAGGAGACCTCCAGGCAGGGCTTCAGGACATCGTTTGGACGATTCCTTGTGAAATCTGGGATGAACTGATCAGTAGAGAGCCGCTGCTGCTTCCCTGACAGGAGATTTAAGACCCTTTCATTTAGCTTTGAATGATACTCGGTAGAGCCTGTGGCCAGCAGGTTTCTGTCAACATCACTCCAAACAGCCAGTGGGCTGCCCCTGCCCCACATTTCCCAGCCTCCCCTGCAGTTGATGTTATACCATGTGACTGGTTCTGACCAATGGGTTGTGAGCAGGGGCAACACGTGTCACTTCCAGGCGGAGGCCTCAGTTTGGAACTACAGCTCATTTCTCTTCACATTCCGTTGGCAAAGGCAAGACCTACGACCAAGTCGAAGATCAGTGAGGTCGGGAACCTTCTCCTGCCTGTTCCAGTTCACACTTGGAACCATTCTCCATTCCGTGGTGACCCTGGGGGCTGCCCATTCCAGATGGTGCAACCATAAGATGAAGAGGAAAGACATTTTGTTACGTTCAGTCGTTGAGATGTGGGGCTTGCCTGGATGGTGCCCAGTGTCAGTTTGATTGATTCATCCAGGGACCCTCAAGAATACAAGCTCTGTGTGTCCTGTCTGGTTCAGTCCCATGGGCCCTTGCCTTCTGCAGTCTCTGCTGCTCCTGCTGGAGACCCCGCTGTCTCCTGATGTCACTTCCTTACGACGCAGGCCTCACCGAGCATTTGCCCTAAGGCTGAGTCTTTATCAGCAGCACTCCTGAGGGACACATTTGTCCCCTATGAAATATCTTCCCTCATCAATTTGTGTGGGGGCTGCCCACACAACTTTCCCAGTATTTTTTGTCTAAGGCGACCATGGGACTCTGACACACTGATGTTGGGTCGAGAGGTTTCCCAACCCATGCCTCACTGCCAGCCCTGGGTCAATAAGTCAGCCAATGCCACCAGGTCCTCCTTCACTGGACAGTGTCTCTTGCTTCTAAACTCATCATCAGGCTTTAGCTTTGCGTCCCCAAATCAACCTACTAGATTGGCCATCAGAGGACTCTTTCTAGAATTGAATTGGACTTTGTGCCTCTTCTACTGAAGAACAGCCTTGTGGCTACCAACGTTGGCTCGAAACCCTGAGTCCAGTTCAGATCCTTCTCCTGCCACGTCACCTCTCTCTGCCTCAGTTGCCACAGTTGTTAATGGAGGCGATAGTGGCACCTCTCAGGCTTCTTGTAGGATCATACAAGTTAATACACACAAGGTGATTAGGTTTGGGAGAGGATAGTTTAAGGATCTCAGGCTTAAAGTCTCTCAGGCTAATGTCTCTCTGGTCTGGCATCTGAGGCTATTTGCCAGGGGATCCTGGCTGAGCTTCCCATCTTCTCCCTGGCTCCCTGACTTTACCTTCCCACAGCCCAACTGGTTCTGGATAGTGTCACCTTTGCCTGGATTTGCTTCTCCCTATGTCACCGTGGAGATTCAGCTCAGGGACACCTCTCCCAGAAAGCCCTCTGCATAGACTCCATACCCAAACACTACACAGCAGGGGCTTCAACAACAGAAACTTATTTATGCACCGTTCTGAAGGCTCGAAGCCCAAGATCCAGGTGTCAGCGGGGTTGATTTCTCTCCCTGACTAGCAGGTGGCTACTATCTTGCTGTGTCCTCACTTGGTCTTTTCTCTATGACATGTTTAAATGTCTGTTTAAGAATTTCTTGCCCCCTCTAAGGACCATATTTAATTTTATCACCTCGTCAAAGAACCTATCTCCAAATTTGGTTGCATTCTGAGTTACTGGAGGTTAAGACTTCAACATATGAATTTTTTTTGGTGTGGGGGGGGACAGAATAATTCAGCCCATAACACCCTTTATGACTCTCCCATTTGCAGCCTGACTCCCCTCAACCCCACCAGGAGTCCACAGCCCCCATGCATATTCTTAACAAGATCCCAGTATGGTGGCAAAATTCCCTCATTTGGCAATATTTACTGAGCCCACACTCTGTTCCCGGCATAGAGGAACGGGGAGCGGGGGGGCGTCCAGTCCCTGACTCCTGAGCAGAGGCCCTGGAGGTGGAGGCAGGATGGAGCCGGGGGATGGGCACTAAAGACGAGGCAGAGGTGGTGCTGGTAGGACGGGACCCGAACTAGGCCAGGAGGTCGAAGAGGAGCCTGAAGAGTGTCACAGCAGCTGGTGACAAGTGTCCCCTCAATCAGGAGCGAAGGCAGCAGCCGTTTGTGGGGCGGTTGCTGAGTGTAGGCTCTGGGTTCTGCGTGCGCCATTTGTTTCACTGATCACTAGACCCTGTGGTCCCCACTTTTTTTAGACAAATAAGCTGGGGTTTGGAACTCAGGGAGCTGTTCAGGGTGCATGGCTAGCGGAGGGCAGGACCAGGGCCCTGGGATGTTGAAGTTGTGCCTCTGGGACATCCGGGGCTCCCAGCGACACCTCCTCCCTTCACGGTTGCTTCTTAACTCTTCCCTCTGTGACCTCTGTCCCCAGACCCCCACCCCAGTTCTGTCGTTGCTCAGTCCCTTGACACGGTCCCCCCGGTGCCTGCCTGGCCAGGGCACATCAGCAGCAATCAGGGTGGCTGTCCATTCACGGGCTTGGGATTCCCTCCTCCTACCTGAGGCCTATCCTGTGCTGGCCAAGCTCTTAGTGTGATGGTGACGTTGAGGCTTGGGGCTCCCGAACAAGCAATGGTTTCCTTCCCAAGTCCAATCAGCGGGATCCGGGCTGAGAGAAGGGAACGAGGAGGCTCCTTCATCGCGGCTGGTGCTGACTGTTAGCACAAAAAGACCGGGCGGGATGCAGACCTCGCGTGTCATCTCAGCTCCTTATTCGGGGGGATGAGACGGTGCCGTGGACCCACGCTCCTAGTGGAAAATGAGCCACTGGACAAAGAAAGGGGCTGGTTTATATAGGTTATTTTGAGGGGTAGTCTAGTGAACATCTGTCAGTTTTGCTTAGACAGGAATGTGTGCCTTTCGGTCAAGGTCTGTGGACAGCGCCAGAAAGGATTTACTTTGGAGGAGATAACGCCTCCTAGAGACTGTTTTCTTTTGTGGATGATAAAACATCCTCTTTGCCTGCAACCAACATCTGGAAAACATTCATTTTGGGAGATGAAAGCTGTCAATGCATGGCCCTCATTTTACTTTTCTTGTCCCCAGTTTCACTATTTGGGATTTTTTATTCTCTTATTTATTTATTTATTTATTTATTACAGACTGCATTTTGATTCATTGTACACAAATGAGGTACATCATTTCGTTTCTATGGTTGTGCACGATGTAGATTCATACCATTCATGTAATCATACATGTACATAGGGTCATGATGTCTGTCTCATGCCACCATTTTTCATACCCCCTTCCTCTCATTTCCTTCTACATACTCTAAAGTTCCTCCTTTCTTCTCTCACTCTCTCACATTATATATCATCATCCACTCGATAAGTGGAAAACATTCAGCCTTTGTTTTTTTTGGGATTGGCTTATTTCACTTAGCATGAAATTCTCCAATTCCATCCATTTACCTGCAAATGCCATAATATTATTCTTCTTTATGGCTGAATAATATTCCATTGCGTATATACACCACAGTTTCTTTATCCATTCGTCAGTTGAAGGACATCTAGGTTGGTTCCACAGTCTAGCTATTATGAATTGATCTGTTCTAAACATTGGTGTGGCTGTTACAATTTTTATTCTCCATATCCATTTCTGATGCTGGAGGATGGCTCATCCCAGTGTGACAGGGGAGCCCACCCCCAGAGGGATGCTGAGCTCCAGGCTCCCCCATGGCAGGATGTGGGGGCTGCCACTGTGAAAGGAGCAGGGCATGGGCAGCTCCTGGGGCAGCAGGTCCCAAGGAGGCTGAAAAGATGGCTGCACAGGTGTCCTGTTTCTCCTGGACTCGCGCCTCTGTGGGAGGGAAGGCCGTGTGCCTGGGGAACCCCTCCTGGGGAGCTGGGAGAGGGGGAGCGCTTCAGCTCTGAGTCATGAAATAGCAGTGGGTCCACTCACCCAGCCTTGCTTTGTGCCGGCGTGGAGGTCACCATCCTGCCCAGGGGGACAGAGGGGCAGGAAAGTCAACTCCCTTGCCTGAATTCCCGGGAAACCAGGTGTGACCCAAACCCCTTGCTCTTTGTGGCTCCTGCAGTGACCCCATCTGGTCTAGGCCTGGCCAGTCTTGCCCTGGCCTCCTGCCGCCCATCCCTGCCCTTCTGGAATTCTTCTTCCCTTTGAGTCCAGGCTGCCTCCTGGTGGCTTCTGCCAGACTGTCCTTGTTTTGCCCTCTGGAGCCCCAGAGTGAATCCCCTCCTGTAAAATACACCTAATAAGCTCCGCTAACGTGTGTAATTCAGGGACGGGACACAGCCTCTGCGCTTCAGAGTTTTAAGATTAATTACTATGGAAATTGTAGGATAGGAAATTGGACTAGATGATGGTGTCTTCCAGAAACTTCCAACCAGATGAAACTCCTGCACAAGGAGGTTTTGGGATCTGCATAAGCTAGGAGGCAGACCCAGCCCCATCAACTCGGTGGGGAGAGAGACCTTCTAGAATTTGCTTTGGAAACTGGGGAGGAAGAGAGGTGTCAGGTGTGGTGATTTGGTAGCAGATTGTTTTTGAAAGATTAGTACATTGGTATCTCTGGGAGTTCACGTGGGCTCACCCCATTTTCAGACAGTATTCCTCCTCCATCACCCCTTCCCCACCACCTCTCATCCCTAGGAAGCAAGACACTTGCCCGAGGTCACACAGCTGGTCCTTGGGAACCTGGGACTAGAAACAGACTCTCTGATACTATGTCCAGTGACCTTTGCAGGCATCAATTAATTCTCATCCCTAACAGACTTGGTGGCAAAATGTGGGCAATCAGATTGTCATCAGATTGATCCAAAATGCCATATTCTTCCCAAACACCTGTGTGGTCATGGGAAAGGACAGGGAGCATGTGACAGAGTCCTAGCCTCGCTTCCCAGGGGTGGGGTGTGGGTTGACGTTGGCATTGTTCTCCTGTGGTGTGGGCCTCGCCCTCTGGCTCAGTACTAGAGTTAGCTCTCGGGAGGAAACCCACTTGCCATACCCATCTTCATAAGCGCTACTAAGAGAAAAAGTAAATAATCTGGGATTTAAAATTTTTACAGAATCTACTGTTGGGTACCAACTGTGGTCGTTAGTGTGCGATGGCAGCCTCACTGCAAGGGTGACACTTTCCTGCCCTCCTCCCCAGAGTCCAGCCCCATGCAGGGAGTTCCCGGCTTTCTCATCAAGTGGTGGAGTATCTTTGCCCACCCTTGTCCCCCGCCAGCCTGTGCCAGTGTGCCAATTGAAGGCTTTGCCTCCCTTCACCCAGCCTCTCGAAACCCTGCTACTGTCACAGGAATGAGCCTGAGTGAACACGTGGGGGGACGAGAGACCCCCATGCCCAGACGAGAGCCAGCTCACCACTCAGCCAGCCGCCCTGCTGCTGACCACAGACAGAGGCCAAGTCCAGCTGAGATGGCATGAGCCTGTCCAGATCAGAAGGACTCCCAGCTCGGCCATACCAGGAGCTAAATATGTGCTTATTGTTTTAAACTATTAGATTTTGGAGTTTTTTTTTCTTAAATGCAGCCACGACTAACATGCACTGTCTCTTGGATATCTCTCAAGCGCGCTATGTGATCACAATGACTCCTATTTTACAGATGGCAAAACTGAGTTTACATCTGTGAAGTAAAGATGTGGCTGGGGTCACCCTGCTGGGCCTCACTAAAATTCAATGCGGGTCTCTCTGACTCCTCCATCAATGTTTAATGTAGCTGAAGGCTCTCTCTGTGACTCCCTCTGTGCCAGGGGCAGGTGGCCGCATTTCGCTCGCCAAGGTCAGTGACTTGGTGAAATCTTCCTGTAGTGTAACCCTGCAAAAAGATGCAAGGGGGGAAAAAAGACGACTGTGATTGATTAGTGCTGTCTGCGTGGTGGCAGAGTGGCAGCAGCAGTGGGAGAGCTAGGCGTTTGCCACCAAGTCTCCAGTATACCAAAACCCAAAGCATGGCAAGATTTTGGCTGACATATCTGGACTTGTCCCCAGGCAGAGCAGGTGCCTGCTCTTACCTAGGATGACCATGTGGTCCTGAGTCATGCTCAGGTCTGGGTCCTCTAGTGGTCAGCTTTCCTGCCGAGACTCCAGCCCGTGGTGACGGTCACACCAAGATGATGTTAGGATGGGAAGAGATATGCAATGAGAGAGCACTGAATTTCCAGCTAAAAATGGTGACGTTGACATTCGAATCCCAGTCCTCTCTTTAAAGCAACCGAAGTCAGTAAGCAACACAAAACAAAACAAAACGAAACAAACAAACAAAAAAACAAAAAGAAATTAGGGGAAGGATTTTTTTCTTAATTTTTATTGAAACCAGAAATGATCACAGCTCCAAACCACAAACCCTGAAGCCTTTCTCCCAAGCACTGTGGAATCTAGAGCAGAGCGAGAGGCCGCGGCGGACCCAGGCAAACATCCCCTGTATGTTGGACACGTAGGAACCTGGAGCTTTTATGGGATCCGCCCCAAAGTGTCCTGGCCTGAAGACTTCATCCAAGAATCCTCGGTTTACAGCACAGAGAGCCAGCCCCAGCTCCCTCCGGGCTTTGCTGGGGCCACTGTGGAGCTGGGACAGCAACCCCTGAGCTGTACTCCCACGGTCAAGGAATACCTGCCACGGTGACCGAGAGACTGTGCAGAGGACAGACCCAAATGCCAGGGGCACGCTGCCCGCGGCCACCCCCACCCCCACGGTCCTCCCACCCAGAGCCTCTCCAGAAAGGAGTCAATCAGAACCGGGACAGGGACGACCCGGGGACGCAGGCAGAGGGAGAGCCAAGATAAGCACAGGCGGATGAAGAAAATGTGTTGAGAGGAGCCGCCCAAGACACAGGGAAAAACAGCCGCTCCTCGGCGACTCCACCGGCTTCTGAGGACACCGTGTCTCTTTAAAAAGACCCACGAAATATGAGGATGGAAAGAAGTGATTATGAAATAACAGCGTGAGATGAAAATCCAGCTGGCTGCTTTTAGCAATGAAATTAAAGATAGATAAATAGAGAGTCAGGAAGGAGGGAAGGGAAGAAATTGCCAACGGGCTGAGGACGCAGCCCAGGGCGGGTGCCTGCCCAGCTTCCTGGCCCTGGGTTCCATCCCCAGCGCTGCAGAAACAGCAAAGCCAGCCAGACAAAAACACAACAAGACCAAAAGACCCACCAATGAAGGAGAGGAGTGTGTTTAGAGGAAGGAACAGAATGGGTAAGTCAGAGAAAGCTGTGCACCATTAAATAGAAAAAAAACTTGATTTAAAAAAATTATTTAGGTCATAGCCGAGAGGCATAAAGGACAGGCCAGGGCTCTCCAATGAACAAGCAGTCTGTGGGACAAGGGGTACAAAAATATTCCAAGTCGTACTAAAATAGCACTCTCGAAATAAAGCCGTGACTCTTCAGGTCAAAGTGCACAGCTTTGCAGGAAACGCTGCTGGAAGATACTGAAAAAATTGCTGCAAAGGACATATCTGGTGATTTAGGTAGAAAAAAAAAAAAGCGGAATTCTAAGGTAAGGGACAGGAAGATTGATCCAAAGGTCTCCTCGGTCACACCAGAGGGCCATGGAGTTCTGAGGGAAAGACAAGACAATTCTCTATTTTTACATCCCTCCAGGTTGTCTTCCCAGTAAAAAGGCCAGGGACAGGTTTGGTAGTGTGCAGAACTCAGGAAATGGATATATCTGAATCTTTCCAGAAAAAAAAAAAAAAAAAAAGTTTATCAACTAAAAATTGAAATTCAAAAAGAACAAAGGAAAGAAGAAGATGTGGTTAAAAATTAAAATAAATAAGAAGAAGAGAAGGAAGACTGAATGAAGGAGGGAAGGAAGAAAGGAAAGAAGGAAGGAGAGAAGAAGGGAAGAAAGGAAGGAAAGAAGGGAGGCAGGCAGGACTGCAGCTGAGAAGCAATTCTATTTAAATGCAGAATCCACCCTAAATTGCCATGAGAACTGCTTCCAGAACACCATGCACGTCAGGTATAAGCCTGGTGAGGTAATAATGTTGCAAGGAAGACTGTGAGCGCGCAAACGCACTGACCTTTATTACCAGGGCGTCCATACTTGAATTTAAAACCAAAACATGCATTCATTTTTTTTTTAAAAAGAGCAAGACCACAACATCTTAATATTTTGGAAAATTTTACTTCTTTATTGTAGAAGCATTTTTAGGAAAAACACCTGCAAAGCAACATTTATCTGAAGTTAATATTTATTTCGGTTTTACCCCAATTTTCGATTTTTCTGTTAATTTAAGTAAAATGATATCCAGTCCTCCTCTTCTGTTTAAAATAACCTATATAATATATTTTGGTTTCTTCTTATCTATCTTTTCTATTCTATGGATGTACACAGAGGTGCCTAGATGAGATTCACTGAGTTAAAAAAAAAAAAAAAAAAAAACAACTTCAGCTGGCATGTGGGTCAACTTTTTATTCCTGTGACCAAAATAGCTGACTAGAGTAACTTAGAGGAGGAAAGGTTTATTTGGGGCTCATGGTTTCAGAGGTTCAGTTCATGGTTAGCCAATTCCATTGCTCTGGGCCTGAGATGAGGCAGAATATTGTGGTGGAGGGAGGCTCCTCAGTTTAAGGCAGCCAGGAAGTGAGGAGGGAGGGAGGGAGAGAGAGAGAAGGGGAGGGTGAGAGAGAGAGTCTAAGACTTCAGCTGTAAAATATAAACCCCCAAGACACACCCCAGTGACTGACTTCCTCCAGCCACACCTTCATTGCCTACAGTTACCACCCAGTTAGTCCATTCAAATTATGAACCCCAAATGGATTAATCCATTGATCCACTGATTAGGTTACAGTTTTCAAAATCTAATCATTCTACCTTCTTCATTAGCAAGGGAGCTTCTGGGAGACACTCTAAAATAATTTTTTATGTGTTCTTATTAGTTTTGCAGGACAGTAGAATGCATTTTGACATGTTGCACCTACGTGGGGTATAACTTCCCATTCTTGTGGTTGGACCTGTGTGAGTTGCACGGGTTGTGTGTTCATATAGGAACATAGGCGACACGGCTCTCCTGATCTAACCATCCCACCTTCTGCATTAGCAAGTGTCCCCTTCTGGGGGACACTTGATATCCAAACCATACTGGGGTAATACATACACCCCGTTGCTTGAATGTTTCACACCATACATTTGCCATTTTTACAAAATTGAAATTCATTTTTTTTCTTATTTTGATCAAATTGTGTCTTGCTCAATGAAATCAAGGCTGGCGTTTGACAGCAGTGTGGTAATGGGAGATATCTTGTATGAAGGACACAGAAGGACGTCTGGTGGTGGGGGCGCTGCAGGAAGGAGCCACGATAGGACCTCCTGGGTGAGCGGCAGGTGTTTAGTCTTGAGGGGAGAATGGTGGGCTTTGTACTGCTGCCTGAGCGGCAGGGCTCGCCCTGTACCCACTTCATTTTTGCTGTCTTGGGTTAGGACGAGGGATGGGACCAACAGACTGCATCCTGGTTGATGATATTGTTATGGAGCGCAACTTAAGAACAGACCGATCACCACTGAGAAGTCCAAATTTGAGAGTCTTTATTAAGCTGGCTGGCTGACTGTCTCACAAATGCCCCAAAAAATGGCTACTGGGAGAACAGCCCTGACCACAGGGTTGTAGGGGTTCTGATACCAAAAATCACATCAATCATAAGTGTCTGTTGCTATGATTCAAAATTACAAACTAACATCATGAGATCATCAACAGAGGGGGAAGTGGGTCAGAATGACCCTTACCTAGGTACAAACTAAAGAATGGTTACTAACATCCACACAATCACTGTTTACATGGTACATTGTTCAGGAGCAGTAGGAATCTAAAGAGAGCAATTCTTCACTACATAGGAGTTGCCATTGTATATTATTAAACATGTCACACCAAGTAACTGATGATGGGCACAGAGGCGGGGTGTTCCCATGGGAGGAGCTTATTTCCTACATAACATGGAGTCTCAGAGCAAAATAGAGTCTGTTTAGTCATTTCCCTTAGAGTCTGGCCTAGAACATTCTCATGGAGTCAGACCTGTCAGCCCATCACAATATGGTAGACCACCTCAGCTGGGGACACGTGGTCAAAGCCTGGTGATGCTCTGTGAGGGATAGTGAGTCGCTGTTGGGGTGGGCTGAAAACGGGGAGAGAGGCCCTGGATTTCTTCCCCAATGTGGAGGCTGGGGACTCACAGCTCAGCCTCCAGGCCCTCCAGGGCAGCCCAGCTGGTGAGAGATTCAGCAGACCCCACCAGGCCCCTCCAGAGGCTGCATCTATCTGTGCCCTGTTGGGGTGGCTGGGTGGGCACCAGTGGGAGGGACAGGAGCCCAGCTGTGTCCTTTCCATCGGAGCCTGGCCCACCTCCCCACAGCCAGGTGGTGGCTCAGGATCCTGTGTTGTCGTGGTCACAGGGGCAGCCTGGGTGGGGGTCAGCCCCAGGCTGGCAGGCAGGGCCTGGGGCAGGTGGGAAAGTTACCACTAAAGAACTAACACGGCAGAGGTGCCCAGACGTTGGAGTGGACAGAATGGCCCAGGGAGGCGGTAGAAACAGGTCCCCTGCCCGTCCCAGGTTCTGGTTCCAGGGTCGTGGAATCTGCCTGTTCACCTCCCTCCTTCACTCTGGTGCTGGCAGCTACTGACTGCACAGTGGGGACCCTTAGTTGTCCTTTAAGGGTCTCAGAAGGTGGGTGCACAGCAGGGGGCAAGTGGAGGCTGGAATTGGAGGTCACTGAGTGACTCCTGGCTAGGGTGACAATGAAGGGGTGGGGTGGAGCTGGTGGGGCGGGGAGGGCGGGGCTCTGTTGAAGAGGCAGAGAGGGACCGACTGGTGTTTCCGGAGTGGGGGGGCAGGGGCTCCGCCTTCTGAGTAACGCCTGTCCTCCAGAATGCAAGCAGATTTCACCGCGGGCAGCTCTGTGGGATCCATCCCCTCAAATTGGAAGGGGAATGGTCTGTGGCTGCTTTGACCGATAGAATATGGCGGAAGGAAGTGATGCTCCACCAGCGTCTGGGTCCTTCCCTTTCCTGCCCCTGGGCCAACCCCCCTACTTCGGCCACGAGGAAGCTCGAGCAGCGAGCAGCCAAGGGAGAGATGGCTTGACAAGCGAGGTGCCGCTCCACCCCAGGCATGCCAGGCCAGGTGCCACCTCGTGAGTAAGGATGCGTCTTCAGCACCACAGCCCTGGGAGGGTGACATGAGAGCTGAGGCTATGTCTCCTCTGCCACCGCAGCCCTGCCATTCGAAGTGGGTCCCTCTGAAGTGCTTGGCACAGGGCCAGGTGCTGCTCTGACTGAGGGACACGCCAGGGTGCCACCCCATCGTCACCCGGGTGTGAGGATGCAGCGAGAGCCGTGAAGAGCGAGGCTTGTGCCAGGCACTTCTGGTGTGTGAGTCGTATTCTTGAGGACACGCCAGTCTTTAGGCACCTACTATGTGCCAGATACTGTTCCTGGAGCTTGGATCACACTGAGAATAAAAAGATCAAGATCTGTGTGTGACGGGCAAGGGGGCAGAAGGATAGGGGTGGGAGGACTGCAAACTGGTGAACCCCCCACCACTAGGCATGTGACTCCCCAGACCCCTGGCAATCAGGGCGGAGGGGAGAGTTAAGGCGAACTGCCTGAAGCTCTGGCTCAACCAGCCTGGCAGAACCAGCTGTCGGAGCGCGTGCCTGGAGTCCTGTGTGAGGCAGTCTGATTCCCAAGCCCTGTCCTCAGCTGTGGCATCACCTGAGGCCCTCCAGGAAGCAGTGCGAGTGGGGCCAAGAGCCCAGCCAGCTCACTACGGGCAGTGTCCTCAGAAATCAACTGCTTTTCTATGGCCCAGATGGCAAACATAATGCGTGGACAGTGCTGTCCAAACGGAACAACCGGAAACTTTTATCACCAGAGTGGGTGTCACAAGGCAGCCATCTGTGATGGTGCCAATTATCATGATTAATTAGATCTTCCTAGGCTCCTGACACACGGTCTGTCAGCAGGAGCCCCCAGGTCCTCAGGAGCTGCCAATGGAGTCTGCAAAGATGGGGATGGGGAGGGAGCCACCCCATGCCTGGGCATCCCCCAGGGGGACGTGGGGTCCTCTGTGGCTCCCTGACAGCCCTGGGGGGGTGGCAGCTCCATCTGGGGAGGTAGCACCCACCCCAAGTACCCCTGGGCAAAGTTTCTGAGAGTATGAAACAGGAAGTGATTGGAAAGCACTTGTATGTTCAGGGTAACAATATCAAATATGGTGGCCATGATGGTGGTGATGGTGATCGTGATGGTGATGATGGTGATGGTGATGATGGTGGTGATGGTGATGATGGTGGTGATGGTGATGGTGGTGGTGGTGGTGGTGATGGTGGTGGTGGTGGTGGTGGTGGTGGTGGTGATGATGGTGGTGGTGGTGGTGATGGTGATGATGGTGATGATGGTGGTGATGGTGGTGGTGGTGGTGGTGATGGTGATGATGGTGGTGATGATGATGATGGTGGTGATGGTGGTGATGGTGATGGTGGTGGTGGTGGTGGTGGTGATGGTGATGATGGTGGTGATGATGATGATGGTGGTGATGGTGGTGATGGTGATGGTGGTGGTGGTGGTGGTGGTGATGGTGATGATGGTGGTGATGGTGGTGGTGGTGGTGATGGTGATGATGGTGGTGATGGTGATGATGGTGGTGATGGTGATGGTGGTGGTGGTGGTTGTGGTGGTGATGGTGGTGATGGTGGTGGTGGTGGTGATGGTGATGATGGTGATGATGATGGTGGTGGTGGTGGTGGTGATGGTGATGATGGTGGTGATGGTGGTGTGGTGGTGGTGATGGTGATGATGGTGGTGATGGTGATGATGGTGGTGATGGTGATGGTGGTGGTGGTGGTGGTGGTGATGGTGATGATGGTGGTGATGGTGATGATGGTGGTGATGGTGATGGTGGTGGTGGTGGTGGTGATGGTGATGATGATAGTGCTCATGTACTGAACTCCTGCTGAGTTAACACGCATGAGCCCGTGTAACTCCATTAACAAAGCTGGGGCCTGGGCTAAACTGCTAAGTCTGAGGTGCACTGGTGTTAGGTAGTGCTCCCTGTGGGGCAGCTCTGCCACCAAATAGCTACATGACCTTGGGCCTGTCACCTTCCTCATCTGAGCCTCTTTTTCATGTGTAAGACCGCAGCCTGTCCCAGGAGCACTTTGAAGAGGAAGGGAAGTGAGGGATATTGTGGTGCTTTGAGCCAATGAATGGGGCTCTGGGAGGGAAGGGGCTCCTTTGTCTCTCTCTAGAGAGCACAGATTTCCTGAGATGGGAGATGGTCCCTCAGAAGGTCCCTCTCCGCTCACCCATCCTCCTGCACCCTGCTCATCCCCTGTGCAGGGCCTAATTACTGAGTTCAGTCAACCCAGTAGGCCCAGCAGAAGCCAGTGACTTGGACTGTTAACACTTTCTGAGCCAGTGAGTCACCTGGCAGTAGCAGGCAGGGCATGTGGGGAGCCGGAGTCGCGACACGGTAGCCAGGAGTCCAGCTGGCTCTGCTGCTGTGCCTGCTGGTGGTTCAATTTCTCTAAAGAACTTCATTATCTATTTGCCTGAGCTTTTGCTCCATTGGAGCAACCAATGCTTCCTGAGCGCCTTCCGGCTTCCAGGCACTGTGCTGGGTGCTGGGAAGCAGGTATGGCCACCTAGAGGTCAGAGGCTAGTCTGGGGATGAATGTTAATAAAATAATCATGCCAATGGATAATAAGTCACTGACGCAGGGGCTCCAGAGAAGACTAGAGGAGTGGGAGGAAGGGAGGCGGCAGGAAAGATTTCCCAGGGATGTGACATCCCACTGGGACCTGACAACCTGAAGTTTTTAGCCAGGCAAAGAGGAGCGGCGCCATTCCAAACAGAGGAGCCCACACGTGCAGAGGCCCTGACGTGGGAGCGTGTGTTTAAGGGTGCGTTCTTCCCTGTCACCAGGCAATGGTAATACGGAGGCCATCATTTCTCCCTTCCCTGCTGTGCCAGGCACTGTATTGGCCATCTGCATGCATGACCTCGACTACCCTAAGAATTTATTTGCGATGGGGAAACTGAGGTTTGCAGCTGTGAAGTCACTTCCCCAGGTCACCCCTGGTGAAGGACACAGCAGAAGCTAGAGGCTGGGTCTGGCTGGGTTCACCTGCCAGGTTTCCCACACCTGTGCTGCATCAGCACTACGCCGAGAGCTTGTCTAATGTGATGTTTGGCTCCCAGCTCAGAGATTGGTCCCAGGCGTCTCCTCGTCTCTCTGGGCCTCAGTCACCCATCTGTGGACTAGAGGTGAGTCACATCCCAGGTTCTCCACTGAGCGCGTGAGGATTGCAATAATGAATAGAATCGAATAAATAAAGCAAGCTCTCAGAACAGGCCAGGCGCAGGGCAGGCACTCACTGAATGCTTCTTGGGACCTTGTCAGTCTGGACCCGGGAAAGGCTCGCTCTGCCCCTGTAGAGTGGAGGGGCTCTTAGGTACCACTTGCTTCCAAGTTTCCTCTGCCTTCTAGTAGGAAGTGCATGATCGTCATCGTCTCTATTATCATCACTCTTCTCAGTTCCACCTGTGGTCACCGGTGGGGCAGAACGGTGCTGTGGTTAGGGAGGGACCCCGATTCACACAAACGCCCCAGCTCTGTGTCTCTGAGGGGGACCCTGGATGAGCCACTTCTCTCTCTGCACCTCAGTCCTCTTGTTGGTAGACAGGGCCAGCCATAGCATCCAGAGGGTCTGAGGGCCAATGAAATGTCACCTACAACGTGCGCAGCACACGCACTGGCTGTTACCAGTTACTAAGCGTGATGCACAGCAGGTGCTTGACAAGTCGTGTTGAAACGGGTTGGTGTGTTAGTGACCAACTAGGAGGAGCCTGGCACATCCAGATGCCCAGTAACCGGAGATCAGCCCTGACGTGGGCGCCGGCCTCACGGTTTGCAAAACCTTCTCACATCTTTCAGGTCATTTGATCCTCCACCTTTTTCTAGCCCTGGAACAGGTACCGCAAAGCCCTGCGGACGAGACCTGGGGAAGGGGCTGAGGCGGGCGGGCGAGGTGGGCTGGGAAGCCACCCCTGAGAAGCTCCTCGAGGGTCACAGTAGTGAAGCCAGACCTGGAGAAGGCAGCCACATGCCCGAGGTGAGGCAGCCACTCCTGTGTCCTCAGACGTGCGGCGAGGTCCCTGCCTGCAGGTCCTGCTCGGGCCGCTCCAATCTCCAGCTCCAGTATGGCTGTCCCCAGGGCAGAGGGGTGCAGGGGCAGTAGGAGAGACAGAGGAGCCCTGGAGGGAGGAGAGGCTGTTCCCAGGGAGTGAGCGACCCCTTTGGAGGGACCCGAGCCCGTCCCTTTCCTTCGGTCCTCTCATCAGGGCTCAGAGAGAGGGAGGCACAGAATGGGGCCAGGGAAGGGCAGGGGCAGCTGGAGAGAGACCAAGAGAGTCACAGGGCCGTGGGGGTGGGGAGTGCTCACGCGCTGCCTCCTTGAGAAGCCTCCTGATTGACGTGCTCCAGGAGTCTCCCTGTCCTGGCTTGGGACACCTCTGTGTCTGGTGTCCCCTAATTCATGCCTGGCATGTGGGAGACGGCGATGGTGGCATTTTCACCTTGATTATCCCCGGCCAGACCCTGGGAGAGAGAGCCCAGGGTCACAGCGTGAAGGGCAGGCCCAGGCTTGAAACCTGGCCTGTCTGGCTCTGAGGCCTGGGCTCCTTGAGTCTCTCTGCAAACACAGACGTGTCAAAATTGCTAAATTGGTCCCTTCCGGGTGGGGCGAAGCCCCCTCATCATGGCTGGGGAGGAGCTGCCCAGCTGGGGGCTGTCCTCTCAGAACTGCAACATCTGGATTCTGCCCCACATGTCCCTTCCCCCACCCCCACTCAGGCCTCTGTCACCTCTGTCCAGAGCACTGCAGTGGCCTCCTCTCTAGTGTTCCATCCTCAGTGTCCTCCAGCCTTCTGATCATTTCCTGGCCTAAAATTCTTCCAAGCCCTGCTCCTTCCTATCACCCTTGGAGTACAGTCCACATACCTTAACCTAGGGTCCCTCTAGGCCTGGCCCTGCCAATCTTCCCAGCATCACGCCAGCCTCTCCCACCCACCCACAGGTCAGCCTCACTCAACCCCTCATTCCCTAAATAATCCTGGTCTTTGCACATTCTGTTCCCTATGCCAGGAAGCCCTTCCATGGTCTCAGTGCTGAGCAGACTCCTGCTCATCCCTCAGAGCCCAGCTGGGTTTAAGGTTCTCCCTGAAGCCATCACCAACAGCCCCAGGGCTGATGACCCTTTTTGTGCCCTGGCCTGCTGAACTATCACTATATGTATGTATTTGCCATCCTATCAGACTGTGAGGACCGTAAGGGACCCCAGGCTGGTACCAGGAAGGATGTGTCATGTATTCGAAGGTCTGCACTGAGCACCTGTCCAGGAGCTTTATCTGCAGCACTGAGAGAATCAGACAGAAACCCCTTCACAGGCGGTCTATGAAACCAATAAACCCACAAATTAATACATGATTATAACTCACATTAAGCACTCTGAAGGAGAGGACATGGATGCGAGAGAGAATCTTAGGGTTTAGATGGAGGGATGGTGGCCAGAGAGTTTCTCTGAGGAGGTGACATCTAATGTGATGTCAGTGGGAGTCTAGGGCCTCCAGGTGGGGAGCCACCTGAGAGGGAGGGGGCATCTGGAGGGGCGGAGCCTGGGAGGCAGAGCCCTTAGGGGAGCAGGTCACCCCAGTCCTTGCGGCTTGCCAAGGGCTGGGGTCTGATCCAGGAAAAAAGAGGGAGGCCCGAAAGGTTCTGAGCCAGGAAATGATGGAGCCATATTTACATTGGGGACTTTACTGGTGATGGATGAGGATCAGAGGGGGGCAAGTGGGGACATGGGGAGAGTAGCAGAGGCCATGGGGTTGCAGGGGCAGGGAGTGTGGGGGTCCCAGGGCCAGGCTGGGGCTGGAGACAGGAGGCCTGAGGTTGGCCTGGGCTGCTGTTGGGTGGGGTACATATCCCCAGCAGACAGGGGCAATGGCCTTGTGTGTGCAGGGCGGGAGGGCAGTGGAGGAAGCTGACCTCTATTGCTGACCAGGCTCTGTGACCTCTGGTGCCCCCAGCCTTGTGTCTGTAGGAGCCTTGGTCCCATATGTGTCCTGGGAAATGCAAGCCCTGTGTGGCCCCGTGCCATCTGGGGACAGGGAGCAGCCACCTGACGTGCCCCAGACCTGGTCAGGTGGAGCCAGGCTGGTGTCCTCCGTTCTGCCCTGATGGGGTGGGTGACCTTGGGGAGACCCCCTCCCCACCCCTGAGCCCCAGGAGCAAAGGGGTCAGGCCTCGGTGACCCCAGCGCGGTTCCGGGTGGGGTCTTCTGGGCGACCCCGGGGTCCTCCGGGCTGTGAGGACCGAGGGGTTAACGCTGCCACTCTGATCGGCTGCGGAGAGGCGCCCCTCCCCCGTGCTTAATTCAGCCGGTAAAGCGGCATTTACGCTGGGAATTTAATCATCGTTTCTGATAGTGAAGGAATTGAAAAATAAATTGAAAGTGTCAGACGACGCGTTCGGGTGGGTGATGGAGGGGAAGCGGCCGCCCACCCCCTCCCACTGGGTGGTTTATGGGCCCAAGAAATTAGCCCAGTTTCTGTTGGATCCAGAGAACTGCAGGGTCGAGAGCCATGTGATGGGGGAGCAGAGAGGGTCCCTGTGGGGTTGGGGGCATCGGGAGTCACCAGCCCCACCCTGGCCACTGATGAGAGGTGGCCCAGTGGGACAGGGCCCTGCCCATGATGCTACAGGACGCCAGGCCTCCCTCCGTCCAGCGCTGGGCCAGGGCAGGACGCTGATGGGCACTGGCCCTGAGGAGGGGCAGGCTCTGCTCCACCCAGGTCCCACCTGGGGAAGGGACCTCACCTCCCCCATCTGCCCCTCTGCCTTAGGAGGGGTGGCCCACCAGACAGTGAGGGGTCGCCCTCAGTGAAGGACTGTGGGAGCTGAGCTCGGGTCTCTGAGTTTGCAGGACAGGGGCCTCTGCAGCCCGGCTCTCCCAAATGCCTCCTGACCCTAGTGAGGACCAGGACTGCAGCTCTAGGTTAGATGAAAAATCCCCAAAGGTCCACATGCCTAGAGCTTGGTCACAGCCTGGGAAGCTACTAGGAGGTGGCGGAACCATCTGAGGTGGGGCCTAGCGGGTGGAAGTTAGGTCCCTGAGGGTGTGCATGTGAATGGGCTCTCAGGACCCCAGCCCCTTCCGTCTCTGTTTCCCGTCCACCACGCGGTGAGCAGCTTTGCTCTACCATGCACTCCCCGCTGTGATGTTCTGCCTCACCACAGGCCCTGAACAATTCAGCCAACCGACCATGGACTGGGACCATGAGCCCAAATAAACCATTCCTCTTTTTAAGCAGATTTTCTCAGGTATTTTGTCACAGCAGTAAAAAGGTAACTAATACAATTCCCCCAACAGACTGGATGTTTCTAAAGGCAGACAGTGTCCCTCGGCCATCTGGGAATGCTCCCCTGGGTTAGCAGCACCTGTGGGCAGGTGTGTGTCTCCTCCCTCAGGTGAGGGTCTCCTGTAGTCAGGACTGCCCTGACCCCAGCCTGAGCTCCCCCTGAAGACCGGGGACAAAATTCACCTTTGGATGTCTTCTCATTAGTCCTCTTAACAGTCAGGTGGAGGAGTCCGTTGGTGTCCCAGTGGCCAAGCTGGCTCGGTCCTGAGCTGGCAGATGTGGGCAGAAAGTTGGTGGGAGTGGTCTGTTGAGTCTTAAGCCTCCTGAATACAAGTCAGGTTTCCTCTCAGGAGAACCAGGGCCCAGCGATCATGGGGACAGGCCCCACTCTGTCCACCTGCCTGGGAGGGCCCAGGCACAGACAGGACAGACGCCTGGCCATGCTCTAGACCCTCCTTCTCCACAACTGTGGACCGAGAGCCCAGCCCTAGAGGCGGGAGGTCTGGGCTCCACTCATTCGCCCATAAATTCATTCTTCATCCATCCAATTGCTCATCGAGAGTCTTGGTGGTGTCTGCCAGTGTGCAGGGCACTGAGGACACAGCGGGCAAGGTCCCTGCCCTCATGGAGTGTACGTCCTTCTGAGAGAAGATGCTGATAAACCACCCGCGAATGAATGAACAAGATCATTTCTGGAAATGCCGTGACGGAGATCTGCACGACGTGGGAAGAGGTGCCTGCTGTGGGGGTCCTTTTGCTTCACGGGTTTACGCTGAGATCTGGGCACAATCTCCTGCCTACAGGGAGCCATGGGGAGGGGGTCCCAGGCACTGAACCATCTAGTAGTGATGGGGGTGGGGTGGATGGAGGTGCAGGAGCATTGGGAGGAGATGAGGCTGTGGGGGCTGGAGACAGTGGTTGGCTCAGGCACTACCTGGGGGCCTGGGGTTTATCCCGAGAGTGGCGGAAGTCCCGGGGGGGTTGTAGCAGGCCAGCAATATCATGGCAGATTTTTTTTTTTTTTTTCAGGGTGTTAATCTGTTCATTTACTCTTGCTAACAACACAATATCATAGCTAGGTAAGTTATAAAGAAAAGAGATTTATTTTGGCTCTTGATTCTGGTCTAAGGTCAAGTGGCTGCATCTGGTCTTCTTGCTGAGGTGGTTCAGGGCATCACATAACTATGGATAGCAAGTGAGCAACAGACCCAAACTTCTTCTTCTTCTTTTTTTAATAGTAGACCCACTCTTAAGATAACCCATTAATCCATTAATTGAATGAACTGATTAATCCATTTATGAAGGCAAGTCCTAAGCACCTCTTTGAAGGCCCCTTACCCATTGCAGCCTCATATTTTTTTAAAATTTATTTTTATTGTAAACAAATGGGATACATGTTGTTTCTGTTTGTACATGGAGTAACAGCATACCATTTGCATATTCATAAATTTACATAGAGTAATGATGTTTGATTCATTCCATTATTTTTTTCCATCCCCCCACACCCCTCCCACCTCTCTTTTCCCTCTATACAGTCCCTCCTTCCTCCATTCTTGTCCCATTCCCACCCCCCCATTAAGTGTCATCATCAGCTTATCAGTGAGATCATTCCTCTTTTGGATTTTTGAGATTGGCTTATCTCTCTTAACATGATTTTCTCCAATTTCATCCATTTGCCTGCAAATGCCATATTTTATTATTCTTTATAGCTGAGTAATATTCCATTGTATATATATTCCACAGTTTCTTTATCCATTCATCAATTGAAGGGCATCTAGGTTGGTTCCATAGTCTGGCTATTGTGAATTGAGCTGCTATGAACATTGATGTGGCTGTATCTCTGTAGTATGCTGATTTTAAGTCCGTTGGGTATAGGCCAAGGAGTGGGATAGCTGGGTCAAATGGTCCAAGTTTTCTAAGGAATCTCCACACTGCTTTCCAGAGTGGCTGCACTAATTTGCAGCCCCACCAGCAATGTATGAGTGTACCTTTCTCCCCACATCCTCGCCAACACCTATTGTTGCTTGTGTTCTTGATAATCGCCATTCTAATTGGGGTGAGATGGAATCTTAGTGTAGTTTTGATTTGCATTTCTCTTATTACTAAAGATGTTGAACATTTTTTCATATATCTGTTGATTGCTTGTACATCTTCTTCTGTGAAGTGTCTGTTCATTTCCTTAGCCCACTTGTTGATTGGGTTATTTGTATTCTTCGTGTAGAGTTTTTTGAGTTCTTTATAGATTCTGGAGATTAGTTCTCTATCTGAAGTATGGTTGGCAAAGATTTTCTCCCACTCTGTAGGCTCTCTCTTCGCATTGCTGATAGTTTCCTTTGCTGAGAGAAAGCTATTTAGTTTGAATCTATCCCAGTTATTGAATCTTGCTTTTATTTCTTGTGCTATGGGAGTCCTGTTAAGGAAGTCTGATCCTAAGCCAACAAGGTGAAGATTTGGACCTACTTTTTCTTTTATAAGATGCAGGGTCTCTGGTCTGATTTCAAGGTCCTTGATCCATTGTGAGTTGATTTTTGTGCAGGGTGAGAGATAGGGGTTTAGTTTCATTCTGTTGCATATGGATTTCCATTTTTCCCAGCACCATTTGTTGAAGAGGCTATCTTTTCTCCATTGCATATTTTTGGCACCTTTGTCTAGTATTAGAAAATTGTATTTATTTGGGTTTGTGTCTGTGTCCTCTATTCTGTACCGTTATCTACCTGTCTATTTTGGTGCCAATACCATGCTGTTTTTGTTACTATTGCTTCGTAGTATAGTTGAAGTTCTGGTATTGCGATACCCCCTGTTTCATTCTTCCTGCTAAGGATTGCTTTAGCTATTCTGGGTTTCTTATTCTTCCAGATGAATTTCATGATTGCTTGCTCTATTTCTGTGAGGTACGTCATTGGGATTTTAATTGGAATTGCATTGAATCTGTATAGCACTTTTGGTAGTATGGCCATTTTGACAATATTAATTCTGCCTATCCAAGAACATGGGAGATCTTTCCATCTTCTAAGGTCTTCCTTAATTTCTTTCTTCAGTGTTTTGTAGTTTTCATTGTAGAGATCTTTTACCTCTTTGGTTAGATTGATACCCAAGTGTTTTATTTTTTTTGAGGCTATTGCAAATGGAGCTGTTTTCCTCATTTCCCTTTCAGCTGTTTCATCGCTTGCGTATAAAAATGCTGTAGATTTATGTGTGTTGATTTTATAGCCTGCTATTTTGCTGAATTCATTGATGAGGTCTAGAAGTTTTCTGGAGGAGGTTTTTGGATCCTCTAAATATAGAATCATGTCATCCACAAATAGTGACAGCTTAAGTTCCTCTTTTCCTATTCGTATCCCTTTAATTTCTTTAGTCTGCCTAATTGCTCTGGCTAGAGTTTCGAGGACAATGTTGAATAGAAGTGGTGAAAGAGGACATTCCTGTCTTGTTCCTGTTTTTAAAGGGAATGGTTTCAGTTTTTCTCCATTAAGAATGATGTTGGTCCATGGGCTTAGCATAAATAGTCTTTACAATGTTCAGGTATGTTCCTACTATCCCTATTTTTTCTAGTGTTTTCAGCATGAAGGGGTGTTGTATATTGTCAAATGCTTTTTCTGCGTCAATTGAAATAACCATATGATTCTTATCCTTAAGTCTATTGACATGATGGATTATGTTTATTGATTTATGGATGTTAAACCATCCTTGCATTGCAGGAATGAACCCCACTTGATCATGGTGCACAATTTCTTAATGTTTTTGGATACGGTTTGCCAATATTTTGTTAAGGATCTTAGCATCTATATTCATCAAGGATATTGGTCTAAAATTTTCTTTCCTTGATGTGTCTTTGCCTGGTTTGGGTATGAGGGTGATATTAGCTTCATAAAATGTGTTCAGTAGGGTACCCTCCTTTTCTATTTCCTGGAATACTTTGAGAAGTATTGGAATGAATTCTTCTTTGAAGGTCTTGTAGAACTCAGCTGAGAATCCGTCTGGTCCTGGGCTTTTCTTGGATGGTAGATTTTTAATGGCTTCTTCTATTTCATTGCTTGATATTGATCTGTTTAAATCATGTATGTCCTCCTGGTTCAGTTTGGGAGGAGCATATATCTCTAGAAATTTGTCAATGTCTTCGGTAGTTTCTATTTTGTTGGAATACAGATTTTCAAAGTAGCTTCTCATTATGTTCTGTATCTCAGTGGTGTCTGTTGTGATATTTCCTTTTGCATCATGTATTTTAGTAATTTGAGTCTTCTCTCTTCTTCTCTTTGTTAGTGTGGCTAAGGGTTTGTCTATTTTGTTTACTTTCTCAAAGAACCAATTTTTTGTTATGTCAATTTTTTGAACAGTTTCTTTTGTTTCAATTTCATTGATTTCAGCTCTGATTTTAATTATTTCCTGTCTTCTACTACTTTTGCTGTTATTCTGTTCTTCTTTTTCTAGGGCTTTGAGCTGTAATGTTAGGTCATTTAATTGTTGACTTTTCATTCTTTTCTGGAATGCGCTCCATGCAATGAATTTTCCTCTTAGTACCGCTTTTATAGTGTCACAGAAATTTTGATATGTTGTATCATCATTCTCATTGACCTCTAAGAATTTTTTAATCTCCTCCCTGATGTTTTTTGTTATCCATGTTTCATTCAATAGGATATTATTTAGTCTCCAAGTGTTGGAGTAATTTCCTTTTATTACTTTGTCATTGATTTCTACTCTCAGTCCATTATGATCTGATAGAACACAAGGCAGTATCTCTATTTTTTTGCATTTTCTAAGGGCTGCTTTGTGGCATAACATATGGTCTATTTTCGAGAAGGTTCCATGTGCTGCTGAGAAGAAAGTGTATCCGCTTGTTGATGGATGGAATATTCTATATATGTCTATTAAGTCTAGGTTATTGATTGTGTTATTGAGTTCTATGGTTTCTTTGGTTGGAGTTTGTTTGGAAGATCTATCTAGTGGTGACAGCGGTGCGTTAAAGTCGCCCAGAATTATTGTGTTGTGGTCTATGTGATTCTTGAAATTGAGAAGGATTTGTTTGATGTACAGGGATGCACCATTGTTTGGGGCATAAATATTAACTATCGTTATGTCTTCCTGATTTATGGTTCCCTTAAGCAGTATGAAATATCCTTCTTTATCCCTTCTGACTAACTTTGGCTTGAAGTCCACTTTATCTGATATAAGGATGGAAACCCCTGCTTTTTTACTGGGTCCATGTGCGTGGTAGGTTTTTTCCCATCCTTTCACCTTTAGTCTGTGGATGTCTTTTTCTATGAGATGAGTCTCTTGCAGGCAGTATATTGTTGGGTCTTTCTTTTTAATCCATTCTGCCAGTCTATGTCTTTTGATTGATGAGTTTAGGCCATTAACGTTCAGGGTTATTATTGAGAAATCATTTGTATTCGCAGTCATTTGGCTTATTTTTGGTTTTTAAGTTGGCTTGGTTTCTCCTTTGAGTGGTTTTTCTCTAAGGTAGTTCCTCCCTTTGCTGACCTACATTGTTGTTTTTCATTTCCTCCTCATGGAATATTTTGTTGAGAACATTCTGTAGTGCAGGCTTTCTATTTGTAAATTCTTTTAACTTTTGTTCATCATGGAAGGATTTTATTTCATCTTCAAATCTGAAGGTTAGTTTTGCTGGGTATAGGATTCTTGGTTGGCAACCATGTTCTTTCATAGCTTGAAATATGTTGTTCCAGGCCCTTCTAGCTTTTAGAGTCTGGGTTGAGAAGTCGGCTGCTATCCCTATTGGTCTCCCCCTATATGTAATCTGATGCTTTTCTCTCGCGGCCTTCAAAATCCTATCTTTATTTTGAATGTTAGGCATTTTCATTATAATGTGCCTTGGTGTGGACCTGTTGTGATTTTGTGCATTTGGTGTTCTGTAAGCCTCTTGTATTTGATTTTCCATTTCATTCTTCAGGTTTGGGAAATTTTCTGATATTATTTCATTGAATAGCATTCCTTTGTTTGTATCTCTGTGCCTTCCTCAATCCCAATAATTCTTAAATTTGGTCTTTTCATGATGTCCCACAGTTCTTGGAGATTCTGTTCATGATTTCTTACCATCTTCTCTGTTTGGGCAACTTTATTTTCAAGATTAAATATTTTGTCTTCATTGTCTGAGGTTCTGTCTTCCAAGTGGTCTAGTCTGTTGGCTGATGCTTTCCATTGAGTTTTTTATTTGGTTTATTGTCTCCTTCATTTCAAGGATTTCCGTTTGGTTTTTTTTTGAGAATCTCTATCTCTTTGTTGAAATGATCTTTTGCTTCCTGCAGGTGCTCTTTCAGCTTATTGGTATTATCATTCATTGCCTGCATATGCTCTCTTATCTCATCCTTTGCTTCGCGAATCATCTTAATCATGTATAATCTGAAGTCCTTTTCTGACATTTCTTCTAACATACTGTGATTGGATTCTATTACTATAGAATCTAGATTTGTTTGGATCATTTTCTTCCCTTGTTTTTTCATGTTGTTCATGTATCTTCCCCTCTAGCGCTGCAGATCTGGGGTATTGCAGATTTCCCCCTATAGGCTTATCGTGGCCCTATAGGTTTCCAAAACCCTTTCTTTAAGGGGAGATCAATATTAGCAGTGCCCAAACCAGACACTATGCAATCCTAGACCAAATAGCCCCTATGGGGACAATAACATCATGTAAATAAGGGAGAAAGCGACTCTGAGGGAACAGGTAAACAGAAGGAAAAGAAAGCAAGAAATGTAAAGAAATAAATCTTAAATTTTTTTTAAAAAAGGAGAAAAAAGAAAATCTACTGTATAATAGTCATATTGTAATGAAACCTCCCAGTGTTCAGTAGCCTGATGTACGAGAGGTACCTGAGAATGAGCTTTAAGCCTCTAGAAGGCATCGCAAGATGGGATTTGCCGAAGATCGGAGTTACAGCTTCCAGGATTATCCAAGATGGGTGCTCTGGCTTCCCAATGTGTTGGCAAATGGTGAGCTGCAGCTCAGGGGTGGACGTGGTCAGCTGGAGGTCCTGGAGACAGGATGCAGTTGGTCCGGCAGGGGTCCTGGAGGTCCAGTGTGTTTGGTGTGGTTGTGGGATCCTGGAGGCCGGGTGCAATCAGTCCATCTGGGGTCCCGGTGATAGGGCGCAGTCAATTGGTCTGGGGGTCCTGGCGGCAGGGAGCAGTCAGTTGATGTGAGGGTCCCATAGGCAGGGAGTGATCAGTTGGGCTGAGGGATCCTGGAGACGGGACTCAGTCAGTCCAGCCAGGGGTCCTACAGGGCCTGGCTGTTGTCTCAAAATGGCGGCAGCCACGTGTAATCAAACCTGCAGGTTCTGTAACAGTGAACTTCCAGGCAGCAGCAGGCAACTGGTGCTCCACTGGCGGTCTGCGGTCAATCTGCTGGCAGCTGTCGGACGATCGGGAGGTGAACCTCGAGCGTTGGGTGATGGATAGGGGTCATGCAGGTGATGGACAGGCGAGAGGCAGGCAAATGGTGGATGATAGACGCCTGACAGTGAGCAATCTGCTCTCAAAAAAGGCGTCAATATGCTGGCAGACTGCAGGTCATCACAGCAGACAAATGGGGTAAAGAGCAGGAGATCGATAAGGAGGAAAAACTGCCTCACCGAGAAACAGATATCCTCTGCTTGAATCCGGCGTTGGGGAGTGACAAGGAACGCAGCCTCCCTCTAGACCGCCATCTTGGATCTCCCGGCAGATGTTTTTAAAAAGATTATATTTACGGCTCTGCATAACGGATTGTGGGGGGACAGGAAGGAGAAGGGGAACTTGGCCGGAGCCGCTGCGGGTGCCAGGGGAGAGCTGGTGGCAGCTTGACCAGGGTGGAAGCCCTGAGAGGTAGAAGAAGCAGATGGAGGGGTGGGTGGTGGGGGAGGGGAGCGCCACGGGTGGTCTCAAGTTCCCACTTGCTGGTGGATGGAGACACCATTTGCAGGCACATTTGAGGGACAGGACATTCTTGTTATGCTGAGTTTGAGCCACCTCTGGTGTGGACACCCAGTGAAGACAAACATACTGTGGATGCTTATCCTCCGCACCCAGTCGTTTTCCTCCCAGCCTGGTGGTGGGACCAGGCTCTCTGCCCTGGAATTCAGCCCTGTGACTTGCTTTGCTCCCTGAAATGTGAGTGGAAGTAACTGCAGGTGGAAGCTTCAGAATAGGTGCCTGTGTGACCAGCAGCATTCCATTCAGACTCAACAGCCTGGGTCTTGGAGGAGGAATAGTGTGGATCACAGACTCCAGCCAACCAACAAGGACAGGTGGCATGAGCGAGGAAGACTTTGTGGTTTTAAGCCATTGAGATCTGGGAGATGTTTGTTACCACAGCATAGCTTAGCCTAACCTGACTGATGCAAATCTCTGAGTCTGGAACCCAGAGAAGTACTGATAAAATTTGGAGAGTCATTGACTGAGTGATTGATTTAAAACCATTTCTTCTATTTATTTATTTATTTTTCAGACTACAAAATCGTGGGGGAAGAGCAGGGAGAGACAGGCCCCTGGCTTTCTCTGCTTCCTATTACACACTCATCCAGTGGGCTCGCTCTCTTTATCCAAAACTAGACTCCATCCCAGCACTCTCTCTGAAGCTCACACTCCCAGGCTGAATCTCCAGGTCTCCTGCAACCCTGCCAAGTCCTTCCCCTGTCAGTTTGTCTTCTCAGATCTTTTGCCACAGCCCTCCACAGCCAGGCCAGGCCCATGGAGAAGGCAGTGTTAGGTTCAGGCCTGAAGTCTGCCATTTAATAGATGTGTGACTTTCGGTGAGTAGTACTGAGCCTCAGCCCTGATCATGTCACTATCCTGCTCAAAGATCATCCATGACTCCCTATTGCCTACATAATAGACTCCAACCTCCTTACCCTGGCAGCAAGGGTCTATCTTACAAGTCCTCTCTCCCACACAGCAGCAAATTAATCAGTTTTTTCCTGCCTTAAACAACTCTTTAATCCACTCGGAGAGGTTCCCAAGATGTATGACCTGAGTTCTTGACCCTGCTTTGGCATGGATTTATAGTACAAGCTTGGGGAAGTTTCTGGGCCTCACTTTCCCCATCTGGGAAATGGGGAGAGGGTGCTGAATTCAATCATCTGAATGAGTCATTCTAAAGAAAACTTCCCGGGCCTCCAGGGGCCAGGCTGCTGCCTCGGTCCCCACCCAGCCTTGCCTGCCTACCGTCATGCCCTCAGCCTCCGAGGAGTTAATCCCCAGAGGGGCAGGACATGGTCCATGTATGGCTGGACTGCAGATGAGACGAGAAGTTGCTCCATGCTCCTGTGATGTGGAGTGCGGCTTCTCAGAGACGTGGACAGTCTGAGCACTGGGGGCAGGGGGCTGGGATGGACCGTGAGAAGAGCAGGCCCTGGGGGACATGCAGGGACGCTGAGCTGGCCCTGAGTGAGGGCCCACCAACACCACATCTGTCTCCCTGGCGCCGTGCTGTCTGTAAGGACGATGCTCAGTCTTCACAATGACTCATGGACACGGTAAGTCAGCGCCTGCTCACTGAGCACAGCCTGCACCCGGCCCTCCTCTGACTTCCCAAGTCTCTGAATTGCTCTGACATGGTTTGAATATGGTCTGTGCTCTCTGAAACTCATGTTGAAAGGTGGTCCCCCGGGGTCTCAGTCTTGAGAGGTCGTGGGACCTTGAAGAGGTGATTAGGTCATTAAGAGGGACCACCACAGGTCTCAGGGGAACTAGTTACCGTGGGGGTTATGAAGTGAGGCTGCTGCACATGCTCAGTGACCCTTCTGCTTCTTTGCCGCGTTATGACATAGCCTGAGTACCTCTCTAGAGGCGGTCACCCAATCTTGGATTTCCAGCCTCCAGAACCATGAACCAAATAAATTTCTTTTTCTGTATAAATTACCTAGCCTCAGGCATTATGTTATAGCAATGGAAAACAGACTCAGACAACACCTAACTTTATGACATCTCTGTAAGTCCCTGCTGTTATTATGATCCTCATGGATAGGAAATGGTGTGGTTAAGCAATCTGCTTAACATCATGTAGCCCAAAGGAGCTAATGGTAGGATTTGAACCCAGGAGGCTGGGCTCAGTGCCCCATGCTTGATCATTTCTCTGCACTGTCTCTGTAGACCTCAGCTGACCTGTAGGGCAGGGATCATTGTCCTCATTTGACAGGCGAGAAGACTGAGAGGAGGACAGTGACCTCCAAGGTCACACTGGGAATTCCCATGATGGCGTCTGCTCCCCAGAGGGAAAGGGCACTGCCTGTCCTGCTTGAGCTCTCTCCACAGTCCCAGGCCTTTGCCAGGGGACAGGTCTCCAGGGCTTGCCCCAGGCTCCTGAGTGGTCATGGAAGGGCCCCGGGAAAGGTCGACACACCTGACTCGTGTTCCAGCCCGACACTCAGCAGCTTGTGGTCACGAGACAGTCACCCACTGCTCTGAGCCTCGTTTACCCTCTTGTAAAGCCAGGTGGCGGCCGCTTGCTGGGGGCAGGGGCAGGATGTCAAAAACGCTGCCAGCTCACCTCTCCTGGGTGCGCACCTGAATGTGCACCCCAACCCCCTTGAGGGTCATTGACCTTGTCCAGCAGGAGAATGAGGGCAAGAGGCTGGGGGAGGTGAAGTCAGCGACCAGGAAGCGGGCACCTGGCCCATGTGCCCCAGGTACCTCATGCCATCACCTGCCACGGACCCCACCTTTGTGCGCTGCCCCTGACGAGGTGACCTGCAGGCGCACACAGGCGCGCACTGGCAGAGGACCCCACCCTGTGCACACACACGCGGGCCTCACCACGCCGGCCTCGCTGTTCACAGTCACACGCCACCCGGCTCTTCCCTGCGCAAAGTCCACCTGAGGGGCCTCCTCTCATGGAAACTTCCTTCCGCTTCTTTTCTTTTTGAGGCGCTGCAGTTGGAAGCGGGGCCCGAGCACACTGGGCAGATGCTCTACCGCCGGGCTGCACTGTCTCTGGCTGTGCCTTAAACCTCCCAGCGGATCTGGAGTGAAAGGAAAGCGGCGCCCAATCTCATCTTATTAAACAGTGGCAGGAAAGCAATGGTTCAGGTGACCACGATGACCATTGCAGATTCTGTGATCGTCCGTGGGGGAGGTGCCATTGCACGGCTGGAGGTGGGGGACAGCGTGCAGGTTCTGGGGACACAGCTCTGACGCCCTCCCAGGTGCCAAGGGAAGTCTGCTGGGCACTACGGAGCCAACGCAGTGACAGCGTACCAGAAGGGTACCCACCAGAGGGTCAGTCTTCCAGGGGGGCTGCACAGAAACACGGGACCCTCACCTGTTTGGCCTCAGAGCCCTTGAAGGGCACGGGAGGGCCGGACCTCTTTCCTGGGCTGGCTCCTGGGTGGGAGCCTGACGTCCCTCCAGGGAGCCACCTTGCTGAGCCGTGGGTCGCGTCACAGAGTATGTCACTTGTCTGCTCTGGGGCCAGCCTGGCCTGATCAACAGGGTGACCTTGGCTGGGTCACACAGCCACTCTGCTGGTGTGGCTCCCCGACACTTCTAAAGGCCTCCCCAGCCAGCTCCTGGCTGCGGCCACCTGACACCCTCCACAGTGGGTGCTCTCAGAGGGCAGGGCCTCGTCCCCAGTACCACCCTCACCTGTCCTCAGCGCCTAGACCAGGGCCTGGCACACAGGAGGCTCCCAAGAAGCAGTCGTTCAAAGACTGCAAGAGGGTGTAGAAAACAGGACTCACCCACAAGGCGGGCGTTCCTATCCCCATTCAACAGAGGAGGAGGCCGAGGTGAAGAGAGGTGAAGAGACTCACCAGAAGTCACCCAGCTGGTCAGGGGGCAGGGACGAGGCAGGGGAGGGTCAGGGCTGGGGCTGAGGAGCAGCTCAGAGCCTGGCAGGGGCAGCCAGAGCCACCTGCACTCAGGCGATGGATCAAATGTTTCACCAGGCTCCAGCCACCTGGGAAACCCAGCCAGTCTCTGTGCAGCCCAGGGCGAGGCCTGGGCAGAAGGGGTGTAGGAGGGGGCGGCCTTCTTTGCATAAAGGCCCCACCTCCTCCAATCAGCTGGGCTCTCAGGGGTGGAGACACCAGGGCCTGGCCAGTCACCAGGAGGCTAGGAACAGAGGTGGGTGGAGTAGGGCCAGGCTCCACCTGCAGTCCAGAGCCTGGCTCCGCCCCCTGCACTCTCTTGTCCCCTCCCAACCCACTTTTCCACCTTGGCTGCTTCTGTCCTCCCAGCAGCCCTGTAAGTGAAGGAGTAACCATGTCCATTAAGTAGAGAGACCATGTGACTTACCCAAGGTCACTCAGCGAGTCAGCAGCAGACCCAGAGCTGACCCAGGCCTCGACTTCCAGTCAGGTATGCTGAGTCCTGCCCTCTGCCTTCCTCCTGACTGTCTGGCCCAGAGTCCCTGCTGAGTGCCCTACCTCCAGCAGGGCCTGTCCTCTGTCACCACCAGCCCCCTCTGCCCCAGCCAACACCCCAGCCCAGAGCTTGGTTGCAAGCTGCTACTGCCTCTCTGACCTCCATCCCTGAGCCCAGGCCCTTTACCCAGCTGCCCCCAGACACTGGGACAGGGAGACACAGGATGCCAGGATTGCCAGGGACCCCCAGATGTGTCTGGCCCAATCCCTGGGAGACATGTGGTAGCAATGATCCCTCAGTGGCCATACTGCGCCCTCACCTCCCCCCAGAAGCCCCCAGGGCCTGGCTTGGGGTGGAATTCTCCCTCCAGCTCACTGAGGCCTCCCTTCCCCTGCCCAGGTCACCTCCTCCAGGTCTGCCCTTCCCACTAAGTCCCCTCCTGCACCGCCTCTCTGCCCTGGGGAGAGCAGGTCGTCAAGCTCACAGGCTCCACCTCCACAGAGGCGAGCATCAGGGACCATCCGCAGGCCTTGCCTGGTCACCGGGACACGGCACAGATGGCTGCTAGTCCAGGGATGTCACAAGTGCGGCTGCTCCTGGTTAGTCTCGGAAGGGCCCTGGGCAGAGCAGGGAGTCTCTGGAACCAGAGGTTCTTTGCGACCTAAAGGGTCAGCAGAATCTTCAAGCTGTCTGGTTTCTGGGGAGAGAGTTTGGCCTTGTTAGGGTAGATGCTGGGCAAGTCCCAGCAGCCCTGTGTCCTCTGGGGCCTGGTTTCCTGGGGAAAGGTGAGTCCTCCCTACCCTGGTTGTTGTGCAGATGGAGCGAGGTAATGCGAGTGAAGCCCAGCACATGCCTGGCACACAGTAGGCACCCCACACCGTAGGCACCCCGCAGAGGATGACTGCGGAGCCTGATACCAACGCCATGTGGGCAGAGCTGGGCACGGTGTGGACCTGGCTGCTGGGTTCAGTCCCTGACCGGCCAGCAGAGACTTGAGGACACCCCTGAGCCCTCTCTGCCTCGGTCTCCTCGTCTGTAAGATGGGCTGATAATAGCGCCTCCTCCGTGGGGCCACTGTGAGGCTCAATGAGATCACGCCCATGAAGTACTTAGAACAGAGCTGGACGCACAAAATTAATTTTTTTTTTTAACCAGGGATTGAACCCAGGGGGGCTTAACCACTGAGCTACATCCCCAGCCATATATATAGATATATATGTATATATAATGAAAATTATATATATTTATATATCATACATAATATATTAATATATTATTATATATTTATATAATATATTTATACATATATTATATATTATATATAATTTATATATATATTTCCATATGTGTATGTGTGTGTGTGTGCATATATACATTCACAAACATTTTTTTTTGAGACAGGGTCTTACTAAATTGCTTAGGGCCTTGATAAATTGGTGAGGCTGACTTTGAACTCGCAATCCTCCTGCCTCAGCCTCCTGAGCCTCTGGGATAACGATGTGCACCGTGTGCCTGGCAGGTTATTTTTTAATTGCTGTCTTGACAGTGGATATTGTCCAGCCTATCTCTTTCCTGGCCTCTGTAACCCTCCGTGGACCCTGCATCTCCATGGTTTCATCGGGGGTCTGCCCTGCCCTCCTCAACTCCAGCAACCCCCCACCCGTCCATCTTTATTCTCTTGCCAGTGTCTTTGGAAGAGCAAAAGGCTTTAATTTTGATGAAGCCCAATTTATCAATTTATTCTTTAATGAATCTTGTGTTTGATACTGCATCTAAGAAATACTTGTCTGACCTAATGGCACAGAAGTTTTCTCTTATGTTTTCTTACAAAGGTTTTTATAATTTTAGGTCTTTGATCTATTTTGAGTTAATTTTTTAGGTGGCATGAGGTAGAGGTTCCTTTTTTAAAATGTAGATACTGAGTTTTAGCAGCATCACGTCATGAAGCTGAATTGCCTTCAGGCCTTTATGGAACATCAATTGTTCAGATATGTGTGGGTCAGTTTCTGGACTCTTCTGTTGATGTCAATGCACATCATCTTCATTACTGTAGTTTTATAATAAAGTCTTGAAATCACAAAGTGTTAGACTTCTAACTTTTTCAAGGTTGTTTTGGCCACTTTAGGTCATTTGTGTTTCCATATGACTTTTAGAATCAGTTTCTGCCCAAATCCCAAGTTTCCTCATGATTCTTGCGTATGGGTTTTATTAAACTCCTCTCATCTGTGGGATTAGAGTTTTCATCAAATGCAAAATTTTTTGCCATTATTTTTCAACCATTCTTTCTGCTGCCCCTCCTTTCAGATAGTCCAATTATAAATGCTCGTTAGACAGTTTGAATTTGCCCCACAGTTCACTGCTTCTCTGTGTCTTGAATATTCTTTTCTCTTGGTTCATTTTGAAAGGTTTCTCTTACTGTGGTGTCAAGTTCATGAATTTCCCCCTGAAGTTTCTGACCTGCTATTAATTTCACTGACCTATGTTTCATCTCACACACTGTGGTTTTCACCTCTCAGTGTTTTATCTGATCTTGTTTATGGCTCCCATTTAACTTTTTGAATATATGGAATATAGTTATAATAACCTGTTAAGTCCTCATCTGCTAAACCTATTATCTGTATCAGTTCTGAGTTGGTTTTCATTGGTGCATGTATCTCCTCATGATGGGCTACATTTTTCTGCTACTTTGTGTGTCTGCTAATTTTTGATTGAATGCTAGGCATTGTGGATTCTACTTTGTTGGATGTTGGATATTTTTGTATTTCTTTTAAATTTCTTGAGCTATATTCCAGGGCGGAATCTGGCTTCATTTTTAAGACTTGTTAGGTGGAACTGAAGTGGTGCTTAATCTGGAGCTATTGCTGTTTCCTCTCTAGGTCAGACTCTTCTGCATATTGCATAGTTCGATTCCCCATGAACTCTAAGATTTTTTCAGCCTGGCTAGAAGGACAAGTGTCACCTCTAGCTCTGTGTGAGTGCTGGATACTATTACTTTCATCCTTTCTCCAGAGGTTGGCAGTTTCCTCCAATGCACATGCTCATGAGTGCTCAGTTGGAGTACAATCTTATGATTGTTTGTACAATTATGTTTAGAAGAGGGAGTTTTGTTTAGGAGCAGGCTCTCAAGAGGAACCTTCTGCAGACCTGCAGTTCTGCTTTCATGTCCCCTCTTTGTTCTCTATCCTTCCAACTGTCTTTTCTTGGCTCTGTCTCTTTAACTCAGCTCTTCTTGGCTCCTCAGGCTTGCCCCGCAGCCTGGAAATTCTCCTAAGACAGTAATCTGGGGAATCATTAGTCTCACCTTTTTGTGTCCCATCTCTCAGGAATAGCTGTCCTGCCTGGTCTGATGTCAATGCCCTAGTCTTGGCACTTTACTCCTGAACCTCAGTTTCCTTATCCATAAAAGAGGATGAATAACAATAATTCTCCCTCTCCCCCAGAGGATTAAATGAAAAACAAATGAGATAATCTATTAAATCAGCCCAGTGGCCAGTGTGTCAGATGGTAGCTGCTATGATTATAAAAGCACTACTACAGTGACTGCCATTCAGTAACAATGACCGAGGAAACACATGGTGGACAGAAGCACCAGGAATTCAGAAAGACTTTCCATGAATTTCTCTGTCATTGTAACCGTAGGAGCTCAGATTTATAACAATGGTGGTCTGCTGTGCAGTGAGCCAGTGACTCCATCTCCAGATGCATCTCCACATGCATGAGGACCTTGGTGCTGTTAGGTCTGAATATACAGAAGATGGATTCCAGGACCCTTTTCATTATCCACACCCGGGAGTTTAAAAACCTCCCCTCTGCCTGGGCTCAAGTCAAGGCCAGAGGGACTTCTGGCCTGTGTAGACACAGCAGCGTGGCAGTGACGAGAATTTGGGTGTCCTCAGGGTTGGCTTCACCTTTCCCTTCCCCCACACGAGAAAACCACTCAGCGTCCCAGGAACTGGGGAGGGCCCCTCCTCTGGGAGTCTACCCCCACCACCCAGCTCCCAGGCACTCTCCCCTGAGGTTTGTGGTTCCTGACTTTCCCCAGTGAGTACATAATCGACTCGTAGGATGAGATGCTTAGGGCCCTCCTTAGCCTCTGAGCTGAGCTGCAAAGGAAGCATATTCCACAGGATCATTGAGTGAGCTGGAGGGGAGATGGGAAGAAGGAGGATATTATAGGATGGAGGTGAGAGAGGCAGGGGCCAGGGGAGTGGCAGAGAGTCAAGGGGGTGGCAGGATGACCAAGCATGAGTGGAGGAAAGGGAGTTGGGTATGGAGGGGGTCAGAGGAGAGAAGGGCCTGAGTTTGAACTTCCTCTCAAAACTCTCCTTGCAGGAGGGCGGTGTTGGGTGGGCTCGTGACTCCCTTTGGACACCAAGTCCTTCCACTGTTGCTTGCTGTGCCAGGGGCTGGGTGTGACAAGGAGGACCCACTATGACAACATAGCCAAGATCTCTGTCCCTGTGGGGTTCACGGTCTGGTGGAGGGGACTGAATGTGGTAAATAATCCCATCAACAATGCGTGTGAGCACAGACAAACTTGGGTCATTTGTACAGTGATGTTCAGAAGCAGCGGTGGTCCCCAACCTCCATTCAGAGGGCTCTGAAGAATGGCTGCCTGGGTTTGAATCCCAGCCCTGCCATGTTCTGTGCAAGCTTGACCAAGTTCCTTTGCTCTTCTGGGCCTCAGTTTCCTCATTTATAAAACAGAGATTGAAGTTCTTATCTCATAGGGAAATTGGAAGACTTGAACTAGTTGTTACATAAAAGTCACTTAGAACAGTACTGGTACCTAGTGAGTACTGACCAAGTCTCTCTCACTTAGCATACTTTAGCAGATGCCTTTGAGCCCTCCTTTCTGCTGGGCCTTGACCGTGTGTCCATCTTTGCCAAGTTCAGTGTGAGCAAGAAGGCTGCTGAGTGAGTTTCAGGAGAATCCCCCACCTTGGCTATCTGACCATTCTCATCAGCCATCAGTAAGACTCTGGTAAGTCCATTTTCAAGAACCCCCTTGACGTTTCCTCTTAGTGATTTTCCACCCACTGACTCCCTCACCCCTCTCCCCACCTGTCTTGTATTTGGAATTGAGCTCAGTTCTACACTGAAGTCTCTTTTCCCCTTCTGTAATAGTTTCTGAATAAACACTTTAGCTAGTGTGCAACCCTGGTTCTCATGACAGTACTCAGTGGACTCCAGCTCTGAATATAAAAGAGATAGAAAATAAAACAGGAAGGATGGCAAGGCTGGGGCTCAGCTCCAGGGTCAGGACAGTCTCCTGAAGAGGCGTGTGCAGTGAGACCTGGAGTGTGATCCACAAGTCGAGGAGAGAGGGGGCAGAGTTGCAGTGGGCTCCTGGCTCTGTTGCTTCTGGTAAGATCATTCCCTGATTTCCCTTACCCACGCTCAGTCCATCTAGGTAGGGCTGACCCAGCTCCTGGCTCCTGACACCCAGGCCTGGCCATTCAGTGGATTCCACCCTGTGTGTAGTGAGCAGTTGTGGGCAGATGGCCCAAGCCAGGCCAATGAGAATTATACCAGGAACTTCTGCTAACGCTGCCAGAAAAGAGAGCTCAGCCAGCGTGAGTGAGCCCAGGGCTAACGGTGCCCATTTCCTGCCTCGGATGGAGAGCGTGACTGGCTTCAGCCAGGGCAGAAGAGATGGGAATACTGTGTCCTGGTGGCATAATTTAAGTCTCAGGATCCTGTTGTGCCTGAAGCCATCAACTTCTGGATTTTTCAGATAGATGCATCAATTAATTTTCTTTTAAAAACTCACTTGTTTAAACCAGGATGAATTTGATTCTATTCCCACTTGCGATGGATCTGACAAGAGACTGCACATTCCTGGCAAAGAAAACAGGATTCGTGGTGCCTCTGAGGAGCAAAGGCTTGTGGTGTAGTCTGGAAACTCAAGGAGTTACAGTGTGACCGAAGTGTGAAGGTAAGGAGACAGTGGTGACTATCTGCCTGTCATGGCTCAGGGCACCGAGAAATCTGAGCATACAGAAAGTGGAGGGGGACAATGTAGAGACTGGAGACATTAACAGGATCTGCTAATTCTTTCTAATTGGCATACCCACAGCCTGTTCCAGCAGCCCTTTTTCTCATGTCTCATGCTTGGCTCTTTACCCACTCATGGAACAGCTTAAATCAAAGACACGGGGATAGTCATGGCACATAACGGCAGTTATGGAACATAAATACCACTTAGTACAACATCCTTATTTTGTTTTATTCAAAATAATTGTCTAAGTAGTATCAAATACATTATCATAGTTAAAAAGTCTGACATGAATAAAGCAAATGGCTTAATTCTAAAGAATGAAGAGGAGCCCAAGTCTCCCTGTTTTATATAGAGAAATCTTGAAATAATAACAGTAACTCATTTTTTTTTTTTTAAAAAGCACTCACTATGTGCCAGTCACTATGGTAAACTTTTTACTTTCTTTCTTTGGATTTAGTTTGCACCACAACTGTATGTGTCATTGGACAGGTGAGACAGCCCTGGCAGAGACTCGGAAACGGGCCCAAGATTCCATAACTAGTTGATGGTGGAACCAGGATTTGAGTTTGGAAGAGCCCATTTTCTCATTCCTGGTTGCAGTTTCGAATTTGCAAGAGCGAATATTTCTCATCGACCTGATAATTCTATCTAGAAGGTAGCGTGGGGAAGAGTGCTCCCAGGAATCTGAAGAGAAAAGCCACCTAATGCTTCTGGGGGCTCTCCAGGGTGCTGAAACCCATTTGGACGTACGGACCGTGTAGCCACTACAGGAACCTTGGCCTTCAGGCCACTCTACTGACAACCCCCCACTCCTCCCCCTGAAGGTTCAGGCTACTCTAATGATACCCCTCCACTTTCTGGTTTTAATGAACTATCCCTTGGAGTGATCTCATTCTTCCTCGGCCTCATCCCTCTTTGCTTTTCCTCTCAGTCAGATCTGTATTTATCCTTTTGGGAACTAAAGAAACCTAGGCATATAATATACACAAAATATACACTTGGAAAGGCCTATAAACATCATAGCATAGCACATGAAGTCCTGCAGGGCCCCCAACATGACCTCTGATCTCTATGATTACCTCCGCTGGTAGCCTCTGGATACAGGTAGTCTCCTGCTTCTGGCACAGCCTCCTGCCTGTCCACTGAGCTCAGGTGCCACCTCTTCCAAGGAGCCTACTGTCATTCCTACCACCATCACCACCACTCCCAGACAGTAGCTTCTCCCAAACTTTTGAGACTTTTGAGAGTGAGACCGACAGCATGGGGGACATTATAAAGTAACAAGATAGGGTGGCATTCCCTGCCAACACTCTGGTTCTTCAGAGGCAACCGGGGCAGGGAAGGAGCCCAAGGCTTGGCATAAGGAGAATTGAGATCTTGTCCAGAATTTCCTAAATTTACTGTGTTCCCTGTGTACCCCTTCGGGAACACGAGAGGTCTCAGGACAGGAATTCAAGATCTCACTCCACAGACATGCTGTGAATATCTACCATGAGTGAGGAACTGGGTCAGGCCCACTGCAGGGCTGGGTGTGGCTGCAGAAGGGGATCAGACCTGAGTGGAGGAGAAGGGATAGCGTCCCAGAGCTCAGGAAGGCCTGGATGGCACAGAGGAGGAAGGTCCCTGGAGCAGGGGCACGAGGCGGCTTCCTTTAGGAGAACTGGGAGAGGCTTGAAGCATTTAACGAAGGTGCAAGAGGCAGGGGCATTTCCGGGAAGACAGAAGTCCTGGGCTCTAGCGTTCTAGGGGCCATGATTCCAGGTTGAGGGTCTCTTGGGGGACCCTACTCTATACTTCATGCCTCTGGACTCTGTAATTCTGGGTTTGCAAGTCTGGGCTTGGAGTTATGTGAGTCTGATGTCTCTGCCTCCTGGTTCTGTATCTCAGAGCTTTATGATCTACAGCTCTGGGACCTGAGATTCTGCTTTCCTCATTCTGGGATATATGATCCTGGACTCTGGGTTCTGGACTTTAGTTTCTGAGGTCAACATCCTGTTCATTCCTCTTCAGCTCCCAAGACAGGTGTTAGGGAAAAGGAGAGGTTCCTGCAACCTTCCAGCTCCTCTGAAGAGCCCCGGCCAGCAGGCGGGTGGTCAGAGAGGCCCCTCCTCCCATGCCTCTCCACCCTCCTATGCCGCCCTCCTCCTCCTCCCTGGAGGGTCCCACACAGGTTGGGGAACTAACCGAGAAAACGTGGCTGGAAGGACCATTCCTCCTGACCCTGCAGGCCTGAAAGTCACTGTCTCCAGCTCCAGCTGGCCCCTGGTCTTGCATGGCCTGGACAGGGACGTGCTCTTAGCAAACAGGTTCCACATCCTAAAACAATCTGAGGGCTTAATTCTCAGTGAAGTAGAGGAAGGGCTGTGGCCCAGGGGATTCACACACTTCAGGGGGTCATGCCTTCGGCTGGGCATTGTTCCCGCACAGTCTCCTCGCTCTGTTGGCTTCTCAAGTTTCCTGCAGTGAAGACCTCTGACAGCCACTCCAGTCTACCTGGGCCACCCACAGGACAGGAGGCAGTGAAGTCACTACCACTCTTGCCCCAACACATACACACACACACACAGGGTAACCTCTGGCTCCCAAGAGTCCTGGATGCTCTTGAGGGAGGACCTGTGGGGAGAAAAGCACAGGGACAGATGTGAGCCTTTGTCTCGAGGGGGTGTACATGAGAGTGTGACTGTGTATGTGTGACAGAGGCCTGAAGGTGGGGCTGTGGCTGTCCCCAACACGAGGGTGGTGGCTTTTCAGAGCTCCTGGGTGCTTGCCTCAGCAAGAGGTCCTCTCTGTCCTTAGCTGGTCCTGGTTGTAGCCTGGCCCTTTCCCGGAGCTGCTGCCCCACCCAGGGAACTCTCAGTGAGCAGGGGGCAGAGGGTGTTCTCTTTTTCACTTGATTTTAGATTATAGAACAAAAAAATTAACTGATGCTGTTTGCAGAGAGGTCGCTTCCCAGTCACTGGCCCTGCGGCATGGCCCCAGCACTTGGCCCCAGCACTTGATTCATCTAATGAGATGAATCAGGTGGAGAGCACATTCCTTCCTCTGGGAATGTGCATAGTCTAACCCAGCATCCCAGGCCAGCGTGGGGCCTGCCCAGAGGAGACATCTGTCCTCTGAGCAGCAGTAGGACTTGCCCAAGGTCACACTTACAGCTGGTTGAACCCGGTTCTGCCAATCTGGAAATCCATGTTCTCAATCATCACGTGATCTGCAGGAGAGGCCCCTCCTCCCCACCTGGGGACCTCCCCAGGGTCACGTGGTGAGGTCAGGAGCAGGGAGCCCTGAAGAGCCATGGCCAGGGTATAGCTCCCCCACTGGACAGTGAGCTGGCCTCCTGGATAAGACACCTTCATGTCCCTCTCTAACTGCAGATCCTGTCTATGTCCTAAATCATTGAGTCCCTTTTGCCATAAACAGGGATGTGGGACCATTCCCCGGAACCAGAATTGGCACAGTACTGACTTTGGGAATCAGTGTTTGAAATAACACTGTGAAGTTACCAGGAGTTCAGAGAGACCCTGGGAGTCACCTGGCCCTCTGCCCCAACATCCCAGGCATCTGAGGTCAGCATCTAGGGAAGTAGGTCACTGTTACAGCCCTGCAGACATTGCCCTGTGCATCTTTGGCAGACTCCCCCTGCCCTTCATGACTGAGGTTGCTTGGCCTTACCGTAGGCTCACTGCTGGGCCCTGGATCAGTCTTGACCTGAAGCAGTTTCCCCGCTGGGGTTCAGCACCTAGTCCTGAATTCTGGATTTCAGGCTCAGAGCCAGGCACCTTGCACACACTGTCATGAGCTCCTCCTCAAGCTCTTTCTACTTTCTGCAACTGTTCATCACATCCCACCCTGGGTGACCTTGCTAGGAGCTTCTCAGAGCCTAGTATCTCCATCTGTAACAAGAATACTAGATTCAGGGGCTGGGGAGATAGCTCAGTCGGTAGAGTGCTTGCTTTGCAAGCACAAGGCCCTAGGTTCAATCCCCAGCACCCCCCCCCAAAAAAAGAATACTAGATTCAGTTTTTCTTTTTACCTTTCTGGCTGTAGCATCTTTGGATTTAATTTTCTCTTTTCCCTCCTCCCTCATTTTCTTTCTTCCCTCCCTACTTTTTCTCTCTCCTCTCTTTCAACTTGAGGTCGACCCAGGAGCAGCTGAGAGGGGGTCTCAGGATTAGCTTCCACCAGCACGGGATGCACTCTAGCAGCCCAGGACAGATCTGGAGGTGAAGTGCAGGTCTGGGAAGCGCAGGCATGCACTGCACTGGCCCCACCTGCACACGTAACACCCCCACACATACGCGCACACACACACCTGCACACACGCGCATACTCATGGACACATACACGCACACACACACTATTTTCATGCTGGGACGCATCCGCAGGAAAGGCCGTTACCAGCGCCAAGCGAGTGGATCATCGCCCAGCAGCAGCCCAGGGCAGGCCTTCCTCACCTTCCCCGCCTGGTACCTGGGACCACCGTCTGAGGATTTAGCTGATAACCAGCCCTGGGAACAGAAGCCAGATGCCTAAGGAGAGCTCAATCCACGTAGGGACAGGCTTGGGACAGGCCCAGGGCACAATGGACTTGTGTACTGCCATGGGCCTGGAGCCCCAGGTGGAGCCACAGAACGGAGAGTGACAGAGGCCTGTGAGCCCTCTGGGGAGCAGGGCTGGCACCTGCCTGGCCTGCAGGTGCCCTTAAGACCTTGCACCCTGGCTGCCCGGCTCTCTTCACCTCGCCTTTCGAAGGCGATGAAAGGGCCCTGCCGGTCGCTCGCTCTTCTGCTCCCTTCTCTGTGCGGCTGCTGGGCCCATGTGACCACAGGACCAGAGGCTTCAGGCTAAGAGGCCACTTTTGTCCCAGTCAAGGAGGTTAAAGAGGTCCAGTGCAGGTCATGTGGTTTTGAACCCCAGCCACTGACTGGCTGGGTGATCTGAGCAGCCTGCTCCCCTCTCTGACCTCAGATTCTTCACCTGTCAAACGTGGCCAGGAGCAGGCCTGGGACCACGCGGGCTCCCGGGACACAGGAGGGGCTCTGCAGTCTCAGCGGATGTCCTTCCCGGGTCCTGGGCAGCCCCACAGCGCCTGGCTCCCACCAGGGCTGCCGGACGCCCATTACCTGGTGAGATGGCGAGATGAACTCACTGCCTGGGCCTCGGGGCAGCGAGCCCACCAGGTGCTGGGGGTGGACCCAGGGCAGCGTTGGGGCAGCATGGGGGCTGGTGGCCGGATGCCAGGAAGGCTTCCTGGGGAGGCAGGCAGGGGACTGGCAGGTTTGGGTGGAGGAGAGGCAGCCAGGGGTGGGGGCTGCAGGAGCAAAGGGGGTGGGCGGGGCCAAGAGAGACCACGCCCCCGCGCTCTGCCAGGGTGCGTGGGTGGGCTTAGATTTGGAACTGGACAAATCTGGTGCAGCCTGGCAAGTCCCTCTGCCACTCAGAGCCTCTGGCATCCCCTCTTTCCAGTGTAGCTGTGAGGCTGGCTCGGGTGTGGGGTGTGTAATCCTGCAGAGCTGGGCTCCAGGGGACGCTGCCCCTACCCTGTAACTCACCCAGGTCTGCTGCCCTCTGCCCTCTGCCCTCGGGCGTCTCCCCACCTGGGCACGAGGTCCAAGCTGGCAGCAGCCTTTGGTGCAGGGACCCGGGGGGACACGTCACCCTCTCTGGGAAGACGCCTGGCCCTACTTGGTGAGAAGCTGACCCTGGAACCGGGCCTGGGAGCCCCTCCGGCCCCACCCTGTGGGAAGCTGCAAACAGAGAGGTCAAGGGAGTGGCCCACGGTGCCCAGCCCCCATCCTGCCTCCCAGGGCTCTGCCCTCTAACCAGCCATGGGGTGCGGCCCTGTGGACGGACACTGGCTGGGTCCCTCCAGGGTGGATTCTGTCCCCTGTCCTCCCTCTGCCCTCATCTCTACTGGCTCACCAGGCTGCAAAGAACCTGGAAACAGGGCCCAGGGCTCCCTGGGAGGCCCGCTGTGATCTGCAGGCCCAGCTCCCTGAGGTCCGGGCCATGCTGAGGAGGGGAGGGTGAAGGCAGGCCAGGGCCCGCCCTTGCTCTCTCTGTTCAATTTGCAGTTTCTAAAGGCCACCGGAGCTGGCAGAGCAAGCATTTTCTCTCTTAATGACACTGCAGCAGATTAGGAGGGGCGCCTCTTCCAGCTGACATTGAGGAGAGGCCCTCCTTCCCTAGCAGAGCGTGGGTTGGCAGCTGAGTGGGGGAAGGGTCCTCTCATCCCTGCCATCCGCAGATCCTGCCTGGTCCCTCTGACTCCCACTCCCAAAGACAGCCTGGGAAAACAGTGGGACCGGCTGGTGCTCTGTTCAGCTTAGAGCTCCGGGTCCCAGTGAACCACAAGCTGACAGCTGTCTCTGTCCGTGAGCAGTACTGCCCTGTCATTTCCCCACATCCCTCTCCACCCCCTCCTTCTGCACACAATCACTGATCTGCTTTCTGTCAATATAGAGTTTTGCATTTTTTAGAATTTTGTGTAATTAGAATTATAAAAAGTCGATGGTCTCTTCATGTGGTTCCTCTCACTCAGTCTGATTTTATTTCTTGCACATAGTTGTTGTCAACCGTTGTTTCTTTTTGTTTGCAGAGCGGTAATTGCTGGTGTGGATAAACTGCAATTTGTTAATCCAGTCCCCTGCCGATGGACGCCAGGGTTATTTCCAGTTTTTTGATATTCCAAATAAAGCTGCTGTGAACATTTGTTGACAAGTCTCTGTGCACAATTATATCCTCATTTTTTCCCTTGGGAAAACACCTAGTTGTGGAAAGGCTGGTCACAGGGGAGTTGGCACGCTTGACTTTTTGTAAAACAGCCAACCTGCGGGGGCCACTGCCCGCAGCGCGTGGGAGCTCCACGTGAACCTCATTTTTGCCAACGTGGAATTTTGTGCTTCCTTAGTTTGGGTGCTTCTGATAGGTGTGCGACATCTCATTGCCGATGAAGTGATGGAGCCTGTGACTTTGGTTTTCAGTATGTCCCGGCACTTAGCAACGGCCCCGGTCCCTTTCCTCAGGGTCCTCCCTCCCATGCTTCTCAGCGCCAGGGGACCTTGTACCAGCCGGGGTCACTCACCTCGCCTTCCTTCCCCATTCTGAACAAGGACACTTGCCACCTCAGGGGCTGTCACAGCCCCTCAACTACCAGGGACAGGAGTCCCAGCCCCACAATCCCAGCTCAGCCTCTGCTGCCCAGGGCCACTCCTATGGGGCTTGGGGACCAAAAAGTGCCTCCCACACGTCAGCAACGGCGTGGCCTCCAGCCCCCAGAGGGCTGGCTGGGGGAACTTTGGGCTGCTGGTCTGGGAAGGGTGCTCTACAGAACCAACCCAGAGGATGGATTTTATAAGAAATTGGCTCATGTAGTTGTGGAGGCTGGTGAGGTGTGTGTCAATGGGCAGAGACCCAGGTGAGCCAATGGTGCTGGTGACATCTGAAGGCGGTCTGCTGGAGGATGTCTGCTGGCTTGGGGAGGCCGATCTCTTTCTTCTGTTCAGGCCTTCAACAGATTGGATGAGGCTCACCCCTATGGTGAAGGGCGATTCCAATGTTAACCTCACCCACACGCACTGGTACACTGAGGCTGTGATCCTAAAACCTGGAGGGGAAGGGTCAGGTGAGGGTAGGGTAAGAACTCCCCAGGAGGATCTGGCACCTGGCATGGAATGGGCAAGACAGGGGACACTGTCCAGGTAGAGAGCCCAGTTGCCAGACTGGCATGTGACATCAGGCAGATCCACGAGCAGGCTTTTGGAGCCCAGATGGAGACCAGGGAGGCAGGGAGTGGGGGAAGGGGCCAAGCAGTGCCTCCTACCCATGTCAGAATGGACGCTGTCTGTCTGCAGAAGGCAGTGGTCGAGTTCCTGGATGGGAGTAAGGTAGAGGGGACAGGCCTTCAGCCATTCCTGGTGTACTCCTGACTCCTCTGAGGTGTCTGAGGACCCTTCCAGGCACCAGGGGCTTACCTGCTCTGGGCCAGGTGCTGTGTGGGGAGAGCTGGCCTGTCAAGAGCCCAGTGCAGGTCGTGAGATCAGCCGCAGCCAGCACAGAGGGTGGTTGTGTACTTACTAGCCGCATGCCCTTGAGAAGTCCTTGTCCCCCTCATCGTGAGCTCACTGTGCACATCACACAGGCTTTTCACGGTGATGAAATAAAACACCATCCATAAATCCCTCCCGGAGATAATGATTAGGAGGTATGGTGTCTGTCAGGAGTCGACAGGTGGCAGAAGCCCAAACTGGCTGAAGATAAAACAAACTAGAAACAGAACGGAATTTACTGACTCCCATAACTAAAATGACTAGGTCAGGCCTGGCTGGATCCAGCTTCCTAAATCTTATCTGCAGGGGAATCTCGCAACCCTCTGTGGGCCTAACTTTCCCTTATAGGCTCTTCCAAGTGACAAGATATTCCCCAACTGGGGGCTTGTGCCCTGTGGGTGCAGCAACCTGGCACAGAGAGAGACCATCCCATCCAGTTATGTTAACCCCATGATTCAATGATTTATAGTAAGTGTACAGAGTGGGCAGCCAGCCCCACGATGAGCTTTAGAACATTTCAACCCTCCAGAAAGATCTCTTGGGCCCTTTGCATCCACTCCCTGCCCTTCCCTCCAGTTCCACTAATTTTTCTGTCTCCATGGCTTTTTCTGGAATGGTGTAATACATGGCCGTGATGAGTTTATTAAAAAACTGGGCATAATGTTTGTGAGGTTCATCTGTGCAGTAGTGTGTATCAGTAAAATTGTTCATTTATTGTTGAGGAGTATTCTGTTGTATGCTTAGACCACATTTTCTCCATCCATTCACCAGTTGATGACTCTTTTTTTTTGTGCATAATTTAGTGTCTGACTATTAGGAATAATGCTGCTATGAAATCACAAGATTTTTGTGTGTACGGTGTGAGGTAGGGATCCCCTGAACCCACAGGATTAGACCTTTTACCCAAACTGCTTTCTGTTGGTGTATTAGTTTTCTATTGCCGAAAAAAAAAATCACACAAACCAAGTAATTTACAAAAATATGCCTCTGCTATCTCGTGATCCCCCAGGGTCAGGAGCTTGAGCACAGGATAGCTGGGTCTTTAGAATCCCCAAAGGCTGCAGTCTCTCTGGAGGCCTGAGTGGGGAGGGTCTGCTTTCAAGCCTCTGCTGGTTGGTTGCCTGCAGAATTTCTCTCCTTATATCGGCATGACCCCAGGCCCCTGTTTCCTCGCTGGAGGTCAACCAGGCGCTGATCTCAGTTCTTGGTGGCTGTTCACAGTTCCTTGCTGTGTGACCTCTCTAGGCTCTCTCAGAACACGAGGCTGACTTCTGCAAAGCCAACGTGGAGAGTCTTTTCTGTGTGTGCTGGCATGGTGGGCGTGTACGCGTGCACACACACACACACACACACACACACACATGCACACGCTCAGAACACAGTCATGGCAGCCACGCCTGCCACCTCGTCTAGGGTGAGGGGCACCTCACAGCCCAGCCCACACTCAATGGAGGGGATTATTCAGGGCATGAGCAGGGCTATACTGTCTTGGTCAAAAATGGCTGTGAGGAGGATTACCAAGAACACTTACCAGGGGACCAGCCACCACTCGCTCGATGCAGCCTGAGTCAGTGCTGGCCTCCCTGCTCCCTCCTGTCCAGGAAAACCCTCCTGACCTCCCCCGCACCTCCAGTCCCTCCCCCACTCCACCACTGTGGCTGCTGGGGCGGGAGCCAGGGTCTGAGGGTGGCCCCCTATGGGCAGGTGGTCTCCTTGGGCAGTGGTCCTGGGAGGCACAGCTGGGAGGGGGCAGAAGGCGCAGGGAGAATCCGGAAAGGCTGGATCCAGGACGGGGCGCTGCTGGCTCAGTCTCGCTTGGACCCTGTAGGGGACCCTGGAGAACGTGGTTCAGAGGTGTCCCCAGGGGGAGGCTGGGTGTGAATACATTGGCTTCCGTCCTTCCTGGTGAGGAGTCCCTGTGGTGTTGAGGTCCCGGAACTTGGGCTGCCCTGCCCCTGGGCGGGTCATTCTGAGGACCCTGGAGAGTGTCCCCCATGGAGCAGGGAGGGAGCAGGCTATGGGTGAGGCACTAGATATGCTGAGTCTGCACTTGGCCAGGTGAGTGCAGAGGGGTCCCGGGGAGGAAAGTGGGGCGTCCACAGTTCTGGGTGCCCCAGCTGGGAAGATGGCCTTCCTCTGGAGGGACCTGGTGCTGCCTAAGCAGCCTGGGCCGTCATGGCTGCTCCTGTTCTCAGCAGCTCCACCCCACCCAGCAACCCTCCCCCGGACTGTGCAATTTGCTGCAAATTCAACTTGTTGGGACTGGAGTAATTATGTTGAGTCTTGACTTTTTAAAGTACTTAGAGATAAAAACATGATTAGATATTTCAGAATGCAAAATTTTCCATTGTTTTTCCTAGGGTCCAGGGATTGCAGGCTGAGGGGGGATCAAAATTGAGTCTCCCTGAGTGACTCCCGAAGATGTGGAAGAGAGGAACACACGTCAGCCTTCTGGAAGAACAAAATCCACCCAACACCTCAAAAATGCCTGTTCTCAGCAACTGAAGACGGCGAATCTACCTTGAAGGATAATCAAAGATGGAGACAGAGGTCTATGCGAAGGGTCCATTGTCCCAGCATCGTTTGTAATGGCAGAATTTAGATGGCAGCCATTTAGGTGCCCAGCCATGGGGGATTAGTGACTGTCAATAAGGAACAATCCTGTAATGGAGTGCGGTGCAGATGTTAGAGAGGAGAAGTGAAGAACGAGTTCCTGTCAAGAGAGAAAAGCAACATGAGGGTCTGGTCATAGGGTGCTTTCTAAATATTCCCAGAAAAAGAAACCTCAGAAGAGTACACAGAAAATATCAGCAGTTTGTAATCTCTGGATGATGGGATCATTGATTTTCTTTTCTATTTTTATTTATAAAACATTTCCCCCTGTAACTGAGCATCGATTACTATTTTATTCTCTTTGTCTTATTTTGTGTGGTCCTGGGAAAGGAACCCAGGGGGGCTCTGTCACTGAGCTACATCCTTAGCCCTTTTTATTTCGGGTCAGGATCTTGCTAAATGCCCAGGTTGGTCTTTCATTTGAGATCCCCTGCCTCAGCCCCGAGTCACTGGGATTACAGGTGTGTGTCACCCACCAAGCTATTTTTTTTAAAGCAGTTCAGATAAGAAGGGGCCCCCCTGCCCACCCTCAGGACTTCCTGTAGGAAGGTCTGCAGTTGGAGTGCTAATGTTAGACTCTCTTTGTATCGAAATCTCTGGTTGCAGGATGGAGAGGCTATTAGTCTTCCCAGAATTCAGTGTTCCCTTCTCAGAAACTAGAGGCGGATACCGTTGTGGGTGGCTTTGTGTCCCAGGCCTTCTTTGTAGATAGGGATGGTCAACGAACTGTGAGTGGAGATGATGAGGACAGCTCTTAGCTTAGAGTTTATTACATTGGTAGAAGTTCCTTTTCCCCTCTTGTTATTCGGCCTGGAATGGGGTTCTCCTGGGCTGGAACTCCAGCAGCCAGCACATAACCATGAGGTAACCTTTAGATAAAAGTCATGGACCACTGTGAATGGTGGAGCAAAAACAAAAGAGAAATCGGATTAACCCCAGGTTAACCCAAGGGACTTCAGGGGAATGGGTACAAAACGGGCCAGTCTTCTCAGTATAAGGGAGAGCAGTTCAGATTGAGACGAACTGAACAGAGAAACCTCTAGATAAAAGATCTGTGTAAAAAAAGAGGTAGATAAATGGAGCTGGCCTAGTAACCAGATAATGGGCACAAATACACGGGCTTGTTGAGGTAGAAAGTAAAACAGGGAGTCGGGGCCTGGCCTTCACCTTGACCATAAGCAAGTTCCTTCCCTTTCTGGACCTTGGTTTCCCAAGTTCAGTGGGAGGAGTTAGTTGGGAAAAGAGGGTCTCAGGTTCCTTCTGACCTAAGAGTCTAGTCTCTGGCTGTAACTGGGTGGGCAGCTACAGCCCAGGGAGACCAGGAAATGGGGAGGGAAGTAACCATCCGCCTCCTCCATCTGCTGGCCCAGGGGCAGCACTGCATTCACCACCAGCTGGGTCAGCGAGTCCCTGTCGGAGGCTGAGCCGTCTCTAACACCTCCAGAGCCGACAGGGGGTCATGATGGCCACAGATTTTCTCAGCAAGTCTCAGCGTTTGAAGAGACCCTCTATCTCGTGTGGAGCTGGGGCTTCTTCCCCAGCAGCCCTTGCCAAAGGCAAGAGCAGCGTGCACCATGCACATCCTCGTCACCATTATCATCCTCGCCAGCGGCAGCCCCAACAACAACGGGCACCTTCTGTGTGCCAGGCACAGCTGGGTACTTTCCACACTGGCTTGAACCATCCAAGGAGATAGGCGTGGTTTAAAATTTGCAGATGAGAAACGGAGGCCCTGAGAGGGCAGCTGACTTCCCTGGGGCTGCCGCTCTGCCTGCTGGCTCCCCGTGGACACTGTTCCCTGTTCCTGTCCTTGCCTGTTTATCGCTGTCCCCTCGTAAGGTTGGGGCCAGCAAAAACTTCTGTCCCCCTGTTCACTTCAGTACCCCCGCACCTAGTGTACGGCTGGGGTCCAATCAATATATTGAAATGAATGGGCAAATCGCTTGGGTTTTTTCCAGGTTCATCTCCTTGACTGGGAGGGTCAGAGACCCTGGGCTCCCTGGACAGTGACTGGCACTGACTCTCCTCCATTCCTGGCCTTCTCTTGCCAGATGAGCTGTCACCTAGCTCTGTCCCCACCAGAGCTCCAGCCCCCAGTCTCCCCTGATGTCCTGCCTTGTCCCACCCTCTCCTGAGCTCTCCCCCCACAGCCTCCTGACCCCAGCCCTCCTCCTGACCCCACAGGCTGGCACAGCTCCTGGGACCCTGGCCCTCATCTGGCTTCCCCTTACCTTGATCCTGAGTGAACTCTGACCTGCCCTTCGCACATCTGCATGGGGCAGGCAGAGGAATGAAGGCCCCCTCCCCGGGCCACCAGCTGCCTGTCTCAGGACTCTCTGAGGCTGATTGAGTGCAGCTCCTCAGGGCCAGGGCCAGCCAGACTCCAAAACACGGAGCCCGGGGGGCTCCCTGAAGCTTGACCAGTCCACACAGAGCCAGGCTGGCCCCTCCCTGACAGGTTCAGGGCCACCTGGGAATCATACATCCTGGCTCCTGATCCCACAAGCCTGGGATCAGGTGTCTGGGCATTGAGGACCTGGGGTGGGCAGGACTGTGCCTGCCAGCAGCTCCCACCTGACAGGACCATTCCCACTCAGGGCTGGGGAGCCCTGGCATGCCTCCTCCGAGCTCGGTGACGTCAGGGCCGTGGGCAAGCCTCCTTCCAGCCTGGAAGGTGCAGTTGGCCACAGTGAGCAGGCAGCTCTGGCTCAGAGGCCCAGACAGATAGCACTGAAGCAGGGACCCACCCACGGGCCCGGTCCCCAGGAGATGGACGGGAACCTCCCAGATTCTCCAGCCCTCTCCCTCAGACTCTAGGGTTTTCCCCGATGGAAGTGTGGGTTTCCGCGGCTGCTTTGTCCCTGAGTCCTCACAGCAGGCCTGACCAAGTTGACAAGATTGCTAAGGTCTGGGTGGAGGTGAGCAAGAGTCGGCAGCCGTGGGGTGACAGGATGTCCATGTCATTGCTCTTGTCACAGTTCTGGGGCACCAAGGTCATTCTGTGCTCCTCCACATTTAGCGCCAGGTGACAGAGCTTCGTGCGCATAAGGAGTGGGGACAGATCCTCTGACAGGATCACCGGGGAGGCCTGAGTGGGGCTGCTGTCTTGTTTCAGGGAAGGAGAAATCAAGGTCGAGGGAGAGGGGCCCTGGCTCACATCGTGGGAGACAGCGATCAACACGGACACTACCCGGGCTGGCCCCGAGCCTGCTGCTGCTTCATGGCCTCCCCACCCAACTCCACCCTGGGCTGCTGCTCCCCCTCTGGGACCCAGAGATCATCTGGGTTGCTGGAGACTTCATTGGGATGGAGATCCATGCCTTCTCCCTGGGTAAGGTCGCACGGGCCTGCATGGAACCGTGGACGCTGGAGTCGGCCTCCTGCCCAGCTGTGCAGCCTCTCAGCCTCAGCTTCCCTGGCTGTGGAATGGGGTAATACGGCCTGGGCACACATGGCTGTGAAGCTAGCGTCACTATCCCTGCTTCATAGCTGTGAAGACTGAGGCTTGGAGAGGCCGTGTGAGCTGCTAAAGGTCCACCCCAGGCACAGCAGGACGTGGGCCCTGGTCTATCTGACTTCAAAGCCTGTGCTTTAAACTACTTCATTGCGCCATCTCCTCTACTGTCCGGAAGTCCTTCCTAGGGTCATGACTTGATCCTTCTGGCTGTGATCTCAGTCAGGGCCTCATGCTTGGCACACAGTGAGGCCTCAGGACCTAGGAATCCCCCTGCCACACACCACACACACACACACACACACACACACACCCCACATACTCTGAGGACCAAACTCATGGCCCCCATACTCCTTCACACATAGGCACACATATGCAGACATCCTGTCCCAGGCACATACACATGTGTGACACAAGACACGTGTGCATGCAGCGTGTGCAAGTGTGTAGGCCTGTACACACAGACTCACCCTTGCACAGGCATGCACCTGCACACCTGCTCTGCTCCCCTGCCCGCTGCCCTGGGCTCCAGGCCCTTCCTGAGGCGCACAGGCAGGCTGGCCCCTGAGCTTGCTCTCCATTTGTGCCTTCGAGCTCTGTAGAGAAGAACGAGGTGGCCACCCTCAGCTGGGACAAGGTTGGCAGGTTGTGTGACTGGGTCTGGTAAGGGCTAGGGTCAGGGCCAACGGGAGGAGTGAGGTAGAGTGACTGTGTTTACCCCTAATCAGTGGGAGGCCAGGGGTCAAGTCGAAGGCTTGAGGTAGAGAAGGGAAGTGATGTGGCGTGGAAGAAGGTCAAGTTTAGAGAAATTATAGCATGAAGGTCAGATTATGTTTAGAGTAAAAATTCAGATAAAATGAGGATAAGACTCAAGGTCAAAATCCAGAAGGTGAAGTCAAGGTCAGAGCAGGATTAGAATAAGGGTCATGGTCTATGTTCTCATTGGAGGCTGGAGTGAGATTCAAGGTCAGGGTTCAAAGCAGGATAGGAGTCAGAATTCAGGTCAGCGTAGGAGTAGGGTGAGGGTCAGGATCAAGGTCAAAGGAATTAGGTTGATGACTGGAGTCAGGTTAGGGTCAGCCCAGGTCAGGGTCCACAGTGAGGAGGACAGGCAAGGCCAGGGCAGGGACCGGGCCACGCACGCATCTCGTACTCCTGCTTGAAGCCGTAGCCCTCGGCTGCCTTCATCTGGGTGATGTGCTGCAGGAGGTCGGCCACATGCACCGCAGGGTGCGGCTGCCGGGGGGGAGGGGGGGGGGTACGGGGAACCCTTCCGACCACACGCCGCAGTAAGCCCCCAGGAGGCTGCTGGCCTTGGTGACCCTGATGCTGTGCTGGTCTCCTGCAGTCAGAGGAGGGAGGGGGTTCCTGATACGCACAGGCCCGAGCCTTGGAGCCCCAGCTGGACTCAGGGGTGGGAATATGGCCAACGTGGAGGACCCACGCCTGGATTGTTCCCTGGAGCCAAGAGGCCTAGCTAGGCCCACCCTGTGTGACCCCGGACGAGTCCCCTCCCCTTTGCATCTCAAGTTTTCTGTATATGAAAGGACTGGGCCTTCGGGCTCGCTCAGTGGATAGATGGGCAAAGAAAATGTGGCAGAGAAATATGGCGGAATATGAAACATCAGGGAACTAAACCCCATCCTTTGTAGCGACACAGCTGAGCCTGGAAGACGGTATGTTGAGTGAAACAAGCCGGCCCAGGGAGCCGGGTACCACCCGTCCTCACCTGTGGATGGGGGCAGTCTGTAAGGAGAGGGATGGCGGGGTGCAGGGACGGCTGGCAGGAGGAGAGCCTTCCGATGCTCTCCAGCAACAGGAGAGCTATGGTTGGCCATCAAGAAATGGTGACTGTGTGGGGTGAAGGATGTGCCCCCTGATCTGATCTTCACACGTGGCGTACACATGAGAAGTAGCACACTGTTCCCCATATGTATAATTATTGTGTGTCAAGCAAAAGTTAAAAAAAAGAAAGCTGGAATGAACGGTTGGGATAGAGTGACTCCTGGGACCTTGTGGCCGGCCACCTTAGGAGACGTCTCCATGTGGCCTGCAGGGCCAAGCTCCGGACATTGGCTTCTCCCTCTCTCTACTAGGGAACAATCTGGAACACTCCCAGCCATCGAGCAGAGTCAGTTGCCTCTGCCCCTCTGCAGACCAACTGGGGGCACAATTCTCTGAGGCGTTTCCATTGTCAGCCTGTGCAGGGGGCCAGGGACAGGGGGACAGGGGGGACATTGAGAGGTTTGTCTGTCCCACACGCCTCCTCCCTTAGCTTTTTGTTTCTGCCACCAAGGTACCTGACAAGGATAACTGAGAGGAGGGAAAGTTATTTTGGCTGACAGTTTCAGAGGTCGGGTCCACGGGGGGCTGGCTGCAGGACTCTTGGCCCAAGGCAGGGCTGAACGTGTGCAGAAGTGTGTGTGGTGGAGGGAAGCTGCTCCGCTTTAGACCAGGAGGCAGAGAGAGGGGGGAAGGGGCCACAGGGAAGGTGAGCCTTTCCAGGTCATCCTGCCGTGACCCTCCTCCAGCCCACCGCCTGCCTGCGGCTACCACCCAGTCCGTCCATTCAAACTGGGATGGATTGAGGAGGCTGCAGCTCTCAGGCCAATCATTCTGCCTCATTAACACAGGAGCTTGCGGGGAGGCGGGGGGGAGGGCGCCTTATATCCAGACAGTAACAGCTTCTTTCCCCAAACCCATCCTCTCCCCGGCTCCTTGGGTCGGCATCCCCTGGGACATTCCACCTGTCCTGTGTCAAATCTGTGATGGAGAGAGACGTCAGCTGTCCCTTCCGTCTTGGCACGTGGGCTCAGGCAGTCATGGGACTCACCTTGCTTGGCTCTTCCTCTTGGGGACCGCTGTCCCCAGCTGCCCAGGGTGCTATCTGAATGACTCGCCATAGCGGAGTTTCCCAGTATGCACCCGAGGACGTGTGCCAAGTGCCTTGGCATTGCTGGGCACCATTTCCAGAGCATGTGCCTCTTGCAAAACTGAAACTCCACACCCACTAACCAGCAAGTCCCTTCTCCCTTCCCCCAGCCCCTGCTGACCGCATTCTACTGTGTTTCTATGAACTTGACTCCTCTAGAAACCTTGTATCATTGGAATCATGTAGCATTTGTCTTTTTGTGACTAGTTTATCTCATTTAGCATAACGTCTGCTAGTTTCATCCACGTAGCGTGTCTCAGAATTTCCTCCATTTTTAAGGCTAAATAACATTCCATCATGTGATGTATGCATCTATCACATTTCCTGTATTCATTCATCCATCAGCGATCACTTGGGTTGCTTCTTCACTTCTTGGCTATTACATCAACGCTGCTATGAACACTGTACAAATATCTCTTTGAGCCTCTGCCTTCAATCCTTTTTGATATTCTGTGTACCCAGATATAGAATTGGTAGATTGTTTTTTTAGTCCTATTTCTAAACTATTTGAGGAACTGTCTGTGTTAGTCAACTTTCTGTCACTGTGACAAAATGCCTGAGAAAATCAACTTTAAGCAGGAAAAGATTTATTTTAACTCAGGATTGCAGAGATTCAGTCCTTGGCCACTTGGGTCTGTGCTTTTTGGGCCTGTGGTGAGGCGGGGAGAGAGAGAGAGAGAGAGAGAGAGAGAGAGAGACACACACACACACACACACACCAGGGACAAGATATGTCCTTCAAGGACATGCCCCAGTGACCCACCTCCTCCAACTAGGAACCACCTACTAAAATCTCTGCCACAAGGTCACTAGCTGGGGACCAGACCCTCAACAGATGAGCCTCTGGGGGATGTTATTTTACATTCTGAACAACAGTGCGACATTTTCTAATTTTTCCACATCCTGGCTTTTGTGGTTTGGGACATGAGGTGTCCCCAAAAGCTCACATGTGCAAGAAGGTTCAGAGGAGAAATGATGGGGTTGTGAGAGTCTCAACCCAGTCATTGAACTAATCCCCTGATGGGATGAACTGAGAGTAACTGAAGTGGAGGGTGTGGCTGCAGGAGGTGGGAACTGGCGGGGCTTTGGGTGTATATTTGTGTCTGGAGAGGGGAGTCTCTCTCTGCCTCCCGATGATGCCAGCTGCTTCCCTCTGCCACACTCTCCCACCGTGATGTTCGGCCTCACCTCGAGCCCCGAGGAATGGAGCCGGCCCTTCTAGGGACTAAGACCTCTGAAACCCTGAGCCCTCAAATAAACTTTGCCTCCTCTCTAATTGTGCTGTCAGACCCTTTAAGTCACAGCAGTGAAAAAGCTGACTAAAACACTGGCCAACAGTCATCATTTTCATTAAAAAACAAACAAACTTTCACTGTGCCCACTCTGGTGGGCGTGGGGGTCTTTCTTCTTTGTACGGCTGCATAAATGTGCATGCCCACGTCGCGTTCACTCATCACCTGGAGGCGGTCTGGGCTCGTTCTTCTGTGGGGTTATTATGAGTAATACTAAGGTGAATATTTGTGCACAGGCTTTTGTTTGAATATGTTTTCGGTTCTCTTGGGGGTGTGTGGGACTGGGACTGCCGGGTCCTATGGCAACTCTGTGCTCAACTTTCTGAGGGGCTGTCAAACTTCTCCCAAAGTGGCCTTAGGTAATTTTGTATTCTCAAAGCAATACATTTCTTGAGCAATATATCTCCAATTTCCCTATATCCTCATATTTTTATTTTCCCATATTTTATTATAATGACACGGGTGGCTTTGCAGTGGTTTTTATTGATTTTTGATTTGCGTATCCCAGTGGCTAAGGCTCTGCGGTTTTTTTTTTTTCCCATATGCTTATTGGCCGTTCGTATATCTCCTCTGGACATAAGTCTACACAAACTCTTGGTCAGCTCTAAGTCGGGTTGTCTTTGTATTGTTGAGTCGTAAGAGTTCTTTACATATTCCGAATACTAGGTCCTTGTCAGACCTCTGACTGGCAAGTACCCTCTGCTGTTCCTCAGGGGGTCTTTTCTCTGTGTGAGACTGTCCTCCGAATCGTGAAGGTTTTACATTGTGAGGAAGTCTAAGTTCTCTCTTCATTTCTGAGCCTCAGCTGTAGTAGTTAGCATTCTCTGTCAAATTCAAGCTCACGGTGATTCACACCCATGTTTTTCTTCTAGGGGTTTTATAACTGTAGCTCTTGCCCCCAGCAGCCACCTCCCTCCGACCTCATGGGGGTCTGGCTCGTGCTCAGCTGAGCCGCAGCTGCTTCAGGAGGGACCCAAGCCCCACCCTCCTCTTCTCAGTCTGTGCCGCTTCCCCTCAGAAGCCAGCGGGCCTGGGCCCGTCACTCACCACCGAGGACCCCAAGTGGACGCTCACGCAAGCTCTCTGCACGCCAGCTCCTATCAGCCCATCTGACCACCAGAAGCAGAGGGAGGAGGGGAGACGGCCCAGTCCCTTCACCCTGCAGGGGGGCAGAGCTTCTGGAAGGACCCCGGGGCAGGTCCGGCTTCATGGTGGGGACAGCAGTCTGTGACTCTGGAGGAACTTGGAGGAAAACAGAGGGAGAATGGGCTGCACGGCAGACACAGCTCCTTGCTTGAGTGACCAAGCAGCTGGCAGTGGGGAGACAACCCAGGACCCTGTGGAGGCTGAGAAGAGCCCATAGCGCGGCCGCAGGGAAGGTAGAGAGCAGAGACCTGCCCCTTGCTTGGCCCTGCAGCACGCGGGGTGTGAGGTAGACCTGATCAAGAGCTTCAGTCATGAGGGCTCAGGGGCATGACCATCTGTAGGGACAAGGAGGACACTGAGGGCATCTTCCAGCCAGCCTGTCCTGGACAGGCCGTCCCAGGGGCAGGGACGGAAGGGATGACCCACCTCCCCTCCCACCAGGTGTTGGGCCTTGCCTACAGGGTGACCACGTGGAACCGAAGAGCCCTTTGGAACCGGGTGGGAGGGCTCTGTGGCCGTGACCTGGGCTGCCGTGGGGGACAGAGGGCAGCGAGGAGGAGTGGAGGGGAAGAGGCCATCTCGAGAGCAGGAGATGGGAGAGGGGTGGAGGCCCAACCCCAGAAAAGCACAGGAAGCCAGGGAGAGGCCCTGGACAGCAGGCGGCTGGCCACACTGAACAGTGGCCCCAGTGGACACTAGCCTGGAGGCGTCCCAGCAGAGCACCACAGGGCTCTGTTCTCAGCCCAGGGCCCTCAGTCTACCAGGAAGAACTACAGAAACAAGCCACCAGCCCCCCAGAGAAGGAGCCGGGGGGACCCCCAACCCTCAGTGAGATTAGGCAGATGGAATTTAATACAGACACCTCCAAAAGCTCTGCATTTAGGTTCAAAATTGTCTTCACACATCACAGGGAGGGAGACCCGCCTGCCGGCAAACCCCTGTAGCCCCTGAGCTGGAGGCTCAGCATGGGGCTGGAGACCTGGAGAAGGCCGGAGAAGCTGAGGCTGGGAGACAAGGTGAGCAGCAGGTCCAGGAAGAGGTGAGAGGCCCAGCTCAGAGAGGTGATGCAACTTGCCCAGGGTCGACCAGCAGAGCCAGCTAACTACAGAACCAGTGTGTGGGGACCATGACTGGAGGAGAGACGCAATGGGAGACGGCAGAGGAGGCCCGGCAGAGGGGCCCTGAGGAGAGGCTGGCCCTGGAGGCTCACAGGCCAGGGGGCTACTTACAGGTAGTAGGAGTGGCGTAGCGGTCTCTCCTGGCAGCGTGCAAAGAGAACAGCGCACCGTCTGAGCCCGTGCACAGGCAGGCCGGGGCAGTGCCCAGTGCAGGGAGGCTAGGGGCTTCCCGTGCAGGGCAGGGGCCAGCCAGGAACGGACGGTCAAAGGGCCTCCCTTGACCCCAGGGCTAGCCCAGCTCCGGACCAGGACCAGAGGCCCTTCCAGAACATTCCCAAGGGGCTGCTGGAGCAGGAGGTGGGCAAAGGGGCTGGGGACGCCGGCTCTCACGGTCACACACAAGTCCATGCAAACACAGGAGAACACGCATACGTGCACACTCACGCTTAACGCACACTCGATCCACACGCTACATCGCTCACAAGAGAAACCGCTGCACATGCTACACGCACGTCGCATGCAGACTCACATGTGCAGACATGCACAGGGTCCTCACATGGAGGCACTCATGGCTGCAGTCACACACACTCAGACATCCCACACCGCCCCGGGGCCACCCAGCCTCACCCTGCAGGCCCAGGGCCCCGAGGGAGCAGCCCTCTGCACACACCTCAGCCAGGAAGGACGGCTGGGGGCCCCAGGGGAGGGAGCAGAAGAGCCGCAGGATGCCCAGGGCACACCTCACCCACCGACTGCCCTGGGGTGGGGTCCTTAAAGGAGCCAGGCGGCCCTCACAGCCCCCAGCAGAGCCTGGATCAGGAACCTCCCGTCCCAGTGAGAAGGCGGAGCTGGGCGGTTCTCAGGGCAGAGGGAGTCAGGCAGGGTCCAGAGCAGGCCCCGGGCTCTGGAACCTCCCCGTTCTCAGGCTCCAGGGTGCTCTGTTCATGTTCCCCGCACCACCCGTCAGGAGGGACCCCAGTGTATAAGCAAACCCTGCAGGTTGAGGGCGAGAAGGAGAGAGAGGAGGGTGGAAGTCAGAAGCCCAGAGTGGGCAGGAGCTTGCTCCAGGTCGCACAGCCCATCTCCTCATCCCAGGGAAACAGATGGGGTCCAGAACCTGGGCTGGTCGTGGAGGCCTGAGTGGGTAGAAAATGGACACCACACGGCACATGGGCAGGAGTTTGGAGGCCTGGCAGACCTGGGTCAGTCCTGGTTCTGCTTCAAACTGATACAAGTTATTCTATTTGATTTTGTTTTCCATAGAATGTATTTTGATAAAAGAAAAACACAGCTCCTGTCTCTTCCCTGGCCAGATCCCTTCCCTGGATTCCTGGAGGTCTTAGAGTCAAGTCCGCAGGCTGTGCCCTGCCCGCGTAGGCTCATGCAGCCGCTCCTGCTCCTTCAGCTCAGCCTCACTGACACGTCCCCACGGAGGCCAGCTCCATCTCGGGCTTTGGTGCCGGGAACCCTCCCTACCTGGGACCTTCTCTCCCTCCTCTTTGCCTTCAAAGGGTCAGCAGAGCCTCCCTGACTCCCGCTTCCAACCGCCGACCAAGTGTGGCCCCTCTCTCCCTGGCCCCTGCTCCTCTTCTAGCACTGACCATGCTTGGTGACGATCTTGATCTAAGCGCTTGCTGTTTAATGTCACTTCCCCTGTCAAGGGTGGCAGGGGATACACCGTCCTTTAACCCTGATACCTTCTCAGTCAGGACCTTCTACAACAAGGCCGATGAACAAGGTAAAAACACACAAGTTCATTCTGCAGGCTCTGAGCTATCTCCCAGCAGGACACTGCCTGTTTCCCTACTCTGGATCCTCCGTGTCCAGCATGGTACCGATGATTGTCAAGATTATGTGACTCTTTGTTAAATGAGCTGGGACTGAAGGAAAGAATTCTGCTTCTCTGACCTACAGTTTCTTCTTCTGGAAAGTACACTCTGCCCACAGATGGCTGGTGAGAAACTCAGGTCATGCCAAGCAGGCACTCAGCGGGAGCTCCATGAGGCCAGCTCTCCTTCCCCCTTTTCTGAGCTTGCCCTCCACCCCAGGGGGCTGAGGACCAGATCAGCAGCTCTGGTCTGTGGGTGGTCCTGGGTGGGCCGAGTAGCTGATGCCACCCTAGGAGCAGGGAAAGGAGATTGGCAGGCCTGGAGGCCTTTAGGCCCTTGTCACCAGGTCACCAGGACATTTGGTCCCTGTCTGGTTCCGCCCACCCTGCCCAGCTTCTGTTTGCCTGACCACTTTCCTGAATGGGCTCTTGCTGTGAGCGCCTCCAAATCCTCCGAAGAACAAAGCCCAGAGTAAACACATGGGCGCTGACAAGACAAATTTACATATTTCCTGGGACAGCCTCAGTCTGTAGTGTGGTCCTACACTGGGAGCGGGTGGCCTGTCCTTGGCCTTCCAGCTGTCTCCTTTGTTGCCAGAAAAATCACCCAGTAATTTGGGATATGGGCCACACAGGCTTACACCCCATTCCTAGTCCATGATAATCATGAGATCAGGCCACTCCCAGCCCCGAGTCTGCCATAATTATAGTAATTATAATAATTAACATTAGCCATGAATGAAGCGAATCTTGATCTGGAGCTATCCCCGTTATGCAGAAGAGGAGACAGAGGGTCAGAAAGGAGGAGAGATGCCAGGACCACACAGCAAGCTCCTCTGGACCCTGGAGCCCCTAACTCTTCCCTTGGGGTTCGTCTCCTTCCCTGTCAAGGCTCCTTCCTCTGCGTCACTTTCCATACCTGAACTCCTGCCCTAGAGACACTAATGGTCAAAGAAAGGGCCACTGGCTTTCCTGGGTCATGCCCCACCACACACACACACACACCACACACACACACACACACACACTCCTCCTCACACACTTCCTGCAGCCTGCATGTTTGTGTCCCCCAGGGCCCACCAGTGGCATGCCCCAGGGGATGGTACCTGGAGGCGGGGACTGTGAGGCATGGGGTGGAGCCTCACCGATGGGGTCAGTGCCCTGTAAGAAGAGACCGCAGGTGGAGGCGCCTGTCACCTGGGACGGTGGGCTTGGTGAAGCAGGAGGAGGGTCCTCGCCTGCCCAGTTGGGGGGCCCTGATCTCGGAATTCCTAGCTTCCAGGACTGTAGAGGTCCGTGCTGGTGTGCAAGCTGCCGGGCAGCCGTCTGAACACGCTGAGACGCACACCCGCCGGCTCCAGCATGCAGGCTCACGCACACGGACCCGGGCCTGTGCACACCTGTGCTCCCAGCAGCCTCCTCCTCCAGCACCTTCTCCTCTGCAGAGGCAGCCCCCATAGCCATCAGCCTCTATAGGAGGCAGAGGAGGGAGGAGAGTCGAGTTCTTGGCCATCCTGGAGGAATGGTCCTCTGACTGGCTCCTTCGCCTTCCAGAAAGCCCATCCCTGTGTCTCCCAGGGCGGACCCCCTGGAGAAATGCTGGGAACAAGTTAGCTTTCACTTCTCCAGGCGTCTGGGTGGGGATCTGCTGGACTGGCCGGCTGGACACACACCGACAATGTCATGGCAGTCACCATCAGACACCTGTGGCCAAAGAGGGGAGGTGACTGCCTACCCAGGACCAAGGAGTATCCTGCAGGTACTCTGAGCCTTGTGAAGAAGATGGAGGGAGGACAAGGTGGCCTGGGTGGAACTCTGGGTCAGAAGATGTGTGATTTTGGGCAAGTACCTCAACCTCTCTGTGCCTCACTTTCTTCACCTGTACAGTGGGGTAATGACATTATCTTCCTTGTAGGATTGTTGTAAAGGGTCAGTGTCCCATCTTGCTGATAATGGTAGCTCAATAAATGTGGTTTAATCTCTTTTGCTCTGGGTGTGCATCCTGCTCTCCCTATCAGCTCTCCGAAACGAGGAAGTCGTTTCTCTTGTCGGTACTCATATCCACAACCTGAAGTGGAGACGATTCTAATCACAATGGTGTTACAGGTTGTGGTGAAGATCAAATGGGATTATGGGTGATACAAAAAAAGAAGAAGAAAGCTCAGTCTAGCTGTAGAGAGGTCCATGTGCACCCAACTCAGCTCGAAGCAGAGAGCTGGGCGCATGCGCCTTCCCGTGCAGGCCCTGCTGCTCTGAGTGGCCTGCTGCCCCCTCTCCAGTCCCTCCTGGGTCACCTGCCTGCTAATGAGCAGAGGCCTCAGTAATGAGGCTGCTTCATCCTCGGTGTGCCGGAGCCAGCTCCAGGGAGCAGGGACGTGGTGGGGGGCCTGGCTCTGCGCACCTGGAGCCTGCAGTCTGCCCGAGCGGCTCTCTCCAGACAGGAGCGCTCCGTGCCAGTGCAGCCAGGGCACCACCACTCTCCTGGAGCCCCCATGCTCCCCACGCCCCTGACTGCAGAGGAGCGGTCTGGATGCCAGCTCTGCCCGGGCTCAGCTCTGCTCGCTGACTCCCCTTCCCCATCTGGACCCTGTGTCCCAGAGGACCCTGAAAAGCCCTTCAGGATCTGCGTCCCTTTCGGGACCACTCAGGGCCCATCTGGCACCTGCCACTTCTTCCAGGGCCCTGGGCCACCTCGCTGCTCCCTGCTGTTCCTCCCCTCCTCCTCCTGGGGCTCCCTTGGCCCCAGACCTGCTCCAGCCCTCGCCCTTATGCCCTGTAAGCAGCAGTTCACTCTTCTCCCCGCCCCCCCCCCCCAGGGGACTGGAAGCCCCTCAACGGCCAGCTCTGTGTCTGGCCAGTCTGTTTTCCTGGACTGCAAGGTGGTGACCGTCACCTTAGCCATCGTCCACAGAGTGCTGATTGTGCATAGGTTACAAACACAGGAGTCAACCTTCCAGGTCACGTTGGAGGAGGTCCTGGGAGGAGCAGGGGCTGGGAGCACAGGCCCGAGGGCCAGGCGGGCTGCTTCTGAACCTGGCTCCACCTTTACTGAGCTATACAAGCTGCGCCTCAGGGTCCCCAGGCAAAGTGGAGGGAGCCAGGACAGTTCCTGCCCCGGGTGGCTCTGAGGAGGTAGGAAGTGAGGAACACGCAGAGCTTAAGACAGCGCCCACAGGAAATGAGAGCAGAAGGGGGTCTCAGCACCGAGGGGTGGGGTTCAAGGTGAGCCTGCACCCGCCCCTCGTGCCTGAGCCCCGGCTTTGCCCTCTTATTCCTCAGTTTCCCCATCTGTGAGCTGACCAGGCAGGCGAGCCTGGCGTCAGCTCAGAGCTAAGCCCCTGCCTCGTGGTTCTCTGAGCTTCTGGACTCAGACGGCCTCACGGCACGAGCGAGTCCCTGGTGCACTCAGAGCAGGGTCACCTTTTCAGTCCCTGGAGAACAGGCCACTTTTCAGGTGGGCAGTGACTGGTCGGTTGGCCTGAGCGAGGAGGGCTGGACTTAGAAGGTGAGGCTTTGGGAAGAGGCTCCCGGAGGGCCCTCAGCTGGGAGCGCACTATGATGGGACAGCCGGGTCCCTGTGGTGTGCGTCACAAGAAGTCACAGGCAGAGGGCGAGAGCACCATCTGCTGCAGCAGGGAGCGGCCGGCAGCTCCCCTCCGAGCCAGAGCCCCCTGTGCAGAACTGCTCTCTGCAGGGGCCCAGGGCAGGTGGGAGCCCTGAGTCGGGGGACACCTTGGTGCTCTCCCCTCATGCCTCCTCGCAGGGGAAAGTCATTCATTCCCAAATCCCGTCATTCCTTAGCTTCCTCCCTTAGCTGACGGACGGAGACACTCATCCCAGCATTTCGACAGCCTTTTCTCGGGCCCCTGTGGCAGTCCACGAAGACCATGGCGGACAGGAGATCTTCCCAAACCAGACCAGACCATGCCCCGTCCCTATGCTGAAACCCTCAGTCCTTCCCATCATCCTCCTTCGCCGTCTAGAGACACACATGATCTCTTTTCTCGTCTTTCTCCCTGGCCACTGGAGAACACGCCAGACTTATCCCCACCATGGGTCTTGGCCCTTTACCTCTCTGATGGGAAGCTCAGAGCCTTACCTGCCTGGCTCCACTGTCTTTTTGGCCTCCCCATCCCCCACCCACCCCTGTGCTCTTAGCCTATCTCCCTGCTTCCCTTGCAGGCGCTGTGCTGGGGTGGAGGACTCAGGATATGTCCCCGTCTCTGACCCTGGAGAAGAAGGAAGGATAAGAATAAATCAGTTACATACCCAGCCCCCTGCAATGTGTATACATGCAATGGACCATGCCACATAGGAAGCATATGGGTTGCCATGGAAACACATACTGGGGACCTAGCCTATAGTGGGGGTTGGGGAGGGCTTCCCTGTTTCTATCTAAGAATGACTTTAAAATATTAAATGGTAAGATTTCTGTTTTCTCCAACATGAGTCCCAGGGCGCCTAGGCTATGTAGTTTCCTTTGGTTGCTGTGACAAAATGCCTGAGAAAATCAACTGAGAGGAAGAAAGATTTATTTTAGGATTGTGGTTTCAGAGGTTTTAGCCCACAGTCAGCTGGTTCCATTGTTTCTGGCGAGGCAGTGCATCTCGGTGGAGGCGGTGGTGGAGAACAGCTGCTTACCTCCTGGCAGCCAAGAAGAGGTAGGAGAAAAGAAGAAGGAGGAGGAAGAGGAAGGTGGGGGAGAGGAGGAGGGAAGGGGAGGAGGGTTAGGGGAGGGGTAGGGAGGAGGGGAAGAGGAAGGGGAGGAGGGGAAAGAAAGAGAGGAAGACGAAGGCAGAGGAGGAGGGGGGACGAGGGAGGAAGGGTCCAGGGACAAAGCACACCTTCCCCAGGCCCACGCTCAGTGACCCATCTCTTCCAACTAGTCCCACCTCCCAGCTTTTAGCACACGGCCTTTGGAGACACTGCAGATCCTAACTAGAACCTAGGCCTTCCCCATCACAACATCAAGGACAGTCATAGTACAGTGGCCAGTGGAGTCTGCCGGGGCCTCAGCACTTGAGGGTGCAAGGGCGGGGGGCCCTGTCTCCTCATGGCCTCCGCACATCCTGGACAGAGCACTCCAGTCCAGAACTGCCAGCACAGACTAACAGAGCAGAAAGCAAAACCAAACACGGCCACCACCTAACAAAGGAAGCACAACAACAAAAACCCCGTGGCTCTGGCCAAACATCCAGGAACTGGGAGGCCGGAAAGCAGGGAGCTTTCTGTCTGAACCTGCCCCACTCCAGCTACAGGCCAACAGGAAGCCCGCATCCCACTCTTCCTGCCCTGCACACTCAGGAAGGTGGGGTAGGAAGCTGATTTCCATCCCACGCCCCTTCTGGCCCATGTCAGCGGGCAAGGATGCTCTGATTCCCTGCTAGGTGGAGGGAGCCCCCACCCTGAGCTGAACACCTCCCCGCCACTGGGTGGGACTTAAGGTGGAAGGGGAACTCAGTACCCCCAGGCCCCTCCTACTGGTAGATGGGAGCAGCCCCAGAGATGACTTGCTTCTTGCCCAACCAGCATCCAGGAAACAGGATGTGGGGGGAGGCAGGGATGGTGGCTCTCCGTTCTGGCTTCCCTCCCCTGGTCTGCAGGGTCAAGGAGCTGAGCTTCTGTCTCCTCCCCCAAAGGAACAGAGTGGCATGAGTTTGTCCTCAGCTTCCTGTATCCTGGGCTCAGTCGGGCCCAGGGGGAAGCAGAGCTCAACACCACCTCCATTCAGCAGCAACGAGGAGCAGAGTGCGAGTGGAGTTTTTGCAGCCAGCTGCAGGAGCTGAGCAAGCACGCGGAGCCCTCTTGTTACAAACTGTTGGGAAAAAGGGGGGCGGGGGGGGAGAATCCAGTCTTATAATATCTGAAATGTTCAGAATACAATAAAAGAAGAATTACTCATTGTATCATATCAAGAACAGGAAAATTGCAACTTGAATGAGGAAAGATAATCAACAGATGCCAAAGCGGAATCAAATGGTGGAATGAATCTGACAAGGACTTTAAAGCAGCCGTCATAAAAATGATTCAACAGGCAATTATGAATTCTCTTGAAACAAATGAAGAAATATAAACATCTCTGCAAATAAATAGAAGCTATAAAAAAAGGAGCAAGATGAAGTTGTAGTGCTGAAATATGCAATGACCAAAATAAAACACAGCAGGGACTCCACAATGGAGGGGCAGGGGTGGGATCCACTGATCTGAGGACAGAACCCTAGAACTCACTCCCTCCGGACAGCAGGGAGAAAGAGATTGAAAAGCCAAACACCAGAGTCTCAGCCCCCTTCTCTGGAGTGTGACCTCAGTAATCCCACCAGCAGGACAAGAGCAGAAGAACTCGGAGTTATGTCATTGGAGTCTCAGAAGGAGAGGAGAGATAGTGGGACTGAAAAAGTATTTGAAGAAATACTGGCTAAACCCACACCCAGTTTGATGAAGGACATGTACCCACAGAGTCAAGAAGCTGAGTGAACCTCAAGTCGTGGAAACTCAAAGAGGCTCATGTCGGGCCACATCATGACTCAACTTCTGAAAACTAAAGGCAACCAAGATGCCTTGGAAGCACTTGTAAAGAAACTCCGTGTTGCTTGTGAGGTACAGAGATTTGAATGGCAGCAGATGTTTCTTTTGAAACCAAGGAGGCTCAGATGAAGTGGCATATCAGTTTTCAAGTACAGAGAGAAAAGAACTGCAGACTACAAATCCTACATGGAGTGAAAATAGACCTCAAGAACGAAGGGAAGATTAAAGGTGTTCTGAGATGGAGAAAAACAAAGAGAATCTGTTGCCCATAAATGTATCCTTAAATAACATCGAAGGGACTGAACATTCTCTAAATGGAAAGGAAATGATGACAGAAGACTTGGAATTCTAGAAAGGAGCAAAGATGATGAGGATGGGTACAGGTGAATAGACTAGACCACCCTTCTCCACCTACATTTCTTAAATCATATTTGGGGATTGAAGCACAAATTACAAGCCATCTAATGCAGTATCCATATACGTTAAGGAAGTAGTTAAGATGATTACTTATAACGTGTGGGGTGCAAAGGGTCCTAAATGGAAGTAAGGTGTCTACATTTTACAGTGTAAAATAGTTATGCCAGTAGAGTGTGATGAGTCATGTCTATATGCTGTACTACTTAGAGAAATCACTAAGAGAACTATACAAAGTACTGTTCTCAAAAATACTACACAGAGATCAATATGGAATTCTAATAATGTTTAGGAAAGAGATGCAAAAGAATGAGAAGCACACTAAATATAGAAGATGAAACAGCACACTTAAGTCCTGACATATCAGTTGTTAAATAAAATCATCAATCAATTAAAAGACGGAGATTAGCAATGTGAACCAGAAAAAAAACTAACAACAAACAAAATCTCAAAAAATAATGCAATTGAAAACTAGCTGTATACATATAACTCATTTCAAACGCACAGGTAGATTAAAATTTTAAAAATGGAAAAAGATCAACTATGAAAATGTTAATAAAAAGCAAGAATGCTATATTAATAACAGAAGTAGATTACAGAGCAAAGAATATTACTAGAGAGAAAGAGGGACATCATGTAATGGTAAAAGGATCAATCCACAAAGACATAGCAATCCTAAATACACATGCACCAAAATAAAGACTCAAAATACATAAATAAAAAAAATCTAATAAAGTTGAAAGGAGTAATACGCAAAACCAGAGTATCAGTAATGGATGGAACCAATAAATATAATATCACCAAAGTTATAGAAGATCAAAAGGATCTGACATGTATCAAACACTGTACCCCCAAAATAGACATTTATTTCTAAATGCCTGTGGGACATTCACAAAGATAGACCATATCTTGTGCCACAAATAACAATCACTAAAATAAAAAGTCAACAAATGTGTTCAACAGTCAAATGGAGCTGGAAGGAAAAGAATGATCAACTGAAGACAGAACAATAGAAATCATCCAATCTGAACAATAGAGAGAAAATACTCTGGGAGAGAGAAACAAAACAAAAATCAGACTTAAAGGACTATAATAAAGATCTGACATTCATGTCATCAGAGTCCCAAAAGGAGAAGATGAGTGGGAGGGGGGTTGAGACTGAAAAATTACTCAAAGAAATAATGGCTGAAAATTCCCCAAATTTGAAAAAAAGACATAGACCTACAGATTCAAGAAGCTGAGTGAAACCCAAATGGGATAATGTCAAAGAAATCTACACCAAGTCACATCATAGTCAAATCCTGAAAATTAGACAAGAAAATATCTTGAAAGCAGCAAAAGAGAATTGACACCTAGGAGACAAATATTTGAATAACAAAGATTCTCATCGGAAACCATAGCAGCTAGAAGGAAGGGGCCCAGCATTTCAGCTTGAAACATTGGATAGTACTAAAATCTATATACAAGCACTGTGACACTGAGACAGTTGATCTGATAGCCCAAGGGAGTAATGGGAGGGTTGTGTATACTGCATGGATACACTACACAAACGAATGCTGCACATTCCAGGTGGATGAAGCAGGAGATGGCACAAGATCTCTCATGCTACTCAGAATGGCATACAGTTTAAGACGTACACACTGTTCATTTAATATGTGTATACTACATCTTTCCATTTAATATGTATATACCACAGTTTACCTTGGGTAACTGCAGTGGAGTAAAGTAAACTGCAGGTGAGGGACTACTGCATACATAATGTAATACCTAGAGAAACCACTGAAGTTGCTAGACAGAGATCTACTTTTCAAAAGCAGAACAGACACATCAGAACTGAAACCTAAAATAACTAACAAGTTACCCACAGGCTTTTTAAAAATATTATTTTTAAAAATCAGGGTAGAGGAGTGACTAGTTCAAATAACACAAATTTTCAACTGAGAAATTAGGGGAATAATAGGTCCAACCTCATAGAGAGGGTTTTGAAGTTTTAGGGAGCTCATGTACAACAAATTCATCAATGCCCGGCTCATGTAGTATATAATTAACCTTCAATAAGTGATAACTACAATTTTTACTTAATGACACAGTCTCATTTTCTAAGGCATTATCTCCCTGGTCTGCAGTCTCAATTAACCTATTTTTTAATTTTTAAGTTTACAAATTCCAAAATTTATTCAAAGCAATTTAGTTATACATCAGTGTAGCATAATTATGTAGAAATAGGGGGAAATGAAGGGCTTATAGTTAAATACACGTCCTCTGTTGCCTCTCCATTCTTGGCTCTGGTTTCCACCACCTTGTGGGTCTCACTGGGTCACAATCCAGCAGCCTAGCTCCTCCAGGTGTCCCCGCTGCTCCATGGTCACACCTTGGAACTGTGTCTCCAAGTCTGTAGAAAGCCCGGGAAGTTCCAGAATGAAGCCTCATTGGCTCAGATTGGGTCATGTGCTCATCTGTGAACCAATCGCTGCGGCAGGGGCATGCCAGGCTCTGATTGGCCAGTCCTGGGGTACTAGCCGATTCTCAATCTGTGGGCTGCAGGATTTCTGCGAGTGCTCCAGGGATTTCCAAGGGAATTAAAAGAAGTGCAGCCTGGGTGTCAGGCGGGCAGAATCCCTGAGGCTACTGCGCTGGAGTCAGAGATGGGCTTTGTATTTTAGTTTTCTAGGGCTGCCTTAACCAAGCCCCAGAGCCTGGTGGCTTAGACAGCAGAAATGTACTGTGTCACAGTTTTGGAGGCTGGAAGTCCTGGATCAAGGCGTCAGCGGGTGTGCTCCGTCTCCCCTAGTTTCTGTGCGTTGTCGGCGCTCTTAGGTGCTCCTTGCTACAGACGCAGCACCCCAAGCACCACCTTTGTCTTTGCGGCGTGTCCCTTGGTATGCGCGTCTCTGTGCTCAAGTTTTCCCTTTTTATCAGGATACTAATTTATTAAATTAGGGTCCACTCCAATGACCTCATTAATTCATTCGTTTCTGTAAGACCGAGTCTCCAAATGAGGCCACATTCTAAAGTACTGGTGCTTACGACTTCAGCATATGATTTTTTTCCCCCAGTACCAGGGATTGAACCCAGTGGTGCTTAACCACAGAGCCACATCCCCAGCTGGGTTTTAAATTTTTAATTTTGAGATAGTCTACTAAGTTGCTTAGGGTTTCACTAAGATGCTGAGGCTGGCTTTGAACTTGTGATCCTCCTGCTTCAGCCTCCCCAGCCACTGCAATTACAAGTGTGCGCCACCGTGCCTGGCTTGGCATAGGGGTTTTTAAAGGACACAGCTCACTCATAACAGGCACAGTGCCTTCCCAGGTCCTCCTCACTGGGCCCGTGGACCTCTTCTCAACCAAGGTGGGCATGAACATCAGCTGACTGCAGAGTCACCCTGTGAAGTCTCTCGCTACACAATGACTTCCGCCAAGATGGGCACCGGGTATAAGCGACCCACCTCCTCTCCCAAGATGGAGCAACCAGGAGGTGCCCCCATTGCTCCAGAGCTCTGGTGGCTCAGACCAGGGTGAGCCTGGAGCTGAGCCCAGCTCTTGCTATACCTTGCTGCCCCCCACCTGAGGGTGCTCCTCAGTGACCCCGCATGTCTCCCAGCGAATCCTCGCCTGGCTCCACCTCTGGGGAGCCCGTCCTCCACCAAGTCCCTGCCTGGAGCGGCCTCCCTCTCCCACCTGCTGTCTGTGGCTCATGTTCTTCCTGTGGACGACCCAGAACCATGTCCCCAGGCTCAGAGTTTGGGGTCTTTCACCCCCAAACTCCTGCGCGAACTCATTTTGATCCTTCCCACGTCTGCTCCAGGTCCTCATGAAATCCAGCCTCTCCATATCATTTCCACGTCTCCCTGCTCCAGGTTTGATTAACAGAAGGTCCAAACAAACCCCAGAAATGAGGAGAAGCCGCGTCTCCCCCCCTGGGCGGCCACGGTCTATTGGCAGACGGAAAATTGCTTTGCAACCAGTATTTTTGTTTTCTTGATTTTTTACATAGATAAAGAATTAAGCTAATTAATATTTTTCTTTCTGTCTTCAGGTCTAGGAACCTCTTTGCCCCACAGTGAATTGGTTACCATGTTTCCATAAAGGATCTGTGTTTGCAATTACAGTTCATTAATAGATTTACAAGGGAGGGTGGATGGTTGAGACCCACTAAGAGGATTATTTTGCATGTCTCTTCTTTTAATTACAGTTATCTCCTGGACCAAAGCTCTGTGAAGAATGGAGGGAAGTCCCAGTACCCCATCTTGTTCTCGACGTGAATGCAGTTGATATAGGACAGGACAGGCGCTGTGCAGGGGCTTTCTGTCAATCAAGACCACCAGCGTCTTCTCTGGAGCTGCCTCTGGGAGGACAGGCTCGGCCATGGGAGCTCGGTGGGATCAGGCGTGCTGGCCTGGAATGTGTGGACCAGGATGACCCCGGCACGGAAGGTGTGGGCGCGTAGGGAGGGGCTGGCACCAGGGGCTCTGCGTTTCCTGGAATGAGGGGTCTCCAGGCCCTGGCACTAGGTTGAACTCAGACCTGGTCAGGACCTGGTTACATCCCTGTCACTTGAGGCACGTTAGCAGTGTCTGATCCTCTTCCCCTCCTCCTCTCCCTGGCTCCGGAGGCCTGCAGTGACCTCTCTCCTGGGCAGCCATTGAGAAGGACATTCCTTCTCCAGCTGGGCCATTCTCCACTGCTGGCCAGATGTCTGTGTGGGGACCGTCACTGGTCTCTCTGGGCTCAGGATGTTCAGACACTTTGCCAGTCAGGAGGCAGAAGCCTGTGCCTGACTGTTGGGTTCACGCAGAGGTGTCCGCAGACCCAAAAATAGGTGCCACGGAGGACTGTGATGGCAGCCCCGCCCCCGTGTGTGTCAGCCCTGTGCCTGGTATGCCACACCCCTGGGTGGGCTGCTCACTAGGAAGTGGGAGAACACTTCCTGTCACAGGTGCAGACTGTGGGATGAGGTGTGTGTCAAGTGCAGGGTGCGGCAGGTGCCGGTGGTGAGGGGGCTACATCTGGATTCTGCCCCCCATGTCCTTTCCGACCCAACCACCCCACTCAGGGCCTACTGTCACCTGTCTGTCCAGAGCTACCTGCAGTGGCCTAGCTCTCTAGTGTTCCAATCCCTCAGTTGTCCTCCCAGCCTTTTGACATTCCTGGCTCAAATTCTTCCAAGCACCTGCTCTTTCCTCATCACCTTGGAGTACAGTCCCCATGTACCTTAACCTAGGGTCCCTCTAGGCCTGGCCCTGCCCAATCTTCCAGCATCCCAGCCATCACGGCCAGCCTCTCCCCACCCACCCAAGGTCAGCCTCACTCAACCCCTCATTCCCTAAATAATACTGGTCTTTGCACATTCTGTTCCCTATGCCAGGAAGCCCTTCCATGGTCTCAGTGCTGAGCAGACTCCTGCTCATCCCTCAGAGCCCAGCTGGGTTTAAGGTTCTCCCTGAAGCCATCACCAACGCCCCAGGGCTGATGACCTTTTTGGCCCTGGACTGCTGAAATATCACTATATGTATGTATTTGCCATCCTATCAGACTGTGAGGACCGTAAGGGACCCCAGGCTGGTACCAGGAAGGATGTGTCATGTATTCGAAGGTCTGCACTGAGCACCATGTCCAGGAGCTTTATCTGCAGCACTGAGAGAATCAGACAGAAAACCCCTTCACAGGCGGTCTATGAAACCAATAAACCACAAATTAATACACTAATTATAACTCACATTACAGCACTCTGAAGGAGCGAGGACATGGATGCTGGGACGAGAATCTTAGGGTTTAGATGGAGGGATGGTGGGCCAGTAGAGTTTCTCTGAGGAGGGTGGCCATCTAATGTGATGTCAGTGGGAGTCTAGGGCCTCCCAGGTGGGGAGCCACCTGAGAGGGAGGGGGCATCTGGAGGGGCGGAGCCTGGGAGGCAGAGCCCTTAGGGGAGCAGGTCACCCCAGTCCTTGCGGCTTGCCAAGGGCTGGGGTCTGATCCAGGAAAAAGAGGGAGGCCCGAAAGGTTCTGAGCCAGGAAATGATGGAGCCATATTTACATTGGGGACTTTACTGGTGATGGATGAGGATCAGAGGGGGGGGCAAGTGGGGACATGGGGAGAGTAGCAGAGGCCGTGGGGTTGCAGGGGCAGGGAGTGTGGGGGTCCCAGGGCCAGGCTGGGGCTGGAGACAGGAGGCCTGAGGTTGGCCTGGGCTGCTGTTGGGTGGGGTGCATGTCCCCAGCAGACAGGGGCAATGGCCTTGTGTGTGCAGGGCGGGAGGGCAGTGGAGGAAGCTGACCTCTGTTGCTGACCAGGCTCTGTGACCTCTGGTGCCCCCAGCCTTGTGTCTGTAGGAGCCTTGGTCCCATATGTGTCCTGGGAAATGCAAACCCTGTGTGGCCCCGTGCCATCTGGGGACAGGGAGCAGCCACCTGATGCGCCCCAGACCTGGTCAGGTGGAGCCAGGCTGGTGTCCCCCGTTCTGCCCTGATGGGGTGGGTGACCTTGGGGAGACCCCTCCCCACCCCTGAGCCCCAGGAGCAAAGGGGTCAGGCCTCGGTGACCCCAGCGCGGTTCTGGGTGGGGTCTTCTGGGCGACCCCCGGTCCTCCGGGCTGTGAGGACCGAGGGGTTAACGCTGCCACTCTGATCGGCTGCGGAGAGGCGCCCCTCCCCCGTGCTTAATTCAGCCGGTAAAGCGGCGTTTACGCTGGGAATTTAATCGTCATTTCTGATAGTGAAGGAATTGAAAAATAAATTGAAAGTGTCAGACGACGCGTTCGGGTGGGTGATGGAGGGGAAGCGGCCGCCCACCCCCTCCCACTGGGTGGTTTATGGGCCCAAGAAATTAGCCCAGTTTCTGTTGGATCCAGAGAACTGCAGGGTCGAGAGCCAGGTGATGGGGGAGCAGAGAGGGTCCCTGTGGGGTTGGGGGCATCGGGAGTCACCAGCCCCACCCTGGCCACTGATGAGAGGTGGCCCAGTGGGACAGGGCCCTGCCCATGATGCTACAGGACGCCAGGCCTCCCTCCGTCCAGCGCTGGGCCAGGGCAGGACGCTGATGGGCACTGGCCCTGAGGAGGGGCAGGCTCTGCCCACCCAGGTCCCACCTGGGGAAGGGGACCTCACCTCCCCATCTGCCCTCTGCCTTGGGAGGGGGTGGCCCACCAGACAGTGAGGGGTCGCCCTCAGTGAAGGACTGTGGGAGCTGAGCTCGGGTCTCTGAGTTTGCAGGACAGGGGCCTCTGCAGCCCGGCTCTCCCAAATGCCTCCTGACCCTAGTGAGGACCAGGACTGCAGCTCTAGGTTAGATGAAAAATCCCCAAAGGTCCACATGCCTAGAGCTTGGTCACAGCCTGGGAAGCTACTAGGAGGTGGCGGAACCATCTGAGGTGGGGCCTAGCGGGTGGAAGTTAGGTCCCCGAGGCGTGTGCATGTGAATGGGCTCTCAGGACCCCAGCCCCTTCCGTCTCTGTTTCCCGTCCACCACGCGGTGAGCAGCTTTGCTCTACCATGCACTCCCCGCTGTGATGTTCTGCCTCACCACAGGCCCTGAAACAATTCAGCCAACCGACCATGGACTGGGACATGAGCCCAAATAAACCATTCCTCTTTTTAAGCAGATTTTCTCAGGTATTTTGTCACAGCAGTAAAAAGGTAACTAATACAATTCCCCCAACAGACTGGATGTTTCTAAAGGCAGACAGTGTCCCTCGGCCATCTGGGAATGCTCCCCTGGGTTAGCAGCACCTGTGGGGAGGTGTGTGTCTCCTCCCTCAGGTGAGGGTCTCCTGTAGTCAGGACTGCCCTGACCCCAGCCTGAGCTCCCCCTGAAGACCGGGGACAAAATTCACCTTTGGATGTCTTCTCTTTAGTCCTCTTAACAGTCAGGTGGAGGAGTCCGTTGGTGTCCCAGTGGCCAAGCTGGCTCGGTCCTGAGCTGGCAGATGTGGGCAGAAAGTTGGTGGGAGTGGTCTGTTGAGTCTTAAGCCTCCTGAATACAAGTCAGGTTTCCTCTCAGGAGAACCAGGGCCAGCGATCATGGGGACAGGCCCACTCTGTCCACCTGCCTGGGAGGGCCCAGGCACAGACAGGACAGACGCCCTGGCCATGCTCTAGACCCTCCTTCTCCACAACTGTGGACCGAGAGCCCAGCCCTAGAGGCGGGAGGTCTGGGCTCCACTCATTCGCCCATAAATTCATTCTTCATCCATCCAATTGCTCATCGAGAGTCTTGGTGGTGTCTGCCAGTGTGCAGGGCACTGAGGACACAGCGGGCAAGGTCCCTGCCCTCATGGAGTGTACGTCCTTCTGAGAGAAGATGCTGATAAACCACCCGCGAATGAATGAACAAGATCATTTCTGGAAATGCCGTGACGGAGATCTGCACGACGTGGGAAGAGGTGCCTGCTGTGGGGGTCCTTTTGCTTCACGGGTTTACGCTGAGATCTGAGCACAATCTCCTGCCTACAGGGAGCCATGGGGAGGGGGTCCCAGGCACTGGACCATCCAGGAGTGATGGGGGTTGGGTGGATGGAGGTGCAGGAGCGTTGGGAGGAGATGAGGCTGCAGGGGCTGGAGACAGTGGTTGGCTCAGGCACTACCTGGGGGCCTGGGGTTTATCCCGAGAGTGGCGGAAGTCCCGGGGGGGTTGTAGCAGGCCAGCAATATCATGGCAGATTTTTTTTGTTTGTTTGTTTTCAGGGTGTTAATCTGTTCATTTACTCTTGCTAACAACACAATATCATAGCTAGGTAAGTTATAAAGAAAAGAGATTTATTTTGGCTCTTGATTCTGGTCTAAGGTCAAGTGGCTGCATCTGGTCTTCTTGCTGAGGTGGTTCAGGGCATCACATAACTATGGATAGCAAGTGAGCAACAGACCCAAACTTCTTCTTCTTCTTTTTTTAATAGTAGACCCACTCTTAAGATAACCCATTAATCCATTAATTGAATGAACTGATTAATCCATTTATGAAGGCAAGTCCTAAGCACCTCTTTGAAGGCCCCTACCCATTGCAGCCTCATATTTTTTTAAAATTTATTTTTATTGTAAACAAATGGGATACATGTTGTTTCTGTTTGTACATGGAGTAACAGCATACCATTTGCATATTCATAAATTTACATAGAGTAATGATGTTTGATTCATTCCATTATTTTTTCCATCCCCCCCACCCCTCCCACCTCTCTTTTCCCTCTATACAGTCCCTCCTTCCTCCATTCTTGTCCCATTCCCACCCCCCGATTAAGTGTCATCATCAGCTATCAGTGAGATCATTCCTCTTTTGGATTTTTGAGATTGGCTTATCTCTCTTAACATGATTTTCTCCAATTTCATCCATTTGCCTGCAAATGCCATATTTTATTATTCTTTATAGCTGAGTAATATTCCATTGTATATATATTACCACAGTTTCTTTATCCATTCATCAATTGAAGGGCATCTAGGTTGGTTCCATAGTCTGGCTATTGTGAATTGAGCTGCTATGAACATTGATGTGGCTGTATCTCTGTAGTATGCTGATTTTAAGTCCTTTGGGTATAGGCCAAGGAGTGGGATAGCTGGGTCAAATGGTCCAAGTTTTCTAAGGAATCTCCACACTGCTTTCCAGAGTGGCTGCACTAATTTGCAGCCCCACCAGCAATGTATGAGTGTACCTTTCTCCCCACATCCTCGCCAACACCTATTGTTGCTTGTGTTCTTGATAATCGCCATTCTAATTGGGGTGAGATGGAATCTTAGTGTAGTTTTGATTTGCATTTCTCTTATTACTAAAGATGTTGAACATTTTTTCATATATCTGTTGATTGCTTGTACATCTTCTTCTGTGAAGTGTCTGTTCATTTCCTTAGCCCACTTGTTGATTGGGTTATTTGTATTCTTCGTGTAGAGTTTTTGAGTTCTTTATAGATTCTGGAGATTAGTTCTCTATCTGAAGTATGGTGGCAAAGATTTTCTCCCACTCTGTAGGCTCTCTCTTCGCATTGCTGATAGTTTCCTTTGCTGAGAGAAAGCTATTTAGTTTGAATCTATCCCAGTTATTGATTCTTGCTTTTATTTCTTGTGCTATGGGAGTCCTGTTAAGGAAGTCTGATCCTAAGCCAACAAGGTGAAGATTTGGACCTACTTTTTCTTTTATAAGATGCAGGGTCTCTGGTCTGATTTCAAGGTCCTTGATCCATTGTGAGTTGATTTTTGTGCAGGGTGAGAGATAGGGGTTTAGTTTCATTCTGTTGCATATGGATTTCCAGTTTTCCCAGCACCATTTGTTGAAGAGGCTATCTTTTCTCCATTGCATATTTTTGGCACCTTTGTCTAGTATTAGAAAATTGTATTTATTTGGGTTTGTGTCTGTGTCCTCTATTCTGTACCGTTATCTACCTGTCTATTTGGTGCCAATACCATGCTGTTTTTGTTACTATTGCTTCGTAGTATAGTTGAAGTTCTGGTATTGCGATACCCCCTGTTTCATTCTTCCTGCTAAGGATTGCTTTAGCTATTCTGGGTTTCTTATTCTTCCAGATGAATTTCATGATTACTTGCTGTATTTCTGTGAGGTACGTCATTGGGATTTTAATTGGAATTGCATTGAATCTGTATAGCACTTTTGGTAGTATGGCCATTTTGACAATATTAATTCTGCCTTTCCAAGAACATGGGAGATCTTTCCATCTTCTAAGGTCTTCCTTAATTTCTTTCTTCAGTGTTTTGTAGTTTTCATTGTAGAGATCTTTTACCTCTTTGGTTAGATTGATACCCAAGTGTTTTAATTTTTTTGAGGCATTGCAAATGGAGCTTGTTTTCCTCATTTCCCTTTCAGCTGTTTCATCGCTTGCGTATAAAAATGCTGTAGATTTATGTGTGTTGATTTTATAGCCTGCTATTTTGCTGAATTCATTGATGAGGTCTAGAAGTTTTCTGGAGGAGGTTTTTGGATCCTCTAAATATAGAATCATGTCATCCACAAATAGTGACAGCTTAAGTTCCTCTTTTCCTATTCGTATCCCTTTAATTTCTTTAGTCTGCCTAATTGCTCTGGCTAGAGTTTCGAGGACAATGTTGAATAGAAGTGGTGAAAGAGGACATTCCTGTCTTGTTCCTGTTTTTAAAGGGAATGGTTTCAGTTTTTCTCCATTAAGAATGATGTTGGCCATGGGCTTAGCATAAATAGTCTTTACAATGTTCAGGTATGTTCCTACTATCCCTATTTTTTCTAGTGTTTTCAGCATGAAGGGGTGTTGTATATTGTCAAATGCTTTTTCTGCGTCAATTGAAATAACCATATGATTCTTATCCTTAAGTCTATTGACATGATGGATTATGTTTATTGATTTATGGATGTTAAACCATCCTTGCATTCCAGGAATGAACCCCACTTGATCATGGTGCACAAATTTCTTAATGTTTTTGGATACGGTTTGCCAATATTTTGTTAAGGATCTTAGCATCTATATTCATCAAGGATATTGGTCTAAAATTTTCTTTCCTTGATGTGTCTTTGCCTGGTTTGGGTATGAGGGTGATATTAGCTTCATAAATGTGTTCAGTAGGGTACCCTCCTTTTCTATTTCCTGGAATACTTTGAGAAGTATTGGAATGAATTCTTCTTTGAAGGTCTTGTAGAACTCAGCTGAGAATCCGTCTGGTCCTGGGCTTTTCTTGGATGGTAGATTTTTAATGGCTTCTTCTATTTCATTGCTTGATATTGATCTGTTTAAATCATGTATGTCCTCCTGGTTCAGTTTGGGAGGAGCATATATCTCTAGAAATTTGTCAATGTCTTCGGTAGTTTCTATTTTGTTGGAATACAGATTTTCAAAGTAGCTTCTCATTATGTTCTGTATCTCAGTGGTGTCTGTTGTGATATTTCCTTTTGCATCATGTATTTTAGTAATTTGAGTCTTCTCTCTTCTTCTCTTTGTTAGTGTGTCTAAGGGTTTATCTATTTTGTTTACTTTCTCAAAGAACCAATTTTTTGTTATGTCAATTTTTTGAACAGTTTCTTTTGTTTCAATTTCATTGATTTCAGCTCTGATTTTAATTATTTCCTGTCTTCTACTACTTTTGCTGTTATTCTGTTCTTCTTTTTCTAGGGCTTTGAGCTGTAATGTTAGGTCATTTAATTGTTGACTTTTCATTCTTTTCTGGAATGCGCTCCATGCAATGAATTTTCCTCTTAGTACCGCTTTTATAGTGTCACAGAAATTTTGATATGTTGTATCATCATTCTCATTGACCTCTAAGAATTTTTTAATCTCCTCCCTGATGTTTTTTGTTATCCATGTTTCATTCAATAGGATATTATTTAGTCTCCAAGTGTTGGAGTAATTTCCTTTTATTACTTTGTCATTGATTTCTACTCTCAGTCCATTATGATCTGATAGAACACAAGGCAGTATCTCTATTTTTTTGCATTTTCTAAGGGCTGCTTTGTGGCATAACATATGGTCTATTTTCGAGAAGGTTCCATGTGCTGCTGAGAAGAAAGTGTATCCACTTGTTGATGGATGGAATATTCTATATATGTCTATTAAGTCTAGGTTATTGATTGTGTTATTGAGTTCTATGGTTTCTTTAGTTGGAGTTTGTTTGGAAGATCTATCTAGTGGTGACAGTGGTGCGTTAAAGTCGCCCAGAATTATTTTGTTGTGGTCTATGTGATTCTTGAAATTGAGAAGGATTTGTTTGATGTACAGGGATGCACCATTGTTTGGGGCATAAATATTAACTATCGTTATGCCTTCCTGATTTATGGTTCCCTTAAGCAGTATGAAATATCCTTCTTTATCCCTTCTGACTAACTTTGGCTTGAAGTCCACTTTATCTGATATAAGGATGGAAACCCCTGCTTTTTTACTGGGTCCATGTGCGTGGTAGGTTTTTTCCCATCCTTTCACCTTTAGTCTGTGGATGTCTTTTTCTATGAGATGAGTCTCTTGCAGGCAGCATATTGTTGGGTCTTTCTTTTTAATCCATTCTGCCAGTCTATGTCTTTTCATTGATGAGTTTAGGCCATTAACGTTCAGGGTTATTATTGAGAAATGATTTGTATTCCCAGTCATTTGGCTTATTTTTGGTTTTTAAGTTGGCTTGGTTTCTCCTTTGAGTGATTTTTCTCTAAGGTAGTTCCTCCCTTTGCTGACCTACATTGTTGTTTTTCATTTCCTCCTCATGGAATATTTTGTTGAGAACATTCTGTAGCGCAGGCTTTCTATTTGTAAATTCTTTTAACTTTTGTTCATCATGGAAGGATTTTATTTCATCTTCAAATCTGAAGGTTAGTTTTGCTGGGTATAGGATTCTTGGTTGGCAACCATGTTCTTTCAGAGCTTGAAATATGTTGTTCCAGGCCCTTCTAGCTTTTAGAGTCTGGGTTGAGAAGTCGGCTGCTATCCGTATTGGTCTCCCCCTATATGTAATCTGATGCTTTTCTCTCGCGGCCTTCAAAATCCTATCTTTATTTTGAATGTTAGGCATTTTCATTATAATGTGCCTTGGTGTGGACCTGTTGTGATTTTGTGCATTTGGTGTTCTGTAAGTCTCTTGTATTTGATTTTCCATTTCATTCTTCAGGTTTGGGAAATTTTCTGATATTATTTCATTGAATAGCATTCCTTTGTTTGTATCTCTGTGCCTTCCTCAATCCCAATAATTCTTAAATTTGGTCTTTTCATGATGTCCCACAGTTCTTGGAGATTCTGTTCATGATTTCTTACCATCTTCTCTGTTTGGGCGACTTTATTTTCAAGATTAAATATTTTGTCTTCATTGTCTGAGGTTCTGTCTTCCAAGTGGTCTAGTCTGTTGGCGATGCTTTCCATTGAGTTTTTTATTTGGTTTATTGTCTCCTTCATTTCAAGGATTTCTGTTTGGTTTTTTTTGAGAATCTCTATCTCTTTGTTGAAATGATCTTTTGCTTCCTGCAGGTGCTCCTTCAGCTTATTGGTATTATCATTCATTGCCTGCAAATGCTCTCTTATCTCATCCTTTGCTTCGCGAATCATCTTAATCATGTATAATCTGAAATTCTTTTCTGACATTTCTTCTAACATACTGTGATTGGATTCTATTACTATAGAATCTAGATTTGTTTGGATCATTTTCTTCCCTTGTTTTTTCATGTTGTTCATGTATCTTCCCCTCTAGCGCTGCAGATCTGGGGTATTGCAGATTTCCCCCTATAGGCTTATAGTGGCTCTATAGGTTTCCAAAACCCTTTCTTTAAGGGGAGATCAAGATTAGCAGTGCCCAAACCAGACACTATGCAATCCTAGACCAAATAGCCCCTATGGGGACAATAACATCATGTAAATAAGGGAGAAAGCGACTCTGAGGGAACAGGTAAACAGAAGGAAAAGAAAGCAAGAAATGTAAAGAAATAAATCTTAAATTTTTTTTAAAAAAGGAGAAAAAAGAAAATCTACTGTATAATAGTCATATTGTAATGAAACCTCCCAGTGTTCAGTAGCCTGATGTACGAGAGGTACCTGAGAATGAGCTTCAAGCCTCTAGCAGGCATCGCAAGATGGGATTTGCTGAAGATCGGAGTTACGGCTTCCAGGATTATCCAAGATGGCTGCTCTGGCTTCCAAATGTGTTGGCAAATGGTGAGCTGCAGCTCAGGGGTGGACGTGGTCAGCTGGAGGTCCTGGAGACAGGATGCAGTTGGTCCGGCAGGGGTCCTGGAGGTCCAGTGTGTTTGGTGTGATTGTGGGATCCTGGAGGCCAGGTGCAATCAGTCCGTCTGGGGTCCCGGTGATAGGGCGCAGTCAATTGGTCTGGGGGTCCTGGCGGCAGGGAGCAGTCAGTTGATGTGAGGGTCCCATAGGCAGGGAGTGATCAGTTGGGCTGAGGGATCCTGGAGACGGGGCTCAGTCAGTCCAGCCAGGGGTCCTACAGGGCCTGGCTGTTGTCTCAAAATGGCGGCAGCCACGTGTAATCAAACCTGCAGGTTCTGTAACAGTGAACTTCCAGGCAGCAGCAGGCAGCTGGTTCTCCACTGGCGGTCTGCGGTCAATCTGCTGGCAGCTGTCGGACGATCGGGAGGTGAACCTCGAGCGTTGGGTGATGGATAGGGGTCATGCACGTGATGGACAGGCGAGAGGCAGGCAAATGGCGGATGATAGACGCCTGACAGTGAGCAATCTGCTCTCAAAAAAGGCGTCAATATGCTGGCAGACTGCAGGTCATCACAGCAGACAAATGGGGTAAAGAGCAGGAGATCGATAAGCAGGAAAAACTGCCTCACTGAGAAACAGATATCCTCTGCTTGAATCCGGCGTTGGGGAGTGACAAGGAACACAGCCTCCCTCTAGACCGCCATCTTGGATCTCCCGGCAGATGTTTTTAAAAAGATTATATTTGCTGCTCTGCATAACGGATTGTGGGGGGACAGGAAGGAGAAGGGGAACTTGGCTGGAGCCGCTGCGGGTGCCAGGGGAGAGCTGGTGGCAGCTTGACCAGGGTGGAAGCCCTGAGAGGTAGAAGAAGCAGATGGAGGGGTGGGTGGTGGGGGAGGGGAGCGCCACGGGTGGTCTCAAGTTCCCACTTGCTGGTGGATGGAGACACCATTTGCAGGCACATTTGAGGGACAGGACATTCTTGTTATGCTGAGTTTGAGCCACCTCTGGTGTGGACACCCAGTGAAGACAAACATACTGTGGATGCTTATCCTCCGCACCCAGTCGTTTTCCTCCCAGCCTGGTGGTGGGACCAGGCTCTCTGCCCTGGAATTCAGCCCTGTGACTTGCTTTGCTCCCTGAAATGTGAGTGGAAGTAACTGCAGGTGGAAGCTTCAGAATAGGTGCCTGTGTGACCAGCAGCATTCCATTCAGACTCAACAGCCTGGGTCTTGGAGGAGGAATAATGTGGATCACAGACTCCAGCCCACCAACAAGGACAGGTGGCATGAGCGAGGAAGACTTTGTGGTTTTAAGCCATTGAGATCTGGGAGATGTTTGTTACCACAGCATAGCTTAGCCTAACCTGACTGATGCAAATCTCTGAGTCTGGAACCCAGAGAAGTACTGATAAAATTTGGAGAGTCATTGACTGAGTGATTGATTTAAAACCATTTCTTTTATTTATTTATTTATTTTTCAGACTACAAAATCGTGGGGGAAGAGCAGGGAGAGACAGGCCCCTGGCTTTCTCTGCTTCCTATTACACACTCATCCAGTGGGCTCGCTCTCTTTATCCAAAACTAGACTCCATCCCAGCACTCTCTCTGAAGCTCACACTCCCAGGCTGATTCTCCAGGTCTCCTCCAACCCTGCCAAGTCCTTCCCCTGTCAGTTTGTCTTCTCAGATCTTTTGCCACAGCCCTCCACAGCCAGGCCAGGCCCATGGAGAAGGCAGGCCTGAAGTCTGCCATTTAATAGATGTGTGACTTTCGGTGAGTAGTACTGAGCCTCAGCCCTGATCATGTCACTATCCTGCTCAAAGATCATCCATGACTCCCTGTTGCCTACATAATAGACTCCAACCTCCTTACCCTGGCAGCAAGGGTCTATCTTACAAGTCCTCTCTCCCACACAGCAGCAAATTAATCAGTTTTTTCCTGCCTTAAACAACTCTTTAATCCACTTGGAGAGGTTCCCAAGATGTATGACCTGAGTTCTTGACCCTGCTTTGGCATGGATTTATAGTACAAGCTTGGGGAAGTTTCTGGGCCTCACTTTCCCCATCTGGGAAATGGGGAGAGGGTGCTGAATTCAATCATCTGAATGAGTCATTCTAAAGAAAACTTCCCGGGCCTCCAGGGGCCAGGCTGCTGCCTCGGTCCCCGCCCAGCCTTGCCTGCCTACCGTCATGCCCTCAGCCTCTGAGGAGTTAATCCCCAGAGGGGCAGGACATGGTCCATGTATGGCTGGACTGCAGATGAGACGAGAAGTTGCTCCATGCTCCTGTGATGTGGAGTGCGGCTTCTCAGAGACGTGGACAGTCTGAGCACTGGGGGCAGGGGGCTGGGATGGACCGTGAGAAGAGCAGGCTCTGGGGGACATGCAGGGACGCTGAGCTGGCCCTGAGTGAGGGCCCACCAACACCACATCTCTCTCCCTGGCGCCGTGCTGTCTGTAAGGATGATGCTCAGTCTTCACAATGACTCATGGACATGGTAAGTCAGCGCCTGCTCACTGAGCACAGCCTGCACCCGGCCCTCCTCTGACTTCCCAAGTCTCTGAATTGCTCTGACGTGGTTTGAAGAATATGGTCTGTGCTCTCTGAAACTCATGTTGAAAGGTGGTCCCCCGGGGTCTCAGTCTTGAGAGGTTGTGGGACCTTGAAGAGGTGATTAGGTCATTAAGAGGGACCACCACAGGTCTCAGGGGAACTAGTTACTGTGGGGGTTATGAAGTGAGGCTGCTGCACATGCTCAGTGACCCTTCTGCTTCTTTGCCGCGTTATGACATAGCCTGAGTACCTCTCTAGAGGCGATCACCCAATCTTGGATTTCCAGCCTCCAGAACCATGAACCAAATAAATTTCTTTTTCTGTATAAATTACCTAGCCTCAGGCATTATGTTATAGCAATGGAAAACAGACTCAGACAACACCTAACTTTATGACATCTCTGTAAGTCCCTGCTGTTATTATGATCCTCATGGATAGGAAATGGTGTGGTTAAGCAATCTGCTTAACATCATGTAGCCCAAAGGAGCTAATGGTAGGATTTGAACCCAGGAGGCTGGGCTCAGTGCCCCATGCTTGATCATTTCTCTGCACTGTCTCTGTAGACCTCAGCTGACCTGTAGGGCAGGGATCATTGTCCTCATTTGACAGGCGAGAAGACTGAGAGGAGGACAGTGACCTCCAAGGTCACACTGGGAATTCCCATGATGGCGTCTGCTCCCCAGAGGGAAAGGGCACTGCCTGTCCTGCTTGAGCTCTCTCCACTAGTCCCAGGCCTTTGCAAGGGGACAGGTCTCCAGGGCTTGCCCCAGGCTCCTGAGTGGTCATGGAAGGGCCCCGGGAAAGGTCGACACACCTGACTCGTGTTCCAGCCCGACACTCAGCAGCTTGTGGTCACGAGACAGTCACCCACTGCTCTGAGCCTCGTTTACCCTCTTGTAAAGCCAGGTGGCGGCCGCTTGCTGGGGGCAGGGGCAGGATGTCAAAAACGCTGCCAGCTCACCTCTCCTGGGTGCGCACCTGAATGTGCACCCCAACCCCCTTGAGGGTCATTGACCTTGTCCAGCAGGAGAATGAGGGCAAGAGGCTGGGGGAGGTGAAGTCAGCGACCAGGAAGCGGGCACCTGGCCCATGTGCCCCAGGTACCTCATGCCATCACCTGCCACGGACCCCACCTTTGTGCGCTGCCCCTGACGAGGTGACCTGCAGGCGCACACAGGTGCGCACTGGCAGAGGACCCCACCCTGTGCACACACACGCGGGCCTCACCACGCCGGCCTCGCTGTTCACAGTCACACGCCACCCGGCTCTTCCCTGCGCAAAGTCCGCCTGAGGGGCCTCCTCTCATGGAACCTTCCTTCCGCTTCTTTTCTTTTTGAGGCGCTGCAGTTGGAAGCGGGGCCCGAGCACACTGGGCAGATGCTCTACCGCCGGGCTGCACTGTCTCTGGCTGTGCCTTAAACCTCCCAGCGGATCTGGAGTGGAAGGAAAGCGGTGCCCAATCTCATCTTATTAAACAGTGGCAGGAAAGCAATTGTTCGGGTGACCACGATGACCATTGCAGATTCTGTGATTGTCCGTGGGGGAGGTGCCATTGCACGGCTGGAGGTGGGGGACAACGTGCAGGTTCTGGGGACACAGCTCTGACGCCCTCCCAGGTGCCAAGGGAAGTCTGCTGGGCACTACGGAGCCAAGGCAGTGACAGCGTACCAGAAGGGTACCCACCAGAGGGTCAGTCTTCCAGGGGGGCTGCACAGAAACACGGGACCCTCACCTGTTTGGCCTCAGAGTCCTTGAAGGGCATGGGAGGGCCGGACCTCCTTCCTGGGCTAGCGCCTGGGTGGGAGCCTGACGTCCCTCCAGGGAGCCACCTTGCTGAGCCGTGGGTCGCGTCACAGAGTATGTCACTTGTCTGCTCTGGGGCCAGCCTGGCCTGATCCACAGGGTGACCTTGGCTGGGTCACACAGCCACTCTGCTGGTGTGGCTCCCCGACACTTCTAAAGGCCTCCTCAGCCAGCTCCTGGCTGCGGCCACCTGACACCCTCCACAGTGGGTGCTCTCAGAGGGCAGGGCCTCGTCCCCAGTACCACCCTCACCTGTCCTCAGCGCCTAGACCAGGGCCTGGCACACAGGAGGCTCCCAAGAAGCAGTCGTTCAAAGACTGCAAGAGGGTGTAGAAAACAGGACTCACCCACAAGGCGGGCGTTCCTATCCCCATTCAACAGAGGAGGAGGCCGAGGTGAAGAGAGGTAAAGAGACTCACCAGAAGTCACCCAGCTGGTCAGGGGGCAGGAACGAGGCAGGGGAGGGTCAGGGCTGGGGCTGAGGAGCAGCTCAGAGCCTGGCAGGGGCAGCCAGAGCCACCTGCACTCAGGCGATGGATCAAATGTTTCACCAGGCTCCAGCCACCTGGAAACCCAGCCAGTCTCTGTGCGGCCCAGGGCGAGGCCTGGGCAGAAGGGGTGTAGGAGGGGGCGGCCTTCTTTGCATAAAGGCCCCACCTCCTCCAATCAGCTGGGCTCTCAGGGGTGGAGACACCAGGGCCTGGCCAGTCACCAGGAGGCTAGAAACAGAGGTGGGTGGAGTAGGGCCAGGCTCCACCTGCAGTCCAGAGCCTGGCTCCGCCCCCTGCACTCTCTTGTCCCCTCCCAACCCACTTTTCCACCTTGGCTGCTTCTGTCCTCCCAGCAGCCCTGTAAGTGAAGGAGTAACCATGTCCATTAAGTAGAGAGACCATGTGACTTACCCAAGGTCACTCAGCGAGTCAGCAGCAGACCCAGAGCTGACCCAGGCCTCGACTTCCAGTCAGGTATGCTGAGTCCTGCCCTCTGCCTTCCTCCTGACTGTCTGGCCCAGAGTCCCTGCTGAGTGCCCTACCTCCAGCAGGGCCTGTCCTCTGTCACCACCAGCCCCCTCTGCCCCAGCCAACACCCCAGCCCAGAGCTTGGTTGCAAGCTGCTACTGCCTCTCTGACCTCCATCCCTGAGCCCAGGCCCTTTACCCAGCTGCCCCCAGACACTGGGACAGGGAGACACAGGATGCCAGGATTGCCAGGGACCCCCAGATGTGTCTGGCCCAATCCCTGGGAGACATGTGGTAGCAATGATCCCTCAGTGGCCACACTGCGCCCTCACCTCCCCCCCAGAAGCCCCCAGGGCCTGGCTTGGGGTGGAATTCTCCCTCCAGCTCACTGAGGCCTCCCTTCCCCTGCCCAGGTCACCTCCTCCAGGTCTGCCCTTCCCACTAAGTCCCCTCCTGCACCGCCTCTCTGCCCCGGGGAGAGCAGGTCGTCAAGCTCACAGGCTCCACCTCCACAGAGGCGAGCATCAGGGACCAACCGCAGGCCTTGCCTGGTCACCGGGACACGGCACAGATGGCTGCTAGTCCAGGGATGTCACAAGTGCGGCTGCTCCTGGTTAGTCTCGGAAGGGCCCTGGGCAGAGCAGGGAGTCTCTGGAACCAGAGGTTCTTTGCGACCTAAAGGGTCAGCAGAATCTTCAAGCTGTCTGGTTTCTGGGGAGAGAGTTTGGCCTTGTTAGGGTAGATGCTGGGCAAGTCCCAGCAGCCCTGTGTCCTCTGGGGCCTGGTTTCCTGGGGAAAGGTGAGTCCTCCCTACCCTGGTTGTTGTGCAGATGGAGCGAGGTAATGCGAGTGAAGCCCAGCACATGCCTGGCACACAGTAGGCACCACACACCGTAGGCACCCCGCAGAGGATGACTGCGGAGCCTGATACCAACGCCATGTGGGCAGAGCTGGGCACAGTGTGGACCTGGGGCCTGGCTGCTGGGTTCAGTCCCTGACCGACCAGCAGAGACTTGAGGACACCCCTGAGCCCTCTCTGCCTCGGTCTCCTCGTCTGTAAGATGGGCTGATAATAGCGCCTCCTCCGTGGGGCCACTGTGAGGCTCATGAGATCACGCCCATGAAGTACTTAGAACAGAGCTGGACGCACAAAATTAATTTTTTTTTTTAACCAGGGATTGAACCCAGGGGGGCTTAACCACTGAGCTACATCCCCAGCCATATATATAGATATATATGTATATATAATGAAAATTATATATATTTATATATCATACATAATATATTAATATATTATTATATATTTATATAATATAATATATTTATACATATATTATATATTATATATAATTTATATATATATTTCCATATGTGTATGTGTGTGTGTGTGCATATATACATTCACAAACATTTTTTTTTGAGACAGGGTCTTACTAAATTGCTTAGGGCCTTGATAAATTGGTGAGGCTGACTTTGAACTCGCAATCCTCCTGCCTCAGCCTTCTGAGCCTCTGGGATAACGATGTGCACCGTGTGCCTGGCAAGTTATTTTTTAATTGCTGTCTTGACAGTGGATATTGTCCAGCCTATCTCTTTCCTGGCCTCTGTAACCCTCCGTGGACCCTGCGTCTCCATGGTTTCATCGGGGGTCTGCCCTGCCCTCCCCAACTCCAGCAACCCCCCACCCGTCCATCTTTATTCTCTTGCCAGTGTCTTTGGAAGAGCAAAAGGCTTTAATTTTGATGAAGCCCAATTTATCAATTTATTCTTTAATGAATCTTGTGTTTGATACTGCATCTAAGAAATACTTGTCTGACCTAATGGCACAGAAGTTTTCTCTTATGTTTTCTTACAAAGGTTTTTATAATTTTAGGTCTTTGATCTATTTTTGAGTTAATTTTTTAGGTGGCATGAGGTAGAGGTTCCTTTTTTTAAATGTAGATACTGAGTTTTAGCAGCATCACGTCATGAAACTGAATTGCCTTCAGGCCTTTATGGAACATCAATTGTTCAGATATGTGTGGGTCAGTTTCTGGACTCTTCTGTCCTGTTGATGTCAATGCACATCATCTTCATTACTGTAGTTTTATAATAAAGTCTTGAAATCACAAAGTGTTAGACTTCTAACTTTTTCAAGGTTGTTTTGGCCACTTTAGGTCATTTGTGTTTCCATATGACTTTTAGAATCAGTTTCTGCCCAAATCCCAAGTTTCCTCATGATTCTTGCGTATGGGTTTTATTAAACTCCTCTCATCTGTGGGATTAGAGTTTTCATCAAATGCAAAATTTTTTGCCATTATTTTTCAACCATTCTTTCTGCTGCCCCTCCTTTCAGATAGTCCAATTATAAATGCTCGTTAGACAGTTTGAATTTGCCCCACAGTTCACTGCTTCTCTGTGTCTTGAATATTCTTTTCTCTCGGTTCATTTTGAAAGGTTTCTCTTACTGTGGTGTCAAGTTCATGAATTTCCCCCTGAAGTTTCTGACCTGCTGTTAATTTCACTGACCTATGTTTCATCTCACACACTGTGGTTTTCACCTCTCAGTGTTTTATCTGATCTTGTTTATGGCTCCCATTTAACTTTTTGAATATATGGAATATAGTTATAATAACCTGTTAAGTCCTCATCTGCTAAACCTATTATCTGTATCAGTTCTGAGTTGGTTTTCATTGGTGCATGTATCTCCTCATGATGGGCTACATTTTTCTGCTACTTTGTGTGTCTGCTAATTTTTGATTGAATGCTAGGCATTGTGGATTCTACTTTGTTGGATGTTGGATATTTTTGTATTTCTTTTAAATTTCTTGAGCTATATTCCAGGGCGGAATCTGGCTTCATTTTTAAGACTTGTTAGGTGGAACTGAAGTGGTGCTTAATCTGGAGCTATTGCTGTTTCCTCTCTAGGTCAGACTCTTCTGCATATTGCATAGTTCGATTCCCCATGAACTCTAAGATTTTTTCAGCCTGGCTAGAAGGACAAGTGTCACCTCTAGCTCTGTGTGAGTGCTGGATACTATTACTTTCATCCTTTCTCCAGAGGTTGGCAGTTTCCTCCAATGCACATGCTCATGAGTGCTCAGTTGGAGTACAATCTTATGATTGTTTGTACAATTATGTTTAGAAGAGGGAGTTTTGTTTAGGAGCAGGCTCTCAAGAGGAACCTTCTGCAGACCTGCAGTTCTGCTTTCATGTCTCCCCTCTTAGTTCTCTATCCTTCCAACTGTCTTTTCTTCCTGTTTTCTTGGCTCTGTCTCTTTAACTCAGCTCTTCTTGGCTCCTCAGGCTTGCCCCGCAGCCTGGAAATTCTCCTAAGACAGTAATCTGGGGAATCATTAGTCTCACCTTTTTGTGTCCCATCTCTCAGGAATAGCTGTCCTGCCTGGTCTGATGTCAATGCCCTAGTCTTGGCACTTTACTCCTGAACCTCAGTTTCCTTATCCATAAAAGAGGATGAATAACAATAATTCTCCCTCTCCCCCAGAGGATTAAATGAAAAACAAATGAGATAATCTATTAAATCAGCCCAGTGGCCAGTGTGTCAGATGGTAGCTGCTATGATTATAAAATCACTACTACAGTGACTGCCATTCAGTAACAATGACCGAGGAAACACATGGTGGACAGAAGCACCAGGAATTCAGAAAGACTTTCCATGAATTTCTCTGTCATTGTAACCGTAGGAGCTCAGATTTATAACAATGGTGGTCTGCTGTGCAGTGAGCCAGTGACTCCATCTCCAGATGCATCTCCACATGCATGAGGACCTTGGTGCTGTTAGGTCTGAATATACAGCAGATGGATTCCAGGACCCTTTTCATTATCCACACCCGGGAGTTTAAAAACCTCCCCTCTGCCTGGGCTCAAGTCAAGGCCAGAGGGACTTCCGGCCTGTGTAGACACAGCAGCGTGGCAGTGACGAGAATTTGGGTGTCCTCAGGGTTGGCTTCACCTTTTCCTTCCCCCACACGAGAAAACCACTCAGCGTCCAGGAACTGGGGAGGGCCCCTCCTCTGGGAGTCTACTCCCCACCGCCCGGCTCCCAGGCACTCTCCCCTGAGGTTTGTGGTTCCTGACTTTCCCCAGTGAGTACATAATCGACTCATAGGATGAGATGCTTAGGGCCCTCCTTAGCCTCTGAGCTGAGCTGCAAAGGAAGCATATTCCACAGGATCATTGAGTGAGCTGGAGGGGAGATGGGAAGAAGGAGGATATTATAGGATGGAGGTGAGAGAGGCAGGGGCCAGGGGAGTGGCAGAGAGTCGAGGGGGTGGCAGGATGACCAAGCATGAGTGGAGGAAAGGGGGTTGGGTATGGAGGGGGTCAGAGGAGAGAAGGGCCTGAGTTTGAACTTCCTCTCAAAACTCTCCTTGCAGGAGGGCGGTGTTGGGTGGGCTCGTGACTCCCTTTGGACACCAAGTCCTTCCACTGTTGCTTGCTGTGCCAGGGGCTGGGTGTGACAAGGAGGACCCACTATGACAACATAGCCAAGATCTCTGTCCCTGTGGGGTTCACGGTCTGGTGGAGGGGACTGAATGTGGTAAATAATCCCATCAACAATGCGTGTGAGCACAGACAAACTTGGGTCATTTGTACAGTGATGTTCAGAAGCAGCGGTGGTCCCCAACCTCCATTCAGAGGGCTCTGAAGAATGGCTGCCTGGGTTTGAATTCCAGCCCTGCCATGTTCTGTGCAAGCTTGACCAAGTTCCTTTGCTCTTCTGGGCCTCAGTTTCCTCATTTATAAAACAGAGATTGAAGTTCTTATCTCATAGGGAAATTGGGAGACTTGAACTAGTTGTTACATAAAAGTCACTTAGAACAGTACTGGTACCTAGTGAGTACTGACCAAGTCTCTCTCACTTAGCATACTTTAGCAGATGCCTTTGAGCCCTCCTTTCTGCTGGGCCTTGACCGTGTGTCCATCTTTGCCAAGTTCAGTGTGAGCAAGAAGGCTGCTGAGTGAGTTTCAGGAGAATCCCCCACCTTGGCTATCTGACCATTCTCATCAGCCATCAGTAAGACTCTGGTAAGTCCATTTTCAAGAACCCCCTTGACGTTTCCTCTTAGTGATTTTCCACCCACTGACTCCCTCACCCCTCTCCCCACCTGTCTTGTATTTGGAATTGAGCTCAGTTCTACACTGAAGTCTCTTTTCCCCTTCTGTAATAGTTTCTGAATAAACACTTTAGCTAGTGTGCAACCCTGGTTCTCATGACAGTACTCAGTGGACTCCAGCTCTGAATATAAAAGAGATAAAAAATAAAACAGGAAGGATGGCAAGGCTGGGGCTCAGCTCCAGGGTCAGGACAGTCTCCTGAAGAGGCGTGTGCAGTGAGACCTGGAGTGTGATCCACAAGTCGAGGAGAGAGGGGGCAGAGTTGCAGTGGGCTCCTGGCTCTGTTGCTTCTGGTAAGATCATTCCCTGATTTCCCTTACCCACACTCAGTCCATCTAGGTAGGGCTGACCCAGCTCCTGGCTCCTGACACCCAGGCCTGGCCATTCAGTGGATTCCACCCTGTGTGTAGTGAGCAGTTGTGGGCAGATGGCCCAAGCCAGGCCAATGAGAATTATACCAGGAACTTCTGCTAACGCTGCCAGAAAAGAGAGCTCAGCCAGCGTGAGTGAGCCCAGGGCTAACGGTGCCCATTTCCTGCCTCGGATGGAGAGCGTGACTGGCTTCAGCCAGGGCAGAAGAGATGGGAATACTGTGTCCTGGTGGCATAATTTAAGTCTCAGGATCCTGTTGTGCCTGAAGCCATCAACTTCTGGATTTTTCAGATAGATGCATCAATTAATTTTCTTTTAAAAACTCACTTGTTTAAACCAGGTTGAATTTGATTCTATTCCCACTTGCGATGGATCTGACAAGAGACTGCACATTCCTGGCAAAGAAAACAGGATTCGTGGTGCCTCTGAGGAGCAAAGGCTTGTGGTGTAGTCTGGAAACTCAAGGAGTTACAGTGTGACCAAAGTGTGAAGGTAAGGAGACAGTGGTGACTATCTGCCTGTCATGGCTCAGGGCACCGAGAAATCTGAGCATACAGAAAGTGGAGGGGGACAATGTAGAGACTGGAGACATTAACAGGATCTGCTAATTCTTTCTAATTGGCATACCCACAGCCTGTTCCAGCAGCCCTTTTTCTCATGTCTCATGCTTGGCTCTTTACCCACTCATGGAACAGCTTAAATCAAAGACACGGGGATAGTCATGGCACATAACGGCAGTTATGGAACATAAATATCACTTAGTACAACATCCTTATTTTGTTTTATTCAAAATAATTGTCTAAGTAATATCAAATACATTATCATAGTTAAAAAGTCTGACATGAATAAAGCAAATGGCTTAATTCTAAAGAATGAAGAGGAGCCCAAGTCTCCCTGTTTTATATAGAGAAATCTTGAAATAATAACAGTAACTCATTTTTTTTTTTAAAAAGCACTCACTATGTGCCAGTCACTATGGTAAACTTTTTACTTTCTTTCTTTGGATTTAGTTTGCACCACAACTGTATGTGTCATTGGACAGGTGAGACAGCCCTGGCAGAGACTCGGAAACGGGCCCAAGATTCCATAACTAGTTGATGGTGGAACCAGGATTTGAGTTTGGAAGAGCCCATTTTCTCATTCCTGGTTGCAGTTTTGAATTTGCAAGAGCGAATATTTCTCATCGACCTGATAATTCTATCTAGAAGGTAGCGTGGGGAAGAGTGCTCCCAGGAATCTGAAGAGAAAAGCCACCTAATGCTTCTGGGGGCTTTCCAGGGTGCTGAAACCCATTCGGACGTACGGACCGTGTAGCCACTACAGGAACCTTGGCCTTCAGGCCACTCTACTGACAACCCCCCACTCCTCCCCCTGAAGGTTCAGGCTACTCTAATGATACCCCTCCACTTTCTGGTTTTAATGAACTATCCCTTGGAGTGATCTCATTCTTCCTCGGCCTCATCCCTCTTTGCTTTTCCTCTCAGTCAGATCTGTATTTATCCTTTTGGGAACTAAAGAAACCTAGGCATATAATATACACAAAATATACACTTGGAAAGGCCTATAAACATCATAGCATAGCACATGAAGTCCTGCAGGGCCCCCAACATGACCTCTGATCTCTATGATTACCTCCGCTGGTAGCCTCTGGATACAGGTAGTCTCCTGCTTCTGGCACAGCTTCCTGCCTGTCCACTGAGCTCAGGTGCCACCTCTTCCAAGGAGCCTACTGTCATTCCTACCACCATCACCACCACTCCCAGACAGTAGCTTCTCCCAAACTTTTGAGACTTTTGAGAGTGAGACCGACAGCATGGGGGACATTATAAAGTAACAAGATAGGGTGGCATTCCCTGCCAACACTCTGGTTCTTCAGAGGCAACCGGGGCAGGGAAGGAGCCCAAGGCTTGGCATAAGGAGAATTGAGATCTTGTCCAGAATTTCCTAAATTTACTGTGTTCCCTGTGTACCCCTTCGGGAACACGAGAGGTCTCAGGACAGGAATTCAAGATCTCACTCCACAGATATGCTGTGAATATCTACCACGAGTGAGGAACTGGGTCAGGCCCACTGCAGGGCTGGGTGTGGCTGCAGAAGGGGATCAGACCTGAGTGGAGGAGAAGGGATAGCGTCCCAGAGCTCAGGAAGGCCTGGATGGCACAGAGGAGGAAGGTCCCTGGAGCAGGGGCACGAGGCGGCTTCCTTTAGGAGAACTGGGAGAGGCTTGAAGCATTTAATGAAGGTGCAAGAGGCAGGGGCATTTCCAGGAAGACAGAAGTCCTGGGCTCTAGCGTTCTAGGGGCCATGATTCCAGGTTGAGGGTCTCTTGGGGGACCCTACTCTATACTTCATGCCTCTGGACTCTGTAATTCTGGGTTTTGCAAGTCTGGGCTTGGAGTTATGTGAGTCTGATGTCTCTGCCTCCTGGTTCTGTATCTCAGAGCTTTATGATCTACAGCTCTGGGACCTGAGATTCTGCTTTCCTCATTCTGGGATATATGATCCTGGACTCTGGGTTCTGGACTTTAGGTTCTGAGGTCAACATCCTGTTCATTCCTCTTCAGCTCCCAAGACAGGTGTTAGGGAAAAGGAGAGGTTCCTGCAACCTTCCAGCTCCTCTGAAGAGCCCCGGCCAGCAGGCGGGTGGTCAGAGAGGCCCCTCCTCCCATGCCTCTCCACCCTCCTATGCCGCCCTCCTCCTCCTCCCTGGAGGGTCCCACACAGGTTGGGGAACTAACCGAGAAAACGTGGCTGGAAGGACCATTCCTCCTGACCCTGCAGGCCTGAAAGTCACTGTCTCCAGCTCCAGCTGGCCCCTGGTCTTGCATGGCCTGGACAGGGACGTGCTCTTAGCAAACAGGTTCCACATCCTAAAACAATCTGAGGGCTTAATTCTCAGTGAAGTAGAGGAAGGGCTGTGGTCCAGGGGATTCACACACTTCAGGGGGTCATGCCTTCGGCTGGGCATTGTTCCCGCACAGTCTCCTCGCTCTGTTTTCTTCTCAAGTTTCCTGCAATGAAGATCTCTGACAGCCACTCCAGTCTACCTGGGCCACCCACAGGACAGGAGGCAGTGAAGTCACTACCACTCTTGCCCCAACACATACACACACACACAGGGTAACCTCTGGCTCCCAAGAGTCCTGGATGCTCTTGAGGGAGGACCTGTGGGGAGAAAAGCACAGGGACAGATGTGAGCCTTTGTCTCGGGGGGGGGGTGTACATGAGTGTGACTGTGTATGTGTGACAGAGGCCTGAAGGTGGGGCTGTGGCTGTCCCCAACACGAGGGTGGTGGCTTTTCAGAGCTCCTGGGTGCTTGCCTCAGCAAGAGGTCCTCTCTGTCCTTAGCTGGTCCTGGTTGTAGCCTGGCCCTTTCCCGGAGCTGCTGCCCCACCCAGGGAACTCTCAGTGAGCAGGGGGCAGAGGGTGTTCTCTTTTTCACTTGATTTTAGATTATAGAACAAAAAAATTAACTGATGCTGTTTGCAGAGAGGTCGCTTCCCAGCCACTGGCCCTGCGGCATGGCCCCAGCACTTGGCCCCAGCACTTGATTCATCTAATGAGATGAATCAGGTGGAGAGCACATTCCTTCCTCTGGGAATGTGCACGGTCTAACCCAGCATCCCAGGCCAGCGTGGGGCCTGCCCAGAGGAGACATCTGTCCTCTGAGCAGCAGTAGGACTTGCCCAAGGTCACACCTCCAGCTGGTTGAACCTGGTTCTGCCAATCTGGAAATCCATGTTCTCAATCATCACGTGATCTGCAGGAGAGGCCCCTCCTCCCCACCTGGGGACCTCCCCAGGGTCACGTGGTGAGGTCAGGAGCAGGGAGCCCTGAAGAGCCATGGCCAGGGTGTAGCTCCCCCACTGGACAGTGAGCTGGCCTCCTGGATAAGACACCTTCATGTCCCTCTCTAACTGCAGATCCTGTCTATGTCCTAAATCATTGAGTCCCTTTTGCCATAAACAGGGATGTGGGACCATTCCCCGGAACCAGAATTGGCGCAGTACCGACTTTGGGAATCAGTGTTTGAAATAACACTGTGAAGTTACCAGGAGTTCAGAGAGACCCTGGGAGTCACCTGGCCCTCTGCCCCAACATCCCAGGCATCTGAGGTCAGCATCTAGGGAAGTAGGTCACTGTTACAGCCCTGCAGACATTGCCCTGTGCATCTTTGGCAGACTCCCCCTGCCCTTCACGACTGAGGTTGCTTGGCCTTACCGTAGGCTCACTGCTGGGCCCTGGATCAGCCTTGACCTGAAGCAGTTTCCCCGCTGGGGTTCAGCACCTAGTCCTGAATTCTGGATTTCAGCCTCAGAGCCAGGCACCTTGCACACACTGTCATGAGCTCCTCCTCAAGCTCTTTCTACTTTCTGCAACTGTTCATCACATCCCACCCTGGGTGACCTTGCTAGGAGCTTCTCAGAGCCTAGTATCTCCATCTGTAACAAGAATACTAGATTCAGGGGCTGGGGAGATAGCTCAGTCGGTAGAGTGCTTGCTTTGCAAGCACAAGGCCCTAGGTTCAATCCCCAGCACCCCCCCCCCCCCCAGAAAAAAAGAATACTAGATTCAGTTTTTCTTTTTACCTTTCTGGCTGTAGCAACTTTGGATTTAATTTTCTCTTTTCCCTCCTCCCTCATTCTCTTTCTTCCCTCCCTACTTTTTCTCTCTCCTCTCTTTCAACTTGAGGTCGACCCAGGAGCAGCTGAGAGGGGGTCTCAGGATTAGCTTCCACCAGCATGGGATGCACTCTAGCAGCCCAGGACAGATCTGGAGGTGAAGTGCAGGTCTGGGAAGCGGAGGCATGCACTGCACTGGCCCCACCTGCACACGTAACACCCCCCACACATACGCGCACACACACACCTGCACACACGCGCATACGCATGGTCACATACACGCACACACACACTATTTTCACGCTGGGATGCATCCGCAGGAAAGGCCGTTACCAGCGCCAAGCGAGTGGATCATCGCCCAGCAGCAGCCCAGGGCAGGCCTTCCTCACTTTCCCTGCCTGGGACCTGGGACCACCGTCTGAGGATTTAGCTGATAACCAGCCCTGGGAACAGAACCCAGATGCCTAAGGAGAGCTCAATCCACGTCTGGACAGGCTTCAGACAGGCCCAGGGCACAATGGACTTGTGTACTGCCATGGGCCTGGAGCCCCAGGTGGAGCCACAGAACAGAGAGTGACAGAGGTCTGTGAGCCCTCTGGGGAGCAGGGCTGGCACCTGCCTGGCCTGCAGGTGCCCTTAAGACCTTGCACCCTGGCTGCCCCGCTCTCTTCACCTCGCCTTCCGAAGGCGATGAAAGGGCCCTGCCGGTCACTCCCTCTTCTGCTCTCTTCTCTGTGCGGCTGCTGGGCCCATGTGACCACAGGACCAGAGGCTTCAGGCTAAGAGGCCACTTTTGTCCCAGTCAAGGAGGTTAAAGAGTTCCAGTGCAGGTCACGTGATTTTGAACCCCAGTCACTGACTGGCTGGGTGACCGGAGCGGCCTCCTCCCCTCTCTGACCTCAGGTTCTTCACCTGTCAAACGTGGCCAGGAGCAGGCCTGGGACCACGCGGGCTCCCGGGACACAGGAGGGGCTCTGCAGTCTCAGCGGATGTCCTTCCCGGGTCCTGGGCAGCCCCACAGCGCCTGGCTCCCACCAGGGCTGCCGGACGCCCATTACCTGGTGAGACGGTGAGATGAACTCACTGCCTGGGCCTCGGGGCAGCGAGCCCACCAGGTGCTGGGGGTGGACCCAGGGCAGCGTGGGGGCAGCATGGGGGCTGGTGGCCGGATGCCAGGGAGGCTTCCTGGGGAGGCAGGCAGGGGACTGGCAGGTTTGGGTGGAGGAGAGGCAGCCAGGGGTGGGGGCTGCAGGAGCAAAGGGGGTGGGCGGGGCCAAGAGAGGCCACGCCCCCACGCTCTGCCAGGGTGCGTGGGTGGGTTTAGATTTGGAACTGGACAAATCTGGTGCAGCCTGGCAAGTCCCTCTGCCACTCAGAGCCTCTGGCATCCCCTCTTTCCAGTGTAGCTGTGAGGCTGGCTCGGGTGTGGGGTGTGTAATCCTGCAGAGCTGGGCTCCAGGGGACGCTGCCCCTACCCTGTCACTCACCCAGGTCTGCTGCCCTCTGCCCTCTGCCCTCGGGCGTCTCCCCACCTGGCCACGAGGTCCAAGCTGGCAGCAGCCTTTGGTGCAGGGACCCGGGGGGACACGTCACCCTCTCTGGGAAGACGCCTGGCCCTACTTGGTGAGAAGCTGACCCTGGAACCTGGGCCTGGGAGCCCCTCCGGCCCCACCCTGTGGGAAGCTGCAAACAGAGAGGTCAAGGGAGTGGCCCACGGTACCCAGCCCCCATCCTGCCTCCCAGGGTTCTGCCCTCTAACCAGCCATGGGGTGCGGCCCTGTGGACAGACACTGGCTGGGTCCCTCCAGGGTGGATTCTGTCCCCTGTCCTCCCTCTGCCCTCATCTCTACTGGCTCACCAGGCTGCAAAAGAACCTGGAAACTGGGCCCAGGGCTCCCTGGGAGGCCCGCTGTGACCTGTAGGCCCAGCTCCCTGAGGTCCGGGCCATGCTGGGGAGGGGAGGGTGAAGGCAGGCCAGGGCCCGCCCTTGCTCTCTCTGTTCAATTTGCAGTTTCTAAAGGCCACTGGAGCTGGCAGAGCAAACATTTTCTCTCTTAATGACACTGCAGCAGATTAGGAGGGGCGCCTCTTCCAGCTGACATTGAGGAGAGGCCCTCCTTCCCTAGCAGAGCGTGGGTTGGCAGCTGAGTGGGGGAAGGGTCCTCTCATCCCTGCCATCCGCAGATCCTGCCTGGTCCCTCTGACTCCCACTCCCAAAGACAGCCTGGGAAAACAGTGGGACCGGCTGGTGCTCTGTTCAGCTTAGAGCTCCAGGTCCCAGTGAACCACAAGCTGACAGCTGTCTCTGTCCGTGAGCAGTACTGCCCTGTCATTTCCCCACATCCCTCTCCACCCCCTCCTTCTGCAGACAATCACTGATCTGCTTTCTGTCAATACAGAGTTTTGCATTTTTTAGAATTTTGTGTAATTAGAATTATAAAAAGTCAATGGTCTCTTCATGTGGTTCCTCTCACTCAGTCTGATTTTATTTCTTGCACATAGTTGTTGTCAACTGTTGTTTCTTTTTGTTTGCAGAGCGGTAATTGCTGGTGTGGATAAACTGCAATTTGTTAATCCAGTCCCCTGCCGATGGACGCCAGGGTTATTTCCAGTTTTTTGATATTCCAAATAAAGCTGCTGTGAACATTTGTTGACAAGTCTCTGTGCACAATTATATCCTCATTTTTTCCCTTGGGAAAACACCTAGTTGTGGAAAGGCTGGTCACAGGGGAGTTGGCACGCTTGACTTTTTGTAAAACAGCCAACCTGCGGGGGCCACTGCCCGCAGCGCGTGGGAGCTCCACGTGAACCTCATTTTTGCCAACGTGGAATTTTGTGCTTCCTTAGTTTGGGTGCTTCTGATAGGTGTGCGATATCTCATTGCCGATGAAGTGATGGAGCCTGTGACTTTGGTTTTCAGTATGTCCCGGCACTTAGCAACGGCCCCGGTCCCTTTCCTCAGGGTCCTCCCTCCCATGCTTCTCAGCGCCAGGGGACCTTGTACCAGCCGGGGTCACTCACCTCGCCTTCCTTCCCCATTCTGAACAAGGACAATTGCCACCTCAGGGGCTGTCACAGCCCCTCAACTACCAGGGACAGGAGTCCCAGCCCCACAATCCCAGCTCAGCCTCTGCTGCCCAGGGCCACTCCTATGGGGCTTGGGGACCAAAAAGTGCCTCCCACACGTCAGCAACGGCGTGGCCTCCAGCCCCCAGAGGGCTGGCTGGGGGAACTTTGGGCTGCTGGTCTGGGAAGGGTGCTCTAGAGAACCAACCCAGAGGATGGATTTTATAAGAAATTGGCTCATGTAGTTGTGGAGGCTGGTGAGGTGTGTGTCAATGGGCAGAGACCCAGGTGAGCCAATGGTGCTGGTGACATCTGAAGGCGGTCTGCTGGAGGATGTCTGCTGGCTTGGGGAGGCAGATCTCTTTCTTCTGTTCAGGCCTTCAACAGATTGGACGAGGCTCACCCCTATGGTGAAGGGCAAACTACTTACTCAAATCCACTGATTCCAATGTTAACCTCACCCACATGCACTGGTACACTGAGGCTGTGATCCTAAAACCTGGAGGGGAAGGGTCAAGTGAGGGTAGGGTAAGAACTCCCCAGGAGGATCTGGCACCTGGCATGGAATGGGCAAGACAGGGGACACTGTCCAGGTAGAGAGCCCAGTTGCCAGACTGGCATGTGACATCAGGCAGATCCACGAGCAGGCTTTTGGAGCCCAGATGGAGACCAGGGAGGCAGGGAGTGGGGGAAGGGGCCAAGCAGTGCCTCCTACCCATGTCAGAATGGATGCTGTCTGTCTGCAGAAGGCAGTGGTCGAGTTCCTGGATGGGAGTAAGGTAGAGGGGACAGGCCTTCAGCCATTCCTGGTGCACTCCTGACTCCTCTGAGGTGTCTGAGGACCCTTCCAGGCACCAGGGGCTTACCTGCTCTGGGCCAGGTGCTGTGTGGGGAGAGCTGGCCTGTCAAGAGCCCAGTGCAGGTCGTGGGATCAGCCGCAGCCAGCACAGAGGGTGGTTGTGTACTTACTAGCCGCATGCCCTTGAGAAGTCCTTGTCCCCCTCATCGTGAGCTCACTGTGCACATCACACAGGCTTTTCACGGTGATGAAATAAAACACCATCCATAAATCCCTCCTGGAGATAATGATTAGGAGGTATGGTGTCTGTCAGGAGTCGACAGGTGGCAGAAGCCCAAACTGGCTGAAGATAAAACAAACTAGAAACAGAACGGAATTTACTGACTCCCATAACTAAAATGACTAGGTCAGGCCTGGCTGGATCCAGCTTCCTAAATCTTATCTGCAGGGGAATCTCACAACCCTCTGTGGGCCTAACTTTCCCTTATAGGCTCTTCCAAGTGACAAGATACTCCCCAACTGGGGGGCTTGTGCCCTGTGGGTGCAGCAACCTGGCATAGAGAGAGACCATCCCATCCAGTTATGTTAACTCAGTGATTCAATGATTTATAGTAAGTGTACAGAGTGGGCAGCCAGCCCCACGATGAGCTTTAAAACATTTCAACCCTCCAGAAAGATCTCTTGGGCCCTTTGCATCCACTCCCTGCCCTTCCCTCCAGTTCCACTAATTTTTCTGTCTCCATGGCTTTTTCTGGAATGGTGTAATACATGGCCGTGATGAGTTTATTAAAAAACTGGGCATAATGTTTGTGAGGTTCATCTGTGCAGTAGTGTGTATCAGTAAATTGTTCATTTATTGTTGAGGAGTATTCTGTTGTATGCTTAGACCACATTTTCTCCATCCATTCACCAGTTGATGACTCTTTTTTTTTTGTGCATAATTTAGTGTCTGACTATTAGGAATAATGCTGCTATGAAATCACAAGATTTTTGTGTGTACGGTGTGAGGTAGGGATCCCCTGAACCCACAGGATTAGACCTTTTACCCAAACTGCTTTCTGTTGGTGTATTAGTTTTCTATTGCTGAAAAAAAAAAATCACACAAACCAAGTGATTTACAAAAATATGCCTCTGCTATCTCGTGATCCCCCAGGGTCAGGAGCTTGAGCACAGGATAGCTGGGTCTTTAGAATCCCCAAAGGCTGCAGTCTCTCTGGAGGCCTGAGTGGGGAGGGTCTGCTTTCAAGCCTCTGCTGGTTGGTTGCCTGCAGAATTTCTCTCCTTATATCGGCATGACCACAGGCCCCTGTTTCCTTGCTGGAGGTCAACCAGGCGCTGATCTCAGTTCTTGGTGGCTGTTCACAGTTCCTTGCTGTGTGACCTCTCTAGGCTCTCTCAGAACACGAGGCTGACTTCTGCAAAACCAACGTGGAGAGTCTTTTCTGTGTGTGCTGGCATGGTGGGCGTGTACGCGTGCACACACACACACACACACACACACACATGCACACGCTCAGAACACAGTCATGGCAGCCATGCCTGCCACCTCGTCTAGGGTGAGGGGCACCTCACAGCCCAGCCCACACTCAATGGAGGGGATTATTCAGGGCATGAGCAGGGCTATACTGTCTTGGTCAAAAATGGCTGTGAGGAGGATTACCAAGAACACTTACCAGGGGACCAGCCACCACTCGCTCGATGCAGCCTGAGTCAGTGCTGGCCTCCCTGCTCCCTCCTGTCCAGGAAAACCCTCCTGACCTCCCCCGCACCTCCAGTCCCTCCCCCACTCCACCACTGTGGCTGCTGGGCCGGGAGCCAGGGTCTGAGGGTGGCCCCCTATGGGCAGGTGGTCTCCTTGGGCAGTGGTCCTGGGAGGCACAGCTGGGAGGGGGCAGAAGGCGCAGGGAGAATCCGGAAAGGCTGGATCCAGGACGGGGCGCTGCTGGCTCAGTCTCGCTTGGACCCTGTAGGGGACCCTGGAGAACGTGGTTCAGAGGTGTCCCCAGGGGGAGGCTGGGTGTGAATACATTGGCTTCCGTCCTTCCTGGTGAGGAGTCCCTGTGGTGTTGAGGTCCCCACACTTGGGCTGCCCTGCCCCTGGGCGGGTCATTCTGAGGACCCTGGAGAGTGTCCCCCATGGAGCAGGGAGGGAGCAGGCTATGGGTGAGGCACTAGATATGCTGAGTCTGCACTTGGCCAGGTGAGTGCAGAGGGGTCCCGGGGAGGAAAGTGGGGCGTCCACAGCTCTGGGTGCCCCAGCTGGGAAGATGGCCTTCCTCTGGAGGGACCTGGTGCTGCCTAAGCAGCCTGGGCCGTCATGGCTGCTCCTGTTCTCAGCAGCTCCATCCCACCCAGCAACCCTCCCCCGGACTGTGCAATTTGCTGCAAATTCAACTTGTTGAGACTGGAGTAATTATGTTGAGTCTTGACTTTTTAAAGTACTTAGAGATAAAAACATGATTAGATATTTCAGAATGCAAAATTTTCCATTGTTTTTCCTAGGGTCCAGGGATTGCAGGCTGAGGGGGGATCAAAATTGAGTCTCCCTGAGTGACTCCCGAAGATGTGGAAGAGAGGAACACACATCAGCCTTCTGGAAGAACAAAATCCACCCAACACCTCAAAAATGCCTGTTCTCAGCAACTGAAGACGGCGAATCTACCTTGAAGGATAATCAAAGATGGAGACAGAGGTCTATGCGAAGGGTCCATTGTCCCAGCATCGTTTGTAATGGCAGAATTTAGATGGCAGCCATTTAGGTGCCCAGCCATGGGGGATTAGTGACCGTCAATAAGGAACAATCCTGTAATGGAGTGCGGTGCAGATGTTAGAGAGGAGAAGTGAAGAACGAGTTCCTGTCAAGAGAGAAAAGCAACATGAGGGTCTGGTCATAGGGTGCTTTCTAAATATTCCCAGAAAAAGAAACCTCAGAAGAGTACACAGAAAATATCAGCAGTTTGTAATCTCTGGATGATGGGATCATTGATTTTCTTTTCTATTTTTATTTATAAAACATTTCCCCCTGTAACTGAGCATCGATTACTATTTTATTCTCTTTGTCTTATTTTGTGTGGTCCTGGGAAAGGAACCCAGGGGGGCTCTGTCACTGAGCTACATCCTTAGCCCTTTTTATTTCGGGTCAGGATCTTGCTAAATGCCCAGGTTGGTCTTTCATTTGAGATCCCCTGCCTCAGCCTCCTGAGTCACTGGGATTACAGGTGTGTGTCACCCACCAAGCTATTTTTTTTAAAGCAGTTCAGATAAGAAGGGGCCCCCCTGCCCACCCTCAGGACTTCCTGTAGGAAGGTCTGCAGTTGGAGTGCTAATGTTAGACTCTCTTTGTATCGAAATCTCTGGTTGCAGGATGGAGGGGCTATTAATCTTCCCAGAATTCAGTGTTCCCTTCTCAGTAACTAGAGGCAGATACCGTTGTGGGTGGCTTTGTGTCCCAGGCCTTCTTTGTAGATAGGGATGGTCAACGAACTGTGGGTGGAGATGATGAGGACAGCTCTTAGCTTAGAGTTTATTACATTGGTAGAAGTTCCTTTTCCCCTCTTGTTATTCGGCCTGGAATGGGGTTCTCCTGGGCTGGAACTCCAGCAGCCGGCACATAACCATGAGGTAACCTTTAGATAAAAGTCATGGACCACTGTGAATGGTGGAGCAAAAACAAAAGAGAAATCGGATTAACCCCAGGTTAACCCAAGGGACTTCAGGGGAATGGGTACAAAATGGGCCAGTCTTCTCAGTATAAGGGAGAGCAGTTCAGATTGAGACGAACTGAACAGAGAAACCTCTAGATAAAAGATCTGTGTAAAAAAGAGGTAGATAAATGGAGCTGGCCTAGTAACCAGATAACGGGCACAAATACACGGGCTTGTTGAGGTAGAAAGTGAAACAGGGAGTCGGGGCCTGGCCTTCACCTTGACCATAAGCAAGTTCCTTCCCTTTCTGGACCTTGGTTTCCCAAGTTCAGTGGGAGGAGTTAGTTGGGAAAAGAGGGTCTCAGGTTCCTTCTGACCTAAGAGTCTAGTCTCTGGCTGTAACTGGGTGAGCAGCTACAGCCCAGGGAGACCAGGAAATGGGGAGGGAAGTAACCATCCGCCTCCTCCATCTGCTGGCCCAGGGGCAGCACTGCATTCACCACCAGCTGGGTCAGCGAGTCCCTGTCGGAGGCTGAGCCGTCTCTAACACCTCCAGAGCCGACAGGGGGTCATGATGGCCACAGATTTTCTCAGCAAGTCTCAGCGTTTGAAGAGACCCTCTATCTCATGTGGAGCTGGGGCTTCTTCCCCAGCAGCCCTTGCCAAAGGCAAGAGCAGCGTGCACCATGCACATCCTCGTCACCATTATCATCCTCGCCAGCGGCAGCCCCAACAACAACGGGCACCTTCTGTGTGCCAGGCACAGCTGGGTACTTTCCACACTGGCTTGAACCATCCAAGGAGATAGGCGTGGTTTAAAATTTGCAGATGAGAAACGGAGGCCCTGAGAGGGCAGCTGACTTCCCTGGGGCTGCCGCTCTGCCTGCTGGCTCCCCGTGGACACTGTTCCTGTCCTTGCCTGTTTATCGCTGTCCCCTCGTAAGGTTGGGGCCGGCAGAAACTTCTGTCCCCCTGTTCACTTCAGTACCCCCGCACCCAGTGTACGGCTGGGGTCCAATCAATATATTGAAATGAATGGGCAAATCGCTTGGGTTTTTTCCAGGTTCATCTCCTTGACTGGGAGGGTCAGAGACCCTGGGCTCCCTGGACAGTGACTGGCACTGACTCTCCTCCATTCCTGGCCTTCTCTTGCCAGATGAGCTGTCACCTAGCTCTGTCCCCACCAGAGCTCCAGCCCCCAGTCTCCCCTGATGTCCTGCCTTGTCCCACCCTCTCCTGAGCTCTCCCCCCACAGCCTCCTGACCCCAGCCCTCCTCCTGACCCCACAGGCTGGCACAGCTCCTGGGACCCTGGCCCTCATCTGGCTTCCCCTTACCTTGATCCTGAGTGAACTCTGACCTGCCCTTCGCACATCTGCATGGGGCAGGCAGAGGAATGAAGGCCCCCTCCCCGGGCCACCAGCTGCCTGTCTCAGGACTCTCTGAGGCTGATTGAGTGCAGCTCCTCAGGGCCAGGGCCAGCCAGACTCCAAAACACGGAGCCCCGGGGGCTCCCTGAAGCTTGACCAGTCCACACAGAGCCAGGCTGGCCCCTCCCTGACAGGTTCAGGGCCACCTGGGAATCATACATCCTGGCTCCTGATCCCACAAGCCTGGGATCAGGTGTCTGGGCATTGAGGACCTGGGGTGGGCAGGACTGTGCCTGCCAGCAGCTCCCACCTGACAGGACCATTCCCACTCAGGGCTGGGGAGCCCTGGCATGCCTCCTCCGAGCTCGGTGACGTCAGGGCCGTGGGCAAGCCTCCTTCCAGCCTGGAAGGTGCAGTTGGCCACAGTGAGCAGGCAGCTCTGGCTCAGAGGCCCAGACAGATAGCACTGAAGCAGGGACCCACCCACGGGCCCGGTCCCCAGGAGATGGACGGGAACCTCCCAGATTCTCCAGCCCTCTCCCTCAGACTCTAGGGTTTTCCCCGATGGAAGTGTGGGTTTCCGCGGCTGCTTTGTCCCTGAGTCCTCACAGCAGGCCTGACCAAGTTGACAAGATTGCTAAGGTCTGGGTGGAGGTGAGCAAGAGTCGGCAGCCGTGGGGTGACAGGATGTCCATGTCATTGCTCTTGTCACAGTTCTGGGGCACCAAGGTCATTCTGTGCTCCTCCACATTTAGCGCCAGGTGACAGAGCTTCGTGCGCATAAGGAGTGGGGACAGATCCTCCGACAGGATCACCGGGGAGGCCTGAGTGGGGCTGCTGTATTGTTTCAGGGAAGGAGAAATCAAGGTCGAGGGAGAGGGGCCCTGGCTCACATCGTGGGAGACAGCGATCAACACGGACACTACCCGGGCTGGCCCCGAGCCTGCTGCTGCTTCATGGCCTCCCCACCCAACTCCACCCTGGGCTGCTGCTCCCCCTCTGGGACCCAGAGATCATCTGGGTTGCTGGAGACTTCATTGGGATGGAGATCCATGCCTTCTCCCTGGGTAAGGTCGCACGGGCCTGCATGGAACCGTGGACGCTGGAGTCGGCCTCCTGCCCAGCTGTGCAGCCTCTCAGCCTCAGCTTCCCTGGCTGTGGAATGGGGTAATACGGCCTGGGCACACATGGCTGTGAAGCTAGCGTCACTATCCCTGCTTCATAGCTGTGAAGACTGAGGCTTGGAGAGGCCGTGTGAGCTGCTAAAGGTCACCCCAGGCACAGCAGGACGTGGGCCCTGGTCTATCTGACTTCAAAGCCTGTGCTTTAAACTACTTCATTGCGCCATCTCCTCTACTGTCCGGAAGTCCTTCCTAGGGTCATGACTTGATCCTTCTGGCTGTGATCTCATTCAGGGCCTCATGCTTGGCACACAGTGAGGCCTCAGGACTAGGAATCCCCCTGCCACACACCACACACACACACACACACACACACACACCCCACATACTCTGAGGACCAAACTCATGGCCCCCATACTCCTTCACACATAGGCACACATATGCAGACATCCTGTCCCAGGCACATACACATGTGTGACACAAGACACGTGTGCATGCAGCGTGTGCAAGTGTGTAGGCCTGTACACACAGACTCACCCTTGCACAGGCATGCACCTGCACACCTGCTCTGCTCCCCTGCCCGCTGCCCTGGGCTCCAGGCCCTTCCTGAGGCGCACAGGCAGGCTGGCCCCTGAGCTTGCTCTCCATTTGTGCCTTCGAGCTCTGTAGAGAAGAACGAGGTGGCCACCCTCAGCTGGGACAAGGTTGGCAGGTTGTGTGACTGGGTCTGGTAAGGGCTAGGGTCAGGGCCAACGGGGGGCGTGAGGTAGAGTGACTGTGTTTACCCCTAATCAGTGGGAGGCCAGGGGTCAAGTCGAAGGCTTGAGGTAGAGAAGGGAAGTGATGTGGCGTGGAAGAAGGTCAAGTTTAGAGAAATTATAGCATGAAGGTCAGATTATGTTTAGAGTAAAAATTCAGATAAAATGAGGATAAGACTCAAGGTCAAAATCCAGAAGGTGAAGTCAAGGTCAGAGCAGGATTAGAATAAGGGTCATGGTCTATGTTCTCATTGGAGGCTGGAGTGAGATTCAAGGTCAGGGTTCAAAGCAGGATAGGAGTCAGAATTCAGGTCAGCGTAGGAGTAGGGTGAGGGTCAGGATCAAGGTCAAAGGAATTAGGTTGATGACTGGAGTCAGGTTAGGGTCAGCCCAGGTCAGGGTCCACAGTGAGGAGGACAGGCAAGGCCAGGGCAGGGACCGGGCCACGCATGCATCTCGTACTCCTGCTTGAAGCCGTAGCCCTCGGCTGCCTTCATCTGGGTGATGTGCTGCAGGAGGTCGGCCACATGCACCGCAGGGTGCGGCTGCCGGGGGGGAGGGGGGGGGTACGGGGAACCCTTCCGACCACACGCCGCAGTAAGCCCCCAGGAGGCTGCTGGCCTTGGTGACCCTGATGCTGTGCTGGTCTCCTGCAGTCAGAGGAGGGAGGGGGTTCCTGATACGCACAGGCCCGAGCCTTGGAGCCCCAGCTGGACTCAGGGGTGGGAATATGGCCAACGTGGAGGACCCACGCCTGGATTGTTCCCTGGAGCCAAGAGGCCTAGCTAGGCCCACCCTGTGTGACCCCAGACGAGTCCCCTCCCCTCTGCATCTCAAGTTTTCTGTATATGAAAGGACTGGGCCTTCGGGCTCGCTCAGTGGATAGATGGGCAAAGAAAATGTGGCAGAGAAATATGGCGGAATATGAAACATCAGGGAACTAAACCCCATCCTTTGTAGCGACACAGCTGAGCCTGGAAGACGGTATGTTGAGTGAAACAAGCCGGCCCAGGGAGCCGGGTACCACCCGTCCTCACCTGTGGATGGGGGCAGTCTGTAAGGAGAGGGATGGCGGGGTGCAGGGACGGCTGGCAGGAGGAGAGCCTTCCGATGCTCTCCAGCAACAGGAGAGCTATGGTTGGCCATCAAGAAATGGTGACTGTGTGGGGTGAAGGATGTGCCCCCTGATCTGATCTTCACACGTGGCGTACACATGAGAAGTAGCACACTGTTCCCCATATGTATAATTATTGTGTGTCAAGCAAAAGTTAAAAAAAAAGAAAGCTGGAATGAACGGTTGGGATAGAGTGACTCCTGGGACCTTGTGGCCGGCCACCTTAGGAGACGTCTCCATGTGGCCTGCAGGGCCAAGCTCCGGACATTGGCTTCTCCCTCTCTCTACTAGGGAACAATCTGGAACACTCCCAGCCATCGAGCAGAGTCAGTTGCCTCTGCCCCTCTGCAGACCAACTGGGGGCACAATTCTCTGAGGCGTTTCCATTGTCAGCCTGTGCAGGGGGCCAGGGACAGGGGGACAGGGGGGACATTGAGAGGTTTGTCTGTCCCACACGCCTCCTCCCTTAGCTTTTTGTTTCTGCCACCAAGGTACCTGACAAGGATAACTGAGAGGAGGGAAAGTTTATTTTGGCTGACAGTTTCAGAGGTCGGGTCCACGGGGGGCTGGCTGCAGGACTCTTGGCCCAAGGCAGGGCTGAACGTGTGCAGAAGTGTGTGTGGTGGAGGGAAGCTGCTCCGCTTTAGACCAGGAGGCAGAGAGAGGGGGGAAGGGGCCACAGGGAAGGTGAGCCTTTCCAGGTCATCCTGCCGTGACCCTCCTCCAGCCCACCGCCTGCCTGCGGCTACCACCCAGTCCGTCCATTCAAACTGGGATGGATTGAGGAGGCTGCAGCTCTCAGGCCAATCATTCTGCCTCATTAACACAGGAGCTTGCGGGGAGGCGGGGGGGAGGGCGCCTTATATCCAGACAGTAACAGCTTCTTTCCCCAAACCCATCCTCTCCCCGGCTCCTTGGGTCGGCATCCCCTGGGACATTCCACCTGTCCTGTGTCAAATCTGTGATGGAGAGAGACGTCAGCTGTCCCTTCCGTCTTGGCACGTGGGCTCAGGCAGTCATGGGACTCACCTTGCTTGGCTCTTCCTCTTGGGGACCGCTGTCCCCAGCTGCCCAGGGTGCTATCTGAATGACTCGCCATAGCGGAGTTTCCCCAGTATGCACCCGAGGACGTGTGCCAAGTGCCTTGGCATTGCTGGGCACCATTTCCAGAGCATGTGCCTCTTGCAAAACTGAAACTCCACACCCACTAACCAGCAAGTCCCTTCTCCCTTCCCCCAGCCCCTGCTGACCGCATTCTACTGTGTTTCTATGAACTTGACTCCTCTAGAAACCTTGTATCATTGGAATCATGTAGCATTTGTCTTTTTGTGACTAGTTTATCTCATTTAGCATAACGTCTGCTAGTTTCATCCACGTAGCGTGTCTCAGAATTTCCTCCATTTTTAAGGCTAAATAACATTCCATCATGTGATGTATGCATCTATCACATTTCCTGTATTCATTCATCCATCAGCGATCACTTGGGTTGCTTCTTCCACTTCTTGGCTATTACATCAACGCTGCTATGAACACTGTACAAATATCTCTTTGAGCCTCTGCCTTCAATCCTTTTTGATATTCTGTGTACCCAGATATAGAATTGGTAGATTGTTTTTTAGTCCTATTTCTAAACTATTTGAGGAACTGTCTGTGTTAGTCAACTTTCTGTCACTGTGACAAAATGCCTGAGAAAATCAACTTTAAGCAGGAAAAGATTTATTTTAACTCAGGATTGCAGAGATTTCAGTCCTTGGCCACTTGGGTCTGTTGCTTTTTGGGCCTGTGGTGAGGCGGGGAGAGAGAGAGAGAGAGAGAGAGAGAGAGAGAGACACACACACACACACACACACCAGGGACAAGATATGTCCTTCAAGGACATGCCCCAGTGACCCACCTCCTCCAACTAGGAACCACCTACTAAAATCTCTGCCACAAGGTCACTAGCTGGGGACCAGACCCTCAACAGATGAGCCTCTGGGGGATGTTATTTTACATTCTGAACAACAGTGCGACATTTTCTAATTTTTCCACATCCTGGCTTTTGTGGTTTGGACATGAGGTGTCCCCAAAAGCTCACATGTGCAAGAAGGTTCAGAGGAGAAATGATGGGGTTGTGAGAGTCTCAACCCAGTCATTGAACTAATCCCCTGATGGGATGAACTGAGAGTAACTGAAGTGGAGGGTGTGGCTGCAGGAGGTGGGAACTGGGCGGGGCTTTGGGTGTATATTTGTGTCTGGAGAGGGGAGTCTCTCTCTGCCTCCCGATGATGCCAGCTGCTTCCCTCTGCCACACTCTCCCACCGTGATGTTCGGCCTCACCTCGAGCCCCGAGGAATGGAGCCGGCCTTCTAGGGACTAAGACCTCTGAAACCCTGAGCCCTCAAATAAACTTTGCCTCCTCTCTAATTGTGCTGTCAGACCCTTTAAGTCACAGCAGTGAAAAAGCTGACTAAAACACTGGCCAACAGTCATCATTTTCATTAAAAACAAACAAACTTTCACTGTGCCCACTCTGGTGGGCGTGGGGGTCTTTCTTCTTTGTACGGCTGCATAAATGTGCATGCCACGTCGCGTTCACTCATCACCTGGAGGCGGTCTGGGCTCGTTCTTCTGTGGGGTTATTATGAGTAATACTAAGGTGAATATTTGTGCACAGGCTTTTGTTTGAATATGTTTTCGGTTCTCTTGGGGGGTGTGTGGGACTGGGACTGCCGGGTCCTATGGCAACTCTGTGCTCAACTTTCTGAGGGGCTGTCAAACTTCTCCCAAAGTGGCCTTAGGTAATTTTGTATTCTCAAAGCAATACATTTCTTTGAGCAATATATCTCCAATTTCCCTATATCCTCATATTTTTATTTTCCCATATTTTTATTATAATGACACGGGTGGCTTTGCAGTGGTTTTTATTGATTTTTGATTTGCGTATCCCCAGTGGCTAAGGCTCTGCGGTTTTTTTTTTTTTTCCCATATGCTTATTGGCCGTTCGTATATCTCCTCTGGACATAAGTCTACACAAACTCTTGGTCCAGCTCTAAGTCGGGTTGTCTTTGTATTGTTGAGTCGTAAGAGTTCTTTACATATTCCGAATACTAGGTCCTTGTCAGACCTCTGACTGGCAAGTACCCTCTGCTGTTCCTCAGGGGGTCTTTTCTCTGTGTGAGACTGTCCTCCGAATCGTGAAGGTTTTTACATTGTGAGGAAGTCTAAGTTCTCTCTTCATTTCTGAGCCTCAGCTGTAGTAGTTAGCATTCTCTGTCAAATTCAAGCTCACGGTGATTCACACCCATGTTTTCTTCTAGGGGTTTTATAACTGTAGCTCTTGCCCCCAGCAGCCACCTCCCTCCGACCTCATGGGGGTCTGGCTCGTGCTCAGCTGAGCCGCAGCTGCTTCAGGAGGGACCAAGCCCCACCCTCCTCTTCTCAGTCTGTGCCGCTTCCCCTCAGAAGCCAGCGGGCCTGGGCCCGTCACTCACCACCGAGGACCCCAAGTGGACGCTCACGCAAGCTCTCTGCACGCCAGCTCCTATCAGCCCATCTGACCACCAGAAGCAGAGGGAGGAGGGGAGACGGCCCAGTCCCTTCACCCTGCAGGGGGGCAGAGCTTCTGGAAGGACCCCGGGGCAGGTCCGGCTTCATGGTGGGGACAGCAGTCTGTGACTCTGGAGGAACTTGGAGGAAAACAGAGGGAGAATGGGCTGCACGGCAGACACAGCTCCTTGCTTGAGTGACCAAGCAGCTGGCAGTGGGGAGACAACCCAGGACCCTGTGGAGGCTGAGAAGAGCCCATAGCGCCGGCCGCAGGGAAGGTAGAGAGCAGAGACCTGCCCCTTGCTTGGCCCTGCAGCACGCGGGGTGTGAGGTAGACCTGATCAAGAGCTTCAGTCATGAGGGCTCAGGGGCACTGACCATCTGTAGGGACAAGGAGGACACTGAGGGCATCTTCCAGCCAGCCTGTCCTGGACAGGCCGTCCCAGGGGCAGGGACGGAAGGGATGACCCACCTCCTCCTCCCACCAGGTGTTGGGCCTTGCCTACAGGGTGACCCACGTGGAACCGAAGAGCCCTTTGGAACCGGGTGGGAGGGCTCTGTGGCCGTGACCTGGGCTGCCGTGGGGGACAGAGGGCAGCGAGGAGGAGTGGAGGGGAAGAGGCCATCTCGAGAGCAGGAGATGGGAGAGGGGTGGAGGCCCAACCCCAGAAAAGCACAGGAAGCCAGGGAGAGGCCCTGGACAGCAGGCGGCTGGCCACACTGAACAGTGGCCCCAGTGGACACTAGCCTGGAGGCGTCCCAGCAGAGCACCACAGGGCTCTGTTCTCAGCCCAGGGCCCTCAGTCTACCAGGAAGAACTACAGAAACAAGCCACCAGCCCCCCAGAGAAGGAGCCGGGGGGACCCCAACCCTCAGTGAGATTAGGCAGATGGAATTTAATACAGACACCTCCAAAAGCTCTGCATTTAGGTTCAAAATTGTCTTCACACATCACAGGGAGGGAGACCCGCCTGCCGGCAACCCCTGTAGCCCCTGAGCTGGAGGCTCAGCATGGGGCTGGAGACCTGGAGAAGGCCGGAGAAGCTGAGGCTGGGAGACAAGGTGAGCAGCAGGTCCAGGAAGAGGTGAGAGCCCAGCTCAGAGAGGTGATGCAACTTGCCCAGGGTCGACCAGCAGAGCCAGCTAACTACAGAACCAGTGTGTGGGGACCATGACTGGAGGAGAGACGCAATGGGAGACGGCAGAGGAGGCCCGGCAGAGGGGCCCTGAGGAGAGGCTGGCCCTGGAGGGCTCACAGGCCAGGGGGCTACTTACAGGTAGTAGGAGTGGCGTAGCGGTCTCTCCTGGCAGCGTGCAAAGAGAACAGCGCACCGTCTGAGCCCGTGCACCAGGCAGGCCGGGGCAGTGCCCAGTGCAGGGAGGCCTAGGGGCTTCCCGTGCAGGGCAGGGGCCAGCCAGGAACGGACAGGTCAAAGGGCCTCCCTTGACCCCAGGGCTAGCCCAGCTCCGGACCAGGACCAGAGGCCCTTCCAGAACCTTCCCCAAGGGGCTGCTGGAGCAGGAGGTGGGCAAAGGGGCTGGGGACGCCCGGCTCTCACGGTCACACACAAGTCCATGCAAACACAGGAGAACACGCATACGTGCACACTCACGCTTAAGCACACTCGATCCACACGCCTACATCGCTCACAAGAGAAACACGCTGCACATGCTGACACGCACTCGCATGCAGACTCACATGTGCAGACATGCACAGGGTCTCACATGGAGGCACTCATGGCTGCAGCTCACACACACTCAGACATCCCACACCTGCCCCGGGGCCACCCAGCCTCACCCTGCAGGCCCCAGGGCCCCGAGGGAGCAGCCCTCTGCACACACCTCAGCCAGGAAGGACGGCTGGGGGCCCCAGGGGAGGGAGCAGAAGAGCCGCAGGATGCCCAGGGCACACCTCACCCACCGACTGCCCTGGGGTGGGGTCCTTAAAGGAGCCAGGCGGCCCCTCACAGCCCCCAGCAGAGCCTGGATCAGGAACCTCCCGTCCCAGTGAGAAGGCGGAGCTGGGCGGTTCTCAGGGCAGAGGGAGTCAGGCAGGGTCCAGAGCAGGCCCCCGGGCTCTGGAACCTCCCCGTTCTCAGGCTCCAGGGTGCTCTGTTCATGTTCCCCGCACCACCCCGTCAGGAGGGACCCCAGTGTATAAGCAAACCCTGCAGGTTGAGGGCGAGAAGGAGAGAGAGGAGGGTGGAAGTCAGAAGCCCAGAGTGGGCAGGAGCTTGCTCCAGGTCGCACAGCCCATCTCCTCCATCCCAGGGAAACAGATGGGGTCCAGAACCTGGGCTGGTCGTGGAGGCCTGAGTGGGTAGAAAATGGACACCACACGGCACATGGGCAGGAGTTTGGAGGCCTGGCAGACCTGGGTCAGTCCTGGTTCTGCTTCAAACTGATACAAGTTATTCTATTTGATTTTGTTTTCCATAGAATGTATTTTGATAAAAGAAAAACACAGCTCCTGTCTCTTCCCTGGCCAGATCCCTTCCCTGGATTCCTGGAGGTCTTAGAGTCAAGTCCGCAGGCTGTGCCCTGCCCGCGTAGGCTCATGCAGCCGCTCCTGCTCCTTCAGCTCAGCCTCACTGACACGTCCCCACGGAGGCCAGCTCCATCTCGGGCTTTGGTGCCGGGAACCCTCCCTACCTGGGACCTTCTCTCCCTCCTCTTTGCCTTCAAAGGGTCAGCAGAGCCTCCCTGACTCCCGCTTCCAACCGCCGACCAAGTGTGGCCCCTCTCTCCCTGGCCCCTGCTCCTCTTCTAGCACTGACCATGCTTGGTGACGATCTTGATCTAAGCGCTTGCTGTTTAATGTCACTTCCCCTGTCAAGGGTGGCAGGGGATACACCGTCCTTTAACCCTGATACCTTCTCAGTCAGGACCTTCTACAACAAGGCCGATGAACAAGGTAAAAACACACAAGTTCATTCTGCAGGCTCTGAGCTATCTCCCAGCAGGACACTGCCTGTTTCCCCTACTCTGGATCCTCCGTGTCCAGCATGGTACCGATGATTGTCAAGATTATGTGACTCTTTGTTAAATGAGCTGGGACTGAAGGAAAGAATTCTGCTTCTCTGACCTACAGTTTCTTCTTCTGGAAAGTACACTCTGCCCACAGATGGCTGGTGAGAAACTCAGGTCATGCCAAGCAGGCACTCAGCGGGAGCTCCATGAGGCCAGCTCTCCTTCCCCCTTTTTCTGAGCTTGCCCTCCACCCCAGGGGGCTGAGGACCAGATCAGCAGCTCTGGTCTGTGGGTGGTCCTGGGTGGGCCGAGTAGCTGATGCCACCCTAGGAGCAGGGAAAGGAGATTGGCAGGCCTGGAGGCCTTTAGGCCCTTGTCACCAGGTCACCAGGACATTTGGTCCCTGTCTGGTTCCGCCCACCCTGCCCAGCTTCTGTTTGCCTGACCACTTTCCTGAATGGGCTCTTGCTGTGAGCGCCTCCAAATCCTCCGAAGAACAAAGCCCAGAGTAAACACATGGGCGCTGACAAGACAAATTTACATATTTCCTGGGACAGCCTCAGTCTGTAGTGTGGTCCTACACTGGGAGCGGGTGGCCTGTCCTTGGCCTTCCAGCTGTCTCCTTTGTTGCCAGAAAAATCACCCAGTAATTTGGGATATGGGCCACACAGGCTTACACCCCATTCCTAGTCCATGATAATCATGAGATCAGGCCACTCCCAGCCCCGAGTCTGCCATAATTATAGTAATTATAATAATTAACATTAGCCATGAATGAAGCGAATCTTGATCTGGAGCTATCCCCGTTATGCAGAAGAGGAGACAGAGGGTCAGAAAGGAGGAGAGATGCCAGGACCACACAGCAAGCTCCTCTGGACCCTGGAGCCCCTAACTCTTCCCTTGGGGTTCGTCTCCTTCCCTGTCAAGGCTCCTTCCTCTGCGTCACTTTCCATACCTGAACTCCTGCCCTAGAGACACTAATGGTCAAAGAAAGGGCCACTGGCTTTCCTGGGTCATGCCCCACCACACACACACACACACACACACACACACACACACACACACTCCTCCTCACACACTTCCTGCAGCCTGCATGTTTGTGTCCCCCAGGGCCCACCAGTGGCATGCCCCAGGGGATGGTACCTGGAGGCGGGGACTGTGAGGCATGGGGTGGAGCCTCACCGATGGGGTCAGTGCCCTGTAAGAAGAGACCGCAGGTGGAGGCGCCTGTCACCTGGGACGGTGGGCTTGGTGAAGCAGGAGGAGGGTCCTCGCCTGCCCAGTTGGGGGGCCCTGATCTCGGAATTCCTAGCTTCCAGGACTGTGAGAGGTCCGTGCTGGTGTGCAAGCTGCCGGGCAGCCGTCTGAACACGCTGAGACGCACACCCGCCGGCTCCAGCATGCAGGCTCACGCACACGGACCCGGGCCTGTGCACACCTGTGCTCCCAGCAGCCTCCTCCTCCAGCACCTTCTCCTCTGCAGAGGCAGCCCCCATAGCCATCAGCCTCTATAGGAGGCAGAGGAGGGGAGGAGAGTCGAGTTCTTGGCCATCCTGGAGGAATGGTCCTCTGACTGGCTCCTTCGCCTTCCAGAAAGCCCATCCCTGTGTCTCCCAGGGCGGACCCCCTGGAGAAATGCTGGGAACAAGTTAGCTTTCACTTCTCCAGGCGTCTGGGTGGGGATCTGCTGGACTGGCCGGCTGGACACACACCGACAATGTCATGGCAGTCACCATCAGACACCTGTGGCCAAAGAGGGGAGGTGACTGCCTACCCAGGACCAAGGAGTATCCTGCAGGTACTCTGAGCCTTGTGAAGAAGATGGAGGGAGGACAAGGTGGCCTGGGTGGAACTCTGGGTCAGAAGATGTGTGATTTTGGGCAAGTACCTCAACCTCTCTGTGCCTCACTTTCTTCACCTGTACAGTGGGGTAATGACATTATCTTCCTTGTAGGATTGTTGTAAAGGGTCAGTGTCCCATCTTGCTGATAATGGTAGCTCAATAAATGTGGTTTAATCTCTTTTGCTCTGGGTGTGCATCCTGCTCTCCCTATCAGCTCTCCGAAACGAGGAAGTCGTTTCTCTTGTCGGTACTCATATCCACAACCTGAAGTGGAGACGATTCTAATCACAATGGTGTTACAGGTTGTGGTGAAGATCAAATGGGATTATGGGTGATACAAAAAAAGAAGAAGAAAGCTCAGTCTAGCTGTAGAGAGGTCCATGTGCACCCAACTCAGCTCGAAGCAGAGAGCTGGGCGCATGCGCCTTCCCGTGCAGGCCCTGCTGCTCTGAGTGGCCTGCTGCCCCCTCTCCAGTCCCTCCTGGGTCACCTGCCTGCTAATGAGCAGAGGCCTCAGTAATGAGGCTGCTTCATCCTCGGTGTGCCGGAGCCAGCTCCAGGGAGCAGGGACGGTGGGTGGGGGAGCCTGGCTCTGCGCACCTGGAGCCTGCAGTCTGCCCGAGCGGCTCTCTCCAGACAGGAGCGCTCCGTGCCAGTGCAGCCAGGGCACCACCACTCTCCTGGAGCCCCCATGCTCCCCACGCCCCTGACTGCAGAGGAGCGGTCTGGATGCCAGCTCTGCCCGGGCTCAGCTCTGCTCGCTGACTCCCCTTCCCCATCTGGACCCTGTGTCCCAGAGGACCCTGAAAAGCCCTTCAGGATCTGCGTCCCTTTCGGGACCACTCAGGGCCCATCTGGCACCTGCCACTTCTTCCAGGGCCCTGGGCCACCTCGCTGCTCCCTGCTGTTCCTCCCCTCCTCCTCCTGGGGCTCCCTTGGCCCCAGACCTGCTCCAGCCCTCGCCCTTATGCCCTGTAAGCAGCAGTTCACTCTTCTCCCCGCACCCCCCCCCAGGGGACTGGAAGCCCCTCAACGGCCAGCTCTGTGTCTGGCCAGTCTGTTTTCCTGGACTGCAAGGTGGTGACCGTCACCTTAGCCATCGTCCACAGAGTGCTGATTGTGCATAGGTTACAAACACAGGAGTCAACCTTCCAGGTCACGTTGGAGGAGGTCCTGGGAGGAGCAGGGGCTGGGAGCACAGGCCCGAGGGCCAGGCGGGCTGCTTCTGAACCTGGCTCCACCTTTACTGAGCTATACAAGCTGCGCCTCAGGGTCCCCAGGCAAAGTGGAGGGAGCCAGGACAGTTCCTGCCCCGGGTGGCTCTGAGGAGGTAGGAAGTGAGGAACACGCAGAGCTTAAGACAGCGCCCACAGGAAAATGAGAGCAGAAGGGGGTCTCAGCACCGAGGGGTGGGGTTCAAGGTGAGCCTGCACCCGCCCCTCGTGCCTGAGCCCCGGCTTTGCCCTCTTATTCCTCAGTTTCCCCATCTGTGAGCTGACCAGGCAGGCGAGCCTGGCGTCAGCTCAGAGCTAAGCCCCTGCCTCGTGGTTCTCTGAGCTTCTGGACTCAGACGGCCTCACGGCACGAGCGAGTCCCTGGTGCACTCAGAGCAGGGTCACCTTTTCAGTCCCTGGAGAACAGGCCACTTTTCAGGTGGGCAGTGACTGGTCGGTTGGCCTGAGCGAGGAGGGCTGGACTTAGAAGGTGAGGCTTTGGGAAGAGGCTCCCGGAGGGCCCTCAGCTGGGAGCGCACTATGATGGGACAGCCGGGTCCCTGTGGTGTGCGTCACAAGAAGTCACAGGCAGAGGGCGAGAGCACCATCTGCTGCAGCAGGGAGCGGCCGGCAGCTCCCCTCCGAGCCAGAGCCCCCTGTGCAGAACTGCTCTCTGCAGGGGCCCAGGGCAGGTGGGAGCCCTGAGTCGGGGGACACCTTGGTGCTCTCCCCTCATGCCTCCTCGCAGGGGAAAGTCATTCATTCCCAAATCCCGTCATTCCTTAGCTTCCTCCCTTAGCTGACGGACGGAGACACTCATCCCAGCATTTCGACAGCCTTTTCTCGGGCCCCTGTGGCAGTCCACGAAGACCATGGCGGACAGGAGATCTTCCCAAACCAGACCAGACCATGCCCCGTCCCTATGCTGAAACCCTCAGTCCTTCCCATCATCCTCCTTCGCCGTCTAGAGACACACACGATCTCTTTTCTCGTCTTTCTCCCTGGCCACTGGAGAACACGCCAGACTTATCCCCACCATGGGTCTTGGCCCTTTACCTCTCTGATGGGAAGCTCAGAGCCTTACCTGCCTGGCTCCACTGTCTTTTTGGCCTCCCCATCCCCCACCCACCCCTGTGCTCTTAGCCTATCTCCCTGCTTCCCTTGCAGGCGCTGTGCTGGGGGTGGAGGACTCAGGATATGTCCCCGTCTCTGACCCTGGAGAAGAAGGAAGGATAAGAATAAATCAGTTACATACCCAGCCCCCTGCAATGTGTATACATGCAATGGACCATGCCACATAGGAAGCATATGGGTTGCCATGGAAACACATACTGGGGACCTAGCCTATAGTGGGGGTTGGGGAGGGCTTCCCTGTTTCTATCTAAGAATGACTTTAAAATATTAAATGGTAAGATTTCTGTTTTCTCCAACATGAGTCCCAGGGCGCCTAGGCTATGTAGTTTCCTTTTGGTTGCTGTGACAAAATGCCTGAGAAAAATCAACTGAGAGGAAGAAAGATTTATTTTAGGATTGTGGTTTCAGAGGTTTTAGCCCACAGTCAGCTGGTTCCATTGTTTCTGGCGAGGCAGTGCATCTCGGTGGAGGCGGTGGTGGAGAACAGCTGCTTACCTCCTGGCAGCCAAGAAGAGGTAGGAGAAAAGAAGAAGAGGGAGGAGGAAGAGGAAGGTGGGGGAGAGGAGGAGGGAAGGGAGAGGAGGGTTAGGGGAGGGGTAGGGAGGAGAAGGGGGAAGAGGAAGGGGAGGAGGGGAAAGAGAAGAGAGGAAGACGAAGGCAGAGGAGGAGGGGGGACGAGGGAGAGGAAGGGGTCCAGGGACAAAGCACACCTTCCCCAGGCCCACGCTCAGTGACCCATCTCTTCCAACTAGTCCCACCTCCCAGCTTTTAGCACACGGCCTTTGGAGACACTGCAGATCCTAACTAGAACCTAGGCCTTCCCCATCACAACATCAAGGACAGTCATAGTACAGTGGCCAGTGGAGTCTGCCGGGGGCCTCAGCACTTGAGGGTGCAAGGGCGGGGGGCCCTGTCTCCTCATGGCCTCCGCACATCCTGGACAGAGCACTCCAGTCCAGAACTGCCAGCACAGACTAACAGAGCAGAAAGCAAAACCAAACACGGCCACCACCTAACAAAGGAAGCACAACAACAAAAACCCCGTGGCTCTGGCCAAACATCCAGGAACTGGGAGGCCGGAAAGCAGGGAGCTTTCTGTCTGAACCTGCCCCACTCCAGCTACAGGCCAACAGGAAGCCCGCATCCCACTCTTCCTGCCCTGCACACTCAGGAAGGTGGGGTAGGAAGCTGATTTCCATCCCACGCCCCTTCTGGCCCATGTCAGCGGGCAAGGATGCTCTGATTCCCCGCCAGGTGGAGGGAGCCCCCACCCTGAGCTGAACACCTCCCCGCCACTGGGTGGGACTTAAGGTGGAAGGGGAACTCAGTACCCCCAGGCCCCTCCTACTGGTAGATGGGAGCAGCCCCAGAGATGACTTGCTTCTTGCCCAACCAGCATCCAGGAAACAGGATGTGGGGGGAGGCAGGGATGGTTGGTGCTCTCCGTTCTGGCTTCCTCTCCCCTGGTGTCTGCAGGGTCAAGGAGCTGAGCTTCTGTCTCCTCCCCCAAAGGAACAGAGTGGCATGAGTTTGTCCTCAGCTTCCTGTATCCTGGGCTCAGTCGGGCCCAGGGGGAAGCTGAGCTCAACACCACCTCCATTCAGCAGCAACGAGGAGCAGAGTGCGAGTGGAGTTTTTGCAGCCAGCTGCAGGAGCTGAGCAAGCACGCGGAGCCCTCTTGTTACAAACTGTTGGGAAAAAGGGGGGCGGGGGGGGGGGAGAATCCAGTCTTATAATATCTGAAATGTTCAGAATACAATAAAAGAAGAATTACTCATTGTATCATATCAAGAACAGGAAAATTGCAACTTGAATGAGGAAAGATAATCAACAGATGCCAAAGCGGAATCAAATGGTGGAATGAATCTGACAAGGACTTTAAAGCAGCCGTCATAAAAATGATTCAACAGGCAATTATGAATTCTCTTGAAACAAATGAAGAAAATATAAAACATCTCTGCAAATAAATAGAAGCTATAAAAAAAGGAGCAAGATGAAGTTGTAGTGCTGAAATATGCAATGACCAAAATAAAACACAGCAGGGACTCCACAATGGAGGGGCAGGGGTGGGATCCACTGCTCTGAGGACAGAACCCTAGAACTCACTCCCTCCGGACAGCAGGGAGAAAGAGATTGAAAAGCCAAGCACCAGAGTCTCAGCCCCCTTCTCTGGAGTGTGACCTCAGTAATCCCACCAGCAGGACAAGAGCAGAAGAACTCGGAGTTATATCATTGGAGTCTCAGAAGGAGAGGAGAGATAGTGGGACTGAAAAAGTATTTGAAGAAATACTGGCTAAACCCACACCCAGTTTGATGAAGGACATGCACCCACAGAGTCAAGAAGCTGAGTGAACCTCAAGTCGTGGAAACCCAAAGAGGCTCATGTCGGGCCACATCATGACTCAACTTCTGAAAACTAAAGGCAACCAAGATGCCTTGGAAGCACTTGTAAAGAAACTCCGTGTTGCTTGTGAGGTACAGAGATTTGAATGGCAGCAGATGTTTCTTTTGAAACCAAGGAGGCTGAGATGAAGTGGCATATCAGTTTTCAAGTACAGAGAGAAAAGAACTGCAGACTACAAATCCTACATGGAGTGAAAATAGACCTCAAGAACGAAGGGAAGATTAAAGGTGTTCTGAGATGGAGAAAAACAAAGAGAATCTGTTGCCCATAAATGTATCCTTAAATAACATCGAAGGGACTGAACATTCTCTAAATGGAAAGGAAATGATGACAGAAGACTTGGAATTCTAGAAAGGAGCAAAGATGATGAGGATGGGTACAGGTGAACAGACTAGACCACCCTTCTCCACCTACATTTCTTAAATCATATTTGGGGATTGAAGCACAAATTACAAGCCATCTAATGCAGTATCCAATATACGTTAAGGAAGTAGTTAAGATGATTACTTATAACGTGTGGGGTGCAAAGGGTCCTAAATGGAAGTAAGGTGTCTACATTTTACAGTGTAAAATAGTTATGCCAGTAGAGTGTGATGAGTCATGTCTATATGCTGTACTACTTAGAGAAATCACTAAGAGAACTATACAAAGTACTGTTCTCAAAAATACTACACAGAGATCAATATGGAATTCTAATAATGTTTAGGAAAGAGATGCAAAAGAATGAGAAGCACACTAAATATAGAAGATGAAACAGCACACTTAAGTCCTGACATATCAGTTGTTAAATATAAATCATCAATCAATTAAAAGACGGAGATTAGCAATGTGAACCAGAAAAAAAACTAACAAACAAAATCTCAAAAAATAATGCAATTGAAAACTAGCTGTATACATATAACTCATTTCAAACGCACAGGTAGATTAAAATTTTAAAAATGGAAAAAGATCAACTATGAAAATGTTAATAAAAAGCAAGAATGCTATATTAATAACAGAAGTAGATTACAGAGCAAAGAATATTACTAGAGAGAAAGAGGGACATCATGTAATGGTAAAAGGATCAATCCACAAATAAGACATAGCAATCCTAAATACACATGCACCAAATAATAAAGACTCAAAATACATAAATAAAAAAAATCTAATAAAGTTGAAAGGAGTAATACGCAAAACCAGAGTATCAGTAATGGATGGAACCAATAAATATAATATCACCAAAGTTATAGAAGATCAAAAGGATCTGACATGTATCAAACACTGTACCCCCAAAATAGACATTTATTTCTAAATGCCTGTGGGACATTCACAAAGATAGACCATATCTTGTGCCACAAATAACAATCACTAAAATAAAAAGTCAACAAATGTGTTCAACAGTCAAATGGAGCTGGAAGGAAAAGAATGATCAACCTGAAGACAGAACAATAGAAATCATCCAATCTGAACAATAGAGAGAAAATACTCTGGGGAGAGAGAAAACAAAACAAAAATCAGACTTAAAGGACTATAATAAAGATCTGACATTCATGTCATCAGAGTCCCAAAAGGAGAAGATGAGTGGGAGGGGGGTTGAGACTGAAAAATTACTCAAAGAAATAATGGCTGAAAATTCCCCAAATTTGAAAAAAAAAGACATAGACCTACAGATTCAAGAAGCTGAGTGAAACCCAAATGGGATAATGTCAAAGAAATCTACACCAAGTCACATCATAGTCAAAATCCTGAAAATTAGACAAGAAAATATCTTGAAAGCAGCAAAAGAGAATTGACACCTAGGAGACAAATATTTGAATAACAAAGATTCTCATCGGAAACCATAGCAGCTAGAAGGAAGGGGCCCAGCATTTCAGCTTGAAACATTGGATAGTACTAAAATCTATATACAAGCACTGTGACACTGAGACAGTTGATCTGATAGCCCAAGGGAGTAATGGGAGGGTTGTGTATACTGCATGGATACACTACACAAACGAATGCTGCACATTCCAGGTGGATGAAACAGGAGATGGCACAAGATCTCTCATGCTACTCAGAATGGCATACAGTTTAAGACGTACACACTGTTCATTTAATATGTGTATACTACATCTTTCCATTTAATATGTATATACCACAGTTTACCTTGGGTAACTGCAGTGGAGTAAAGTAAACTGCAGGTGAGGGACTACTGCATACATAATGTAATACCTAGAGAAACCACTGAAGTTGCTAGACAGAGATCTACTTTTCAAAAGCAGAACAGACACATCAGAACTGAAACCTAAAATAACTAACAAGTTACCCACAGGCTTTTTAAAAATATTATTTTTAAAAATCAGGGTAGAGGAGTGACTAGTTCAAATAACACAAATTTTCAACTGAGAAATTAGGGGAATAATAGGTCCAACCTCATAGAGAGGGTTTTGAAGTTTTAGGGAGCTCATGTACAACAAATTCATCAATGCCCGGCTCATGTAGTATATAATTAACCTTCAATAAGTGATAACTACAATTTTTACTTAATGACACAGTCTCATTTTCTAAGGCATTATCTCCCTGGTCTGCAGTCTCAATTAACCTATTTTTTGTAATTTTTAAGTTTACAAATTCCAAAATTTATTCAAAGCAATTTAGTTATACATCAGTGTAGCATAATTATGTAGAAATAGGGGGAAATGAAGGGCTTATAGTTAAATATACGTCCTCTGTTGCCTCTCCATTCTTGGCTCTGGTCTCCACCACCTTGTGGGTCTCACTGGGTCACAATCCAGCAGCCTAGCTCCTCCAGGTGTCCCCGCTGCTCCATGGTCACACCTTGGAACTGTGTCTCCAAGTCTGTAGAAAGCCCGGGAAGTTCCAGAATGAAGCCTCATTGGCTCAGATTGGGTCATGTGCTCATCTGTGAACCAATCGCTGCGGCAGGGGCATGCCAGGCTCTGATTGGCCAGTCCTGGGGTACTAGCCGCTTCTCAATCTGTGGGCTGCAGGATTTCTGCGAGTGCTCCAGGGATTTCCAAGGGAATTAAAAGAAGTGCAGCCTGGGTGTCAGGCGGGCAGAATCCCTGAGGCTACTGCGCTGGAGTCAGAGATGGGCTTTGTATTTTAGTTTTCTAGGGCTGCCTTAACCAAGCCCCAGAGCCTGGTGGCTTAGACAGCAGAAATGTACTGTGTCACAGTTTTGGAGGCTGGAAGTCCTGGATCAAGGCGTCAGCGGGTGTGCTCCGTCTCCCCTAGTTTCTGTGCGTTGTCGGCGCTCTTAGGTGCTCCTTGCTACAGACGCAGCACCCCAAGCACCACCTTTGTCTTTGCGGCGTGTCCCTTGGTATGCGCGTCTCTGTGCTCAAGTTTTCCCTTTTTATCAGGATACTAATTTATTAAATTAGGGTCCACTCCAATGACCTCATTAATTCATTCGTTTCTGTAAGACCGAGTCTCCAAATGAGGCCACATTCTAAAGTACTGGTGCTTACGACTTCAGCATATGATTTTTTTTCCCCCAGTACCAGGGATTGAACCCAGTGGTGCTTAACCACAGAGCCACATCCCCAGCTGGGTTTTAAATTTTTAATTTTGAGATAGTCTACTAAGTTGCTTAGGGTTTCACTAAGATGCTGAGGCTGGCTTTGAACTTGTGATCCTCCTGCTTCAGCCTCCCCAGCCACTGCAATTACAAGTGTGCGCCACCGTGCCTGGCTTGGCATAGGGGTTTTTAAAGGACACAGCTCACTCATAACAGGCACAGTGCCTTCCCAGGTCCTCCTCACTGGGCCCGTGGACCTCTTCTCAAACCAAGGTGGGCATGAACATCAGCTGACTGCAGAGTCACCCTGTGAAGTCTCTCGCTACACAATGACTTCCGCCAAGATGGGCACCGGGTATAAGCGACCCACCTCCTCTCCCAAGATGGAGCAACCAGGAGGTGCCCCCATTGCTCCAGAGCTCTGGTGGCTCAGACCAGGGTGAGCCTGGAGCTGAGCCCAGCTCTTGCTATACCTTGCTGCCCCCTCACCTGAGGGTGCTCCTCAGTGACCCCGCATGTCTCCCAGCGAATCCTCGCCTGGCTCCACCTCTGGGGAGCCCGTCCTCCACCAAGTCCCTGCCTGGAGCGGCCTCCCTCTCCCACCTGCTGTCTGTGGCTCATGTTCTTCCTGTGGACGACCCAGAACCATGTCCCCAGGCTCAGAGTTTGGGGTCTTTCACCCCCAAACTCCTGCGCGAACTCATTTTGATCCTTCCCACGTCTGCTCCAGGTCCTCATGAAATCCAGCCTCTCCATATCATTTCCACGTCTCCCTGCTCCAGGTTTGATTAACAGAAGGTCCAAACAAACCCCAGAAATGAGGAGAAGCCGCATCTCCCCCCCCCTGGGCGGCCGCGGTCTATTGGCAGACGGAAAATTGCTTTGCAACCAGTATTTTTGTTTTCTTGATTTTTTACATAGATAAAGAATTAAGCTAATTAATATATTTTTCTTTCTGTCTTCAGGTCTAGGAACCTCTTTGCCCCACAGTGAATTGGTTACCATGTTTCCATAAAGGATCTGTGTTTGCAATTACAGTTCATTAATAGATTTACAAGGGAGGGTGGATGGTTGAGACCCACTAAGAGGATTATTTAGCATGTCTCTTCTTTTAATTACAGTTATCTCCTGGACCAAAGCTCTGTGAAAAATGGAGGGAAGTCCCAGTACCCCATCTTGTTCTCGACGTGAATGCAGTTGATATAGGACAGGACAGGCGCTGTGCAGGGGCTTTCTGTCAATCGAGACCACCAGCGTCTTCTCTGGAGCTGCCTCTGGGAGGACAGGCTCGGCCATGGGAGCTCGGTGGGATCAGGCGTGCTGGCCTGGAATGTGTGGACCAGGATGACCCCGGCACGGAAGGAGTGGGCGCGTAGGGAGGGGCTGGCACCAGGGGCTCTGCGTTTCCTGGAATGAGGGGTCTCCAGGCCCTGGCACTAGGTTGAACTCAGACCTGGTCAGGACCTGGTTACATCCCTGTCACTTGAGGCACGTTAGCAGTGTCTGATCCTCTTCCCCTCCTCCTCTCCCTGGCTCCGGAGGTCTGCAGTGACCTCTCTCCTGGGCAGCCATTGAGAAGGACATTCCTTCTCCAGCTGGGCCATTCTCCACTGCTGGCCAGATGTCTGTGTGGGGACCATCACTGGTCTCTCTGGGCTCAGGATGTTCAGACACTTTGCCAGTCAGGAGGCAGAAGCCTGTGCCTGACTGTTGGGTTCACGCAGAGGTGTCCGCAGACCCAAAAATAGGTGCCACGGAGGACTGTGATGGCAGCCCCGCCCCCGTGTGTGTCAGCCCTGTGCCTGGTGTGCCACACCCCTGGGTGGGCTGCTCACTAGGAAGTGGGGAGAACACTTCCTGTCACAGGTGCAGACTGTGGGATGAGGTGTGTGTCAAGTGCAGGGTGCGGCAGGTGCCGGTGTGTGAGGTGGGTTGCACCTTACAGCTGGCCCCTTTGCCTGGTGGCAGTGTGGAGCCTGGGCCCAGGGGGCAGGCCTGTCCTCGGGGGGGGGCAGTATCTCCTCCAAATGGTCGCTGTCCTTTCTTCCCTCATGGAAAAGCTCCCCCAGGTCCGATGCCTCCCTTCCTGTTGTCCCTTCCTGTCATCAGTGTCCACTCAAGCCTAAGGTGAACTCATGCTCATCTTGCCTGCTATCTGGGACCCATTTCACAGATGGGGTAGTTGAGGCCCAGAAAGAGCCACTGGATAACAGCAAAGAGCAAGTAGAATTGAAACTTCTGAGACAGCAGGCGACTTCAAATTCCAGGTCTAGCACAGGGCCCGTTCAAGGGCCCGGATGGCGCGTTGCTGTCCTTCCCCACTCAGTGTAAAATGTGGGCAGCTGCTCTAGTCAGTTATGGTGACAGGGATCTGGGTGTACGGGGGAGGGTCCAGAGAGTGGTGCGAGGGCGGTCAGCCTGGAGGATGTGATAGCGCCCACTAGGGTCAGGGAGCAGCTGGGGTCTTGTGCAGCACAAGACTCGCTTGATTATCTCCGAGTCCCCGTGTGACCAGCAGGCCCACAGGTGCCGTGGTCCTGGGCTGGCTGCCTCCTCCTGTTGTCAGAGGCCTATGTCGGAGGCCTGACTGGGAGTCCTGACCATCAGGTTTGGCTGCTTGTCCCAAACAGCGAACAGAACAAGTGCCGGTGACGAGCAGAGGAACCTGGATTCCGGGGCCCTGTTGGGGAGGCCCAGTGAGACCCAGCCTTCCCAGCCTGGCTTCCTGGTACTGTTACAGCTCAGTTTAAATCGAGGAGGAACTGGGGCACGGGTCGTGGTCTCCGGGACCTGGTTGATCATCGCCGCAGTTCTGATTCTGCCAGCTGGCTCTGGAGAAGCCCTTCTCACTCGAGGGGACAATCTCCATTTGCTTTGCAGGATGCAGGACGTTTGTCTATCCGATCTGCTGTCCCGGAAGCGGGTGATTCAGTTCCCATGAGATGATTGCTCCTGCCTAGGGGTTGGTCACCGTGGGGCGACCTGTCGGCAAGAGCCTGCTATTCCTAGAAGGTGGAGGGCAGTGACCGGAGATTCCTAGGCGCCACTCCAGCAGTCCAGAGCAGGGGGCTGAGAAGTCCCTGGGAATCTCATACCTCAGCTACTCCTACCCGGCGTCCTCAGTCTTGAAGGGGGCTGCGGTTTGGATCTGCACTGTCCCCAAAGCTCAGGTGTTGAAAGCCTGGTGTCCAGTGCAGGAAGGCTCAGGGGCGGGGCTCAAAGGCGGTGGCACTCAGTGGATCGATCCCTCCCAAGGATCACAGCTGGGTGGACGCGGGGAGTGGGGCCTCGCTGCGGGCAGTACGTCACAGGGGTGTGCCCCGGAAGGGTTTGTCTTCTCCTGCTGCTCCCTCTCTTTCTCTTGCTCCCCAGCTGCAGTGAGCTGAGCAGCTTTCCTCTGCCACCTTCTTCTGCCACAAAGTGCCGCCTCACCTGGCCCAAAGCCGTGGAGCCAGCCGACCCCAGGCTGAAACCTCTGAATCCTCAGCTCCTCTTTGCAGTTGCTCCGTCAGGTCTTTTGATCACAGTGATGAAAAACCACTAATGCAAGAGTGGGGTGGGTAGCGTGGGTAATTCAAGGTTAGGAGACGGAGAATTCCCAGTTTTTAGATGAGCTTGCCTTAAACCACCCATGTGCCTGGGTGCAGAGGAGCAGCAGTCTGAGGAGGGACAAGGTCAAGGCACAGACGCCAAGCTTCACCCCGCTTTAGGTCCCCACCGGGCATCTGCAGGCCAGTGAAGTCGGTGCTTTCGGCCAATCAGCTTCTCATTCTGTTCGGCCTTCACCTCCTCCCCCTCCTCTCCGCACCTCCTTCTTCCCCTCCCCGGCCCCTCCCCAGCCTCCTGCCTTTTCCCTTCTTTCCCACCTCTTCTAGAGCCTCCCAGGCATGCAGCATGCTCACCGAGGACGCGGGAGGTAACTTCGGGCCAGGACAAGACAAACATCTGATATTTACCAGTCACGTACTGACTTCAGTGACTGTCACAAGCAGTTAGCACACGGAGCCCTTGATGTCACGGATGTCACCGCCAGGGTGAGCCACGTAGGAGAAGGGGCCATTGCAGGGCAGCTGGAAGGATGTGAGGGCGAGGACACTGTACAGGTGGAGGCAGGGTCGGGGGAGGCTGGAGACTGGGCTCCAGTCCAGCTCTTGCCTGTGGCCGAGGAGCTTTGGACAGGTCACTGCACCTCTGAGAACCTCAGTTTCCTCTTCTGTCACATGGGGAAGAAGAGTAGCAGATCACAGGGGTATGGTGAGAGTCAAAGGGGACAAGGAGTGTTGGAGGGAGCTTGTCATCGGGTAGCCCCAGCTTTGGGAGCAGTAATTGTTATTGTTATTAGCATTAATGTCGCTGTCACCCTTGGGGGCTTTGTTCTGGGTGAGGTGACCCAGGGCTGAGAGTTTTTCACCCGTCTGTAGCAGAGCCCCACCAGGGGCGTCCTCAGACCTTGAGCAGCTGGTGTGTAGGGGTGTGCTTCCAGTGCATTCGGCAGGAAGCAGCCCCTCAGAGCCGCAAGTCCTGTTTACAGGCCGAGGCCACTAGACCTGCCTATAGGGGCTTGAGAGGGTAGTGGCCTGTCCTGCCTTGGTGGCCAGGTCTGCCAGTGCTGGACTCCAGCTCCCTCTGCCTGGGCCTTGGCCCTGCTCGGGAGCCTCTGCCTCAGGAGCCCCGAGGCAGGGCTGGTGGGTGGGGGTGCGGGACGCCCCGGGGCACTGAGTGCCCACCTGACTCCCCCATCTTCAGCCCCTCCCTGCCTTTTCCTCATCCCCCCTTTTTGGAGCCAAATTTCTTTCCAGAGAGGCCTGAATGGTGCGTGGGGCCTGGCCGGACGGCCCTGCTGAGCCCGTGGAGACGCAGCAGACCACAGTGGCTGTGGGAGGGCCCAGGTGCAGCAGGCGGCCCTCAGAGAAGGGGACAGACTGAGTGACGGGGCTCCTGGCTTCCCGTCCCCAAGCTGCTCACACCAGCAGACACACCAGGAGTCTCCACTCAGCCTCCTGGTCAGGGACACAGGAAACCCCGGGGCCACAGCAGAGCCTTCAGCAGAGGGCCAGCCACCCAGCCGTGGGCTCCTGGGCTTCAACCCCTGGGGCTTCAGGGGACCCACTCGGCTGTGGAGGTCGTGGGCAGGAGCCCCTGGCCGAGCCAGGCCAGGAGGGGGCTGGAGTGGGGGCCTCCCTGGGACCCCGCAGTCTCTATGAGGGGAACCTGAGACCCTCAGCCCGCTCCTTCCACATTTGACCTCAGCCCAGGGCTGAGGGGGCCCAGCCTCCTCCTCCTGCAGACGCTGGAGCTACTTGGAATCTTGGAATCAGAGCTTCACAGACTCAAAGATGCATTTATAAAATCTTTGACTCTCAGAATCTGAGCGTCTGGTCCCTTTCACAGAATTCTGGAATTCTAGAATCTCAGATCACCTATGGACTCACGGACCCAGGAATCTCAGGATTAAGGAAGCTCTGGGCTGCACTTGGAAGCACAGACCCTTGGAGTCCCAGAATTGACCCTGAAAAACACGGAATCTTAGCCCAGGAAGGGATCTTGGTCAACTCCTCACAGAGGTCACCGCTCGGGGTCACTGGTCCCGTGGCTGGGCAGATCTGGCTACTGACGCTGAGCCTACATTGACTCTGCGTGACCTACCCACCCGCTGGTCTGACCCTTCTCCCATGAGAGCTGAACCAGGACTCCACCCCAGAGGCTAAAGCTGGCCAGGCGCAGTGTGGCCAGAAGCCTGAATCCTCCCAGGGCAGAGCTGGTCACCGCGACACGGGAATGTGCTGGGACCACTCTGCTCACAGGGACCTCTTCTTTCACCAAAATGGGCAAGAGAAGAATCCTGTCTGCGCCTCTCCTGGAGGAGAGAACAGCCAGGGAGAGGGGAGCAGACAGGAAATGCCACCAGGCTGCTCTGAGGGCCCAGCGCCAGTTTTCCCGGCCCTGCTGCTAACCTCTGGGTGGCTTTGGGCAGGTTACTCAGTGTTCCGGAGCCTCAGTTTCTCTACCTGCTAACTGGGCTAGTGAAGCCCACCGTGGGGTTGGTGTTGGGCTGTGTTGGGATTCACCACATGTCAGGACGAAGCATGTCTGTCCCTCCCTCCAGCCTGGGGCCTTGGGGGTGGGCAGGGTTCTCCAGAGGGAGGTGTGGGGAGGGCGTTCCAGGGGCCTGGGAGGCCGCAGCCTGGAAGAGGCAGCGGCCCTGGTGGGAGGACAGGGTTGCCACGGCAGGCAGGTGGCCTTCTGCAGAGACCCTGCCTACAAGCTGGGACAGTGCAGCCGCCACCTCCTGGGACCCACCAGCCAGGCAGGGCGGAGAAGTGGAGCAAATGGAAGCTCCTCAGAGAATCTTCAGAGAGGCGAGATCTGCTCCCTGCCAGCCAAAGCCCGCCCAGACCCCATGCAAGGATGTGATCTGAGCCCAGCACGGGGACATTAGAGCCTCTTAGAAGGATCTGACAGGGTTTTGTTCTGAGCCTGGGTTTATGAAGTTCACTTCAGATGCCAACTTCAGAATAAAGGAACAAAGCTGATGAGCCTGGACAATTGCACCAGCCCAGGGAAGATTTGGGGAAGCAGCCAGAGGCATGTCGTAGGGCCACCAGAGTCTGGGCTGCTATCTCAGTTCTGCCGCCATGAGCTGTGTGATATGTTGTAAGTTACCTAACCTCTCTGTGCCTCCCTTCCTCCCCTGGGAATTCAGGCTGGTGGTGGCAGCTGCTTTGTAGGGCAGCAGCCCACATTGAAGGAGGCAGTGTGGGCGGGACCTCTGCTCCTCAGGTGCTGGGTGGTCTGCTTCTGCCCCTCACTCGGCTGTCACTCGGGATCTGCCCCAATGTCAGGCAGGCTCACTCTCCACCCTCTAGTTATCCCTCCCTGCGTCCAGGTTGGTTCCCACCCCCTAACCCTGTCCAGTCCTTTCCCAGAGCGTGGATCCTGGTGCATGACCCTGGCCTCTGCTGTGAGCAGCCCTGGACCCTCCCCAGCCCATAGAGCTGGGCAGTTTAAAGGACTGGGTGGGACCCTGCTTGGATCTCAAGACCCCAGTTCCCACCCACTTCTCTTCCTGGGTCACCTCCTGCTCCTGGGTCCTTCAGAGACTGGGCACTAATGTCTGGACCCTGGAGGATGGGCTGAGGCTGCCCATCTGCTGGGGAGCCTGCTCCTTCTCAGTGGTTTCTGTGAGACCCAGGTCAGGCCGCCTGCCCTTCTCTGTCCTGGAAAGACCTTTCTGGGGGGTGGAAGGTTCTGCCTCCCGTGAGTCTGCTGAGAGCAGCGGTCGCTCACCCACACCACGCCCCACCGTCCTGGGTTTATCTACGGGGTATCCAGGTCTGTGTCTGCCCACATCGCCTCTGTCTAAATCGTTGTTCCAGAAAGTGGAGTGCGGCGGGCTTCCCCCCGAGCTTCTCACTTCTGATCAGGAGGTGCTGATGTGGGAACTGAGCCTGATGTGAGGTCGGCTTTACTGAACCAGGAGGTGATGAAATGGATCATTCTCAAAATCGAATCACTTTTGACCTTAATGAACTATATCCTGCGACTAAGTGCTCATTGGTTGGTTGCACTAATTGATTGGTTTTATTACCTCTGCTTGAACCTCTGGAGCCATGGCATGCAAATATATGCAAATGAGCAGGGGAGTAGGCTGAACCCAAAGTTGGGGAGCATTTGCCCGAAGTGGGCTGATTTCTCGGCTCATCTTTCCTGCACTGTAATTCTGAATTCCCAGGGAGCAGGAGGGGAGTCGGAGAGAAGTAGGGGCCTCAGAGCCAGAGAGATCCTGGTTCAAATCCCAGCCCGCCTCTTTCTGCTGCGTGTGGCCTTGGGCCAGCCCTGTCATCTCAGTGCCTGGAGTCCCTGTGCTTCAATGGGAACGAATGACACTGTGGCTGCAGGAACTGGGTGGCCCAGGAAGCAGGCCCACAGTGACCGCGGCTCACCCGATCGCTGCAAGCATGGTCACCGCAGGAAGTGACCCTCGGGTCCCTCAACTGCGCCCTGGTGGAGCCCTGTTCTCTCATCCTGTCCAGTGTGGCCCTTCTGAGTGTGGCCCTTGCTGAGCAGTCATTCCTCCGGGGAGCTTATTTAGTGGAAATGGAACAGCCCGGAAGGTCTCCTCTATACACTGGTGTGCCGTGCGGCTGCGCAGGCCACGGCAAAGGCCTGGTTGCTGGAGTCCCTGCCCTTCCCTGGCACCAGGTGAAAGGACATGGGGTTTTGTACCTCAGGGGGAGCTGGGCCTGCAGACGTGGGTGGTGGGACTTGACATGTTCAGCTGAACACCAAGCAATTTCCTTGTGCGTGAGGCCAGGCACTTTGAGGGGGGCCCAAGTGAGGTGGGTGCTGAGAATGTTCATCTCCAGGTAGGAAAAGAGGCACAGAGGCTTCTGGGGAGCCGTAAGCCTCCCTGTAGAGGCAGGCTGTGGTGACTGCAGAGGACCCAGCTGGCACACAGACAGGAAGGGCACTGAGGCAGGGGTGCTCCTAGGACAAAGGCTGGGGGTGGGGCTGGAGTTGATTGACAGAGGCTGGGGTTGGGGCTGGAGTTGAGAGAGAGGCAGGGGTGGGGCTGGAGTTGATTGACAGAGACAGGGGTGGGGCCGGAGTTGATTGACAGATGCATTGATTGCACAAAACTCTATGAACGCAGCCAAGCCCTGCATTTTTCTTGTTGTGGGGACAAGAAGACTCAGGGATGATACTGCTCCACTTGTTCATGGCCTAGTTGAAGAGACAGGCTGGGAAATGGGTCATCACAGAAAGTAGGGAAGCAGGTGCCCCACTGCTTCTGTCTGTGTGGCCACAGGGGAGGGGAGGTTATGGCCGGCCGGTCATGGGTCTGGGTGCCCTTGAAGCATCTGCCTCCTGTGACAATAGAGTTGAAGGAATTTCCTCCCTAGGGAGGGAAATGACAGCAGCTCCTTGGGGGAGCTTCAGAGTCACTGGTGAATTTTTTCAAATCACCACAGCCAGGAAGTGGGTGGGCCGGGGCAGGGAGGGGGCTGAGTCACCCTCTTTGAGCCTGGTCACTGAGCCCATGAGAGACGGTGGGGAAGGTCCTAGGGTCTGCTCAACTAGTAGGACCAGAGGGCTGGGGCGCAGGGCCAGGGGACCAGGCTGTGGCCCGCGGGTCCTCAGTGCCTACAGGTGTCCCCCCTTTCATCTTAACCGCCCCAGGAGGGAGGGGAGTGTGATCATTGTCCCCAGAGAGGCCCAGCGATGTGCTTCGCGGTCTCCCAGTAGGGAGTTGGCACCAGGTTAACCCTGAGCTCACCTTCCTGGGCCTCACCACCTGTCCCCAGCCACCATCCCCCAGGGAAGCACCTGGAGCACCTGGCCTGCAGGCCCTGCTCAGGCCCTGCTCAGGCCCTGCCCCTCTTGCCTCACCTTCGAACTGGTTGTTCCTTCATCTGCACCATTTCCCACCCTCTTCTCCTCCCTCCTTCCTTCCAGTCTCCATTCTGGGAAGGTTTGTGCCCTGCTTACCCCCAGGCCCAAGAGTGGCTGGCGCTTCCTGGGGGGGGGCTCTGACCCTCCAGGCTGGGCTAGGGTCCCTTGGGGCTCCCGAATGTCCCGTGCCCTTCCTCAGATCCCGCTGCGTGTTATCGCCTGTCTCCCACTGGCTTGGGGTCTGGAGGTAGTTGTGGAGCCTTGGTCCCCGCGGTGGCCACAGGGCTAGCCTCCCACAGTGCTGCTTGGCTGGCCCCGCCTCACTGGCTGGGGCTCCTGTGCAGCTGTCTGGCCTCTCAGAGCCTCAGCTCGTGTAGCTGTAAGAAGTGGCAAGAATGCGCACCTCCCAGGCTTGCTGTGGGTGCCATCGACGTGGGTGGACAGCTGTGGGTCCCGCAGTGAGCGGTGTGGCAGGCGGCGCCCATGCGGGCAGGCTTCAGCCTCCCCTCCTCCCTCGCTCCCGTCCAGTCTCACCTCCACCTCCCAGGAGCCCTGGCTCCCCTCTCTCTCGAGGTCCCTGCCACCCACCTTCTCTGACCCTTGGAGGAGAGCTAGTGAATACTTCCTCCACACTCACATCTGAAGTGAGTGAGCCTAGTGGGCACACCCACAGCTGGGGACTTGGCAGCCTTGACGTAGCTCCTGCCCTGGCCAGGGCAGCAACTTCTCCCAGCAGAACAACTGCCTGATTTGTGGGACCCATTGAAAAATAAATCCGTGGAAGCCTTGTTTAAAAAGCTGGGCAAACGTGCCGTGAGCACACTACCACAGAAAGCTTTTTCCTTTCTGCTGAAAATCCTCGTCTGGTGACGGCGTTTTGATGTGCTGTGTGATAGTGTTCTGACGTGGAATCTGTGGTTATGAGCGTGGACTTTACCGTTCATCGTTATGTCGTCCACGGTAGTCTTAAATGCAAACAGAAGAGCTTTGAACTTGCAGGTTGCAGCGCGGGAGGTACCCGATTCGTATTTCCTGGCGCGTTCGTGGTTGATGCTTCATTCTTTCCAGAAAGGCGGAAACTGCACAAAACGAACTAACTTCGGGCTCACATCTTGACGTGCGTTTTCTGTCAACGCTCTGCTCCTCTGGTCCCCTGCTGAGGAGGGCGAAGGAGCTTGGATCCTTACCTTGTGTCAGAAAGAATTCTGTCATCGCTTGGAGAGCAACGGTGGATCCGTGGTTTCCTCGGTCCTTTGTTTCTTAGGGTACCTTTGCCTGGCTTCTCAATCAGAGGAACATTCTCGCTCAGGTGGAAAGTGAGGTCTTTCAGGGCTGCCAGCACCCTGCCTGCTCTGTGCTGGACACGACTCTTTATTGTCTTGTCCTCACTCTGAGCCCCGCTGAACTCACACAGATGGGGCTGCTGGGACCCTCAGCTACTGGGCCATCCTGCCACCCCGTGGGACTGGGGCAGAGAGAAGCAGCACACACAGCAGCTGCTTGGACCCCTCTGCTCACGTCCAGCTCACGTACCAAACACATGTTTGAAGATAAGATGGTTCAGAATTTTGAGAAGGAGACAGCAGAACAGGAAACCAAACCCCGAGTGTCCCGAGACGCGCTGTGCTGTGTGTGAAGCTGGAAGCTGGTCCTGCGCTTGCGCTGCCCTTTCTGTGGGTTGGGTCCCTGTTGCTGAGAGTTTTTTATTTGAATGACTGTGCCTCACTCAGCTGGAGGTCACACAGCTGTGAAATGTCAGAGTCAGAATTCAAACCTATTAACAAATTAGTTAGTTGATGTGACAAATATTGATTGAGGTCCTGCTCTGGGCCCGATCCCAGAACTCCCACCAGCGAAACCCCTCCTGGCCTCTGGGCATGGGCGGGACCAGCAGCACCCATGTGCACAGAAGGAGACCCCGGGTGCCTCCGTGCCGGAGCCCCTTCTGGCTTCCCGTGCCGCCGTGATGTCTGCAGTCCCGATGGCGTAGGGCTGCAGGAGAGGAAACCAGGGCACAGGGAGGGTGGGGAGATCCCTAGAGGAAGCCAGCAAGGGAGAGGCCGGTGGTCCAGCGGTGGACTGCTGGGTGCCCAGTCTCCTGTCAATCAGCAGGTCAGTGCTTGTCACCTGGTGGAGAGCAGGATCCCAGCTAGCAGGGCAGGGAGAGCGAGACGTGAAATGTGACTCTCCCCTCCCGCCCCCTGTGCCCCGCCAATTCTCCAGAAACGTCACCTTTTGAAGCCATTCTGGGTTTGGACATGGGTGCCGCCCCTTGGTTGGGTGACTTTGTACATTTTTCTCGCGTGTCCTGTACATGTTCCCTCGCTGCAGGGAAGTGGTCACCAGGTCTTACTGATCCCACCTGTTGCCTTGTGGTGGAATCTGTCTCCTTCTTTCCTCTGGGGCACCTCTTACTGAGGGTGGGAGCAGCTTTGTGACTCTCCTGATTGTCACCCAAGCCCTGTACTCTAACTGCAGGATCCTCTCTCACTGCATTCTGGGTTGGAGAACATTTTCCCAGACAGCCTGATGGGAAAGGGGCAGGGACAGAAAATCAGGAGAGGTGCGGAAGCAGGACAATCTCGCACAGGTGGCAGGATGGACCCGGGCACCTCCCGATGAGGCCCAGAGCTTTGGTGGTTCTGGAGGAGTCTCCCGGGCCTGCCTCAGGGCTCAGCCCACGCCTCCTTCCCTCCGAGTCCCTGCCTGCTACCCCGTGAGCTGGCCCCTTATTGCCCAGCTAAAACTCCCTAGCCAGAGTCCCTGCCTGCTATCCTGTGAACTGGCCCCTTGTTGCCCAGCTAAAACTCCCTAGCCAGGGTCCCTGCCCTGCCCGTGAGCAATGTTAAAGGGAGCCCTTCAGGTAGCATGAAAATAATACCAGATGGCGACATGGACAGCTGCTACCTTATGAAACTAGAAGAGAGTGGATTACACTTAAGATCAGCCAGAGAAAGGAATAAGTAGGATCAGCAAGTGATCCCCAGGACTTCCCCTGAGAACACCAGGGAAGCGCTCCTCTCTCCACCACCTGCCCCTGGTCAGCGCCTCCCCTGACCCACTGACCTGGCCCAGCCAGCCCGGGCCCCCAGCCCTGCCCCATCAGAGCCAGAGCCAGGGCCAGAGGGAGGGTAGGAGAGGTGGGGAGGGAATCTGAACACTGGGAAGGGCCAGGTTGAGAGAGGCAGGATTCTGGAAAATAATGATCAGGAAACTTTCCCTGTGGTGGATAAGTTGGTAGAGTTCGCATGGCGGGTGCCCAGGGCAGGGATCGGCTAGCCGAGTGCACAAGGGTTAACCACTCATTCAGTGCTGCACACCGTGGACCTGGAGGAGGAGGGACCCCGTGAACAGCAGCTCCCACAGAGGCAGCTGGGCTCCAGCCCTGATATTTCCTTTATGAATCTGAACCTCTCTGAGCCTCTGTTTCCTTTTCTGTAAAATCCTATCGGAGGGTCTCCATGGGTATTACATAAAAAATATGCAGGGGCAGCACCTTGCAAGGAGCGGCAGATGGCAGGAAGCCAAGGAGTGAAGTACTGGGTGACAAGGTGGGTTTCCCCTGGGCGGCAGCCTCTCCCATCTTGCTTGCTGCTGTTCTCTGGCCTGTCCTGGCCTGGCACATAGTAGGTGCTCAGAGCATGAACTGGAGCCCCTCAGATGGTGGAGCCCACACAGCCAAGTGGACTTGATGTTTTCTGCTTTGCAAAACTGCCCTGTGCCCTGTAGGTTGAAGGCCAACGCAGCGGCTGTGTGTGTTTCTATGGGGCCACGAGCAACTGACACCCTGAGTGTCCTGCCAGTGTTGTCCCTTCCGCTGGCGGTCTGTGGTGTCCTCTCCACCACTGGAGAGCCTCCCAGAGACTGCTGCACGCTCCTCTGCCAAAAGAGACAGCAACTGCACCACGTGGTTTTGGAAGAGCAGCCCAGGAGCTCCACGCCCTCCTCCTGCTTCCTACCCTTTCTCTTGGTCCTTGAAGCATCGACTCCTGTGATTTAATGGACTTGCGGGGCTCTGGTGGAGCTGGTGGCAGACTGTCACAGAGTCAAGGTCTCAGTGCCTTTGCTGAAGTTGTTATCAGCACAATTTCATGTGGCTTGGAGCCGCAGACATCAATGGCTGGAGACGTTTGTAAACCCTGTGACATCCTAGGGCATGCCTGACACGCCCCCGCCACTCTGCCACGCCCTGGCCCCGAGAGACCAGCTTGGCCTTTCTGGCTGTGCTCTGAGGACCCGGCTCATTTTATGTGTACTTCTCCATGATTGCTGCCACAGAATTGAAGGCAATTTTCCTGAGATGAGAGATAAATGGCCCAGCACACTCTCCTCAGAAGCCGTTGCCAGAGATGGCCGGCACTATGGCCTCGGGGTGTCTACTTCAGGGTAGACAAGGAGGCAGAGTCCAGCAGGAAGTGCTGCCCTTCAAGGGCAGATCCTGGACTAGGGCTTTTGCCTCCCTCACCTGAATCTGAGTGTGCCTACCTTTTTAATTTTAACAATAATCCAGGTGCATTGTAAACATTCTCACAATGTGAAAGTGCATACAGGATAAATTGAGGGACTTTGTTTCTGACCCAGACAGATTAACAGGGACTGGATTTTTTCCTGCCACCTCAGAGGACTGAATTGGCAAAATACATAAAGCAGTAGTTTGTAGCTCTGTGGTAGAGTGTGGTCTTAGCAGGGTTGAGAAGCCCTGGGTTCAATCCCTGGCACTGAAGAATAACTAAAAACAAACAAAACAAAGACAACAACAGTTTTCAAGCGCTAGACAGCAGGCAGTGAGCAAGGGGTGTGAGATCTTGCCCTGTCACAGCCTCGAGAAGGCTTCTGGCAGCTTGTGGTGCAGGGAGGGGGTTCCGGATGAGCAGCTGGGTTCCCTGAGTTGAGGAGTTGGAGCTGAGAATCCAGGGCACCCGCACATCTGATGTTCGCGGGACAGAACACTGGCAAGGGGGAAGGGGGTGGGTGGGGTGGGAGGCATCTTCAGAGATCTGCAGAGCCTTTTCCAGTGCTTGGCTGAGCTCTAATCAGGGCATATATATGAGAACTCTACCTGCGGCCAGGGGCAAATGTTACTATGCCCACACAGGGATGGAATAGGGTCTGTCCCCACAGGCTAGATAGGGACACCTCACAACTCGCACGGCACTGAGTAGAATTCACACAGGGTCTTGCCTCAGGAATGGGCGTGATTGTCCCCAGACTAAACATCTCTCCTCTGGGTCTGCCTAACTCAGCTTAAGCCAGACCTGAGGGGAGCAAACTGTTTTAAAGTACCTTCACTGCCTTCCAGAACAAAGCACAGGAGCATGTCTAGGAACGTAGAAATATCTGGCACCCAAGAGGATATAACTCACAATGTGAACTGCCAATCAAAAATCACCTGGCATGTGAACAAGCAGAAAAGATGAGCCATGGCCCACAGAGAGGAGATAACCAACCCATGAAACTAATCCATAAATGACATGGACCAGTGAAGTCAGAAGAGTCCAGCACCACCATCAACTAACTTGATCTAATTGACATTAACAGAATGCTCCACCCAACAGGAGAATACACAGCCTTCTCAGGTATACATGGAACATTCACCTAGATAAACCCATCAGGGCCATGGGATCTCACTGTGCTACCCAGACTGGCCTTCAACTCCTTGGTCCCAGTGACCCTCCTGCTTCCTGCTCCCAAGTAGTGGGGACTATAGGCACATGCCACCATTCTTAACTACAACAAACTTTAACAAAGTTTTAAAAAATAAATTCTATAAAGTACGTTATCTGACTTTAATAAAATTAAACTAGAAATTGGTAATAGAAATATGTCTGGAAAATTCCCATGGAACTTTAGAATTTAGCAACATACTTCCAAATAACCCAAGGATCAAAGTGGGGAAGTCTGAGGAAAATAGAAAATAATCTTGAACTCAGTGAAAATGAAAATGCAACAACATCAAAATTTGTGGGGTGCAGCTAAGGCAGTGTTTAGAGGAGAATTCATAGCTTTGAACACAGAGACTAAAAAGAAAGATCTGAAAATTAATAACCTGAAAAAATTAGAGAAAGAGAACCAATTAAACCTAAAGCAGGAGGAAGGAAATAATCCAAATTAAAGCATAAATAAATAAAAATGAAAACAGGTAATGAATAGAATTGATCAGGCTAAAAGCTGGTTCTTGACAAAGAAAAATAAAATTGGTAAATTTCTCATCAGGCCAGCAAGAGAGGGATGGGGGAGAGAAGGCACAGAAGAAAAACACAAATCCACCAACGTGGGTCTCAAGCCCATAGACATCATGCATATAAGGAAATAGTACGGAAAACTCTATGTGCATATATTCAATAACTGACATGATTCCCTGAAATACAGACTACTAAACCTCATTCAAGGAGAAATAGGTGTACATTTTTTTATATTTGTATGTATAAATTAAGAACATAAATTTAAATTTAAAAAGAAACATATAATCTGAATAGCTCTTAAAGAAATGTCAATGTGATCCCCACATTAGCACATGTAAAACAAACAGAGATTGTTTAAGTAGCAATAAATAATAAGAAATTTAAGAAAATTCCCCAGTAACGATGGTACAAACATATGAACTACTTAGAGATAATTCTAATAAAAGTTTTATATAAACCTTAGGACAGAATACTACTCTGTGGTAAAAAGGAATGAACTCAATGCTTTAACCAACATAGCTAAATAGCCCAATAATTATGCTGAGCGGAAGGAGACAGACGGAAAGAGCACACATATTGTATACATTCATCGATGTTAAATTCTAGAATATGTGAGCTAACGTGTAATGACAGGAAGCAGATCAGGGCTTCCTTGTGCATGGAGAACAGGAGGGAGGGATGCCAAGGGGCAGGAGGAAGCTACCCCTGGTGACAGATACGTTCATTATCTAGACTGTGGTGACGGCGGGTTTCTGGGTAGGCAGCTATGTGAAAAGTGTCCAGTCAATGTATTGCATTTTGATTATATCTCAAAAGATCCTTTAAGGAAACAATCAAAGCTTCATCTTCTCTACACTGCCCAGAGGAAGCCCTGCAAATAACAACAAAAAGAAGAATCCTGAGTTCTCTCCTCCATCTGCGCTAACAGGCATTCTGGGTACATTAGCTCAACCCGTCCCACATGCACCCGGGGAGGTAGACACCATTGTTGTGGCCTTTTACAGATGGACAAGTGAGGTGCAGAGATGTGGAGTGACCCACCCATCGTGATAGTCACTGCAGAGATCCAAACCCAGTTCTTTGATTCCGAAGCCCATACTCTATAAAATGGCACGTACTTGCACACACACACACACACACAGAGCTCCTAAATTTTCTTTCTTTTCAAAAATGGGCTCATGCATGCCATCCATGCCTCTTTCCAGTGTGTTTCCCTTGCTGTCCCCATGTAGGTGCATCTTTTGTTGGCAGCCCGGGCTTCTGTTGCCTCAATGATAGGCACTATCATTGAGTTCCCCATATGTGTGTTTGGTTGTTTTTGTTTTTCTGTGATTACAACAGTGTTTCAGTAAGCCTTTCCTGCCATTTCTCTCATTCATTTAAAGTTATTTTTAATGACACAAGGGCTGCACGGTGACATTCTCATTGTTTTAGTTAAGAATTCAGACAAAGGAACAGCGCCTCTGTTACTGTGGAGGATAGCCTCCACAATAACCTCCAATGGATGTTCAGTCTTCCCCTGCAGAATAGTGTTACAGTGTTATCAGTGTGGTATGTGATCTTCACACACACACACACACACACAGAGAGCTGTGTTTGCTTTGTATGTTTCTTTTTTTTTTTTTTTTTGGTACAAATGTTTGAACCCAGGGGTGCTTGACCACTGAGCCAAATCCTCAGCCCTTTTTATTTTACTTTTTGAGACAGGGACTCACTAAGTCACTTTGAGTCTTACAAAATTGCTGAGGCTGGCCTTGAACTTGAAATCCTCCTGCCTCAGCCTCCCAAGCTGCTGGGATGACAGGGGTGTGCCACTGCACCCTGCCTCTCTGCAAGTTTTTGAAAGCACAAGGGGTGTCATATTGTGCTACAGGTATTGTTTTGTATCTTATCATTTAACTCCCTGATTGTCTTCAGTGTGTGACAGAGCTGCTACAGCTTTGTTCACAAGGCGTGACCCCCTTCCTCCTCCCTTCCTTCTTTCCTCTCTATCCCTGCTAAGGGATATTTAGGTTGTTTCCAGTTTCTTCTATGAAAGTGCTGCATTGAATGTCCGTGAGAATTCTTGAGCACCCTGCTCACGAGTGAAGTTGCTGGTTGGAGGGCTCATCGGTGCCCGCGGGAGGCTTGGGAGGATGGGTGTTATGGATCCTGGACCCACAGAAAGCCAGCACTGGGTAAGATGGGAGGGGTCCTCTCTATCCAGTATTTGCTGTCCATGTCCATGTCCTCGGACAGCTCCTGGTGACAGAGCTCCTGGCCATGCAGCCATTTGAGCAGAATTGTGGGAAGGGCCCTGTGGGCCACCTGTGGGCCCAGCCCTGCACATCACTTGACCTCCTTCCTTCCCATGACAGGGGATGGCTGACCCCGACTACCAGGGAGCCCATGAGAAGGTTGGGGGGATGTGCAAGACATCACTTCACAAACCTGCTCGTAGGCAGGGTAGACATGCAGTGGGCATGGCCCAGTGGGGAGATGTACTTGCACCTGCTACCAGGGTTGTGATGGTAGTAGGTGGGACCCATAATAGTGGCTTCTTCAGGTGGTCAGAGAAGGTTCCTGGCAGTGGTGAAGGCAGGCTGGGTCTAGTGGGTGAGTGGGACTTACCCAGGTGGAACAGGCTTGGGGGTGTGAGCCGGTGGTAACGTGGGGAGAATTTCTACTTCTTTTTACCCCTCCTTTTTTCTAGTAAGAGCACCTCTACCCCTTTGTGAAAACTTCCCAGTGACTCCATGTGATCATGGAAACTCAATTCCTTAACCTCACCTCACCCCTGCCAGCCCAGGGATAAATGAGTGACCCTGCTTTGGCCAATCGGAGTACCAGATTACACTCTGGGCCACAGGGATAGGTTCAGAGATGGACCAATCAGAGTCTTCCCTGGGATCGTCTGCTGGAGCTAATAGGAAAAGCTCGTGACTTGGGATCTTGAAGCCAGGAAGCAGCTGCTTGGGGCCACCTTCTCTGTCCTCATGGGGTGTGGTGAGAGAAACAGGCCACTTTGCAGACAGGAAGGAGAAGCAAGCAGAGATGAGTTCTGTTCCTACAGCTCTTTTTCTCTGTCTCAGGGGGATACCTGTCTCTCCTTGGGCCTGGGGGGCCTGTCAGGGTAGAAGTTCAATCTCACAGAGGATGGCAGAGAGTAGCCATGCCACCAACCCCTGAGTGTCCACAGTAGACTTGACTCAGGACATTGGAGCAGGGCAGCTTACTGCTCACACACAACACAGATCCCCTGTCCCAGGTCCCACAGGGCAAAGGGATAGGTGCGGCAGAGGGTCCTGGTGGACTGTGGAACCAGGCCTAAGGTGCCAGCATTTAAAGAGTCAGCCACAAACATCATAGCAGGACTCAACAAGCTCATTCCCTTCTGGCAAGGAGTAGGACGTCACTGCTGACCGCTCCCCTGGCCCCTCCCCTTGTTTTGAGCTCACTGGGCCCTGGTGGCCGGGTAGCTACACCCAGTCTGACGATGATCCAAATAGTGAGGCTGGCCACCTTTCCATCTAGCCTATGGTATGCACAGGGGTTCACAAAATCGCACTGGGCGGTAGCATGGCTGTTCAGAGCTCCCAGTCCACAGAAGGATGTCTTTAATATGCCAATCAACCATCACCTGTACCTGACCAGATACCCAGCCACGAGGTGACCCAAGAGCTGGAAAAATAGAGCATGCTGGGTCCTTAGTAGTGTCCAGGACGGGGGTGATGGCTTTCAGTTTGGGTTCCCCAGGCTGCAAACATCAACTGGAGGCCGTCTCCACACGGAGTGTGGCTGGCTAGTAGGGTCAGGCAGGCAGGCACCCCACCTCGAGGAACGTCTGCAGACAGAGGCTACCTGGGACAGCAACAGAAACCTGGGGTTCATGGTGTCCTTGTCCCTGGAGATTGCCAGGTCCCGCCCGCAGGCAGGGCGGCCATCTGTGCTCTGCCTCTAGCGCCACCTGCTGTTCAGGTCTGGGGAAGCCTTTCACAGATCTGGCCAAGGTGTGGGAAGGTCCAGCAATAGGGCTTCCTCGTTAATGGGGCGGGCTGGTGGGCCCAGGGAGGAAGCTTCTCTCCAGGCTCAGTGACAAATCTGAGCCACAACCCAAGCAGGTTGCTCCCGGAATTTGAATTGGGTGGCTGGTCCCTGACCAGAAGTCTAACCCCTCTTTTCACAGATAGGAAACTTGAGGCTCAGAGAGGTGGGTGACCACGTAGGGTCGCACAGCAAGTCAGAGGCAGGGCTGGGATTTGGACCCACCCTAGGCCTTCTACCTGCTCTGCAGGCTGCTGGTCTTCCTCACCGGAGGCTCCTGCCATCTGGGTTCTTACTTGTGTGGCATCTGCAGTCTGGTCTCGGTGCCTGGCGGGGGCTGCGGGTGTGGGTGGCTGCTGACCCCACCTCGCCTACTTCCCGCAGATGCTGTTTACCCATCAACTCAATCTGGTAAGGCCTGGGGCAGGTCCTGAACTACCTGCCAGTCGCCAGCTCTGGAACTCAGGCCTGGCGGGCCCAGGGGTGCAGGAGTGGCTGTCTCTCCCCTCCCCCACAAGGCAGCGGCAGCCAGTGGCCTCCTGGCTGCAGCCACCTGAGCCCTCCAGCCTCGCGCCTCTCTCTTTCCATCGTAGTCACCAGGTCGGGAGGATGACCCACTCACGCTCCAGCGTGCACCCCCAGGGCCTGAGCCAGATGGCCGCTGGCCAGCGAGCCTGGTATGGCCAGTGACGTTGACTGGGGTATGGAGCTGTGTGCTCTGGCTTCAGGGAAAGGGTTCTTTCTTCCATTCAGCTACCTGAGGAGCCTTTCTCCCTGCTGAGTGGCGCGATGCGGGAGGTGACAGGTGGAGAACCTGGGTCATTGGAGGTGAGGGTGGGATGGGGCAGGAGGTGGGGGTGGAAGAGAAGGGGCGAGGCATGGATGCTGCTCTGGGGAGCCTGAGCGTTAAACTGGCATCGCAGAAGCCAGAGCAGGGAGACGGCGAGAACCTGACTCTCTCTGGACATCACCTGAGCCACTGGGTCGAGCCACACCTGACACCCATCATACGAGTCTGTCTCTACAGGAAACAAAATCGGGTAATTGGAGGAGAGTTTAATGAACAAGTCATAAAGGTGGGCAGGGTGAGGGGACACCCAGGGGATTACTAGGCACCCTAGGGCCAGTCGCAGAGGAGCCCTTACAACTCGGGTCTAGAACAGGTGAGGGAAGGAGCAGTCATTAGGCCTGGAGAGAGGAGCACGGGGAGAGGTGTGGTCTCAGCCCTTGGTGGCCCCCACAGGGACGCCAGCCATGCAGGAGCAGGGAGCACTGTAGGTGGAGTCTGTGTGGGCCATCCTGGGCACTGAGAGGGCGGGGGCAGATCTGGGTGACTAATGGAAGCCACCCAGAACCTGCCCCTGGCCTCTCAGTGTCTCCAGCCAATACCCTCCCTTGGGCATTGGAGAGGCTGGTGAGTGGTCCTCCTTCTTGCCCCATGGAGGACTAACTTCCACCCGAGACACGGTCCCAACCCCGTGTCTTTGCTCACCTGTTACCCCAGTCTGTACTGCCGTCCCTCACTTCTGGACCTCTCCTCTCCCTGACCTTCTCCATCCCTTCCTTGAGGTCTTGACCCGGAAACTGAAGAGAGAAAAGCAGCAGAGGAGCACAATTAAAAGATGTTGGGCTCAACTCCATGTTCCTCTGCTTAATTTGCTGTGAGTCCTTAGGCAAGTTACCTACTCTCTCTGAGCCTCAGTTTCCTCCTCCATTCCCTGCCAGACACACCCGCCCTCCTGGACCTCAGTTCCATGCTCAGCCAGGTGTGCTGGGAGCAGCCCTGACCTACCTTGACCTCTCGTTTGCCCTTGTCCTTGGACACATCTCTCTCCTTCCCCAAATCTCCGTTTCCTCATCTGTGAACCACGGGTTCATGTTGAGTGGTTCCCAAGGCCCCCTGCCCCCAACCCCTTTTCTCCCTGGCTCTTCTCTGACTCTCTGACTCTCAGCTGATCAGCTGAACACTCTCAGCCCCATGGCTTCCTCCAGCCGGGAGGGAAGTCACTGCGGGAGCGGGTTGGCGGCAGGGCCTGGCACGTCTGCCGTTTGTGTTTAATTACTCTGGCAACTGTTTACTGCCTCCTCGATTTCCTGAGCAAACAGCCTCATTATTTGGAGTAATTTCCTGGCACTTGCATTGGCTGCCGAGGACTGGAAGCTCCGAGGCGTGTCCCGCTCCACCCCCGCCCCCCGGAAGTGCCCACACAGCCAGGTCTTCTGAGAGGGGCTGAGGGACACCAGGGCCCTGCTGCTCTGGGTCCCTGGGCCCCCCTGACCTCTGCAGGTCTGCTCCGTCTGCAGGCTGACTCTGCTACCTAGTGCTTAGGGCTGAGCCTGGGAGCACAGTAGCCTGGGTTTATCACTGTGCAACCTGGGCAAGTTCCTCTGCTCTGGGAGCCTCGGTTTCCTCATCTGGGAAAGGGTGAGGCAGTCCTTGCCGTTCCTGTCCCTCCTGAGGTACTGGCCTCATCCCTTTGTACCCAGTGGTCATGGGGGCTCCCACGAGGATCTTGTCCCTGTCCTGGTCATCATTATTTAGTCTACATTTGGGCCCTAACTAAAGTTGGGCTGGTCCTCAGAAGTCTGGTCTGGACCCCTGCTCCACATGCTGCAGGTGCTCGGATCCAGCCTGGTCTGGGTGTTTGTGTCCTCACCAAGTTCCCCTGTTGAACTCTGACCTCGGCTGCGGTGGTGTAAAGAGGTGGGACCTCGGGGAGGTGACTAGGCCCTGAAGGCGCCACCCTTAGGAATGGGATTAGCATCTTTATAAATCAGTCCCAAGGGCACCTGTTCAAGGGCGCAGCAAGAAAGCATCTGCCAGGAATGGGCCCTCAGCAGACACGGAATCTGCGGGCACCTTAATCTCGGACTTCCCCGATCCACAGTTGTGAGGAATGAATTTCTGTTGTTTATAAATTATCCAGGCTCAGGTATTTTGTGATAGCAACATAAGCTACTAAGGCCATTCCCATGGTGCCTCTGGTGGGCTGTGCAGGAGGGCTCTGCCTCACCCACCTCTGGCAGCTTCCGGTGGGGCCTCGGGTGCCCCCTCGCCAGCCTGTCGGGCCGCACCACCCCAGGCTCCCCTGCTGCTCTCATCTTTTCCTTCCCTCCCCGTCCTGGGTTACCCCGGGCACCTGGGTCCCCCACCCTGTAGGGCCAACCTTTCATCCTCAGTTCGATTCAGCCATTCGGCTGCCAGCCAGACCCTGAGCCAGGCCCACTTGCCACCACACCTCACCGGCGCCCAGCAGGGCCCTCTTGTGCATGCCTGAGGCCCTGCACCTGGGCTAGAGAGCCGAGCGTCCACCTTGCAGAGGAGGGAAGAGTCTGGCCTGGCTCCCCGACACCCAGGGCAGGACTGGCCCGCAGCCAGGGCTCTGCGGCCAGTGGCGTGGGCCTGCTTTCTTCTGGTGTGGCAGGTCTTACAGTCTTGCCCCTTGGGACTGAGTAAGCCTGGGTCCTTAGACTCACCCCGGGCCACTCTCTGCAGGGAATTGACACTCTCCTCCCTCAGCCTTGTAAGGTGGGCTGGGTTTTAAGGCCTGGCCCCAGACTCCTCCCACCTTGATTGGCATGCCATGACATGTGACTCTGTGGCTGGTCTTGTGAAGACGAGCTATCTACTGTGTCCATCTTGAATCTGGGTGGCCTGTGGCTTGCTTTCACCACAGGATTCAGGGGAAGAGGTTTTATGTCACTTCTGAGAGGAGGCCTCAAGGGCTCTGCCTCATTCTGTCCTCTTGGAATGTAGCTGAAGACCACTCACGAGGAGCCTGGCCGTGTCTGCTGGAGGACAGGTGCCTCCGGCCACCAGCCGACTGCAAGCCTGTGAGTCGGGCCCACTGACTCTCTGGGCCAGACTGACTGCAGCACAAAGGTAGGTCCCCATGGGCCAGCGAGAGTCATCTCACGGCCATGGTGTCGTGAGGAACAGTAAGTTGTTTCTAAGCTGCTTTTTTCAAAAATTTTTTATTTGTTCTAATTAGTTATACAGGACAGCAGAGTACATTTATGAATTTTGATGAATCATACATAAGTGGAATAAAATTTTTCATTTTTCTGCTTGTACACATTGTAGGATCACATGGGTCATGCGGTCATACGTGTACATGAGGGGCCAGTCGTACGTGTACATGATAGTAAAGTGAAAATGTCCATTTCACTTTACTATCCTTCCTGCCCCCAGTCCCTTTCCCCTCCTTTCACTCCCCTCTACCTAAAGTAACTCTAGTCTAAGTTTCTGAGTTGGGTTGATCTGTTACACAGCCACAGTTAGCTGAGATACTCAAGATTGGTGAGATTTTTCAAGAAAAGAAAATAAACTTCCTGAGATTTTCAAGATGGAAGCTAAGAGCCAAACCACTTTGAAGACCGTTTTGTGCCTTAGGTTGCTATTCTGGGTATCTTTCGTATATACATAGCAAAATTGAGTAGTGTGAAATAACAACCAGTCTATGAGTCAGGAGTTTGGATGAAGTGAGGATGATTTGATCCCCATTCCACAATGTCTAGGGCCTCAGCTGGAAAAAACTCAATGGCTAGGAGTAATGTAAATAGTAGGGAGTTGGAAGCGTCCAGAGAATTCTTCATTTGCATGCCTGGTGGCTGAGCCAGGAGGGCCTGGAGGCTGGGCTCAGCTGAGCATGCTGAGACCTGTGGCCTCCTCACGTGGCTTGGGTTTCCTCATGTCATGGCAGCCTCGGAGGCAGCTGGACTTCTTGCAAGGCAGGAAGTGATGTGGCTCCCACCACACACTTGTATTCAGTCCCAGTCCTACGTTCAAGGGGTAGAAGTAGTCTCCGCCTCTCTACGGAGGAGAAATCAAGGAATTTGAGATAGTGTCTCACAATCATCAACATGGAGGTGGAGAATCCTGCTCATGCAGGAAGCTGGTCAAAGATTGTCCCTGCTTTCTAGCTGCTCTGTATGCCTAGCTCCATCCGTCTCTTCACTGGCTTGTTCCCTCTGCCCTGGAACACAAGGCGAGCCCAGCGAGGACTGCTCCCTGTGAACCCCAGCCGTCAGGTGTCCACCTGCCTGTGAACGTTTTCTCTTCCTCAAAGCACGGTGCATGGGGATGGAGCTGGACAGTTCATTCAGACCTGGCATACAGGTGGTGCTCAACGGGTGCTTGCTGATGTTGACTTGCCGTGTGGGATGGTGAGGAACTCCAGTTAAGGTGATATTGGCTCTCTGGGCAGTCCATGTGACACCCAGCATGAGTGTCTGTTCGGTGACCAGGCAGGAGCTGGTGTGGGGGCAGCTGCCACCTGTCTGTGGTTGGGCACAGGCTTCCCCGGGTCAGCTCATGTGCCCTAGGTGTGAACACCAGGAGGAGGTACGTAGGGTCCCCAGTGAGGGCCAGGAGGAAGTCACATCTGTCCCCAGCAAGGCCCAGGGGGAAGCACAGATGGGTGACTGATGTGGCTTTCCCATGAAACAGGCCCAGAGCGAGCCGCACCCCAGGTGCTGGTCACGGGGCGGGATTCCTACAGGAGAGCACTCGAGGAACCTTCCTGTCTGGAAATCAATGGAAGCTCGTGGAAGGATCACCAGCTAAATAATGAGGACGGGCAGGTCGACAGACTGTGTGAAAGGCGAGAAGAAAGCGCAGCTCAGCCCTGACGGTGGGCCTGAGACCCCCCTGAGCAGGGCCCTGAAACAGGAGTCCTGCAACTTGGCGGAGGAGACCCCGGGAACCCAGAGCCACCGGGGTCTGAGTGTTTTCCAGCCCCATGTGGCTCTGGAAGGCCCTGCAGCCCGTGAGCCCTGGCTGGCCCCTCCCGGCGGCTCCTGGACACAAAGCGGGGCCTCCCCAACCCCTCCTCCAAAGCAGAGGCTGCTCAGGGCCACCCTCCTCTTGACCCTTCATGCACAGCCCACCCCAGGAAGCAGCCCTTATTACTCCAGGCTCCGCTGTCCCAGGACACTGACCTGGGCCACCCAGCCCTGGAGAGCAGGTGGTCACAGTGGAACAAGGGGGACATCACAGAGCGAGCCCAGGGCTCTCTGTTCCACATCCCGCAGGGAGGGCAGCCTGGGAAGCCAGCTTCCAGGTTTCCAGAAGTCACCCGAGCTCTGCAGTTGCCAGGAACTTTGCAAAACCTTTCTGTTCTTTGCAAGGCCAGGGGCTGAGGGCAGAGCTGGTCTAGCGGGGCAGGTGCCCCCAGCGGTGTGTGGCATGCCTGCGCTGGAGGTTGAGGGACCAAGCACAGCACACGTCCTGGGTGCTTCTCCATGCCAGGCCTGCCCGGGCCCTCTCCCTTCCTTCTGAGGCAGGATTCCCCACTTCGCAAATGGGGATGCCGGAGTCAGAGAGGTTGAGCAGTATGTCTGAGGACGCACAGCAGGGAGCTGTGGAACTTGAACTGGACCCTGTGAGGAGCGGCTCCTGTGGAGCATCAAAATCCAGCCTCTGGCCCAGACCATGCTGCTGCCGGTGTGTGGGAGTGTGTTGTGCTGTGTGTGTGGAGCGCTGTGGTGTGTGTGTGTACGTGTGGTGTGCGTGCTGCCCTGTGGGGTGTTGTGTATGCTGTGTGTGCTGCATTGTGCTGTGTGTATGTCGTGTGGTGTGGATGTCCAGCCGGCTGGACGTGGAAGCTGGATGTTAAGCAGCTGCCTTCCCAACCCCTGCGTGGCTCCCTCCCTGGCGTCCTGCCGGCCTCTGCTGTGGGCAGAGGCAGTGGCCAGGGAGCGGGAGGCTCCAGGAAGCCCTTCCCACAGAGACCGGTCTCTACAAATGCTCGACACTGCCCTGGGTGCTGGGCAGGGCCCACCCCTCCTCAGCCCCTCAGCTGCAGCGGGAGAGCAGCATGAGAAGGTTCTGGAAGGAGGCAGGCTGTCGTCCTCCACCAGGCTCCCGGGTCACGGCCTTCCTCCCGCCCACCCCTGCTCGACCCCAAGGGCTTTGGGCGCCCCTCCTGGCACTGCCCGGTGCCCACCATCTGGTCAGCCGGGCGGGCAGCGCTGGGCGGGCTGAGGGGGGAGTGGCTGCAGGTCTGGCTGCTGCTTCTCCCTCCTGACCCCCAGATCCCTGCGGTCCCCACGGCAGGCAGGAGCTTTCTGCCCGCTCTGCTGCTCCTCTGGCCTGGCGCCTTCTCTCCGGGTGACTCGCGGCTGCAGGCAGCTGAGCACGAGGCCCCTTCAGATAAAACGCAATAAAAATAACGGAGCACCTTTCTTTCCTGTCCAAGGGTGACTCGTCTCCCCACGTCCCACTTCCTCTTGTCCCTCTGCTCGCCATTTGGCTGCCCTCCTCCCTCCCCAGAGCCTCGGGATCTGAGTGGCCCTGGCCCTCGCTCACCGAGGAGGCACACGGCTGTGTCCCTGAGGTTGACAGACCACCAGCTCTGGAAGAGGGACTTGGCTGTTTGCTGGGAACGGAGGAGGGACCAGCCCAGGCGGCACCTCGGGACCCAGGGAGGCCTGGTGGAGGGCTCTGGGCTGGTCTGCAGGAGGGGAGAGGCTGCCCAGGTGGGGCAGGCGGGGCAGACGGGGCAGCCTGGACAGGGCTGGGGTTGGAGCTGGGCTGGCGAGGCTGGGTCTGGAGCCTGGGGGACGGTGAGCACCCAGGGAGGGCACAAGGCAGGGTGGTGGGTGGGGCAGGAGAACAGTGAGCTTGAGTCCACAGTTTGTCAGGTTGGTGCTAGGGAGCCATGGATGGTGGAGGAGAGGGAGGGATGTGGTCAGAGCGGCAGGTCCTTCCGTAGACAGCAGCTGTGAGCAGGAGACCTGCGTGTCCCCTGTGGCTCCCGCCCCTCAGCCTCCACCTGGAGCGTCCTAGAGTGAGACTCACCCTCTGTCCCTGAAGCGGCCTCAGGGCAGCTGGAGACAGTGTCCCCAGGTCCTTGGGCCGTGGCTCGGAGCCCCCCACTCCCGCCTCCATTGTGTCCCTGTGTTTGTGTCTTTGAATGCCTGTCTTTGAGCAGAGCTGTCTCCAGCGATGCCCCTTCCTCCCACCAGGATTTACTGAGCACCTACAATGTGCCCGGCACTGCTCTGGGGCCCGCGACTGAGAACAGACCAGGCAGCAGCCCGGCCCAGAGCTCCCAGGCCAGGAGGGGCTGAGACGGTCCCCAAATAGCCAGGACCTTCCCCGGGATCAGTAGGCCAAGGATGAGGTTACCACGGCGCAGGAGACCATGCCAGGTTCTGGTCTTGTGAGGAAGCTGGGGGGCTTCCTGGAGGAGGGAGCTCACGCCAGCTCTGGGGGCAAGGTGGCTCTGCTAGCTGCGGCCTTCATACCCACAGGCCCTCGGCCGCAGCATCCAGAGCCAACAGGTCAACTGTGTTTACAAGAGATTTTTTTTGATGTCTCAAAGAGAAATGGAGAAACGGGCCCTTTCTTTTTCCTCTTAGAAGCGTTCTGCTGCGTTCTCCTGGCCGCAAGCAGAGACCTCCGTGGCGGCCAGTGGTCCTGGAGGGGTCTGCTCCGCGTGCCAGGGCGCCTTCAGTGGGTGGACAGGGCAGCAGCAGCTCAGTGCCTGTCCACCTTCTCTGGTCAGTCCGCATGTCCTCCCGTCCCAACACTCGTAGGGGCTTTGGAGAGGCTGGACGGGGTGGGACAGGGACACGGTTCTCTGGGGACTCCCACCAACCCTCACTCCAGCCCAGCGGGAAGCGGAGGAGGGACAGAGTGCCTGCGTCCTGGGCTCTGCACTGGGGGTCTGACCTTCCTGCCTCCTCCGGGGACCCGTCTGCCCCCAAGGGGACCCCCGTTTCATAGATGAGAACGGAGGCCCCAGGGCTGAGCATGGCAGCACCAGCAGCCTGGCTTTGAACCAGGTCCGCCGGGCTGCTTCCCAGGAAGCTCCCAACTCCAGGAGCACAGGCTGCTCTGCACACGGCTCCCCTCAGCAGGCGCTGGCCGCGCTCTTGGTATCACTGAACCCACGGGGCCCGGACCATGCACACTGAGACTCTGGCTTCACATGAGGAGCCCGAAGCTCAGGGATGTTGGATTACTTGCCTGGGGACACACAGCAAGGGAGTTGGGAGCTGGGATGGCTGTCGCCTATAGAACCTGCAGACTCCGCTGTCCTGCACTTCCCTTCCCCATCCCAACTCCAGCTGTCCAGAGGCTGCACGGGTCCAACCAGCTCCTTTGCGGACACTCAGGCTGGGCGTGCCCGGGAAGAAACAGCTTATGAACCTCCAGAGGCACAAGAGCTGGACGTCCTCGTCTCTGCGTGTCCCCTAAAAACTGAGGAGGGGCGGACGGATCCATGGAGACCTAGTCATTCTGCAAGGTAGAAAGGAAGTGGCCGGGCTGGCAGCTGGTGGACAGCAGGTAGGAGGGGATTAGGCAGGTGGAGGGGATCAGGCAGGTAGGGGGGAATCAGGCAGGTGGAGGGGATCAGGCAGGTAGGAGGGGATCAGGCAGGTAGGGGGGGATCAGGTAGGAGAGGATCAGGTAGGTAGGGACCAGGCAGGTAGGGGGGGATCAGGCAGGTAGGGAGGGAATCAGGCAGGTAGGGGGGGATCAGGCAGGTAGGAGGAGACCAGGCAGGTGGGGGGACCAGGAAGGTGGGGGGACCAGGCAGGGGGAGGAATCGTTTTGCTAAAAAGTCCACTGTGGGTGAAACGGGCCCTGCCAAGGGCAACAGGGTGCGTCCTCTTTCCTCCTTGACCCTGTCTTCCTGTAAAGGAGCCCTGCCGACCCTGGGGGCCAGCATCAGGGGGGCACATGGGGGGACACAGGCCTCTTACTCTGGTGGCAAAATCTGTTTGCCATGATCCTTAACCAGGTCTCCCTGAGAAATCTGGGGTGACATTTTGAAGCCTCTTCCCAGGGAGGCGTCCCTCCCCTCCCCCGTGGCCCCTGCCTGCCCCCCCCACCCCTGCTTATAAAATGACACAGCAGAGCTTTGTGGCTGCGTGATGATAACCGTTTGGCTCCTCATGACAATTTTTCAGGGGAAAATGACAGGGCACAGAGCTGTGTCTTTCAGTGACAGCCAAGGGGAGGCGCAGGGCGTCAGGTCCCTGAGAACCCGAGGAGGGGGAGGGGTGGGGGGCCCAGTCTGTGTGCAGGAGGGACGCCTGGGGGTGAGGCCCTCTCCCTGCATGGCCAGGGGCTGCAGGCTTTCTCCAGGGTCTGCGGTCTACTCTGACCCTCTTCTACCTGCCAGATCTACGTCCCTCATTTGGGCCCAGTTTGCAAAGCACCCTTGCCTTCTCTGCGCCCGTCCCTCATTGATTGACCCACCCATCTGTGCATTGGCTGATTGTTCACTCCTCTTACTCACCATGTGGAATCAGGTGGCCTGTGTACCACGTCCTGTGTCAGCTCCAGGGACAGGGGAGGGACGGAGATCTGGCAAGATATAACCCCTCTAGGGTTTGGGATTAGGGGGAGAGGCCCACTGCAGACAGAGCAGTATGTGTGTTTAACACATACTGGAGTTCTGACTTCAATTCCTATATTTCAAATAAAAATTAAATTAAAACTCACCAATTGTGGCCCAAACAATTGAAATGTGAAATACTCTCACATAAGTTTTTTAGTGTGTGGGGAGGTAGTTCCAGCTGAGTCAGATGCTCAGGAATGTCAGCAAAAGACCCAGACACTTTCTCTTTCTTCTTTGTTGTCCTTGGCTGTGTTGTGTTGGCTTTTTAGCCTGAGCTTATTGCCTCATGGTTGCAAGATGGCTGCTATAGCTCCAAATATCATGTCTCCCACCAAAGCGTTCAAGTTGGGAAGAAGGTTAAGAGGTAAGGCAGAAAAATTGTTCCCCAGAAGCATTCCCTCTCCTAGCAGACGCTCTCTCTCTCATCCTGATGATGGACAGGTCTGTTTTAGGGCCACCATCCAAAACAATGTGTGGAGAAGGGGGACGTGGTGCCAGGCTTGGATTCACCCCAGGCTGGAGGAGGCCTCCAGGTCCGAGCCTGTGGATGAAGAACAAACCCAGGTTTCTGTGAGTGAGGGAAGGAGGGGCAGGCAGGCCAGGCGTTTGCTGACCATTGTCCCAGCAGTGACGGGAGGTGACCTCAATCCCATACTCCTGCTCTGGGTGGCCCGGGCGGTGAACTCCAGCCCTGCCAGGAGGGGCCGGAAGCTCCTCCTGTGATCCCTGGACTCCCTGAGCCCAGACGGCCTGTTCCCCGGGGGCGTCTGATGTCCACACTGCCTGGTTCTAAGGTGTAATCACCAGGGTTTAAACGGGTCTCCTGTCTTCGTGGCTGGCATTTCTCATCTTCAACGACTACATTATTGTCATTCAGCTTTGCTCCGAGCCCAGGGCTCCACCGCAGTGGTGACTTCTGTGACAGCCAGCACAGCTCACGCCCGGACCCAGGGTGCCGGTCGGTCCCCGGGGCTTCGAGCTACTCCCGACACCTCCCTCTTAGCCAGGCCCGGGACACCAGCCACAGCGCGCGGAGGCCTTCCCGTCACGTGGTGCTCAGCCGTGACGACCCCAGCTGGTCCAAGTACGGCGGCTGACGATCTCCTGCTGGGTTTGGGGCCTTGCCCAGTGAGGAGGCCGCCAGCGCCCCAGCGAGGCCAGACAGGGGTCAGCCGGACACAGCGTTGGCCACGGCTACCAAGCGACTCATCCCTGGCTTTGGTGGGCAGGGGGCGCTGTCCCCTGGGGCAGCTCGGACTCTCCACCTGGGCGCCTGGGTGTGCGTGCAGGTCAAGGGTCTGTGGCTGCTGGTTCCGGGCCGCCCCTCCCTCCCTCCTCGGAGCTCTGCCGCTTCCTGCTCTCAGGACAGTGCCTGACCTTGTATTTCTGGGGTCTCCTGTTGGTTTTATAATCTGACTCCAAATTCCGCAGGAGGAGGCTGTTCCCGTCCATGGCTCTGAGCCCCACTGGGGAGGCAGTGCTGCCCAGGGGTCAGGCCACAGGCTTTGGCCAGCATTTGCTCCTTTCTTCCTGTGGGACCTGGGAAGGTGATCAAGCTCTCTGAGTGCAGCCTCCTCCCGTGTGAGTTGGGGGTAACCGTGGAGCCAGGATGGCATGTGGCACCGCGTGTCACCAGCTCAGGAGGACCCCGCAATGACTACTGTTCTGCTGTGTCTCCAAGGCAGCGCCACAGGCGGTTCCTCCCGCAGCTGGAGGCCCCACAGGCCCACAGCCCCGTCAGATGGGCCACAGCACTCACTCCTGTGTGAGGGCCAGCGGCCTGACCCCTGGGAGCCTCGAGCTGTCCCCCATAAAATGGGCACAACAGGACTGACGGGGCTACTGCAGGGATTTGACCCGGGGACCTCTATGACACTCAGGGCACACAGGACAAAATACAGAGTGCTCCTGTGCCCAGAACCTCCGAACACAGAGACGGTGCTGTGCAGGGTGCTGGGGGCCCAGGACCTAGTGAGTGACATGCCTGGTCCGGGGCAAGCCCTGCTTGCTCCCTAGCGGGCTCATCATTATGATGCATCCTGCCACCGCTTTCATCTTGTCTGTGTGCAACGAGCCCCGAGCCCCCGGCAGAGGGCCCAGGCACCAGCAAGGGCCTGACACCTGGCAGAGTGAAAGGGCAGGGATTTGAGGACAGGTTGCCTGTGTCCAAAGCCCAGGCCTCCACTGCTGAGCTGTGTGACCTGGAATGAGTTTCTAAACTTCTCTGAACTTCAGTATCCTCATCTGCAAAACAGAGGGGAGAGGGCAGGCAAGGCAGAGCCTCCAGGCACCCGTGGCCACGCCAGGGCTAGCTTTTACTATTCCCAGCCCCCAGGGAGCAGGAAGGCCTGTCCTTTCTGCCACCCCTGACCTTAGAGAGGAAGAAACTGAGGCCAAAGACTCTCAACTAAACATTTGGGAAGAAGACACACCACATCACCTGCTCAATCCTGGCTACTTTGAGATCTAGACCAAGGTACGTGCTAGTGTCCTGTGGCCCTGAAGAGGGACTGATCATTGGTGACCCCCGCTGCGTCCTCCGCACGGTCAGATGTGGACTTGGGGCCTTCTGACCTCTGCTCCAGGCCGACCTGTCTTTATCTCTTGATGTATTCTTAGAAATTGTTCACTTCATTAATCCTCCGTGATTATTTAACTAATCTTCTATTTATATAACCTGGATGGCTTCACTTTTTACCATCATAAATGACACTGCAATTAATATTTTATTCTTTAGTTATCCTCCAAATTAATATTTTATTCTTTAGTTATCCTCTAAATTTATATTTTTGTTAGAATAGTCTCGTAAGGAGCTGTCCGTGGAATAGTACAATGTTATAAAAACTGCTGATGCCTAATATTTATGGGGTGAGTAATGCTCCTGGCTAATGAACAGTCATGAGGAATTGGCCCACTTGTCCTCTGGAGCCACCAGGAACATCCTCACAGACGCGCTGCTGGCTAAGGGAGGCGCTCTGGGTCAGGACGGCCTCTGTCCCTGGACCCCGGGTGCTGTCGGCTGGCCGGCTACTTCTTGGCCTGTCTGCCTCTGTGGAGTGAGACCCACGGTGGTCCCTGTCCTACTCACTCGCAGGAAGCAGGAGCTGGGCACACTGTGCGCTGCCTGGGTAACAGGACACCGGAGCTGCTCCTCCAGGTGGTACTGCAGAGGCAGGGCTGGGCGCCGCTGCCTGGGCCGTCCTTCCTCACATGCCTGCACCTCGCAGCATCTCGGGGACACGTGCAGGGAACGGACACTTCCCAGAGGCAGCGGGAAGGAGGCGCCCGGTTCCCAGGTGCCCATCGGATCAGGATGGAAGTTGCAAACGTTACCTTGTGGAAATCCGACGGTGAAATGAGAGTCAAAGTGAGAGAATCCACCGGTCGCCTGTCCTGACAGAGACCATGTGGGAAGGGCCAGCGTCCTGGGCACGGGGGTCAGCCAGGGCGGGGTCACTCTGGCCCCCCGGGAGTTCAGGGCAAGCGCGGCCCTGGCGCCTGTGTGGCCGCCACCCTCCTCTCTGCTCACAGCCCACATGGAAGGAGCCCCCGAGCGCGTCTCCTCTGCCTCAGACTCTCTGAGTTTTCCATTGGTTTTCTGGGGGGTGGAGCTGAGGCCCCAGGGATGTGCGGAGAAAAGGAAGAAGGAAGGAGAAAAAAAAATCACTGGTGGTGATCAAACCAAGAAGAGTCCAGAGCTGGTCTTGGTTAGAATATAATTTATTTATCTGGTCCTCGAGGCACACCTGTAATCAGCCACTCAGGAGGCCGAGGCAGGAGGATGGCAAGTTTGAGGCCAGCCTCAACAACTTAGTGAGGCCGCCATGGGGTTGGGATATTGCTCAGTGGTAGAGCACCCCTGGGATCAATCCCTGGTGCCAAAATTAATAATAGTAGTAGTCATAATAATAACAACTGTCTTGATGGCTCCCTCACATCACCTCCTGCCGTGGCTCCCGCTCCCGCCACCCCTCTGTCCTCGCCTCCCCGCCCTCGCGTGTGGTGATCTCTCCTCGTTGCTGCGCTGTCCACCGCATTGCTTTCACGACGTCCTCTGGGGACTCATGGCAGAGCTGGCTCCTCGTAGCCCCCTTTGCAGGAACCAAGGAAAGCGCTTTGCAAATTGCAGGAAGCGATTAAAGGAGAACAGTAGCTTCCTCCACGAGCCCGGGGGGAGGGAGGGAGGCGTCCAGGGCGGGAGCCCCCGGCCATGGAGGGGGGCCCTGGCTGGGGCCCAGGCCTGAAATCCGGCTCTGCTGGGTCCCGGGTCTTAGGGAGCCCTAGGCTCCCCACGGACCCTTGCACGCGGGCGTGCAGCTGTGCATGGTGCACACGGGCAGGCATCACGAGCACCCCCACCCCACCACCTGCACGTGGGCACGCGCACACACACACACACAGGCACACACACAGACAGGTACACAGGCACACACACACACAGGCTCACACACACACAGGCACACACACACAGAGGCGCACACACACATGTGCACACACACAGGCACACAGGCGCACACACACATGTGCACACACAGACAGGTACATATGCACACACACAGACACATACACACATATACACAGGCACACACACGTGCACACACACAGGCACACACACAGACAGGTACACAGGCACACACACAGGCACACACACACACAGGCTCACACACACACAGGCACACACACACAGGTGCACACACACAGGCACACAGGCGCACACACACATGTGCACACACACACAGGCACACAGGCGCACACACACACACACAGGCGCGCACACACACACACACACACACACACACACACATACACACAACCAAGACGCAAGCACGCACAGGCACATCCCCTGTACACACAGACATCTTGACTCCACACAAACACCCCGTGCACACAAAGCACACTCACGCCCACACGTTTGTGTCATACGTGGACCTGGCCTAGGTCAGAGACAGAGATAGCTTTAGAAGCCCAGTCTGTAGGGACAGTGAGGCAGAAGGCAGTGGGGGGGCTGTGAGTGTCCCCAGCCCCAGGCCCTGTCTGGCTCTCCTCTGGAGGGAGAGGATGAAGAGGGTGGACTCGATCGGCTGCTGACCAGCACTCCTGGCCACGCCCTCCTGGGAGGCAGGAATGGACTCTGCTCCTTGCATTCCACCCATTTGATGGCCTGGAACTGGCTTCTTGGCCAAGGGCAGCTCCACCGTGTGCCACATGCAACATGCACCTGATGGTGTGGAGGAGAACGTGGCCCTGGTGACCTGTCCAGATTGGTGAGGCCAAGGACTTGCAGACAAGGACATGGCTGACCTTTGGGTCCGTCTCTGCTGCCCTTGACCTCCAGGGAGGAGGGATGGCCATCTCAGCAGAAGAGAAGAGATACACAGGGAGAATGAAGTCTGGGGAGGTGGGGAGGTGGCTGTCTGGGGTCCCAGAGGGGCTTGGGGCTCTGGCGGGGCTGGGTCTCCTACCGATTCCACGAGGCACGTCTCCCCTCTGCCTGGTGAGATACCACATCACACACAGCTTCTCTTTGCCGAAGCTGGACCGAACAGTTCTCTGTTACTTGCAGAAAGCGCTGACTCAGACACCAAGGAAACGCACTTATTTAAGAAAGCACCCTTTCTGACCACGAGCGTGTCTTGCTCAGAGAGGTCTTGTCAAATAAGAGGAACGGGGCGTTTGCAAATCTGCACGAAGATGAAGCCCGCAATCCGGGCACACGCTTGTTTGACAAGTGATAATTAACTGCTGACAACGTAATTTCAGTTTGGATGCAAATGTGTTTTTCATTAAAAAGTTATCAAAGAAGAAGATGCACGAGCAGCCCACATGTGCTGGAGAAGGTGCTGCAGGCCACGGGTCACGCGGGACGCAGATTCAAGTTGAGCCGTGAGAAGCCCCGGCTGGATGGGCTAACACTGAGAGGCTGAAAATAACAAGTATCGGTGAGGACGCGGGGGAACTGGTCCTCAGACATGCCGCTGGGAAGACGAACACGTCGCCATGACAACGGAAACCAGGCCGGTAACCACCAGGAACGTGCCTCCCTGTGTGGCCCAGCCTCCTCTCTCCTCCCGTATTTACCCCACTCCAAGCTTGACTGTGTGGTCTCAGCTTTTCTGTTAAGATGATTTTCAGAATAGATGTTGAATGTCTGCCGCACCTTGATGGGGTAGGGTCGAGCCCCGGGAATATCAGCCCCCAGAAGGTGACTCAGCCAATTATCTCTTGCTAAAGGGTCAGCAATCCCCCTCTGGGCTGCTCAGTCCTCAGGCAGGCCCTTGGCATTGACCCCAGCTCTAAGGAAGGAGATGGCATCTCTCTCTCCAGCCCTGCCACTCTTCAGATACTCAAGGGTCCTATCCCATGCCCCATTTTACAGAGGAGAAAACAGAATCTCAACATGGACTTGCCTCTTCAAGGCCACACCACACCAGATGGAGAGAGAAGCAAGCTCTGGACTTCCTGAACGCCACGTCGAAGCACGTGCCCATTTGCCTTCCTTTCCTAACTCATCCGAGCCTCAGTTTCCTTATCTGTAAAATGGGGACAATAACGGCACTTTCCTCATGAGATCGTAAGGGTTAATAAATTAATGCACAGAGCCAGGCTTGGTTCCTAGAAATCCCTCAACTGATGTTGGTTATGACACTTATTAACTAATTCAGATGATAGAGGACACTATGTTACTTCCATGGGAACAGTAGGCTCTTCCCCTTTTTTCTCTTTTTTTTTCCCTTCCCCCCACCCCTCCCACCCCTCTTTACCCTCTATACAGTCCTTCCTTCCTCCATACTTGCCCCCCTCCCTAACCCTAACTCTAACCCTAACACTAACCCTTCCCTTCCCCCCATTATGTGTCATCCTCCACTTATTAGCGATATCATTCATCCTTTGGCTTTTTGAGATTGGCTTATCTCACTTAGCATGATATTCTCCAATTTCATCCATTTGCCTGCAAATGCCATAATTTTTATCATTCTTTATGGCTGAGTAATATTCCATTGTAATATATACCACAGTTTCATTTATCCACTCATCAATTGAAGGGCATCTAGGTTGGTTCCACAGTCTGGCTATTGTGAATTGAGCAGCTATGAACATTGATGTGGCTGTATCTCTGTAGTATGCTGATTTTAAGTCCTTTGGGGTATAGGCCAAGGAGTGGGATAGCTGGGTCAAATGGAGGGTCCATTCCGAGTTTTCTAAGGAATCTCCACACTGCTTTCCAGAGTGGCTGCACTAATTTGCAGCCCCACCAGCAAGGTATGAGTGTACCTTTCTCCCCACATCCTCGCCAACACCTGTTGTTGCTCGTATTCTTGATAATCGCCATTCTAATTGGGGTGAGATGGAATCTTAGGGTAGTGTTGATTTGCATTTCTCTTATTACTAGAGATGTTGAACATTTTTCCATATGTTTGTTGATTGCTTGTAGATCTTCTTCTGTGAAGTGTCTATTCATTTCCTTAGCCCATTTGTTGATTGGGTTATTTGTATTCTTCGTGTAGAGTTTTTTGAGTTCTTTATAGATTCTGGAGATTAGTGCTCTATCTGAAGTATGATTGGCAAAGATATTCTCCCACTCTGTAGGCTCTTTCTTCGCATTGCTGATAGTTTCCTTTGCTGAGAGAAAGCTTTTTAGTTTGAATCTATTCCAGTGGTTGATTCTAGCTTTTATTTCTTGTGCTATGGGAGTCCTGTTAAGGAAGTCTGATCCTAGACCAACAAGGTGAAGATTTGGATCTACTTTTTCTTCTATAATCTGCAGGGTCTCTGGTCTGATTCTGAGGTCCTTAATCCATTTTGAGTTTAGTTTCGTGCATGGTGAGAGATATGGGTTTAGTTTCATTCTGTTGCATGTGGATTTCCAGTTTTCCCAGCACCATTTGTTGAAGAGGCTATCTTTTCTCCATTGCATATTTTTGGCACCTTTGTCGAGTATGAGAAAATTGTATTTATTTGGGTTTGTGTCCGTGTCCTCTATTCTGTACCATTGATCTACCTTTCTATTTTGGTACCAATACCATGCCGTTTTTGTTACTATTGCTTTGTAGTAGAGTTGAAGATCTGGTATTGCAATACCCCCTGTTTCACTCTTCCTGCTAAGGATTGCTTTAGCTATTCTGGTTTCTTATTCTTCCAGATGAATTTCATAATTGCTTGCTCTATTTCTGTAGGTACGTCATTGGGATTTTAATTGGAATTGCATTGAATTTGTATAGCACTTTAGGTAGTATGGCCATTTTGACAATATTAATTCTTCCTATCCAAGAACATGGAAGATCTTTCCATCTTCTAAGGTGTTATTTCTTTCTTTAGTGTTGTATAGTTCTCATTGTAGAGGTCTTTCACCTCTTTTGTGAGATTGATTCCCAAGTATTTTATTTTTTTCGAGGCTATTGTGAATGGGGGTAGTTTCCTAATTTCTCTTTCTGAAGATTCATCACTTATGTATAAAAATGCGTTGGATTTATGGGCATTGATCTTGTAACCTGCTACTTTACTGAATTCACTTATGAGTTCTAAGAGTTTTCTGGTGGAATTTCCAGGTTCCTCTAAATATATAATCATGTCATCAGCGAACAGGGATAGTTTGAGTTCTTCTTTTCCAATTCGTATCCCTTTAATTTCTTTGGTTTGTCTAATTGCTCTGGCCAGAGTCTCAAGAACGATGTTGAATAGAAGTGGTGAAAGAGGACATCCCTGCCTTGTTCCAATTTTTAGGGGGAATGCTTTCAGTTTTTCACCATTTAGAATGATATTAGCCATGGGCTTAGCATAAATGGCCTTTACAATGTTAAGGAATGTTCCCACTATCCCTATTTTTTCTAGTGTTTTGAGCATGAAGGGGTGCTGTATTTTATCAAATGCTTTTTTCTGCATCTATTGAAATAATCATGTGATTCTTGACTTTAAGTCTATTAATATGGTGAATTACGTTTATTGATTTCCTGATATTGAACCAACCTTGCATACCTGGGATGAAGCCCACTTGATCATGGTGCACTATCTTTTTAATATGTTTTTTTATGCGATTTGCTAAATTTTGTTGATAAAAGGGCTCTTCCCCTTTTATCGTCATTGTCTCTGGATCCTCTCAGACCTGGGCCCTGAGGGGACACTGTGAAAGGGGAGGATTTGTTTCCTGACTTGTGAAGGTCACACTGTCCTGAGCTCAGACACCTGAGAATCCATGATTCTGGTCCCGTGGAAAGAGCCTCAAACTGCCAATCCCTTAATGAATACTCACACCACGGGAATGGTGTACAAGGTGAGCCCAAGAAAAGGAGCTTGGCCATGTTTCATCCTCCCACCACCATTTCCTGAGCACCTACTATGTGCTGGGCCCTGCACTGGGTTGAGAGCACACTGAGGAGTGACCCCTGGTCTCCACCTTCAGTCTGCAGGTCTGGGCTTGGACCAATCCTGACCCTGTCCCAGGCTTATTCTTGCTGTCCTCTTGTGTTTGAGGATTTGGGGAACCATCCTAGCTTCATGATGAGGTGACCAAGGCCCAGATAAGGAATGATTTATCTAATGTCTTGGACCTGGTTCTCAAAACTGACTCTGTCCACAGCACCATCCATCTTGGGGTGTCCCATCGGGCACTCACAGGGCCCCAGGCCGCCTGTCAAACCTTCCCACGCCAACATTAATGACATCTCCCTGAGGTTAATTTGCAAGGAGACAGTGAGAATGTGCTGTTTAAATAGCGATTATTAAAATCATGCTGGCATTTTGCTACATAGTAGGTAATTATCACAACATAATTGGAAAACGATGCAGTTGATTCTTTTTAGCTCTTTTGGCTGAATCCAGAGTTCCTCCCGAGGAGAGAGTGGTGTTCCAATGGCATTTGTGATATTTGTTCAATGGTGTTCTTATTACATCTAAATTGAAGTTGCTTCAGGAACTTTCTCTGAGAGGAATGCGCTCACTTGCCAAGATCTGGGACCCGGATGTGGGAGCGGAGACACTTTCCTTCAAGCTGAGAGCTTTCGGCTCTGGAGTTTACTGCCCCCCACGTCCAGCCAGAACGCCTGGAACCGTTCACGATCATTCCTTTGCTTATTTGAAAATACTTTGCTTCTATTCACTTGCCTCCGTGACCAGCTGATTTTCACTCACACTTGTCGTGGGTGAATTTATTCCTGGTTCCACACCTCGGTTTGGACTTTTCTCTGTCCACTGAGGGCGATTTCCTTCCTTCCCCGCTCATTCCTGTATTCTACTCGGTTCCTCCATGACCAGCGGCTCCTTCATTCTTTCTCCCTGGGGTTCATCGGTGCATCTGAATTCACGGCTCCTGCATGAACGTGCTGACGGTCACTTCTTCATTCATTCCCTGGGTCATTCCTTCGTCCAGCGGTCCCTGTGGTCATCAGTTGGTTCCGTCACTCATCACGGAGCAGTGAAAGATTTGTTCAGATGCAACGTGTTGGGCGAGTCTCTCTGGTGTGATTGCAGCCAATGCTCTTGGCCAATTCTGGGCCTTTCTGTAAAAAGGCCCTGGGGCTTGCCTTTCTTTAAAGCAGACTTTTAATTGCAGCATAGCGTGAAGCGAGGCTTACTTAGAAGAAAGTCCACAAATCTTCAGTGCATGTCGGGAAATTTCTGGAAACTAAACATAGCTGCGGGGCTTGTACCAGGTCAAGAGGGCTAAGTGGCCCTCGGCCAGGACAGTGATCAGCGTGGCGTCCTGACTTCCGTGTGGGACCTACACCGGCTCAGGACTTCACGCAAAGGCGACCACACTGTCTCCTGCTCCCGCGAGTCTGGTTCTGCTTTGTCCCCGTGGCGCATGCGTGGTTCACGCTGCCGGGCCTGCAGGTCAACGTTGCTCCTCCTTGCCAATGTGCAGGTTTTCATATTGCAGAAATGTGTAACTATTTATTTGCTCACCTGACTCTGGATGGAATAGAAATGCTTTCCAGCCTTGGGCTCTTATGAACAATGCCATTACGAAGTTCTCCAGTGTGACTGTCAGTGATTGTCCGGATGAGCCCCTGCTGGGCTGCGCTTAGGAGAGGAATTTCTGTGCCCTTCTGCGTCCCAGGCAGGCTCAGCAGCAGCAACTACTGCCAGACAGTTTTGCAAAGCGGAGTTTCCCGTGCGCACTCCCACCCAGTGCACGGGTCACCCTGGGTCCACGATAGGCCCCTGAGCCACCGCGCTCCCATGTCCTGACCTGACCTGTGGCTGTATCAGGCCCCCTGGTCCAGCTGCTTCCTTCTCCCTCCAAGTCTTTGCCACTCCCAAGGCTTTGGTGCAGAAGTCTCCATCCCGGCTGCTGTCTCCTTCCAGGCCTGATGCTGGAGACACACGTTCAAGTCACTCTGGGGGATGACATCTGAGCCCAGTACTGCCCGGCTGCCTTTCCTGTCCTGGAACTTCCTTGGGGTAAGGGCGTTCCTACTGCCCAGGGGACTCGATCTGTGGGTTAGGCACTCTGCTGAGCACTGGGGGTCTTTGATGAAATCAGATGGGGTTCCTGGGGCTCACAGGCGAGTGTTGGAGATAGGGCCTGGGGTTTCCTTCTCATGTGTCAAAGACAGACACTGGGTCTGAGAGGAAGAGATGGGCAGAGGAACGTCACACAGACAGAACTCAAAGACGCTAAGATCTGATTTACTGGAAGGGGCGATGTCGTGGGACAGATGACTTGACCTGAATGCAATTCCTCCACCTTCAGCCGCGTGACTGGAGAACACCAGCCCCCATCCCAGCAATCGGGACACTGTGCATCCAGATGTCCAGAAATCCTGAGGCAGCTGGAAGGTCCCTGGAGCAGGAGCGGGCAGACCTGGGGTGGTCTCACCTCGATGGCTCTCTGGAGAGTCAAATCCAAAGAAGTGGAATCCGTATTTCTGGCGGTCCTTTCTCTGATTCACAGTGTGACCTTAAGTGGGTCCTGTCACCTGAGTCTCAGGTGACACCTTCATGAAATGGGGATAATGTTACCCGCCTTCTGACTGTTGGAGGACTGAGGCCGAGGGGCCCTGCTGCTCCCTCCCCCGGGGCTGTCCCTTGGGCTCACAGAGCGGGCGCTCCCTCGGTGAGGTCTCTTGCAAGATCCTGGATTGTACTCCCCTCCCCCTGCCCTGTTCCCCGTGCACTTAACTTCATTTATTGTAATTAAATTCAGAAAGTGGCCCTTGGTCTTTACACTGGGGAAACAGGGGTGCAGAGAAGGGGGCCAGGAGCGCCAGGCCCCTGCCAGCGGCGTTCAGCCCCCCGGTTTCCCTGAGGAGCTCCAGCCCGGGATGGCGAAGGCCCCTTCTTCCTCGGGGCGCCTCCTCCCCACACTCCAGGTCTGCCCACCCTTCCTGGGAACCTTCTGATCTATATTCTCAACAGGTACAAAAACCAACAAGCAGGATCTCCACTTCTGAAGAGCTGGAGGCTAATTTACCCCGGGCTGCGCTTTCCTTTCAGAACCACCCAAAGCCACATTTTCTGATCTAAGCTGCTTGTCAGTTTCACTCAAATAAAGCACACTTGAGCTCCGGCCTGTGTAGACATGGCAAGCTAGCGGTGTAATCACCTCTGCTTTAAAGAGCCCGTTGAGAAAGGTCATTACAGAAGAAAGGATTTGACTTTGGCAAATCCAAATGTGTGTGTGCATATATGTGTGCATCTTCCTACTATTTATTTGATTTTTAAGCTAATAAAGAGAAAATGATTTTTCTTTCTTTCTTCCTTCCTTTTGTTTTTCGGTACTGGGGATTGAACCCAGGGGCATTTAACCACCTAGCCACATTCCCAGCCCTTTTTATTTTTTGAGACAGGGCCTTGCTAAGTTGCTTAGGGTCTCGCTGAGCTGCTGAGGCTGGCTTTGAACATGCAATCCTCCTGCCTCGGCCTCCTGCCTCGGCCTCCTCCTGAGCCACTGGGATTACAGGTGCACAGCACAGAGCCCAATGAGAAAATGATTTTTAAAGTTTATCTTCCCCTTAAAAATCCTCCAGGCACGTGTCGGCCTGGCCCGAGCTGCACCTGGGACGCGGGAGTGCTTGATCACTTGCCTGCCTTTCTCCACTGCAGTGCAGACCTCGGGGAGGGCTCCCCACACACCTACCTGTGCCATCAGCAGTTTCTCTCTGCAGCTGAGGTTTTGTGTGTGGTTTTGTTTTGTTTTGTTTTTCCTTTCCAATTCCCCCTGCTGGCCTGGACAGAGCTTCTGGACTCAGATGAGACCAGGCAGCTGCTCGCGTGGTTTCAGGTTGATTGGCACTTCCCCTTAACCAGTAACAATGGCTGCTGTCCCCTGAGGGTCTGCTCTGTGCCACGCACTGTGCCAGGTGCTGTTTTGTTGATTCTTGCTCACTCTCTGTGTCCCTCATCACAGTCCTGGAAAGTGCACATTTGTGTAGGCTTCTGGCCTGGCCATAGCTTCCATCTGCCTGGATCGTTGCTGGGGCCTCCCTGCACCTCCCGGTCCTCTCCATCCAGCCCATGGTGGCCTCCTCTCCTGGCGCAGGACGGAGCCTAGAATAATGCCAGGGCCACCACTTCCTGCCTCTGTGACCATCCTCCATGGCTCCCATCTTCCCCAGAGGAAAGCTGGAGGTCTTGGCTGGCCCCCAAGGCCCTGTGACCTCTGACCTCACCTTCCTGGCCCTACTACTCCAACCACATGGGCCTCCCTGCCAACACTCCAGCATACCTGGCTCACCCCCACCTGTGGCCTTCTGCATGGTGGTTTCTGTGGCCCAGGACACCCTCCCCAGCTGGACTCATGGTTCACACCCCGTGTGAATAAGTGGACTCTGGGGGTTGGGTTAGAGAGGGTTTGGATGATCTTTAAGAGGCCTGTTGTTTAAGGGGAGAACACGCTCCTGAGAGTGTTTCTACAGACCACCTCAGGTTAGGGGGTAGCAAATGCTCTCTGGGAATCAGATATTTTGAGGACTGATTACTTACTTTAAAAAGTCATGTTGATGTTCATTCATTCCATTGTATGTTTATATTTTCTTGGATTGCCAAAAGACTCCCACCAAATCTTTACATGATATTGATGTTCTAGGAAGACTGGTTTATAGTCCAAGAGGGGCTGAGACCAGGACTTCACCCACTGGAGAATCAGAGACTGGGGGCAGCAGTACGGTGAGTTGAGTTTTGGGGACAGAACAGGGCTGAGGTTAGAGTTGACTGAGAGGACCTTCTAGAGACTAGGAATAAGATGGTGGTGGGCACTGGCTTTGGTGCTAATGCCAACCTGGTGTGGGTCTCACATTCTGCAGCAACCAGCCAAGGGTGGCTTAACCTCATTTTCCTCATCTTTAAAATGGAGCTAATACTGGGGATCACTTCCTGGAGCTGTTGTGAAGTCAATGGAGTGAGTATAGATCAGTTAACCCATAGCCATGATCAGTTAATGTCAGCATCATTGTTATTGACAGCCGTCACATAGCAGGGCTGATGTTTGGGATCTTCAGTCTAGGTATGTGTCTGGAATGTTTGGGGCCGACCTCTCCAGATGGCTATTGGCTTGGGGCCTAGGACAGATCTTGGTTCCAGCTCTGTCATCAACTCACAGAAGGACCCTGAACAGGCCCCTCTCTCTCCCAGGGCCTTTGTTTCTGCATCTGCAGTATGAAGAGGGTTGGCTGCATTGACTGCCAGAGCATTTCCAGCTGGAACATTCTCCGAATCTGGGATTTACTTTCTTGACCATCTCAATGTTTCATGAGGTTTCTGATAAAGAAGTTTCTAACAAGATCTTTTAATTAGTTTGGTGCTGATAAACATGGTCACATTGATTAGCTATTGTTCAGGAACCTTCTACCCAAGAGTACAGAGGGGTGGAATACTTGGAAGGCAAAAATTCATGAGCAGTGAGTAGACAGGGGTCCCTTCCCCCACATGGGGTCAGAGCTAGGAGCGGGAACCCAAAGTGTCTCTTGAATTTTACCTGAGATGAGGAACCCTCAAGTCACAGGATTTAGGGATTTATAGCCTGGACAGGAGGAATATTTTACCCAACGCAACTTGTAAAGGATCCAAGACTTAGATTTTCTAGCCCAGTGACATTTTTATTAAACTATGTCACTATTCAACTCTCCTGGCATTTCTTCACCTGTGAAAAGAAGGGACGCTGCTAAAGTGAGTTGGTCTCTGAGGTTTCTTTCCACTGTGCCAACTTGCAGTTCCTGAGTCCTGAGACTCATGACCTGGGGTTAGAACCCAGGGCGGTGAAATCTGCTGTCCGAGGTCCTGAAAAAGAGAACAGGTCATGCCCTGCTGCCAGGGCTTCACGGTCAGCCGCACCAGGGTGCGTGTGCCTTCAGAGCTCACTCCACCCACCCTAGAATGGCTATGGGTACCAGCCCACCAGGCGTGCCAGACTCCCGGTGCCCTCCCCACCAAAGCCTGGACACCACACGTGATAGGGGCCTTCGGAGACAGGTCAGCAGGGTGGGTGGTGTCTTGATGGTTTGGTTTTCTGATCGAGGAGACTCTGAGGCTGTGGCTACTGCAGGTTGAGCAGTCAAGCAGAGGAACCCGAGGCCATCCTCTCTGCCTCAGCCTTGATGTCTCCACACGCTGGCGGACAGGAGACTCTTGGATATAGTAAAGGGAGTACGCACGAGCTGGGGTCGGATTATTGCCCAAGACTTTAGATGGCTGCTGTTGTGACCTTTATGAGCAGATGCAGCCTCTAGGGAGGGAGACCAGAATGGGGAGGGGTGGGGCAGGAAGGGCAAAGGGACACCATGGCTCAGACATGCCACCTGGTCTTCAGAGCAGATCAGAGGCAGGGAAGTCACAGGTGAAGAACCTGGAAGAGAAAACCCTGGCACTTTGCAGTGATATCAACTCCTCCTTTCAATCCGGTTCTGCACACGGTCCCCTGGCCGGTGTACAGTATGTGGTTTTATTTAATTCATTTTAACGACCTAATAAAGAACACCACACACCTGCCATTTTACAACACAGCCTCAAAGTTGTTAAGGAATGAGGGTCTTGCTTTCTTGACCTGAACACCATTTCAACGTTTCATGGGGTTTCTGATAAAGAAGTTTCTAACAAGATCTTTTAATTAGTTTGGTGCTGATAAACATGGCCACACATGATTAGCTATTGTTCTAGGATATTCTACTGATGAGAGGACAACAGAGGGTGGTAGAAAAGCTTTTTTTAAAAATTTATTTTATTTTTTAAATTTCATTTTTACAGACTGCATTTTTGATTCACTGTACTACAAATGTGGCTAAAACTTTCTTCATTTCTAGATTGTACCTGCTGTAGATTCACAACATTTGTGTAGTCATCATGTACATAGGGTAATGATGTCTATCTCATTCTACCATCTTTCCTTTTTCCTCCCAGACTCAGTTCCTTCCACACCATCCAAATTTCCTCCATTCCTCTCTTGACCTCCCCCCGTTTAGTGTATCATCATCCATCTATCAGAGAAAACATTTGAACTTTGATTTTTTGGGATTGGCTTATTTCACTTAGCATGATATTCTCTAACTCCATCCATTTATCTGCAAATGCCATAATTTTATTCTCCCTTATGGCTGAGTATTATTCCGTTGTGTATATGTACCACCGTTTCTTTATCCATTCCTCAATTGAAGGGCATCTAGGTTGGTTCCACAATCTAGCTCTTGTGAATTGAGCAGCTATGAACATTGATGTGGCTGTGTCACTGTAGTATGCTGATTTTAAGTCCTTTGGGTATAAACTGAGGAGTGGGATAGCTGGGTCAAATGGTGGGTCCATTCCAAGGTTTCTGAGGAATCTCCGCACTGCTTTTCTGAGTGGCTGCACCAACTGCGACTGGGGTGGAAACCTTGGAAGGCAGAGACGACAACCTGTCTGCTGGGAGACCCTCGTCTGCTCCAGGGCAAGTTCCCACCCTGACTCCAAATGCAGGGGAGACACGGCTGGGCTTGGACAGAGTGAATTTTGGTCCCTAGCAAGCAGAGTGGGCATGAAAAGAATGCTGACCCTCTTCCACTTTCAGCCAAAGAGAGGCCTTGATTTGGGGTGGCCTGGAACCCAATCCTGGGAAGAGACCCCCTGGCTCATGGCTGGCAGTGGTTCTGAGTGCCCGTGGGGAGAGGGATGTGGGGAGAAGCCACTGGTCAAGTCATCCAAGGAAATTAACTTTGGGTCATCTATGGCTGTGGTCCAGGAGTCACTGACCGCTGGCTCACCTCCCAGATGTGCCTGGAACACTAGGCATCTTCTCCTTGGGGACGTCATGGGACTGCATGAGGAAGAGCGAGAGTCGCCATGGTTGGGCATCTGCCTGCTGGTTTACCCATGTGTGTCCACCAGGGACCAGGCATGGGGTGACCCCATGACCACAGAGCTGGAAGCCACAGAGACAGGCCACCGACCCCCTGCCCTGTCATCGCGGCTGCTCCGTCTCACGCCAGAGCTTCTGGTTTACACCCGACTCTCTCTGCTGGGTCCCAGGCCTTCTCCCCATCACACGCTGTGCTGCTTGTATTCCAGGAGCCAGGGCTGGGGATGTGGACAGAGAAACAGGACGCCTCACCGTGCCACGTAGGGGTGGTCTCCCTGTTCCTCCCTCTAAGAAACGACCATTTTAACTGGAATGAATTCAAACTCAGTCCATACCTGAAGAAGAAAAAGGAACCAGTTAGATTTGATTCCTTGGTTGGCTTTTCGAGCCCGGTATTAATCTGTTCATCAGCCTGGCCCGGCAGGAGCAAACATGCTTCTTCAGGAGTTTTCCAACCCAAAAAAAAAAATGCCTCATTAAGTCAGACGTATTAACCCGAGAGCCGTGCGGACGGCAGACTAATGAACGTCGTTCCTGGGAAGGCACAGGAGTCCTCCGGGGACCCCCTGCCAACGAGGAGCTTCTGCAGCTGTGCTCCGCGGGTGCAGACGAAGTGGGATCGGGGAGGGAAGGGGGTGGAAAAGGAGCTGTGGCCGGGGCCACGGTCACGGTCGGCCCTGTCAGGGGTGCTCTGAGCCATTCCAGCATCTGAATGTGGTGAAGGGCACGTGACCAGGGGAGGAGCTGCAGGTGGCCTGCCTCTAGGTTGGGTAAGGGAGGGAAGATGGGATGAGCCTCAGAAACGGGAGGGAGGACGGGAGGTCAGTGTCGGGCCTCAGAGCTTGGGTTCCCTGTCCCAGGCCTCTGCACCCCATGGTGGATGGGGTTCAGCCCCAGCCCCTCCTTACCCTGCCGAGCACTGGGCACCTCCACGAGCATCTGCTCACCACTCCTCAGAAGCCCAGGCAGATGGGCGCTTCTGGCCCAGGCTTGCAGATGAGGAAACTGAGGCTCAGAAGAGTTAAGTGACTGGCCTGAGGTCCCCTGGCTTGTGGGGGTGCTGAGATGGACCAGGTTGCTGGCCCAGGCGGAGGTCCCCTCAGCCCGCACGCCTGTGCCCCCCGGTCTGTCTTCAAAGCCTCAGGGCCCCTCCTCCAGGGCCTGTGGGGTGTTCTCGAGTGCTGTGGGACGAGCTCTCTCCACCACACGGAGCAACAGAGTTCAAGGCGGGTCACTGGGCTCAGGAACCACGCAGACCTCAATCAAACATGGCTCAGGGCCTTGCTGGCTGGGAGCGCTGGTCAGTTACTGCTCGCAGACTAGTTTCTTCATGAACATGATGGGAATGAGTACTGCCACCCCACAAGCTTGTTGTGAAGGTCAAGTGAGCTAATAAAACCCCCAACAGCAGTGCTCAGGAAGTCCTGGCCCCTCTGTGTGCTGGGTTTTGGGGTCCACCTATCTGGACTGGGCCAGGTGGCATGTGGAGGGGCAGATCGCCCTTCTAGGTCCCGCCCAGTGGGCAGGGACAGTCCCGATTCCCACAGTCCATCCACATTCAGCAAGGACCCAGACGGCTTCAGGAGCTGTGAAGAACAGAGATGAGCACAACAGGACCCCCGAACTCGGCATTCCCATCTGGGTGGAGTCAACCCCAGGCACTGGGCACAGTCTGGGATGGCGGCAGAGGAGGGTCTGAGGCTGGCACAGCCTCTGGGGATGGCACAGAAGACGATCTGGGTCCAGCATGGCAGGGTGGCACAGCCAGCCTTCTGCTGGGGACAGAAGCAGGACTCTGTATAGAGTTCCAGGTAGCGAGGGGGCCTGGTTGAAGGTTGAAGTGAGAAGAAGCATGGCAATTTGTGTTCACACACTCAACCTGCCGGCTCAGGGCTGACTCTATTTACTGGCAAGGGAACGGACGCCCGGGCTGAGAATCTCGCTTATTTTAAACAATCTCTGGTTATCAGCCCAGGTGTCAGAAAGGGCCACCCAGCTCCTAAGAGGTGGGATTCCCACCACGTGTCTGACCCTGGGGGTCAGAGCTTCCCCACTGGCTGTGGTGCTTCTCGTGTCAACAGGCCACGCTGGGCAGTGTTTGCTTTCCTTGCAAACTGCAAACATCTGGAAAACATCAGCTGCTGGCCCCTGTCCCTCCCCCGACGGGGCTCTCAGGGCAGGATGCGTTTAGTGGGTGGGGACATGAAGACCCATGAACTCTGCAGAAAGGCTGGCCCTGCCATGTCAACACGAGCTCCAGGGACCTGGGACCACCTGTGGTGACTTCCTGTGGCTCAAAGCTGGTGTCCCCACCTCTCAGGGAGCCCAGCTGTTCATTTCAGCGTGGGCATTGCTCTCGCTGTGAGCACTGGCTCTTGCAGAGCTGAGGATTCTGACTCTATGTTGAGGGGGGAGCACTTCATGTGCTGAATGTGGGATGCTGCCTTTAATTCCACTGCAATTAGAGCTGTGATTATTTGTTACATCTCTTATTTCCTATATGTTCTTTGCTGGCCGGTCCTGTGTCCATCTTATTCCTTATCTATTTGTGCTGGTTTGGCACATATCACAGGCACACCTTGAACATTTGTTGGGTGGTTGAAAAAAGGATGCACTGAAAGGGGGAAATGGGTTCTAGCAATTTAATCATAGCTCCTCTAGGCATGGGAAAAACATCTCTGGAATATAAGACCAAAGAAGGTGAAGAGAGAATTGGGCGAGTCAAGGAACTCCATGAATATTGTAAGGCAATCGTGCCCAGCTGTTTTGCAGTGAGAGAGATATGATGTATCAGTTAGCTACTGCTGCGTAACACCACAAATTAGTGACTTAAAGTCATATGCATTCATATGACTCAGGAATCTTATGTAAGCTGAGTGCTTTGATATGTTGAGGGTTTGGGTCAGTTGAATGTACTCATGTGTATGCAGTCAGTGGGGTGGCTGGGACTGACCTGACTTAGCATGGCCTCAGCTCATTTCTGTCTCATGTGGTCTCATCTGACAGCAGGCCAGTCCAGACTTGACTTCATGGTAAAGAAGACGAAGGTCTAAAAGAAAGGGTAAATCACGAAAAATATTTTGAGGGACAGCAGGTACTTTGGCTGTGCATTTTTTATTCTTTTGTGCTCTGGATGCTCTGGTATTTGGGGTCTTGATCTTGGGAAGACTGCCCCTCCCAGGGCTTGCTAATTCCTGAGGACAGCAAATGATACCCTTTGGAGTGCATCTTTGATATACCAACCAACCAACCCAGAGCCCACGTGCCCAGCTATCCATCCATTGAGCTCCACCACGCCAAGCCATTATTCTCCAAATCACCCCGACTCAGGTACCGGTACCAAGGGACCAGTCCAATGGACCCTGGGCCTGAAGAAATTATTCAAACTATCCTCTCCAATCCTGGACTTGCTGGGGGTACCTACCACCCCTCTCCCCCTCCTTCATGGAGAAACCCTGATGAGAGGTCTGGCCATGCTCTGCCTCCCTCCTCCTCCTGGCTCCTCGGTCTCCTGGGGCTTCCCATGGGGGCCCTGGTGTGCCACACCTGTTTCCAGGGATCTGAGCTTCCTCCTCTGTGACTGTCATTCTCTGTGTCTCACCCTATCTGATGGAAGCAAAGTCTTGGCTACATTTGAATACCATTGTCACTGTGGGCAGGGTGGCTGGACACTGGATGTCTTAAACTGCTCTTTGTTCCTGACTGGACCCGACCACAGAGGACAACTCTGCAGGAGGGCGCAGCTGGCTGCTGCTGTGTGCGGCTCCTGGCGACACCATCCTGTAGTCATTGTGTATTTTCCGTGGTCTCCCAACCTGAAACTGCCAACTCAAAAATCTGAGCCCATGAGCAACTAAGGAGGCTGGAGAGTCGAGTCTGGGGCTGAGGGCCCGGGCCCAGGACAGGGTGCCCAGGGCTGTGTAGGTGATCGGCTCAGTTTCTTGAGAAGGTATCTCTGAAGGGGATGAGTGATGATCCTCCCAGTGCTGATCCACTGACCTGTCCGCAACGGGACCATCGAGTCGTCTACACGAACCTGTCTAGTGTCCAGGACACTCTATGCTCTTGGGACCACTGGAGAAGTCACTTTCCCTTTCCCTCTGAGCTTTGCTGTGTCAAATCCGGCCTGTTCTGTGGGCTGGCAGGAGAGTGCTCCTCATGAATGCGTTCACGTATCCTGAGCCACTGTGGGCCAGTGTGAGGGCTGAGGGGACACGAGACACCTTTTCCAACTACCCTGGGGACCTCAGCAGCTGTGCCATGCACCAAGCTTTGCAGGCAGGCTCTTCCCTGGGCCTGCCTTTCCCCAGGAGCAGGGTGATGGCCCCACACGGATAGCGTCCTCCTTCAGGTAGGCCCAGCTGACACAGGCCTAGCATCTTTAGGTGCTTTGGAGGTTCTGGTGAGAAGACAGACAGTCCTCGTTTACGAATTTTACTCCTAGGTTAAAATCATCAGGCCTTTTCATGGGTGCCCCGAGAGACTCCTTCACTAAAGGGACCTGGGCAAGCTCTTCTCATGCCTCGGTGTTGATGAGGCACTTACAATGGCCACAAGCTGCCCAGGGGCTTCGAATGCAAGAGACTGTCTTGGCCTTGTGCTACTCGCCAGTGAAACCCTGGGTGTGAAACCACATGGGGGCTGCCTGGAGGACAGGCCCTCCGACCCAGGCCTGTGGTGCCTCGAGCCCTGGCTGAGCCCTCCATTGGCGGAGCATGGCCCTGAAGGCTCCTGAAGGCAGGGGAGCCAAATCTAGGCCCCTCTGATGTCTTCCACCTGTCAGAGGGGTGGTTTTTCCAGTCCTCGGTCCCTTGCCAGATGCCAGGGACCAGACTCCAAGGCCACCTGGGAAGGCCCTTGGATTAACCGAGTGAACAGCATCGGGAGTTCGCAGATGGCATGAATGCCACTGCCAATCACCTGGACCGACAGCACTGTGGACACGAGGGTGGCCCTCAGGAAGGATGGGGCCCATATGTTTGGCCCAACTTCAGGTAGTCATCTTGGTATTGGATGCCCTGATTGACATCAATCCCTTCGTTAGTTTATTATAAACCATCGAGCCATTGCCTACAACTTGCCCTCTTAGGGTCGAAATAAATCCTGGGGACCTCTTGCCTCGCAGATGCCCCAGGTAGAAAGCAAACTCACACCTGTTTCTGTATCTACTAAGGCCACAACACGAGGCCTTCACGACGCTCCTTTCTTTCTAGGGAGTTACAGACATTGCTGGCAGTGACCTAGACACATGTCACTTTCCAATATCCAGCAGTGAGCTCTTGGAAGGGCGTTTAATACACTTTCATGTCTCTCAGGGGTCTCAGGTGAATTGAGACATAATATTCTCCCCAAATAACTCCATTTCCAATTCCAGCCCAATATATGGAGCTTGAATGACCTTTATTCTGTCCCAAGCCTTTAGCTATCTTTAAAATTTTTTGTTCTTGCCCCCATTCCATAAAGGCGGGAAGGAGGACACATATTTTATTCAGGAACCATTAACCATAGATAAGTCCACCAGCTAGGCAGCTGCTAACCTTCCACCAAAAACAAGAGCTAAGCCCTGCCAATGCCAACAGAATGGGAGCCAAGGTAATGTTATTATCTGGGTTTGGGACCCAGGAGAGCCTGTTTCAAGTGGACCCCACTCCAGTGGACCCCACTCAGGTTGATGGAGCTCTCTGCATTTGCCACGCTCGATTGATGCAATGACTGACATGGAGGGGTCGCCTCCGAATTATAAGCCAATGCAAACCCCCAGACAGGTAGGCAGAACTCTCTGGCAAGGATGATGTCACCTCAAATGACATCGCCCCAACCCGAGACCACACCACTGGAGATGACCTCACCCCAGACACTCCACAGACCTACACAGGCACAAACCTACGCAGGACTTTTTGCTTTTCTTCTGTTATTAGGGATTCTGTTATGATTCTGACCTTGCTGCCTGCTTAGCCTAGGATTCTGGAATATTCCTGGCACTCTGCACAAAAGTACACTCCTACACTCCCACACCTAAACGGAAAACTTCTAGAGGTTACTTTGATTTGTACCATTCTCAAAATTAATGGAAATCATTGCTTCCTCCAGATGGCATCTTCCTTCTATCAGGGACCCTGCCTCCTCTGGGGACAGGACCCCTCCTCAGTGCCTTCTCCTGCCATGCTCCTCCAGCTTCCACGGTGACCACCTGCCTTGGGTCTCCGAGTGTGCCACCTTCACCCCTCCCTCCCCTTGCCCTCACCAACCTCTCAGCTCATACCCTCCTGCTGCTCAGTCTGACACCTTGACCTGAGAACACACCCACACGTTCTTGTCAAACTGACTTTTACTGAACAGTTCCACCAAGACAGAGACTTCCACGCTGCCCTGTATGTATTGGCCCATTCTGTATGGACAGGAAGCCCAGCTGTGGGCTGCCCGCAGACTCCCTGTGCTCTTCCCTTCCCCTCTCGTAATAAAATGTTTCCTCTGCTGCTCAGTCAGTTTATGCCTGTCTCTCTAAAAGTCTCCACTGTCACCATCCCAAAGCCAGGGCATTACGGGGCCAACTGTATTGACGCTTTATTCTTATTTTCTGTATTCCTGATGCTCTGGTATTTGGTGTTGGTCCTGGAGACAATTGTTCCTCCTGGGGCTAACTCATTCCCAGAGAGATCAAATGACTTCCTTTGTGAGCACGTCTTTAATGAATAAATCTTCCAGGCCAGAGCCCACAGCTCCAACCTCCTGTTATCTAACCCTCACACACCAAGCCAATACTCCCCTGCCCCCAAACAACCCAGGGCAGGAAGCAGGCGACGAGGACTACCCCATGGCCCAAAGCCTGCTGAAATCATTCAAACTGTTCAATCCCGAGCTTACTCAGCCTCTCTACCCTGACTTACCCTTGGAAGCCCCAGTGAAGGCTCTTGACCAGGATCTACCCTCTCTTTCTCCTGCCTCATGATCCACCCTGGTGCTTCCCACAGGGTCCTGTGTGGGTGTTCTGTTTTCCTAGGGATCTGTGAGCATATACTTCCTTCCTCAAGGCAATCATGTCTGGGTCTGTGTCCTACTGTACTTGATTAAAACAAATCTCAGGTCTATTTTAAAACAGCTGAGAATGGCTGCATCACTTTTGCTACATCCTGTGAGCCAGAATAAGTCACAGGACCAGCCCAGATTCAACAGTTGGGGAATATGCTCTCATCTCCTAATGAAGGAGCAGCAAAGTCCCATTTCAAAGATGGAGATCAGGAAGTGTTGTGCCATTTTTCAACCAATCTTTTGCAAACATCTTAATGTTCTATTGTTCACCATTTATATTCCTCATTAGAAAAACTCGTCGAAAACTAGGAATAGAGAGGACATTCTGCTGATAGAGAGTACTTATGAAAAGCCAATAGCTATCATCATACTTAATGGCAAAAGACTGAATGTTCTTCCTCTGAAATTGGGAACAAGACAAAGCCTTCCCCATTTCGATTCAACATTGTGTTTAAGGTTCTAGTCAGTGTATTAAGAAATGAAAAAGAAATGAATTCACCCCATACTGGAAAGGAATAAGTAAAACCTTTTAGTTGTAGACAACATTATTGTCCACATAGAAAACCCAAAGTTATCTGTAATTTATTAGACATCAGTGAGCTTAACAAAGTTGTAGGATAAAAGACCAGCAGAGAAAAATTAACCATATTTCTATGTACAATAAGGACAATCAGAGATTATAATAAAACATTTATAACTCTATAAAAAATATGAAACACTGGCTCTCTCTGCCTCCTGGTCCACGTCACGAGCTGCTTCCCTCCACCACACTCTCTGCCATGATATTCTGCTTCACCTCAGGCAACAGAGTTGGCCACCTCTGTACTGAGACCTCTGAAACAGAGAGCCCCCAAATAAACTTTCCCTCCTCTAATTGTTCTTGTCAGGTCTTTTGGTCACAGTAATGAAAAAGCTGACTAAAACAGAAATTGGTCCAGGAAGTGGGGTCATTGCTATGACTAACCATGTGGTTCAGAACTTTTGGAGTTTGTTTTGAATTTATGGAAGGAATTTTGGAAAGGTTAGCCATGCAAGCTGGAAAAGATTTCTAATGTATAGGTAGGCCTTAATGGACAATGCTGGTGGGACTTCTGAAGACCATAATGCTGATAGGATTGTAGACAGTAAGACTGGGTTCCTAAGGGTCTCAGAGAAGGAAGACTCTACTGGAAACTGAACTAGAAGCCATTCATGTTAGGTTCTGGCTAAGAAGTTGTCTGCATTTTGCCCATGTCCTGAGATTTTCTGTGAGACTGAATTTAAAGGCGATGGGACTAAATAATCTGGCAGAAGAAATTCTAGGCAGCATAGCATTCAGGCGGTGACATGGATATTGCTGGAGACTTTTAGCCAAGTTTATTGTGATAATCAGGAGAAGAAAGCAGAGCTTAAAGACTTGAAAAACAGTTTGCCAGAAAACTGTAAATAAAACTGGGGGCTAAGGAATGTGTGGTTGTTAAAGACTTTACAAAGCACAAGGCCCTGGGTTCAAATCCCCAGCACTGAAAAAAAAAAAAAAAAAAAAAAAAAAAAAGACTTTACAGACACTAAAGAAAAGCTAAAGACTTCGCCCAAAGACAATAGGAAGTTGCTTGAGGGCATCCCAGGAATTGGCATGACTGCACCCACCTGGGGCTCAAGGGTGTAAAAGTTAAATTCTTTTGAGAAGAGACCAGTGGGGTGTCCTGCTTGTACAGAGGGCCTAGGAAGTTGTTTCACCGTGCTCAGTCGCCTAGGCACTCAGGGGCTGCTACAGCCAGGGTCCCAGTAGGTTTGGCCACTGACTGACATTGGCGTCAACCACGGTGCTGGTTCTTCAGGAATGCAGGATGCTGGAGTTAGGGAGTCATGGAGGCTTCCACGGAGATTTCAGAGGAAGGCCTGGGAAGACAGGCTAGGTGCAGCCGAGCTGGGGTCCCTGCGGGCAGTCCCTGATGAGGGCGATCTGCGCAGAGGTGGAGAAGGAGCCGAAGCCGCACTGAACCCCCAGGATTAAGAAATGCCAGTAATGTGGGATGTCTGCCAGGAGAGCTGCAGGAATTGAGCAGACATGAGCCGGACAGAGAGGCCACGTGGGCTACGACCAGCAAAGCAATGGGCAGAGCTACACGAGCCCCTCCCAGAGGACATCACAATGCCATTAACCCCAGATGCTGGACGTGGAGCTACAGAACTTGTTTTCCCAGCTGCATTTCTGTCTTGTGTTGGTCCGTTCATTCTTCTATGCTCCTGTTTTCTCCCTTTGGGAAGGGAAACATTTCCTCTGTACCTTTATATTGAATATATATATGACTTGCTTTTGATACTGCCTTGAGTCTCAGAGGGGACTTTGGACTTCGACTTTTGGGCAATCCTGGAACTGTTGAGATTATGGGGACCCTTGAAAGTGGACTAAATGTATTTTGTATTGTGAGGTAGGCAAGAGCTTTTGGGGGCTAAGGGTGGGATGTTATGGTTTTGATATGTCATGCGTGAGACGATATAAGAAAGTTAAGGTGAAATGATTGGGTTATAAGAGCCTTAACCTGAGCTGGGGAGATAGCTCAGCTGGTAGAGTGCTTGCCTTGCAAGCACAAGGCCCTGAGTTCGATCCCCAGTACAGAAAAAAAAAAAAAAAAAAAAAAAAGAGTCTTAACCTAATCAGCTTATTAGTCTATAGAGGGGAGAAACTGGGTGGTAACTATAGGCAGGTAGGGTGTGGCTGGAGGAGGTGGGTCACTGGGGGCCCCGCCTTTGGGGCATAACTTTTGTCTCTGGAGAGTGGAAGTCTCTTTTTCTGCTTCCTTGTGGCTTTGTCTTCAGTCACTCCCTCCAACTCACTCTTCAGCATGATGTCCTGCCTTTCCTTGGGTCCTGAAGAATGGTCTGCTGGCCATCTAGGACTGGGACCTCTGAAACTTTGAGCACCAAATAAACTTTCCCTCTCTCTAAAAATATATGAATACTTAAGGATAAATCTGAAAAAAAATCTGCAAGACTGTACTCTCTGAATAAAGAATCATTGCTGAGAGCAAATAAAAGAAGACTCCAATAGAGAGAAAGATAGCATCTATGAGTCAAAGGTACTTCCTATGATACGGGCTCGGTTCTCCCAGATTCAGGCTTAGATTCATCCCCGTCCCAACCAAAATCTCAAGGTACAAGCTCATTTAAAATTCATATGTAAATGCACAAGACCTAGAATAACCAAGACAACTCTGAAAAGAGAAGATTGCAGTTGGCATACTCAAAGCAGGGTGGCATTCACGTAAATAAGACAAAAGACTCTTATGGAACAAAACAAGAGTGTTCAGAAATAGACTCAGTTTTGATGAAAGTACAAAGGCAACATTAAGTGAAGAGGATTCTTTTCAACAAATGGCGCTGGCACAATCGGAAGCCTACCTGCAAAAAAGAGAGATACGGTTCACATCCTACACCATCCAAAAACTTCACCGCAAAATGAATCATAGACCTAGATGTAAATCCCGAAACGATAAAGTTCCACACTTAAACAGAGGAGTAAATCCTTTGTTAACTTAGATCAGGCAAAGTTTTCTTAACTTTAACATCAAAGCACGACTCATAAAAGAAAACATTGATAAACTGGGTTTTTATAAAAGATATATATATATAAAAACTTGTGTTCTTTGAAAGATATTGTTAAGAGAATTAAAATATAAGGGCATAGCCTGGGAGAAGGTATTTGCAAGGACTATATCTGATAAAATATTTATATTTGGAGTATGTAACGAACTCTCAAAACAGGCAAGCCATCCAAAGGAGGCAAAGGATTCGAACACTTCATCAAAGAAGATACAGAGAGGCAAGCAAGGTAAACGGGAAGAGATGTGGAACATCACAAGGGCATTAGGATGGGGGCGTAGGATCAGAACTACAGTGGGCAGCCCCAGCATAACTTTGATGCAGGCCATGACATAGGTGTCTCTCCAAATAATTACACCAAAACCAGATATCAAGAGTTACATTTTGGTATGATTCCAAAGACATAAAATTCCAGGAAGTGCAGACTCATCTAACAACAGAAGGTAGATCCCTGGTTGCCTGGGGATGAGGTCTGGGAAGGCAGGGAAGGATACAGAGAGGAATTACAGAAGAGAAGAGGACATGCTTGGGAGTGACGGACACATCCGTGACCTTGACTGTTGCCATGGCTTTGTGGATGTATACTTATGTCAAAACATGTCCAACTGTGGTTTATTTAATATCAATTGTACTTCAGTAAAGTGGTGAAACATTCTTACTGTTCACATGTCAGGCTGCAGTTCAGAGGGGAGATTTTTGACCAGAATCAGGTCAGATCAGGAATTTTTGACCAGAATGAGAGGAGAATTGGCCTCGTTATCCTTGGCTGACCTTGTGTCTGGGTAGATGGTTCCTCATCCAGGAAGAGTCAGCAAAGCCAGTGAGATTCCTGGGATAGACCGATGTCTCAGCTGTCCTTCCAGACTTTCCCTGGAAAGCTGCCACCCACAGCGTACATGGGAGACAGCAGGTCCCCAGTTGCTTAGAGGGGCTGTTTAATGAGGAGTCCTCAAGAGTGGGTGGCCCAGCTGGGGAAGGAAAGTCCTCTGGGGGGACGAGTTGGCTGCAGATAGAGAGACTGCCGGGCGGAGGAGGAAGTAGATGCCCGCTCGGGGCCTGAGGAAGGATTGCCAGCAGCCAAAGCTGTCCAGAGACGGACTGTCCGGAGATGGACAAACGCACAGCACATTCACAGTCTTTGGGGAGCAGAATCCCCTTTGCAGGAGTGGTCCTGATAATGTGAGGCGGGCCGTCCACCCTCTTGACCATCGTCCCTGGGCTCCAAAAGGAACTTTAATTTCAGACAGAGAAAAAAAGGAAGGCTCATAACCCTTGTTTTATACTGTGCCCCAGGGCTCCCTGCGGAGCGGACGCTTCCATCATTTGTGGGTCTCGGGCAAGGGCCCCTCCGTGAGCGATGGGCCACTTAGCACTTGTTAATGGATCTAAGTTCCTCAGACTGTTTTCTGGAATTGATCTTCCTGTGAAAAGTGCGCTTTGGAGACTTGAAACATCCACCAGAGAGCCTTCAATGAATCACCACCTCCTCCAGCGGAGAAGGACAGTGTGCTAGGAACGCGCTCCAAGGAGGCAGGAAAGGCCCTCCCAGGACGGGTGGCTGCCAAGTGCCTCTGCACTCCTCTCGTCACGGGTCTTGCGCTGCATTCTCCAGGAGAGTGCGAAGCCCTGGGTCATTTTCTCCACAGCGATGTGGCATTTCCTGCTCCGTCTCACCCCCCACTCTGCCCTCCTCTGGGAGAAGCGGGTGTCTGGGTCACTCTCCACGGTGACAGCTCTGCCTGCAGTGGACTCCCGAATGTGTCCCGAATGTGTCCAGACCCTGGGGCAGCCAAGCATCTGCCAGGGCCAGCTGTGCCCGGCTCTGTGCTGGGCTGAGCCTCTGGAAGGACGAGCCTGGTCGCCCCCTCAAGCCACACACAGCGAGGCCCTGTTGGCCTCTCAGCTGCCGCCCTGCCGCCTGGGGGCTCACCTGCTCTGGGCTCCCCTGGGCCGTCACCACCCGACTCTGGGCCTGCCCGTCTGTAAGTGCCTGTGCTCCTCTGACCAGCTCGGAGCTGTGTCCGGGCATGGACTGGCTCTGTCGTGTGAGCCGTGTGTCCTGGAGGGCGCTAAGGGAGGGGACAGCGGGCCCCTCCCTTGACTGGAAGCGTGAGTGCGGGGGAAGTGGCGGGGCTCCCGCCGCAATCACTGGGCACGTGGCCAGTGTGGGCACCCCTCCAGGACACCAGTGCAGCCCTGCCAGAGACAGACAGGTCCTCGCCCTGCAGCCAGGTCATGAGGATTAGCGCAACCCTGGCCCATCTTGCCCCACCCCCGCAGGTGGAGAGTGGGCTGGAGCTTCTGCAGGGCATCTGTCATTGACCCTCCACTCTGCTCAGCATGGGCTTATTGAACATCATCCAAGCGGAGCATCAAGTGGGCAGGTTAGACCTGGAACTCAGCGAAGAGGCAGCTGTGGCAGGAGAGTCAGGAACACTGGCTGAGGTGGAGACACAGCCACAGAGGACCAGCATCACAGTTCACGCGGCCTCGGAGCCGGGGTAAGGGGAGGGGTGGAGGCTCTGTCACACAGCTCAGCAGGCAGCTGGACAGGCAGGGCCCTGGGTGGGGGAAAGACCCTAGCTGGGTGTCTGATCAGTGAAGGAAGCTGGGGAGGGCTTGGAGGCCTGGGAGCAGAGGCCGCAGGGACAGTCAGGGGGCCAGCCTGGCAGTGATTAGGGGACACCTTTCTCATGGGAGGAATGGCCAAAGGGAGGCACACAAGATGTCCCTGGCTAGCCCTCAGGGGCTCTGGGAAGGGCTGCAGGGCCAGGCAGGAAAAGCAGGGGGTAGCAGTAGCATCATAGTGAGGAGCGGGTCTGGAGAGGGCAGTGGGGCAGCTTGTGGCCAAGGTCCAGGGCCTTCTGTGCCAGCCCTGGAGGCACAGTGAATTCCAGAGCCAGCCAGGGGCAGGAAGCGAGCGTCTCACAGACTTCCCGCAGTGGCCTGAGTCTGGACGAGACAGAAGAGATGGAGCCCTGGTGACAGAGCACCTCCCCGGAGCCAGTGCGCTGGATCTGCAGCTCACGTGCTTTTCCCAGCTGTCCTCAGGGGAGCAGCGCTGTCGCACCCAGAAGGCGGGGCTCAGAGGAGTGTGGGCTCCAGGGTCCCAGGCAGGTGCAGGAGTCATCCAGGAGGGCTGCAGGGGCCGGGAGATGTGGCACTTCTAATAAGCTCCAGGCAAAGCTGCTGCTGCCGGTCCACGGACCACACATTGAGAAGCAAGGTCTGTCTGTCAGAGGTCGTCTGGTCGTGCATGTATTTAACGAGTATTTATTGAGGCTGGTGCTGCCACAAGTGGTGAAAAGAGAAGCTTAGCCCTGCCCTGTGGAGCTCCCATTCCAGCCAAGAGCACAGGGAAGAGCACACACACACACACACACACACCCACACACAACACACACACACAACACACACACACACACACGAGAGAGAGAGAGAGAGAGAGAGAGAGAGAGAGAGAGAAAGAGCGAGAGAACTCGAGTTCTGTAACGGCAAAGGGGATTGGTTTCCCCCATTCTACAAACGCTGAGGTGGATCGAGATTCATCTACCTGGCTGGCACAGACAGTAAGAGCAGGATGCAACCCCTGTCGCTCGCCCAGCAAGATCTGCTGCCACGTGGCAGCTTGTTCCGCCCCACTGCACCCCCAGGCAAGCTCCAGCGGAGACCGGGAGCCTGCAGGTGAGGTGAGGCCCTCGCCTCCCTTTCCGAACTGCTTCTTCCTAGAGTGTGTGGGGACTCCAGTCGGGAGGCAGGAGGAGGGAACCAGCCTTGTTCTCAGTGGTGTGTCTCACAGGGTCAGGGAACAGTTCTTACGGGGACAGGGTGTGGCACTGGGCTGGAAGGCTGTTCCGCAGTGCAATCCCAGCAGCCATGGTGCTTCAGGCCAGGGAAAGCCAAATACCATAGACAGGACATGGGGACTGGCATGTGGGAGCTGCGTGACCTTGAGATTGTCACCTAACCCCTCTGGGTCTCTGTTGCTTTATCTATAAACACGAGGTGCTCGTGACGTCCTTCCAACCATAAAGAGCGGGATTCTGAGTCAACATCACCATGGTTCCAGTCGCATTAAACCAAGCGGGAATGGGAAGAGAATGAGCTCAGCCAGGCTCCAGGGACGCTAGGATTTTCTCCCCTTCTTCTTGACTTTAGTTAAAGCAAGGGTTCCCAAGAGATGCCTGGATACCCAGTGCTGTCTTTAATGTCCCCTGAGGCTGGTGTTGCCCAGGACAGGCTGCACGTGGCTGTTTCCAGAACTAAAGGAAACCCTCCCGGCCACCACGTCACGTACCCCCAGCACCCACTGGGATAGGAAGACGCCCTGCACTCGTCTGTTCAGCCTGATGGAGGCTCATGGTGTCTCTTGCAGGGGTGCGTGGGGCCCCCAGGGGGCATGGACCGTCGATTATCAGAAGCAGGGCTTTGGTGCTCACCGGCTGGACGAGTCTCTCCTTGAGGGTAGTAATTAAAGCAGGCACCTGACGGGCTCTGGAAGGAGGTAAAGGGGGACATGGTACAGGCGTGGAAGGGAGCTGGGCCACCAGGCAGGGAAGAATGAGAAGTGGGAGCTTCCCTCTGAGCCGAGAGCAACTCCCGCCACAAGGGAAGGGGCCATTGGGTGCTTTCCTCTGAGGGGTGCTGGGAGGCTGGAGGAGAGCAGCGAAGGGAGCCCTGGAGGAGGGCCCTGCACACGGGGCTTCCGGCCCCGGCCCCCTCTTTCTGCTTTATGGCTTCGAGCAAGTGATTGTGTGAGTCTCTCCCTGCCAGGGTGGTCATGGAGCTGAGCCCCAAGAGCCGCACGGTGGACACCAGGAGGGCGGGACCCTCAGATCCAAGCTGGGAGCTTGCTCAAGCTCCTTCTCAGGGCCCGGCTCCCTCAGCTGTAAGGCGGGTTCATAAGGATCCTTTCCTTCCAGGCATCTGTGGGAATTAAAGATGGCGCACACTGTAAGGCCCGGCCAACACAGGCAGCCCCCCGGCTTTCTACGGGGCCAAATGCACGGTGGACACGAGCCCCGGCTCTCTGGACCCTGGCACTGACCCTGATCCCAATCCTGACCCCAGTGACTACAGAGTTGACCCACCCTACTTGCTGTTTTTGCTTTGTGCCAAAAGAATCCCCCCTTTCGCGGGCGTGGCCTGTGGAAGGGCGGGTGTGTTGCTTGTGCCTGGAGTTTGGACCACATTTTCTGCAAAGGAACGCGTTGTTGTCCATGCTGGTGATAGTACAGCCATTAGAGCTTTCCCGCTGGCTAACTCCAGTCTACAACAGGGTTTTTGTGGGGGAAAAAGACATTCTGAGATTGCAAAAACCTTTAGGAACACAACATTCCTGAGCCATGGGAGAAGGACCATGTGTCCTCTCGCACCTCCTGTGTGCTGGGTGTGCGCTAAGGGCTCTGTCCTTATCAACCGACTTTTCTCCATGACACAGTGGGGTTAGTCTTAACTAATTTATTGTGTGTGTGTGTGTGTGTGTGTGTTTCCTGGCATATATTTATTTGACTATTTAACTTAACCGTTTTAGTTTGAGATCGTAGTAGCTTCACATGAAATGGTAAGAAATGACACAGAGATCTTGCCCTGCTCTTCCTCGCTCCGGGCTGCTATTAACTCTTGAAAGAACACCAGACACAACCAGAGGAGCACTTGGACAGGGGACAGAGGAGACCCAGGCCCAGGGTTTCCTGTTGCTCCTAGTTCAGCCATAGAGGGGGCCTAAGCAGGTTCCTTTGGTGCCTTGACCTACAGGGACCTCTGCGCATGTTGCCAGGGGACAGCAGCAAGGGGGACCCTACCGCAGACACCCAGGTCAGCAAGTGCTCTTTATATCTGCAGGAGGACTTTAAATAAAAGAGAGGGACCCTGTGTCCCTGATCCTGTTTCCCTGTGGTAACATCCTGTGAAACTTCAGGACAACATTGCAGCCAGGTTAGTGACCCTGACCCACCGCCCTTCCCATTCCCATCCCCCATCTTTGCCCGTGCCGGTGTGGATGTGTCCCTAGCTCCACAGGTTGGTGTCACTGAGTGGGGCTGGTTCCATCATGGCGGCCAGGACACATGAAGCATCTCCAGAACATCTGCGTGCCTTTGGAATCACAGCGTCTTTCCTCCCTCTGCCCAGTCCCAGCCTCCCCGCAACTGGTCATCTGTCCTTTCTGAGCAGAGGAGTAGGGGGAAGGGTGGTCCAGGCTGAGGGGAGGTCACATACAAGGTCTAAGGACAGCTGTGGGTCTCCCAGGCCCCTTGCTAGAGGGTGAAGGGACTGGACTCCCCGTCTCGAGGAGCTGTCCAGAGCCACCACAGTGACTTCCGTGCTTACCCAGCCTGCCACTGGGGCTTCTTTCGCCCTCACCCTCCCCTTTGACATCCTGTCCACAGGTGACCAAAGTCAAGCGTGTTGCTTGGATTCCTCTTGCTCTCGCATCTGTGCTGATTTTTGGTTGTGGGTCGTCACTCCACCCTGGCTCTGTCTGCAGGGGAGGCTGAGCCCATCGCTCCAGGGGCCAGGTGACCCGTGCTCAAGCCACACTGTGCACCGTCGTGGCTCAGAGAGGCCACAGGAGCCCATGGAACCAACTCACTGCCATGGGCCTTACGCTGGGCTGCCGTGCGAGAGAGAAGAGGTGTCTCTGAAGAAGGTTGCCGAGTCCTCAGAGAGGAGGGGCCCTGGACTCAGGACCAGCAGGGCCCTTGACTTAGCTGATGGAAAAGAATTTCTGCAAGTGCCAGTCAGGGGCACAGACAGGTTTATTTAGGGGAGTAGACAGACGTTCAAGGGTGAACGGGGGCAATCTCGAGAGAGAGGCTGGGGGTGAAGCCAGGTACATATTCAAGGGAGAATGTGGGCCATCTTGAGGCCAGAGCTGGGGTTTGGGGTTCCTGGCTCTTCTTTAAAGGAAACGTGGCGAGGGATGGGCTCGGGAAGGATGAAGATGAGGTCAGTCTGGTGATCTCAAGGTGGGTTCCGCCGGTCTGATCCGCCCGCGATCCTCGGGCCGATGCGGTCCTCATTATGAGATCAGTAGACGGTGCTGCAAATTCCCCTAAATCATAGGCTTCTCAAAATATCATATCTCTTAAGCTATTTATTAACATTGGTCCACAAGTAGACTTACAGATTTCCCAGGAATTAGGAAGGGACAGGCCTGGAAGCGAGAGTGGCTTGGGGAGGGACGGGCCTGGGAAAGTACGCAGGACTTCTGAATTGAAATCTCACTTCCTCGTCCTTCCTTCCTCTCCTTCCTTCCGTCCTACCTCAGGGCTTCTGAGAAGAGACTTCTGTCATTGCCACTTGGACGTTCTAGAGGGCAGCTGTCCCAGCAGTTCAGTTGTGGTTGAAGAACGAGGACAATGTGTGAAGGAGAAACGGAGATTGGCCGGGTAGTGGGGTATCCCTGGAGGTCCCTTCAAATCACCCCTGAAACTAACCCTGTCCCAGAAAGTCTTTGCTCCAGGAATCAACAGGTTCCCTTTTGCTGATGCCAATGAATGACAGGGAAAAACTCTAACTCATGTGCGTCCCACAGGGGAATCTGCAAAGCAGAAACACGTGTTAGCAGAAGCAACAAACCCCAAACGTAGAAGCTGGAGCGAGTCTCCTGAGGCCTGGGAGCCCCAGGCAGCGGCCCTCCCTGTCTCTCTCTGGGTCTGCCTCTGTCTCTCGGATTGGATCGTCTCCTTCCTTCTCTCTGTAGGCATCTCGGCTCACTTCTGACCCACCTTGGCCGTACCCCTGAGTGACATGGCTGGCTTCTCATGGCTCAACGACACTCTCTTCATTCCCGACTGAGATTCCCAGAGATAAAGTCCGACAATTTGTCCAGTGTAGTCGCGTGTCTGCTCAGTGTGTCCGTGAGCGGAGGGGTGGGGTGGGGTGGAGGAATGGCAGGGGTCGCAGGCTGAGCGGAGGGGCTGGACCATGAGAAAACAAGAATTTGTTTTGAACAGGTCTTCCTGTTCAGATAAGAAAACTGCACCTCAGAGTGTTGTTTGCGATCAGGAATCCACAAAGCATAGACTCGCCAGCCGAGCCTGAGGCCGGCTGGACCCCAGGCCCCAGACCCTGGCCCTGTTGCTCATCTGCCTACTCCTTCCATCTGCTCCTCTCACCTGCCACTTCACTTCCAGCTGGGACAATCTGAGCAGGAAATGAGGAGGAAAGAATTTCCAGAAAAGAGCCGGAGCCGAGGGCCCCTGGTCGGAGCCGAGGGCCCCTGAGGTCTGCCAAGGTGCAGCCCTCCCTGTGCCCGGTTGGTTCCTGCCAAGCCCTGCACCTAGGCCGGGGCTGCTCCAGCTTCCCCTCCGGAGCGGGTCCCAGCAGGCCAGCCCACTCGAATCCCACGCGCAATTACTCACGCAAGCAAGTGCCTAATTAAATTTTCATGACAGTCATTGTGTTTCACCCAACCAGCTGACTGATGGCCCTGCGCTTCTGCCTGCGCCCAGCAATCCCACTGCTGAGATCTTTATCTGAGGCCTTTCAACCTCCACAAATCCTTGTCGATAACAAGCATCTCGTAATTGCCACAAAGCCAGAAGCGGAGCAGGCCTCCGTGCACGGGATCAGTCGGTGGCCGTCACTTGAGTTGGGGGCTCAGAGACGTGTGGAGCTGGGGTGGGGTGATGGGGTTATGACCCCCTGGCTTCCAGCCCTCCCCATGGTGAGATTCAGGATGTCCTGGACCCAAGGACAGCAGGAAGGTGGGTGGACACTGAAGTGGACCAGACAGGAGACTCGGGGATATGGGCAGGACTTTCCTGCCCAAAGAGACCAGATGGCTGTGGGGACAGCCCCAGCCAGAGGTGACAGGACACAAGACTCGGCACTAGAGGAACTGGGGGCAGGTGAGTGATGGCCACAAGGTCCAGCCCAGGTTTCCAGAAACAAAAGATAGGAGCGCGGTGCCCTGCAGGCAGGCTGCGCCCACAGCATGGGGGCCGATGGGGGCAGGCTGGATCCTGGCCAGTGGCGGGTGGCGTCCTGAGGTCTGGGAAAGCACAGGGGCTTGAGTGCAGAGCTGGGCCCAGGCCCTGGGAACCTTCCGCAGCGACACTGCAGGGCCCATCCGTGTTCCTTCCAAATCTGCCTCTGCAGGATTTGCTGGTGGACGAACTGGGAGGACCCGGGCAGCAAGGGGGAGTTGAGTGTGACTGGACTTTGGGCGATAGCGAGGACCATACAGGAGGGGCTACTTAGGACTGACTAGCAAGAACCGTGAAGAAGGGAAGGAGGAGGGCTTGGGGACACTGGGAGGAAAGATCTAACCCTCTGATGGGCAGGTAAAAGGAGGAAATGACTCTGTCAGGAGAGCTAAGTTCCAAGCCCGGCTGTCTCTGAACCACGGTGTGACCTGGGCCAACTCACTTGCCCTATCTGGGCTTGGTCTGCACTTTTGCAGAATGAGGTCACTTTGCAGAATGAGGTCACTTTTCTAAATCCCCTCCCCAGGTGGGCCTTGACCCTATGGAGTTCTGTGTGACACCTGCCCCCTCCTTGCCCCCATCCCACTGACCTGGGCTCACTTAAAATCTAACCAGAGGCTTCCCAGCACCGCTGTCTTCTGCCGGAGGAAGGCCATCAGCCCCGGGAACTCTCCGTGCTGACTCTGCAGCCCTCGGGTCACTGTGCAATGCTGGGTCTGGCAGTGACAGGGCTGCTTGGTCCATTAGAGTCTGGGGCTAATGTGCCCTTGCCCTTGGAGATGCCATTACGAGATGGTTTCAGCAGCTTCCTCTGTGGGAAGGAAGACAATGGGGAGCAGGGGCAGCAGGAGTCGACCCGACTAGTACCCCGGGGAGGAGGCTGGGGCAGCAAAGATTCGTGCTGGTCTCAGCTGGGGCCTGAGGTGCTGGAGGGGAGGCAGCCACAGGAAACTCGGGGCGGACCCGCTCACCCTCAGAAGGCACCCAGGGGCTCACACCACTCAGGGCTGGATGGAGGAGGCGAACATTAGCCCTGATGCCACAGGCCCTTCCCTGTCTTTGAGCACCTTTCCCCGTGCAAGGCCACGCCCAGGTCCCTGGCCAAGTCCATCAGAGGAGGGAGCCAGAGGACCTCTCTTCCCCAGGGGTCACATCCCAGCCCTGAACCCATCGGAAGGGGCTGTTTAATGGAGGGAGGGGCGTTGGCTTCATCCAACCAGGGCGTTCTGGAAGCCGGGATGGGTTTAGCCCAGTCCAACTCAGGATGGGCTGAAAGTGGGGGAGGAGGAGTTCTGCACAGCTCTGCCAGTGCAGGGGTGCTGAGTGCACAGACCCACAGAGAGCCTCTTCTGGGCAGAGCGGGAGACCAGGAAAGCAGATGTTGTAAATGCAACCAAGAAGAGGGGGAGACCATTCTAACGTCCACCGGCTCGGCTGGCCTCATTCCGTCTAACCAACCGTCTAATGAGATCGCAAATAACACAGTAATGTCTGTATTTTAGTGTAGGAAGGGCCTTCACAAGCATCTGGGTCCAACAGCGACCCAGAGGGGCTAAGTGACTACCTCCAGGTCACACAGCTCATTAGTGGAAGAACCAGTTCTTCCCAGAGAGTTCATTCCCCAGGGATCCACGCTGCTGGAGCTCCAGCAGATTCAGGTGGACCTTTCTCTAAGGCGCGACCCTCCTTTGCTGGAACTGCCAGGTTAGCCTACATGAGGTCCACCTGCTCCGGGTGAGGGGATGCAGGTCCTGGCTCCCTGGCACGGCGGGTGCTGTTGTGCAGTTGTGTACAGTGGGGCCCAGCTGGGGACTTCTCTGAGGATCTTCATACTTCACACTCCTGACCTCATAGCTGGCTCCATCCTCGGTCACCCTGCCCCACTCCCTGCTGGCCTGGGAAAGCTGAAGAGGTGGACTCCAAGAGCAGGAGAAGTAGCGGAGCTCCTGTGGTCATCTAGCCCGAGTCCTGCACTCCTCAGGGTGGGGGGGCGAGGCCCTGGGGACGGGCAGGCACAGATACCTGGGCAGAAGGGCCCTGGCTCCCAGTCAAATGCCCTCCCACCACCACTGGCCTGCTGGCTGCGAGCCCTGAGTGGCCACTGATGGCCCTGGTGGGAATGTCCACCATTCAGAGGACCCAATACCTCCATGGCAATGACCCATCTCCCTCTAAGAGTGTCACCTTCTGGAGGATGTGTCCACCCTCCTGTTTAAACACGGGACAACTGTGGGCTGGAGAGCATCTGGGGCTTGTCCAGGGTCACGCTGCTGAGCTGTCAGAGACCAGGACCGGCACCCAGCCTCCTGGAGTCCCAGGAAGAAGCCTTCAGAGTTTCTGTCATTTGATCCTCTTGATTCTGCTGAGGCTGGAGTCTCTGGGATGACTGCCCTCATTACACACTGGTGAATCGGGCTCAGAGAAGCGTAGCTACCTGGGCTCCAACACACATATGGCCCATGGTGACGGGGGAGTGACCCTTTCCCCACTGCCACTTGTGTACCTAGGAATGGCATTCCACAGAGAGAAACAGAGCCCTCACGAACAGAGGCGTAAACAAATTAGAGGTTTATTTTTCTCACTTAAAGGGGCATCTGGTAACAGCCTTTGGTGCAGGCCCTTTAGGTCCAAGATGCCCCTGGCCTCCTCCTCAATTACTTCTTGGTGTTCTCGGCTCGTGCACTGTCCTGATGTCATGGTGTGTCTGCTCCTTCAGGGACCTCACACCCCGCAGGTCAGGAAGGGCAGCAGCTGGCCCATCACCAAGTCATGAGGCTCTGCCCTTCGGGGGAACTTTCCCAGAATGCCCTGCAGCAGCCTCTGCTCATTGGCTGGAGCTGTGTCACATGACCCACAGAGGGGTAGGGGGTATTGTTTTCCATTGGCTGCAGCATGTCACATGATTGCCTGCAAATGGGGGGGCGTGTATGTAATTTTTAAAGTAGAGAAAATTGTTGTCTCCCCCAAATAGGGGTTCTGTTAGAAGAGAAATACCAGGGGCAGCCTGCAGTCTCTGCCTGCATTTCCGGTCTCTTGTATTTCTATTGCCCTCACTGGATCCACACGAGGGCACATCTGCTGTCGTGTCCAGGCTGAGCACTTGCCCAGGACCCCACAGTGAGCTGTCTGCTGAGCTAGACTTGCTCTGGACGCTGGTCTGAGGCACTCGGCAGCTCCCCTAAATCTGTATGCCTGCCCACTTGGTCTGCTTCTGCCTTCTCCCTGTGGCCAGTCTCTGTCTCTCCAGCTGCCCAGCCCAGCCTGAGCCCCACGAGGGGAGAGGACGGGGCGGGGGTCTGTGCTGTGTTTCTGACAGCTTCCAGGCTGAACTTCCTTAAAAAGCCTGTTACTCAAAGTCCAGACTCACACCAGCCCCTGGAGTCACGTTCTTCTCTGTCATCCTGTGGGTGGGATATTCATCGGGGTGACCTTGGTGGAGGACATTTGGGCAGAATCTCTGAAAACCCAAAACACGTCACCTTTATCCCAGCAATTTAACTTCCAGTAGTTGATCATTCTGAGATACACAAGAATAGAAACAGTTAGAGGGATCTCTACTGTGGTATTATTTGCAATGGCAAAATTGGACCCATCTCAATGTCCATCATTTAGATTGGCTCCCTAGTTTGGAGACCCTTGCTGTTTCCTAAGCAGCATTAGGATGACTGAGTCAGAACTCTGTGCTCTGACTTGGGAGAGTGTCTATGACACGTTTTTGAAGGTGAGCAGCTTGCCAAAGGATACCAACAGCCCGACAAAGACTCCAATGATCTTGGTTTGGACACAGATCTGCAAGTCTGTGTGCCTGTTTGAGGAGATCCTCAGGGAAATTTCTCGTGGGTTGAGACCCAGTAGCCACAGGGATTCTCCACCTTTGTGTCCCCGCTGTGTGAGATCATCAATGTTCCCTCCCCCAGAGAGTTCCCATTAGTGCACAAACGCACCTTTACGATGCCCACAAACAGAAACAGATCACTGTCAGCCCTCCCTCGCTCCCTTCGATGTTTTCATGGTAAACAAAAGAGCCACCATCTGGCTCTCTCTGGCCTCTCCACCCTGTTTTCTTTTCCTATCAAGGTCACCAACAACCTTGGCATTGGGTTCGTGGTCGCTTTTGGGTGACATGCGGCCTGTTGGTAGTGGCATAGCTGCTGACTCCTCCTCTCTGGCACCTTCTTTCCAATTAGCTCCGGGATGACAGAGAGGCCCCTGGTTTCCTCCTGTCACAGGCTCCTCCTCCATGTCCTTGGCTCCTTCCCTCTGGGACACTCCACCTGCGACCTTGAGCAGTTCCAGGGCTCGGAGCTTGCTCTGCTCCTTTTCCTCACGTGTGGCCTTAGGAACGTCACTAGCCCTGTGGCTCTGACATTCCTTTTCTGTGTTTGTGGCTCCCTCACTGATGTCTCAGCCCAGGGTCTTCCAGAGTTCCAGCGGCTGCCCCTTCTTCCGCCTCTCCCTCCCTCCCTCCTCCTCTCTTCCCTCCTGCCTACAACAGCCATCTATGACCCTTATCAACTTCCACACCCCTGCCTGTGTGAGGGAGCCCCGTGGGACTGTCTGTAACAGGAGCAATTCCACACTTTACAAAAAGGTCTGCCAACCCTTCCCCGAAATACCGCGCTCTCCAGGAGCCGCAGGAAATGCTTCTGCTTTACAAACACGTTCCCTTCATGCTCCCAAGCCAGGCTCCGTTTCCTTCCCAGGTTCTGCACCATTCAACCAGCATTTTCCAAGTTACAGCCAAGAACCCGACGCTGCGCTTGGTGCTGTGGGGGCCAAAGGCGGACAAGACGTGTGTCCCAAGGAAACGACAACATCAGTTCCTGGACAGAGCAAGTTTCCAAGAACTTGCCTGGAGAGCCAAGGCCACGAGAAAGTTAGCAAGAGCCCCCAGCTTCAGGCTCAAATCCAATCAGCAGCTCAGAATGAAGAGGAGGTGTCTCTGATCTTCCTCGCGGGAGGCGCAGGCAGAAAAGGGGCTTGACTATAGAGAAAGGGGGGCTGAGAGGTGGGAGGGGGCGTGGCCACTCTCTCCCCACCTTCGACCCCTGGGTGTGTTCCACCAAAGGTGCGTCTTGGAAGACCAATGGGCAGCGTGTTGACATGATGGTCTTTGTCTCTACCCTAAAAAGCCATGATGGAAGGAGATCCCAGGTACCTCAGATGGCACGTGAGGAGTGAGCGACACCTTTTAGATTTTTCAGGAACCCCATCAGGCGCACACCCTGCTTTCTTTCTCCCTCAAGTGGTCCTTATTTTAGAACTGCCAGAAAGAGGGACGGGCCTGAGAGCTGTCCAGAGAGAGAGGGGCAGGGCTGGACCACCCGAGGCTTCAGATGCCAGGAGCTCTGTTTTCAACTCAAGGGAAGCGAGGTGCCACAGAAGTGTCCGTCAGTGGAGGAGGACAGGGCCAGAACCGCTTTACCAACCTCACAGTGGCTGAGGAACGGGAGCACCTTGGAATGGGGGTGGCCAGGGGGACTGTGGGGACACAAGGTACGACGTTGTCATGCAGATGGGAGATGATGGAGCTTCTAGGAAAATGTACACAGAAGTGCGGTGGAGCAGGCGGACCTGACAGGTAGCGACCCCGGACTTGGTGAAGGTGAGGGAGAAGGAGGTGTCGTGGAGACCCCTGGACTGCCAATCTGGGTGACTGGGTGAGTGAACTGAGGTGGCATCCACAGGCACAGTGGTGACAGAAGACCAGGGGCAGAAGGAAGACTGGGAATTCCATCCTTGGCAAAGGAAGTTCCAGGTGCCTGTGAGGTGGCAAGTGTGTGAGACACTGATCTGTCATCTCTACGGTTTGGTCCGCCCCAGAATGGCCTATAAATGAATCAGAGTACTTAGGCTTTTTGGTCGGGCTTCCTTCATTTAACGATCCATATTTAAACATCACCGTGTTTCTGCAGGGCTTGATAGCTCATTTATTTTAGTGCTCATAATAAATATCCCATGGTGCGGTTATGTCCCAGGTTCTTTATCCCTTCACCTATTGAGGGGTGTCTCAATTGCTTGCAGTTTGGGCAGTTATGAACGAAGAGGCTACGGACATCCCTACCGATGTTATTGGGCGCACCTGTGTTTTCGAATCAGTTGGGTAAAACCCAGAAGCATGACTGTTGGATCTCGTGATAAGGCTACGCTTAGTTTTATGAAATACTGCCCACCTGCCTTCCAAGGTGGCTCTGCCACTTTGTGTTCCTACTAGCACTCAGTGGAAGTTTCTCTTGTTCTATAGCCTTGCCAGCAATCAGGACCACCGGGTTTTTGAATTTTAACTGTTCTAATAGGCATGAAGTGCCACCTCATTGCCCTTCCATTTGCTGTTCCCTAATGACAAATGATGGCGTGCATCTTCCCCTTCTTGCTTCATCTGCATACCTTTTTTTTTTGATAAAGGGTCTGTTCGGATTTTTTTTTTTTTTTTTTTTTTGCGGTGCTGGGGATTGAACCCAGGGCCTTGTGCTTGACAGGCAAGCACTCTAGTGACTGAGCTATATCCCTAGTCCAGTTCAGATCTTTTCAATGGGTTTTTTGTTTACTTGTTGAAACTTAAGAGTTCTTTGCATATCTTGGATACAAGTCCTTTTCCAGACATGTGTTTTGCAAACATTTTCTTTTGGTCTCTGCTCTGTATTTTCATTTCCTCTCTCCCTCCCTCTCTTCCTCCCAGGAACTGGGGATTGGACCTGGGGCCTCACGCATGGTAGGCTAGCACTTTACCACCGAGTTACACCCTGGCCCTGTTTGATTTTTTAAGTGTCTTTTTCACAACAGAAGTTTTAAATTTTAGTTCACTCCAGATTGTCAACTTCCACCTGTGTGACCTGCTTTTGGTGTTGTTTTTATAAACTTATTGCCCAATCCAAGGTCACCTAGAATTTTACCCCCTACATTTTCTTTTACAAATTTTATAGTTTTGCATTTTCCATTTAGGGCTGTGATCAATTTTGATTTAATTCTTGTGAAAGATGAAATCTCTGTGCTTAGGTTTTTTTTAATATCGAAGTCCAATTGTTTCAGCCACCATTTATTGAAGAAAAAAAAAAAAAAGACCATTTTGTCTTTGCTAAATTGCTTTACTCCTTTGTTAAAGAAAGAAAAATCAAATCAAATCATTATATTCGTATGGGTCTGTGGTTCTGTTTCTGGGCTCTGTATTCTGGTCCATTGATCTGGGTGTCTAACTTTTGCTGTCTTGATTACTGTGGCTTCACAGTTGGTCTTGAAATTGGATTTTGGGAGTCCTCCAACTCTGTTCCTGTTTTTTTTTTTTTTCCTTCCTATGCCGGCTATTCTTGGTTCTTTGCTTTTCCAAATACATTTTAAAATCAGTTTTTTAATATCTACAAAATATTTCACTGGGACTTTGGTATTGCATTAAGTCTATGTGTCAAATTGAGAAGTAATGACATCTTAGCTCTATTTTATCTTTTCATCTATGAACACGGACTGCCTCTTCTATTTAGAGAATTAAACATTTCATGTATCTGTGTTTTGTATTTTTTCACCTACTGATCCTGTTATATTTTTATGTAAGTTCTCTCCTCTTTCCTATTGTGAGGATATATGTATAAATGTATATTAAACTTGCCCTTGTTCATTGGTGGTACATAAGGAAACAATTAATATTTACATAGTGACCTGTGACCTGTGACTTTGCTACACTCATTATTTCTAGGAGCATTTTTTTTTTTTTTTTTGCAGAATTTTTAGTGTTTTCTAGACGATATGCCATCTGAGAATGAAGACAGATATGTACACATTTTACTGTGGTGAGGCAGGCTATTCTTAACATATTCTTTTTTTTTTTGAAAAACAAAAACAAGTCTTTATTGTCTAGAAATATATATAAAAAAAAATCCCCATGAAATATGCTGTTCTCTCATCTCCCCATCTTCTTCCTCTTCTTCAACACCTCTGACATGCAGGAACTTCACCCAGATGTCCAGACCTTGATCCGTCTGTGGGTTCTTGTGTATTTGAAGCTGCATGTCCATAGAGCCATCTGCATTCCATGCCCCACTTCAGTTTCTCCACTGGCTTTCCTGTTAGTCCACTGAGGAAAGGTCTGGGACTGAGGGGCAGGCTCATGGCGAATACTGTTGAACGCTCTGGCTACTTGCTGCCGACCCAGCTGTAGCCCGTCCCTCGTGACTGAAGCAGCTGCACCAACTTATTCTTGATCTTAGTCTCAGCATTAAGTATAATGCTAGCTGTGGATTTCGTGTAGATGTTCTTTGTCGAGTTGAGGAAATGTCCCTCGATTCCTAGATTGCTGAGAGTTGGGGTTTTCTGCTTTTGTGTTTCCCTGATGTCTGGGCATTGGATTTGGTCAAGTGCTTTTTCCACAGAATTGACATGATCCTATGATTATTTGCTTTACCCTCTTGATGTGGTGGATCACTCCAACCGATTTGCGGATGGCGAGCCGTCCCTGCACACCTTCCACAGAGCCTACTTGAGTGTCGTGTATCATTTTTCTAACGCATCGTTAGATTCCACTTGCTAACAGTTCATTGAAGATCTTTGTGTCTCTGATCATAGGACTTATTGACCTGTGCTTTTTTTCTTTTTTGTTTGTCTTTTTGGTTCTGGAGATTGAACCCTAGGGTGCTTAACCACAGAGCCACATCCCCAGCCCTCTTTATTTTGAGACAGGGTCTCACTAAGTTGCTCAGGGCCTTACTAAGTTGCTGGAGCTAGCTTTGAACTTGTGACCCTCCTGCCTCAGTCTCCCCAGATGCTGGGATTATAGGTGTGCACCACTGCGCCTGGCTCTGTGCTTTTTTTATCTTTATCTGGTTTAGTTATTAGGATGATCTCAGCCTCGTAGAATGGGTTAAGAAGTGTTCTCTCCCTCTCTATTTTCTGGAGAGTTGGTAAATTTTTGTTTTTTCTTTAACTGTTTGGCAGAATTCACCAGTGAAACTATCTAGGCCTGCTGTCTTCTTTGTTGGAGGATTTTCAACTATTGATTCAGTTTTTATAATAAATAAATGAATAAAGGGCTATTCAGAGTGTCCCCTTGTCCCTCTGTGAGTTTTGATAGTTTGCGGCTTTTGAGGACTAGGTTCACCTCATCTAAGTTGTCAAATTTGTGTTCATAGAGCTGTTCCCTTTTAAATTTCTTATGATTCTTTCAATGTTCAGGGGATGGATAGAAATGATGTAATTCCTGATATTGGTGATGCATATATTTTCGCCTTTTTCCCTTGGCTAGAAGGGGGGTAAAACTCCTTTAACTGGTAAAACCACAAAATGCAAGATCAGGTTTGTCAGTGTTTTGTAGTCGATTTTGCTCTCTGACACAGGAAGTACCTCAGTAAGACACTAATTGCACAATGTGACAGGTCATCACATCTGGAAATGACAGAGGGGTGAGTGCTGCCATTGATTGATCTTTGGGAGTTCAGAGCTTTAACGTGCAGCAAGTCATTCAGCCAGTAACTAAGCATCTACTATGTGCCAGACACTCCGCTAGGCTCTGAAGTACATCAGTGACACACTGGTCCCTATCTTTATAGGGGCTGGTTTAATATTAATCAAATGATTTCTCAAAGAAAAAGTTGCTACTATGTTAAGTTATATAAAAGAGAAAGAAAAATCTGTGATATCAATCAGTGGAGGAATTTAACCTAGCCCAGGAGAACAGGAAAGACTCTCCAGGAAAGAGGCATTGAGCTGAGGTCTGAAGACTGAGTCGATGTTACCAAAGAAGAAAGGGAAATGTATTCCTGCAGGGGCAATAGCAGGTGCAAAAGCCCTGTGGTAGGAGGTTGGCCCACATATGAGGCCCTGGAAGAAGACCAGGCTTTTGGGGTGGGAAAAGAATGGGGATGTAGTGGGAGGTTGGGTTGAGGAGGAGGAGGGCCAGGTTATGCTGGAATTTGCTCCCGTCCTGAGGAGGGTCATTTTGCCTTCTTGCTGAGACAGGTGCACGCCACCAAGGCTACGCTCCATCTCCTGTGATAGAGAAAGCAGAGAACGGTGTTTGTCCTTTCTTGTCTTCCTCATCTGGCCATCTCCGTGGTGCATGCCCAGACGGTTTTTAAAAAATGAACAGAGTTGTTGATATATAACGTACGATGCAGTTCACCCATTTTTAAAAGTATGGTTCAGCGACTTTGAATCAAGCTTCTAGAGCCGTGCAGCACCACTCGGGTCTGGCAGTGACCACGTCTATCACCCGCGGGTTCCCTGGTGTTCTTTAATGGTCAATCTCCACCTCACATCGGGGGTCTTTGCTCTTCTCTCTTCTGTCTGTATATTTGCTTCTCTGGGGACAGTTCAGGGGAAGGGGTCCTCCTGCACCTGCCCCTTAGCGTCAGGTGCCTGAGATGCCTCTGGGTGGTGCCTGTCAGTGGCTGATCTCTCTCATGGCTGAGGTTTCCCGTTGGAGGGTCTGCGGTGCCGATCTGCGTGTGGTCTCGTCAGCGTGGGCTCTGGATCGGTTCCACGCTCTGGCCTTTTGTGAGAAACGCTGCTCAGAGTGTGTGCACCTGCATCTTTTTGTGGCCGTGTGTTTTCGTGTCGCTCGGGAATGTTCCTGGGCGTGGGACTGCTGGGTCTTCTGGCGCGTCTGTTCGGTTTTTAAGGAACTGCCCCTCTGTTTCTCCACAGCGACGTCCTCTACCCGTGTCACGGGATGGGAGAGTTCCTGCTTCACCGCATCCTTGACAGCACTTGGTACTCTTTTCTCAAAAATTACCGATGTTCAATGCATCTCGTTGTGGCTTTGGTTCCCATAACGAATGTCACCCCTTGAGCATATTTTTATGAACTAACGAGCTATTCACATATTTTCCTTAATGAAACAACTACCCAAGTCTCTGGCCCATTTAAAAAAATTTGGCTGTCTTGTTCTTACAGAATTTAAGTGTTCTCGACCCACTCTGGATACAAGTTCTGCATTGAATATATGATTTACAAATATTTCCTCCCAGTCTGTGGCGTGTCCCTTCTGTTGTCTTAACGGTGTTCTTCGGAACAAAGGTTTTTAATTTGGATAAAATAATTGACTTGCTTTTTTCTTTTATGGATCGTCCTTTGGGTGGCATTTCTGAGAACTCTGCCTACCACGAGGTCATAAAGATTGACTCCGTTTTAGTCTAGAATTTTGACGGTGTTAGTTCTCACATTTAGGTCTTTGATCCATTTTGAGTTGATTTCTGAGCATGTTTTGAGGTGAGAGTGTATACTCCTGTGACTTTCCAATTGTCCCAGCACCTTTTGCTGACATAATTGGCCTTCCCTCAAGGAACTGTCTTGGTCTGTTTGTTGAAAATCAACCAGCCGTGAATCATGGGCTTATTTTTGGACTCCTTTCCGTTGATCTTTATGCCTATCTTTGTACCAGTGCCGCAAAGTCTTGAGCAATGGGGCTTGATAGTAAAATTTAACATCGGGTAGTATAAGTCTTCCAACTTTGTTCTTTTTAAAAATTGTTCACATTTTCACATAGATTTTAGGGCCACTTTTCCAATCTCTAAAAACTTCTGGGGATTTCGATAGGATTGCACTTAACATGCAGATGACACCACGGGGCCTCCGTGAACTTGAACTTGATCTTTGCTGGCTCTCACCAGCGCCTGTGGATCCCGGCGTTCTTCATAGTCCAGTCTTCTTTGGTTCCATTTGTCCCTTTGTGTCCTCTCCTTATGATGCCTTTGTGGGTGGCCACGTGTTGTCCGCTCCTTCTCTTGATCTCTCTTCCCTAGAAGTAGCCTCAGAGACTCAGTAGAACCGGCAGCCAGGAGGGCCCCCCGTTGGTGTGTGTCCGCCACACATACCTCTTCCCTAGTCCTTTGCCTTCTCCCAGGAGGGTGGGGCAGGAGGACGTTGGCCCACACTGGCACCTGGCTGGTGACGGGCTGAGGTGGAGCTGCAGGTCCCCGGGCAGAGCCCCGGGTTTCCTAAGGCTCCGATGCCAGCTGGCTGCAGTTCCCGATGTGGCTTCTGGAAGCCCCAGATGAGGGTATAGGAAGATGGGATTCAGAGAAGGTGACGTGTGTCTCCCTGTGTCCGCACATCATGGGTCTTCGGGATGAAGTGTGCCCAGCATGGGGCCGAGGCTCAGGTTGGAAGCGGGAGCACAGCTGCAGACTGGGGACAGTCTCCTGGGCAGGGGAGGACGGGTGGGGAGCAGGGCAGGGACAGTGGAGCAGCCGTGGGCAGCTGCAGGGACGGTGCTCTCCAACAGGACGGCTCCCTGGGCCTCCAGTGCAGCCACGTGGGGCTGGGAAAGTGGCTCTGATTCTCTGGGGCCAAGTCCAGAGCACAGAGCACGGGGCAGGGGCTCCAGAGGAGCTGGATGCTGGAAAGATTTCCAGTAGTGACTCTTATTGAACGCCTACCTGTACTTTACACAATACTATCTCAGTTAACGCAGTGGGGAGAGATTGCCATTAGCTGTGCTTTACAGATGAGGAAACCGAGGGTCTGAGAGATGATGTAATTGCCAAAGTCTCACGGCTGACAGGAGGCAGTGCCAGCACTTGAGGTCTGTCTGGTCCAGGACGAGTTCTTAGCCATGACCTTGTGCCTCCTTGGTCAGTGGGGTCCCTGGATGAGGATCAAGAGAGGCCCCAAAGGGACAAGAGGGAGGGAGATGGAGCAGAGGAAAAATGGGGTGGGGGGCCCTGGGGAGAACCACCAGGGGAGTTCTGCCTCCTTACCAGTGGCTGGGCCAAGGTGGCCGTTTCTAGGGGTCACTTTAGAGTCACCATAGCAACCACACTGTCATAAGAGCTATGGGTTATCGAGGACTCAGGGGAGACGCCGCCCTGAGCAGCTCAGGGTTCCACAGGCTGTCCTTGCCCCGGGGACGTGTCCGTGTCTGAGCTCCACACACACTGGTCCCTCCATGTGGGACACCCCGTCTGTCCCTGTCCCTCCGTGTGCTCAGTCACATCCTCGTCGCCGTCTTCCCAGGCACCGTTCCTGGTCCAGGTCAGGGCCAGGCCCCTGGTTCCCTTCAGTTTGCTCATCAGATTCCACAATCTGTATCTGTCGGTGGTTCTTTAACCATTGTGAGTCTGACGAGATGGTCAGTTATGTGAGGTGACACCCTGGGCTGTGGCCCTGCGTCCGGTGCAGAGCTGGGTCTAGTGTGGCCACTCGGTAAACATCTGCCGGGTGAAGGAAGGAGCTCTTCCTCCTGTGCACGCCTCCGAGGTGCATCTTATCTTCACTTTGTCACTGAAGAAACTGAGGTTCAGAGAACAGAGCCACTGGCCCAGAGTCACACAGCAGATCACGTCTCTTCCTTGAAAGGCCGATGGCTTCCCAGCCTCTGGGCCTTCACCTGGCCCTTCTCTCCACAGCCGCCTGACAGACTCCTGCTCACCCTTCTCTGCTGGGTCCAGAGTCAGGTCTCCTGTGAGCCTGCCCCAGCCTCCTGGACAGACCCGACCAGCCCTTTCTGGAGGGCTCATGTCCCCACGGTCAGCACCCTGCATGGGATCAGACTGGCCTGTGCCCAGCAGCTGTAGGGTTCTCTGGGACTGGGCCATAGCTCAGAGAGGGCTAAATAAGTCCCTGTGCCTGAATGAATGGACGGGTAAGAGAATGAAGGCTTCCAGCCAGGGAGAGCCAAGGCCACTCTGTCCTTCTCCCGTCCCTCGAGACATTGACATTAATGTGACTCGCCCGTGGGGACGGGGGGGACTTGCATGGGCACATGCAGGTCTGTCGGCTCACCCCTCTTGGCCAGTGTGCCTCCAAGCACTGCAGATTCCATCAGCAGCCATAAGAACTGCATCGACCACAGCAAGAGGGGTGGCCGGGCAGGGGGCGCTGTGTCCTGGGCTCCTGCCTGCTCTGTGCCATGGTGGGGTGTCCTGTTTTACCCTCTGGCGACTGAATCATATCCTTGTTTCGTGTATCTTTTCACTGCGTTTTTTTCCATAAAATAAATATATGGGGCTGGGAGTGTAACTCAGTGGTAAAGTGCTCGCTTAGCATGTGTGAGGCCCTGGGTTCCATCCCCAGCACCAGACCAAAAAAAAAAAAAAAGAAAAAAAAAAAAATAAAGAAAGAAAGAAAGAAAGAAAGATGCCCATTTTAAAAGATTTCAAACAGTAGAGAAAGTAATAGCCTCATTAACCTGTACCTTTGTCCCCATTTTACAGAGGAAGGAACAGTCTTTTGTGGCACTTTCTACATGGCGCAGCTCAGTGACATGGGTTTGGAGATGAAGACCCCGGGTCAGCCCTAGAAACCGGAAACACTTGGCTCACTGGGGTGGACTCCAGCAAACCCATGTTCAGTGGGGCCTCACGGTACCTGCCTTCCCTCCCAGAGACGGCAGAGCAGAGTTAATAATCTTGACAAAATCTAAATTGTGTTGTCTCAGATGAACTGGAGGGAAGACTTCATACCCGGGGCTTCCTAAAGAGTCCATAAATCTGGGGAAGACGAATTACTTGGGCGGGTGCCTCTGCCACCAGTGTCCTGGCTCAGGACAGCATGGAGTGATTACTTCTCTCACAGTGATGATCTGGAGTGAGCTGGAAAGTGTCCTTTGCAGGCTCTAGCTAAACTTTGGATTTACGTGATGGTCTCACCAGGCCTGGTGGCGAGGGCAGAGCATGCCCTGTGGCAAGGGGGACGGGGGTCCTGAGCCTGCCTGCCTGGAGGGCTTTTCCGAGGGTGGTTGGACATCATCCCGTCGCCGGCCTCCCCTCCCCTCCCCTCCCCTGCTCTGTGGACAGAACATGCCCAGGTCAAGTCAGTGGGAGCGGATGGTTTTCTCCATCTTGGGAAGTCGTTTTTATGCCAAGCAGCCTTGTGCAAAGCGGCAATTTGAGCCCTAGTTACTGAAGGAGGACAGGCGGGCGAATCTCATTTATTCACTCATTCCCTCTTCATTAGTTTGTGCCATATTTCCTGGATACTCACTAGGTAACAGACACTCTGCTGGGTGCTGGGGATGCAGGAGAGAGAAGAATCAGATATGGAGAGCAGACAATGCCAAACACCAATCATCTGTGCTTGCAGAGTTACAACTGTGGTCAGGGAAGACCTCGAGGATGTGACGGACAGGAGATTTTCGGGTTAGTAGGGAAAGAAAAGTGTTCTTGGTCAAGGGAACAGCATGTGCAAAGGTCCGGCATGGCAGGTCACCATGAACGCAAGTGGGGCCGTGCACTGAAGTGAGGAGGATGGGCCACGGCCGGGCTGGGGCAAGACTGGGCCCAGGAGAAGGTCTGTCCCCCAGTCGGGGCTGCAGGAAGCCTGAGGCCTTGGGACAGGGGCACGTGGGCTGCAGAGTCAGGGGGTCTCCTAAGCACCCCTCCACTTTCAGGCAGAGGGGAGTCACTGAAGGTGCAACTCTTTCCTGGGTGGGGGTGGTTTGCCTTCCAAGGCTCTGTCCCCAGGGTCCAGTCATCTGGTTGCAGCAGCCTATGGAGAAAGAGATTCAGAGCAAAGCACTGGCTGCAGCGATGACCTCAGGTCCAGCCCTTGGTGTCAAGGCGCAAGCACCAGACAGCCCTGGGCTGCTGCGTCCATGTGCGGATGGACGCCACCCCGTTAGCTGGTGCTGACCTCGCTCTTGTCTGAGAACCCAGAGTCGAGTGTTCTCTTGATTAAGTGTGCCGCTTTGAGCCTTGGCATTAAAAGAGGAAGTCAGTCCTTTCAGGGCACAAAGAGACGAAGGGCTTTGTCTTTTGGGAAGCCACTCACCCCATTCCAGGAAGGCCTGGGCGTGTTCTCCCAGGAGCCTGGCAGACGCTCTGTCTGCCTCTCTGCCTCTTCCCTCCTGCTCCCTGTGCTCTCTGGAGGGTAGCGGAGCAGAGAGGCGCCCCTGCCGCAGGCTCGGGCCAGGAAGAAATCCAGTCGCTTCCTGTGCTGCAAGGCCTGTGGCCAGGGGCCACAGTGGATGTCATATTGACAACGGGGTAATGGGAATGTTTTAATCAGCATTCTTGTTGCTGTGACCCGAAGACCTGACAAGAACCATGTAGAGCAGGGATAGTACATTTTGGCCCAGAGTTTCAGAGCGGCAGTCCATGGCTGGCTGACTCCATAACTGACCGAAGGGGAGCAGAACATCATGGCGGAAGGGCGTGTGGCAGAGAAAGGCAGCTCAGAATGTGGAAATTGGGAGACAGAGGGCGAACTCTGCTCACCAAGGACCAAATATAAACCCAAATTCACACCCCCAGATGACCTCCTCTTTCAGTCACTGCGCAGTGGCTGCCATTAGGTCCATGCCAGTGGATTGACCTGCTGATCAGGTTAATCAACCCGGGTGCAGGTGGTTCGCCTTCTCCACTGGCTGTGTCCCCGCCTGTTCACTTGGCCTCTGAAAACTCCTGCTGCCTCCCACACGAGCCGCTGGGGACGCCACAGCTCCAGCCGTAACAATGCCATCCTCAGGCTCTTCCCGTTTCATTCTGTCATGCATGTCACTGAAGTGCATTCGACGTTCAGTGCCATCTAGACTGTGAAAAATGAGGAGCTCTTGAGTGCTCCCGCGGACTCTCTCTGGCTCTGAGAGTGGCTTAGGCTGAGACTTAGAGGAACCTGGCTCGGGGCTTCTTTCTGTGCTTGTTTTGGTGGAATCGGGAGCCTGTGTCCTCCGCCAGAGTTCACAAAGCCGTCACCATTGCCACTGTGAGCCCTTCTGGGGCCCTTTGCTCCAAGGCACTTGCTTCATTCCGTCCGTTTCTTCACACTCCCAGTAGGAAGGCTGTCAGCGCTGGGCTCACGTCCAAGGCTGTGACCACACCCCTGTCTCCTGGGATCACTCCTGCTATAGGTTCTGCATCCTAAGGATCCAATTAGGAGGCAGAAACCACCCCAGAAATTTGAACAGGAAAATGTGACATAAAGAATGAGTCACTCATCATCCGCCATTTGCCTGCCTCTCGCTTGTCCATCGCCTGCCTTACTCCTATCCATCACCCAACGCACGAGGTTCAACTCCTGATCAACCGACAACAGTCAGCAAACTGATCGCCGACTGCCAGTGGAGCACCAGCTGCCTGCTGTCGCCTGGAAGTTCACTGTTACAGTACCTGCAGGTTTGATTACACGTGGCTGCCGCCATTTTGAGACAACAGCTAGGCCCTTAGGACCCCTGGCCGGACTGATTGAGCCCGGTCTCCAGGATTCCTCAGCCCTATCGATCACTCCCTGCCTCTGGGGCCCTCACATCGATTGACTGCTCCCTGCCGCTAGGACCCCCAGACAGACTGACTGAGCCCTATCACCAGGACCCCAGACCAACTGATTGCACCCGGCCTCCTGGATCCCACAACCACACCAAACACACCCGACCTCCAGGACCCCTGCCTGACCACCTCCACACCCTGAGCTGCAGCTCCCCATTTGCCAACGCATTTCAAAGCTAGAGCAGCCATCTTGGATAATCCTGGAAGTCTTAGCTCCGATCTTTGGGTGGGGCAAATCCCATCCTGAGATGCCTGCTGGAGGCTTGATGCTCATTGTCAGGCACCTCTCATGCACCAGGCTACTGAACTCTGGGAGGTTTCATTACTATATGACTGTTATACCGTAGATTTTCTTTTTTCTCCTTATTGAAAAAAATTTAAGTTTTTATTTCTTTACTTTTCTTGCTCTCTTTTTCTTTTGTTTACCTGTTCCCTCAGAGTCTCTTTCTCCCTTTTTTGCATGCTAACTTCCAATTTCTTTTGATTACACTGTCACCCTTTCTATTATCTAGAATTCTGTATATTCTTTTCTTATTCCATTAACAGCCACATTCTACATCCCTCTGCATCCTCTTTGTCCTCCATTAGAAACTGCATACCTTATTGCAAATCTGTTTGTTTTACCGAAGATAATATTTGAACTCATTATGTTTATTATGACAATTTTGTCATTGTCCTCATAGGGGCTATTTGGTCTAGGATCGCATAGTGTCTGAATTGGGCACTGCTAATATTGATCTCCCCTTAAAGAAAGGGTTTTGGAAACCTATAGAGCCACTATAAGCCTATAGGGAGAAATCTGCAATACTCCATTTCTGCACTGCTAGAGGGGAAGATACATGAACAACATGAAAAAACAAGGGAAGAAAATGATCCCAACAAATCTAGATTCTATATTAATAGAATCCAATGACAGTATGTTAGAAGAAATGTCAGAAAAGGACTTCAGCTTATACATGATTAAGATGATTCATGAAGCAAAGGATGAGATTAGAGAACAAATGCAGGCAATGAATGATAATACCAATAAGCTGAAGGAGCACCTGCAGGAAGCAAAAGATCATTTCAACAGAGTGATAGAGATTCTCAAAAAAAGAAAAAAAAATGGAAATTCTTGAAATGAAGGAAACAATAAGCCAAATTAAAAACTCAATGAAAAGCATCACCAACAGACTAGACCACTTGGAAGACAGAATCTCAGACAATGAAGACAAAATATTTAATCTTGAAAATAAAGTTGCCCAAACAGAGAAGATGGTAAGAAATCATGAACAGAATCTCCAAGAACTATGGACATCATGAAAAGACCAAATTTAAGAATTATTGGGATTGAGAAAGGCACAGAGATACAAACCAAAGGGATGAATAACCTATTCAATGAAATAATATCAGAGAAAATTTCCCAAACCTCAAGAATGAAATGGAAAATCAAATACAAGAGGCTTACAGAACACCAAATGCACAAAATCACAACAGATCCACACCAAGGCACATTATAATGAAAATGCCTAACATTCAAAATAAAGATAGGATTTTAAAGGCCGCGAGAGAAAAGCATCAGATTACATATAGGGGGAGACCAATACGGATAGCAGCCGACTTCTCAACCCAGACTCTAAAAGCTAGAAGGGCCTGGAACAACATATTTCAAGCTATGAAAGAACATGGTTGCCAACCAAGAATCCTATACCCAGCAAAACTAACCTTCAGATCTGAAGATGAAATAAAATCCTTCCATGATAAACAAAAGTTAAAAGAATTTACAAATAGAAAGCCTGCACTACAGAAGGTACTCAACAAAATATTCCATGAGGAGGAAATGAAAAACAACAATGTAGGTCAGCAAAGGGAGGAACTACCTTAGAGAAAAACCACTCAAAGGAGAAACCAAGCCAACTTAAAAACCAAAAATAAGCCAAATGACTTGGAATACAAATCATATCTCAATAATAACTCTGAATGTTAATGGCCTAAACTCATCAATCAAAAGACATAGACTGGCAGAATAGATTAAAAAGAAAGACCCAATAATATGCTGCCTGCAAGAGACCCATCTCATAGAAAAAGACATCCACAGACTAAAGGTGAAAGGATGGGAAAAAACCTACCACGCACATGGACTCAGTAAAAAAGCGGGGGTTTCCATCCTTATATCAGATAAAGTGGACTTCAAGCCAGAGTTAGTCAGAAGGGATAAAGAAGGACATTTCATACTGCTTCAGGGAACCATAAATCAGGAAGACATAACAATAATAAATATTTATGCCCCAAACAATGGTGCATCTTTTCAAACTCTTCTCAATTTCAGAAATCACATAGACCACAACACAATAATTCTGGGTGAACGCACCACTGTCACCACTAGATAGATCTTCCAAACAAAATCCAACCAAAGAAACCATAGAACTCAATAACACAATCAATAACCTAGACTTAATAGACATATATAGAATATTCCATCCATCAACGAGCGGATTCACTTTCTTCTCAGCAGCACATGGAACCTTCTCGAAAATAGACTATATGTTATGCCACAAAGCAGCCCTTAGGAAATGCAAAAAAATAGAGATACTGCCTTGTGTTCTATCAGATCATAATGGACTGAGAATAGAAATCAATGACAAAATAAAAAACAGAAATTACTCCAACACCTGGGGACTAAATAATATGCTATTGAATGAAACATGGATAACAAAAAACATCAGGGAGGAGATTAAAAAATTCTTAGAGGTCAATGAGAATGATGATACAACATATCAAAATCTCTGGGACACTCTGAAAGCGGTACTAAGAGGAAAATTCATTGCATGGAGCGCATTCCAGAAAAGAATGAAAAGTCAACAACTAAATGACCTAACATTACAGCTCAAAGCCCTAGAAAAAGAAGAACAGAATAACAGCAAAAGTAGTAGAAGACAGGAAATAATTAAAATCAGAGCTGAAATCAATGAAATTGAAACAAAAGAAACAATTCAAAAAAATGACAAAACAAAAAATTGGTTCTTTGAGAAAGTAAACAAAATAGACAAACCCTTAGCCACACTAACAAAGAGAAGGAGAGAGAAAACTCAAATTACTAAAATTCATGATGAAAAAAGAAATATCATGACAGACACCACTGAGATACAGAACATAATGAGAAGCTACTTTGAAAATCTGTATTCCAACAAAATAGAAACTACCGAAGACATTGACAGATTTCTAGAGACATATGCTCCTCTCAAACTGAACCAGGAGGACATAAACAATTTAAACAGATCAATATCAAGCAATGAAATAGAAGAAGCCATTAAAAATCTACCATCCAAGAAAAGTCCAGGACCAGATGGATTCTCAGCCGAGTTCTATAAGACCTTCAAAGAAGAACTCATTCCAATACTTCTCAAAGTATTCCAGGAAATAGAAAAGGAGGGTACCCTACCGTACTTATTCTATGAAGCTAATATCACCCTCATACCCAAACCAGGCAAAGACACATCAAGGAAAGAAAATTTTAGACCAATATCCTTGATGAATATAGATGCAAAGATCCTTAACAAAATATTGGCAAACCGTATTCAAAAACATAGTAAGAAAATTGTGCACCATGATCAAGTGGGGTTCATCCCTGGAATGCAAGGATGGTTTAACATCCGTAAATCAATAAACGTAATCCATCATGTCAATAGACTTAAGGATAAGAATCATATGGTTATTTCAATTGAAGCAGAAAAAGCGTTCGACAAAATACAACACCCCTTCATGCTCAAAATACTAGAAAAAATAGGGATAGTAGGAACATACCTGAACATTGTAAAGGCTATTTATGCTAAGCCCATGGCCAACATTATTCTTAATGGAGAAAAACTGAAACCATTCCCTTTAAAAATGGGAACAAGACAGGAATGTCCTCTTTCACTACTTCTATTCAACATTGTTCTCGAAACTCTAGCCAGAGCAATTAGGCAGACCAAAGAAATTAAAGGGATATGAATAGGAAAAGAGGAACTTAAGCTGTCACTATTTGCTGATGACATGATTCTATATTTAGAGGATCCAAAAAATTCCTCCAGAAAACTTCTAGACCTCATCAATGAATTCAGCAAAATAGCAGGCTATAAAATCAACACGCAGTTCAATCCCCAGCACTGCAAAAAAAAAAAAAAAAAAAAAAAAAAAATCAACACACAAAATCTAAAGCATTTTTATATGCAAGTGATGAAACATCTGAAAGGGAAATGAGGAAAACAACTTCATTTGCAATAACCTCAAAAAAAAAAAAAATAAAATGCTTGGGCATCAATCTAACTAAAGAGGTAAAAGATCTCTACAATGAAAACTACAAAACATTGAAGAAAGAAATTGAGAAAGACCTTAGAAGATGGAAAGATTTCCCATGTTCTTGGATAGGCAGAATTAATATTGTCAAAATGGCCATACTACCAAAAGTGCTATACAGATTCAATGCAATTCCAATTAAAATCCCAATGACGTACCTCACAGAAATAGAGCAAGCAATCATGAAATTCATCTGGAAGAATAAGAAACCCAGAATAGCTAAAGCAATCCTTAGCAGGAAGAATGAAACGGGGGTATCACAATACCAGAACTTCAACTATGCTACAAAGCAATAGTAACAAAAACGGCATGGTATTGGCACCAAAATAGACAGGTAGATCAATGGTACAGAATAGAGGACACAGACACAAACCCAAATAAATACTATTTTCTCATACTAGACAAAGGTGCCAAAAATATGCAATGGAGAAAAGATAGCCTCTTCAACAAATGGTGCTGGGAAAACTGGAAATCCATATGCAACAGAATGAAACTAAACCCCTATCTCTCACCCTGCACAAAAACCAACTCACAATGGATCAAGGACCTTGAAATCAGACAAGAGACCCTGCATCTTATAAAAGAAAAAGTAGGTCCAAATCTTCAACTTGTTGGCTTAGGATCAGACTTCCTTAACAGGTCTGCCATAGCACAAGAAATAAAAGTAAGATTCAATAACTGGGATAGATTCAAACTAAATAGCTTTCTCTCAGCAAAGGAAACTATCAGCAATGCGAAGAGAGAGCCTACAGAGTGGGAAAATATCTTTGCCACTCATACTTCAGATAGAGCACTAATTTCCAGAATATATAAAGAACTCAAAAAACTCTACACGAAGAATACAAATAACCCAATCAACAAATGGGCTAAGGAAATGAACAGACATTTCACAGAAGAAGATGTACAAGCCATCAACAAACATATGAAAAAATGTTCACCATCTTTAGTAATAAGAGAAATGCAAATCAAAACTACCCTAAGATTCCATCTCACCCCAATTAGAATGGCGATTATCAAGAACACAAGCAACAATAGGTGTTGGAGAGGATGTGGGGAGAAAGGTACACTCATACCTTGCTGGTGGGGCTGCAAATGAGTGCAGCCACTCTGGAAAGCTGTGTGGAGATTCCTTAGAAAACTTGGAATGGAACCACCATTTGACCCAGCTATCCCACTCCTTGGCCTATACCCTAAGGACTTAAAATCAGCATACTACAGAGATACAGCCACATCAATGTTCATAGCTGCTCAATTCACAATAGCCCGATTGTGGAACCAACCTAGATGTCCTTCAAATGATGAATGGATAAAGAAACTGTGATACACACACACACACACACACACACACACACACACACGATATTACTCAGCTATAAAGAATAATAAAATTATGGTATTTGCAGGCAAATGGATGAAATTGGAGAATATCATGCTAAGTGAGATAAGCCAATCTCAAAAAACCAAAGGAGGAATGATCTCGCTGATAAGTGGATGATGACACATAATGGGGGGTGTGAGGGGGGCAAGAATGGAGGAAGGAGGGACTGTATAGAGGGAAAAGAGGGGTGGGGGGAAGGAAAAAAATGACAATGAATCGAACATCATTACCCTATATAAATGTATGATTACGCAAATGGTATGCTGCTGCTCTATGTACAATCAGAAACAACATGTATCCCATTTGTTTACAATAAAAATAAATTAAAATTAAAAAAAAAAGAATGAGTCACTCTTAAGCTGGGTAAGGGGTATAGAAATGAGGGGGGCCTCAAGTGGTGAATACGGAAGCATCCATGACCTCGGGACTTAAGGGGCTGGGCCAGGGAAGGAGCAAGGCCTTGATGGAGGCTGTCACGAGCGGCAAGGAGGAGTCGATGAGAATAAATTTGGTCCAAATCAATTGGCTTTTATTTGATGTTAATCACACAAGTAGTATCATTATCTTACAGTCATCTCAACTCTAATCACACCAGTATCACACATGACTTAACCTCTAAGTTAGAATGCTTAAGCCCTGAGTAAGCAAGACTCTCTCCTTATCAAGACCGGTTCCCAAGGGCCACTCGTGTGCGATGTGTCTTGAGTCGAAGGGCAGCGACTCCCAGAGGTCAGTCAGGAGGACAGCTCGGGAGGTCTCGCTGGGGGACTCCCTCCGGCCCGAGTCCTGATTGGCGAGGACGGTTGGAAGGCAAAGGAGGGCGGTGAGGTCCGGCAGGCAGGCTGTGCAGGGATGTCTTGGGCGGGGTGCACACCGGGCAGCTCTGCTGTCATGACCAGGATGAGGCAGCTCCAAAGTCACCTCCGCAGGGACGTCTCGGTCTTGGTCGGGATGACGGATGTTGCAGCAGCCAACGAGAGCAGGTCAGTGCGCCTCCTCCAGGCTCGGTGCAGCCCTGGTGTCACGGGTGTCAAATGGAGACTGAGGCAAGGCTCGGTCACGAGTCTTTATGAATCCTTTTTATCAGACTCTGCCAGCCGGTCTTGGTCAGAGAGTCAGTCACACGTGTCTGTCTTACTGGGGGCACTGTCAGTCTTATCATGGGGCAACATTACATCATCACGTCATCTTAGCACACAGCACTCAAGTTAGTATCGCAAGTTATGTTTTGTAGAATGCACAGCACACGAAATGGCACATATTAATTTGCTCCTTACAGATGCCCTGCCCCCAGCAAGGCCCACGCTCTGGTTTCTCTGAGAGTCGGCTGCCCCAAAGACAGAGAGTGACCACAGGGCTCACGCAGGCCTGGTCCGTAGGAAAGTGCCACCTGGAGGGGCTCGCTGGAGGGGTCCCTCAGGACGGGTCTGCAGGTGTCTCTGCAGCTCTTTGATGAGCTGTCCAGGCCTCCCACTGGGTGCTACATGGAAGTCCCTGACCTCGGGGTGACATGCATGCGTGTCCCCCACCCCCGGTCCCGGGGCCCTCGCGCTCTGCTCCAGCATCCCGCATTGACGAGGTCTGTCATCACCGACTGGCAAGGGACAACAACGTTGACGAGGCCTAGCCTTGGTAACCCGAAGCAGAGCAAAGGAGAGCAGATTTGGAGTCGAGAGGCAACAAATGGATCCCTGGCAGAACTGGGCACCCTGGTGCTGGGAAATGCCCCAGGAGTTTGGCAGCAGGCAACTCGGGTTGGCTCCGGGCTCTGCCCGCCGGGGGGTCTGAGTCAGGCGACTTCGTTCTCATCTGCAGGGGTGAGCCCCTTTCTGTCCAAGGGCCAGGGAGGAGACGCCAGAGCAAGGCCTGGGAGGGCCGAGCAAGGGAAGTGAGTGGGCTGTGGGGTGGGCATCCAGAATCACACACGGCCTGCGTCGTTGCGATGGTGATGGCTTAACATGCCACCCTGAGAATTGTCATGACCTCTGTATTTATCACGAGGCTCCGGGAGGAAACCCGCTCCCGGTGACTCACACAGCAAAGGTGAGAATCCAGCAGGAGTGCGCCTGGTCCATTCTGCAGCTCAAGGGCCCCCCTTGGACTCTTGGAGAACTTAGAAACGGTCCAGGCTGGTGGTCCAGGTCCCAGCAAGGTGGCCTGGGGTGCAGGGGAGGAGGAGCGAGAAGAGGGCTCTGCCGGCTGCTGCTCAGGGGCTTCCCGTGTTGCACGGTCGGGGAGGCCGCTGGCCTTCTGAGCCTCCTCTGCACAGCTGGGTGAGGACGGCCTCCACCTCCCGGCTGTCAAGAGGCTCAGGGAGGAGATGGGCGTGACTTGCTGTGTGTGGCGCCTGTCGGCATGAGCGCTCACTCAGTGTCGGCTATTGCTGATGCTGTGGGTGTGGTCGATGTCCCCTGAAAGCCACGGTGAGAGGTTCCACTCATTCTGTGTTGCTCCTGGACGCAGAGCCTGGACCTTCTAGAAGAGTCCTCAGGAGGCATAGTCCAGCTCAGAAGGGTCTTTCCTCTCAGGTGGGCTGCCCCGTAGAGGACCACGGGCAGCTGTCCCCAGAGGTGTGGGAGCCACGGCCAGGGGAGGCCTGGTGGGCTGGAGCCCCACGGGGGTGGGTGTGCCAGCCTGAATAGAGGGATGTTGGATGATAAGCCAGTGATTGAAGCACACGCCACAGTCGCAGCTTCTGAGCACACGAGGGGCTGAATCGCAGGCTCTTGTTCAGTTATACAGGCACCGAAGTGGCCTGGGTTTCTTGCCTAGCTGGCAGCAGTGGCTCTTGCTCAGGCCTCGGGGAAGCCCCTGGGCCACAGCCTCAGTGAGACTCTGAGACACGCATCCTTCCTCTCTCCACCTGCACCCCTGCTGTCCCTCCAGGGCCAGGGCTGGGAGAGGCCAGTGTACCCCTGACTGTGTCCTGCCAACCAGTCAGCTTTGGTCCTGCTGAGCCCTAAGTCTGCCTCTCCCCGGTCAGTTAACCTCTCTGAGCCTCAGTCTCCCTTTCTGTAAAATAGGAACATTTCCACTTGGGCACTTTTGTTGGGTACTTCTGTTTTGAGTCAGAATCTGGGAAGCGAGCCCTTGGGTGGATGTGTGGAGTGCTGGGCTATGTGCCAGGCCCTGGGTTAGCACTACGTGAGTAGCCCTTGGTCAATGCCCAGGAAATGCCCCTTCCTTTTATGATGAGGTATTGGGCTCTGTTATGGTTTGGATGTAAGGTGTCCCCCGAAAGCTCATGGGTGAGACAATGCAAGAACTTCAGAGGTGACATGATTAGGAGAGTCACCTAATCAGTGGCTTAATTCCCTAATCTGGGTTAACCAGGTGCTGGAGGAGGTAGGTTACTGGGGGTGTGACTGTGGGGTATATATTTGGTCCCTGTGACTGGAGCCTCTTTCCCTGCTTCCTTGCTGCCTGTTCTGAGCTGCTGTCCTCTGCCACACCTTCTGGCAATGCTGTTCTGCCTCACCTTGGGCCTAGAGGGCCTAGAGCTATGGAGTCGGCCAGCAACGAACCATGGCCCAAATAAACGTCCCTTCCTCTCTGTGGTTCTTGGCAGATCTTTGGATCACAGTGGCACAAGGCTGGCTAAGACAGCTTCATGGCTGGAGGGGAGCAGAAGACCTTGGGGCTGTGGCGTGAGGCCCTGGGGCTACATCTTTGCTACCGGCCGTGTGACGTCCTTTGGAACGTGAGTGGGGTTGATAACTGTACCTGCTTCCTCAGGCTGCAAGGTGCTGGAAGCAGTGCTTGGCATACAGTAAGTGCTGTATAAATGCTGACCATCGCTGTTACTCTCATTACAGGAAACAGGTCAGTATCCGCATTTGTGTAGGGGTTAGCGGCACTGACATTGGGGCCAGATGGCCTGTGTCCAAGCCCACTAACTAGGTGGCCCTGGGCAAATGACTTCAGCAGCTCAAGGCTTGATCTCCTTGTCTGTAGAGCGGGGACTGCGAAAGAAACAGTCAGGGAGCAGCACAGGAGTTTTAGGGCTGTGGCCTTGAACATAAGTCCCCCAGGAGGTTTCTAAAGACTGCAGAGGCTGGGCCTCCCCCAGAGACGCCGCCGCAGGAGCTGTGGGTGGAGCGGGGATCCTGCATCTGAAGCCAGCTTCCCAGGGGAGGCTGAGGCAGGGGTTCCTTGGCCTGGGATTGGGAACCACGGCCGAGCCCCCAGGTGAGTGGAGCCGCACTGCAGCCCAGGAGGTGCGCACGGCTGGAGGGGGCGCCGCTCCCCAGGGGGAGCCCCGGCCTGAGGCTGGGCGGGCACCAGCTGTGGAGCCAGCAGGCCTGGGTTCAAGCCCCGGCCCTGCCACGGTCCCCGTGTGACCTTGTCCTCCCAGCCTCGGTTTCTCATCTGCACAGTGAGGACAGCGTGGTCTGCTGGGTGACCCTTGAGCTACGGAGCGGCACAGCAGTCCCCAGAGCCGGGCGTCTCTGCCCCGTCATCTCTGAACTCCCCGACCACCCCACCACCCGCGTGCACACGGGGAGGCGGCTCCTGAGGGGCGGCAAAGACAGGGCTACCCTGGTCCTTGGGCCCGGATCCCTGCGGAGGAGCCGCCTGCGGTGGGCAGGCTTAGAGGCCCCTGGGCCTCACTCCACCAGCTCCAGAAGGGTCACCCGCTAAGAGCGCCGGTGAGGGAGGCCCCCGACGGCCTCCCGGGTCCTCAGAAGGCCACCGGTCCCGTGAGCCTCTCTCCCTCTCACGGCCCCCAGCATTCTACCTCCTGGACCTGGGGGGTGACTGGTGGGCTGTGGCTGTGGGGTCGGGCGAGAGGCAGAGCCTGGAGTTCTTGAGTGACTTCCCAGGGCCACTCGGCACGTCGGTGACCAGCGGGGCCCCGGCTCCTCCCAGGAGACTCTTCCCTGGGCAGCACCCCCGAGTGGCCGAGGCTGGGTCACGATGGGGGGGCCACCTCTCCCCTGAGGCTCAGGTGGCATCTCTCCTCTGTCGTCTCAGCACGGGGGCTGCTGCCACTGGGATTCCTTTCAGAAGTGACATGAAACATGTCTTGAAAGGGAGCGAAGGAACGCAGCTTCCATTTTCGCTCTTTCTCCCGTCACAACACATTTCCATTTCAATGGGGTCGCTCTCCTTTTTTGTGCATCGCGTTTCAAAACCTGTGACATGAAGGACCAGCTGGAAATGCCATGTTTCCCACTGCTGCTCCCTCGGCCTCGGGCTCCCCCGGCGGGCGAGGTCTGGTCCTCAGGGAAAGAGGAGCGAGCTCTTCCCGGCCTCTGCCTGGTGCCTGGCACAGCCCCTTCTCGCCTCCACTTCCTGCTTCACCGAGGCCCCACCCAGGCCCCACCTGCTCTGGGAAGGTTGAGATGGAAGAACGGCTGGATCCACTCCCTTCGGCCCGGAGCCCGGATCTCACGCACCTCTCTCTCCACCCACCGCCATGGCCCTGGAAGGTGCGTTTGATGACAGTAAAGATGGTCCCAGTGATGCTGACGAAGCGGAGGTGGTGGTTGCTAGCGATCGAACTGTGTCCCCCCCGGGAAAGAGACCCTCACGTCCGACCCCTGCACTTCAGAATGTCATCAGGGGAACATCAGGCCTTCGCAGAAGCACGGGACCCCTGGGTGAGCGTTAATCCAGTATGACTGATATCGGTAGAATAGCGGACATCTGGAACCAGAGAGGACGCTGGGGAAGATGACAGGAGGGGACGTGGGGAGGATGGCCACCTGCAAGCCAGACGTCTACCTGAGGGCACCAGACGTCCTGAGAGGCCTGGGCAGAGCCTCCCCAGCATCTCCAGTGGGGGCGCGACCCTGCTGACGCCACGGCTGGGCGCTCGGGCCTTGGGAACCCTGAGACAGGCACTTCTGCTCCACGCCACCCACCCGCTGTGCCTTGTTACGCAGCCCAGGAAAACCAGGAAAGCAGTGAGGTGGCAGGTGGTGACAGGCAGAGGGCTGCTCACAGGCCTTGCCGGAAGGGACAGGCAGGCAGGGACTGCACTTCCTGGGGCCGTGTGACCAGTCCTCACTCCTGTCTAGCCCTGCTGGACAGAGTGGCAGGGCTGCAGGCAGCTCAACACCTGCAGAGCCTGCTGGATGCTCTCCCTTCCTCTGTCTGTCCCCACATCCAGGCAATAGGGAGACCACCTCGGCTCCCATTTTGAGAAGAAGGAGCACAGGGGGAGGTGCCAGCCCAGGTGTATGTCACCACCAGGCTGGACAGCCACCTCTTGTTCAACCAGCACAAAGGCATAGAGCCACAGTCCCCTCCCCACGACTGCCCTGCCCACGCCAGCCCTCCTGGGCTCCCACCCGGACATGGCCAAGTCCTGCCTGCCAGGCCTGTCCTCTTGCTGCTGCGCTCTGCCCTGCCCACGCCAGCCCCGGCTCAGGAACATTCTCCACTCTGCTGCTGAAGGCAGCCACTCAGCTTCAAGGGCGAGCCTGGCTTTGGTCAGGTGCCGCCGGAGGCTGTGCAGGGCAGTGGGGAAGGCATGGGCTTTGAAGCCAGGTGACCTCGGCCAGGACTCTGAAGAGCTGCACGGTCTCTGAGCCTCGCTTTCCTTGTCTGTCAACCAGAGATGACAATACGGACTTTTGGCACTGTGAGGAGAGATGAGTTGGTGCAGGAGAGCGCTGGACAGGCTGGTGTGCGGCCGGCTCTGGGCGTGTGCTCAGCCTGCAGCGGGGGCTGCTGGTTCCTGTACTTCTACTGACCAGGGCATTTTCCTTCTGAGAGCGCCACCTGCTCCCGGCACCTGTTCCTGCCACCCTCCACCCTTCCGGCTGCATTTCCTTTTAGGCTTGGCCAGGGTGAGCTGGGTTTCCTGTCGCCTGCACCCAGCGACCCTTGACCTGCTGGGGCCGCCTGCTGGTCCTGTCCTGCTCCAGGCTTGAACCCGCTGCTCCTGCCCTCCCCACCAGCCCTCACCGTGCGTGCCCACGGTGGTGACTTTCTTCCTGCTCTGCCCAGATGCCACACAGGCTTCAGGGCACCTGAGGACCCTGAGCTTCGAAGGCAGCACTGGAGACTCCGAGTCAGAGCCAGACGACTTTCATCCCTGCTCCCCTCCTGAGCGAGCACGGCCTTGGGATCCCACCCTCAGCTGGGGCACGTTCCTGGGACACGTGCAGATGTGACAGCAGCCCCACAGGGCTCGAGTGCGGTTGCTCCTGAGAAGGGTGGTGGGTACACAGTGGGTGCCTAACGGTTGTTGGTGGACACCTGGATCTGCCCCTGGTCCTTCACCTCCGGAAGGGCGGGCATGAACCCTGGGGAAATCTTACCTACCAGCCTCGCTCTGGGAAAGAGAAATAGCAACTATTCTAATTCAAAGAGTAAATGTCAGGGGCTTGGGAAGGATTCTGAGGTTCCGAAAATAAACACGGGCACGGGGGAGGGGGACGGGAGGGAGGGAGGGGAGGGTGCTGCGGAGGGCAGGTGAGAGGCGGAGAGAGGATGCCGGAGGAGAAGGGGGCAGGCGGAGAGACAGAGACAGAGACAGAGACAGACTCTAACCTGGGCTTCTTCTCTTGGCGGAGAACCCGCCCCGCCCCTGCCCCGGTGTGAGCTGCCCCAGGGCCTTGCCTCCCCTCTCCAGTGGCTTTTGAAAAAAAAAAAAAAATCAACAAATTGGCAATGTTTAAAAATTAGTTTTTTATACCTAAAAATTTGGTTTCTTTTTCTCTTGAGAAACCGGGAGTTCTGGTCTGGAGGGGGCTGGGGCTGGGCAGCTTCTGCTCCCACGGAAGGGGCCCCAGCTTCTGGCTGGACACGGTCCTCCCGAATGCTGACCTCCCTCGCCTCTGCACAGGCCTGTCCGTGGCTCCTCCCAGAGCTCTGCCTGCCCAGTGGCCCTGGCACCTGGGAGGAGTCCAGGCCGGGACGCCGGAGAACATTCATCCCTCACGTTCTAGGACCGTCACCGCCCGAATGTCCCCCTTCAGGGGCCTTCCTTGACCACCTGAGACAAGATGGTCGCTCTCCTCCTCTTCCCAGCAGAGGTGGGGCTGGTGGTCACTTTAGCTTTGGGGAAACCAAGATTCAGAATAGTGAGGCAACCAGCCCAAGGTCACACAGCCAGTGGGTGACGGGACCAGGGATTCCCCTGGAGCCCTGTTGGCCTCATGTGGCCGGTGTGGACATGGCTGCTTGGGGGGCACCAGTGTTCCCGTGGCGGAGCAGGCACGGAGGGATTGGGAGCTGCCAGGCAGAGTGGACGTCCATTAGCCTCGTCCCCAGGGACTCTGCCTGGCTCTGCAGGCACTCAGCAATATTCGTGGAAGAAAGTTCCTGGATTTGAGATGCGAACACATCGGTTATATAAAAACCTACACACGCGGATGGAGGTAAGTAAAATATCTAGAAGGAACTATTTTCGGGGATGGGATTAGAGGGAATTTCATTTTTGTTTTTGGCAATTTAAAATGTATTTTGAAAAGAAAAAAAAAAGTCCCAGAGTGTTCTTCTTTGTAATGCTCCCTTCTGGTTCCGAGGAATTTATTGAAAATAAAGATTCAACCATGTCTCTGCTTAAAATCCCAGGCCCTGGATGTGGCCTCCCTCCTCCCTGTCCTGGGGCCGAGCGGAGCTGCAAGAGGCTGGCTGGGAAGGGAGCCTCGGGCCTCCAGTCCTGGCCTGGCCACCTCCTCCCCAAAGTGACCGAGTCTCTCCTCGCGACCTTCAGGCTTCCTCTGAGTCCTTTCTGCACCTTGTCACCCTCATGTCACCTGGCGAGTCCTAATTTGCGTGGAGTCTCCCCTGCTTCCTCCCCGCTCCAGGACACAGGGTCTGTTTCTGGGCGGGTCCTGCCGGACTCACTGGGGAAGCCCGGTCTCTGACTGGCCTGGGCTGGGCGTGGGCCCCGAGGGCGCATCTCTAAGTCCCTCCCTTCCAGGACCCCTTCTCCTGAGCCTCGGGTTCCCCGTCGGGTGAGGTGGGCGGCACCTGCCTCACCTAGGCTGTGAGGACGCTGAAGCGGGGCGATGTGTTGGGTCAGCGCTGCTCTCGGGTGGGGCTGCCCCTGGGACTGACAGCACGGGCTTCCGCCCAGAGCCCCTGGTCCCGCGCCACCTTCGACCCCGTGGCAGCTGCTGCCATTCTGGAAGCTGCTCCCCGCTGCTCTGGGAAGCTGGTCTGAGCTGCTCAGCAGCAATTTTCCCTTTCGATCTCACAACCCACAGAGGGGCTGATAAAGGCCCTGAGTGACCCTTTGAAATGCCAACTCTCCTGTCTGCCAGCTGCTCCCAGGGCCACCAGGACTCCCAGTGCTGCTGAGGCCAAGCTCCAGCCTGAGTGGCCCTCAGGGCCTATGGGACCAGGTCTGTCCCACCCCAGTCCCGCCCATGCCCACTCCATTGTGGAGAGGCCAGGAGAGTGCCCAAGACCTGGCTGCAGGGGCAGAGCCGGGTTCCTACCCAGGCCTGGTGGGGATCTGTGCCTGGGGCGTGGCCAGCCCGCAGGTCATCCCCAGGGGCCGTCCAGAGGGCCTCTGCTGTCGCCTGTGTCTGTGTTAGAGGGTCGCCTGCTGCTCACTGCAGGTAGGATACTGCCCAGTCCAGGGTGCTATTGGCCCTTGTGTTACAGAGGCCTCCTGTGGGACACTGGGGCTCACCCTCCATTTGCCCTGAACTGTGGGGCTCCACAGCCTGGCTCACCCGAATCTGCACCCCTTTCCCCAACTCTACGTATCTCTAGGTTTGGTGGGGCCGTGGGAGGCTGGTTTAGTCAGCTTCTTCTGCCGCTGTGACCAAAAGACCTGACAAGAACAAGTAGGGGGGGACTTTATCTGGGGGCTCACGGTGTCAGAGGTCAGTCTGTAGGTGGCCCACTCCAGGCTCTGGGCCCCAGGTGCGGCAGAACATCAGGGTGGAGGGTGTGGAAAGCAGCTCAGGACGTGGCACCAGCTGGCAGAGAGGGGCGGGGGGCTCTGCTCAACGGGACAAAACAGAAATCCAAAGGGATACCTTCAGCCACACCCCACTCTTGCTTGGTCTCACACATGAGTTTTTGGGGGACACCTCATACCTAAACCGTAACAGAGGCACAGGAGACTGCTCTGGCCTGGCTGTGTTTGCAGGGGGCACGGCCTTTGAAAGGATCAGCGATTCATCACCACACGATTTGGGTCCCAGGCTGAGGCCCGGTGAGCCCTCCCCAGGCTTCTTATTAACCGGCTAGTGTGCTGGTTCTGGAGGGTGAGGACCGTGCAGCTGGTGGGTCACTTCTGCCCTTTGCTGGGTTCTTACAAAGGGTCCAGATGCGGGCCGGTGGTGCTGCTGAGCAGCAGAGGCTGAACCCATGGCCAGGTTCAACCGGCACAGTGTCCCGTGAAGGGTGGTCAGTGGCTTGTGGGCTCTGAAGAGTGAGTTCTCCAGGTGGAGGGGAGTCTGGTGGCGACTGGGTGGAGAGAGGCACCCAGGATGGGCATCTGGGAGAAGGGGGGCACGGCCCCGTGCCCAGAGGGTCTGCACCGAGAGTCGGGGCGGGTGGGGGGGGGGCTGAGCTTTCTATCTTTGCTTGAACAAACCACCACCCACATTTATTATCGCCACAGCCCTGAGGGTGGTAAGTCCCAGGCAGGTCTGAAGGGCTTAAGTGAAAGGGCAGGTGGCCTTCTTTTGGGAAGCTGAGGTAGGGCAGAACTTGCTTCTGCCCAAGATCTAAGCTTTCGTCACGCCTGCAGACTCCCTTCTGCTTGGTGGGGTAACACATTTGGAGGCGTGGAGATGAGCATGGGGCACCTTTGGCATGACTCCCCCCAGCAGGGGAGGAAACCAGCAACGTTAACTGAGCATCTACTTGGCGCCCAAGACCAAGGAAGTTGCTCAGCTTCTCTTCCTCTGTCCCGTAAGACAGGCAGTAAATCCCACGGTACAGAAGAGGAAAATGAGGCTCAGAGGGACCCGCGGAGGATAAACAGTGAACAAGAAGCAGAGGCACGACTGCACCCAGATCTGCAGGCGCCGAGCCTGTCGCTCTCCCTGGAACAACAGCACTGTTTCCTACAAGGCTGAGCAGCTGGGCTGAGCCCACGGTGAGAGGCTCAGTGTGCCCTCCCTGCTGAACGCCTGGGGACTCCAGGACACGCCTGCTCCCTGCAAGAGAAGCCCAAGGCCGGGGTCCTTCCCCAGCGTACAAGAGCCACCCAGGTACGAAGTTGCACTGGCAGGAAACCGCTGACACCCCAGCGAGGACGGTGCCACCAGGCAGGGACCCTGTCCTGCCGCTGAGCGAGCCACATAGCTCCCGTTCAGTGTGCGGGTTTGATAACAGCAGGCACGGAGCTGGGCCTGCGGAATAAGAACGCCTGCTCTCTGTGTCCCCTGGCTGGGTTTTAAGGATGCATGCAACGTCCGCTCTCTGCCTGAGACAGGAGACTCACAGTAAATTATGTTTCTTCTCCTGCTTGTTCTAGAATATTTTCTCTCTCAGAACCTGTCACATTCTACATGAGAAGTGGCTAGTTTTCCCATTTGGAGTAAAAACAGTCAGAGATTTTTCTGGGGAAGATTCTGGTTTGATTCACTAATAAGACAAGGTGCGCTCTGTGGACACCTGTCTCCCACAGTCACTGCCACGCGGCCTGAACCGCTAGGCCTCGCAGTTCATCTGCCAGGGCCCCTGCCCTTCAGCTGTGACCCCCGACTCCATTGGGCCCGTTGCTGCCTGGCAGACTGGAGCCTTCTTATTTACACTGCTGCATTTTAGGTGCCGATAACATGATTCTAATACATTTATAAACATTTGGGGGAAATCTTCTCAGTTATTTATTTTTCAGTTTATTTTTAGGAAAAAATAAATTGTCTTTGCACTCTGATAAAACTACTCTTCCGCAGCCCTGAACACTCTCAGGGGATGTGAGCAGGAGCTGGAGGAGAACAGGCCCTGCGCTGAGCCAGTATCTCCATTCCAGTCCTGGCTTGGGCAGAGACCATGCTGTGCAGCTTTGGGAAAGTTGCTTCCACTCTCTGAGCCTTAGTAGTCTCTTTCTGATGTTCACAGTCTGAATGTGCCAGGAATGTGAGATCCTGTACAAATAGGAGCTGCAGGACTTCAGTCGGTAAGCAGACAAGGACCTACTATGTGCCACGCACAAGGGTGCATGCATCCTAGGGAAGCAGACCCGTCGGACCGCAAAGGATACACAGTCTGGAGAAGAAACGTGTATAAAAGCGGCTATGCGGTGAGGTTACAGGTAGGCAGGGGTTTTACTCCTGGTTCACAGCTGTTCCACCGCCTGGGCAGTGGAACACGACCCGAATCCCACGCTGGAAACAGGGCCAGGGGTGCGTCAGGCTGAGCACTCTTTCCTTCAGGTCATGTCGCGCCCGGAGACCCTGTTCTGCCCCCGCCCAGCTGGAGGCCAACCACATCCAGCAGAGCTTCACGGACACCATTAGTCCCACGGCCTACGTGCTGCTGTGAATGCAGCATGTCATCCCAAGAGGCCGGTCCTGCCCACCGACCCGCTGCGGTCCCCTCGAGAGGCCTGCCGCGAATCCACGCCGCCGATGGCACCGGGGATCCGTCATTCTCCTTCCTCCCCATGTCCCTCGGGAATAACCAGCCCTCGGTGTTGCTAGCACAGGCCGGCCTCACGCCTGCTCCTCAGGCCTGGGAGTCGGCCAGGTCTCCTCCCAGGGTGGGCTGCGGTGTTGGCACCGGCTCTGCACTGGGATGACCTGGACGGGGCCCTCAGGATGTCCCCAGCTTCCGCAGCAGCCCCGTGAGGCGGGGACTGGGAGCTGAGTCACCTACCTAAGAAGGCACAGCCAGGAAGTGGTGAAGCTCTGCTCCGAACCCAGGCGGGTCAACAATCTGACAGTGAGGCTTTAAGGAGCCGTCCAGGGGCAGCGGCAGCAGGCCACGGGGCAGGAAAGGAGCCATGGCTGTGTGGGTGGCCAGGGGACAAGAGAGGAGATGTGAGTGGGGCGGGAAGCCACCTGGCCTGGGGTCTGGGGTCTGCTGCACCATAGAATTCAGGAGGCAGAAGGAAGCTGGCCTGAGAAAGGTGGAAGAAACCTTTCTGTCTCCTCTCCATCTTCTGGGGGCTCAGGGGCAGGAGCAGGCAGGAAGTAGGCGCCCGGAGGCTTTGCCAGGTGGCGCAGGCTGGAGAGCTTGCTGCAACCCCAGTCTCTCAGCGGTGCTGGGTCCGGGCTTCACCCTCAGCACGAGGAAGCTCAGTTGCAGATGAGCAATTTGTGGAGAAACCGAGGAGACTGGAACTTTTGGTTTGAAAGGGACTCTGTTACAGGTGGGGACCCGAGGTCTCGGGCCAAGGGCTGTGAAGTGGGGCTGGACCCTAGGACCCTGCAGGGCCTCCATGCCGGGCCTCCATGCCAGGCCTCCATGTCAGGCTGCCCTGGGCTTGGGAGTCAGAGAGCCAGTGCCAGACCTTAGGAGGTTCCTGCGGGGTGGCTGGGCCTGCTCCCGTCACCCCTCCCCTCTTGCTCGAGCTCATGGACGTGGGGCCCTGTGGGGCAGAGGTGTGTGTCTCACCCTTGGCAGACAGAGAGACAATGCAGATGGGCCCTGGCCCCGACCCACTGGTGCTCCTTCCCCGTCTAAAGCCTCCCCCCACATCGATGGTGCCCCACAGGCAGCCCCTGGGTGCACAGCCACCGTGGGTCAGAGCTGATGCCGGCAGGTCTACCAGGCTGCTGTCCACCGGGATCTCGCTGAGCCACTGGCCCCTGGTCAAGATCCGGATGGTATCCCCATTTCACTGGTGGGGAACTAAGGCACCGTCTTGCATGTTGATAAAGTGCCGAGCCCTGGAACCCTGGCCTGGTGGATCTTCCAGGGTCTGTGCTCTGAACAGCTGCCCATATCACCAGGGCACCTCTCTTCTGGACTTTTCTATTTTTTTGCTGTACTTGAGAAATCATTCTAATATGTAAAAATAAATAAAATAAATATTTAAAGAGCCGGACAGTCACATCCTTGGCCCTGGCCTCCCTGAGCTCAGGGAATGACTTCTATTCAACTGTGACTCTAATGTTATCTTCTCTGATAAAGTAGAGATAATTAAACTCCATCATGTTTGCAGAGGGTTAGACATAAGGCCAGAACATCTTCTCACATAATCTGCCTAAAAACCTAAGAGACGAGTTTAATTATCTTCATTTTACAAATGAGGATGATTTTGCTCAGAGAAGTAAAGTAATTTACAGAGGTCACACAGCCAGGCAGTGCTGGGGCCTAGAGAACTGACTCCAGAGCCCTTGTTCTGAACCCTTAAGAAGGGGAGTTCTCTAAGTCTGCATTTCATGAGGTGGAGAAGCATGAACAAACTCATCTTGGTTTCTGGTGGCCAGAGACTGTGAGCTGAGTGCTAGTGTCATCTTCAGGCTGTTTTGAGGGCAGGTGGGCTAAGCACCTGTGCAGCCTCCATGGCTGTTCTTGCCTGGATGAAGGCAACTGTGACTCAGGGCATGACTTCACTTGCCAACTTCCTGTGCTTTGTGTTCTGTAGAGCTGGATTCACCAGGGCATTCTTGGGAGTGATGTGGGAGACTCCCATGTTGCAGCCTATGCTCCTCATGCTAGACTAGGGTCTTCAATCCCTGCTGCCCCTGACCCCTGACCTATTGGAGCAGCATCACCTAATTCAATAGTCGATCCTGAAGGCACCTCATTTGAGGCCCTCCCTGGGCTGAGCATGTATTAGTTAGTATAGGTAAGGCTTGCTGCAGTGACAAGTGACCTCCAAATCACTAGATTAAAAAACCCAGATATGGAGTTTTGCTAATCCTACCTGTCCACCGTAGGTTGGATGGGTTTGGATGTGTTCATCCTGGCTACCCACAGAATCTGGGGGACAGAACAGCTATCATGCCAAGGGACAGGAGCACCCTGTGATTTTGTACCAGTCACTAAAGAGGCTCAAGATGAAGTGACATGCATTACTTCTGCCCACTGTGCAGAACTAATCATGAGTTCTAATGAGTCATGTGGGACAGGAAAATAGTCCCACAGGGAGCCTGGAAGGAGATGTGAAAATATTTGGCACAGGACCTGGGTGGTGAACGGTAATGACTCGGTCCCCACCCCTCTCTTCCTCCCGCTTCCGCTTACCCTGCACCCAGGGGACTTACAGTTCTGGTAATGGCCACGCTGATTTCCTTCCCATTCATCCTGGTGGGCTCAGTGGATGTGACTGTCCCAAGAGACTGAGAGCCCGTCACTACATGATCTGGTGGTGACGATGGAGCCGGGTGTCCCTGCACTGGGATTTGAAGCCAGGTCTGTCTGTCTCAGCATCTAGTCCTCTTCTCTCTGAATCATGGTGCCTTCAGAACCATCAGAAAATGGGGGAAACAGGGAGGCTGGTGGGATGCTGTGGAGCAGACAGAGCCACAGACGCCTGCCATCCAGGGACCAGTGAGAGTCCCAAGGGACCACATCTGAGGGGCAGACAGACTCTGAGATGCCAGAGGTAGAGAAGGGTCAGCAGGTGCCTCAGCAGAGGTGACAAGGCCCAATGGAGCTGGGGGAAGGTGTGGGAGGAAGAGGAGGAGGAGCCCAGGCGGGAAGGGATGGGGCCAGAGGAACCAGGCCTGCATCCCAGTTGCCATTTCCCAGCAGACTCTAAGAGGTGTTCAGTCTCTCTTCCTGTGTTTAAAGGTGGTCAGGCCGTGAGTGTTGCTGCGAGGTTTAAAGGAGATTAGAAAAGGAGACAGGGAGCAGCGACTGACCTCAGGGGTGCTCAGCTATCACATCCCTGAGCACGCGTGCCCTGTGGGTCAGGCCCTCTGCCATTCAGTGTGCACCAACCAGGTCACAGCAGGTCCCAGCCACTACTCCCATTTCACAAATGAGGCGGTACCGGGTCCAGAGAGCTTGGTGCTTGTTCTCACCACACGTGGCCCTTTCTTTCATTTCCAGTCTTGGAGGCTGTCAGTCAAGCTCTGGCTTCTCCACCCCTGCCCTCTGCCTAATCCGGGGCTGCCCTCAGATAGCCCCTTCCCCAAGAGGGAACCAGAGAAGTTCCCTCCACAAAGACCAGACCAGGAGGCCAATGAAGGTCAAAGCCATTCAGTCCAGCCTCACTTTGGGAATCAATGCGCTGAGGTGGCCCGTCCCCCTCTGTGTGCGGCTGCGGAATTTGAGCTGGTGCTGGGGCCTCTTGCCAGGCTCACTGCCTGGGCCATGGGCAGAGGCTCCGGGCCACATCCTGGTCTCCTGCCTACCGTGTCCTCGAGAGATACCAACCTGCAGCCGCCAGAGAGCCATCGGGCAGGCGGCAGAGAAGTGCTGCGGGAGAGGCAGCAGGGTCTCAGGGACCCGCCCTCTGCTGCCCGCACCCTTCCTGCCCTGGTGGGGCCTCCCAGCTCGGTCCTGGGCCATCTTCACCTGTGACTCGGAGCCACAGCGGAGCGTCAGTGGGTGTTGAAGGCATTCCCAGTTCTGGCTCAGCTTCCTGCTGGGAGGCCCGGCCTCCTGCCGAGTTTGTGCCTGCTCCTTTCAGGAGGCTGACCCAGAGCCCCCATCTCCAGGGCATTCTGTCCAGTGGCAGAGGCTCAGGTGGCAGAGGGTTCTCAGAGTCTGGGATCCTGGAAAATTAAAAAGCAAAAATAAACAAAATTCCCATTGCCCCAAAAGGTGGACAGGAACAGAATAAGCCAAGGTGTCTTCATCTTGCCATCCTTTGCCCAGCAGAGGGGAGATCCAGAAAGACCCAGGAAGGAGAAGGGGCAGCTGCCACATGGGGACAGATGTTCCTTGGCAGGGCAGGGTCATCAAATCTGATTTGGGGGAGGATCCTGGGGCTCCAACTATTTCATCTTAGAAGGGAGGCCTCTGAGACCCAGGAAGGCAAAGGCAATCTATCACATAGTCACTGCAGAAATTGGTGGCAGAGAAACGCTGAGGTCTCCAATTAAATATTCAGTTCCTTGGGGAAGATGTCTCTGTGCACAGAACATTACGGAAAGACCACCTTTCTCTCAGCCAGCACAGAGAGTGCCCAGAGGTCTAGGCTAGAGGTCAGGAAGCTATAGCTCAAGGGCCACATGTGGCCCACAGTCTGATTTTGTAAATAAAGTTTTACTGGAACACAGTCACATTCATATATGCACCTATTGTCTAAAACTGGTTTTATACCACAACTGCAGAGGTGAGTAGTTAAAACAGAGACAGCTTGATCCACAAAGCCTAAAATAGTTATAATCCATAGTAAATATTGTAAGTATTTATAATTAATTTTAATTAAATATTAAAATATTTAGATCTGGCCCTTTAACGAAAAAGTGTATTGCCCCCTGTGTAGACACATACCTGAAGGAAATCTTAGCCATAACTTACACGATGATTTTATGTGCATTTGAATATTATCATTAAAGTCAGACACTTGTTTCCATACGGAATCTGGGTGAATTTCCTCAGATCTAAAGCAAAGCCTCTTGATCCTCCTGTCCTGACCTTCTCTCCTTCTGCTCCGGCCCCCAAAGAAGAGTTGCCATATGAAATACAGGACCCACGGTCACATCTGAATTCCAAATAGCAAATAATTTTTTAGTCTGAGTATATCCCAAACATTGCACAGGACACACCCCTATTAAAAAGCATTCCTTGTTTGAGTCCAATGGCAACTGAGTCTATCTTACGTTCATTTGCTACATCTGGCAACTCAACTCTTATGTCAACACTGAGGAGGCATCTCTGGAAATCCAGCTTCCAGAATAGATTTCAGAGTCGCCCTGGTATTTTGAGACCGTCCTTGGCCACACTCTGCAGCCTGTCCCCAGCCTCCTTTTCCCACATTCCCTCTCCAGTGCCGCTAGCTCCTTCTACTTCCTTGCAGACTTCTGTGCCCTTCTATTCTACTCTTCCTGCCCAGATGGCCTGCGCACACCCTGACCCTGCTCGGCTGTCCCTCCTGGCCCTGTACTGCAGAATCAGCCTCTCCAGGTGTCAGGCTGCCAATCCAGCAGGTCCAGGTGCCTGTGTACCGGACCCGGGAGAGAGCGGAGTCGCACCTCCTGGCCTGGGTTCCCCGTGGAGCACAGCTTCACAGAGAGTTTTTTGTGTTGCAAAATCGTGGGCATATTTACATCACTACTCAGGTTTCTCTTTCTCCGTGTTTTCTGAACACATAGGGTTGGCGTCACAGAAACCATCCTGGGTCTACCAGTCCTTCAAGGACGTCTTTACCAACTCATCCCTGCCGCTCCTCGCTCCTCTTGTGGTCTCGGCACATAGTAGGTCCTCTGTAAAGTCGAGCAAAAGACAGGGGTGGGAGTGGAGTTCAGGGGGAGGCCCAGCTGAGCCCAGGCTCTGAGAAGCCTACTGGCCCAGGGGCAGCAAATCAGGAAGAATGGAACGGATTCATTCCCACGGTGAGGTGCGGCAGGAGGAGCCTGGGCTAAGTGGGACACTCCCCCGGGAGGACTCTGTCTGCCCCCAGGCCCCTGTTTCTCACCCATAAAACGGGGGATCACAATCTCCTCACAGTGTTGTGGAGACCACATGAAAGATTGGGCTGGGTTGAATGATATCACCCTGTTGCTGTTGGACGATGTCCAACCTACGAAAGTTGGCCATTCCACATGGATCACCCTGGTCCGTAAAGTGTTAACACCTTGCATAGTACCTGGCGCATAGTAGGTGCTAAACAAACATAAGCTCTTATTATCATAAGGGCAATGACAGGGGCCCCAGCCTGCAGGCCAGCAAAGCCAGAGCAATGAAGATCCCAGAAGGTCAGGGTCCCTCTGACAACCCCAACTGTCCCTTCCAGGGCCACTGCACTTTTGAGGAGCTGAGGGTCATGGCTGCTCTGTATCAGAAGTGAATGTGTCTCCCGTCCCTGTTATCAGCCTTTCCTTGCTGACCATCCAGAGTCTGGTGTTATCTCCAGTGGCACCAAAATGCCTGTGACCTGGGGGTTTCCAAGGTGTCACCGCTGAGTAGCAGGCAGCATTTCAGGCCAAGACTCTGGGGCTTCTACCATCTCTCAGGGACTCCTTCTTTTCCTTTCCAGAAGGACGGACCCTTTCCCTGCTAACCCCAGGCTAATATGGGAACTGGGCTTCTGGAAGGCAGAGCTAGGCAGGTCCCTGGCACAGCACCGATCCCCCAGGTCCAAACTCCCAGCTGTCTTAGGGAGGGGCAGTGGGCAGGAGCCAGAGGGTGAAGTGGGGGGCAGGGTGGGCTCCAGGTGGCTCTGTTTACTCCCACTCACTCCAGGCTACTTTTAAATGAGGAAAAATTCTGTAATCTCTTTTATTTCCATTCGGTGCTTCTAGAAAACACCCACTTGACATTTTTGGGGCAGGCAAAGAAAAATGAGAGACACATACCTTTCAGCAAGAGCGGCAGGTGGGAGGGTCTGAGTGGACTCAGCTCTGAGCGTTGCTGAAGGGCTCTGTAAACGGAGCCAGGTGAGGCGGGAAGACGCCGGGCCTGGCCTTCCCCTGGAAGGTGCTGCAGGATCCCTGGCACAGTTCCGGGTGGTCTAGAGAGTGGAGATCATCACTCAGTCTACACATGGATCCTCCCTGGACCACAGCCTCTTCCTCAGAAGGAATTCCCAGGGGTGGGCTTCTCACTCCAAATGCTTTTGATACCCATCGCCAGACTGCCTCTGCTCCACCATCTGCTCACTACATAACCAGAGGCAGACTCAGTTTCCTCATCTGGAAAATGGAGACAATTCCCACGCCCTAGGGTTGTTGTTCAGAATTAAAGTGTTTCCTGCACTGTCCAACCCATAGAAAGCACTCAGGATGTAGTAGACTACTGCTGTTATTTTATTGTTATTCTTACAGTGCCTTCAGAAAGTTGTGCCAATCTTTGTGACAGACAACAGATTCTGCCTGTACCCGCTGAGTGCCTTGGTCAGGGATTGATCAGATTCGAGCCAGCTGGCTTCTCATCCTGGGTCATCTCCCAACACTGGTGATCTTGCTGAGTCCTTGTCTGTTTCTTTGTCTGTTAAATGAGCTCATGTTCTTCATGAAATGTTCAGAAAACAAGGCACCCCAGTGCACAGATCAATAGGCCTTTTGCAATCTTTCAAATGACTCAGGAAAACCTGTTGGATAAAGGAAAGATAAACCTTGAAACTTGTTCAGGAGATATTCTGAATTATTTTGGGTCTACTGTACATCTTCTATCTATTTGTTAATTCTCTGGAAAACACCATGGGCGTGGCTGGAGTTCAGGGAAGCGGATTCATTCAGTCATTCGTTCATCCGCTCAGGAGACAGTTATGGCACCTGGCTGATTGCTGCTTTGGGGGCCCTGGGATTGCAACTGTGGAAAGGAGAGACAAAGACTTTGCCCTGCAGGGTTCACCTTCTGGAGGGAGAAGCAGGTAATAAACAAGCGTATCAATAACCGATTGATTTCAGACTGTGACAAGGACTATAAAGGCAGGAGCCACAGCTGCTGTTCTGGAGCAAAGCCCTGATGCTGTGGACAGGAGGGGGAGACGGGGCAGGATGATCAGCGGGTGCTGTTCAGAGAGGTGATTTTTGACTCACTCAGGCTTGGACAACGGGAAGGATCCAGCCATGCGGAGGCTGGGTGGGGAGTGAGGGGCTCTAAGCAGAGGGAACAGCACCATCGTGCGAAGGGCTGCAGGTGGCCTCTAGCTAGGCACTGGCAGGGACTGCAAAAAGGCCGGTGTGACCGGGACAGGGGCGGAGGGGAGAGCAGCGGGATGAGGCCAGAGAGTAGGATGGTAAGGGCCGAAGGGACTCAGCCCAATTCCTAGCTCGTAGTCCTCCTTATAACCATCACCTGCCATTGCATCCTGAGAGCTCACCTGGGCTCAAGTAATGCGGGAGGATGAGAGGGAGGACCAATCTAGCAGATCTTGAGAGTCTTTCAGATCCATGACTTTGTGAATAGGGACTTGAAAACAGTTCCCTCAATTTAGCACGTAAATCCTCTCACTTCTAGTCTTGTTCAATTTATTAATTAGCTTAGCAAAACCTTCTTCCCCCTAGCTAACACAAAGGTGCCCAGAATTACGATGACTTCTTGTTAGTGAGAGCTCATTGTACTTCCAAAGACAGGTCTACATTTCCCTGTGAAAAGGCAAAGCTTAATTCAAAATTCAGAACGCCTTTTTGAGTTTTGGAAGTATCTGACAGTATTCTAATATTAGTAAAATTCTAGATTCAGCAGAATTTCACTTTTATGTGCTTGGAAACTTCTCTCAGACTAGGCTCCTGTGCTGCCTAGAAAGGCAGGGTCCCAGGGCTCTCCTGGCTGTCCAGGGGCCCCGGGTTGGCCTTGTTTCCCAAGGTCAGTCCTTTCATGAGTTACAGGGCAGGACAGTGTTAGGAGTGGAAGGGCTCATTCTACAGATAAGACCCAGGCAGAGAAGGGAAGAGAATTCTCCAGGATGCTGGTTAGGATATAAGTGGGGCACGGCAATTCCCTGAGTCCCGTTAAACCACAGCACAGGAGAGCAGCTACTCTTCCCAGGGATGGACGGAATCAATGTGGCCTTCCATTATGCCACAGCAACTAATTAACTGATAAATCTAAAGATGGTCACTGATGTCTGGTGTATGTCAAGAAACGTACCAGGCATTAGGAAAGTGAGAGAACAAGATTAAATATCTTTCCTCAAGCGGGTGGGACTGCGAACTGAGGTCGGCCAAGTACAGTGTGGCCCGGGCAGGATGGAAGGTGCGCTAAGGAGGTGCACTGAGCCTTAGGCCAGTGCTGGCTTTGCCTTAGGGAAGTGACCTAAGGCAGAGGGCACCGGTGAGTAGGACCTGGTGGTGAGGGAGAGAGGGTACAGCGCCAGGACCCTGCAGGTCTTCAGAAGGCTGGAGAAGGGGGCTGAGAGGTGTGGGCCGGGAGGGTGACGGCAGCCAGGTACCTCGCAGCGTTCCTCTCTCCGCCTGGATAAGAGCTGTTACTTTCTTCTTTGTCCCTCCCTGTCTGTCTCCTGTCTGGGTGCTAATCACAGACCTCCTGCCCCGCGTAGTGAGCATGTGGCAGAGAAGCTACAAACCAGTTCTCATCTGGGTATCTACTCCAGTGGGGCGGGGTGGGCGCTCAGCTCGTTGGCCAATCAGAGCCCTTCTCCGGGTTTATGAATGGGCACTGGGGCTGGCAAGCCTTGCTGGCTCTGGATCACTGGCTGGCGAGAACCCTGGTTCTGGTTTTGGCCATCGCCCCTCCACCCCTCTGGCTCCTGACCTTCCATTATGCCCGTGTAAACGGCTTCCCACCCAGGTCTGTTGAGGGTGGCCTGCTCTTGATCCTGACTGCCTAACGGCAGGGCCACCTGCAGTTGGTCCTCCACACCTGCCTGCTGACCCCTGCCTCTCCAGAATCATCTCCAGCAAAGGCTTCTCTTGGCTTCGGCTTCCACTGCAGCCCAGCAGCTCTGCCAGGCTGAGGAACTGGGACACCTCTCCGCCCCTCCTGGATCTCAGGATCCAATTATTTGCTCGGCAGACTTGCCATCAAAGGGCCTGACATTCCAGAAAACCTTTCTCTCAGTCTCCTGCTGCGAGAGTCCCAGGGTCCTACCGATTTAGTGAGCAGAGCGCCAAATGAATCTGTGGCTCCCCAAGGGGACACTGGCCGGGTGGATCTAAAACAAGAGCGGAGGAGGGAGGCTGACCCCGTTCCGGCCTGTTATCTGGGGCTGGCCTTCCTGGACCACTCCCGAGGGCACTTGGCAGGAGCGGGAGGTCTGGGCCCTGGCGGCCCTTCCCAGGGGCTCAGGGCTGAGTGGGGAGGCAGCTTGAAGAGAGTGGAGTCCTGGCCATGTCTGTGTCCTTCTCTGTGAAGGTGGGAAGCCCAGGTTACTGTGGCTCGCTCTGCCTGCCAGCTCTGGTCTGATTCCCAGGACTTCACAACACTCTAAATCTATTTTGAATACATTTATCAATATTCAGTTTTAACTCAACTAAAGCCAACAGGCTTTGCAAGACTGGCTCAAAGAACCTCCAAGCTGGAAGGGGCTGTAGGAGCCACAGAAGTTATGACTCCCGGGGAGGGTCCCTTGCTTAAGGACAGCGTGGTTTCTTTGGCACAGCACTTGAGCTGTGATATGCTGACCCCCAGGACACATCTAGCACCACTTCTGGACACAGTAAATGTTTCCCTAACATGCAGGGCTCTGGGTCGTTGCTCCGGGGTCTCCCTGTCTGGGGTACACCTCCTCCCTCCCACAGACACGGTTCTGAGCATCTGCCTGGCAGGGATCAGGGTCTCCTCCCAGGGGCTTGCCATCCCACCAGGAGTGGCCTTGTGATGCATTGTTTACCTGTTTCTCCCTGCCTCCCTGTCCAGCACACTGCCTCCTGGGGACAGGGTCCCTGACTGTACACCCACAGGCCCTGCGCAGGCCTGCACATAGCGATCTCAGCCAGCCTCGGTGCAGTGCACAGCTTGCAGCTGGGCCTTTCCCCAGCGCCTCCACTTCTCTCCCTCGAGTGTTCCAGAACAGTCTGCTGCTCCCAGCACAATGACCTCCTTCCTCTCCAGCTCCCTGGCCGGCCTTGCTGACTCTCCAGGCTGCAGGAGGCTCCGAGCCCACAGGCCGTCTTAGCTGGGCCCCTCTCCTGTGATATTTTATGACTCCTTTCTGGGATCCTAATAATAGCCACATTTTCAGGGTTTGGAGAAGAGCGTTAAGACGAAACAAGTGGATAGATCACATTAAAAAAAAAAAAAAATGGGCCAAACACGGATTTACACAATAGCCTGTGACAAACGCGTCTTCAGGGGATGATCTGGCAGGAAACATCCGTTTTCCAAAGGGTGTCGCGGCCCTGGGAGAAATAATGAGGGCTTTTTTAGGATCTAATGATCCCGCGTGCTGACAGGCTGAGCAGCCACGGCCCCTGCAGCTCAGTGCTCACGAGCACCCGCGGGGCTGTTCTTGGGTCCCCAGGTGGATGTCGTGCTCCCAGGTGGCGTGGCATGTCCAGCGAATGTCCTGGGGCTCCTGTCCCCATCCTGCTCACGCTCGAGCTCAGAGGGACCAGGGCCCTGGAGGCTCTTGTGACCTCAGGACCCAGGATACAGCAGCTCCTTCATCGGCTGGGGCTGTTCCCCTGCCGCGCTCCAAGGACCAGCCAGGGGAGGCCCCATGGTCCCCCGAATGTCCCCCGAGGCTGGGGGGGGCTGGGGGTGCAGTGGGTGGAGCTCAGGGCTGTGAGGCTGTCGCTTGGCAAACAGATGAGAGCCCCGACTGTCCCATGGAGAAGGACCTTGGTTCCCAACGGGTGAGCAGGCACCTGTCCTGACGGGATCTCTAGGCAGAATGACGAGGGGGTTGAGCTCCAGCAGGGTCGTCAGCCTTAGCTCTCTGTGCAGGGGAGGGAGGGGCCCACCCATGGAGAGTGTGTGCTGAAGGTCTGGCACATGCCGTCTCCCTCGCAGCCCCGTGGACCATGTGAGGCAGGTGTTAGCCCATTCCCCAGATGAGAAAAGTAAGGCTCAGCAAGGTTACGTGACGTGTCTGTGTCCCACAGTTAATCATTCCTCCACACAAGACTGGCCATTCTGGAAGACACTGAGATTTCCTGGCTTCCACACCAGTCAGAGATGCCTCAACCCCACCACTTCCTTTCACCTGGGCTGGAGGGTGAAGGGGGAGGCTGGCAACACCAGGGAACCTTGTTGGGATCTGGGTTCTGCTCATTAAAAGGTACACGGAGGACCCGTCACACATTGCCCCTCACTGTGCCAACCCCCTCCCACTAATGGGGAGGAGACCGGAGTGATTAGAGGAAAGGGTGAGGATTATGGCTGCTGGTTCAGGGTCTTTACTAACCCCTTATCCAGAGGCAGGCTGGGTCCAAGGACTATACGTGCTTCCTGACGTCTCTGTTCGTGACAGCTCTTACCCGGGCCCAGAGAGGTTCCTGGCAACCACTCCTGCAGGTCAGGTCGTCTCCCAGCACCAAGCAGGAAAGGGGTGAAGCCGGGTGGAGGGCCTACTCAGGGCTGCAGGACGCCTGTCAAAAGTAACGTGGCCACGTGTGGTTTTATTCTGGGCTCTGTATTTTGCTCCATGGTCTATATGATTTCCATTATGTCAGGACCACACCGTTTCAAATATTGTAGCTTTGTAGTATGTTTTAAATCAGGAAGTGTGAGTCTTCCAGACTGGTTCTTCTTTTTAAATGTTTTTTTACCTGTTGGGGTCCTTTGAGATTCCATATGAATTTTAGGATTTTTTTCCTTCAAAATCATCATTGGGATTCTGATAGGGATTGCTTGAAATACGTAGATAAGTTTGGGGTAATATTGACTTTGTGACAACATTAAATCTTCCATCCTATGAATATGGAATGTGTTTGCACTTATTTATGCCTAATTTCACTGTGCAAGTCTTTCACCGTCTTAAGTTGATAATCTAAATGTTGAATCTTCAGTGTTTCTATCTATAAAATCGTATAACTGTGAACAGAGATAATTTTACTTCTTCTTGTCTGATTTGAATGCAATTTACTCCTTTTCCTTGCCCAATTGCTTTGGCTAGAACTTCCAGTACAAGGTTGAATAGAAATGGCAAATGTGGGCTTCCTTCTCTTATTTCTTATATTAGAGAAAAACTTTAATTTTATTATTGAGCATGATGCTCACAGTTTTTAAAATTATTATTATGACTTTATTACATTGCATTAATTCTGTTTATTCCTAATTTATGGAGTGTTTTATCATGAAAGGGTGTTGAATTTTGTCAAATGCTTTTTCTGGACCAATTAAGATGATTATGTAGTTTTTCTCCTTCATTCCATAATGTAGCATATTATATTGATCGATTGTGTGTGTGTGTATAATTTTGTTGCTCTTCTGAAGAACCAATGTTTGAGTATACTGATTTTATTATTTTTTTATTCCCTTTTTTGTGTACCTCTGTTCAATTTTTGTTATTTCTTTACTTCTACTAGCTTTAGGTTTGCTTTTTCCTTCTTTTTCTAGATCTCTAAGTTGTTAGGTTAAGGTGTTCATTTGAGATCTGTCTTGTTTTTTAATGTAAGCATTTATAGGTATGTGTTTTTTTTTTTTTTTTTCAGTGTGGGGGATTGAACTCAGACCGTGTACTTGCAAGGCAAGCATTCTGCCAACTGAGCTATCTCCCCAGTCCCTATAAGTGTTCTTTTTAGCACTGCTTTTGTTGTGTTTCATAAGTTTTGGTATGTTGTGTTTTCATCTCTAAGTGTTTTTCAGTTTGTTTTGTGAATTCTTTTTTGATTCATTAGTTATTTAAGGATATGTTCTTTAACTTCCAAAAATTTATGGAATATTCTCTTACTTCTATTATTGATTTTTAACTTCATTCTGTTATGTCCAGAAAGGATACTTTTAATGATATCTTTATTTCAAAATATGTTAAGCCTTAATTTGTGGTTTAACATATAGTCTTTCCAATATAAGTTTAATGTGCCATGTATACTTGAGAAGAATGTATATTCTACTGTTGCTGTGTAGAGTGTTCTGGACATGTCTGTCAGGTAAAGTTGATTCATTGTGCTCTTTAAGTTCTCTATTTCTTGATCTTATTCTATCCATTATTGAGAGGAATGAAGTCTCTAAGTATTACTCTAGAATTTTCTATTTCTCTTTTTAACTCCATCAGCTTTTGTTTGATATATTTTTATGGTCTGTTATTAGGAGCATAAATATCTATAAGGGTGACATCTTCCTGCTATGTTGAAACTGCTAATTATCATATCATGTTCTTCCTTATCTTTTGTAGCCTTTTAAAATTTAAAGTCTATTGACATTTCAATAGCTATCCCTACTATCTTTTGGTTACTATTTGCATGGAATAGCTTTTCTTTCTACTTTCAATCTATTTGTTTCTTTAGATCATAGGTTCATCTCTTATAGACAGTATATAGTGGGATCATGTGTTTTCATTGATTTTTGTCCATCTCTGTCTTTTGATTTGAGAATTTAGTCCATTTACATTTAAGTTAATCACTGATAAGGAAGCAATTACTCCTATTCCTATCATTTTGCTATTTGTTTTCTGTATGCCTTATAGCTCTTTATCCCTCATTTCCTGCTTTACTATCTTTTAGCATACATTGATTTTTATCAATGAAATATTTAAATTCCTTTTGTGTACATTCTATAGCTATTTTCTTTGTGAGTACCGTGGGAATTGTTAGAACATTATAACATTCTAGTTATAACATTCTAGTTTGAATTTATACCAGCTTTACTTTAAAAACATAAAGCAAAACCAAAACCAAAACAAAAAAAGAAAACTCTGCTTCTTCACTTTTCCCGCTCCTTTCAATTGTTGATGTACAACATCTTTTTACATTGTGTGACCCAAATTGAAAACTGGTAATTCTTTTAAATGCACTAGTCTCAGAAAGTATGTGGAAAACAGAATGTGGAGTTACAAATAAAGGTGGAGTTACAGTTAACTGAAGCTACAATAATATTAACTTTTCAACAAATAATAAAAAAAGAAACTTAATCACTTAAATCATGTAGAAAACAGAAGGTGGAGATAAAAATTATTGCTACAATAATACTGGCTTTTATAATGGCCCTGGCATTTACCCTTATTGGACCTTGACTGGACAACCTTTATTGTACATTTTGACCTAATCGTATTTATTGAGATCCTAATGTAACTTCAAGTTGTCGCCCACTGTCCCTTTATTTTATCCTGCAGGACTCCTCAAGCTTTTCTTGTAGGGCAGGTTCCATGGCACTGATACTACTGAGATTTTGTTTCTCTGGGAATATTTTAATTTCTCCCTCACTTCTGAGGATCTGTTTCTCCAAATATATGACTCTTGATTGACAGATTTTTTTTTTTTTTTAAGCACTTTGAATCTATCAACTGACTACTTTCTGGCCTCCAAATTTTCTGGTAAGAAATCTGTTAATTATCTTACCGAGGATCCCTTGTATGTAACAAAACACTTTTCTCTCACTGCTTTTAAAGTTCTCTCTTTGTCTTTCAGAATTTCGACTATATTGTGATGATGTGTCTCGGAGTGAGTCTCTTTCAGTTCATCTTACAGGGAGTTCACTGAGCTTCTTAAATGTTCCTAATAATGCCTTTATTCAAGTTTGGGAAGTGTTTAGCTGTTATTTCTTTGAATATTCTCTTTCCCTTTCTTCTTCTCTTTTTTGAAACTCAGTCTCACTGGTACTTTAAGCTCTCTCCATTTGATTTTCACTCTTCCTTCTTTCTGTTCCTCAGGTGTAATAATTCCCATTTTCTAGATTCAAGTACATGTACTCTTTCGTCTGATGACTCAAATCTACCCCTGAATCCCTCTAAGTCATTTTTAATTTCAGTTATGTACTCTTCAGCTCCAGAATTTCTCTTTCAATTTTTTATCCATTGATATCTCCGTTTGGTTCACCACTTGCTTGACCTTCTCCACATCTCCTGTAGTTCATTTCATCTAGAGTATCTGCCATCTGGTCTTTTCCGGGGACTATTTCTGCTAATTAATTTTTTTCCCTTTGAATATGGGCCATATTTTTCATTTCTTTGTATGCCTTGTGCTTCTTTGGTTGAAGATTGTGCATTTGAACCTAATCATACGACAACTTCGGAATCAGAGTCTTCCTTTCCACAGGATTTTGCTGCTTAAAAAAAATATTGTCGTAGACCACGTCTATGCTGAGGAGCAGACTGAGGTGTATCTAAGCTTTCTTTAGGCTTTTCCCTAAGCCTTTTCCTGGGCATGTCTGTTTATTTTAACATTTCCTTGTGTGTAATGTTAAATTTGAGTGTCCTTGTCTTTAATGTCTGGTTCCAAACAGGGAAAGAGTGAACGATGGAGGAAGAGAAGAGGCGCTGGCACATGGAATCCTCTGGAAGCCACACGGCTGGAAGGGGAGGCAGAACAACTGTGGCTGTTCACTCTTTGTACTGCTCTGACCGGAAGCAGCAATCAGAGAAAAAAGAACAGATCCCTAATATTCAGAGGATGGGGTCCTTTTTTGTTCAGTTTGATTCCTGCAAACTATGTCCAGGAAGATGTACGCTGCTGTCTGCTGCGAGTGTCCAATGGCCAGTTGTTACTGAATGAGAGCTAAAACTGACTAAAATGAACTGAAGTTTATTATTTGGGCCTCCCACCCCCAAGTCTGTAAGCCTTCAGGCGACTCTAGAGTGGAGATACAGGTACTGGGGATCGAACCCAGGGCCTTGCGCTTACAAGGCAAGCACTCTACTGACTGAGCTATCTCCCCAGCCCTGATTCCTGGTACTTTCTACCCTGCTATTTTCTTGGCATGTTTATGTTCTTAGGTTCTAAGTTTGGGATGGTTTTTCATGCAGCAAAAGCTAACTGATACACAGATGAAGGAGCCAAATTGGGGAGGGGTATTGCCTTCAGACTGGGGAGTCTCAATTTCATTACAGTGACCCTAGCATAAGCTTTGGAACCTGATGGCCCTGGTTCAGATCCCAGCTCTGCCACTGACCATGGGAACGGTGGGCAGGTCATTTTGCCCCTCTGTGCTGTTTTTGTCATGTGCTAAATGAAGTTGGGGGACAATACTTGTGCCATGTCGAGTGCTCAGAAAATGCTCACTTCTGATTGTCAATGTCGTATTGTGTTGGTGACACGGTGGCGTGTGAAAACTCTGGGGCTCGGGTCCGTCTCAGCTGACCCAGATCCCAGGAATCGATGAGGCCTAGCTGTGACCCCTAAAAATGTGGTGTGCGTTGCTGTCAGGTCGTCCCTTGGATCTCTCGGAGTCCCTGCCCCGGCCCAGTTCACTCAGGCCTCTCGAGATGAGATACACCAGAGCACCCAGATGGTCTGTTGGGGCAGGGACTCCTCTGCCAGCTCTAAGTCTCTAAGGGTCGAGACCCAAGAGCTGTTCCGAAGCAAGCATGTGTCTCTCACGCGCACAGCACTCCTGGGAGAGCAGATCCCACGTGCACGGGTGGCAGTAGCCATATTGTTAGTTTTTTTCCTCAAATACCTGGAGGCCTTTCAAATGACTTCATTTGAAGAAATTAGAGATAACACTGGTGTTTCTGCCACAGGCTATATGGCTTTATGGGGAGTGAGCAAAGCATCAGGCCAAGTCCTGTGACCAGGGTCGCCTGGTCTGCTCCATCAGGGCTGAGACCCGCCGTCTCTGCTGCCCCAACCCCACCTCAGAGCACAGAGGTCCAGAGGATGAGAATATGGAGACGGGGGCTGGGAGGAGCATCAGCGGCCCATGAGGGCTGAGGAGAGCCATGTGGGAACCAGGGGTGCTGCTGTCGCTGTTCACCCTTACGATTAAACTGTGAGGAAAGTAATGTTATGTGTTCCATCTTACAGATGGAGAAACCAAGGCTCAGAGAATAAGAAAATCTATCCAAGTCCGCAGGGCCAGTAGATGACCATGCAGCAGGTCTGTGAGAGACCCTTCCTACTCTGACCTGGTTTAAACCTCCCCACGGTCTTCCCAGGCAGCTGGTGGAACTCCCTACTTATAAATGAAGACACAGCTCAGAAGGACCCGGAATGGAGCCATAGTGTCTCTGACCCCACAGGCTAGGGGACCCCGGCCCCCATGTCTTCATTCTTCCTTAAACCTACAGGAGAGAACCACAGGCCTGTTTTAGCTACAAGATCATGGTTCCACTCCTTGGAGGCCCAGAGCAGGCTGGCAGGACCCTCTCTCCCTCTGCCTAAAGGGTGACGGGGGCCTGGGAGAGTCAGAAGTGTTCTGCCCAGTCTGCAACAGGCATTGTAGATGAACCTCTGTGCCCTTGGAGTATGTTCCTGAATTATGAGTATGTTCCTGAATTCTGGTGTGTAGAGACATCCGCGTCACCGGCTGACTGACTCTGGTGATGATAATATAAATAACAACAGCAGCAGTGGTAGCTTCCGTGAGCCCCTACTGTGAAAAGATCTATACCCAAAAGATCCGGCCCACCTGGTCAGGGCCAACCTGGGACGATGACAGCATTTCCCCAGCACCCTGGGGAAGGCTGTTCCCTGAGAAAAAGAACTCCAGACCCCTGCCACGTGCCTCCATGGAGCCCAGACACGAGCCAGCTGGGCACGGGGGTCAGGAGTCCTGGATGGGATGGAAGGCAGGCTGAGGTGTGGCTCAGCCAGGTGGCAACCCTGCTGGGAGGTGAACTAACTCCACCTCTTGTCCCTCCGTTCCCTCATCCACATAATGGGGGCAAGAAAGAGTCCATAGTTTGCTGTGGGATCAAATGGTTTGAAATGACTAAAGAGCGATGAGCAGACCTGGCCCTTGAGAGCTCATAAATCCTAGCAATAATCCCGTTTCCAGCCAAGATGGAACTACACGGTCACACTTCCCCGCCTGCCTGAAACCATGGAAAAGTCGGACAAAATACGCGAAATGGCAGTTTCCAAGATATTAGGCACCAAGCAGCAACAAAAAGAGTGATCCCTGAGAGATGACAACTGTCCTGTGATTTTCCAGTTTCCAGCCTGGACAGACGTAACAGGCTGGGGATTGAGGAGGGCCATCCAGGTAGAATCTAGTCATCCCCCTGAGCTGGTGCTGGGCTAAGATGTGGGGAAAATGAGGCCGTTTGAGTTCTCAGGCGGAAGCTGGAGATGAGGAAGCTGTGCAGGGTAACACGAGAGCAGAGGGCCTGCCCAGCTCTCCAGCTGGTCACCACCACACGGTGAGAGGACACTACTGCAGGTTGCAGGAGAACCACCAGAAGGGTTTGAGCAGGGGATCCTGAAACTCAAACGGATCTCCCTCCACCAATCAGAGTGGAGAATGAATCAGTCCCGGGGCGCTGGGCCGAGTGTCTGGAGGATCTTGCTTTAGTAGTGGGGGAGAACTGGGTCCGATTAAATCTGCTCTCTCCATGTTTAACAAAATTAAAAGCCAGACTTGAAAGATGTCATGTGTTCATGTCACTTAACTGTGCCCCAAACAAGATTTAAAAGCATTTATAAGAATATTAATATCAAGTATCCTACAAGGCAAAGTTTACAATGTCTAGTATTCAATCAAAAATTTCCAGGCAAGCAAAAATGTAGGACATTATGATCTATGGTGAGTGTAAACACCAATCAATCAAAACCGTCTGAGAACTGACATAAACCATGTCATTAGCAGGAATAGACAAAAAAGTGATTATAATACATTTCAAATGTTCAGAAATAAAGGAGAAAAACTGAAAATGATAAGTAGGGCCATGAAAGATAAACGAAGGACAAAACTGAGCTTCTAGAGATGGAAATCACAATGTGTGAGAGGAAAACTATTCTCGCTGGTTGTAATGGCCAATTAGACATTGCAGAAAAGGGTTGGCTAACTTGATGACATTGAAATACAGACTATCCAAAATGAAGAAGATGAAGAATAATAAAAATAATGAACAAAGAACCAATGAGCTGTAGGTAAACTTCAAGATTTTTTTAATGCACTAATTTTTATCCTTGGAATATGATAGGAATCAGAAAAATATTTGATCAGTTTCCCCTTTAATATGATGATTATTATAAACCCACAGATCTAAGAAGCTCAATCAACTGTGAGCCCAAGAAATGTAGAAAATTATACCAAGTCATATCATAGTGATAAAGAGAAAGTCTTAAAAGCAGACAGAGGAAAAAGCACATCCCTCTTACAGAGGGACAAAAATAAAGTGAACGGAAGAATCATCATCCAAAAAAAAAAAAAAAAAAAACAGGCAACACTGGAGTAATATCTTTAATCAGTGAGAATTTTTCACAAATGAAGGCAACATGAAGATATTTTCAACTCTACAGAAGATGAAAAATTTCATCCCTAGATGATATGCATTATAAGCAGTGTTAAAGGCGGGTAGAAGGAAATAGACACCAGCTGGAAATAATGGGTCTAGACATCCAGCGATAAAGAGCTCTGGAAATGATAACTATGTGGGTAAGTATAAAAGACATTTTTCTCATTATTTTAAATCTCTTTTAAAGATAAGTGACTATTTACTATTTATTATGTAGCAGTAAATCCATGACAACTTTAGCACAAAAGCAGGGAGCGACTGTTGTCAGATTTCTATACTAAACATGAAGTAGCATAATAACACTTGAAAGTTGGCTGTGATAAGTTAAAAATGTGTACCATAAACCCTCAGGCAGAGACCAAAATAACAAAACAAAGAGTTATAACTAAGAAGCCAACAAAGGAGATAAAGTGGAATCAGAAAAATTGCCCAACTAATCCACCAGAAGCCAGAAGGAGGGAATAAAGAGCAGATGGAAGAAACAGAAAATAAATAGCAATATGATCAATGGATAACAAACCGTGTCAGTAATCACATTAAATATGCCCGATTAAAAGGCAAAGTTTGTCATATTGAATAAAATAGCAAGACCCAGATATACACCATCCCCCGTAAGAAGTCCACTTTAAATATAAAGACAGAAATAGGTTAAAAGTAAGGAATGAAAAATATACGTCATGTAACACGAATCAAAAAAAAGTGGAGTGTCTGTATTAATAACAGATGAAGTAGACATTAATGCGCACAATATCATCAAGAATAAAGGGGTCATTTCATAATGATAAAGGTGCCAACTTCTCAAGAGGCTATATTAATCCTAAATGTTTACAAACTCATTAACGGAGGTCCAAAATTCACGAAGGAAAACTGGTAAAACTTCAAAGAGAAATAAATCACAGCTGGATGGAGATTGCCCCTCTCTCATTAACTGAGTGAACAAACAGAGAATCAGGAAGATAGAGAAGGCTTGAACAACACCCTCAACAAGCTTAACCTAATTGGCATTTTGTAGAATATTCTGCCAGAGCAGAACATATATTCTGTTCAAGGGCACGCAGAGCATTTATCAAGATGGATGGCATGCTATCTGAAACAAATCTCAAATTTTAAAAGGGTTCAAGTCAGAGAAAGAGTATCCTCTAACGACAATAGAATTAAGTTAGAGCTCTCTATAATAGAAAGATATCTAGAAAATGCCCATATATTTAGAAACGAAATAACACACTTCTAAATAATCCACGGTACAAAGGAGAAGCCCAAAGGGGAATCATGAAGAATCTCGAACTGAATGAAAATCGAAACATAACACAAAAATTTGTGAGCTGTTGCTAAAAAGAAGAAGTGAGAGGGAAATTGTTGACAAATGCTCAGAGAAGTTTGGTGTGTAATAGTTCAAAGCTGGAGACAACCTAAATCAGAGTCATCAATGGATAAACAAATGGTGGCGTCTCCCTTCAAGGGAACACTACCATAAATAAAAAAGAATAAACTGTTGGTATGTGCAACAATGTGGGTAAATCTCAAAATAATTATGCCGAGTGAAATAAGTCAGACGAAATGATTGCATATGGTATAGTTCCATTTATATAAAATGCTAGAAGATGAAACCAATCTGGAGTGATAAAAAGCAGATCGGTGGTTGCCTGGGGACCGGGTGGGACAAGCATCACCTTGTAGGTCAGGATCGCAAAGGGAACTTTTGGCCGCAGTGAACACTCATTATTTTGATTGTGGCAATGGTTTTACAGATGCATACCTGTGTCAAAGCTTATCAAACGGCACCCTTAAATATGTTCAGTTTATTGTTTGACAATCATACCTCAATAAGGCTGTTAAAAAGAAAGCTATTTTTAATATTGTCTCAGACCTTGCGCTATAGGAACTGTTATGCTTTTTTGATTTTTAAATAAAACGAGAGGGTGATTTCATGATTATCCCCATTTTATGAGTAAGGACAACTCACCTGCAAAATGGGACTAATCCCGCCAGCCCCAGGGGGTTCATACGGGGCTCAGAGCAGGGTGCAGATTACACCGGGGGCTCAGGGCCCCTTGGGGAGCGCCCCGCTCAGAGGAGCGGTTCCCAGACCCGGGCCTCGCCCTCCCTCTCCCCGCCCCTGATCTGCCTCTGAGAACCTCAGAGGAAACTTGATCCTGGGCTCTGGTGCTGGGGACGCAGGCAGATGGCTCCAGAATTAGCTGCCGCAGACCCAGAAGGTTCCCAGCACAGTCGGATGGGCGTCCTCCGGAGCCCAATGGGGGACAGCGTTCCCCAATGGGGGAACCCTCCCCCTGCGAGCCCCTGACAGCCCCCCTGCCCTGGCATCACTCAGCCCAGACCAAAGAGGCCCCAGGTGGGGTGGGATCTCAGGAGGAGGACCCGAGTGACAGGGAGGGGAGCCGTCCATCACCCCCGGGGAGGGGCAGAGCTTGCTGTCCCCAGGGTTCACACCCCTTCATAGTGCGGGGCTGGTGCTGGGAGGTGGCCCCGACCAGGCACGACGTTTCCAGGACCCCTGGCATTGGGGTGAGCCCATGGGACCGATCTGGCCAGTGGAATGTGGGCGGGAACGTGGTGGACCCTCTGGGCTGGGGCGGTTGATCCTCTGGGCCACCTGCACCTGGCTCACGCCCCTTAGCGACCCCGGAGGCCACAGTGTGTGACGTCACCGCAGGTGAGGGAGCCTGGATCGCGGAGTCCCCGGTGGTAGTTGGCGCCCCCTGGAGGAGACGCCGGGCCCAGCAAGGCCCACTGGGGCTCTGCGTGGGAGAGAAGCCCTGGGGACTTGTGAGCCTGTGTCACAGCGCCCCGCCCTGCGGATACAGCCCGGCCCTTCATCCTCCGCTCGTCCAGCTCCTCCCTGTGCTGGGCTCTGGCTGAGCACCGGGACCAACCGAGAAGGAGACGCAGGTCTCTGCCTCATGGAGCTCTTGGACACAGTTGGGAAAAGAACCCAGCAAAAGGACTAAATGAACAACAAAATAATTACGTGGTGGGGAAAGTGCCATGCGGTAAAAAAGATGAGGGTCAGAAAGCAAGGCCAGATCTGGAAAGGTCCGGAGGAGAGGGAGGGACCCTCGGGAGGGGGCTGGGAACCCCCCTGAGTGGGAGGGAGCCAGCAGTGAAGGAGGAGGCTCCTGAAGGGAGGACAAAGGTGCCCCACCACCCTGAGACCACCTGTTCCCAGTTTTAGGCACATTAGATCACTGTACCCTCCACAGAGGCTGGTCATTGTCCCTGTCATACGGGGGAAGGAACTGTGGTCCCAGACAGGTGAGTGAAGGAAACAGGCAGAGTCCCTCCCATCCTCATGGAGGAGAGATGGGGTCAGGGCCAGGAGGAGGAAGAGCTTGGTGGCCTGGACAGTTCTAGCGCCAAGGTCCTGTGGAATGGTCGGGAAGACCCCTCTGACTACCAGGGAGATGACCCCGAGGCCTGCAGAGGACACCTTTGGAACCAGAATCCTAGCCGGCATCAGGGATCTGACCTGAGCCCTCCTGGTCTAGCTGTGTGCCCTTGGGCAATGAGCTTAAACTATCTGGGCCTAGGTTCCTCTCTTATCTCTAGAAAGTAGAGCAGCACTAACTCTTAGGGTTTGGGGACAATGAGGGGGTGACATGGGCTGGGGCCTACTCTTGGAGTCCCCAGGGACCAGATCACAAAATCCAGCTGCTGCACCCCCATCTCCTTATTAGGCCCTGGAGCCTGTCCGGGGTGGGGTCTCCAGGTGGGGTCCTGCAGAGGCCTGGCTGACGGCCGCTCCTTCGGCCGCTCCTTCGGGCTGGGGAGGATCGTTGCTCACGCCTGCCTCCTACGGAGCCTCCGCTGTCCCCAGGCTGGGCTGCTGGGATCTGGCCCCGGCTGCCGCCACCCAGGCTGTGTACAGAGCAGCATGAAGTGGCCGTGTGAGAAACGTTCTGCCCCAGAAAGCTCTCAGATCTGCTCGGGGGACAGAGCAATTTGTTCCTGATGAAGCAAAATGACATAGGTCACCGGGTGACCATTTTAATGTCACGTCTTTTCTGATGTCCTCATTCCCACCACCTACTAATTGCCAATTTTCTTTTCTGCCTGGGGTTTGCTCCACGCCTGCCCTAGTCCCCGTCCACGTCCCTTCTTCCTTCCACCAGTCTCTGCCAGCCTCTGCTGGGACCTGTGATGGCTGAGACCAGGGAAGCATCTAGAGCTTCCTGGCTAGGGCAGAGACAGGAGAAGGGACAAAGATATGACCCCCACCTGGGTCCCTGGGGACAGCCCAGGAATGGGCATTGATAATGCAGTGGTGCTAAAGAGGAATTAGGAAAGACGGAGGCCAGCTTCAGGGTCCCCATTTGTGTACTTGTGTCCCCAGGAGAAGCAGACCTCAATGGGCAAGAATCTGTCTTCCCAGAATCAGGTGGCACCTCAGAGTCCTCACCTAATTGGTATCAGTAAGTGCTTGTCAGAGAAAGGCAGGCAGCAGGCAGGGATCTGAGGCTCCGGAAGCGCCGACTCAGCTTCCTGCATGGAAAGCTGATCTGGCAGAGAAGCGAGGCCGCTCCACCCACGCAGGCATCTGGCTCCCAAAATAGCCCCGCTCCCGCCGCACCCGCCCCACCAGCACCCCTGGGCTGATGTGTTTCCACACGGATGCTGGTTAGTTCCTGCAGCCTCGCTCCGCAAGACGCGCTGTCAACACGGGCGTCAGAGGCAGCTCAGGGAAGAAAGGGTCTAATTTCCCCAATTTGGTCATAAAGAGGGGATTCTTTCTTTGGAGAGATGCTGCTGGCAGGGGGATTTGCAAGGGAAATGGGACCTGTTGGCGGGGCTGCTCTGGGGCTGATGAGGCACTTTGCAGGGATTGTCTGCTGGCTGCGGGGCTGATTGATTGGCAGGTGGAATGTGGTCTAATGGCCTCATCAGAGTTGCTTGTGAGACGTGGTCTCTGAGCAAAGGACGCCGCCATCTTGCTCCCCTTCAGGTGCACCTGGGCCTTCAACCACGTGAACAGGATGCGCCAGGTCCCCAGGGCTCCTGCTCCACCCTGCCCTCCATTCCCCACCTGGGAACTGCCTCCCACCTGGCCTGGGAGGGGCTGTGAGGGGGGGCTGCCCAGGAAGATCTTGAAGCTCCTCATGGAGAATTCCAGACCCAGAGGCCTGAAGACCCACCGCCGGCTGCCCCCTCTCCCTGTTAGCTCTTCTCCAGCCTCCTGGAGAACTCCTCCACCAGCTGGCCCTCCCCTGCTGCTCCAGGAAGTCCTCCCCTGCTGCTCCAGGAAGTCCTCCACCATGTCCCCAGCCTTGGTGGGCCTCTTCCTCTCCCGGCTCCTCCCCTAAACTCTGCAGGACAGTGTGGCGGGTGAGGAGCCTGGGCCTCAGTGACATTGACTCTGTGTGAGTCTCTTTGCCATCTTGAGCAAGTGGCCTTGGGCAGCCACCTTGACGTCTCTGGGACTCCCTTTCCTCCACGTGAAATGTGTTAGGCTTCTTCCCTTCACGTGTGCCTTTGTGGCGACCATCGTGATGTTTGCTAAAGCCCAGTGTGAGGGGTGGCGTTCTGGTCACCATGTGCTTAGCTCCCCTCCCAGGAGACCTGCCCTCAGCTCACTGTGGCGCGCCCCACCCTCCCAGGAACTCTAGGCCACCTGAGCGACACATGTTTAGATAGCTGGCAGAATGGGCGGGGCCTGGGACTTTGCTTTTCCTGAGGCCCAGCAGCCTCCGGTCAACCCCGTCCCTAGAGCCCAGGGTGCAGCAAGCGGAGGCTACTTGGTGGTGAGGCCAATCCTGAGCTGTGACTCTGGCAGGGAAGGCGATCCCGATGGTCAGCTGGAGTCCCATGCTCAGCCCTAGAGCCAGGCGTGCTGGGCCCTGGCCAGCCAGTGTGACAGGAGCGGGGCAGAGGCGGGCAGAAGGAGGACAGGGCGCAGAGTAGTTGGATTCCTGCTCTTCCTGGGCCACCGGGCTGGGACCACCACACTCAGGTGGGCAACTGATGACCTGGAGGCCCCTCCGCAGTCGGGGAGACCTGCTCTGGCAGCACAGCCAACCTCGGGGCTCTGCCCACCTGGTTCAGGTGGCCCAGCCTGCCGTCAGTCCCCCAGCAGACCTGTCCCATCTGGGCAGGGGCGGGCTGTCCCGATGCTGCTGACAACGGGGCTCATGGGGACTCAGCCTCCCCTGGCTGTGTGACCCTGGGGATGTCCTCAGCTTCTCTGAGCCTCACTGTCCTCACCTTCTAATGGGAGGGATCATGCTGACCTCGTGGCAGGGAGGGTCGAGGGAGGGTCGTGACAGTGCCTGTTGGTCACCTGCCCCAAGCCCGCACACAGCAGGCACTCCCTGAGTGGAGTGCATACAGCAGGTGCTCATGAGAGGGCAGCCACAGCTGAGTCCTCTGGTCTGGCATTTGCAGGGGCTGGTGTGCACTGCTGGCGGGTCAGCCTCCCCCACCTGACCAGGACCCCCTTGAGCACAGGGAGCTGACCACCCTTCTCTCTGTGCCCAGAGCCCAGGCACAGCCTGGCACTCCAGGGTGACACCTGCTGAGTCACCAGAAAGTGACATCCAGAGGGAGGGCAGGGCAGCGGGTAGTCATGGTCCCTCGGCCGCAAGGCCTTGAGCCCCCCTGAGCGCCAGTTCACAGTGCGCGTGTGTCAGCAGGACGTCACTTTCTCGGCAGCCGAAGGAGTTATTTAAAGTTCCCTTGAAACAGCTGGACCACGATGGAATCAGAGCAGCTGTCACTGGGGGCCCGAGAGGTGCTGAGGAGGACGGGGCCTGCGGGAAGGGTCCCAGGCTCTCAGAGACGCCTGGTTACGGCCACTCAGGATAGGGAGGCACTGGCCTTGGTGACGTGAAGGACAGCCTTGGCTCAGCGGGCAGGCGTCTATCAGTGCTGTGGAGACTGGGGACGTGGGGGTCCCAGACCCTTCCTCCTCTAATCTCATTCCTAGGAGAGCGCTGAGAGCCGGGCCTGAGGGGGAGCTTAGGCAGCACTGACCGGCCCCGCGGTGGCCACTGGATTAGTGGTCCAACCAGTGTGGACACTAGGTGCACTGGGCCCTGGGCTCGAGCCTTTACCAAGAGCCCCGAGGAGGCTGGAGTCCAGAGGGATGGTGGCAGACGTTGGCCACGGTCATTACCGATACTGACCCCGCTTTCCCGCCACCCTCGTCCTGTGATCAAAAGCCAGGTCCCTCCTGCCACCTTCCACATGGCTTCACATCAAGTGGCGCTTCATTCATGAGTCCTAACCCCCTGAATTGGAGGGGGGCTGCGTCTCTCCGTCTGGGCCTCCATCCTGGTCTACCCTCTGGGAACTACAGCGTCCTCTGTCAGGTCCGTGGCCACTGGCGGGAGGTCGTGCCGTTTTGATCCCGATTATGGTTCACAGTAGGCTGGCGCTGGTTGTCCCTCTCACCAGGAGCTCAGTAGATCCTGGGTCACTCGTTGCCCAGCCTCTGAGCCTCGCTTCCTGTGTACAATGATAGCCTTTTGGGCCACCGGAGCAGGCGGACCTGGGTAGCTCATTGTCTGAACCTGGTTAGGTAAGGTTGAGGTCTAGAACGGGGATGTGACTTGTCCAGGTCACACAGTGAGTTGGAGACCGAACAGAGACCCAGGCTTAATTTCCCAACTCACGGTCAGGCTGTCAGCTCTGCCTTAGCCGTGGGGCTGGAAGGAGGTGTGGCCTTGGGTGGAAGGGGACAGAATCAATCCCATGGTGGACAAGGCTCCCGCTGGGTCCCCGAGGGCTCAGTGAATCAGGGTTCCCAGCCCTGATCCTGGCTGCCAGACACTCTGAAACCCAATGTATTGACAGCTGGCAATGAAATTGTCACAGGTGCTTGGTGCAATGAGGACAATAAGGCCTGTGTTGTCTGTTAACACCCCCAAACTGGTGTCCCCTGATCCTAGTTTGGCAGTCGCGTTTTAAAGATGGACACAATGCGGCAGTGAACTTCCACAGAATCGGCCAGGCTGTCCTGAGTGTCTGTACCCAGTGTTGTGAGTCTGCTCTACTCCTCGGCCACGTGGGGTGATAAACAGTCCTGCAGAGACACGGTGACATCGGAGTGCCACTCTCCTAATTCACATATGGTTTCGAAATCCTAAGGGACATACCAAGAGCAGTAGGAACTCCCCCACCTGCCGTCAATCACCTCTTGGGCTTGTCAGTCACCTCTGTTCCATGAAGAGTGTTCCAGTCACAGATGATACTCCAGGTCCCGGGAGTAGGTTCTGGTGCTTGAAGAACCAAAAAGGGCGTGAATCTCGCTGGTGTGCCTGGGGCCTCTCTGAGTGGGGAGATGATGGGGTTTCCTGGACCCTCAGTTTCCTCATCTGTGCAAGATGGTGCTGGGAGTGGGAAGAATCGTGCCCCGCCCAGCTTCCAGGTAGGGAGGTGCTGTCTCGTCAGCTCTTCCTTTGTCCCTGTGACCAGCCACTCTCCCTGACTGGTCCACTCTGAGCAGGAACTCTGCTGTCCTCTCAGGAGGCCACTGTCAATGCTCGAGATATCTTTTCCAGCCAGGTGTTTGTTGGTCTGGGCATTTTGTCCCATCATCTCTAACCAGCCGGGGCGGGCAATGCGGCTTGCCCATTGTGCTGATGAGGACGGGGAGGTGTGGCCAGGGCCTTCCTGCATCTCCTCGCTGGGCCTCCTGCCTGCCCAGGGGAGCCTGCACCATGATTTACCATCAGTGTGAGTTTCCCTCTGCCTCCTGAGCCATCTCCTTCTCTTCTTTCTGGATTCGTTTTTTCTACGAGCTACGCAGCTGATAATTTCATCTCCTATTTTTAATTTTCTCTTAGGTTCGGGAAAGACTAGGGTGCCTTCAACCTGAAGAGCCAGGGTAACATATCCACTTCCTACAGGAGCAGGAGGGCCGCTCTTGGAGGGGCCTGGCCTCCTCCAACCCACCTGTGGACCTGGGCTTCCCTGCCCCCATTTCAAGCCCCGTTTCTGAGCTGCTGGCCGAGGTGCTTGGCCCTTAGGCACTTGGCTTTGCCAGTACAGCCCGGATCAGCCACAGGTCTGGGTTTGCATTTTCCTGACAGTTTAAAGGTCCTAAAGTTCCAGGATGCACTTAATCTTTTATTTTCTCAGGGCTGAAGACCTTCAAGAAGCGTGGCTTTCCTTCCTGATGGGCAGGGGGATTGCTGTCCGCTCAGGCATCCTGCCTCCTCATGCACAGAGACCCGGCTGGCTCTGGGTTTGTCGGGCTCTGCGCATGCTCCTGGGTGGGGCAGGATCCTGGTGGAGCTGAGCGGGAGGAGTGCTCTCAGGCCCAGGGAGCAGGAGGAGCACCAGCAGCAGGGGGAGGACTCCTCTCTGCCAGGAATGTCCCAGGCCCGAGCTCTGAGCTAGCCACCTCGACTTCAGCTGAGCTCCGTTCTCATTCACGCAGGTGCTGACACCCATCCCTGCCCTCCAGGATCCGAGAGCTGAAGGAAAGCAGAATGTGCCTCTCTGACATACAGATTTTAAAGCTGAAGATGAGAGGCAGGGGAGCCGTCTGCTTCCCCTGTCTGCCTGAAAACAGGAGAGAGATTTCCAAATACAAAAGGTCCTTCTCTCTCCCCCACTTCCCACCTGAAGGCGGGATGGAAATTCTCCTTTACACCCCCTTCATCTCACGGGTGGCGCCGGAGGAGTTTGTGCAGACTATTCCATTAGTTCATTTCCCATATATTTCCCTCCCACACTTTCCCGCCTTTGCTTTCCTTTATCCTGTCACTTCTCTGAAATTTATTGCCCTTTGCTAAAATACATTTAAGGCAGGCTCCCGAGCTGCAGCTTCCAGTTACTTTCTACTGATGTTTCTCCTGTATGATGTGCACTTTAATAAATAAATTTGCTGGAGTCAACAAACTTCCTTGTTTTTCTCTTGTTAATCTGCCTTTTGTTGCAGGACTCTGTCCCAGGCCCTAACTTGTGAGTGTTGAGGGAAATTATGTTTTCTCTCTGTATTAGTCAGGGTTCTCTAGAGGAACAGAATCAACAGGAAGTGTGATTATAAAAAGGGGACTTATTAGATTGGCTTACATGACCAGAAGCTGGATAGTCCGCAATGGCCGTCTGCAGCTGGAGAGCTGGAAGAACCAGCAGCTGTGCAGTCCAAGACAGAGAAGCCCCAGAACTGAGAGATCAACAGTGCTACCCTAGTCCGAGACCAAGGCTTCTGGAAACTCTCTGGAGAATCACTGGCAGAGTCCGCTTTGGAAGAGTGAAGAAGCAAGAGTCTGATATTCTCAGATGATTGAAGCAGCAATCGAGAACCTGTTCAAGAAGAGCGGAGCTTGCATCTGCAGCTGCTTCCTTGTTCTTCCAACTTTTATTCCATCCTATTGGATGGTGCTGGCCACGCTTGGGGAGGGGCCTCACTTCAGTTCACTATCCCACATGCCAATCATTCCTAGACACGCCCTCACTGACACACCCAGAGGCCTCTTAATCCTCGGCAATTCTTAATCCAATCAGGTTGACAATTCAAATTAACCATTATCCTCTCCTTCACAATCCAGCGGGAGGCGGAGAGTAGGTGGCGATCTCTGAGGTGGAGCAGATCTCATGCTGGCTCCCTATTCAGCTTCACCCATCCTTGTCTCCCACAATAATCAGGAATTTGGCCCTGGGCAAGAGGGCCTGGGGCAGCTCTGTCCCCTAGGCTATTCCGTAAGTAATAGGTCAGGAACTGGATGGGGGCCAACTAATCGATGACAAGACTTGCTGGAGGAAATCATGATCTTTGTTCTTGAGATGGGTAGAACTGAAAAGCATCTTGTGACCAGTGACCAGGATCAGATGTGCATCACCTGGCCACCTGCTGAGAGGAAGTACCCGCAGGTATGTGCTTCCCGGTTCCCTGCTGTGAGGGGCGCCCATCAACCCCCATATAAATCTCTCCTAGGTCAGCTTCCCATCAGGATGGACTCCACTTTCTTGTCTAGCCAGCGCTTTGAATTCATTTGCCTGCCTTTCCTCAGCACCTGGTGTCTGGACTTAATTGGCCTGTCATGCGGGCGGCCGCTGGACACGGTCCTGTAACAGCGCTACAGCATGTCAGCAGGTGGCGTGGGCTGTGGGGAAACAGCGGGAGGCTGGGAAGGCCGGGAGGACCAGCAGCCGTGTGTGGTGGGCTCAGAACGGTGGGCCGGAGCAGGCCTCTGCCAGCAAAGGCCGGGCCGGGAAGAGCGGAGCCCAGCAGACATCTGGGGAGGGCGCCGCGCGGGGCGGAGGGAACTGCTGGACCCGAGGCCCAGGGTGGGAAGCTGCCGGCATGTTTGAGGGGCAGCCAGGACACCAGCGCGTCTGGACTGGAGAGTGGGAAGGGGGAAGGCGGAGAACGGGACGTGAGGAGGCCACCTGGGAACAGGCCGATGGTAGGAGGCCTTGTGTGCCCTGGAGGGACCCCGGAGGTAGATGGGATTGAACAGAACAGCGGTGTGACGTGACTTCCGACTAGGGCTCCAATGGCTATAGGTTGAAAAGCCTAAGGTGGGTCAGAGCCAAAGCAGAGCTGCTGGGGGGAGCGTGAGGGAAGGTGGGGCTCAGGCCTGCGGGGAGGGCGTGGTGGTCTTTGAGGCAGAGCCCACGGGCTTCTCAGAGCAAGAGGGATCAGAGGTGAGCCCCCGGTTAGGGCCTGAGCCTCCGCAAGGCAGAGGTTGCCAGAGCTTCTCAGATTCAGCTGGGGTGGGGAGGGCAGAAAGGAAGGCCCAGGGTGGAGGCTGGCCCACCCTGGCCAGCCCTGACCTCGCGGGAACAGCCCAGGCGTAGCAACTATGTGGACACACGTGCAAATCCAGCTTGGCCGTGCCTGGTTGTGAGACCTCAGGAACTTCTGTCCTCTTTGGGCCTCAGGTGTGTTATCCTTAAGTGGGGGGTGGAGGGAGTCTGCCACCAAGGTCGTAAGGCCTGAATGGACTTGTCACCGTAGGAGCTTAGAAAAGGGTCTCGCAGAGTGAACACGTGAATTTTGGGTTCTTAGGAGAAGGATCAGCACACAGTAGGTACTTGATAAACATTTCCTTTCAGAATAGGAAAGAGGATCCTCCCCAAACTGCCCCAGACCCCCTCTGGGACCCTTGGAGAGAGTCTGGGCCTGGCCCTGGTCCTTTTGGTTACTGGAACAACAGAGAGCTGCTGGGACAGAGGGGACAGCCCCGGGCCTGAGCCCTCGCGGGGCCTCTGAACTTGTTCTCAGAGTGGTGGGGAGCCCCTTAGACAGGGCCAGGCAGGAGGGAGCGGAGGGAGCAGGGTGTAAAGGGGACAGGAAAGCAGGGAGCTGCCCCAGAGAGGGGGCCGTCTGCCCCATCCACCCCAAGGCAGATGCTCCCCCTCCTGGTGACGCGGGTGGTCACAGGACAGGCGAGGGTCAGACACATCTGGGCTCCAGCCCATCATGCCACAAGTCAGCTGAGGCTCAGGGAGGTTAAAGGACCGGCCTGCGGGAACTTGGTATGTACATGGATTAGGTGTGTGGTCTACGCCCCTCGGTGCCCTCCTGCTGCTGAGCCCGCTGGTGACAGATGGGACAAGTCCCTGAATGATCAGGGCCAGGTGACTGGAGCTCTGCTGGCTGGAATGGCACCGGCTTTGCTGTCATCTCAAAGTGAGACCCATCCTGCCCCCGCCATCTGCCCTGAACCCAAAGCCCAGAGACTGGCTGGGAGACAGTAAGCTCAGGCCCGTGGGTGACGGAGGCAGGAGACGGAAGCATCCTCCGGTCAGCAAGCTGTCCTTTATTCTGCAGAGAGGCCGTGGATCAGGCACGGGAGGGCCCATTTTCTGGGTATGGAGCTGGGCCCTGCGTTACAGGAGGCGTCTGGGTTTTGTCGTGTCACTGGAGACTGGGGACGTGCAGTTTGGACCATCAGGGCTGGTTGTGCAGGTTAAGCCTTTAACTTAGGAAGGCAGTTGTAAAAAGGTCGAGTCTCATTGTGATCTGGGAGCTGGGAGCCCAGATCCCGAGGGATGAGTCCTCAGATCTTGCCCACTGCTTTTCTCTCTCGGGGATCCATTGTTTGCGGAGTTTTGATATTTGCTGGGCCTCCACTTAGGAGTAATTTGCCATGGGGGAAGGTCAAGGCCCAGGGCCCAGCATTCGGAACCGTCCTGTCCTTCAGGGCCCAGGAAAGGATTTACTGGGAGGTTCATGCTTGGCTAGTGTCCCCTCCCTCCTCTTGAGCCACGCTGTCCCTCCATTTTTCCTGGGGAGCTGTCCTGTAGGGATAGTATTTTCCATAATCCTTCAGAGATGGTGCAGAGTGAGGCCCCGGGGCTGGGCTGGGAGACGCCTGGAGCTGGTGAGGTGGGAGGCGGGAGCTTCTGGGCGGGGGAGGAGGCTGGAGGCTGGACCCTGGCCAGGGGGTGATCCCGGGGGAGCCATTGGAGGGACGGTGACCTCCCCTAAGGGAGTCCAAGCGGCAGGCGCCTCCTCGCCAGCCAGTGTGTTCCCCATGCTGGTCTCACTTCAGCAGGGTCTGGGAACCTTGGCCCGGGTCAAAAACACCCCTCACTGTGGCCGAGGAAGTTCGATGGCTCATACATTTTTAACTGCTAATCAGTCAGCACCGGGCAGCCTCTCGGGAGTCTCCAGGTCAGGGGGTGAGAAGGCGTCTCCTGCCGCGTGCTGCATGGACACGGGCCTGGGTGCCCTGTCGTGCTGAGCTGACCACCAGCGCCTAAACCTGTCACCTTGCCCTCTTGAGCGTGGTTCTTACATCAAGTCACATTTAAATGTGGCAGCTGCTGCCCATGTGGCCCTGGCGTGGCATGGGACATGGCAGAGCAGGTCCAAGCTCACGGCTTCAGGGGGCATCGTCCGGTGGCCAGGGACACTCACAGCCTCCAAAGGTGAACCTGTGGCCTGAGCATCAGAGTTCTGGGGATGCTGGGGTCAGAGTCCCAGAGGCTTCCAGTTCTGGGGGGTCCTTGAAATGTGTTGGAGAAGGAGATGGGGTGGTATGTGGATCAAAAGGCCAGTGCCACAGGGTGACCTTCCGTCCTGGGGTGTCAGCCTTTGGATGGGGGCCACACTCAGGGAACGGGCTTTGGAGCCTGGGCAGGAGCTCCCTGGAAGCACAGGGCAGGGCAGGGTGTCCAGGGAGAGGGCACAGCAGGAGCCGCCGCCTGGACATCACCCGCATTTCACGGCTGCCTGGTCATTGCCAGAGCTTCAGGGACCAGAGAGAACAGGGCCAGAGGGAGGGGCTGGTTCTGAAAGTGGTGGGCACCAGGACACCCCATGGCTGCTGGAGGTGTTGGCTCCGATTTTGGAGCCAACTGCTTGATCGCAAATCCCGCCTCCGACATCTTTCGCCTGTGCTGGTGATGCTGGGTGAGTTACTTAACCTCTCTGTGCCTCAGTTCCCTTGTCTGTGGAATGGGATAGGATAGCAGCCCTCACTGGGCTGGGGCGAGATCAGACCTCCGCAGAGTGCCCCCCACAGAGCCTGGCACCTGGCAGGTGTCACAGGAGAGGTTCTTGGATCTGGGCTCATTGTGGGTGGGGGCCTGCAGCTTCCCCTGTCCACAGAACCACCTGGCAGGTAGGGTGGGTGGGATCGCAGGTTACGTTGCAGAAACTGAGTCCCAGGGAGGCGAGTGGCTTCTCGGCCGCGTGGCTGAGCTGGTGAGGGGAGAGCTGAGATCTGCCCACCCTGGGCTCAGCACAAATCTCACCCATGCAGGGCCGCCTGCCCCCTCCCATACCTCTGGGGGCTCCTATGGCCCCGCCCGAGCGACCCAGATGGAGGGGCCCTGCAGTGCCCGTCTGTGCCCTGGCTGCTGATGGGGCTCCCCTTCCTCCCCCTGCACCCCAGCCTGTGCAGACAAAGGCCTTTCTCCATGGCTGCACCAGGTGACTGGGCCTCCCCTTAGGCGGAACGGAGTCCAGTCCCCTTGTAATTAACAAAAGCGTGGCTTTTCTGTGAAATCCCTGCGTGGATGAACCACCGGCTGCAGGACTTAACTCATGTGGCCACGGATCTCTGCAGACTTGTCCCTAATATTTATTCTGGTGACTGTAACATGTAGATAAGGTGAGCGCCTGGTGAGAGATCCCAGAATAAATTTACATTCCCGAAGCCACGAAGAGCTGCAGATCTGAGGTGTTATGAGCCTGGCTAGGGGCCCAGGAGAGGGGAGAGCCAGCACAGCCATGTGTGTGTGTGTGTGTGTGTGTGTGTGTGTGTGTGCGTGTGTGTGAAAGAGAGAGAGGGAGAGAGAGAGAGAGAGAGAGCGCCTCAGCCCGGAAAGCCCAGCAGTCTGGCCTCCCAGTCTGAGGGACCTCAGTTAATAGAATGATAAGATATTGAGCCACCTTGGCAGGTGGTCAGGAGGTGGGGACCTTGACCCTCATCCTGCTCAGACCCCCAGCTGGCGTTCTGGTCCCTTTCTCAATGTTCCAGCAGGTGCACTTCCAGGTTCCTGATCTTTCTCCAGTCGCCTCCTCCAGGAAGCTCGCCCTGGCCCCAGCCAGGTCCAGCCCTCACGGCTTCATCGGCAGGGGCGTATGCGACCTTCCTGGGCATCATTTACGACCTGACCTCCTGCCATAAGCCCTCAGGGGAGGGGAGGTCAGCCTCCGTTCACCGAGGAGTCCCCGGCACAGGGGCCGGGACATGTTAGATGCTCAATGAATGGATCCCACAGGGCCACACTGTGTTTCTCACTGTCACGGGCTGGCTCTGCACGGTTGGTTAGTGAGAGTCTGACCTCTGGTGGATCAGGGCCTGGCTGACCCTCCAACGGTGGAGAGTGGGCAGAGCTGGGGTTGAACCTCTCTCCACCTGTGTCCATTTCATCTACAGAGGAGCATCAGGGCTGAGGACCCTGTTGGGGGAGAGGATAGGAACGAGGCCCTTTCTGGGTGTTCAGAGAAGCCCTATGACCTGGTGAGTCAGAGCCTGGCTGTCCCCTGCATCTGTCCCCTGCCTCTTCCACTCCCTAGCTGAGTGGACTTGGGCAAGACACTTAATGCTTCTGTGCCTCAGTTTCCCCACCTGTAAAATGGGGGTGGTGAGCATTCCTCCCTCATGCTGAGTGAACTAATGGCCCTCGGCGCACAGCAGGCACTCAGTAAGTGCTCAGGTCTCTGTGTCACAGGTTCACGCTTACCTGGGGAAGTGAGCACTAAGTAACCCAGTAGGGGATCCCACCGACCAACTCCCTCTGCCACGGGCCACCCTGGGCTGGCACTGTGGAGTGGGAGGCCCTGCATGGGCACAACAGGAGGGGCTTTACCTACCAGGGCTCGTCCCCGGCAGTGGCCTCTTCAAACCAGCCAGGCTGCAGCGGAGATGTTTCTTCAGCCACTGATGAGGAGGCACCCATCGAGGAGACCAGCTGCAAGTTGGCCTCACTGGGCCCCTTCCACGTGGGCGGGCCCGGCCGTCTGTTCACCTGGAAGAGTCCTGTACCTGGGGGGTAAGGTGGGCCTCAGGCATCTCCGCTCTCCGAGGCTTGCGGGTGACTGATGCACTGGCGTGGGTCCTGCCTCATAGTGCTCAGGCCAGGGGCCGGCCTCACGGGATCAGGGACACGAGCAGGAAGCAGGAGCAGGATTAACAGGCCACCATGTCACCACACACAGCCCCTGCCAGAAGGGAGGAATGGCCAACTGAAGACCCAGCTATTGGGCCGTTTCACTAATGGACAGAACACCCTGTGAGGAGGCAGCTCCATCCTGCAGGACGCAGTAGATGCCTGAGTCAAAGCCCTTTGCCAGGGGATTGTCCCCAACAGGAAGAAATGACAGAGGCCATTTCTTGCCAACCTCCAGCAGACCACAGGGGTCTTGCCGAGTTAGGTGTCCCAATCCCTCAAGAAGACACCTGTGCAGGGGACCCGGTAAGAGTCTTAGGTTTGTGGACCATGTGGCTGCCCAGGCATCTGGGGCTCCTTGTACTCAGGGTCTAGCAGGCAAGAGGCCACCCTGCCTGCCAGGGGAAATGAGTGTGAGCAGCAGGAGGTGGGGGCGCTGCCACAGTGCCCTGGGGGCAGCAAGGAAGATGCCAAGAACCCAGGCCACCCACCGGGGCGCCTTCGGATTCTCTTGCCAAATTGTGGAAGGGCAGGCAACTGCGGCTCCTGAGGAGGCGCTCGCTGCCCCTGGGCAGGGAGGAGGGCCCGGGTGGTTTCTCAAGCCTCCAGACTGGCAGCTGAGGGGGGCAGAATCTAGGACCACAGAGGAGGGGAGGTGATGGATCGGCCTCGGTCCCACCACCCCCTTCTAAGTCCCCTTCTGGGAGGTGGGGTGGTCGCCAGCCTGCTGAGAAGACATGGATCTGTTCGACTGTGGCAGGCCAGAGGCCTGACACTCACTCGGGCGCTGGATGCCTTATCCTTCCCAGCACGCCTCCTGCACTTGAACTTGGAACCTGCGCCAGGAGTAGACGTGAGATGCGCCACCCAGAGGCCCCGTCAGGGGAAGGTTTACTGCTGGCTGTGGAGCTAGCACCCCAGGACTCCCTCTGCAAGCTCCCAGGTCTGCTCCTGCAGCAGGAGCCCCTTCCCAGGAGCCCCCACGCCAAGGCTGAGCCAAGGGGATGCAGTGCCCAATGCTGGACAGCTCTGAGCTGCTGACCCCAGCTCCTCTCCTTTCCAGGCTGGCTTCCGCTCCTTCAGTCTTGCTTCCTTACCTTGTTGGTCCCTAATAGGCCTCTTCCAGTTTCTCTTTCTTCAGAATCTATTTTGTGATACAGCCAAAGTCAGTGACTCTGGATCAGTCAGACCTGAGTTGGAATCCATCACTTAATTCACTGGGTGACTTTAGGTAGTAAACAGCTTATTTCTGTGCCTCAGTTTCTTCCTCTATAAAATGGGGCTGGTCAGCTCCAGGGTGCCAGGGAGAAGGAACGTGGATAGGGAAATGCTTCGTGTCAGGAAACCTGCGCACACACCAGGTTGAGTTACGTGCTCTCTGCTCACCCCTGGGCCTGTGAGCAGGGGCCTGGCTGGATCTGAGAACCTGCTGGGAAAGAGGCCTGGGCAGCCTGGCGCCAGCAGCACCCCCTCCAGCCCGCTCCCATCAGGTCCCCGTTCCAAGGTCCCCCGGGGATGGCCGGGAGGGCCGGCATTGTGGGGAATCATCCCAGTCCCCCCTCCTCCTTCCAGGAAGCCTCCCTCCCTGCTCGGCTGCCGCTCCTCATCTAGATCAGAACATCTAGATCTGTCCAAGCAAGAGGTGCCTGAGACACCGCACCCCCAGGGGAGGGGAGGCCACCCCACACCCTCGCGAGGGAGTGCACAGGACCTGCATTTCCCCAGTGCCCCAGGCTGGGTGGGGGGAGGCCCCGGAGACCCAGGACCCAGGCTTGACAGGAGCACAGAAGCTGACGGATTCCAGAAGACTGCATTAAAGAAGCAGGAGGAGACCTCCGCTTCCACTCCCTGTCCTGGGGTCCTCGGGTGATGCTTCCTGGATGCTCCTGCCCTGGAGTTTGCATGTCACTGAAGGTGATGGATGGACAGCATGCCCAACGAGGGGGCCAGGGCCTCCAGCCAGTTTCGGGCTGTCTACCTCCATGCAGCCCCCAGCTGTCAGCATGGTCCTGCAGGGACATGCTGATCAGCTCTGAGGACTGCATGTGTGTCTTTGGGGTGGGGGTCAGACAGCCAAATAGGAGGGGCTTTGACCATTTTGGGGTTGGCATCAGGGGACTCTGGGCCTTGGTGTTGTCAGGACAGCCAGGACAACCAGGAGAGCCTCTGTAGCACATAGCACGCGGGCTCCCAGGATCTGGGGGCAGGGGGACCGTCCAAGACCGTGCCCGCCCTGCTCCTCAGTCTCGTGGTTCATACCAGAGGCAGGACCTTCCATCCCTGAGTCGAAGTCCAAGTTCCCAGCTCTGCCACTTAACTTCCTCGATCTCTTCTTGGCGTGTCCACTCAGGGGTTAAAGAGCCAACGCACGCAGGCCTCTGGCATAGTCCCGGCACAGAGCGAGTGCCGCCTAAGAGCTTTTCTGCCAATCTTTGCCGGCAGGGGCCTTGCCTGGCCTTCCACAGGCAGGAGCCCCAGGTGTGCAGCGCAGGCGGAATGACTCCCTGTGCGCTCTACCTGCTTTCTTCTCTTTCTTACTGTCACCGTCGCATCATGAGCGTTTTCACACATCGTTACAAAGTTCCTCAAAAGCGTGATGTTAAGAGCTCAGAGCTGTCCCTGGCTGGGGTGTGCCATGATCGGTCATTTGCATTTGGACAGAGAGGGTGGCAGGGTTTTCAGTCTTGCCATCCGACTGCAATCGATACCTGTAGCCATCATCCTTGCCCACGTCCCCTAGGGATGGGTTCTTGGAGGTGGACTCATGCCTCAGAGCTGGCGTCTCCAAGGTTCAAGGTCTTTCTCATTTACCTTCATAAAGTGGTGCCCAGGAATGCCCACCTCACCCACCCTGACCAGCATCAATAACTCTTTGTATTTAGTCATAACAAATTTTAGGAGACCCAAATTATATTCCATTGTCTTTTGGAGGCACAGAGTCCTGGTCTGTGGCTCCTGTTTCCCAGCAGGGTGACAAACAGGTTATATTCAGGGATTTCCCAGCCAAGCTTGTGACAAAAGACAGACAAACAGCAAAGGAGCTGGGTTCCTGTCCGACTCTGTGCTCACTCCTGTGTGACCTAGGTATATTGTATCTCCCTCTCTGAGCCTTGGCTTCCCAGTTGGTCTGTACCTCTGCCTCATCTAATGTCTGGAGCAATGCCTGGGATGTAACTGCGCTCCACAAATATTTGTTGAAGGCTGAAAGGACATAGTGACCTTCTAAAGGGAGAATCTGCCATGCCGTGGTGCTGCCTCCGACCTTTGCTCAATGTTCTGACATTCAATTTACTCTTCTGGTTGCGTGAACTTTTGTTTCTACTTAGAATCTGAGAAAAAAAAAAAAAGAGAGAAAAAATGAGAAAAACAAGAAAAGGGATAATCTACAAAATCAAAACTTTCCTCGAGCCCATCAGAGAGCTGGAATTGCCGGGACACGGGACACGGAGCAGCTGAAGTCCAAAGAGGTGCTGCGGCGCCTCGGCAGCACCGGGAGGGACAGGTGGCCGCCACGACTGAGTAAAGAAGTCTTCAGGCCAAGCATGGGTGGGTGGCACCGCCAGCATTCCTGTGAGCCCCTCGTGCCCCGGGTACTCAGGAGAAGGTGGGAGACAGCAGGACCCTGCCCTGGAGGACCCCCGAGACAGGGTCACGAGAGGCCCCCACCTCCCAGCTTTCTCACCTGCGGTCTGCCTGGGGCAGGGGAGGAAGTGAAGACCATTATCTGCTGGGGAAAGGGTGGGGCCCTCTCCTGCTGCGACTGGGGCTGAGACACTTCTCAGGGAGGCCTGAGAGGTGCCCATGGGTCAGACTCTCCTTGGAGGAGCCTCTGCTGTTGCTCTCAGACACGAGGTCACATAACGCAGTCCCAGGGACCCTCAGCAGACCTTCCGGGCCGAAGGAGGTGGGGATTTCAGATCGCAGCAGAGGCTGGGGCAGGAAGGAGAGGCCAGCGCCCCAGGTCAGCAGGCGGAAGCACCCTGGCCAACAGGGACAGCCTCGTGGGGGCAGGGCTCTTCCAGACCAGCTAATAACCACCACGTTTTGGAGACAGAAAGCTCCCTGACAGGTGAGTCTGCTCAGGACCACCCAGGCTGGCTACGCTGGGGGGCAGTCCTATCCCCAGAGATCAGCACGCAGGACTGGGAAGCCAAGGCCTCGCTCTGCACAGGTGAGCCCACGCCCCACCCCAGCCCCCAGATGACCTCAGACCTTGGCACTCCAATTCCCCGGGTGGGGGTCTCTCCTCCATGGTGTGAGGGGGTCTTGCTTCCCCTCATCTGGAGGCTGCTGAAGAGCTAGACAAAGCAGCCTGCGCCCCGGAGGAGGCAGGGCGTGGGAGGAAGTTAGTTCTGTGCATCTTGATCTAGATGGAGATTTTTTCAAATCTGATACTTGGCAGAACATATTCCCAACCCGGAACCGGGCCTCCCTCCAGAGGAAGCTGCCTGGGCGTCCTCCTGCGGCAGCCCCGTCTGGGAGCCCGTCTCCTTCCCAGGCGCCAGCGTCTCCTTCCCGCTCCCTGCGCCCAGCCCCACACCTGGGGCCGGGAGGTTGGGGGGGCCCTGCAGCTGGAAGTGGCAGCGATGCCCCTTGGTGACCCAGCCTCAGGCAGGGCTGTTGCCGAGCAGGGACTGGAAGGGAGGAGACACAGGGACTGGGAAGTAGAGACGGGAAACAGAGCTGTCACATCTGGCTCGCCCCAGGGGCATTGCTACTTCTTCACCACCCTGGGCCGATTGTCACCTTGGGGGTCTGATGAGAATCCCACGGGGGGCGGGGGGGGATGATGCAGGTTCTGGACCTCTAACTTGCTGTGTGACCTTGTGCAAGTGCCCAGACCTCGGAACCTCAGTCTCCCCATGTGAACAATGAAGGAATTCAGTGGTTCTCAACCCTGGCTGTGGAGATTTCCTCTTCCAGGCAAGACGAGGTGACAGGGATTGGATTCGTCCTCCTTCTCGAAGCTGTGAAAAAGCGGTCCTCCTCTTCCCTCCGTGCCTGCTAGGGATCAGCTGCAGGGGTACCAAAACTGGCTCCCCTCACCCCCATGCCCAAACCTGCATCAGATCCCTTACGTAGGATGGCGTGGCTCCTGCATACCAGCTACGCACAGCTGCCTGTGCACTTTTAATCATCTGGAGATTACTTATAACACCCAATATGATGCAAATCTATGTAAATAGCTATTATTTTGTATTGTTTGGGAAATAACAAAGGGAAAAATTCTGTGCATGTTCAGTATAGATGCAATTAAGAAAGTATTATGGGCTCACCCCTTGTTGGATCCTGGCACCTCTCAGTTAGAGGTTTGAGTGAATGAAGCAACGCATCCAAGACACAGGCGTCAGGCAGCGAGGGAGGGCAAGAAACAAACGCAGTGAGCCCCACAGTCGTCCTGGTTGCAGCCTAGAGAGAGTTGCCAGGCCGTGGGGCAGGGTGGCGGAGCCTAGGGAAGCCTGGAGGTGAGGAGTTGGAGCTGCAGTCTCAGGAGGGCAGGGTGCTGAATCTGCTGCACGCAGGGCCCAGAGGAGACGGCAGCAGAGGGTGAAGGTGCTGGGGAGGCCACAGAAGAAGATGAACCCTGACCCAGAACCACTCCGGCATCACCTCTAAAACCTTAAAAGCAAGACCCGAAAGGGTCATATTGCTTCTAAGGAGCTTGACTGTGTTCTGGAACATAGCTTAGGAAGACGTATGGCAAATGAAAACACCCAGCACCCAACAAGATAAAATTCACAGTGTCAGGCCAGGAATGCGGGAGTAGCCACCGCAGTGCCAGACAAAGTCGGTTCCGGAGTAGATAATGTTGCAGAGATAAAGAAGGCAGTGGTGTCCACACATCCAGAGGACGTCACAATCTTAAATGTTTATAGACCTAATAATGGCATTCCATTATTCCAGAACAAAAACAGAACTGCAAGGAGAAATAGACAAAACCACAAGCACAGTCGGAGATTTCAACACCACCCGCCTCAGAAGCTCAGAGAACAAGTGAACAGAGAGTCACAAAGGAGACAGAGGACTCCGTCAACACCAGCAACCAACTTGACCTGATTGACATTTACAGAACATCCCACCCTGCGCAATGAACGTACCTACATATGTCAAGTACGTACCTACATATGTCAAGGCAGACTACATTCTGGGTCATAAAGCAAATCTCAATACATTTAAAGGAGACAAGTTGCAGAAAGTATGTTCTGTGACCACAACAGAATTAAATTAGGATTGAGTAACAGAAAGAGCTCTGAAAAATCTCCAAGTATTTTGAAACTGAACAGCACACTTCTAAATTGCCCATGTGTTAAAGAATAAATGGAAATGGAAAGTGTTTTTCACTGAAAGAAAATGAACACACAACATATTAAAATTAGTGGGCTGCCGGGAGAGTGGTTCTTGGGGAAGATTCTAATACTAAATGCCTGCATGGGACAGGAGGAAAGGTCTCAAGTCAGTGACCTCATTTGCCACTTAAGACACTGGAAACAGAAGAGCAAATTAAATTCATTGTAGGTAGTGGAAAAGAGAGAAATGTCAGAATAGAAATCAGTGGAGAAATGCAATTGAGAAAATGAATATTCAGAGTAGGAGTGGTAATGTTGAAGATTCTATATCCATATTTGGAATTCTTCTATAAGGAATTTGTCTTTTTCTATCTATTTTATCTGTCTATCTATCTATCTATCTATCATCTATCATCTATATCTATCATCTATTGGATTATGTCAGTATTGGATACTTTATACTTTGGGTTATAATCCAATACTACTTTAATGACTTTGTTGCTCAGATATTTTCAGCTTTGGCCATTGAGCGATCCTTTAGTTGGTATCCATGTCCCTCTGGTATATTTCCAACATCATGGGGTCTTTGCGTGCGTGTGTGCACCCTTGTTTTCTGGCACTAAAAGACATGCCGGGTCCCTCTTGTTTTCTGGCCCTCGCTTAGAGTCAGCCATTTTTCTTATTGGAGAATGGTGGTAGAGACCAAGATTTGGGTACCAATGTGCTCATCGCCACTGGGTGTCATTGTTTCTCGGCCCTCTGGGTTCACACAGTAAGGAGGTGCACTCCACCCCGTGCACTCACACGCACGTAGCCGCGTTTCTAGATGTAGAAGTCCGCGTCTTCGGTTGGGTAAAGGCGAGTTCACACTGACGTCTCCGCCTCTCATCTGTCCCGTGGTCCATTCCAGCTGTCGCCTCTTAGTCTCTGCAACCTTCTACTGCAGCAGTGAGAACCCTGACTTCCATACCTGTACTTAACTGTCATTCCCAGCGTAGGGGACCGTGTGACGATTTCAGAGCTGTGACCCCATCCCCTGTAGCCACAGCATCCTCAGGCAGAGCCGGGTGCTCTGTGTAGCTCTGGTGGCAATGAGTCCCTTGGTTCCCCTCGGAGTCAGAGTGGCCTGGCCCAGTCCCTTTCATCTCCCCGCCCAAGTGAGGTCATTCCACACATCTGTCATGCTGTTAGGTTCTTGGGTCACAGCTCACATCCCATCCTGGGATCTCCCAAAGTCCTAAATGATTGTTTAAAAAATCTGTATACCTTGGGGTTGGCTTTTCTGCTGTCGAATTCTATGGGCCGTGACAGACGCACAGCGTCATTTGTCACGTGGTGCTGCACAAAATCACCTTGCAAAGTCCCCCGGGCTTCACCTCTTCAACCCGCCCTGCTCACCGAGCCCCTGGCTCCCAGGGGCTGTGACCTGCCTTTTTCCAGAATGTCATCTAAATGTAACCTCGGCAGCTGGGCCTGCTCCTGAGACACCAGTCGTCCGAGGTTTGTCCACGTCACTGCCGACTCGGTCGCTCGCTCCTGTTAAGGCTAGTCCCCCGTGCCGGCGTCCCGCGGGTCACAGCTCTCTGTGGAAGGCCAGCGCGGTAGCCTGCTGCTCTCAGGAATCATGAGTGAGGCTGGCGCCAGCCTTCAGGCGCGGGCTCCTGTGTGTCCGCAGCGTTTCATCAGCTGGGCGAACCCCCGGGAGCAGTGGCGGGACGCAGGCGAAGGCCGGGCAGCCCGTGAGACGCCGCCCGCTGTCTTTCCAGTGGCCGCACCGTCCGGTCTTCACTCCACCAGGGAACGAGAGGGCGTCGGTCTGCCTTCTCTCTACCAGCTGGCGTTGCCTGGGTGGGACTTTAAAAAAACCTAGGTCCCTCGCCCGATCCCAGACCTTCTGCCTCCATCAGCCTGTGGCCTGTGGACCCGCTGTGCCTTCCTGTCCTGGGAGACGGAGCTCTCTGGGGCCTCATGCTCTCCCTGGCCCAGTCTCCCCCGGCTCTCCTCCCTCTCTGGGGTGAGTGGGGGGCTCCGGGTCAGCAGCTCCCCTCCCCCTCCCCCTTAGCAAGCGGCTCCACTTAACAGCCTCTGGGGGGAGGGGGCGCAGGCGGCTGCAGAGGAGCCGCGATCTGACAGTGGGGAGCGAGCTGCTGACCATAAGTCCATTCCTCGCCCCGCCGCCCCATGTTCTGGGCCTGGTTCTCGTCCATCCTGAGTGGCCGGGTCCTGAGGTCCCTGGGGGAGTCCCTCCTCAGGATAAGCTCCTCCGTCCTTCCCCAGGGTGGGCTGCGTCGGGGCTCCTCACCTGGCTCTTCTCCAGTGAAAGGCGGCCACACCTTGGGGCTGCTCCCTCTCCCTTTGAAGGTCTGTCCTCTGTGGGGTCTCCCAAGGCAGATGTGGGGCCGACGGGTGGACGCCCTGAGAAGGAGAGATGTGCCCAGAGTTGGGATGGACGGGCAGCCCTGGGAGAGGTGATGAGCTCCCCGTCACTGAGGTGTGCACAGAGGACAGGTGATCATCCGCAGAGGCCTTACAGGAGGCAGAGTGGCAGAAAGGCTGAGAGTGGAGGCCTCAGAGGCTGAGAGGTCTGGGCGGAGCCTGGCCACACTGCCCACCAGGCATCTGACCCCAGCAGCTGATCCACCCTCCCTGCGCCTCGGTTTCTTCATCTGGAAAATCAGGCAGAGTGGTAGTTCCTGCTTCCCGGGGTTGCCATGGAGACAACGCGACCCAATGTGTGCGAAGCTCTGAGCACAGAGGGCTCATTATCCGACCCAGGAGGAGGGGCAGCGGGTGACAGCGCTGAGCAGCCACCATTCAACCTGGCTGTGGTTTAAAACAGGGAGGCGCTGGGATCCCAGGATTCAATTGTCCTGATTACAAGATTCCCTGAGATTTCGGGCTTTACGTTCTTGTTCTTGTTCTTGTTCTTCTCTTCTAAGTTTAAGCTGTGTGATTTCAAGATTCACCTTCTGCAGCCAGCCCTCCACAGGAAGTTGTCCCGGCCACGGACTGCAGGGGGCCTTTGGTCCCGCCCGTCTCCACGTCAGATCTCCCATCTCCGCCCCAGGACCCCTTTTCTAACTCCAGCCTTGTGCTCAGCGCCCTCCGTTCTGAGGCCACCGGGCCCCGGCACCTTCTCTGAAGTGGGTCCCGTACACTCTCAGCCTGCTGTCCTCTGTGTCCTGTCCTCTCCGCTGAACCCCGACATTGCCTGCTGAAAGGTGACCCTGCTTTGAAGGCCAGAGTCCAAGGTGGACCTCCCGAGGCGCCTCTTCCCCTCCCACTGGAAACGCACATCCTTCGTCAGTGACCTGGCGTCGGGAGGAGCCTCGGCCGCCTCCTGCAGGATCTGCCTCTGGCCCCCCTGGGGCCCCTCCCTAAGGGGAGGAAGACATGTCATCTCAGTGGCCAGAGGTGGGAGACTGAGGGGGTCGCTGCTGGGGGTCCCCTCGGGGCTGGAAGCAGCCGGTGCTGGGCTATCTGGGAGCTGGAGCCCAGCTGGGGCGGGTTGGCCTGCTTCAGTCACCCGTTTCCATGGCAACCAGAGCCCTCTGGCTGGGGCCACACCTCAGCCTCGCCCTGCCTCCGGGAAGGGTCGGCTGGCCGTCCACCAGGGCTCTGCCCGTCAAGGCTGCTCAGAGAAGGACAGGCTCCCCACAGCCAGGCGGGCTGCTGCCAGGCTGCCAGAGCCGCCCCAGGGCAAGTGGGGCTGATCACAGAGCCAGGCGTCCCCCGTCGGGGGATGGCCCGTGGTCTCTAAGCCACGAGGCTCAACACCTCCTTCATCGCTGGGGTCCCACTTTCTGGCTCCGTCCCTGCCCGTTGGTCCTCAGTGGGCTCTGTTGGATGAACCTGGTGGCCAAGGCTCCTGGCTGCAGCCCATCCAAAGCAAACCCCCCTCTGCCCTGCTCTGCTATCAGGTCACCGAGCTCAAGAACCAGGATGTTAACCTTCGATACCGGCCCACAGCCTGCACGTCCCGCAGGCACCCTGCACCCCGGCTCCCAGGCTGCCAGTCCTTCTTCCTCCCTCTCCAGCCCCTTGGGCACGCCCCCTCACAAGGCTGGTCCCCACCTCCACCGGCGCTCTCCCGAGGGAACTCCCAGTCTCTGGCTCCTTCCATTCATGTGATGTTTCTAAGCCAGACTTTGTCTCTGTGGAAGCTGTGGGGCTTCCTTGGGCCCCAAGGATGAAGTCCATGCCCCTCAGCATGACCAAGAAGGCCATGTCACCCATTCAATATATATTTAACCAGCCCCTGCTCTGTGCCAGGGGCCGGGGACACAACAGAGAAAAATAATAACAGCAAAAATAAATCTCTGGTCTCGGGAAGCTCATCTTCTCTGGGGAGGGGTGGACCATAAACATATGCATCAAATGTGTTTGGTAGGTAACGTGAAAAGTGCAAAAGAGAAAAATGAGCAGAAGGGTCCTGGGGCTGAGGGCACAGTTAATATTGACCTTTTTATGAAAACTTGCAGGAAGGGGAGGAGGGAGCCATGTGGGTGTTAGAGGAGGAGCATTCCAGGCAGAGGGAACAGTGATTGCAAAGACCATCCAGGACTTATTTAAATATTAAATCTAAGATGCCCCCTCTCCCCTGGCCAAGTCAGTCCTCCTTATTGGCCTCCTGTGCATGGCAGGCTTGACCCTGGCCGAAGGTGAGCTGCAGTGATCTGTCAAGAACTTTTTTTAAAGGGTCAGATCCCCCCTTGACTATGAGCCCTAGGAGAGCGGGACTTTGACTGACTTTATTCCTCACCCCTGAGCCCAGGATATGCCTAGCACATAGTAGGTGCTCAGCAAATCACCTGGCTGTAAAAGTAGAACCAGAATAAGGGGAAAGGAGAGAGGAATAAAGACACTCCGGTTCCTTTAAATAGAGCAGAAACAGCCCTAAACATTCAATCCATTTTATTTGTGGGATGGGACGGGGCTGGTTCTATTCCAAGTTCACTCTTCCCTTTTCTCCTCTCTTCTTCCTCTTGTTTTCTTCCCTCGGCTTCTCCTCTCCGTGCAGAAGCACACATTGCGTAATCAGAGCTGGCAATCGCGGCTCCCATCCCGAGCCTGTGCCTCCTAGACTCAGCCCTGGAGAGAGGAACCGGTTCATATTTAATCAGCATTAGTTCTGGAGTGCCCCCGGGTGAGCGGGCTCACTTCAGGGCTGTGCAGTTTAATTCTCAGGGATGCTAATTAGATCAGGAAAGCACTTGGCCTCAGGACTGGGAAGCAGCAGGTCACCCACTGACAAGCTGCCTTGCCCACACCTGCCCTGCCCACACCTGCCCACCCGCTCATCTTCATCTCTCCAGACCCCGTCCCAAGGCGGGAGCAGAACTAGACGCACCTCCCATCAGGGCAGGGACGGCAGCTGATGTGCAGAGCGGGGCCAGACCCCTCCCCCCAGTCTGCTCCCAGGATCCCCTTCTGCAGGAGTTGCCCCAGACCAGTGCGAGCACCCAAGGACAACCCGCTGGCCCTTCTCCACGCACGGACAGGGTCTTTCCTTAACTGGCTCTCCTCACCTGTCGGTTCTGCCCAAGTCCACCTCCGATTTCACCACCACCATCTTAGCCCCAGGTCCTGGATGATCCTGGGCACCAGGAATTTACACGTGACTTTGGGGAATCTGCCACAGGGCATTATCATCTCCATTCCACAGGCAGGAAAACAGGCTTAGAAGGCAAAACCATTGGCGTCACCAGGGAAAGAAGGGACAGGGCTGGAACAGAGGCTGGGAAGGCTGCAGCCCCATCTCACAGCCGAGGCCGTGCGAGCCACGTGCATACGCCTTCAGTCCCTGAGCACCAGCCTCCCCCTCCGACTCATTGTGTTGGGATTCCCCGTGGGACCATCTGGGATGGTTAGACGTGGCGTCCTTTCTGCAGATGCACAAACTGAGGCTCAGGGGTGGGGCAGCTTGACCCACGTGTGTACAGTCAGGGTTTGGTGGGCGAGGAACCTGGCCCAGGTCGTCTGGACTGTTCTCTCTGCTCACACCGCACCCGCCTGGCCTGACGGAGCAGTGTGCCCTCCCTGGGCTCCGGGGACAGACAGGTGTGCTCAGGGCTAAGGCACAACTGTCACATCAGACACAGAGTCAGGTCATCCAAACAAACGGACGCGCATAATGTGCCGTGGAGTGTGCGGGACATGGCCTGGACCACCCCCAGGCCCCGGGGCGGCACTCTCTCCCCGCCCTCCCCCTCACCCCTTTCCCTCTCTCTGAGGTGACAGGGCAGGGTGGCTTGCAAACCTTAGCACCCAAAGGCCCAGGAGAGAGTCCTGGCTCTGCTCTCCACCTACCTGCTGGGCCCCTCCGGCTCATCTTTCCACCTCTCTGAGCCTCGGTTTCCTCATCTGTAAGGCGAAACGACAGAGATGGCGCCGCTCCACCTAAGCGTGAGGAGGATGAGACGTTGGAGGTGAGTTGCTCGGAGCAGAGCTGCACACCCAGTGCCCCCTCAGGACACCTGGCTCCTTCAGTATTTTGGGTTGGTTTGTCTCCAGGGTCCACGTTAGAGGGTAAGCCAGTCCTGAGTCCTGGGCCCCCAGACTGCACAGTGAACTGTGGGGAAGGTGGCCTTGGCCTGGGAGTCAGGTGTCCCTAGGTCCCCACCCCGGCTCTGTGGGAACTCTGTGTGACCTCAGATGTCTTCAGCCCTCTCTGGCTGAATATGGAAAAGCTGGATAGCAAAGGCCCTCAGAGGTCAGCTTGTGGGATTGGGAGGCTTCCCTCTGGGGTGAGGCATGACGGGACCTTCGTGCCCCCAGACCCGCGAGTGCTGGCACGTCCATCCCCCTGCAGTGGGTGAGCCGTGATTGAATGGCCCCTCCAACACTCTGGCTGAAGTTCACCACCGTGCAGTGTGTCGGGAGGGGCGTTTTTCCGAGCTGGGTGGGCTTGGGTGGCCTCCTGACTAACGTGGGGGCGCCGGGGTGGGGTGCTCTTGCTCTTTGTTCCTCCGCCCTCCACCTCGAGCAGCAAGAAGGCTCTTGCCAGGCACCTGGGTCTTGGTCTTCATGGACTAAGAGGTGGGCGGGGCTGTCTGGAGCCGTCCATTGTGCCCCGCAGTCCTCCCCTCTGGATCATCCCCACCCGCTGGGGACAACGGGCCTTTCTTCAGAGTAAAGCAAGGGCCAGGCCAGCCTCTAGGCCTCCCCCAGAGACCTATGGGTATAGAGGACACCATGAGTGCAGAGGCTGCCCAGGAGACCCCTGGGCCATCCACCAAGGGTCTCAGGAAATAAACATCTCCATCTCTGGACAGTGGGGGCGAGTGTGGTCTCCTGAAGTGACCCGTGAAGTCTGGCGTGGGAAGAGCTGAGAGGCGGGCCTCAGAAGCCTCCCTGGGCTCTTGAACTCACAAAACACAGGCCCTCCCGGGGGCTTCACAAGGTCTGCTTGTCTGCCCACTTTTTCTGGGCGGCATTTCTGGTCCCCCTCTGTGCCTGGCCTTGAGCAGACCACATGGCAACTAGAATGATTTGATGTCTCCCCCGACTGGTGGAGCGAAGAGGACTGACAGGTGGACACCTCCAGCCCAGCAGTGGTACTGAGGAGGGTCTGAAGGAGCAGCTGATCTGGAGGGCACAAGGGCAGGGGACATTTCTTCATCAGATGCCTGGCGCCAGGCATGAAGCCAGAGCCTCAGAGCACTTAAGGGCTTATGAAAGCGTTTAAGGCCTGAAAAAAATGTTCTGGGATTAAAATACAAACAGAGCTGCAGCCACTGAAATTGATACATGTTTAATTAAATGTCTACAAAATGTAACATTGTCAACTAGTCACTTTCTGCTCTACTTTGCTGCTCCATAGTTACATAAACATTGATTTAATGTAGGATCTTAATGTTTGATTTGATGAAGGAAAGATCTTCCAAAAATATGAAGATCTGTGACTGCAAAGGTCTTCCAAGAACAGTGACTGGTGGGCAGGTGGGGGGAGGGGAGCGCAGCCCAGAGGAGGGCACTGGGGAGGGGCACCCAGCCGGAAGGATGGAGAGGACTTGGCCACAGGGAGGAGGGTGCTCCTGGCAGGACGAGCCGCATGCACAGAGGAGCTGGACGGGAGGGCCTGGCCGTCTGCGGAGCCTGGAGCACGCGCTGCCACTGTGGGGCCGGTCTGAGAAAGGGGTCCTCCATCCTGTGCCTCCTCTTCCTCTCCATCTCTAGAGCTCAGCTCCCTCCCCATACCCCTGAGGTTGTACTGGAAGCCTGGGTATCACAGGGGCCCTGCGCCCTTTGGATGTCTCCACCGACTGCTGACACCTGGCTCCAGATGCCTGGCTCCATGAATTCCATGTGTGCTCGTGGGCTTTTGGCAACGGAAGCATAGAGGGGGAGGAAAAATACAAATAATGTAAAACATAGAACCGGCAGACTCTTCTCACCGAATTTCCAGAATAAGCCAATTTCCACTCATCTCTCTTCCTCCCAGATCAATGTTTCAGCAGAAACAGCCCAGGGCCCCTGAGGGGTCAAGTGCTGTGGTTGCAAACCCGATGTGTAAGTGACACACATTCCTTGGCTCATCCAGAGGAAGTCTTTTTTTGGTGGTGGTGGTAGGGTGCTGGGGTCCTTGTGGATGCCCCAGCTCTCTGGCCACTGTTCCCGCAGGAGCCCCTAGAGGTGAGGCTGGGATGTCCTGATGCTGGACAGAGGATGCGGTGGCAGGACTGGGGACTTGCAGCCACCACTAGTCCAGATTGCTGTGGATATCTTCACCAGGGGCCAGTGGGGGCCACGGTTCCCTCACTCAGAGATACGAAGTCCCAGGAGGGAGCGTAGCTGCACAGCCAGCCGCCATTCAGCGCTGCAGCCCTGGAGAGGGCCTCCTGGGACCGCACTCCGCTTCCGCCCGCCAAGGGTATGCCACCATTGAGGCCCCCAGCACGTGGCTTCAACATCGCCTTCTCTGGGCGTTCTCCACACAGCGCAAATCCCCTCGGACCCCAGGAGAATGAATGGGTGCTTCTGTCCGCAGAAGGCAGGGGTCCTAGGAAGCCCAGGAATTGGGGAGAGTCAGAGGCAGTGAAATGAAGCAAAGGGGACCTGGATGGGGAGCACCCCTCGGGCCCATCTGGGAGAAGGGGCTGTGTTTTGAGGAGTGTGCGTGGAGGGACTCATAACTAGGGGACAGCTCTCAGGAGTGGCAGGAAGGGCTGGGCGTAATCCCAGATCCCTTCCTGTGGGAGTGGGCACCCTGTTAGGAGGCCATCTAAGCCACTGCGCAGAGGGGTGGGGACTTGATTTGTTAGAGTATTAGTAGAGCCATAGAGGGCCATTTGCGGGGCACTAGCTCTCTAACCCACCCATCCCGGCGGGGACCCTCATATTGCCCCTTTTAACTGAAAGGAAACCGAGGCACAGGGAGATTAAGTCAAGGCCCAGTGACGCCAGCTGGTGGCTGCTGGAGCCAGGAGCGGAAGTTCAAGTTCCCTGCAACTTTCAATTCTCAAATCCCAGGGCTTTGAGATTTTTCAGATCTTCTTTTTTAATTCTGAAAATCCATAATTTAATGATGCCATATATTTGAGGTGCTCTATTTTTAACACACCACGACTCTCAGCGACTTAGAGTGTATAATTTGACGCTAAGTCTCAGGATCTGAGACGATGGCTTTGAGATTCTCTGTGTCTAATATTTTATAGGAAACACAGGGAGTGATTCGAGACCAAACAGCATGAGGTAAGAAAATGCTTCCCTGCTTCCTAGCCGGGAGAGAGGTCAGCGCTGTTTCCAGAAGTCTGAAGCAGCCCGGAAACCAAAGACTTAGCTATTTTGGGCCCAATAATCTGAGATGTCCCCATGGGGCCTGGCTGGAAGCCAATGCTTGGGGCAGAAGGGGCTGACCCAGAAAGGAGTGCAGCTCTGGAGGGGGACTTTCCAGGGCAGGGCCCTCAGGAGCCCTCTTCCGGATGCAGCGCGGGTCCCCAGAGGGGGAGGGCAGCGAGAATTGCCCCCTAGGGCGGGGCAGGTCCAGTGAGAGGGGCTCCCCTCTGGGCCCCCACTGCTGTCCCCAGATGTCTCTTCTGCTCTTTCCTCACAGTGTCCCTCCCCTGTCTGTAGTGGGTCCTCAGCAGTGTGTTTAGGTGGCTTCCTGTGGCCCATTCGCCCTCCTGCTCCCTTGGGGTGGGGAGCAGGTCTGGGTCGCCCAAGGCCTTTGGTCAGGGAGTGAGGGTCTAAAAGGCATCTTAGCCCAAGACCAAGAGGCCATTCCGTCACCCTCGCCTCCTCCCTCACCAACAGCCTGGAGCCAGGCGAGTGACAAGAATCCATGCCCGTTTCTCTCTGTAGAGGTGGTAATAATCCTGCCTGTCCCTTAAGATGAGTGAAAACAGTGTCTACAGTGTTCCAAATGTGCCAGGGGACAGCAGCCCTCGGGACATAGTGTGGCATTGACATCATCATTGCTATTACACCTGCTCTCCCCAGCGCCTCCTGGCTGACCCTGACCTCCCCCTTCCTCCCTCCTCTGCCACAGCCTCCCTCCTCCGGAGGCCTCCACTCTTTGAGACCCCTCCTCCAGGAAGCCCTTCAGGCTGCCCCTGCCCCCAGCTCCAGAGCCCCTGGGCTGCCAGCACTGGAACTGTCACCCTGGCCTTCTCATCTGTGTCCCTGGTCCCACAGCCCTTCTGGCACGGTGTGGGGGTGCTCAGCGGTCTCCTCACTCCCGCTCTGAGCCCCAAGTCCCTGTCTGGAGCAGGGGCCTGATGGCCCCAAGGGCCCTTCCTTCGGGGACAGCAGAGATGCTGGCGGCCGTCCTCAGGCCCCCCAGGGACCCGACCCTGAAAGGAGGCGCTGCTCTTATTAAACGCATCGCTCTGCAGCCTGGTCCTCCGGGAGCGGACGTGACTGGCCATGAGGACTGTCGGTGACAGCGACGGGCTGGTACCGGTGCCAGCGTCGCCCGGAGTAGCCAGGCCCGAGGTGCGGGCGGCAGGGCCGAGCACCGGAGGTCAGGGTGGCGACACCGGCCGGCCCTCCAGGGCGCACAGACCCGACCAGCTCGTCCCGCTGGAGGGCGCCGCCCGCGGCAGTGCGGGACGCGGCCTGAAGGTGGCGCTGCGGCCTCTCGCAAGCGCGGCGGGGCGGGGCCGGCCGGTCCTGGAGGAGGGGCGGGGTCCGGGGCGGGGTCCGGGGCGGGGTCCGGGGCGGGGTCCGGGGCGGGGTGGGCGGGGCGTGGGGACTAGGGGAGGGGGCTGCGGGGGAGCAGGAGGGGGAGGCAGGGAGACGGGGAGGGAGAGAAAATGCCCGGGGAGCGGCAGGAAGGAGCCCCCTCCCCGTTCCCATGCTGGGTTTGGAGGGGCCCAGGCCCTCTCTGTGCCCGCCCCCCTCCGGCAGTCACTTCCTGGTCACCCGACCCCCTTCATCCATCCATGGCTCCCCAGGGCCCTCAGATAAAGCCCAGACTGCGCAGCCTCCCCGTGGGCGGACCGGGGACCCAGCGCCTCCCCTCCCCTTCCCTCCCCACAGGCTCCGCACAGAACTGCCTGGCCCTCCCTGGGTGGCCCTGCCTGACCTGTGCAGGTGGCAGCTGTCAGTGGACGCCCCCTCCCAGCACCCCTTCCCGGCTGCTTCCCCTCCAGGCCTCCCTGCAAACCCAGCTCCTCCCAGAAGGCCACCCTGCCCACATCCAGGCCAGACCTGCCTCGGCTCCATCTCAACCCTGGCCATGCTGGGTTGTGCTGGGTCCCTCTGCTTCCCCAGGCAGAATGGACCTTCCCTGAGGACAGGGACTCTGCCCTCTGAGTGCCCAGGGTGGCCAGCCCAGCAGATGAACAGACGTGTCAATACCAGCCCCCGCTTGATCTCCCATAACAACCTAAATCACCAGCGAAGCTCTTCTCCCTGCGAGGCAAAGTGTGGGAACTTCAGGTCTCAGATTAGATTCTACCTCCTCCAGGAAGCCTTCTCTGATTGCTGCACCCAGATTGTCAGTTGACCAATGTCTTCTGTCTCCTAGCACAGCACGCGTGAGAGGTGTCCATGGCCGTCTCTCTTTTCTTTACAGGTCCTGTACTTTGTGAGGGACAGGACTGTTCATTTGGATCCCCAGGACCTCACGTGGGAGCCGTGTGATCGCTCAGCATCTGTTGATGGAAGCCCAGTGCCTGCCCCCTCCCGCTTGCCTCTGCACTCCTTACTGCTCCTCCACTGGCCTGCATCCTGTTCTGGCCTTCTGCTTTTGTGCTGTGCATCTGTCCTTTGTCCCTTCCCCTCACAGCAGCCATCAAAATCCCCTGAAACCCCCCCCTTCGGCCTTTTCCCAGCAGCGTTGCCTTCAGGAAGTTCACCTGGCCTCCTCAGGTGCCAGTGTTTTTAATCTCTAAAAGAGGCAGTGTGCAAGCAAAGACAGGGCACTTTAATAAACTAGTTAATAAACTCCCCGACAGAGGCCGAGGGAGCGTGCAGAGCAGGCACGGAGGGAGGCGGGGGCCGCAATTACAGCCGCCAAGGACAGAAGCTGTCAGCGGGCGCCTGCCAGGTAGAAAGGGACATCTGGACCTCATTTCTCATGCAGCTACAGGGAGAGGGCTACAGACGGGTCACGGGGCCTTACTGAGCCTGGGAAGGGGCCTCGGGACCTGCCTGGCCCCTGGGAAGGCCACTGCTGAGGAGTGGGTGGGGCCGTGTCCGATGAGGGTAATTGATACCTTCTCAGCTGGCTTTCATTAGCCCGCCTGCCTGCTTCCCACTGACAGGGGCCCTGGGGCTGCTGCAAGGCACTCTGGGAAGCAGGGCCGGCCGGCTCTCAGGTCCATATCTCTGCTGCTGGTGTTCTTTGTGGGGCAAAGATGCTGTGGGCAGCCCTTCTGGCTCTGGCAGCCCTGCTGGGCAGTATTTATTTCCTCGTTTTGTAGATGAGGGCCCCGGGCTCACAGCAGAGTGCTCCTTCCATTTCTCTGTGCCCCCAGATCCATTCCCTCCTCTGTCAGGACCTCGCTGGAGTGCCATGGGAGTGTCCTCCCCTGCTCTGGGGTGGACCCGGCCCTGACAGGCTCTGCGCCCTGCAGAATGTTCCCAGCCCCCTCCGCCCCGTCCAGACGGCCACTAGAGTGGCGGATCTCATCTCCCACTCCCCTCCTTCCCACGATTTGCAGTTGTGGTCCTTGGAGAAACCCCTGAGTAAATATTAATAATGTGCCTTTGTGTACATTGGCTGGGAGAGAGAGTGAATCATTTCCTGCGTTCCTCTCAGGCTCAGAATCTTAACTAAGAATGTGCTGGATCTTTGGGCAACAGCTCTGGGCCTGGTGGAAGGGGCTGAGGCAGAGATGTGGAGTAGCTGCCCCCTGGCTGCCTAATCCACCTCCCCCAAGCAGTGTTTGGATTTCCTTAGGAGCCCCAAGCACTAGGGCCCTGAAGTGCATAGGTTCAAGTTCATGCGGCCTGTGGAGGGCTTCTGCTATTTCTTTTCCTCTCTGGGGGGCTGGGAGAGGGCCCCATCCTGCAGGCTAGCCCCAAGCTAGCCCCTGTGCTGCCTTCCACACGGGGGGCTCATCCCTTGGTTTGCTGCCTGATCAGGTCTTAAGAGCCAGTTTCTGCATGGAAGTGGATCGTGAGACATAAATCCAGCTGCAGGTTGCCCAGGGGACACAGGGAAGGGAGGCGGGCAGAAGGCCCAGGCTGGGGCTCAGGCAGGAGTTTGCCATCATCAGATCATTGTGACAGCTCTGTAGGTTGCAGAGTGCTGGCCCGTCACACAGATGGGGAGATGAAGACAAGGGAGAGAAGGAGACCGGCCGAGACCCCATTGGGAGTGAAGGAAGAAAGGATGTCTGGACCCAGAGCTGACGCGTTTCTGCTCCTGCCTCGCCAGGCTGCTGGGAGCATCGAGTGAGGCGGGTCTGCCCAACACCCTCCAGGAGGGAGCTTTTGACCTGTCGCGGAAGAAGGGATGAAGTGGAAGGGGGAGGCAGTCTGCGCGTGCGCCCCGGGCTGGGCCAGGCTGCCCAGGTAGTCAGCTCACCATCAGCAGCAGCGGCTGCATTTGCTGGAGTGCCTACTGTGTGCTCAGACTTTGCTAGCACACAGTGTGTCATCTCAGTCCTTTTCAGATGGCCTGTGACCTGGTGCTACCACGGCTGGTTAGGGGAGCCAGGATGAGACCAGGTCCCCTCGTCTGTGCAGGGGAAGTGGGTGTGTGGGGCGCAGAGGGGGAGAGGGCTTAGCAGGCATGTGCTACTGTGTTCCGGGCCTCTTCCTTGGCTCTTCACCTGCTGACGTTCATGGCTTCTTCACAGAATTCAGCAAGTGGTCTTTTAACAAAAGAGAGAACAAGTTCAGAGAAATTAAGGCACTTACCCAAGCTCACACAGCAGGCGGGTGACGGACCACAGATCCACACCGCGGGCTTTCAGATGTCAAAGCTTCTGCCTTCAGTTTATAGATGAGGAAACTGGGCCCTAGAGAAAGGACTCGAGTGCCCGGGGTCTCACGGCCTGACAGTGGTAGAAGCAAGGGCTGCGGCCTGAAGACTGTCATTCTCTGACAGCGTTTTGGGGAGAGAGGAAGACAGGGCCCCTGGCAAGATGGCAGCCTCCTCCAGGAACCTGGCAGCGGAGGCGGCTCATGGGTGTCTGTGCAGCCTGCAGTAGGTGGCGAGGGCACCTGCAGGGCACCTCCCCATGGGAAGGTGGCAGGCAGATGTGAGGACACAGTGTGCCCAGGGAAGGGCGGCATGTGGCCGACGGGGAGGAAGCCCTGGGTGTGAAACAGGTCTGGCAGGAAACAGGAGAAGGAGCAAGAGGCACTGGTTTTTAGGGCTGGCTGGAGTGGAGGGTGCTGGGGCTCCGCAAGATCTGCAGGAAATGCCAGGAGAACCGACTGGGAGACCTCAAGGCTTGGTCCCGGAGTTGTGAATATTGATGGAACTGTGGATGACATTTTTCTGGAAGCAGCTTGGGTTAGTGACTGTGGAACTGGGTATGGAAATAGAACAGGCCAGGTCTGAGTTTGTCTGTTTCTAACCTGCTGTGCCACTTCAGGGATACCACTCAACCTCTCTGAGTTTCAGCGTTCTTATCCTAGTAAAGAATAGAATCTTAACTAAAAATATCCAGGATCTTTGGGCAACTGCCGTGGGCTGTCTTCTGCTGAGAGGGGAGCCAGGTAGGTTTGCTGTTGATTACAATGATCGGGCTGCTCTAGGTGTGTCTCTGAGGGTGTTTCCAGAGGAGACTGCAGTGAGGTGGAGAGCTGAGGGGGAAGACTCACCTTTAAGGTGGATGAGCACCTCCAGTCAGCTAGGGGCCTGGACAAGACAGAGGCTGAGGATGGGCGTAACTCGTTCTCTCTCTTTCTCTCTCTCTGTCTCTCTCTGTGTATCTCTCTGAGTCTCTCTGTGTCTCTGTCTCTGTCTCTGTGTCTCTCTCTGAGTCTCTGAGTCTCTGTCTCTCTGTCTCTCTCTCTGAGTCTCTGTCTCTCTGTGTCTCTCTCCTCCGCTGGAACTAGGATGCCCTTCTTCTGACCTTGGATATCAGAACTCCGGATTCTCTGGTCCTTGAACTCGAGACTCACACCGGAAGACCCTCTGACTCTTGATGACCAAGAGTCGCAGGACCAGCCCCTGGTTCTCAGGCCTTCGGGTTGCCGTCCATCCCCTGGTCCCCCAGCCTGCAGGCTGCCCGTGGCGGGACTTCTCAACTCTGGTAATCCCTCTCCGTCTCCTCCTGTGTCCCGCCACTTCCGTCTCTCTGGAGAACCTGGCTGCAACAACGTGGCTGGGCACCGCCCGTTCAGGACCCCTCCGTTCCTCTGGGTGCTCCCCAGGGCCGGCTTGCTGGATCCCCATCGACCTCCTTTTAATTTTTGGAGGGGCGGCCGCTGATTTCCAGCGGCACCGTTTTGCCTTCCCGCCGCCGCCGTGCACATGGGCTCCCGTTTCTCCTCAGCCTCTCCGACGTTCCTTTTCCCGTTTCCCGCTTAGGATGCCCCATGGCTGTGGGTGGCTTCTCACGGTGGCTTTGATGGGCATTTCCCTAGTGAGCGAGGTGGAGCATCCCCTGGAGGAGCGTACCTGGTCATGGTCGCGGTGCCCGAGGTCTGTACGTGCTTTGGATATTGACCGGCCATCAGCGTGGGAGCTGTGAGCCCCCTCCTGCTGCAGGGACGCTGTCGGGGCTGGTGCGTCCTGGGTGCCTGGGAGTGCTCGATGTCCATGCCGTGTTTTGAAGGCGGTCAGAGCTGCAGATTGGCGATGACCAGGTTCCAGTTGATCCTGTCTGGAAGAGAACCCCACGCCCAACTTCCCGCTGGCTCCTCTCCTAATGCTGTCCCTGCCCGGAAGGGACAGATGGCGTGTGATGGAAACCTTCCCCATCTGTGTGGTGTCCCTGTGCTTCAGAGAAGATGCCCGCGGCAACCTCCTACAGACCGGGGATGGATCTGGGCAGGCCGCGGTCCACCTCTGGGTCCCGCCCCTGGGTCCCAGGTTCTCATCTGAAACAAGGACAGCCCTCCTCTCTGCCATCCACGGGAAAGCTCAGGACTTGGCCTGCCAGGACCTGACATGGGTGCTTGCAGGGCAGGAGGCTGTTGGGCAGCGGGGGGAAGGCTGGCCACTTCCTGGACATCTGCTGTAAAGGGCCGGGGGCTTTCTGTCCACTCTCCACCCCCACAAATTGCCCGAGGCAGCCTCGGGCTCACTCAGCCCGACTGCCACGTCTCTTCCTTCGGGCAGGAGACTGACATTTGCTTTCTTAGCCCCCTTGAGCTCCTGCCTCCTCTGCCCACAGTGTCGTCATCTCTGGGGTTTGAAGAAGGAGTCAGTGCTCCCTGTCCACGTGGCCCGACTTATGTCACCACGGATCTCAGCTGAGAACCTCCGGAGGCTGATGACAGGAGGGAGCGTGGCTCCAGGGCGTCTCTGGCCACAGGGAGGAGGGAGCGGGAGGGAGCTGGGTCACGGGCCTGCCTTCCCCCACCACAGAACACCTCCAACCTCGCCATCACCACCATTACTGCGGTGGGCTGTCGGCTTGGTCCCCAGGTTACAGAATTTAAGGATGGTGGCCCCCTTGAAAGATGGGGCTAATAGGTCCCTGGGGGCATCACCCTCAGAAGGCCTAACGCTGCTTTTACGGGGTGACTTTCCTCGAGTGGTCCGGACGCCATCTCCCTGCGTCCCCGTCTGGCCCGGGATCTCTCGCCCTCGTGCCGCCATCAGCGTGAGACGCTCGCTGGAGCAGAGCAGAACCTCGGCTGAGGACTCCGGGACTGGGACCTCTTCTACTGACAAACTGCCCAACCTCGGTTGCTTTGTTACAAGGGTGGAAAATGGACTCCTAGGGTTCCCCCTTCCCTGCCCCCTCCCGCCACACCTGCCACGGCCGCCACAGCCACCGCCTGCATTGCCATCCTGACCACCATCGCCATTATAATGAAGGTCCGGCTCCTTTTTTGACGTCCAGTGGCTGATGGTTTTCAAGTCACACTCCTCTGCTTTCCCCTTTTGTCCCACACAAGGACACGGGCAGGAAGGCCACACTCCCTCCTCGGCAGGGAAGCTCAGACTGGCAGAGTGGGGCCGGCAGGCGGGAAGCCGCCCTGGCTGCCCAGTCCATCTGCAGCTGTTGCCGAGCGCCACCGACTAGGGCGGTCAGGAACCTTAGTGGCGAACTCCACCCGAAATCCAGGCTGAGGGGTCTGCATCTCGTGGGGCCTCTCAGGACGGTGGGCGCAGCGCCTGGGGCGGGGGCTGCATGGGAGGAAGGGGCCGCTCCCCGCTTTTATGATGGACGAGACGCCGGTCTTAAGTTATCCATGAAGACAGGGCGGCGCTTGTTAAAGCCACCACGCCTCAGGGCTGTGGCGATGGACACAGGGATTCAGCATGAGTCGGGGAGAAGGGTCCAGCTGTCACAGACTTGATCACAGGACACAAACCCGCCGTTCAGCTCGCCGGGGTCACGGATCTCTCACGTCTGACCCGACCACCCTCATCAGAACCAGGCTGTGCTTTGGATGAGCTCATTTAACCCTCTCGACAACCCCAGGAGGTGAGCACATTTCAAAGATGAGGAAACTGAGGCACGGAAAGGAGAAGACGCTCGCCCAGGGTCATGTGGTAAGAGGGAGAGCCGGGTTTCACGCCCTCCCTCTTAACCGCTGCACTGTTTCCTTCACAGGGGGAAGTCCTTCCCTGTGTCTGGCCTGTCCCCCTCCTGCTGCAGCCAGCCTCCCCAACCTCTTTGTGACTTCAGAGGAGCAGAACCAGGGCCGGCTCCGGGCTCCCTCAGAGCTGCCGTCCCCCACAGGCTCTCCACGGGGGCCTCGTTCACACCAGAGATTTCAGCTCTCACCTCCCTCGCCCCAGGGCCTCCATGGGGTGGGACCTGAGGCCAGGGTGGTCTGCCCCTGCCTGAGCTGGGCTCTGCTGCTCTGCCCTGGAGACGTCCAGCAGCCCTGGAGATGTCCAGCAGCCCTGCTCTGGCCGAGCCCTGACAGATGGGAGCCTGGGCCCAAGGGCAGACCGACATGGGCTGCAGGTGAGCTCTCGGTGCCCCGGACTCCACGGCTGCGGGAGAGCTGGACACTCGGGCCGAGGACATGACTGGGTCACCAGCGAGCTGGCCATGGACAGCACAGTGGCCCTCCGTGATGCTCAAGCGTCTGCCCCGCTCAGCCCTTGTCCTGCCACTCCCTGGACCAGCATCTGCCAACTGTGGCATCCCCTGGGGTGGGCGGCGTTTGCCAGCGTCCTCCTCACTGTCCTTTCCTTCATCTGTCATTTCCCAGGAGAGCTGGGCCTTTCTGTCCCGAAGGGAGGCAGAGGGGGACTCGGTGGCTGGGGTGGAGGGGGGACAGGGCCGGAGGGGGACAGGAGCAGGGAGCAGGGAGCTGTATGGATGACTTAGCTGTTTACGATGCTAAAACAAAACATCCCAGGCCGAGCGGTTTACAAATCACGGACAGTCAGTGCCCACAGTTGGTTCTGGGGCTGCAAAGTCCAAGGTCAAGGCCCCATGGTGGGAGGGGACAGGGCTCTGGAACACCTTCTATGAGGAGGCCAAGTGCGTTCTTGAGTCTCCCTGGGGGACTGTGCAGGAGGCCCAGCCTGGGGGGAGGTGGGGATCGTGTGGCCCAGCCCTGCCCCCACCCGGCCACCTCTAGCAAGCCCTTGTCACCCAGGGGACGGGCAGCGTCAGCAGCCCTCCAAAAGGCACCTGGAGGCACCAGTGAGGGCTCACGCTGGACACCCTGGGTCTGCTGGCCCTTGAACTTGGCCCGGTCACCAGGTGGCACAGCAGCAGGGATGTGGCGCCTCTCCCCCTGTAAAGGTCGCCATCCCATGAAGTTAATGTCACGGACAGCTTGGGGACTGGAGCTGCCACCAGCCCAGGCAAGAAGGGGACTGGAGGCTGAACCCTGAGAAGGGGACTCCTGAATCCCAGGGGTGTCCAAGCCCTCCTGGTCCCCTGAGACCCAGGAGTGGGGGAACCGTGGAGGAGCGGCCAGTGGGTCTTCCGGGGTCGGGACCCAGAGGGGTGCCTCCTGCCTCTGCCTCCTGCCAAGCCCCTGGGGCCAGGCTTCGTGCCTGTGCCGGGGATGGAGCGAGCAAGACGAACCCCGAACCTGCAGCCAGGTGGACACTCCAGTGTACACGGGAGCAGGGTCACCGCAACAGAGAGCAGCGCTCAGGAGGTCACGGGGGTTACGGGGGATAAGTTAGGGATGGGGCCAGCTGTCACTCACGGGCCCCAGCCTGCACCCCCGTGTCCCCTCCCGGAGACCTCCTGTCTTGTGTGACCACTCCTGTGCCTTCAGCCCACCTAAGACTTGACCCTGTGTGTCCCCTCAGAGCCTGATGTCCTCTGGTTGTCCACAGGGTCATCCCTGTCTGTGCCAGACCCAGGACCCTCGTGGAGTGGCGTCCAGAGGCCCAGCTCGCCCAGCCTTGGGACAGAGACTGGACAACGGCTTCCTCCAGGCCTCTCCCAGCCCCGCAGAGACAACCAGAGTGGCGGGAGGCTCCCGTCCTTTGTCCCCCTCGGAGGCCCTGGCCCCATTAATATGTGTCCCCACTTGTGGTTCGGGTTATGCTGCTTCTGCATGGAATGGCTTCTACTCCTTCAAGTAGATAAAAATGGACTCGGCTGAGCGCGGCTGGAGAAAATCAATATGTAATAAAAGTTAACATGAGTGCAAATGAATTAGCAGAAGAGTCGAGGGGTCTGGGAGCAGCAAGCCCCGGCCAGCAATGCCCACGAGCCTGGTGGAGACGCAGGAGCTGCGCCCACTGCCTGTGCACCCACGATGTCCTCGGGGGCCCCTCACGCGCCGGGGCAGCCGTGGACAGAGATGGATGTGTCTTCGAGTGCTTCTCCCAATGTATCCGTTCATCCGTTCAGCAGCACCTACTGTGCGCCAGGTCAGGAGAGCATGGCGGTTAGGGGTGTGAACTCTGGCATCCGACAGACCAGATTCACATTGCATCTCTGTCACTTGTCGGCTGTGTGTCTCAGGGCAAGTGATTTAACCTCTCTGTGCCCAGGTATTCCCGTCTGAGAAACAGGGCGTGTTAATATTGGTATTTAACTTAAAGGATGTGATGAGGACTGAGTCTGACAAGCCACAGAAACTTCTTTGACCGATGTCCTTACATGATAAGCTTGGATAAATGTCAGTCATTCTCTATGTTCTGTGAGGTCCTGGGCCGAACAAGGGAGACTTGACTCCTCCTTTCCTGGAGCAGAGGAGGAGACCAAGCTCAGGGAGGTGGACAAGCTGCCAAAGGTCTCTACTTAATAAGGCCCCGGGAGGGGACCCAGGCCTCACTTTCAGCAGTGTCTGTCCCCTGCCTCCGGGGGTCCCACAGATCCTGACCACCTTTATGGTAGCAGGGACATCTGCTCCATTTCAACAGGTGAGGAAGTTGTTCTGAGACTTGGAAAGGTTGGCAGGCCCACTCTCAGGCTCAAGGTCATCCGGACAGTCCCTGTCAGGTGGGTGACTTGAATTCAGGTCTGACTGTGTCAGCGACAACAGTGTTTAACTGCAAAGACAGAGCGTGTGGCAAACGGTGGCTCAAAGAATTGAGGTTGGTTTTTCTCACCTGGCAAGAGACCTCTGGGGAGAGATCTATGTTGGAGACTGTTAACTGTGGTTTAGGGTTTCTTTCTGCTCTGCCATCTTCAGTACTGTGGCTTCTTATGCTCATGTTTTTTTCCTCATGGTGATAAAATGGCTCTGATAGCTCCAGACATCGTATCCCCATAGCTAACGGGAGGCAGGCTTTGGGCAAAGAGTAAGAGAGTTGTACCAATGGAATCCGCCCCTTCTTGTTCAGGAAAAGCAATCCAGAAGGCTTACCTAGGATCGATTTGCGACTCTTTCACTGGGTGGAACATAGCAACTCCCAGCCGACCACTGGCCAAGGAGATAATATTACTGTGGTTGGCTGGATCCATTGGTCGCCCTCTGAAACTGAGTCGGGACCACACTCTCTAGGAGGAGAGCTCCGCCAATGTCAGCCACGAGGGGGTGCTGGGGAGTGACAAATGGTGTTGACCTCACCGCATAGCCCCTGGACAGTGTCCCTCCACAGTGACCTCTGCCCCTCGGGCAACATGCACCAGACATCCTGATGGGGCCTGAAGCAGGTGGTCAGTTCTGGGATGAGGTTGGCGCCACAGGGCTGTGTGGACAGTTGGGTCCTTTGAGGACCCAGGGGGAGGGGCTCCTAGGGCAGAGGAAGGAGCTGGGCAGAGGCTCAGGGGAAGCGAGGGAGTCAGATGCTCAGGGGGTCAGTGTGACCCAGAAAGGTCCTTGAGGGCCCAGGGTGACTGAGGATAGAGAGGATGGAGGAGGCAGCGGGGGCTGTGCCCCGAGGGACCTCGGGAGCCACTGGAGGAGTCTGACCTTGACCCTGAGGACAGTGGGAAACCCTGGGCTGCCTCCATCCCACCCAAGAGGGGTACAGAAACCCAGGCAAGTGGCCTTGGAGGGACAGGTCTGTCGTGGTCACCCTGCCACTTCATTCATTAAGAGTTCCAGACGCGTTTAAACCTGGGCATTTAATCTAGAGTTACAGGGAGAATTGGGGTTTCTAAGCCTAGTAATTGTGCATTACGGAAAAGGCCCGCTGGCTTCCTGGGCGGCACTGACTGAGCGTCTGAGGAAGACGATGGCAGGTTTAACTGCCCCCGTGAGTGGCCACGCCAGGGGAGCCGGCCGGCGGGTCCCCGGTCTCCCTGGGCCCGGGCGTCTGCTGGGGTGGTGATTGCTCCCTCCCCTCGGCAGGCACTTCACAGGCGCAGACGCCCCACCACAGAGGAGGGACACTCAGTGATGCTGTGTCCCCGTGTCCCAGGGCTGGGGGCTCCAGGGCAGAGGGGCCCAGTGGCAGCGTCTCTCCCTGGGCGTCGGCAGCCCGGTCCTGGCCAGGGCGCCGCCCGCTGTGCCGGGAGCTCGCCTCCCCGGGGGCTTGAGTCCCCTGAGCAGAAGCCAGGAGGGGCGGTGACGGGTCCCAGCCCTGTGGCTGCGGGTGCCGGTGGGCCTGGCCCCGCGTCCGTGTGGGGCGATGGTTTCCAGCAGCTGGGGGGGCTGTGACCGTGACTTCTGGGTCCGTCCTGCTCGGTCACCGGCGTCCTGCAGTCCTGGGAGCTCACCCCCACCATTCCGCAAAGGCCACATGAACGAGGCCGCGGTGGCCTGTGGGCCTCGTGCTGGGCAGCAAGTCAGCAAGAGGAGGAGACGAGGGCCCCGTGGGGAGCCAGTGCTGCCCTGGAAGCTGGCCACAGCAGGGGGCCCTGCTGACGAGGGGAGGGGCCTCGAGGGTCGCCCACCAGATCCCTTGTCCTCCAGAAGGTGACGCTGGGGCTCTGAGAGGGTGACCCTCACTAAATCCCACAGCCTCAAAGTGGCCACTGGGGAAGGAGGGTCTGTCACCAGCCCTGCTGTCAGTGGACTCCGGGAACCCCTGACGATGCCCGAGTGGCCACCCTGGGGGTCTCTGGGGCCCTGGCCCACCAGCCCTACCCCGCCCTCCGTGGTCTCCAGGATGGCCCTTCCTCCCGGTCGTTTCTCAGGGTTCACAGACATGGAGGTGGCGGCTGCGTGGCCAGCAGGGAGGGACCATGAGGAGCCCTTCCCCAAGCCGCTGCAGTTGTTGGAAGCTAAGGAGCCAGCCATCGAGGGCGTCTGGAAACGCGGCCGCCGGGCTCCAGCGTCCCTAGGAAGGGAGCCGCCCGGGAGAGCACAGAGCAGACTGGACACGTGGCTGGTGCAGAGGGTCCGGACCTGGCCTATCTTTCCTGGCTCTGACACTCGGCCTCTTCCGGGGTGGACCAGGGACAGAGTCAGCCACCTCGCAGGCCTTCACACCCGGAGCCATCGCAGAGAGTGCCCCAGGGCTGCACCTGGTGGGTGAGCCTCTGTCGGCGGGTCCCCTGCTGGGCGGGCCACCTCAGGCCCCTTGCTCCGACCTGGGATGAGTGTCTGGGTCCCTCACTCGCCTCCCTGACAGTGAATAGGCTGTCCAGGAGGCTCCCTGGGGCCCACCTCTGAGATGGGACAGTGGCTGGGCTTCTGTGGAGGGACCAGGGGAGGGACTGGCCTGTCGGGTTGGGGAAGGATTGAAGTGAGTGTGACGTGCAGGCCGTGCCCGGGGTCCTGGACCCCAGGAAATGGAGGCGGGAGGCGTCAGCTGCGCCCCTTGCTGGTCTCCATCCAGGCAGAGCGGCTGGTGCGAGCCAGAAGCAGGGGGCCCGTGTGGCAGGGTCCAGCGAGGGTCACAGAAGGTCCCGGAGGGCAGCTGCCTTGGGGCATCGCTTCGGGCCGGCACCTGTGCCTGGGGCCTCCGGAGCTCTGCTGTGGCCTGCGTGCTGGCCACCAAACCAGGGGTCAGACCTGGATGTACCTGCATTCTGTGCTTTCCTCATTCACTCACGGGCCATTCGGGGTCCCATGTCACCAGGTGGTGGCACAGAACAAAGAAGCCACAATGTCCTGTGATGGGGTCCCTGGGGTCCAGACAGGGGGTGGTGAGCAAGGAGGGGCAACAGGAGAGGACACTGACCTGCAGGAAGGTGGAGGGACTGTACCTGGCCCTGCCAGCCGGAGAAGACCCAGGTGGCGTTCCCCAGCAGTACCTGCTGGGGCCTCCAGCTCCTGCTGGGGAATACAAGACCCTGGGGACTGGAGGTCAGTCCCTGTACTCAGGGGGCAGCCTGCAGGCCCAGATTGCGCCAGTGGACCTGACAAGTAACTAACTTGTCACACACTGGGGCGCGTTGGCCCTGGACCCCACGAATCCAGCTTACCCCAAGCTCACATGTGGTCAGGCTGCAGGGAGGCCTGAGTTCATCACCTGGAATCAGCTGGGTCAGAGTCCCCAGCCCTGCCGGTGACATCAACAGAGGCCAAATGAGGCAGGACCAAGAGCAACAGGGGCTTGGAGTCCGCACAGAGACGAGGCCTCAAATGCTGCTTTGGTCCCTTACGGTGCGACTCTGAGATGAGGAGCTTTGCCCTTCAGAGTCTCCGTTTCCTCGTCTGTGACTTGTAGGACATAAGTGGACCGACGTCATGGGCTTGTCCCAAGGATGCTGCTGAACAGGGTCATTCCTGCCGTCGTGCTTTGGATCTTCCTTCTCCCTCTGCTTTAGAATGGCGGCCTATCTCTTCACCTGGGGAACTCCTGTTCATCCTCCAAAACCCAGCGCAGCTCTCCCTCCTCTGGTGACATCCCTTTTTTGTTCCTGTAGCATCCGTTCTCCTTTTTGTGGTAACAGAATCTTGGTATTTCCTGGGGAGCACTTTGCCCCCCAATACTCAGTCCACGAGATCCTGGAGGTGCTGACACAGTAGCACGAGGCTCCGTTCCGAGTCAGTGCATTTCAAAAGTGAAAAGTGAAGGAGAGCAGAGTGTCTGCTGGGTGGGATGCGGCGCGGCTCAGTCCCACCTGGGGGGCTGCAGTGATGTATCAGCCAGAGCCCTGGGGGAAGCTTGCTGTGGGGACAGCCAGAGAGCCTGGGTGTGGGGACTGCTGTGGGGACAGCCTGGTAAGGGGCCTTCAGGGATGTGAGGCAGCCAGAGAGCAGCAACTGGTTCCCCTGGGGCTGGAGGGTGGAGAGCTGGAGCCAGGGGGCCTCCCAGGGCCCGTCCAGGGGCAGCAGCCGCCAGGGACCCACCTTCCTCTGCTGGCATCCTGAGGGTGCCGCCCACTGGCTGGATCAGGAGAGCCAGTGTGCAGGGACCCCGCTGGCCTGGTCACCAGGTCGGCTCCCAGCCCACAGCAGGACAGAGCTGGGGAAGATGTCAACAGGGCTACCTCGGGGCATTGTTGTTGTTTTAAAACAACAATGAGCCATATTAAAATAATGAAGTGATTTACTTTACATAACCAGAAAGAGGAGACCCGGGGGCCACACAGAAGCCTGAGATACCACCACCTTCAGAGCATGAGAAATGGGTGAACTTGACCTCACGACCCCACTGTGCTACTTGGGGCTCAGTCCTGCAGTGGTGCTGGAGGACAGGTGGGTGGGGAGCCCAGGGCCCTGCTCAGGCCTCTGACCTGCAGTTCGGCCCCCAGCTGCAGAGGTCCCTAGAGGTCCCTCCCCTCTAGGCCTCTCTTCCCATCCTGTGTGGCGGGTGCACCTGGAGCAGGAATTCCAGGAGGCTGAGGTTTTCCTGTGAATGGAGAAGACCGCTGTGCCCCTGTTCACTGGGAGGAAGCTGGAAGAGAGAAATGGTCTGGAAAGTGCCCAGGGGCTTCTGGGATGGGGATGACTAAAACCCAGCGGCAAACACTCATGATCACAGTCCTCTGGGGTAAGCAAGCAGGCCCGGAGCTGAGCGCTTCTGCAGCAGTCTGGAAAGGAAAGAGAGGACTTGGGGGCAGCAAGGGGAAACCTGGAGGCAGAGGTGGAGCAGAGACCCCCTGGGCTGGGGCAGAACCCTGGCTCTGCCCTGACTTGGATGCATGACCTTGGCCAAGCCCCTTGGCTCCTCCGTGCCTCATTTTCCCTAGCTACAACATGAAGAAGTCAGATAAATAATCCCTGTGGTCAGCCAAGTACAGAGCCCACACCTCACCAACAGGAGTCTGCTGCGATGGAATCATTGACTGTGTTCTTACCTAGCAACTGATTTTCCTGTTAACACACCAGCTCCACATGGACGGGACCACGTCCCTCCTGTTCTGGGTGCCCAGAATAGTGTCGGACACATAGTAGATGCTCAGTAAAAAAAATAAAAGTTGCTGGGTGAGTGCATGGTGAGGTGTCCATCCTCGCTGGTGGGCAAAGACGGGCCTTAACCTTGGAGGGGAGCAGAGGCCGGCAGTATTGGAGGGGACTGCCGAAACTTGGGTGAGACAGCATTTGGGCCCATCTCGGGATCTGTGCACTGCGGCTCCTTTTGCTTGGCACACTGTGGAGGCAGAGGTCCATCCATTTCTCCCCACCCTTATCTTTCCTTCCTGGGCTCTGGCTGGTCCTTCCCCGCTGAAACCTGGGGTGGGTCAGGGCTTAGAATCAGGGCAGAATGGAACCATTACCTCCCCTCGATTGTCTCTCGCCACCATCGGCAGCACTGCTATCGTCACCAGCATCTCCACCACCATCACCTTCATTGATATGAACCCCTAAATCCACAGGCTGGAACCCCTGTCACCAAGGCGACGGTGTTGAGAGGCAGGGCCTCTGGAGGTGGCTAGCTGCTGAGGACAGAGCCTTCGTCACAGGATTAGTGGCCTTATAGGAAGAGCCAGGGGACGGTCGCTTCCCTCTGTGCTCTCCGCCACGTGAGGACGCAGCACGCAGGCGGCCATCGTGAGCAGTGGACAGACGGCCCCCTGTGGCAGCCACGCCTGCATCCTGAGCTTGGATTTCTGACTCTCCGAGCTCCTGCAGGTTTTCTGTTCAGGCCGTTCAGTCTCTGGTACTGTCACAGCAGCCTGGACTAAGACACAATCCTCGTCAGCATGGACTCGGGAGGAACCGCCCTTGCCCCAGTGCCTGGTGGGAGTCTGGCCTGAGGTCTGCAGGCGCCTGCTTGCTGACCTTCACTGCTCCAGGGGAGGCTCTCTTATGCTTGCCCCTGATTTTAGATAAGGCAACAGGTTCAGAGAAACTTGATCGAAGTTACGAATGCCCCTGGGAGAGGAAACCAGGGCTGCGTAACCCCAGAGATTGTCTTTTCCCGAGGACGCACAGCTGGCCATAGAAACAGGTCTCCTCCCCCTCGCTTCTCCTACCTCCCATGTTGCTGCCAAGGACATGACCTCTGGCCCCTCAAATACTGCATTCATTCCACAGAGTCTGAGGGACCCCTGTCAGCCCAGGGTGTGCCCTGGACTGAGCTCTGCACCAGGAGGGGTCACACTGGGGGATCCATCCAAGATCTTACCCAGGGATGTGTCCGGAGGTGACCACTCACAGGTTCCTTAATCCAGGCTCCTGGATGCTGTAGTGTTTCTGGAGAAATGTCCCCAGGAGGCAGGGAGGGCAGGAAGCCAGGGAGTGGAGAGGCTGGAGAGCCCAAATCCAAGGATCAGGCCTGGACAGAAGCAGGAGGCAGAGCAGACCACTGCCACCCCCTGCAATTTGGAGGTGACACAGGACTGATCAACTCAGGGTCCCAGTCTTGGAAGGGTGGCCTTTGGAGGTGATCAGCCGTGTGAAATCCAGGAGGTCAGTTTGTCCAGGAGCACAGGGGCTGCAGGATTGGGCAGCTCTCCCCAGGGAACCCAGGGGTGGGGAGCAGCTCTGGGATGGGGAACCCCAACTCTCAGCAACCTACAAAGCCCAGACGCTGGTCGTGGGAGGGACCCCCTACCATGGTCTCCAGCTTCCCTCTGGATGCAGCAAACAAGAGCAGCCCAGCTCACGACATCACCAGGAGCTCCCAACAGATGACCTGCCCAAGAGGCCAAGGGGTCCCCAGGATGCACCAGGCTGTTCAGCTGGCCTTTGGAGTCGAATCCCATTCTCGAGTCCCAGCACCTCCTGCCACTAAGAATGTATCCCGGCCTTCACAGCTGACCCTGCTGAGGGTCGGGTGCCCGTACCCAGGTGGGTTAAGCACAGCCGCCCCCCAGGCTGCCTGAGGACAAGGCGAGATGCCGTCACCTCCTCTGCCACCAGAGCCATCCTTTTCTGACCACTGTTCACAAGCCTCATACCCTTTCTCCGAATCCCCAGGCACGGCGGCCACTGTCGCTGTCCCCTTCAAGGAGGAAGCACAGACTCTGCCAGGGAAGGGGTACCTCACGTCCTTAACTCCAGCAGAGGCCAAGATGCAGGCCAGGCGCCCGTGGCCCTGGTCTCCCCGGCTGGCTTCTCCAGCCCCTCAGCCAGGTCCCCATCGAAGGCGGCAGCCCAACCCCAGGGACCTTGCTTCCGCAGAGCCGAGGTTGGAGCTGTGCCCCGGGCTGAGCCAGGCCAGGCCCGCCACATGCAGCAGGCCCTGCTTGGAGCAGAGGCCAGGGGGCAGCAGCTGGTCCAGGAGGTGAAACGGTGCCTGATGGTCCCTCTGCAAGGGACAGTGTGCTGCCAAACTGGGTGGCGGGTGGGGCGTTGAAGAGAGAAAGAAGCACGTGTAAGCCTCACCTGCCAGGACCCAGGGAGCCCGAGGGGCTGTTTCTCGGGGTGAGACCATCCAAGGGCGTTCTGAATAACAAGACCCCGCCCCTGGCAGAAACAGGAGGTCAGGCAGGCGTGGGGCCTGCAGTCAGGGGCTCCTGCAGGGCGTGTGGCAGGGCATCCCCGTGGGCAGCGCAGATGCCTGAGTCCAGCCAGGTGGCCATTTGTGAGCAGAGCAGAAGCACTTGCTCCTGGGAACCCGCTGCCTGTGGTTCCACAGCCCCTGGGAGCAGGTCCACCCTGACGAGTGACCCCAGCACAGAGGTGGAGTCAGCCAGGCCTAGACGGTGGCCGGGCTCCTCTACCTCTAGAGGGGCTCCACACTGGGTTCAATGGTGAGGGGCAAACTCTCTGAGCCAACTGCCTGGCGGTCCCTGCCTGCCTCGGGATGTGAGGAACGGGAGAGGGGTGTGGGGCTCCTTTTTGTCCCGACCCTCAGAGACCATCTCTGGGTCACCCAACACCCCCCTAACTCCTCCTTCCTGGGTTCATTCAGTAAGCGTCTGCTAACTGGGCTCTGTGCTGGGCTCATGCTGGGCTCGTGCTGGCTGTGAGGACACTGTGCATTGACTGGCCCCAGCCTTAGGGGGCCCACAGGGTGATGGCAGAGACCAAGAAACAGACAGACACAGAGCAGTGTGGTGGGGAGACACACAGCCAGCCAGTGTTTGTTTACTGAGCACTTACTATGTGCTTGGCAGCAGGCCTTGATTTTGTTTTCGTTTTGTTGCAGTGCAGGGTATTGAACTGAGGGCCTCACACATGCTCGGCAAGTCCTTGGCCATTGAGCTACTGGGCACCTCTACCAGGGCACAAGTGCCAGTCTCAGCTGTCATTGGTGTTGCCTGGCCTGCCTCTCACGGCCCCTTCTTCCTCCTGGCTGTTTCAGGTCTCCACCCTGTGCAAGCCCTGAAGCCACCCTGGGCCTGAGACTTGCTGCCATTCTCCTCTGTCCCTCAAGCCCTGGGTGTTGGGAGCCATTGGATGCTTTCTTCCTTTTTCCTGGACTGCCTATTCTTGCCCAGCCAGGGGCCAGGCCTGTGCCTGTCCCTGGGCCATGCCCTCTGCCTCGGGGTTCTGGGAAGCCCCTCTCCTAGGCCTGCAAGTTCTTCAGCTCCACCACTTCCCACCTCCTTGTGTGCAGGCCCCTCAAACCTCCCCTTGACCTTAAAATAAATTCCTCATGACACCCCTCAGCCTCCAGAGCGGCGGCCCTCTTGCCTCGTCGGCAGCCACCATGGGTCCTGGTTCCCTGTTCACTTCTGTGCTCTCAAGCCTGCCCTCCTGGCCTCGGCCTGCCTCTTGAGGACGACGGAGCAGGTGCTGTTGCTCTCCCGCCCAGCCTGGCTTGTCCTGCAGCAGGTCAGAGTCCGGTGCTGTGGTTTGGACCCGGGAGCATCTCCCGCCAAGCTCACGCATTAGGCGACGCACGGGTGCCCAGGGCTGGACAAGTCAGGCCACGCGAGCTGCGACCTCATCACCTCATCAGTAGGTTCATCCACAGTCTGAATGGACTCCTGGTGGCAACTGTAGCGGGGTGGGTGTGGCTGGAGGAAGCAGGTCACTGGGGCGTGGCCTGGGCCCCGTCTGTCCACAGCCTTCCTCTCTGCTGCCCCTCTCCTCCTCACGCCCTTCCGCATGGGGTTCTGCCTCACTTGGGCCCAGAGCAACGGAGTCAGCCGACCACGGACTGAACCTCGGAAGCCGGGAGTCCAAAGTAAACGTTCCTTCCTTCAAGGAGGGAAATGCTCTTGGCAGGCATTTTGGTCACAGTGATGAATAGTCAACTACCACGCGGGGCGAGTGCTTCTTCTCCCGCGTTTGAGGGCAGGCAGGGTGTTCAGGGGTGTCTGTCACATCCCGGGGGCAGCCCTCTGACCGTGGGGGATGTGGGATGTGGATAAGGACCTCAGCCTCCTCGCCTTTCAGGTGGGCGATTCTGAGGCCAGGTACCGCGCCCCTCAGGGTCCCGGTGGGCCAGTCCACCTGTCTGCAAGGCGCCCCCATGGCCTCCTCTTCCCTGTGCCTCCCACGGAAACCGTGAAACCCAGAATCTTCTCAGGGTCAGCCTCAGGGCCACCCCACTGGGATGGACGCAGGCCGCAGTCACCCACCGCGGGGGCCAGGGCTCCCTCCTCTTGCTCCCTGCCGACTGGACACTGCTCATGCCGGAATTCCCAGGTCCCGAGCAAGATCCTGAGTGCCTGAGTGAAGGTGGGTCCCTTTTCCCGTGCTGCCGTCACCGGGCCCAGTGCCCCGGAAAGGAGAGGCCGGTAAGACGTTTGCTGAGGCGTGAGAAAGTGAGCCACTGAATGAGCGGATGAGAGCCCAGTCTCCAGAGCCTCAGAGCTGGCACATCAAGGTGTCTGTCTGATCCTCTCAAAGCCGACCTTCACCTGACAGAAGGTCAAGGCTGGCGTGTCCCACCCAGTCTCCTCTGCCCATCAGCCCCACTTTTCCCGCGGTGACACAGTCTGCTCCGTGCAGCCCAGGGCATCTTCCTTCCGCAGAAGTCCTCCGAGTCCTGAGCCTCTTCGTGGGAGTTCCAACTCTGCTTAACTAGCACTTAAGGAGCCACGGGGGAGGCTATTATGATCAGGCACAATTGAATGCCGCCTCCCAGCAGATGTCCCATTAGAAGGCTGGGCTGGTTTCAGCTGGACTTCAGGGCTCATCCAGAACGACCCAGGAGGACCACCTGTCTGCGGGCAATGAAAGGCGCACAGAGAAAAGATCGTTTTCACGGTTCGATTTATTTGGCTTCCATGGATTCCTGGATCTGGGTTTTTGGAGCAGCAATTAAGATAGTTGTTGGTGACCAGAAGTGACTGCTTGCAAGCAGGGGGTGGCTGAGTTGTGTGGCCCACATCGACTCTGAATCCCGGGGAAGGGTCTGGACACTGAGCATGTCCGCAACACCCAGGACACGCAGATAGATGCAGCAATGACCCCCAGCTGCTGATTCACTACAAGAAGAAAAGAAACCGAGCTTGCAGAGGGCAGAGTGACCCTGGTCTGGACGGCAAGCTGGCGGGGGAGCTAGGAATCTGACCCTGAGTTAGACCCCTTCACCCCCTGGCTTCTTTGCAGGGCAGGAAGTGTGGGGCTCACTCGGAAATCCAAGAACTCTCACTGGAGACACCAGCTTTGGGATCAGAGAAGAGGGGATCAGGTGTGGGCTCTGCTCTTTACTTGCTGGGTGACACTGAATGGCTCTGTTCACTTCTCTGGACCTCAGTTTCTTTATCTGAAAAAAGAAGAGGGATTCTCATTTCCAAAAATCTAGGATACTCGGGGACTCCGTTTCCAGCCATTTCTCAAGTAGGAACGATGCTCTGCTTCCATCAGGATCACGAGGCGACCGGGAGAAGCTTCTGGGCTCCCTGTGTGGAGGTGAATGTTGGCGCAGAGTTGCCATTACTCTCCTCTGGCAGCGAGGTGGCACTGAAGCCACCCTGGGAGAGAGAGGGGCCTGGGTGGGTTTCAGAGGCCAGGTCCCCTGCCTGCTCCCACAGTCTCAGATCTGAGGCTTCTAGACAAAAGCCCTGGAGGTGTTGGACTGGGAGCACAGAGCAAGGGGGCAGGTGGGCAGGAGGGGCAGAGGAGGGGCATGGCGGGCTGCTTTCTTTGGTGCAAAATGTCAGAAGGGTAGATTCTGGAAAGGAGAGAGCTGGGCTCAGAAGCCCCTTCACTCCCTGACCCAGGGGCTTGGGGAGAGTGACTTGGCTTCAATCCTCAGAGGGCACCTTCCTAACCGGAGGAACCCCACAGGGCCCTCAGCCCCACGCTGGGCCCAGAGCAGGTTCTCCATGGTTGCCGACAGACGAGGCTGAGGCGGAGCAGATCCTCCAAACCGTGGGCTCCTCATGGAGGAGCTGCAGGACCTGCCCACCGGCCAGGACCACAGGAGGACCGAGGGACCTGGGAGAGCAGCGCGAGCGTTGCCCCGGTGGAGAAGCGCAGAGCCCCGCGTGAGGAAGGAGCGGAGCTAAGGACGTTCACCACGCCGCTGAGGCGGGGACTGTCTGCCCCTGCCCCACGTCGCAGTCTGTCCGTGAGAGCGCTTGCGAGTTCGCGCTCTTGGTGATCACAGTGATGATCGTGGTGAGGGGCGGAAGGAAATTCAGGCCTGTGATCCATCAGGAAGAAAGCGAGCGAGGGAATGCTTCTCTCACGAGAGACGGGAGGGGAGTCCACGGTGACGGGCACCGGCTTGCCGGGGCCAGCTGGGGCTGTCACTGGGATTGGCAGCAGGTCAAATGCCAGTCCCCAAATCCCACAGGGGGCGGGCAGTGGCACCTGGACCTCAGCCTGGATCTCCCGAGGCTGAGACTCACTCAGAGCTGGTCAACACCGCCTGTGGCTGGGCCCTCCTGGGCCTCTGAGGCCCAGCGCGAAGCGGACTGGCAGACTGGGGATCGGCTGGCCCGCGGCGGGGAGGGCGCTTTCTCTGCAACGCCGTGACAGCTGCACTGTCGACCCATCAGGAACCACGGCCACAGGCCGAGAGGCTGGAATGAAAACAGAGCAAAGCCCCCTCCTTCAGACATCCACGGGGACCCCGGCATTCTTAGGTCACGGCATGTCCTGCATGGGAAAGCCTTTGGGGACCGTCAGGCACGATGCTGTCATTATAAAGGGGAGGAAGCTGATATTGGAGGGGGCGGCTCCCAAGTTCATGGAGCGCATGGTGGTCAGAGAGAGGGAGAGGGCTCCCAACCTCCTCCCCCACAGCAGCCTGGTGACTTTCTCTGCTTGCTGTTAACTATGGTGTTTGGTTACAGCAGGTGAGGCCAGGTGACTTCCTGGTGACATAAGGCTTACCTGGTGTCACCAGCTACAGGTTACCAGCCCCACCCACTAGCCTGCTAGCCCATGGGTCCCCTGAGGCTGTTTCCAGAAGCCGGATCTGTCCGGGGTGCTGAAGTGGCCTCCAGCTAACTATTTTCACAAGTGCAGTCTGGCCTCAAAGTCCCTCCCGTCCCTGTCCCTCCCCTGAACCCTCCCAACTGCCATCACCAATCGGCCCCCCTCGTGATGTGGTTGTCAGGGACCTCTGGTTCAGATGACCAGAGTGGGCCTCCGTGTCTCACTGACACTGGCCACGGCCTCCCTCACCACGAGCCCCGGCGTGGAGTCCCACCGAGGCCCAGCGAAGCTCGTTGCCATAGCAGCCTTGTCACTCTCCAGTTAGTTTTAATTTAGCATCAATTCAGCTCTTTCCTTTGTGAGCCAGAGTGTGGCCTTTAATAGTAGTACGTTCCCAGGGAAGGACAGAGATCAGAATTGATGTCCCAAGGAGTCTAGTAATGAGGGAACAGAATCACTCGTAAGAGGCTATATGCCAGGTGACATGGCACATGGCTTTTATAAGCTGCGATGCCTAGTTAACCCCATTTCACAAACAAAGGAACAGGCTCAGAGAAGTTGGGGCACTTGCCTGAGATCACCCAGCTCACACGTGTAGAGGTGGTGTACACACCTTTTTACTGTCGCCCTGCTGTGAAAAGCTGGCCTAAGATTTGGCTGCAGAAGACACACAATGTGCTCACTGGGGTCTGATGACTTTGCCCTTCCTACCTCCCTATGACCAGGCCCCTGAATGAGAAGCAGGGCCCCCAGAAAGCAAAAGAAGAGCCCACCCTGACATGCCCAATTTTGCAACTGTTCAGATGGGAAGGACCCCCTAAAAACTAAGTCCTGCCCCAAGTCCAGCATCACCAAAATAGTCCAAGGAAATAAGGATGGAGCATTATGGGCTTGGAGTTAGACAGTCTAAAGTTTAGTCCTGACTTGACTGATTATTGGCTGTCGGACCTCAAGTAAGTTACCTAACGTCTCTGAACCTCCTTGAAATCGGGAAGGAGGAAGATTCAATGCAGCAAGAGAAAAGCCTGGTCTCTTAACCAACTCCTGGAAGCTGTCTTTGTCCCCCCCGTCCAGTTCATCCACTGGGTCATTTCAGAATCTGCCGTGTGAGCGAGCCGGGACCCACACTCTAGTCACAGCTAATTGGTACAGACATGGTCCAAGCTGGGCCAATAGAACCTTCTGGAGATTTTGGAGTTGGACCTGAAAAGAGCAAGTCCCTGCTGTCATGGTGGAGGGTAGTGAGCTTCTGTGAGCCTGGGAGGTAATGGCAGCCATGTTCCTTCTGGTGGGCTGAGGTGCAGAGAGGAACCTCGAGACGGGCGGGCAGAGCGTTTTCTGGATTTGTCTCCACCAAACCTACCTGCGTGCTTCTCAGCCTGGGGTTCCCGGGGCTCCTCCAGCAACCTTCGCTTGTGTTTAGGTGAGCCCGGGAGAGCGGCTCTTCCCTGAAACTGAAAAGACGTAACATAATAACTAGAAACGTTCTGAAACACATGAACACCAAGGCGCACAGACCGCATCCACGCAGGCGTCTGGTGCCGGGCCCCTTCCCTCCGCAAAGCCATCATGGGTGGGCGCCGGGCCGTGAGGCTTCCATGTTACCTCCCAACAAATGTCTGTCCAGCCTCTGCACGCTTCCTGCTGGCCTCCTCGTGGAGGGCCTCCAGGATCGGCCTGGAAAAGCTCACCCCCGCCCCCCCCACCCCGAGCCCTTCAGGGGCAGGTCATCGAGATGCTTAACCTGGGGCCTCTGAACCCACAGGGTGGGGTGTTTTCTGGATCCTCAGACCCGTGGGCAGGTGGTCCCACTCCCCAGGGGGCCTCCCTGTCCTCCGAGCCTCAGGGTTTCCCATAACCCCAGTGTCTGAACGCCGGCACTGAGAACACACCTCCTGCCATTGCTGGTCACCCTGTCCACCTACACCCAGACCCTGCCTCCAGGTCCCCATCAGGCGACTTTGCCTTCATTCTGGCTGAGGAATGAGCTCCACCCACCGTGCCCCTGGACAGGCACCAATGGCTGGATGGACTGGGAGTGGTTCCTGCTTTCGCCCCTAAGGCTGCTTGATCCCCATGCCAGCTCACCCCCACCTGCACATGCCCTGGAGACAGGAACCAGGCCCACCCAAATCCCACCCTCGTCCATCCCTGGCTCCCAGCCAGCTGCTCCTGGCAGGTTCTGGAACATGTCCTGTGTCTTCAACCTGACCTGCGTGGAGCTTCTTTTTCCTGGAACACTCTTCTCTCTCCTCCTCACCCCCAGACAACTTCACTTGAAACACACCAACCTGGTGGCAGCACAACCCAGCTTAAACCTCTCCCATGGCCCCGCTGCCCTGGATAAAGTGCCAGACCTTGGCACAGTCCCCGTGGTCCCGCCTCACCTGGTCCTGGTGGGGCTTCCAGCCTTGCTTCAGTCACACTGGGTCTCTGTTCTTAGGATGTCCAAGCTCCTTCCTGCCTCAGGACATTTGCAGACAGTTCCCATCCCCAGGAATGCCCTTCCCCTCCTTTTTTAGCCTGACTGACCCTCTGGTCTCTTTTCAAACAACTCCTCATTGAGGCCTTCCCTGCAAACCTGGCCCAGTGGCCTTTCTTGAATATTGTCCTATTCATTCTCTGCATAGTTTGGATTCCAGTTTTGATTTATGCATCCATATGTGTTTGGTCGTCTGGTTATCTCTGCCATGTCCTGAAATAAAGTGCAGTGGGGCAGGGAGAACCCTGCTCACAGGACTAAGTATGAAAAATAGATTACAAAGAAAACATAATGAACGAATGAACAAATAAATGATAGAAAAAAGTTGAAGATCCTCAGGGCCCCTCAATAAGTCAGAGACCTAGAGACAACGGCCCCAGGAGGGTCAGGCAGGGGCTTCTCCGCCAACAGCCTGTGTCCCCTTTGATGAGCGGAGTAGTCAGTAGGGGCGCTGTCACCTTGGCTACACACCCAGGGACCCATATCTCCTTGCAGGACCATGAAGAGTTCCACTCCCACTCACCGCTTCTCTCAGGAAGACCCTAACATTTGACACCAAGGAGCCTGGAGACAGACTGTGTATGAAGGCACCATTAAAATCAAGGAGCCTCCTGCCATCCCCCAAGTGGCCCTTTGCTTGGAGGGGGTCACCTCCAAGGTTACTGGAAACCTGGAGGCACCATCAATTCCAGTCTATCCATCTTCACAGTGGGGCTCAAATGGCGATGGGCTGAATGAACGGATTCATCTGATTGGTCCATCTGTCTGGCGTGGTCCCTGTTGATTGGTTCCTGCCGTGGCTCATTTGCATGGTAAACCGCTTGCTCCTCCTGCGCGTCCTTTCGGGCTGCATCCGGGAGGGAGGCTGGCAGAGACTACACCCCCGGAGCCCAGGGGCATTGACTCTTCCTGAGGCCACTGGGATCGTGGCAAGGGGTTCAGTGCCAGCCTCTAGTGCCTCCAGAATTTCTTTCTCTTCCCACCACCAAGTGAAGAGCTGGTGAAGTTGAATTGAAAAAAAAGTTTTCTACTTTTTCCATGAGGTTTGTCCCCTGAGCCCTTTAAGCTGAAGGAATAGCTTGGGAACCCCACTCTCACCTTCTGTGAGTTTGTGGGGACGGCAGTCACATCAGAGACCATTATTCTCATGGGGTCCTATGAACCAAACTGCACCCCAGGCTGTGGAGTGTGTCCAGACCCCTTACTGCTTCCGTCAATGGCAGTGGGGCTGGGAGTCCCCTGGGGGAGGCACAGGACTCAGGCGCAGCCAGTCAGAGTCTTCCCTGTGATTCGAGAGAGGACACTGGGAGAGAGACAGTCCCTCTTCTTCTGGGATCATGGCGGTTAGAACCAAGGAGGCTGGGTCCACGTGTCTCCCCACAGCAAGGAGCGGCTGGCCTGGGGTGGGCATCTGCAGAGGAAGCAGAAGAGAGAGACGGCGTGTTCTAGGAGACCAAAGAGTGGCCTTGTGGCCAGAAGGCTGAGAAGCAGGAGCAGGCTGAGGTGGCCATGGGGGCCCTCCCAGAGTCTGGCCCTGCAATGGGACCATCCCTTCCCTGCCCTCTCCGTGCCAGGCCCTGTGCTGAGCACTGTGGGTCCCAGTAGACACAGGGGAGACTGAAGCCTCCCTCAGTGGCCCAGAACCCTGCCACCCGGCCTCTGAAGACCATGGGAGCCAGGCCAGGCGCCTTCCTCTCTCGGGGCCTCAGGTATTTATCATGCAAAAAAAAATATATATATAAAAAGTCACAGAGGAGAGGCTGGGCAAAAAGACACTCAGTGTCGGGAGATGGGGCTGATTACCTCCAGGGCACCTCCCCCTCCTCCAGCCTGTCCCCAAGGTTCCCTGCCTCCCTGCCAGGGATCGTTAATGAGCAGCCCCTGGGCGACTCCTTCCCGCCCTTGGACCACTCTGCCTTTTGGGTCAGGTAGACGGATGGGAGCAGGGGCATGAGAACAAAGGAAATCTGGAATCTTTAAAAGCTGCAGGACACCCCGGCTCCCTCGGCACCAGCTTAGCCCCTGTCCTCTGCAGAGGAGTCTCTGTGCCTCTCTCTCTCCCTGTTCAACCCTTTAAATAAAACTTTTTGCTCTTGCCTGGGCATTTCTCAGATGTTGGAGCTTCAACCCCAGGGGGACGGGACCTGGAACCTGACTGGCAACACTAGTATCATTGTCACCTGAGAAATGGGGTCAGGGCACAGCAGGAGGAGGAGGAGCAGATGAGGCAGTGCCCTGGAAGGCTGGGAGTGGTCGCTACTGTTTTCAGCCTGTGTCCCACAACCACAAGGAGGTGCCCACCCAGCCTCTCCTTGGCCGAGCCCGCCCTCGCCTCACTCGAGCCCGACCCTGGCCCCCACCGGGAGGACCATGAAGCCCAGAGATCTGTGTCTCCAGGTTCCCTGATGCTGACTGGGCCCTGGAGAAGCATGGGGACAGTCACCTGAAGTGTGAGGACCCCAAATCTGCTCTGCAGGATGACGGAAGTGGGTTGCCTCCCTCAGGAAGGCCCGAGGACAGTTCAGAGAGGCCTGCTTGGAGGATGCTTGAGGATGTTGACCAGTGAGTCGTCCGGAGAGAAGACCTCCAGCACCCTGAGAGCCTTGTCTTCACCCGGGTCCCCAACACCCTAGGAAGTAACAGGAGCACCTGTCCCTCGCCAGGACTCACCCCCAGATCCTCGGGGCATGCCACCAGGGTAGGCTGTGGTCAGCCAGGTCTCGGGCCTCCCACTGGTGAAATCCACACTCAGAACAACTTGGAGGGACGCCGGGCCTCGCAGGGGGGCTCAGCTGGGACCTAACCCTGGGCCTCCAGACTGCGCCACGGGAGGGGCCAGAGCAGGTGTCCCGTGGGGCAAGCATGCTGCCTTACCTGAGGTGGCGCCTCTGTGAGAGACGTACTGGCCAGGGAGGTAATGGAGACTATGGGGTGTGTCCACTAGACCCTGGCAAGTCACTCCTTGTTGGAGTCAGGGTTAGAATCCAGATTTACCTCTCCTAGCTGGGAACCTTAGCTGTGCAACCTCACCTCTTCAAGATACTGAGTGTACCCAGCCTCCCCCAAATCCCGCCTGCCTCCTAGGAACCCCCCATCGCCTCCCTCCAGGAACCACCCATGTGCCTGCTGCCACTGTCCATTATACGGGCTTGCATACACACGAAATCGTCCGAATGTCTTCTCGGCCTGTCTTCTTTCAGTTTGCATCATCAGCATTATTATTATACGACTTACCTGCATCCTACCATGTATCAATAATCTCCCCCAAATTTCAGCTAATTTAAAAAAACAAACTATTCTGGAATGGCGTAGTTGGCTTTCCATCAAGGTAGCAAAATACCTGAGATAATTAACTTATAAAAAGAAAATGTTTATTTTGGCTCACGGTCTTACTTCTCATGGAGCCTTTGAGAAGTGGGCTCGGAGCGTCCAGGAATGGAAATGTTGATGGCCCAGGACCCGGAAGCAGGGTATTTAGGCCCCTGGTGGGGATGCTGGGTGGGAGGCCCTGATGCAGCAGACCACTCACCACGTGGCCCAAGAGAAAGAGGAAGGGGCGCCACTGTCCCCTTCGAGGGCACACCCCAGTGATCTTGGGCCTCCCAAGAGCCCCATTTTACCCAATAACACCCTCAAAGAGCACAGAACACTCTGGTCTACCTCACACCCAGGTCCTTATATTTTTAAAAAGTTTTATTGAGATATAATTCATATAACATGTGAACCCATTTAAAGTCTACTGAGTGTGAGTGAAATGTGGTTTGTGTTGGTGGATGTGGACTTAATAAGGAAGTAAACTCAGCCCCTTCAGTTGTCACCCTGTGCCTCATTATCCCCCCTGGCCCTGGTGCTGTCCATTTCCTGTCTCTTTATTTCCCTATTCTGGACACATCCAGGGATGAAATCAGGTAACATGTGGTCCTTCGAGTCTGGCCTCTTCCACTCTGCACATTTGCAAGGCTCAACCCCGTCACTACATGACTTGGTCCTTCATTTCCATTTTTTTGGTGGGGTCACTGGTTGAGATTCCATCGTAGAGCTGGGCACAGTGGTGCATTCCTGTAATCCCAGTGAGTGACTCTGGAGGCTGAGGCAGGAGGATTGCAAGTTTGAAGCCAGCCTCAGCAACAATTAGTGAGACCCTGTCTCCAAATAAAAAATAAAAAGAATTTGGGATGTAGCTCTGTGGCAAAGCACCCCTGGTTTAAATCCTCAGTACAAATAAAAAAGAAAGAAAGAAAGAAAGAAAGAAAAAAGAAAAGAGGAGTCTGCTGTTTTCTTTATTTTATTTTATTTATTTATTTTTTAACCTTTTAATTTGTTGCTATGGTGAACTACGTTAGCTTCACATTGTTAAATCAACTTTCTGGTCCTGGGATGAACGCTACTCATGAGCTATCATCGTTTGCTGTATCCTTAATCCTTGAATAATATTTGTTAGCATTTTGTTTGGAAATTTTCTGAGTTGAGGCGGGTATTAGCCTGCAAAGTTCTTTTCAAGAAATGTCTTCGATTTCAGTAACCAGCCAAGGCTGGCTTCATAGAACACACCAGGAAGCGCCGACTCTCCAGTTTCTGGAGGGGCTCCTGGGGAACTGGTGTTACTTCCCCCACGAATGTTCCCTGGAATGCACTTCATGGAATTCACCGGCGAAGCCCGGGGATTTTCTTAATGGAAAGTTTGGAACTACGCATTCAATTTCTTTGATAAATAAAGATAAATCACGCCTATTCAGTAGTCCACTTCTGTTTTCATGGAGTCTGACTCTTTCATCTAAGTTGTTGACTTTATTGGCATCAACATGTTCCTGCTTTCTCATTGTCCTGTTAATATCCGTGGAAGCTGTAACAACATTGTCTATTTTATTCCTGATGTTGATAAATTGTGTCTTCTCACTTTTATTTCAGATTCGTTTATCTAGAGATTTAACCTGTTCTGTTGATCTTCTTAGATACCGAGCTTCTGTTTTGATTTTCCTCCATTGCTCCTCTCTTTTCACTGTTTTCTATTTGGTTCTTACAGTCACTCCTCGGTATCCTGAGGACATTCGTTCCAGGATCCCCCTGCTGATACCCAAATCCTCAGATGCCCAAGTCCTTTACATAAAATGGTGCAGTATTTGCACATAACATGCACAATTTTCCAATGCACTTTAAACAATCTCTAATGACTTATCATACCTAACACAATGTAAGTGGTATGTACACAGCTGCTCTACCTAGGGAATAACAACAAGAAAAAGGTCTATACATACTCAATATAGCTGAAATTAAAAAATATATACTTTCAACCCAGAGTTGATGGAATCCGTGAATGAGAATCTCTTGGAGATTCAGGTCCACGGGTATGTTTTTTCTTTGGCTTACTGTGGATTTCATTTGCTATTTTTCTTAACGTACATGCTGATGTCACTGATTTGAGAGTTTTCTTCTTTTCTGGGATCGTCACTTACTGCTATGAAGTTTCCTCTAAGTGTTGCTTTGGTAGCATCCCACAAATTATGATATATTATTTATTCATTTTCTTTCATTTCTCTCTAATTTTTCTTTTGAATTCTTTGGTCTGTGTGTTGTTTAGAAATGTATCATCTGATCTCCAAATGTTTTGGAATTTTCCAGAGATTTTTCTGTTATTGGCTAATAATGGAATTTCCCCCACAGTCTTAGAAGTGTACCTTGTATGAATTGAATCTTTAAACTTATGGAGGCATTTTTATGGACCAGAATATGATCTACATTGGTAAATATTAAATGTGCACTTGAAAACAATGTGTTCTGCTGTTTGGTGAAATAATCTATAAGCATTACTTAGGTCTTTTTTTTTTTTTTGGCTTATTTTTTGTTTACTTATTCTATTATTGAGTAAGAAGTATTGAAATTTAGAATTGAAGTGTGTTTGCCTATTTCTGTTAGAAGTTTTGTGTCATTCATTTATTACCTTTTAACATCTGTGGGGCGAGTGGTGATTTCTGCTCTTTCATTCTTGATTTTGTCTCTCTCCCTCATCAGATTGGTATTGCATTGTTCTTTTACAAAACGAGCTTTTGCTTTTATTGATTTTTCCTCTGGCATTTTTTACATTTCACTTTGATTGATTTCTGCTGGTATTTTTTCTGTTATTGTTTTAATTTTAATTTGCTTGTATTTCTCCTTTTCTTAAGGTAGAGCTTATAATTCTAATATTATTTTGTTCTACTTTTGATACTAATGTTAAACCCCTAATATTTTCTTACATTTGCATTGTCATGGACTGACTGTATCCTTCCCACAACCATGCTTTGAAGCCTTGACCCCTAATGCAGCTGTATTTGGCGATAGGGACTTTGGGGGTAGATGATAATAAAATAAATTTTAAAAGAAGAGGGCTACTTTGCTAGAACTGGTGTCTTACAAGAAGAGGAATAGACATGCACTTAATGCTACAAAATTCTCCATATATACACCTACACCCCCAAGTTTTTGATTTTTTATACTTTTATTTCTCTTTGTTTAAACTATTTTTTTCTATTTCCCTTAAGATCTTCTGAACTCATATGTTGTTCAATTTCCAAATATATGGTTATTTCCCAGATAAACTCCAAGGATTAACTTCTAAGTTTAATTAATTCTATTATGGTTTGAGAATGTAATCTGTGTATCACTATTATTTTAAGCATGCTAAGGCTTATTTTATGGTAAAGAATATGGTCTATATAGAGGGGTGTTCCAGGTGCTCTTGAGAATGTGTGTTCTGCTGTCATTGAGTGAAATTGTGTACAAATGTCAGCCAGGACAAGTTGGTCGGTGATGTTCTTCAGGTCATCCATAACCTCACAGATTCTGTGCCTAGTTAATCTACCAATTACTAAGAGAGAAATACTAACTACTGAGAACACTGTACAACTACAGTGATACATTTTTCAGTTCCTCCTTTCACATCTCTCAGGTTTTTCCTTATGTGTTTTGAAGCTCTGTTATTGGGTGCATACACTTTTAAGATGGTTATGTCTTCTTGGAGAATTGTCCTACTTATCATTATGTAACATCTCTATTTATATATGATGACATTCTTGTTCCAAAGTCTATTTTGTCTGACATTAATGTAGCCAGTTCAACTACTAGTGTTTGCAGGTAGATCTCTCTGCATCCTTTAGCTTTTGACCATCTGAAACTTCATATTTAGAGAGAGACTTAGAGACAGCATAGAATTAAGTATCCAATTTGAAAATCTATGCCTTTTAACTGGTGTGCTTGGCTCCTTCACATTTATGGTAGAAGTTGATATTATTGGTTTAACAATTTCTATTTTGTTAGCTGCTTTCTGATTGTACGTTTGTTATTTATTTTTTGTCCTTTTTCTGCCTTTTCGTGAAGGCACATAAACGACCTCATGAATGATATTAAGCCACAACAACAGTAGATTCTGAATTCCTGTTTCTTATCTTTGCACTATTCTTGTTGTGTGTTTCAATTTCACATGTGCTAGAATCACATGATACAGCGTTACTGTTGTTCTTCAGGCAGTCAATCATGTTTTAGAACAATTAAAAATAACAAGATTAACTTTATTTTATCTTCATTTATTTCATTTTGTGCACTCCTTATTCCTTTGTGCAGTTCTTAGTTTCTAATGACATTTTTTTTTTTTTTTTTTTGCCTGAAGAACTTCCTTTCCTACTTCTTAATCAGTAGGGATGCTGGTAATAAATTCCTTCAGTTTTTGGTTGAGAAAACATTTGTTTTTCCTCCGTCACTTTTCAAGGATATTTTCAAATGGACATAGAATTTGGGATTGATGGTTCCAATATCTACGCCATATCTGAGTCTGGGTCATTTTTTTTTATTTCCCCAGCCCTTTTCAGGTACCATTCTGGTATCTTCTAACTGATATGTTTTCTGACAAGAATTCTGCCATTGGCTGGGTATGGTGGCACGTGCCTATTATCCCAGAGGCTCTGGAGGCTGAGGCAGGAGGATCCTGAATTCGAAGTCAACCTCAGTGACAGCGAGGCACTAAGTAACTCAGCGAGACTCTGTCTCTAAATTACAAAATAGGGTTGGGGATGTGGCTCAGTGGTTGCGTGCCCCTGAGTTCAATCCCTGGTACCCACACTGTAATACAAAGCTGCTCCCCCATCCTTTTTGTTGCATCACAACCTAGCTTGTCAGTCTGAAAGCTACTCTCCCCGCCCCTTCCGCTGCAGCCATTTCCCCGCCTCCCAACCACTTGTCAGTCTGTGAGCATCCTGGCTAGCTATTGGTTCTTCAGTCAGCTTGCAAGCATCCTTCTCCGTTATTGGTCCCCCGTTAGCCCTGCGGGAGTTCAACTGCTTAAGGGTGGCTTCCCTGCCATCTTTTCTCATGCTTTCTCTCTCCTACTCTCTTGCTTTCTTTCTCCTCCTCACTTTCCACACTTTTTCTTGGGCAGCCCTTTCTCTTTTCCTCTCATTTACTCTCTTACCCTGCAGGGAGATACTCTGTTTACTTAATAAATTCCCTTATGTGATTTCCTGTGTCCAGTGTGGTTTTTGTGGGGTTTCTTACACCCACCCCCAAAAAAGAAGTCTGCCCTCATTGTTACCTTTGCTGCTCTGCCCATGTGGCTCATTTCTTTGGCTCCCTTCAGGATTTTCACTGTCATTGGTTTTCAGCAGTTTGAATTTGAGTTTGTGTGTTCAGATTTTAAATTTTTGCTTTATTTACCTATCCATTTGTTTACTCATGGTGTTTACATTGTTTGGTGTTCTCCAGGCTTTGAGAAAATTAGTAAATCTGTAAATTAGTGTCTGCCATGAATTCTGGGAAATTCCTGGACATTATTTCTTCCAATATTTCTTATGCATTTTTTTATTCGATGATCCTTGTGGGATTGAAATGACATGCTATTCAGTTTGATAATTCCTCACAGTTTTTGGGTTGTTTTCTTGGCTTTCTTTTTTTTTTTTTTTTTTTTTTTTTTTTCCAGTTTTTGTTTAGTTTTTGTTTCGTTTGGGTCATTCTTTCCGTTGGTTTTGTGTGGTTTGGTTTCACGTGGACAGTTCTTTTCTCAGTCATCTGATGCTTCCAACCTGTATGTCATATCCGAGTTTGGTTTTTAATGGTTTCTCTGTGTCTTTTCTGTATATTTTTTTCTTGCTTTTGTCTCACAATTTTTGGCTGAAAACTGGACATCTTTCGGAGGCCGGTAGACACTGGGGTACCTCCGTCTGCGTGCCTGGAGATTGCACACGGTCGCTTCTGCTGTTGTACATCTAGTCGGGAGCCAGTCTGGGCTTGAGGTCTGTTGTTATGGTTACCCTCACCTTTTTCTGGAGGTGCTCTGTCTGTGCTCAGGGCTCTGGCTTGTCAGAGGTCAGGTTCACAGCTCTGCTCTGGGTCTTTACTTTGTGGATGACACGCTGGTGAAGCTTCCATTGTTTTTTCACTGGCTAGCTAGGGGAGAGGGGGTGGGAGGGCGTGATTCCGAGGATGTGCCTGATCTTCTGGGGGCTGTGACTTCACGGGTGCTTCAGCCCGTCCTCCACCTGAGCACGGAGCCTGTCTTCTGACAAGCATCGCTGCCCTCCCCGGGGCCGGTGTTTATTTTTATCTGGTTTCTTTCCCTCAACTGCAATTGATTTTCACAGTCTCACGGCAATGGTTCTTGTTGCCTTTCCTTCTGCAGATTAAGGCTGGTTGTTATGCGAGGACCCCGGGAGGGGCACGCCGTTGGGGTCTTTGCTGCGGCGCGCAAGCTTTCACAGGAGCTTCCTCATCATCCCCGTGAGTTCCTGTGAGACCTGATGTGTGCCCTGGCTACCGACTGGCCTGAGGCTGGTGAGACAACACCAGCCCGACAAGTGACACAAAGAGGCAGTAAAGGACAACAGGACCCAGGACCCACGATGAGTCCTTCTCCCAAGCCTCAGAAAAGCAACCACAGCCGAAGTCCCAGGAGAGCAGCCTGCCCTGGGTGTTTGTCCTGGGGCCACAGGATTCCCTGGGTAAAGCGTTGTAAGTCGTCTGGGGTGGGCTGGGCGACAGGAGCAGAGTCCGGCTGTTCCAGCCAGTTCCTCCTTGGCTCTGCTGCTGCCTCTCCAGCCGTTCTTTCTACAGTTACTCCTGAGATCTACCAGCAAGAAATGGGGGAGAACTAGGTCAGTCCAAGGCCACCTGGAGAACTAGCCTGCATGTGGGAAGGAAAAAAATCCCCCAATTTATTTTTTCAAATTCCACTCTTCTCCCAGGCCAGCGTGGCCTTGGTGGCATTTACCCCAGGTCTGCAAAAGTTCCTGCCCGCGAGTCCCATCGTTCCTGGAATCCAGGTTGGCTGTTCACCCTGAGATGCTGGTTCTCTGACAGGCTCAGGAACGCCCGTTCACTTGCGGGGTGCCCAGCCTTTTCCTCATCGTAGGCGTGGAGGGACGCTTGCTCCTGCTCTCTAAATTTCTTAGCTGAAACCATCTCGCCACTTTGATTTCATGTTCTACTTCAATCCTCAGAAGAAGGATCCCCGAGCCCATTTTATAGATGAGGAAAGAGGCTCAGAGAGGAGGAGAGTCGACCCACTCAAGCACTTAGGGCTGGAGGCAAAGGCATAGTTTCAAAAGGTGGAAGTGTGGCCTTGGAGAAGGAAGCCATGGTACCACTCGAGCGCCCTGGCCCAGCCCGGTCCTGCTGCCTCAGGTCAGGACAGGGAGGGGCCCTTCACTTCCTTCAGAAGCCCCGGTTTGGGGGGCCGTTGTACCAACGCTGGCTGCTGGCCTGCCCTGAGGGCCCCGCTGGTCTCTGGCTCTGGGTGGGTCCCTTGCTGCTCATGAGTGGCCACCCACCAGCTCCCCTGCCCTCCTCGCTCTGAGCTGCTAGGTGTACCCGCTCACCTGGGGAGATGCAGGGATTGCTATCTGGCCCAGTTGCTGGCCAACCTGGGGGAAGTGGCTTCTAACTTGCAGAGGGAGGGAGGGGGAGACCACCCAAGGCTCCACGGATTTGCCTGAAAGGTCAGAGCCGGGGGGTGGGGGGCAGAGAGAGAGAGAGAGAGAGAGAGAGACTCTCCGTTCTCCGGACTCGGTTTCCCCATCTGCAAAAGGGAGAATCCCTTCCAGCTTCTAAGCTCTACCGGTGAGAAGTGAGTTCGTTGCTCTCAAATTCCTCCCAACAGAAGAAGAGCTGTAAGAGGACAGAGGGGCCTGGGATTCAGGGGCCCCAGTGGCTCCAGGGAGGGCCTGGGCAGGGGTTAGTGCCTGTGACATGCTGGCCAAGCTGAGGGACCACGTGCCCTTCCTTGCCCATGACTAATTCAGCTTGGTAAAGTGACATTTATGATGTGAAGTCAATCACCATTTCTGATGATAAAGGAATTGAAAAATAAATGGGGAGTGTCAGATGATGGGTGAGGGTGGGTGACGGACGGGGCGGAAGGTTTCATTGTTGCAGAATCAAGAATCAGGCACCAGGGGGTGACGGGCGTGGGGACAGGAAGTCTGGGTAAGGACAGGAGGAGATTCTCCATGGCGGTCAGGTGGCATCAGGAGACACCAGCCGGCTCGGGGGACCCAGGGCGGCAGGGCTAGTACGAGCTGACCCAGGACGCAGGGAGAAGCCCTTGGTCTGGGCACCCTCGCCCGGGCCTGCTCGGCTCCCACGCTCCTCTGCCCCAAGCCCAGAGATGGTGGGATGCCCGCTGATGGTGCCAGCTTGCCCCCAGCCTCAGAAAAGAGAGGAGCTCCCGTCCAGGGCTGGTGGGTCCTGGAATCTCACCCCAGGGGCCCCAACGCTGGGGAGGCCCGACTCCTCCAGGACACCAGGTGTTTCTGAAGCAGAGCTGCGGCCCCTCTGCAGGGACCCCGGCAGCAGGACCGCTGCCCTCGGCAGACTCTGGGTCCCCAGGGCGGCTGTGTCTTCTGCAGCCTCTGGAGCTCCCCGGCCCGGCGGGAAGAGCCTGGGCTGACTCTCAGATTCCAGGCCAGCTCTGTTTCCTCCCGGTCCTGTCAGCCTGGATTCTTGCAGCCCCACCTCCTCATCCCTGAACCCATGGTTCCAGGCAGGTCAGGCCTGGGTGGTGGTTGGGAACTCGGGCTGTGAAACAGGAAGTACTAGGGGCTGGGGAGATAGCTCAGTCTTGCCTTGGTAGCACAAGGCCCTGGGTTCAAATCCCCAGCACCGCAAAAAAAAAAAAAAAAAAAAAAAAAAAAAAAGAAACAGGAAGTTCTAGGCTCAAACCTGAGGTTTCCCACTAAAAGGCTGTGTGATACTTAAGGGAGTCACTTAGCCACTCTGAGCCCTGATTCCCTGGAGGCAAGGGAAGGAGGGGCATCCATGGAACTTGCTTCATTGGGACAATATGAAAGTTAAATCAGGTGAAGTATTTGGATTGCAGAATACAGAGACTGGTATACAGTAAGTGCTCAATATATGCTCACTAATGTTACTGCTTTATTTTGTGGTCACATCTTGTGATGGTTGACTTCATGTGTCAACTTTTGTGTATTTTGGAATGAGACAGCTATATTGGTGGACCCTGTGTAAATAGGCCGCCCTTGGGTGGGTGGGTCTCATTTAATCAGTTGAAGGCCTGAATAGGAGCAGGGGAGCGGGGAGACTGGGCTCTTTTTATTCTAAGCAGGAAGGAACCCTCCAGCAGAACATCTTCAGAATTCTTCTGCGCCCTCTCTTGGGCCTCTACCTGCCAGCCTGCACTGCAAATCTGGGCTTGCCAGTCCCCATAATCATGTGAGCCAAGTCCTTGGAATCGATATTGCTGCTACTCAAAGACTATCCATGGCTCCCTATTGTCTACAAAACAATAAAACACAGCTGCCTAGCCCTGGCATCTGCCTGACCTCACTTCTCATGCCCCGCCCTGGCCAGCTGCGGCCTGATCTCACCACGAGCTGGCAGGTACGCTGGTGCGAGACCTGCAGGCCCTGTGTGCAGGAGCACATGCAGGCACACACGCAGAGCACCCTGCCCAGGTCTTCACCGCGCCCCCTCAGGGACCCTTTCTACTTCCTTTCCAGGTGTGCGGTGAGGTCGCCATCAGAGTTAAAGGTGAGAGGTGGACAGGCAAAGCCGAGCTGGGCTTCACGTCTCAGGTGCTCATTTAGGAATTAAAGTGTTGTTATCAGAAGGTGGCGGTGCTCAGGCTGCTGCAGGGCACTGGCAGGGGCGGGAGTGTCCCGCTAGGGACCCTGTTCCAGGCCTCCCGCCCCCACCTGCAGCCCCCACCTGCAGCCTCCGGGATTTCTGCAGGAAGTCCTGGGGATGGCAGCTCAGGTGGGGCCAGCGCTGGCTGCTCCAGGGGACTCCCCTGACAGGTGGCGGCTCTGTCCAGGCTCAGAGCCTGTCCAACTGCAGGGTTGGACTCCACGTGGCACGATGCTCGGCCAGGGAGGCATGGCCCTGGCTGGTTGCGGATGTGACCCCAGCAGGGCTGCGTGGTGGTAGTGCTGCAGGCTGGAGTCCCCCGTAGGCTGTGGGGCCACCTGGCCTGGGCTCTGCTGCCCATCTTCCACGTGCCCAGATAGGTCCCTGTCCACTCTCCACTGTCATGGTTCCCAACGACGTCAAGGACACTTCCCAGGTCCTGACGCAGCCTCCTGTTAAACCTCCCTGGGGTACTCCATGGGAGCAGGACCCCATCTCCAGAAGAGATCAGAAGAATGTGTAAATAAACAGGACTCATCCCCGAGGCGGGCACTCCTATCCCCATTTAATATAAAGAGGAGGAGACCGAGGCTCAGAGAGGTGAAGTGACACCCACAGCCACACAGCTGGTGGTGTGGGCAGGAGTGAAGCAGGGGAGGGTCAGGGCCGAGGCTGGGGAGCAGCTCAGAGCCTGGGAGGGACAGTCAGAGCCACGTGCACTCAGGTGATGGATCAAACCTTTTCTGAGGCTCCAGCCTTCCCCTGGGAGACCCAGTCAGCCTGCGTGAGGCCTCAGTGGGGGAACCTTGCAGGGAAGGGAAGAATAAGGAGCAGCCTCATTTGCATAAAGGCCCCACCTCCTCCAATCAACTGGGCTCTCAGGGGTGGAGACACCAAGGCCTGGCCAGTTACCAGGAGGCTAGGAACAGAGGTGGGTGGAGCAGGGCCAGGCCCCACCTCCAGCCCAGAGCCAGGCCCCGCCCCCTGCACCCTCTTGTCCCCTCCCAACCCACTTTCCCTTTACTGCTTCTGTCCTCCCAGCAGCCCTGTAAGCGCAGGAGTAACCATCTCCATTCTGCAGAAGAGGCAGCTGAGGACCAGAGAGACCATGTGACTTGTCCAAGGCCCCCCAATGAGTCAGTAAAAGATCCAGAACTGACCCAGACCCTGAGCCCCAGCCAGGGTGCTGAGTCCTGATCCTCTGGTTTTCTCTCGGCTTCCCTGGCCCAGGACCCTGGCTGGCTGTCCCACCCCAGGCCCACCAAACTCCCCCACCCAGGCTTGCTAAGGGCTGCTGCCTCCCCAGCCCCCTACCCAGTCTCCATCCCTGGGAGACTCCATCCCAGGCCCTTTGCCCAGCTGCCCCCAGTCACCAGGACAGGGAGACAGGATTCTCAGGCTGGCCCAGTCCCCTGGTGGGGTGGAGGAGAGAGCACTGGTCCCTCAGTGGCCACGCTGGCCCTCACCCCCCGAGGAGCCCAGGGCCTGGCTCGGTGCCTCTCCTCCTCGTGGCTCTCTCCTGCTTCCTGCCTTGCTTCTCCCCCAGCAGATTCTGTGAATCTGGGTCTGAGGTTTGACTGACAAACTTCCAGGGAAGCTGGGTGGCCGTCTGCACCTGGGATTCCTCAGAGGCCGCAGTGCTGACTCTGCAGGGAAACCGCTTCCCTGGAGGGACTGTCTCAGCCCCCTGACTGCAGCCTGGGATCTGCTGAGGCTTCCCATTCCAGGGAGCTGCCTGGTGGCTTTGGGGGTAACAGAGGTGGAGGGAGCCATGAGGATCCCCGAGCAGTGCCGAGCACATCTTGACAGGGTGGTTGGGAGGAAGAAGATGGACTCCTCAGGGGCCTGGGTTTGAATCCTTGCCCTGTCTCATCCAAGCTGTGTTACCTTGGGCCACTCACTTAACCTCTCTGGGCCTGACAAGGAAATCTGGGTTTTCCTTTAGCCCATTTGAGTCTGTCCCCTAGATTTCTTCCCTCTTCCCTTCCACGCATTGACCCTTCTGCTCCTGGGATCTGTTCTTGAAGGTTCTGTGGGCAGTGCAGCCTGAGGATAAGACTTCCCCTACCTGAGGCTCTGCTGGTGGGAGCGGATGGGTTGGTGGGGGCTCGGGGCTCCAGGATGCAGGCGCAGAGCTGGCTCTCTGCAAGCCTAGGGGTTATTTATATCGGCTGCTTCCTGCTAATGAGTTAACAAATCTCGTTGGAATGGGCCTTTGGCAGAGTAAGGAGTCTCTGGGGCCCACAGCGCTGCTGCGATCTAAGGGGTCAGCAGAATTCTTTAACCCATCTGATTTCTAACGAGGCAGGAGGGCTGGTGGGGCTCTGGCCTCGTTGGAGGACCTGGGTCTGACATTGTGGCAGGTTGGGGGGCTGACTGGGAATCTGGCAGCAGTTAAGGGAGAGGGTCAAGCCTAGTCCAAGGGACCAAGGGGGCTCCATGGCGTAGACGCAGCACACAGTAGGCGTCCAGGCAGTAGGCCCTCTGCAGAGAGTGGCTGGGGACATGGAGCAGATCCCGACCCCACGTGGGCAGAGCTGGGCCCTGCTGCTGGGTTCGGTCCCTGCCCGGCCTGCACCAGCAGAGACTTGAGGACGCCCCCCCTACCCCACCGAGCCCTCTCTGCCTCCGTCTCCTCGTCTGTAAGGTGGGATGACAATAGCGCCTCCTCCTTGGGGCCAGCGTGAGGGTCACTGGGATCAGCCTGCGGAGCTCTAAGACAGGGCGGGGCAGAGGTCTTCATCCACCCTCCTCCCTTGGTGGCTTGCTGCTGTTCCAGTGTCGTTATCCCACCGGCTCTGGTAGCGACCTTTCCAGACCCCTGCTGGCCGCCTTTGTGCTGGCGTGGTCTGCGAAGGCCTCGTGGTTTCCTCTGGGCTCTGCCTGGCCCCCGCTGGCTCGGGTGTCTCCTGGGTGTCACGAGGTTTGAAGGTCACTGGGTGAGTTTTAGCAGAGCCGGGGCTCAAACCAACCTCGGCCCCGCTGTTTCCGGCAGGCCGTGGGATCCCACAGGCGCCCCTGCTCCGTGCGGGTGCACAGCCAGGGCGTGGGTGACCCCACGTCCCCTCAATGCCTCAACTCAGAGGCTCTTAAAGCCAAGCTAACCCTGGAGAGGAAGGCCAGCCATCTGCAGAAACTGTCACTTATCACTGTGGAATCTGAATGCGAGGATCATTTTTTTAGCATGAATGAAATAAAATGTGGAAACCCTCTGGGCTACGAGCTGTCCTTTTAAATGTAGGTGGTGGAGCACGGGCTCGGAGGTGGGCAGACCCGCCGAGTCCTGGCTACACAGCCTGGGACGGGTCATGTTCCAGGTCTCAGTTTTCTTTTCCATAAAATGGGGCTAATAACAGCAGCAACTTCTCTGGTTGCTGTGAAGGTTAAATGAGATGGTGGAGGAAGACCACTCCACCCAACACTGGCTCCATGTGGCCGTCCCCAGCTCTGCTCGGACGTGACTCGAGGAGACGCGATAATAAGCGCTCCCTGGAATGCTTTCCCATGATGCTCTTGGATGCACTTGTCCATCACTGCGGTGCCCGTAGTGCCCACGTTTTGAGAAGGTGTTCCTGGGTGACCGGCCAGGCAGAGCCTCTGGAGATGGTATGGACGGACTTGGGGCCCTTACAATAACCATTCCCAGGACTCTGGGATCCTGGTCAAAGCCAATGGAATTTCTGACATTCACCGTTTGGGACCAACAGGGCCCAACCTGGCCTCCCCAGTCCTCTGCAAACCACACACAGAGCTTAGGTCCGGCAGCCTGAGACCTGCCACCCCACCCCCAAGCACCGCTAGCTGAGGTTCGTGCTTCTCTTTCTTCCCGGTGAACACATGATTGCCTCCCGGATGGGCAGAGATGACAGTTGTAATGGGCTCGGTTCATTACGTCCCTCTACACAGGACCACTTAATGAACATGCAGCCCAAGGCTCCGGGGCCTCAGAGCCAAATGCAAATGAAGTGCGGTCCACGGTGTCATTTAATTAGCTGGGAGGCGGGTTGAGGGGAGAGGGAGACGACGTTATGGGGTAGAAGCTGTCATGGTGTCTATACTAGGTGTCCCCAGAAGCTCATGCATGAGACACGGCTGGGTGGTGGGCGCCTTGGCCTCATCCCAGCCTCAGTGCACCGGAATGGATGAACCGGCAGGTGGCTGCAGGCAGGAGGGTGTGGCTGGAGGAGGAGGGTCCCCGAGGGTGCTGCCTGGCATCCGTTGAGCCCCTCTCTCCTCTCCGCTTCCTGGCACCCCGTGCCCAGCTGCTTTCCGCCGCCACGCTCTTCCGCCATGAGGCCCACACTCGGGGCCTGAGGAATGGAGTCGGCCGTCTGCGGACTGTGAGCTCTGAAACCCCCAAATAAAGGTCTTTTGGTCACAGCAGCAGCAAAACCGCCGACTCAGGCAGAGGCAGAGAAAGGGGAGCCGGCCAAGGAGCCCACGAGGGCAGGAAGCAGCGGAAGTGAGGAGGGAAGAGGGACGGAGGAGGTGATGGCGCCGTTGACCGGTGAGGAGTCCCGCTCCCTTGGATGCGGAGTCTGAGCGCTAGAGGAGCAGCCAAGCAGGCGGATTAAGCAGGTTTTATTAAAGGTGATAATACGGACTTCTCCCGGGAGGAAGAAGGGGCCAGGGCTGATGTTCTAGAGTCCCCAGGAAGTGAGCGCACCCTACATCTTTCATAGGTTCAGGTCTCTTTTGTTCTCAGTCCTCTCCCCCTTACCTCTCCTTCCTGCCCACGTGACTAGGCCTGGTTTTGCAGGTGAGATGCAAAAAGTGAGAAGCGGATGGGGCAGGGGGAGGGCCACCATGATTCAGCCAGGCAAGGGCCCAGGGGACATTAATCAGCATCTTCCTGCCTGCAGTCCCTGACAAGCACAGGTAAACTTGGTAATCAGTGGGCTCCGGAGATCCTTGACATCCCATTCTCCCAGGGCGGTCTCCAGCTTCCAGAGGCAGGTGGCTTCATGGCCTCCATTTCCTCGATTTGACCTATCCCCTATTTCTACACTAACTGCCTGTCCCCAGTGCTGGCTTCAGGTCAGAGGAGGGACAGTTCCCTCGGTTACTTTGCAAGTTGATGCCCCAGAGCTCCTTGTGAGGCTGGGCCACCTCCGTGTTCCCCCTGGAGAGGTGAAGACCCGGCTCTGGGTGCTGGGGCCGCCATGATGGGTGAGACAGCCAGGTCTGCCTCCGCGGCCTCACACGGAGGAGGAGGAGGAGGCGGGTGCTCAGCAAATGGCCGCACCATGGATGCGTGTCTGTGAGGTTAGTGGCAGGATCATGGGAGAAGTTCGCTTAGCAGGGGGTGGTCTCCTGGGAGGGTGGGCTCGTCCTGGGGTGGGAGAGTCCCGCCACATCCAGGTGGTGGGACCTTACACCTCACTCCCTAGCCAAGCTCTCAGGTCCTCATGGAGGAAACCAGAACTGACCGTGGGGTACAGGTGGAGGGTTCAAGTCGGGTTCTGCACACGGTAAATGTCCGCTATTGTTATAAGACGAGTTACAAGTGGGATGAGAAAGATGGGGACACCCTAGCTTTGGCCAGTAAGTCGAGGAGCTCTTCCCCAGGTAGGAGCCCCTGTGAGCGAAATCGAAAGGGGTGGGCAGGAATCAGCCATGGAAACGGGCAAGGAAAGCAATGAACATCTTTTTTTTTTTTTTTTTTTTAATTTTCCCCTTTTCTCTTGCCTATTAACCCGCCCTGAATTTCCTCTGGAAGGCCCCCTACTTCACTTCAGTCCATGGCAGTGGGGCCGGCCCCAAGCTCTCGCTCCACGTGGATCGCACTGGCCAGGCCGGGAGACTCGGTCAAGTCCACACCCGCTTGCTCTCAGCAGGGCAGCTGATCCAAGCCAGGCCAAGGCAGAGGAAATACCAGGAACTGCTGCTTGAACTACCAGCAAAGAAGTGTGACAAGCCACCGTGAGGTAGATTTGGAGCCACCTGGGACCACCTCCCACCTGAAGCGTGGACCTTCCTGGGAATGAAGCCGGTTTAAAGGAAATCTCAGCTGAGGCTGGGAAGAGGCGGTCTGGATGACAGCACGTGACTTCCTGGAGGCAGCCGCACCCCAGAGGACGTTCCAGGTGAACAGGCCCGAGTCACCAGGAACCCCTGCGGTGCACCTGGGGTTTCATTTTATCTGAATTTTCCTGAGTTTGGTTTCCGGCTCTTGCAACCAGAAGAGTCCTGTGTGGTGATGTGTGTTCCTGTCAAAGGGAATGGGATACTCCAAGGCCCTCGGGGGAGGAGGACCACCGTCTGTGGAAGCCGGTGTGGCAGAAGCAGAGCAAGCGAGCAGGAAGTGAAAGCTGCAGAGGACCCCGGAGCCTGCGCGTGGATTGCACCAGAGGGGAGGCCCGAGTAGGGCATCAAACCTCCGGGGGCCCAGAGCAGACACCGCTCCCTTCAACAGGCACTGTGGCTTTCTAAATGTCCCCACTTCTCAGACCGCTCAACACCTGGTGCGTTCTTAGAAAAGCCAAGAGAAGGTAGCTAGGAAATGCCCTTAAATGCCACGTAATTGAATATCTCCACTTGCATTCATTTATTTCTACATTGACCAAACAATGCTTGAATATATTCTTATAGAAAGGAAGGAAGGACCCGGCGTGGTGGCACACGCCTGTAATTCCAGAGGCCCGGGAGGCTGAGGCAAGAGGATCGCGAGTTCAAAGCCAGCCTCTGTAACTTAGTGTAGGCCCTAAGCAAGCAACTCAGCAAGACCCTGTCTCTAAAAGATGAAAAAGGACTGGGGATGGGGCTCAGTGGTTAAGTGCCCCTGGGTTCAGTCCCCAATAGCAAAAATTAAAAAAAAAAAAAAAAAAAAAAAAAAAAGGGAGAGAGGGAAGGTAGGGGAAAATGGAAAACTTCCAACCACATGGGCAAAACAGATAGTCTCATTTTTACATGGGGAATGGAGCCCAGAGAGGTCAGGTAACTCAACCAAGAAACTCAGCTCTTTAACAGCTGTTGGTATAAGGGTTCTGGCTTGGCATTTCTTTTCCCATCAAATATCCCAATATCTATCCGCAGAAAACACACCCTCCGACAAGGTCCCCAAACCCCTGGGGACACCAGTGCCTTCTGAAGCAATCTGAAATGAGAACAAGTGCAAACAGCCAGTCACTGGCAGGCCCAGAATTTGAACTTGAGTAATCTGGTGCCAGAGTCTACGCCCCTCTTCCTGGTAGCACAGTGCAGTTTGCAAGAGCACGTGTCCATAGCAACCAGATCATGTCACCAAAAGACAAAGGAAGAGCAGCGGCCCCCTAGCATTGAAGCTTCCAGGGCCCCCAGAGCTCTCCCTGGTGCTGAAGCTCAGTTCTTGGTAGCTCTCCCTGATCTCAGTACAGTGTCTTCCTTGAACCTAGCCCTCTGGCTCCAACTGCTTTTTTTTTTTTTTTTAAATTTTTATTTTTTTTATTGTAAACAAATGGGATACATGTTGTTTCTCTGTTTGTACATGGCGTAAAGGCATACCATTTGTGTAATCATAAATTTACATAGAGTAATGTTGTTTGATTCATTCTGTTATTTTTTCCCTTCCCCCCACCTCTCCCACCCCTCTTTACCCTCTATACAGTAGTTCCTTCCTCCATACTTGCCCCCCTCCCTAACCCTAACTCTAACCCTAACACTAACCCTTCCCTCCCCCCCATTATGTGTCATCCTCCACTTATTAGTGATATCATTCATCCTTTGGCTTCTTGAGATTGGCTTATCTCACTTAGCATGATATTCTCCAATTTCATCCATTTGCCTGCAAATGCCATAATTTTATCATTCTTTATGGCTGAGTAATATTCCATTGTATATATATACCACAGTTTCTTTATCCACTCATCAATTGAAGGGCATCTAGGTTGGTTCCACAGTCTGGCTATTGTGAATTGAGCAGCTATGAACATTGATGTGGCTGTATCTCTGTAGTATGCTGATTTTAAGTCCTTTGGGTATAGGCCAAGGAGTGGGATAGCTGGGTCAAATGGAGGGTCCATTCCAAGTTTTCTAAGGAATCTCCACACTGCTTTCCAGAGTGGCTGCACTAATTTGCAGCCCCACCAGCAATGTATGAGTGTACCTTTCTCCCCACATCCTCGCCAACACCTGTTGTTGCTCATATTCTTGATAATCGCCATTCTAATTGGGGTGAGATGGAATCTTAGGGTGGTTTTGATTTGCATTTCTCTTATTACTAGAGATGTTGAGCATTTTTCCATATGTTTGTTGATTGCTTGTAGATCTTCTTCTGTGAAGTGTCTATTCATTTCCTTAGCCCATTTGTTGAATGGATTATTTGAATTCTTGGAGTAGAGTTTTTTGAGTTCTTTATAGATTCTGGAGATTAGCGCTCTATCTGAAGTATGATTGGCAAAGATATTCTCCCACTCTGTAGGCTCTTTCTTCGCATTGCTGATAGTTTCCTTTGCTGAGAGAAAGCTTTTTAGTTTGAATCTATTCCAGTGGTTGATTCTAGCTTTTATTTCTTGTGCTATGGGAGTCCTGTTAAGGAAGTCTGGTCCTAGACCAACAAGGTGAAGATTTGGACCTACTTTTTCTTCTATAAGATGCAGGGTCTCTGGTCTGATTCCGAGGTCCTTAATCCATTTTGAGTTTAGTTTTGTGCATGGTGAGAGATATGGGTTTAGTTTCATTCTGTTGCATATGGATTTCCAATTCTCCCAGCACCATTTGTTGAAGAGGCTATCTTTTCTCCATTGCATATTTTTGGCACCTTTGTCGAGTATGAGAAAATTGTATTTATTTGGGTTTGTGTCCGTGTCCTCTATTCTGTACCATTGATCTACCTTTCTATTTTGGTACCAATACCATGCCGTTTTTGTTACTATTGCTTTGTAGTAGAGTTGAAGATCTGGTATTGCAATACCCCCTGTTTCACTCTTCCTGCTAAGGATTGCTTTAGCTATTCTGGGTTTGTTATTCTTCCAGATGAATTTCATAATTGCTTGCTCTATTTCTGTAAGGTACGTCATTGGGATTTTAATTGGAATTGCATTGAATTTGTATAGCACTTTAGGTAGTATGGCCATTTTGACAATATTAATTCTTCCTATCCAAGAACATGGAAGATCTTTCCATCTTCTAAGGTGTTCTTTAATTTCTTTCTTTAGTGTTGTATAGTTCTCATTGTAGAGGTCTTTCACCTCTTTTGTGAGATTGATTCCCAAGTATTTTATTTTTTTCGAGGCTATTTTGAATGGGGTAGTTTTCCTAATTTCTCTTTCTGAAGATTCATCACTTATGTATAAAAATGCGTTGGATTTATGGGCATTGACCTTGTAACCTGCTACTTTACTGAATTCACTTATGAGTTCTAAGAGTTTTCTGGTGGAATTTCCAGGTTCGTCTAAATATATAATCATGTCATCAGCGAACAGGGATAGTTTGAGTTCTTCTTTTCCAATTCGTATCCCTTTAATTTCTTTGGTTTGTCTAATTGCTCTGGCCAGAGTCTCAAGGACGATGTTGAATAGAAGTGGCGAAAGAGGGCATCCCTGCCTTGTTCCAGTTTTTAGGGGGAATGCTTTCAGTTTTTCACCATTTAGAATGATATTAGCCATGGGCTTAGCATAAATGGCCTTTACAATGTTAAGGAATGTTCCCATTATCCCTATTTTTTCTAGTGTTTTGAGCATGAAGGGGTGCTGTATTTTATCAAATGCTTTTTCTGCATCTATTGAAATAATCATGTGATTCTTGACTTTAAGTCTATTAATATGGTGAATTACGTTTATTGATTTCCTGATGTTGAACCAACCTTGCATCCCTGGGATGAAACCCACTTGATCATGGTGCACTATCTTTTTAATATGTTTTTGTATGCGATTTGCTAAAATTTTGTTGAGAATTTTTGCGTCGATGTTCATTAAGGATATTGGTCTGAAATTTTCTTTCCTTGATGAGTCTCTGTCTGGTTTAGGTATCAGTGTGATATTGGCTTCATAGAATGAGTTTGGGAGGGTTCCCTCCTCTTCTATTTTATGGAATACTTTGAGAAGTATTGGAATGAGCTCTTCTTTAAAGGTTTTGTAGAACTCGGCTGAGAATCCATCTGGTCCCGGACTTTTCTTTGATGGTAGGCTTTTGATGACTTCTTCTATTTCAGTACTTGAAATTGGTCTATTTAAATTGTTTATGTCCTCCTCGTTCAGTTTAGGCAATTCATATGTCTCTAGAAACCTGTTGATGTCTTCGAAATTTTCTATTTTGTTGGAGTATAGATTTTCAAAATAGCTTCTAATTATGTTTTGTATTTCAATCCTGTCTGTTGTGATATTTCCTTGTTCATTCCGAATTTTAGTGATTTGGGTTTTCTCTCGTCTTCTCTTTGTTAGTGTGGCTAAAGGTTTATCAATTTTGTTTATTTTTTCGAAGAACCAACTATTTATTTTGTCAATTTTTTGTATTGTTTCTTTTGTTTCAATTTCATTGATTTCAGCTCTGAGTTTAACTATTTCCTGTCTTCTACTACTTTTGGTGCTGTTCTGTTCTTCTTTTTCTAGGGCTTTGAGCTGTAGTGTTAGGTCGTTTATTTGTTGAGTTTCACTTCTTTTATTAAATGCGCTCCATGAAATAAATTTCCCTCTAAGTACTGCTTTCATAGTGTCCCAGAGATTTTGATATGATGTTTCTTTGTTCTCATTTACCTCTAAGAATTTTTTAATTTCCTTCCTAATATCTTCTGTTATCCATTCATCATATAATAGCATATTGTTTAATCTCCAGATGTTGGAATAGTTTCTGTGTTTTACTCTTTCATTTATTTCTAACTTCAATCCATTATGATCTGATAGAATACATGGTAGTGTCTCTATCTTCTTGTATTTGCTAACATTAGCTTTGTGGCATAATATATGGTCTATTTTAGAGAAGGATCCATGTGCTGCTGAGAAGAAAGTGTATTCGCTCTTGGTTGGATGGTATATTCTATAAATGTCCGTTAAGTCTAAATTATTGATTGTGTTATTGAGATCTATGGTTTCTTTGTTCAATTTTTGTCTGGAAGATCTGTCCAGTGGTGAGAGAGGCGTGTTAAAATCACCTAGTTTTATTGTGTTGTGGTCTATTTGGTTTCTGAAATTGAGAAGGATTTGTTTGACATACATAGATGAGCCACTGCTTGGGGCATAGATGTTTATGATTGTCATATCTTGCTGATTTATGCTTCCCTTAAGCAGTATGAAATGACCTTCTTTATCCCTTCTGACTAACTTTGGCTTGAAGTCCACATTATTGGAAATGAGGATGGATACTCCAGCTTTTTTGCTGAGTCCATGTGCATGGTATGTTTTTCCCCATCCTTTCACCTTTAGTCTATGGGTATCTTTTTCTATGAGGTGAGTCTCTTGCAGGCAACATATTGTTGGATCTTTCTTTTTAATCCAGTCTGCCAGTCTATGTCTTTTGATTGATGAATTCAGGCCATTAACATTCAGGGTTATTATAGAGAAATGATTTGATTTCCCGGTCATTTGGTTCATTTTTAAAATTTTGTTTATTTATTTGTTTGACACAACTTGTTTCCTCCTTTATTTGACAATTCCTTTAGGATAATTCCTCCCTTTGCTGATTTGCTTCTTTGTTTTCATCTCTTCCTCATGGAATATTTTGTTGAGAATGTTCTGTAATGCTGGCTTTCTTTTTGTAAATTCTTTTAGCTTTTGTTTATCATGGAAGGATTTTATTTCATCGTCAAATTTGAAGGTAAGTTTTGCTGGGTATAAGATTCTTGGTTGGCATCCATTTTCTTTCAGGGCTTGAAAAATGTTGTTCCAGGCCCTTCTAGCTTTTAGGGTCTGGATTGAAAAATCTGCTGATATGCGTATTGGTTTCCCCCTGAATGTAATTTGGTTCTTTTCTCTCACAGCCTTTAAAATTCTGTCTTTATTTTGTATGTTAGGTATTTTCATTATAATGTGCCTTGGTGTGGGTCTGTTGTAATTTTGTGTATTTGGAGTCCTATAAGCCTCTTGAACTTGATTTTCCATTTCATTCTTCAGATTTGGGAAATTTTCTGATATTATTTCATTGAATAAATTGTTCATTCCTTTGGCTTGTTTCTCTAGGCCTTCCTCAATCCCAATAATTCTTAAATTTGGCCTTTTCATGATATCCCATAGTTCTTGGAGATTCTGTTCATGATTTCTTACCATCTTCTCTGTTTGTTCAACTTTGTTTTCAAGGTTAAATATTTTGTCTTCAATGTCTGAGGTTCTGTCTTCCAGGTGTTCTATCCTATTGGATATGCTTTCTATGGAGTTCTTAATTTGGTTTATTTTTTCCTTCATGTCAAGGATTTCTGTTTGGTTTTTTTTCAATATCTCTAACTCTTTATTGAAATGATCTTTTGCTTCCTGTATTTGCTCTTTTAACTGTCGATTGGTGCGATCAAGCAGTGCTTGCATTTGCTCTTTCATCTCATCGTTTGCTTCTCTGATCATTTTAATTATGTACATTCTGAACTCCTTTTCTGTCATTTCTTCTGCCATGCTGTCATTGGGTTTTATTGATGTAACATCTAGATTTGTTTGCAGCATTTTCTTTCCTTGTTTTCTCATATTGTTCAGGTATCAGTGGACCGCTGAGATATTGCAGATTTCCTCTATTGACTTACAATGTCCCTGAAGATTTCTATATATATCCCCCCTTAGCCTTCAGTAGGCTGAAGTCTTGGAGGAAGTTGATAATGCGGTGCTCCACAAGGAAGCTGCCTCTCTAGGAGTGGTGGCCTTCAGGTGGGGTATAATCCCTGCTAGTGGGCAGAGGTGCCTCCACTTGTTAACCAATGGTCATCCAAAGGGGACCTAGGCTGCGGGCTGAGGCAAGGCCTGTTTGGGCCTGAGTCTCTGGTTTTACCGTCCTTGTGGGGAAACCTCACCCAGCAGGGAAGACTTACCCGGTGGGGAGGTCTCGCTGGTCAGTTCCCTCCTAGAGGTTCCCCTCAATTTACAGCTACCGCCTGGGCTGGGCTGCCTTCCTCTGCAAAGTTCCCAGGGGCCCGGCCCTACCTCCTGGGCCTGGGAGCCTCACCCTTCGCAGATAAATCTCCTTAGGCTGCCCCTCCTCAGAGAATCTGCCCGCAGGCCTGGAACCTTCGCTCCGCCCTAAGCCTATCTCTGTGCGGCTCTTCCACCCAGAAGCCTCCTAGATCCTGGGACCCTGCTCTGCACCTAATTGCCTGGCTATGTGGCCCCTCCTCTGAGCAGCCACCTGGGGCCCCGAACAATCGCTCTGAATCCCAGAGACCCGCCACACGCCTCTTCCTCCAGACAGCCGCCCAGTATTCCGGTGCGGTTACTAGGAGTCCAAGAAACTCACTTCGTGCCTCCTCCTCCCACCAACCACCTGTAGCCCTGGGCAATCAATGACTCTGAGTCGAAGTGACCCTCCCTGTTCCTCCTCCTCCTCCAGGTAACCCCCCGGGTGTTCAGGAGCGGTCGCTCTGAGTGGCTCTGAATCCACGTGACCCGCTGCACGGGTCCTCTGGGCAACCGCCCGGAGCTCTGGTGCGGCCACTCAAGACCAAGCGACCCACCACGCTTCTCCTCCAGGCAGCCCCCCTGTGTTCAGGAGCTGTCACTTTAAGTCCAAACAACTCACCACTCGCCTTCTCCTCTGAGCAGCCGCCTGGAGCGCTAATGCAGTCACTGCGAGTCCAAAGGACCCGCCGCGCTCCTCCTCCTCCTCCTACTCCTCCAGGCAGGCCCCGGGGTTCAGAAGTGGTCAGAGTCCAAACAGCTCGCCACGCAGCCCCTTCTCTGGCAACCGCCTGCAGCTCTGGTGTAGTCACCCGAATCCAAGCGGCCGCGCTCCTCTTCCTCCTCCTCGTCCTCAGGGTAGGCCCCGGGGTTCAGAAGCGTCGTTCTGAGTCCAAACAGCTCGCCGTGCGGCTTCTCCTCTGGCAACCGCCTGTAGCTCTGGTGCAGTCACTCCAAATCCAAGTGGCCACGTTCCTCCTCCTCCTCCTCAGGGCAGGCCCCGGTGTCCTGAGTCCACACAGCTCTCCTCGCCACTCCTCCCTGGGCAGCCGCCGGAGCCCCAGTGGTGGCTCCGAGTCCCAGCGCTGTGCTGAGCGGCCTCCTCTCCGACGCTCCCAGTTGTCCGAGTTCACTGCTCCAGCGGGGGAAGGGGCGTCTCGCCGGCAGCTCTACTTCACAAGTTCCCTGCGTTCCGGGACCACCGTCCCATCCGGGATGCCTTCCCAATGGGTGAGAGTCACCCGGCTGCTTTGAGTTGGTCCCAAGTGTCTCAATATCTCCTCTTTTGAATCCTGAGTCCTGGAGCAACATGAAATGCAGCCACCCTCTAGGCCGCCATCTTGAAACCCCTCCAACTGCTTTTGATAAACCTGCATATTTTAACCTGACATCAGATTGCTCTTTCCCCGCGGCTGCCCCAGCTGAGCCCTGAATGGTGGCACCAGGCCACATCCCTGTTGACTTTTTCCTTTCAATAAAATCTTTACACATCCCTGAGCCAAAGAGAAGAGAGGAGGAAGTACATTCCCTGTCTCCAAGCAGCTCTAGCCCATCCGGGGAGATATGGCGGGCAAGGAACACCTGAGGTAAGACCTAAATGCCCTGGCACCGCAGCCGGTCTGCAGCCTCTTCAGTGTCGCCTCTGGTCTCTAAGAGCACCTGCGTTCTCTGGACCCGATGCATCTCTACCCTTGGGGTCTATCCACATGCCACCACGTCTGACCTGTAAGGATGGAGTGTAGAGTTGAAAAGCAGGTGGTATCTTTAAATGAGTCTGGGGGGCGTGGGCAAGGGCTGCCGGGGCCTCACTTAAGTATCAAGTGAAGAACTGCCACAGTCAGATGTCATCTTCAGAGGACAAGCCTGGAGGCCAGGAGGCTATTGAGGAGGCTGCTGGGAGATCCAGGTGGCATGGACCGCAGCTGACCAGGGAGGGAGGCCCTCCCTTCCCATCACAGGCTCCCGTCCTGTGCCTGCCTGGGGCCCACCGTGCTGTGGCTGTGTGACTCTCCCAGTGACATGCCAGCAGCCAGGAGGCAGGAGCTTTGTCCACCTTGTTTGCTGCTGTCTCACTGGTGCCAGAGCAGAGCCAGAGGCGGGGGCTCAGGTGAGGGCAGGGCCACAGCTGAAGTCAGCGCCGGGGCCTGCAGCCGGTCTGGGACCCAGGATGGTGCTGGGAGGCAGGGACTGGGGAGCAGCCCCGGGAGGGGGGCCCGAGCCGTGCTCTGTTGCTGCAGATCAGGACGGATTCAGGGTTTGGGCCAGGTCAGCAAGTGGGGCCCAGTGACACCAACTGTGGGAGGGGCAGGCTTCCCAGGCTGGGCAGTGTTTTGATGGTAACCTACACGCGCGGAGGCAGGGATCACAGATGCCCCAGATGGCGTGGGGCAGGAGGCCAGGCGCCAGTCCCTCCCGGAGCTCCTGGACTCCTGGGCCAGAGCAGGATTCCTGGACTTGAACCCCACCCCCACCACCTTTGTGGTGTGAGGAAACTAATGACCCCCAGTGCCAGATGGACGAGTGAGCGGTCAGCTGCCAGGCCAGCCAAGTCTGGGCTCCTCTGGCTCCTGGCCCCACCACCCTCACCCCAGGGAAGGGGCGGCCGGGTTCCCAACCAACGGACACGGACAGGAGGTTCACTGGGAGGCCCTGCAGAGGCTCAGGGGCTGTTCAGAGGCTGTCTCTGCCCTTGAGGAGTCCTGGCCTAGAGGTGTAGCGGGTGGGGTGGACCCTCAGGTGGCCTGCCTCTGCTCCTGAGGGGTGAAGCGTACGAGGGCCTCTCCCTGTGTCTGTGCGGACCCTGAAGGGCACTTGACCTCCGTGGGGTCAGGACAGGCTTCCTGTGGACACCTGAGCAGAGGGGGCATGGGAATTGGGCAAGTGAAGGCGGAGGAAGAAGAGGCCACTGTGAGGTCAGGGCTGAGCAAGAGCCAGCTGGTGTGGGCATCGGGCTGGGCAGCCAGCGGGCAGTGAGGCTGGAAAGGTGCGTGGGGCTCCCCCAGGTCTCCCGGAGCCACCCCATCTGCGCCCACCCAGGGGTCCCCGGGTCACACCCTTCTGGCACTGGGTCTGGTGTACCAGGCCCTGCAGCCCAGCCCGGGGTCCCCTTCTGTGCTGTGGCACTATGGTAGGCTGAGGTCTGAGGGGGGGACTGCCAGCAGGCTGCCAGCCTCTCTGCAGGCAACTCATGGAAGAGGTTTCTAGAGACATTTGCGATTAATCTAAATGAACTGTGAAACTGTTTGGTTAGAGGCCTTAGGACCAGATCTCAGTGGGAGGCGGAGGGGGCTGGGGGTGTTAACAGCTGGCAGGGAGCCACTCCCCACCCTCCATCAGCCGACCCCGCAAAGCATCCGCTGCATACTGGGGCCCATGCTGGGCTCTGGGCCCTGGAAACAGGGGACACCCAGGGTGGCCACACCAGATCCCCACCCAGGCCTGGTGGGCAGCAGAAGGAATGGAAATTCCAGGCCAGGCAAGTTCTGTCTGGGGAAACCAGGAGCGTTGAGAGAGGCCCCGCCCTGAGGAGCGGTGGGCCTGGAGAGGTAGCTGGGTCAGGTCCCGGCTCCGCCATGTTCCCACCGGGCGAGCGTGGCCAGACGCTTCATGTCCCTGGGCCTCGGGGGAAGGGTCCAGCTGCCCAGGCCTGCAGTGAGGACCAAGTGAGGGCCCTGTCAGGTCCCCAGACACAGAGCAAGGACTCAGGGCCTCCTGCTGTCACCGCGCAGCGAGCAGAGCCAGTGGAGAGCTGGGTGGGGCAGGGGAGGCCAGGTCAGCGTGTCCAGGAGCTGGATGGGCCCTGCAGGGCCAGCACCCGGCTGGGGCTCCAGGGTGGGAGAGCAGGTGGCCTTGGTGAGGGAGGGGCCAGGGAGGCCCGTGGCCAGGTCACCAGGGCCTGGCAGTCCACGTGGGTCTGTTGGGAGCAGAGGGAGCCACAGACCATGCGTGGAGGGGCAGACTGGGCAGGGGCCAGGGGGCTTCCCGTGTCTGGAGAGGAGAGGGTGCCCTGGGCTGGGCAAGGACAGTGGGGACAGGTTCAGGGGTCGGGAGACTCCAGGGGACAGGCTGGCCCTGGAAGGGCTGCGGGAGCACAGCCAGGGTGGGGGGCATTCTATCCTGATGGCAGAAGGGAGTGGTGCCCAGTTGGGACGGGACCCGGGAAGGACAGGCCTCTGGGGACAGGGTTCTCTGCCACAGGCCCTGTGGGAGGGGAGGACCAGCCTGGGCCGTGAAGGAGGGACAAAGACCCCCAGACCCTCCAGCTGCCCGCAGGCTGAGGGAGGGGCTGCCAGACCCTGTTCCCCAGCCTGACCCTCCCTGAGCCTGCAGTGGGTCCTCTGGGGGCACTCAGGCTGCTGTGGAGGGTGACTGGCCTGTCACCTGGGCCTCTTTCCTCTGCACACAGTGACCGCTCTGCATGACACAGGGAGGGTGCTGCTCCCTGCAGAGAGAAGGGGCCTGGGGGTGGGGTGGACCCCTCACAGGCAGGACAGAAGCCCAGGAGAGAAGGGGACAGGAAGAGGGACAGACAGGGACTGGGTGAGGGAAGGGAGAAGCAGAGGGGGGCAGAGGGAGGCCTGGGAGAGAAGCCTTCCTCCCTGGCCCTGTCCTGAGTGGGGGCTTAGGGGGGAGTCACTGGGCTTCAGATGGTTCCCTTCTCTGTGCCTGATGTTCCCAGAGGAAAGAAATCACTCTCCATCCAATTAATCTAATTAGAAGTTAATCAAGTCTTGGGGACCTGTGCAGCAGGGTGAGTGATTAGGAAAATTACCTCCCTGCAAACAGCTTAAATTTAATTTTGGTTCCATAATCTAAAAACCAAATAAAGAAGGATAAGCTTTCTGCCCACCCCTCTCCCGCAGCCCCCACCAGCTGCCCGCCTAGAGTCCCCTGGCAAGTGGGCACCAGCTCAGAGGGTCAAGCATGACCTGCACAGGGACTGTCATACACAGCTTAGGGCAGCCACGGACTCACCCAACACATGCACGTGGGCGCACACACACGCACACACACTCGCGTGTGCACACGCACATGCATGCACATGCACACACACACATATGCACACACACGCACACACACGCACACACCCTCTCACAGGGATGCTATAACAGTCAGCGCTCCGGGCTCTGCTGCTCGCGGGCTGCACACACCTCTGGACTCCGTCCCCCGTAACAGCTGGAGTCTTAACCCCCTTGCAGGACTCCTTACGGTTGTTGCCACTTGCAATTTGACTTGGTCGCTCAGCCTCTTTCCTTCTTTCAAATTGACGTTGACGTTGACCCTATAAAATAAAGTGCAGGAGGTGGGGCCCAGAGGCGTTCAGGAGGGGACCCTGGTTATACAGAAAGGCCCCGCCACCAGCAAACCAGGTTCACGCCATGGCCGGCACGTCCCCAGAGCCCAAGTCCTGGGCCCAGAGAGAGCTTTGCTGCACCAGGCCCAGATACACTCTCGCCGCTGCTCATGCTGAGACCCATCGCCACCTGTCAGGGACAGGTTTTGTCAACAGCACCCATCCTGGGGCCCGTCCCTCACCCCCCACAGCCTAGTACCACTGCTGCCATTGTCCTTGGGTTTCTCTTTGAGGACCAGACTGGCAGGGGACCAGCCCAGGAAGGCAGGAGAAATGCGTCCAGAGTCACAAGGCTGAGGGCAGAATGGCTGGTGTCTGCAGCTTCTCCAGCTAGTGCTGGGCTTGGGGACGGACGGGGGCGGGGCTTGAGTTCCCAGGTGGAGGCAGGGCTCAGGCAAACAGAGGGGACCCTGTCTCTGGGGGTGACAAAAGGGCCTTGCTCCCACTCCACCCCCTTTCCCCATGCTATGGCTGCTGAGCCCATGTGACCACAGGACCAGAGGCTTCAGGCTAAGAGGCCACTTTTGTCCCAGTCAAGGAGGTTAAAGAGTTCCAGTGCAGGTCATGTGGTTTTGAACCCCAGCCACTGACTGGCTGTGTGACCCCAGCGGCCTCCTCCCCTCTCTGACCTCAGGTTCTTCACCTGTCAAACGGGGCCAGGAGCAGGCTTGAGACCACGCGGGCTCCCGGGACACAGGAGGGGCTCTGCAGTCTCAGCGGATGTCCTTCCCGGGCCCTGGGCAGCCCCACAGCACCTGGCTCCCACCAGGGCTGCCGGACGCCCATTACCTGGTGAGACGGCGAGATGAGCTCACTGCCTGGGCCTCGGGGCAGCGAGCACACCAGGTGCTGGGGGTGGACCCAGAGCAGCGTGGGGGCAGCATGGGGGCTGGTGGTCGGATGCCAGGGAGGCTTCCTGGGGAGGCAGGCAGGGGACTGGCAGGTTTGGGTGGAGGAGAGGCAGCCAGGGGTGGGGGCTGCAGGAGCAAAGGGGGTGGGCGGGGCCAAGAGAGACCACGCCCCCGCGCTCTGCCAGGGTGCGTGGGTGGGTTTAGATTTGGAACTGGACAGATCTGGTGCAGCCTGGCAAGTCCCTCTGTCACTCAGAACCTCTGTGGTGTCAACTGGGAAGTGACACTCCGGGGACGGCACCCCTTCCGCCCAGTGTGGCTGTGAGGCTGGCTCGGGTGTGGGGTGGGGTATGTAATCCTGCAGAGCTGGGCTCACAGGGACGCTGGTCACAGGAGCCCCTGCCCTGTCACTCACCCAGGTCTGCTGCCCTCGGGCATCTCCCCACCTGGCCACGAGGTCCAAGCTGGCAGCAGCCTTTGGTGCAGGGACCCGGGGGGACACATCACCCTCTCTGGGAAGACGCCTGGCTCTTCTTGGCTAGAAGCTGACCCTGGAACCTGAACCTGGGAGCCCCTCCGGCCCCACCCTGTGGGAAGCTGCAAACAGAGAGGTCAAGGGAGTGGCCCACGGTGCCCAGCCCCCACCCTGCCTCCCAGGGCTCGGCCCTCTAACCAGCCCTGGTGCGGCCCTGTGGACAGACACTGGCTGGGCCCCTCCAGGGTGGATTCTGTCCCCTGTCCTCCCTCTGCCCTCATCTCTACTGGCTCACCAGGCTGCGAAGAACCTGGAAACCTGGCCCAGGGCTCCCTGGGAGGCCCGCTGTGACCTGCAGGCCCAGTTCCCTGAGGCCCCGGCCATGCTGGGGAGGGGAGGGTGAAGGCAGGCCAGGGCCCGCCCTCGACTTCACTCTCCCTGTTCAATTTGCAGTTTCTAAAGGCCACCGGAGCTGGCGGAGCAAACGTTTTCTCTCTTAATGGCACTGCAGCAGATTAGGAGGGGCGCCTCTTCCCAGGAGCATTAAGGAGAGGACATCCATTACCCAGGATGGTCTGGCCTGGCAGCTGGATTAACTTTCCCAGAGACTGAGTGGAGGAAGTGTCCTCTCATCTTTGCATCAGCAAATCCTACTTGGTCCCCCTGGCCAGGATCTTGGGAAGGATGTCAGGTACCCGGCTGGGAGGACACAGAGGTAGACTGAAGCTCCAATCAACTTGAAAAATCTTCCAGTCCTAGTGGACCACAAGACGACGACTGTTGCCTTACTGGGTGGTGTGATATGAGGCACTGGCTTAGGCAAGGGCAGCTGCCTCCTTTGGTGCTCACCAGGGGGATCCTCTGGGGACCCTGCGTGGACAAGTCCACGAGTCAGGTCGGGTTCTCCAAGCCCTCTCCTCCCCAGGATGTGGCTCAAGCTCCTGGGCCGCCCTGGACCCTGCTAGGAGGCAGGGCTGTGCCTCCCCTCTGGGGCTGTGGGAAATGGTTTTCCTCACCGTGACTGCAGCTCCTGTTGCTTGAGCACCTACTGTGTGCCAGCGTGGGCATCAGTCCCCCCCCCCCCACTCTATCTCCAGCGCAGGCAGGTGCTCTGTCCCTACTGTGTGCATGAGAGGATGGGGTCAGAGAAACAGGGAAAGGCAAAGGCACAGCCATGGCCCCCGTGGAGCTGGGGACAGAGCCAGGTGTGTCTGCTGCCACTGCGTGGCTTAGTCTCTGTGCCCCCATTTGTGGATTATAAAATAGGGGTGATGTCGATGGTCTGTACCCCTCACGGAGGATTGGCGGGGAAAACGTCCCAGGCGCGTGGGGGGGTGCAGGCACACACACAAACGCGCACACAACCTGCAGAGTTCTGAGCACCCGGGCCCCGCAGCCAGTCGGCTGGAGCCGAGTGCTGCTGGTGCCCAGACACCACGCAGTCCCAAGGCCCCACCTGCCCGGCCCCACGCCTGTGTGTTCTGTCCCCAGCGCGTCCCGGAGACTCTCCTGCCTCAGGGCCCAGGCTCTCCCAGCTGGAGTTCTCCAGTCTGCTTTCCAGGGTCTGCCAAGCTCCCGAGCTGGTGGCAGCGTGCTGACTTCTGACAGCCCCTCCTAACGGCCAGCCTCTCAGCTGCCTGGTGACAATCTGGGCTCCCATTTGGGGGTGGGGGGTGACAAGTGAACAAATCCAGGACACCAGCTGTTCTCGGGTACCGACAGGGTTTGGAAGAACCGAACCCGGAATGATGGATCGGGGCCGCAGTCGTGGGCGAGCCGGGAGGACATCTCTGAATGACACACGCCCCACCTGCTCATTGTGACCATGTAGTCAGCTTGCTGAGGGACAGGACCCTTGGCCCCATGGGAGGGCTGGCCAGGGCCGGGCAGGGCAGGGGAGGCAGACACAGGCCTGTGGGGCTGGGCACGTGGCCACCACCACCTGGGTGGCAGAATTCCTCCCCTGAGCCCAGGAGTTGAGACCACTCAGGTCTGCACAGGGTGCAGCGCACAGAGCCCCACACAGAGATGACCAGCTCTGGTCTCAAGTCACCACCCACTGCAAGGCAAGGCCACAGCTTCTGGGATGCTGCCCGCTGTGTTCTGGACCCACCAGGTGACACTACCCCTGTCCCCACCAGGGGCTGCCGTCGCCCCATCCTGCCTGTGGGTCTGGGAGGGAAATTGTGCTGGAGTCTGTCTGAGTCTGCAGGTGCCAACATGTCCCTGGAGTGCTGGGCCCGTTGGCCCCAGCGTCCCTGCACCTGGTCCCTGTGTGTGGAATTATTTTCTCTTTACAGGGGGGCCTAAGCGAGGCCCTTACTTTGGGCATCTGCATGTCTCTGTGCCCTGGTGCCCACAGGGGTGTGTCTACGACTTCTTCAGGCCAGCAAAGGCCCCCTCCCCATTCAGGCGGCTTTGACGAGATGCCCACTGTGTGCTGGGCACTGACAGGCTCAGGAAGGCCAACCGCGGGGGCCCAACCCTGTGCCCAGACAGCGCTCTGCTCTGAAACGGATGCGGAGACAGGAGGGCATCCAGCAATTGCCGATGGCAAGTTCTTTGGCGTGTGCAGAATAGTCACCACGTAGACCATCTGCTGGGTATAAAATGTATTAATAAACTTCAAAGAATCGAAATTATACAGAAAATTTTGTTGGATTACAATGGAATTAAATTAGAAATCAACAACAGGAATGTGTTTGGAAACCTCACACATGTTCGGAAATCAAATGACACATGTCTAACTAACCCATGGATCCGGGGGAAAAACCACAAAGGAGACGAGAAGACATTTTGAGCTGAATGGTAATAAAACCTTAACAGATCAAAATTTGTGGAATGCAACTGAAAAGAGTCCTTGGAGTGAATTCTTGAGGTTAAAGTGCTTATATTAGAAAAGGAAAAAAAAAAAGAGTTTAAAATAAATAATTTAAGTATCTTAAGAAGCTAGGGGGAAAAGAACAGAAACCAATGTATTTGAAAACAGAGACAGTGGAGAATACCAACAAGCCAGGAACCATTTCTCTACAAAGAGAAATAAGTCCCTAAAAGATTGATAAGCCCCCAAAGATCTATAAGCCTCTAGCTAAACAACAACAGAGAGAGAGAGAGAGAGAGAGAGAGAGCGCAAGAACAAAACCAAAAACCCTTTCCAATATCAGGAAAGGTAAGGGGCACACCACTAAGATAGTAGTCTTTAAAATTGGCAATAAGAAAATATTATAAGTAATTTTATGGAAATAAACTCAACAACTCTGAGGAAGCAAACACATTTCTTGAAAAAACACAATCTATCAAAACTAACAGGAGAAGAAATAAGAGTACCAAACAGCCTTCTATCTACAAAAGAAATTGAATTTGTCATTTAAAACTTTTCTGTGATGAAAGCTGCAGACTTGAATGGCTGATGGATTCTGTCTAACATTTATTGGAGGATAATACTAACCTTATACAAATTCTTTCAGGTAATAGAAGAAGCAGGAACACTTCCCACGTTGCTATGAAGCCAGGGTAACCTTGATATGAAACCCCAAAGAGGACATTAGAAAAAAAGGAAAATAAACCACCCACATAACTCTGGATAATGGAGATGCCAGAATTGTAGCCAATATTAGCAAACTGAATGCAGACATGGGTAAAATAGAGCACTGTATCATGGGCAAATGGAGTTTATCTAGAGAATGTAAGCTTGGCTCAGTCTTTGGAAATCAATCAAATTAATTTACTACGTCAACAGAATAAAGGAGAAAAACTATATGATCATCTTAACAGATGCTGAAAACCCATCTGACCAGTTCGATACCAAAGTGAGATGAGAGGAAATATCCCTGGGCTCATAAAGGACATCCACAGAAAACCTACAGCTAATGTCAAGCTAAGCAATGTAAGGCTGAGTATATTGCCCTGCCTCCTGGGAACACCTCAGGGTTACTCATCTAAACCCCTCCCAGCAATAGATCTCTTGAATTCTGAGCCAGTGTAATAAGACAAGAAAGAATAAAAGGCTTTGGGCTTCAAAGGGTAAATTAAAACTCCGTATTCAGAAATAACATGATTGTTTTTGCAAGAAATCCTGAGGAATCTACTAAAAACTAGAGATCATAGAATTTAACCAGGTCACAGGATATAAGTGAATGTATGAAACTGACATGCTAACAACAAATGGCAGTTAAACAAAATTTTTAAAAAGCAATATCAATTATCACTATCTTCAAATGATGAAATGTTCAGGAATGATTTTTTTTTTTTTTTAAAGCATACAGATTGTTAAAATCTCTGAAATAGTGCAGAGAGTGAGGTTGGAAATAGTCTTCCTCCCCAGCCAAGCCTTGAATTGGCTGTGGCCCTAGTGACACATTGCAAGTTTGTGAAAGACCCTGAACCACACAGACTGTGAGCAAGTCAGTGTTGCTGCTTTCAGCCACTAGAGTTTTGGGGTGATTTGTTACGCAGCAATTAGTGACTCATACACTTAATTCCCTGGGTCATGCAATAGGATTTATTCCAGAGCTCTGAGGTTCTGGGTAGCCCCGTCTGTGAATAACAACTTCTTTGAGGCCTTAATGCTACCTAAGCAGTAGGGGGCAGGATGCAAAGAGCTAAGCCTTACATCTCCACTCCATCCAGCAAAGTGCCCCTGAGTCACACTGGATGCATAATTTACTGTCAAGTAAACTTAAGGGGACAAGTGTAATTTTGTTGACTTTTCCAAACACTTTCAAATCAATACACAATGAAATATTTCAGAATAGAATACTTTCCTATTGTGTTTCCCAAGGGTGCCTGGGTAGAAGAGGCTGAGGTGGGAAAGACCAAGATGCTGAAGGAGGCAGGAGGGAGACCTCAGGAATCTTCTGGAGCCTACAGGAACCCTGGCCAGCTTTCCAAGAGGGCGATTTCACCATGTACACCCCAAGTCTTAAAATATCCGTATCCTTTGACCTGATGAGATCAGTAGTCTGGCGTTAAGAAGTAACTAAAGATGGATACAAAGATCTAGGGGCAGTTGGTCATCACAGAATCGTTTATCACAGCCAAGGCTGTGGGCCACCTACGTGCCTAACAATGGCAGCCAAGCTAAATCAATTATGGATGAAAAATAGTTATGACGGAATATTGTGCTGTCACACAAGATTAGGACAATGAGTATTGTTCAACATGAAACTTTCAAAATTAATTTATGTTGGGAAAATGCCTATAAATTAAGAGCTAGAGAAAAAGCATATAAAGTCTGCTATAAATTACATTCCAATTTTCGTTCATATACATATGGGATTAATAAAATGCAGAATGATTTATGCAAAAATACCAACAGTTATTATCTCTGGTGGGAGAATTATAGAGGATTTTGTGTTTTTTCCCTATTTTTTTATGCTCTCCAACTTTCTGCGATGAATATCTGCTATGAATACATTATTTTAAAATCTTAAGTGGCTGCAGGTAAGAATCTCTATCTCCCCGCCCTGTAGGAACCTCCTGGATTAAGCTCTAGGATTGAGGTTTGATCTCAGGATCCCTTGGTGACATTCAAGTTTCCTAGTTCTGGTTGGGATATAGACTTCCCGACACTTCTGAAATCCCAGATCTCCTCTCTATTTGTTGGAGAGTGCCCGTGTGGCTGGGATTATCATCTCTCCCGCTAAGGTCCGTTTCTCATTCCTCTCTTATAGATGACTGGGGAGGGTGGAAATGAAATGTGAATGGAAGTTGTGGGTAGAGTCCCCAGGAAAGCTCTCTAGTGGGAGCCTCTTTGCTCCCCCTTTTCCTTTTATTTTCTGTCTAGAATGGGACTGTGATTGCTAGAGTTTCAGCAGCTGTTTTGTGTCCATGAGACAACCTTCAGGATGAACTCCTGTGCTGCGGATAGCAGAGTAAAAACAAAAAGTGAGTCTGGGATGTTGACAAAATTGTGCCTGCAGTTACCATAGAAACCCTGGAATTCTGACATCTAGAATTTTCTTACATTAGGGAAAAATATGTTTTTGATTTATTTAAGCTGCTATCTTTCAGATTCCAATTAGTAGCCAGATTTATTTTCTACTAGGTACACTGATCCAGGGCCAAAGATGGAAGAGGATTCCACAAGAATCTTAATGAAACTTCAGGAAAAAAACAACCCCCCTGGAGCAAGGGAAAGGGTCTAAGTTTCTTCATGACTCCAAGCATCTCCGACCATAACCTGGTGACACCCAGATGGTCCGAGTTTGTGCAATAGCAGGAAATGTCACCAGAGCTGAGAGCCTGTAGCAACTCACGCCCACCTCCCTTCAGCCTCCGCTCTGGTTCCCTGAGCTGCCCAGGGTTCAGCCCACGTTGTTTGGGGCTCCCTCCCCTCCGGTCCCTTCCCATTTTCACCATAGACTGTATCACACACGCACAACGCTGTGTGCTTGTGTGCTACGTGCATGTGTGCATACATGTGCATGGAAGGTAAGTGTGTATAACCCGCCTGATCATCGATTGTTCAGCTTGCAATTTTTCAGCTCTCTGAGGGCGTAAGAGCCACACACATTCGGTAGAAACCAGACTGTGAATAATGTTATCCTGATGGTTTCTGGGGCTGGTGATGGCAGTTGATATTCCGTCAAGATGCCGCAGCCCCCAGGCGGTCACGTGCTCAGGAGGGGCAGCACTGAGACTCCACCGAGTGCCCCGTGCCAGCATTTTGGATTCTGTGTTTTGTGCTTTCGAATTCCATGGCGTCTAGGAAGTGCTTGTCTGCATCTCTGGCTTTTTGGGAGAAGGGGAGGAAGGCAACTCTTCTTTTTTTGTGCTGGGGACTGAACTCAGGGGTGCTATATCACTAAGCCACGTCTCTAGTCCTTTTAATTTTCTATTTTGAGACAAGGTCTCACTAAATTGCTGAGGTTGGTCTTGAACTTGCAATCCTCCCGCCTCAGCCTCCCAAGCCACTGGGATTAGAGGCGTGCACCACTGTGCCCAGTCAATCATTCTTTAGATGAAACTCAAGCACAGCGGAAGGTGGCAGCTGGCACTGTCCATCACTCAGGAGGCGGGACTCCTGCCACTGACCATCAGGCCATCTTAGAGGCTAAGAAGCTCATCAGGACACAGTGAAATTGTTGGCTTCCATTGCATCCAGTCATCACAAAGAAAACGGCTCTGCGGAGGGATGACGCGGAAAACTTCCTTGTCACGTGGATGGAAGACCAGATATGGAAGCCCCTGGCTGCCCAGCCTGCTGCCCATCCAGGGCCAAGCAGGCAGTCTTTGCAACATGCTAACGAGAGAGCTGATGGTCCTGCGTATATGCCTATGTGGACAGCAAGCCGCTGGGGCTCCAGTCCTTCAAAGGACGTCATCACTTCCATACCGTGAGGGTTGGCGGTGAGGCCGCCGGTGCAGCCACTGAAGGAGCTCGAGACTTTAAGGGAGAGCGTCAGAGGTGATTGGGCACGAGGAATGTTTGCCAGTCAAACCTTTAGCATCAGGGAAATGAGCTTGTTCCGGAGGCGTGTGCAGGAGCGTTATCCATTCATCCAGCGTCCAGGACTAGGCGGGACTCAAGGCATCAAAGCCTGCTGCCGCCTTGGGATGGTGATCTCGCAGGGTCCAAACCGAAGCCTTCCCTGATCCATCCCGGGAGGCCCCTAGAACGTGCTTCCGGGTTACAGGAGCACCGGCCGCAGCGTGGCCAGGAGTCAGGTTTCGAACTGCTGGAATTCCCAAGCAGGGGGACACTGGGCAGCGGCTCCCCATTCCAGACCCTCCTGACCTTAGATGATGCTGCAGGGCATCCATGGCACATCGGTGACACACACCCCTGTTAAAGCGGGGCATTTGCACCGAAAACAGCTGCACCCATTCCACCAACCACGGCGCAATAGCCGCGGTTAGAGTACATTGTTCAAGCCGAGTGTTTGCTCGGAGGCGGAAGCAGCCGAATCTGGGCGAAGGCTCCGGGTTTGGAAGGGTTTGACCGTCCACGGGCTCTGCAGAACACAGCTGCGGCACCTGGAAAGTCACCCGACCGGCAAGAACGGCCTTGGAAGGAGGTTTTGAGGACAGGGGTGAAGGCCCTCAAAGGCTTTACCGGGCTCTGCTATTGACCAAGCAGCCAGTAACAAGATCCTAGTGTTGGAAAGGGCTGGAACCCGAGGTGGCTGAAGAGGACGTTGGGAAGTCAGTGGCACCGAGGCTGGAGAGCTTTCGCAAGAGGGATGATCAACCCCAGGAAGAAAGAAGAAAAGAAGCTGAGGCAGAGGGCGAAGTTACCTCCGAGGCAGCAAAGAAGCTGGCCGGGCTCGCTGCTCCCAAGGGCACAACGGGGTAGAAGAGAGGGACGTGGACCCTGGCGATGCCCGGGAGCCGGCAGGCAGATGCGGGATGCTCCTGCTCGCTTCAAGCAAACGCACGAGGAGAAGAATCAGAATGCACCGCCCGGCTTCCCGGAGAACAGACGGCTGCTAACCCAGCCGCGGTCTGGCCCGCGCACTCCTCCAGCCTCTGCCCCGCCCCAGTCCTGTCCCAGGGAGGGAAGTGGGCCCGCTGCCTCCGCCCAGCCCGGCAGCCAGCGTTAACGTCAGCTCACGGTGTCCGATGTTCCTAAGCCCCGTGTGCTTTCGCCGGTGTACACCCGTGGGGAGGGCCGCGCAGCGCGCAGCAAACGACGCCGGGCACCCAGTACTCCAGCGCCGAGCAGCCTGGCCTTGCTTAGTGCGCGCTGGGGCGCGGCTCAGGGGAGGCTCTGCTGAGCTGCCATACCCGGACTTGACCGACCTTCACTCCTCCACTTCCGATCCTGGAAGAGGGCCTAGGACAGAAGAGCAACCTCAGAGCTTTATTGAATAAATTAATTAATGAATCCTAAGACACAGTTCCCACGCCCTCCTTATTTTAGAAACACTTTAGACAAGGTTTAGCTTGCCAGTGACCTTCTAGGCCTTCTAGGTTGGTGCTCAGAATGCTCACAGGAGTCTCCTTGTTGAACAGGACTCATCTCCCCTTTTCTAGACTCCAGACCTTTATTAATGTGGCCTAAAGGGCAGTAAGATGGGCACAGAAGAGAGTTGGCTTTGGAGTTCAAAGTTCAAATCTCAGCTCTGCTACTTAATAGCAGAACTTTGTCTGAGTCTGTTTCCTTTCCTGTAAAATGGTGCTAATAATACCAACCGTGCAAACTCGTTGAGAGGATAATTACGGTCAGTGCCTGTTTCAGAAGGAGCATTCAGTAGGCGTTCAGAGGAGAGGGTGGTTTCATCTGATTGATGGTGGTGGTGACGGCAATGACGACTACACGAGCCACGTTAGGGACCCTCCGTCCCCCCAGAGGCCTCTGCTGGGAGCAGACTGGACTGGGGTGGGGAGAGCAGTGGGGACAGGGGACAGGAGGGACGCGTCTCTGCCCCGCACTCCGAGCTCAGGCCGGGCCCAGCCTCTGTCCCTGTTTCTTTTTCTCAGCTGACAGCTGGGCTGCAGCGAATTCACGTCACGCTGACCCCATCCCGTGGGTGGCTCGAGGTCCCAGCCCGTGGGGCACCTCCCCGCCCCTGTGCCCTGGCAGCAGAGAGCCGGCAGCCCTGCGCTCCCCCCCCCGGAGTTCCTGCTGATGCTTCTGGCCCTATCCTCCTGGGACTGAAGCCTCCTGGGCAGCAGGAGCTGTGGTCACCCCTCGGCAGATACTGTCCAGGGCTGAAGCAGGACCCTGCCAGGAGCAGGCCAGGGCCGCTGGCTGGTGTGAGCCCTGGTGTGCATGGAAGGAGCTGGAAGGCGCAGGGCGGGGCTGGCGGGGCTGCAGGGCTGGCCGGGCGTGCTCCATCGTCCTGGCCTGTGGTGCTGGGTCACTCCCCGGCTCTGCCAGTCACCACGGGCTGATGAACGAGGGCAGGTCCCTCATGTGCCTGAGAGTCGGTGTCCTCGTCTGTGGAATGGAGACCGTAGCTCCCACCGAGGGCACTGCTGCAGGGACGGAGCAGACACGCTGCAGGGGTGGGGCGGGTGGGACTGACTAGGGATGGCGAGGCCACAGGCGAGGGCCCGGTGGCCTCAAGGTCCGGTGTGCTGTGCTGTGGATCTGTGGGGGGGGCTGGCTCTGGAGTGCACCTGGGTCTGACTCCCGGCTCTGCTGCTTCCGTCTGTGTGACAGAGGCCAACTGCCCACCCTCTTTGAGCCTGTTTCCCCATCTGTTCCATCATCTCTCGTTCGGAGGACTGTTGAGAGCGTCACCTTGTGATGACACCCTGCTGCCTCCAAGGAGGCCATCTCTGTCAGCTTCCCCACCCCATGAGGTTCCTGCCTGGAAATGTCCCCGTGGGGACAGCCGGGGGTGCCTAGGAGCGAAGGAGGCAGCAGGCGCGTGCCCTGCGCCCAGGCTGCCCTTCTCCCTGACTGACAGGTGGTGGCTCTGGCCTCCTGGTGCTGCTGACTGAGCTGTGCGGCATCCGCTGCTGTGGTCCCAGACCTCAGCCCTGCAGTGGCGGGACAGAGCTGTGTTCCCAGAGCAGGATGGACCTCTGAGCGCCTCGACTCAGTGAAACAGGCGCTGCGTCTGCCAGGCCTGGAAATGCAGGTGACCCTCCTCTTTTCGGTTTGTAGACCTTCTCTGCAGAGGACGTAGCTTCCGTTTCCCTTCCTCACCTCATCCAGACGTGGCCCAGACTCACTTAGCACCACCACAAAGACCTGAGCACCAGGTCTTCTCCCGTGCGGGGACAGATCTTATAAAGTGAGTCCTGAATTCATCCACGAGTATGACTCCGTTCTTCCCTTTCGAAACGTCTTGGCTCTTTTGGGTCTTTTGTCTTTCATATGAATCTTAGAATCAGTTTGTCAATTTCTTCGACAAGCATTGCTAGGATTTTTATGAGTGTTGTGCTGAATCTGCAGATGAGTTTTAAGAGAATCGTCATAACAATGTTGAGTCTTCCAATCCATGAACATGCTATCTCCTCATTTGTTCAGACCTCTCGATTTCCCTCAACCGTGTGACCATTCTTCGCTTTTAATTGGAGTACTGAGAGTGTTTGCAATTTTTGAAACAAGTTTATTAAGTTGTAATTTATACACAGAAAAATTTGCCCTTTTTGTTGTTCAGGCTTATAAATTTTGAAAACTGCATACAGTCACGAAGTCACCACCACCATCAAGATATGGAACATTTACCTCTAAGATCTTTCTTCATGTTCTTTCAGCACCAACCCTCTCCCTGACCCTCTGCTCCTGGCAACCCCTCATCTGTTTTCCTCTAATTTTGTCTTTCCTAGAATTAGGCCATTTATATTTAGTGTAGTTATTTATATGGTTACATTTAGACACACCAGCCTACTCTTTGTTTTTCTTTTATTACATCTCTTCTTTGTTGCTTTTCATTTCCTGTCTTCTTTTGGATCAATTAAGTCGTTTTTTCCCCCTTACTTCACTTTATCTCCACTATTGACTTATTAGGAACATCTCTTTAAAAAATAATGATTATGGTAGCATTTGCAATATCCATCTTTAGGTGATCACAGTTCAACTTCATGTAACATACTTCTTCACCAATAGTGAATGATGTTATGGCAGAACACTTTCATTTCTTCTCTAGTATTCCTTGTGCTACCATTACTCTAAATTGTACTCATACAGGTTATAAGTTCCAGAACAATGCTACCTTTTCTCTTTAGATAGTTAATTGTCTTTGAAAGATATGACAATAAGAAAAAAAATCTATCACATTTAATCTAATAGTTACTATTTCCAAGGTTTTTCTTTTCTGTGGGTAGTCTTGAATTTCCATTTCGGTATTATGGTTCATCTGTACAAAGAAGTTGCTTTAATATTTCTTCTGGTGCAAGTCAACTTTTGTTGATTGAAATAATTTCCTATTTTATCTTTGTTTTTGAAACAGCGTTCTTCTGGGTGTAGGATTCTTTGTTGGAAGGTTTATTTTTAATTTTTATTTTTGAAATGTTAAAGATAACCCTCAATTTTTTTTGAGACGGCCACAGATTTTCTGATAAGAAATCAGCCATAATACTTATCTTTGTTCCGCTGCATGTAATTTTTCTTTTTCTCTGGCTGCTTTCAAGAATTATTGATCTCTGGTTTTCAGCAACCTACCCATGATGTATCTACATGGTAGATGTGCATTTCCTCTGAACTTCTTGGATTTGTGACCTGTCATTCAATTTGAAAAATCCTTGGTCATTTTATCTTCAAATATATTTTTTCCCTCCCCATCTCTTTCTATTCTTTTGGAGCTTCAATTATGTGTATGTTAGACCACAGCATTTGGATGCTTTGTTGTTTTTCACTTTTTTCTTAGTTTTTGAGTTTGGATAATTTCTACTGGTTGAACTATTTTCAAGTTCACTGATTCTTTCTCCTATGGTACAAAATTCTGATAAATTCATTAAAGCAACCCTTTATCTTTGATCCTATTTTGTAAAATTACTTCTTGCATTTACCTTTGGATTCTTAAAAAAAAAAAATTCCCTTATTTTTTCTGAATTTCATCCTCCATTCAAGCATGTTTTCTACCTTTTTCACTAGATCCCTTGAACATAGTTATTTTGAAAATCCTGCCTGAGAATTTCAACCTCTGGATGGTCTTTGGATCTGGATCTGTTGACCAGTTGCTTTCCCTTGAAGATGGGTTACTTTTCCTTGATTTTTTTTGTATTTAAGTTTTTAAAAAAATTTTGGATATTGTGTGCACAGTAGCAGAGATTGAGGTAAATGGCATTTATACTTAGAAATGAGCACACTGATTTTTCTCTCAAGACGTCAGTGTGATGGTCTGCGTCATGTAGTGCAGAGCTGAGTTTAGTGTGTTCCCTGGTGCTATTACCTCAGCTCAACACAGACTTCAAACTGCTCCAGCGATTGACTTTTTTACCCCCTTTTTTGGTGCTTGGGATCCCTGGGGATTCTAAACTCATACTGGCCCACACTCAGCTTCTAAGAACTAATTTTTAAAAATTATCTATTTTCTTTATTCCAGATTTTAAGGTGGCTTCATCTTCACTCAAGTTCTGAAAAAGGTGAGACCATTCTTATGTCCCTCTGTCCTGAAAGGAACTGACTCGTCTTTGGAATTCTTTCACCAATTTGCTTTGTATTTTTTCGTGTCTAAAATGACTGCCATACAAATTGCTACAAAATAGCATCTTAAAACAACCCCCATTCATTATTTTATGGTTCTTCTGGTCAAAAGTTTGGGAATGGTGTGCCTCAGCTCTTCTCTGCTCAGGTTTCAATGTCCAAAATCAAAGCATCAAGGATCGTTCTTTCTGGAGGCTCTGAGGATGGATCTTTGAAGTTCTTGGATGTTGCTGACTAGATAGATTTCCTTGTGGTCGTGGGGCTGAGATCTCTCTCCTTGCCAGCTGCCAACCAGGGGCATCTTTGCTTCTAGAGGATGCCTGTGTTCTCTCACGCCTTCCACATTCCATGCGTCCCCTCTCCAGTCAAGGTGGACTTCCTTCCATGCTGTCAATCTGTTTCCGTTCTCTTCTGCTGTGTCTCTGCCTTTCTATTCTGCTTTCAAAAAAGCTCATGTGATTACATTACATCATACTCGCTTGAACAATCTGGGACGATCTACTTCAAGCTCAGTTGATTAGTGGCCTTAACTCCATTTGCAAAGTCGTGTTATAGCAGTATCTAGATTTATGTTTGAATAACCAAAAATCTTGTCAGGGGTGTCTTTGGATTCTTCCCATTATACTTTGTAAACTCAGACATACATTGAACTGGAAAAAAGTTATGATTTCATGGATTATTTGGCTCCTACTCATTTTTAGTATGAGAATGACATTCTCTTCTGAGTTTCCATATCCTGTGTAGAAACAGAACTTCTCAATGTTTTCTGTATCTACCTATTAACCATTTATGGCTCTATAGAGTCCTTTGTGTAAATCCAAGTTCCCATTTGTTATCATTTTCTTCCAGCATGGAGAACTTTGTCTAACTTTTAATACAGTCTGGGTATGCTGGCCTTGAATTTTATAAACTTTTGTTTGCCTGAAAATGTCTTTAATTTTGATGCATTTTTGGAGGATGTTTGTGCATGTACGTTTAAAATGCCCCTTCATTTTACTCCAATGAGAATGGCTATTATCAAGAACACGAACAATAATAAGTGTTGGCATGCATATGGGGAAAAAGGCACACTTTTACATTGCTGGTGAAATTGCAAATTGGTACAGCCACTCTGGAAAGCAATGTGGAGAATCCTCAGAAAACTTGGAATGGACCCACCTTTTGACCCACTTATCCCATGCCTTGGTTTATACCCAAAGGACTTAAAATTAGCATACTACAGTAACACAGCCACATCAATGTTTATAGCAGTTCAATTCACAATAGCTACATTGTGGAACCAACCTAGATGCCCTTCAACAGGTGAATGGATAAAGAAACTGTGGTATATATACACAATGGAATATTATTCAGCCATAAAGAAGAATAATGTTATGGTATTTACAGATACAGGGATGGAATTGGAGAATATCATGCTAAGTGAAATAAGTCAATACTAAAAAAAACCAATGGCTGAATGTTTTCCCTGATAAGTGGATGATGATATATAATGGGGGTTGGGGTGGGGTTGAGAAAAGAATGGAGGAACTTTAGATTACATAGAGGGATATGAGATGGAGGGGGTATGAAAGATGGTGGAATGAGACAGACAATATTACCGTATGTACATGTATGATTACGCGAATGGTATGAATCTACATCATGCACAACCATAGAAATAAAATGATGTACCCCTTTTGTGTACAATGAATCAAAATGCAGTCTGAAAAAAATAAATAAATTAAATAAATAAATAAATAAAAATATTAACAACCAAAAAAAAAAAAAAAAAAAGCCCCTTCATTGTCTCCTGACTTGCATAGTTTCTGGTGAGATATCTGCAGTGATTCTTATTTCATTTTTCCTGCGTGAGATATATATTTTATTCCCTGGTTGCTTTTATGACTTTCAAGTCACCTTTTTTAAAAAATTCAATAAGAATGTGCTTTGCTCCTGGTTTTCTTGGAGTTTAATCTGGGGATTTGTTAAGCTACTTATGTCTGTGGGTTGATGATTTTCATATAAGTTTTTAAAATATCAGACATTATTTCTTAAATATCCCTCACCACACCTTTTTCTGGGGGGCCAATTGCATGTGTGGTAGATCTCTCAGTATCATTCCAGGGGTCACTGAGAACCTAGTGATCGCTCTCTTTTTTTTAATTAGCAGTCATGTTTCCTCTCTCTGCTTATGTTTTGATAGTTTCTATTCCATTTCATAAATTATACTCATATTTATTCTCTAATTGTCTAATCTTTTGCTAGTATTATTTAGTAAAATTTTCATATCAAATACATTTTTCAACTGTAGAAATCTGTTGATTTCTTTAACCAGTGTTTCTCAGATTTTTGCCTAGAGATATTGTCATATTTTGTTAGATTTATATCTAAGTAGCTCTATTCTTTGGTGCTATGGCACTGGTATTGCTTTTCTAGTTTTAATTGTTTATTGCTTCTATATTGGAAAGTAATTAAAAACTTTTAAAAAATAACATCGTATCCTAATATTCTGCTGTACTAACTAGTTCCAGAAGATTTCATTTATTTTTATTTTTAGTTTTTTAGTTGTCCATGGGTCTTTATTTATATATTTATTTATATGTGGTGCTGAGAACTGAACCCAGGGCCTCATGTATGCCAGGCAAGCACTCTACCACTGAGCCACATCCCCAGCCCCGAAGATTTCATTTTAATGTTTTAGATTCTGTGGGTATTCTACAGATAATCAAATTATGTCCAAATAAAGACAGTTATTTCTTCCTTTCCAAATTATTATTGTTATTGTTATTAATATTATCATTATTTGCAATGCTTGGAATCAAACCTGCATGTTAGATGAGTGCCATACCCCCAGCCCAAACTCTTTATATTTTCTTTCTTTTCTGGTGGCTTCTGGCATAACCAGCTCTTTGAGAATGATGTTGACAGAGACGATGAGAGAGTACATTTATGCTCTATTTCCAATCTTCAGGGGAAAGTGTATATTCTCTCACTATTAACGGTGATGTCATCTCTAGGTTTGCCTTCCATCCTTCCTTTCTTCCTTCTTTTCTTCTTTTAACAAGCTAAAGAAGTTCTCATTTATCCTTAGTTTTCTGAGAGTTTTTATCATAGCTGGGTGTTGGGTTTTGTTGAATATATTTTCCACATCAATAGTATGCTCATATAATTTCTTCTTTAGCTTATAGATTGGTAGATTACATTGGTTGAGTTTTGAATATTGAACCAACATTGCATACCTAGAATAATTCCCACAAGGTCATGGTGTTTCATGTATTTTATGAATTCTTGATTTGGTTTTCTAATATATTTCAAGGTTTGTTATGTCCATGTTCATGAGAGATACCAGTCTGTAGTTCTTATTTCTTGTAATATCCTTGACCTAGATTTGAAATCAGAGTAATGGTGGTGTTGGGCTCCCCCTGGTATTTTATATGATATTTAATATCATCTTAAGTACAGAAAAATTAAAAATTTACATTATTAGCAAACATTATACTATTCACCTTTATGTTATATAATGCCAGTTTCAAATGAAAATACAAGAGTATTTAACTCCTCTGCAGGATTTTCAGAATTACCAACTTGGACTGTTGTAGCTCATTATAAAATTGCATTTTTTCCTCACCAGACTGGTGGAAGTGTTGCAAACACTACCTCCACTCTGTGCCTGTGGCTTCTCAATGCCCGTGCAGCCCAGTCACCTGGTGACGAAGGAGGAAGGGACGTGGGCTGAAGTTTGCCCAGTCTTCCCGATCCTCTGTCGTGCTCCTCGGCATAAGCAGCAGGCTCATGCCGGGAAGTAACGCGAGTCACTCAGGTTTCTCAGAAGGTCATGGCTTTCTTTCTGCATGTGCATCAAGTTCAGGTCCCAGTGAAAAGTGTCCTGTCCTGGGGGAGGCTAACAGAGCCGTGGATACTCACTCATACCTGTAACACGCTTACTTTGTGATCACTTCTCAAAAATGGTGATTAATGTACAAAACGTAAAACTCCCCCCCCCCACAACCACTTTAAGTGTACGATTTGGGACGTTAAATATGCACACTGTTGTCCATCTCCAGAACTTTTTTCATGTTCTGGAACTCAGAATCCTTTCCCTCTAAACAATAACATCCTATGTGCTCCCCCACAGCCTCTGGACACTACCAGTCTGTGTCTCCTCTGGGTACCTCATTTGAATTGATTCATACCAGCTTATTTCACTTAGTATAAAGTCTTCAGAGTTCCTCCATGCTGCACACCACATTAGAATTTATTTCCTTTTTAAGACTGAGTACTATTCCATTGCAAAGCTATACTGCATTCTGTTTATTCATTCCCGTATTGATGGACTCTTAGGTTGCTTCCACGTTTGGGTTATTGTGAATAATGCTGCACAGAATGTGAATACACCAATATCTGTGCAAGTTCTCACTTTGGGTTCTTTTTGGTACATATCTGACGTTGGAATTGCTGTCTCATACGACAGCTCAGGTTTACTTTTCCGAGGAACTGCCTTACAGGTCTCGGTAGAGGCCGTACCCCGTCACGTTCCTGCCAACAGTGTGTGGGGTTCCCATTCTTCCACGTTCTTATTATACCTATTATTTTCTGTTTTTTTTTTTTTTTTTTTTTTTTTTTTTCTCACTTTGTCAACAGGAGTTGACCTGATGGGTGTTTGGGGGACCTCGCAGGCATTGTGAGTGTCCTATACCCACTGGAATTCACACGGCACGCGTTCCTCTCCCCAGCTCACACGCATGCTTCGCTGTTCTCTTGTACTTTACTTGCAAAACACAAATTCAAAGGTAAAATTAAGGATTTCGGGACCGTGATAACAGAGCACTACACCAAACCACGCGTGGGTCCCATCTGACCAGCTGCACAGGACACATTTCCAAGAGGCTGAACTGGCTTCTGCTGTGCAGGAGAAAAGACGGAGGTGGAGCTGGGCCAGCTGGTGGTAAAAGGGGAAGAGGGATCGGAGGTGCTGAGGCTCCTGCCGTCTCCCACAGCCCTTCGCCTCTCCAGATGCCACGCGTGTGCCATGCCCTGTGCCCTACGGCACGGCTTCCCCCTCATTATCAGTGCAGTTGACCAATCCCCAGTCAAACCCCATTTCATCAGGAAGTCTTCCCTGGCCACCCCGCTCCCTGCATCCCTTCCCAGAACACCCGCAGCCGCAGTTGTCTGTGTATAGCCTGGTTCTGCCTCCCCTAAGCCAGTCCTGCCTCTGACCAGTCACTCAGACTCTCAGGGGAAATATCTGTGCCTCCTGCCACTGTGGCTCCATCACCAAGCTTGTGCCTGGCCACCTCCCTCTCTTCCTCACCCACCTGAGAAGCATGTCCACCGGACTCTCACGGCCTTCTCACTTGCCCACTTGCATGCTCTTGAATTTGCTTTTTGTGGTGCTGTGGATCCAACCTCAGGCCCTGTGCAGCTGTGAACGCCTGCCCTTCCCATCCACGTTGGTCCGTCTCCTACCCGTTCTTCAAGGCCTGACCTCGCTTGGAGGAGATGGCATGGATTTGTAATGCAGACGCACCTTGTTCTAAATTATGACTCAGCCACTTTCTGGATGTGCGATCTGGACAGCTAAGTACCTTCCTCTGAGCGTTTGTGTCTTCATTTGCAAATTGGAGGTTGGTAATCACCACTGTGAAGGGCTGTTAAGAAATTTAATGAGGGACATTAAAACTATAGCAAGACAATATAATTAATTTGTGTATGCAGATACATTTGAAACTCAGATTAAATGGACATCTTCCTAGAAAAACTTAACTTGCTGAAAGTGATTTAAAAGGAAGCACAGTCCTATGCTAATTTAAATGACTTGAATTAGAAGTTCAAAATCATCCCATAAAGAAAAATTCCATGCTTAGATTGCTTTGCAGATAGCTGCTAACATGTTGCTTATCTCAGGAACACATTCCCAACTTCCAGAAGTTAGAAACGAGGGGAGAGGTCCCAATGAGCTCTACTAGATATGGTAATCTTGATACCAAAAATGAGACTGGAATATTACAATGAAGATTATAATTCAAATACTACTCACGATCACAGCTATAAAAGTCACTCACACTGTGAAATTGCTGAATTACTAAATTGCTGCAAGCATAATAATGCATCATGACCAAGTTTGAATTATCCCTGGAATTGAAGTATAAATTAATATAGAAAATCTGTAAATAATTTTTATTATATTAACAGGCAATATTTCTAATAAAAGTGTTCAAAACATTCCTGGAGAAAACTGTTGAAAGATAGTCAAGATTTAAATGTGGAGAGATGTATCACACTCATAGATGAGAAGACTGATTACTGTAAAGATGACAATTTTCCATAAATAGCTCTCTAGATTCCACAAGATTCCAATCTAAATTTTGATGTCATATTCTGAGGAACTTGATAAGCTGATTGTAAAATTTATAAGAAAGAGTAAATGAAAAAATAGCCAAGCCACACCTAAAGAGTAAGGCAGGGGGATTGGTCATTTCAGATATAAAGATTCTAAAAGCCACAGGATTCATATTGACATGTTGACTTAATAGAGAGACCAGTAGAGGAGGACATAGTCTCTGGAACACAGACCTGGATACATATGGGGCATATAAATGAGGAGGAGTCACTATAGACTGGTGGAAATGACCAACTCTACTGAAACAATTGATGATTCATATGGGGGAAAAATCAAATCCTTGACTCAGAACACCACAAAAATTGATTCCAGATGGATAGGGATTTGCAAAGCTTTAAATATTTTAGGAGAAAATATAGACTTTTTTTGATCATGAGTATGGAAAGATTTCTTTACTAAGGCACTAACAGTGTAAACCACAAAAGGATAAGATCGAAAGTTTTGACTAAATTGCAAAAAAGATTCTGTTCATCCAAAGACCATCAAAAAATAAATAGACAAGCCTCAAATGAGGAGACAATATTGGCAACATGTAATCAATAAATTACTTTTATTCTAAATGAATAAGAGACTCTTAAAAATCACTAGGATAGCAACAAACAGTGGAAAACTAAAAACACAACAGGCATTTCAACAAAGAAGACACCCAAAAATATGTCCAGTTTTCACTGATTACTAGAGAAATGAAAATTATGAACACAGAGATTGTTATTTTATAACCACTCTTTAGGCAAAAATTTAGAAGGCTGACAAATTTGGGTCTGGGTGTGGAGCAATGGAAACTTGTATATGCTGGAAACAGACACAGCCAGAGAACAAATCAATTTGTCACTGTTTCATAAAGTTGACCAAACATACCTTCCCACAACCAGCAATTCCCATTCTAGAACACATCTTAGAGAAAATTCTATGCAGGTACATCAGGGGACTTCTGAAAGAATGTAAATAGCTGCCTCATTTGTAATAATAAAAAAGGAAACAAGAAGATCCCCAAAGAAAACAAAAGTTAGAAACAACTCAAATATACATAGAGAGGTGCTATGTTCCTATAATGGAATAAAAGACTCAGTGAAATGAACGTACCACAGGTATGCACAACCATATGGACACAGCAAGCACTAATGTAAAGAAACAAGGCACAGGAAAATCTGTGCACAATGAGAACATTTTTACAAAGGCTATCCATGAACAAAGTTATACTGTACCTTGTGTTATGTTTTGGATATAACGTGCCCACCAAAAGTTTCTGTGTTAGTGGAAAAGCTGAAATAATTAGATTATGAGAACTATAACCTAATCATTGGATTAATCCATTTGATGTATTAATAATTTGAAAGGACTACTGTACTGGATAGTAACTGCAGGCAGGTGGAGCATGGACAGAGGAAGTAGGTCACCAGGGGCATGTCTTAGGGATTCTACCTTGTCCCTCTGGCTCCTCTTCTCTCTTTTTCTGAACTTCCCAGCCTCTCTGAGTTGACCAGTTTTCCTCTACCTTGCTCTTCTGCTACGATGTTCTGCTCAGAGTAGTGGGGTTGGCCAACCATGAATTGGACCTTTGAAATTATGAGCCTAGAATAAACTTTTCCTTCCCTAAGTTATTGTTCAGCTGTTTTGGTAATAGTAACAAAGAAGATGACTAACACAGAGAGTGTTATTAAACTGAACATGTTATTCAAGAGCCTTTGGAACTGGTTTTCAGAAGTTTGGATAAGTGTGGAGATGCAGGCTGGAGAAGCCTTACAATTAAGCAGAGCTTAATGGGCAATGTTGGTGGGAGCCCAAAACTCAGAATGCTAATAGGAATGTGAACAGTAAAGACTGTGCTCACGAGGTCTCAGAAGAGAAGAGGGACTCTACTGGGAATTGGACTAGAGGTCATTCATGTTACATTCTGGCAAAGAACTTATCTACATTTTGCACATGTCCTGAGACTTTGTGTGAGGTCTAATTTAAAGATGATGGATTAATTGATCTCATAGGGGATATTTTGAGGCAGCACAGCATTCGAGCTGTGGCATGATTATTGCTGGCAGATTTTATCCAGGTTTACTGTGAGAATTGAGAACAGATAGCAGAGTGGATTTTTAAAACTTCCGACTTGGCCAAAAGAGTGTCAAACTGGGGCTAGGGAGGTTAAGGTTGTTAAAGAGATTATCACCATTAAAGAGAAGTTAAATACTTTGCACAATAGGAAAGAGGCCTTGAAGGCATCTCAGGAATTAGCAAGACCCATTTCAGGGCACATCCTGTTGTGTAGAAGTGAAAATTCATTTAAGAAACCTTGGGGGAACCCTGCTAGCCCAGGGGTGACTAAAGTTATTTTCCCAGGATTTGGCTCACCATATCCAGGGGTCCAGGCACACAGAGATTGCTGCAGCGATGGTCCAGGGAATCCTGGCTATTGCTCAAGCTGGTGTCAAACCCTGGCATCGTCCATGGTGGTGCTAGTTCTGTAGGAATGCGGGATGCTGGAGTTCAGGGACCTTGGAGGCCAGGCATAGTGCAGCAGGGTTGGAATCTGCAGGCATCCCTGAAAGAGTGATTCATGAAGCTATAAGGGTGAGGTTGAACCTGGAATAGATACCCCAGGGATTAAGAGATGCCAAGGGGGATTAGTAACAAGCTCCCAGCCCAAGGCCACTACTTCTTCCTTTCTCACTGTCAGCAAAGGTCATCAGGGCAAGAATCCTTCCAGGCCTTTGGAAGGGCAGCGACTTTCTGGGTCCAGTGAGTGAGGAATGGAGGAAGAGCAACCTTCGCATCCAGAGATGCTTCTATAACAGCCACTGCTCCTGGCCTCAAGGTCCCCTAAATGCTGGGCCTCCACTCCCAGCTCTGGATACAGGAAATTCAGAGAAGGCCTACAGGGTGTCTGTGTATTGTGTTCAGGAGGAACTTGCAAGGACCACTGTTAACGTAAGAGGAGAGAAAGCTTCAATGTGACAGGTGTCTAGGAGGAAGGGCAAGTCCTGGTGTGTGGTCAGAGGGAATCAGACAGCCTCACCTCACACCCAGCACCTGCCGTGGGAGAGGGGAAGGCAGGGCTGAGAGGAGTCCATCTGGATTCACACACCCCGGGCTGGCCTCTCAGATCCCCTTCGTCACCGTGTGATCTGAGGCAAGTTGCTTAACTTCTCTGGATGTCTGTTTTCTCACCTGTGAAACTGGTACCTAACAGAGCTGCTGTGAATACGAAAAGAGAGCCACCCGTACATCACTGAGCAGTGCTTGACCCGGAAAGAGCGTGGGCAATCTGCACTGAGATGAGTCCTGGGTGTTGGGCCTTGTACAGGGCTTCTAATCCCTGTTGGCTCCAAGGGCTCAGGAACTGGACAGAAAATTCACCCTAGGCTTAATCTGTTGTCACAGTGAAAAAAAACAAACAAACCCGCTACACCCCAGACTAAGAGGAAGCTGGCCAGGCTCCAGTCCCAGCATGCCCCACACCCTCATGAGGGACCTGCCCTGGGGACTCCTGTCCTGCAGTGGACGGACCACACCTTTCTACAGGAACAGGCTCTGCTAGGCAACAGCTCAGGAATTTCCCTGCAGGCACAAACTCCGCCTTGGCTCTTCTTACTCCCAGAAGCCCCTGGGATGGCCACAGACCATGCCAGCCTTGCAAAAGGAGGCACAGGGTCCATATCCCCTGCTGTCCATGAGTGGAGGAAGTCGGTCACTGGGGACATGTCCCTGGGCATTATATCTTGACCCCTGGCTCCTCCCTCCCTCTTTCTCTGAGCTTCCCAGCCTCCATGAACTGAGCCTCACCTCAGGCCCAGAGCAGGGCAGTTGGCTGACCACAAAGTGGACCTTTAAAATCACAACCTCAGAATAAACCTTTTCTCCTCTAAATTCTGGTCAGGAGCTTTGGTCACAGTGTCAAAAAAGCTGACTAACACGCCTTGCGTGTGGATAGAGACATATGTGGTAAAACTACAAAGAAAAGACAGGAGAGGTAAAAAGTGCAGGTCAGGGACCCCCTTGGGAGGCGGGGGCTGCACAGGAGAGGCCCTCTGTGGCTTCAGAGCTCTCGGGGACATTCTACTTCCAAAGTTTTCCTTCCTTCTCCGAAATTCGTTTTATGATTATACTTTATAATTGGCACACTTGTTACGTAGAATTTTTATACACATCAAATATATCACAAAAAGAAGTAGTACGACTTCAATCACCTTGAGGTGGGGAGAGAACAAGGAGGATACAGAGGAGCGGGGAAGGGGAGAGAGGGACAGGGTGGGGAAGGAGACAGAGAGAGAGGGAGGAATAGGCTACACCCACAAACCCTCCGAAGATTGACAGCTGGCCATGCCTGCTGAACAGTGGCCCCAAGAGCATGTCACCGAGTAGACACAGACCTGGAGGTGTCTCCAGCGGAGCACCACAGGTCTCTGTTCCCAACCCAGGGCCCTCAGCCTACCCAGGGAAGAGGAACTACAGAAACAAGCCACCAGCCCCCCAGAAATAGAGTGGGGGGGACCCTAACCCTCTGTTGGCCTCTGGCTGGTCTCAGTGAGATTAGGCAGATGGAATTTAATACAGATGCTTCCAAAAACTCTGCATTTAGGTTCAAATACTACCTGCGCACATCACAGGGAGGGAGACCGCATGCCAGCAACCCCTGAAGCCCCTGAGCTGGAGGCTCAGCATGAGGCTGGAGACCTGGTGGCTGGAGAAGCTGAGGCTGGGAGTCAAAGTGAGCAGCAGGTCCTGGAGCAGTGGACCAGGACCACTGCTGGCCAGGGCTGGCCAGGACCATGTGGGCCTGCCTTGCAAGGAAGGGAAAGAAGCATGGGTGTGCAGAATGTTTTGGAAGGCTTGCAGAGTAAGAGGAATGCAGAAGACATGTTTGGGTAACCCTAAGATGGCTGCTGGCATTGAGCCAAGAGTTGGCACATAGTTTGTGTTAACACGGTATGATCTACCTTTGCTTGATTAGTTAATGTCTCCTCTGTGCTAGTGGCCAACAGATATTCCTCATTCTTTCTTGATTGGTACCGAGGGGTGTGCCTCAATTGTGCTAATCCTAAGCTGATTGGCTGCCTTAGGTATATAAGACACACACCTATAGGAAGCACCTCAGATAAGCAGCATCTCTGATAGATCGCAGATGGCAGGATAGAGAACTAAAGACAACTCTAGGTCGCAGGACAAAAATCAATATGTTAGGTCGCGGGTTGTAAGACGCAGGCCGCATGCTGCACACCGCACCTCTAAGAAGCGACCCACCTTTAAGAAACAGTAGACCTTTGATAAGCGTAGCCTCTCTGAAAGAGTAGCATTCTCTAAAATTAAGCCAAGTCTCTTTTCCTCTAAGCAAAGTCTCTCTTCCTCTAAGTCTTTCTTCCTCTCAAAGCTTCTCTTCCTCTAAAACTAAAAGCAAGTAAGCCTCTCTTCCTCTATAAACTAGCAAGCAAGCAAGAAAGCGCACTAAAGAGAAAGATAATAGAAGTAGCTCAGTTTCCAGTCCACCTCCAATAAATACCTGCGAGATTGTTGCTGCAGGCGGTAACAAATATCCGGGGGGTTGTTGCTGTGGGCGGCGACAGAGGAGAAAGAAAACAGCCTAGTCTTAGCAGGCTGTGGGGTCAGACAGGGACCTGGGGTAACCCCAACTCTGGCACTTCCTGTGAGTCCCAGGTGAGTTGCTCAATCTCTCTGAGCCTCAGTTTCCTTATCAATGTGTTGGGGATGATCAGAACCGTGACATCTCAGGGTTGCTGTGAGAACTGGTCCTGGGACTGTCCCTCCTGGGGCAGGTGACAGCCTCCCTCTCCCCTGTCCTAATGTCACCATGCTGACTCCCTGGGAGGAGAATTCTAAGTGACGTTTTAATCCAGCCAAGTGAACACCGCCTCTGCCGCCTTCCTGATCAACCCTTCCCGCGTCCCTCGCCCCCTCCCCACTCCTACCTAGAGTCACTGCCCTGGCCCCGTCGGCACTAGTCCAGGGACCTGCCACCTTTGGGCACCTACCGGGCCCTAGACACATGAGACCCTTCACATCAGTAGTCAGGCTGAGTTCAAATCCGACCCTGCCACTTACCAGCCAGTGACATGGGCCAATTGCTAATCATGGTTCCTTCGTCCCTGAGAAGGCAGCCAGACCTGCCTCAGGAGTCAGACTCCAGGAGGGAGACGCTCTCTGACGCATCAGCAGTACCAGAACAGTGCCCGGCACACCGCTGGGGCTCAAGGATGGCGTGTGTAAAACCCCGGGCACGTGGCAACTGCGAGCACACGATGTTTGAGTAAGTCATCCTGAGGAGATGGGCGGAGGCCAGGCGAGGAGAACTCAGGCCTCACATGACAGGCCGTCTCCCCACCCTGCCCTCCCCGCAGGCTGTCTCCCCTGCCTGGATCTGGGCCTGGGCCAGGATCAGAAAGGAACCGGGCAGTTGTCCTCCTGCTTCCTCCTTACCTGCTCCCAGCTGCTCTGGGATCCAGCACCAGCTGGCCCCTTGTGCCCAGCTGGTAGTGCCTGTGCAGAGTCCAGGGGGCAGGGGGCAGCCAGCTCTGCCTGGGTGCGCCTGGGCAGGGCTGTGTCCTGCTTACATCTTGACACCTTCCTCCCTCAGTGAACATGCCTGGACCGCAGTGTGTGAGCTGCCTGGTGGAGGTGGCAGAGGGTCCCCGCTGCCCCCACTTGCTCCAGCCAGAGCTGCTCAGCCTTTGTCCACTCCCCAAGCAAAGATTTGCTTACGTATTTATATTCTTCCCATTTTGGTTCCTGCAGCTTGAAGACGACCCTGGACTACCCGGCAGGTTTCCCGCTGGGCCCTGAGCCTCTGCGTGTCTACATCTTAGGATTCTTGGAGTCTCGAATCCTGGGTTTCCAAACTCCTGATCTGATTCTGAGTTTCGGATGCAAAGGTGTGCAGGGTTCACGCCGCTGCACTCTGTGAAATGCTCTGGGGAACACAGACAACAGGCCTGCGCCAGCTGGGCCTTCAAGAGGGGCTCTGAGGGTTTGCACCCCCTCACCGCTCAGGGTCAACCCCTGAGCCCCAAGGTCAGGGCAGAGCAGACCCTCTTTGAGCTCCACTTTCCAGTGTCCCAGAGGGAGCAGACCCCAGCCCAGCCCCCTTCCCCCGACAGCCCTGGCGCCCTGGCCCTGCCTGCCTCCCAGCCTCTCCACGTGCAGGGGCTCTGACTTCATCCACAGCCTGCCGCCCCTGCTGGGACCCCTCCAGGGAGAGGCTGGCAGCCAGCAGATCCCTCACCTGCCCTGCCTCCAGCCACTGGGCCTCCACACCTAGCAGGCCTGGAGGGTGGACCAGGACAGATGCTGACCTCTGTCCCTCGTCCCCCACACGTATCCTGACTTTCAGTTGGGACTGCCCCTTGCCACTCCTCCTGCCACCCAGCTCCTTCGCTCAGTCTTTGCTCATACTGCTCTCCTGCCAGGATTCCGCCCTGCTTCAAGTCCTCTGAGTGACTCAGCAGGCAGGGATGGAGTAGACCCCTGGGGCCTCCTGTCCTGCCATCTTTGCCTCCCCACTGTGAGGAAGAGGGTGAACTGGCACCTAGATTCCAGTAAGGAATCTCAGGGGTAGGGGACAGAGCACACTGAACATGTCCTTGGCCCAGGGCTGGGGACCGTCCTCACCTGGGTTTCGTGATGTCTCTACCTCTCTCACTGGGAGAAAGAACACATCCCAGAGCCGGCAGCCAGCCACCATCACCCTGTGGCCCACCCATGATGGCTTCCCTTCCATAGGCCTGCTCCAGGACCCCAAGGCCTTCTCTGTCCACCCTGCTGCCCAGCCTGGGAGAAGGAGCCCTGGGTGAGCAGAGGCACATGGAACTGGCAGGGAGTCCTTCCTGACCCCAGAATGCCAGGCGGCCCCCTCTCCCCTGCTCTGGCCCTGGGGGCCCAGAGTCCACTCCCTAGAACCCAACACATTTTGGTCCTGCTCTTCAACTTGAGGGACCAAGCGGGGGATCATCTCAGGTGAACATTCCTGTGGAGTGGGATATGTTTGTCCACCTGGTCTGGAGGCCCAGACGGAGGGCCTCAGAGCAGCCACCAGGCCCCTCCCCAATTCTTCCTGAGGCAGGGCCCTCAGGCAGGGAGGGACTCTTGGGCAGGGGTCTGTCTTGAGTCCTCCCTCTCTCCTTCCCTCCTGGACAGTTAATGAGCTGGAAGCTTCCATAATGAGGCTACTCCATCATTTAACAAGATGGAACTGCCCAGAGGGAGTAGGATGGAACAGGAGATGAAACTGGAGGTGGGAGGGCCCGGCAGCACCAGGGCCTGCCCAGAGGATCGCCCAGTGTGGTGGCTCAGGGAGAGAAGGGGCCCCTGTGACTGTCAGGTCCCCTCCTGGAGTGCCCCCTGGTCACAGGGCCCTTGCCGTTGCCCTCCCTCCTCCAACCTCCCTCCCCGGCTCCCTTAGCCTGAACCCCTCAGTCCCAGCCCTTCTCTGCCCCACAAGTGACAGCTGACTCCTCTGCCTTCTCCATGGACCGGGAAGTCCCTCAAGGACCAGCTCTGTGTCTGGCCAATCTGTTTCCCCAGAATGCAGGGCAGTGGCCGCCCCTCAGCCCTCACTGTGCACTGATGGGTGCAGAGCTCAGCCCTCAGAAACCTGCCAATCAACTGTCAAGGTCGTCTTGGAGGAGGTGCTGGGGACGGGATGGAGTAGGGGCTGGGAGCACAGGCGTGAGGGCCAGGCCGTCTGCATCTGAACCTGGCTCCACATTTACTGGCCGGGTGACCTTGGCTGAGTTACGCAAGTCGTGCGCCTCAGTTTCCCCAGGTAAAATGGAATGAGTTTGGATAGTTCCTGCATCTGGAGGCGACCCTAGGCTTTAGGGAACAAGTGCGGGGCTCTGTATGTGCACGTGTGCCCAGGCGCGCTCACAGACGTGTGCACATGGAACTTGGGCCCGCGTGTTCCGAGGGCTACAGGAGGCGGCTCTGTGCACCATCCCTGTTTGGCAGGTGAGAAAAGCTTCCTCCTCCTGCCATCCTTCCCGCCTCGTGGGCCTCCAAACCTAGGTGGACCCAGGAAGCTCAGGCAAATGCTTGTGAGTGTGTTTAGCACAGGCTGTTCTGCCTACGGAGGAGCATTTTAGTTTCCTGGGTACAGATCAGTCGCGTTTCTGTGCCAGCAATGACAAACACAGCAAGTGAAATACAAATTCTACTTAGTATCCTAACAACCCCCACATACATACCAAGATCCCACCCAGCAAATACAGCGTCCTCTCTGTGAAATGAGTGGAAAATGGTCAAAATACTCCAACAGGCAGTCCCCAGGAGACTCAAGGGAGTCAATAAGCATACGACAAGATGAACAATATTCCTAGTTCACAGGGACATGCACAATAAATCCACAACGAGGTACTCTATTCCCATGAACGTGGCTCAAATCGGTGTGACCGGCCTTACCAGAACGCTGGTGAGGATGGGGACGGGCCCGGGCTCCCCTGCTCTGCTGGCAGGAAGGTGGGCAGGTGCAGCTGCTTTGAAAACATTTGGCCGCCTCTCCTACATTCAAACGTACACTACCTATGACAGTATTTTTCGCTCCTCTCCCCAGAGAAATGAAACACACACCCGCAAAAAGTCTGTTACAATTTTACAGTTTTATTTGTGTTAGTCCCAATGTTGGAAACCACTCAAAACCCCCATTTCTTTCGGGTTTCAGAGACATTCCCTCATTAAATCACTTGCACAAGAAAGGAGACTCCATCTACCTTAGCTACTCGCCCATCTCCGACCCCACCCACCCCTGGACCAATCACTGTGCCAGGCGAATGCAAAGCTGATTGGCTGGGGCTGGGGCTCCGCCCACCCCGAACCGGCCAGTAGCATCATTTCTTAAGAACTCTGAAAAGTGAGAAGGCTGAGCCAGGGTCCCAGGAAAATGGGAACAGAAAGTGGAACCTGCCCCTGTAGCTGATGGGTGGGGTCGGAGGGAGCCGAGGAAGGACCCGTTGGGACCTCCAAGAGCCCAGCCGACATCTTCCAGCTGTGGTGAGCCAGCCACTACCAGCGCACAGCTGGAAGCTTTACCAGAGAACTGTCCTCAGCTGGACTGAGCTGACTGTGACCCACCTAGGAATGTGCGGCTGTTCCGCTGATCCGCAGTTCATCACTGACTGACAGGGTTACAAAGGTCCAGCCTTTGCCCTAGGTGGGACAGCCATGAGGTGCCACATGGCACTAGAGACCCCAGCTGAGCCCACGCCTTGGCTGCCCTATGCTGCCCCTCACTCCCCTTCTCTGAATGTACCCCCCACTCATCTTGCATCTCCTGTGAAGCCCCTGTCAGCTCTGCGTCTAGGAAGCCCTCATCTACATGGCTAGGTCACGTTCTTCTCTAAGCTGGCACATTAGTCCCACCTCACAGGCTCTGAGGAAGGTAGCAGGATCTTCTTGAACCCAGACTCCCACCATTGACTCATCTCAATTCTCCTCGAGTCTGCTCTGGGTCCACAGGAAACTCGACATCCAAATCTCTTTCTGCTCTAGGTTTGATTATTAAGGTTATAAACAAGCTCCAGAAAGAAAGAAAACCAGGGTCTCCCAGGGCAGCCAGGGTCTATTGGCAAATGCCACATTACTAGGCAACCGATATCTGTATTTTATTTTTGAATGGATACACAGAACTAAGCTGATTAATATATTTTTCATTCCCTCTTCAGGTCTTGAACTGCAGTGAGGAGGATCTTTCTGCCTCATGGCAGTCTGGTTAGCAGGTTTCAGTAACGGCTTTATCTCTGCAAAGACAATTCATTAATAGATTTACCAGGGAGAGAAGATGGCGCAGTCTGTCTAAAAGGATTGTTTTGCATTTCTCTTCTTTTAATTACAGAGTTATCTCCTGGACCAAAGCTCTTTGAAAAACAGGGAGAAAAAATAGACACCTCCCTCCATCTGTTCCAGATACGAATGCAATTAATACAGGAGACAGGCACCATGTAGGGCCTCCCTGCTAACGGAGACCACCAACCTCCTCTCCAGAGCTGCCTGGTGGCTGGCAGGCCCCCCGACTGGAACTCTGTTGGCCTCGGATGTGTTGGCATGCGGAGAGGCTGTTCTGCTCGTGGGGATGCAATGTAGGGTGATTTGGGTCAGCACAGGTTTGGTCCTCTGTTGAGCACCATGGACACCTATGGGCCAGGGACTTCAGCTGGGTTTCGTAATTTAGACCTTGCAGGATCCATTTTACAGACAGACATGTGCAGGGCACTGCGCCAGGTGCAAGTAGCATGTTCCAGATATTGAGGGAGACTCAGCGATGTCCAGGTCTTGCCTGCTGCGCTGGAGGTGGGGCTGAGACTAGAGGCCAGGCCTCTTACTTGTACGTTTCCTGCTCTTTCCATTTCCTCTGTGTATTCTTTGGTGAATCTCACGGGCCTCAGTCTCCCCATCTCTGAAATGGACCTCAGACACAATGAGCATGAGGTCATCTCAGGCCTGCATGGAATCTTCTGAAGCACGTGGTCCTGCAGTAGGTGTGAAGGTTGGTGTGGGCCTGTCTCCATGATTCCCAGGATGAGGGGCCTCTGGCCCCTGGCACCAGGGGGAGCTCAGGCCTGGTCGGGAGCCGGCACATCAGCAGCGTCTGATCCCTTCACCCTCTTCCTCCCTCAGTCTCTGGAGACCAGCGCTGCCTCTCTCATGGGACACATGCTGTGAAAGAAGACTGTATTTTGGGGGGTCTGCACTCCTCTTCCAGCCTGGCAGCCCTCCTGGACCAGCATCACAGGTTATTAGGGTGAGGGTCCCTCAGTCGGCTTATCTGTGGACTCCTAGCTGAGCAGTCGGAGGCTTTGCCAGGCCAGGGTGGGACAGCCCAGACTGGACAGTTGCGAGGGGTGGGACTGGGCATGTCGTGGTGACCGGGAGGCCCGGCACCTTATCAACCTTTACAGGACTCGTCAAACCTTTCCTGTAAAGGCCGGATAATAAATATTTTAGGACAAGAGACAAACCAAGGATATAATGTAGGTGCTTACGGGACCAGAGAGAAAGCCCATTTCCACATGTTTTAGTTGACAAAATGGAAAATTGGATTTTGAGTTTCATATAATGTTCACATGTCACAAAAGATTATTCTTCTCTGAATTATTTTTTAATCATTTTAAAAGGTTCAATGAAAACAAACCGCTTAGATCCTGGGCCATACCATAACAGGCAGCAGCCCCTACCTGAACCTGCCGCCAGGTTTGCAGACCCCTGGACCATTGCTGCAGTGGGTTCCCCACCAGCCCTGGCCCCTGCGTGATGCTCGTCGTTGTCAGTAGAGGGCGCTGGAGGGACACTGCGGGGAGGCTGTTGGGCATCTTCCTGCTCCTTCTGCACCTTCTCTCAGGAGGGGCGGAGCCGGCATGCCCCAGCCCTGCGCCTGGCTGCATGACCCTCAGCAACCTCCAAGCCCATCCTGGGTCAGGCGACCACCTTGCCGTGACCCTCCTGATGCTCCACCTGCAGTGGTCCCCCATCCCTGTCCCCTGGGCCCTGAGAGGTGTTTCCAGCACCTGCCTTTGGGCTCCACCACGAAACGGCAAGCGTCTCTGCCACACCAGGGCTGCAACCACAGACCTCCATGGGGTCTGGACTCCAGCTTTGGGTTGGGAGCCCTGCCCAGGTGGTCTCGGCCCCGGGATTCCGTTCGTGTTGGCCCTCGCCTCCTACTAGCCATCCCCCATCCAGAGATCATTCTTTATGATAAACGCTCCCCCATTCAGATCACTGTGGGGTTCCTGTGTCCTGACTGAACTCTGACCCAGAGGTCCCAAGAAGACTCACAGGCACCCTGGGAGGACGGGGTCTCGATGATTCAAAGAGCAGGCTGGGAGTCTGGCTGTGCACCGACCGTGTGCCAACGCGGATGAAGTCCCGTGGCTGCACCCCCCAGAGGCTCAGGTGTCCCCTGGGCCCTCAGCAGCAGGGTGCTGGGCCCCAAGCGAGCCGGTGGGTATGGAGTGTGGGCCAGGGAGCTGCCTGCGGCTGGCGCTCAAGGCGGCCAAGCTGAGTCTCTGTAGGGTTGTGAGGATTAAATGGGACCCCTGTGAGGCCCCCACGGGCATGGGAGGAGCGGGTCGCTCGACCCCCCCCCCCCCCACCCGTCCTAGGACGCCCCTCCCTCAAGGCCCTGCTTGGTCTCCCCCTGAGGCCCATGGGCTCTGGGGTCTGAGATGTCCTTTGGGCACGCCCGGGATCTGTCCGTCACCCTGGTCAGGCAGGTTACTATAGCAGCCACCGCCAGAAGTGGGAAAGCAGGCTGGAGCCTAAGAGGCTGCACAGCTCTGACTGACCCCGACGTGCTGGCTGCACAGGGCATGGTCCCCACACGAGGCTGCGGCTGCTCTTGGGCTTGGAGCTCAGGCCTGTCCTGCCTTGGCCTGGGGCAGGTGAGGCCCCTCTGCTCATGTCCTGCCTGAGAAGCATCCCGCTGCCTGGCCCCTGGGAGCCCCGGCCTGGCCTGAGCCACCCTCCTCTCCCACCAGCTCTGCAGGTGTCCCCACCTGGCGCAGGCAGCGAGGGGCGCGGGTGCTGATGGGGGCTTCCTGGGTGGATGGGGAGGGGTCAGTAGCCCTGGAGCCCCTGGCTGCCTTTTCCACCCAGTCAAGTGTGACCCTGGTGACCGTGAACCAGCTGTCTCTGGGCCCAGCTGTGGCCTGGATGGCCTGCCTGTGGCTCAGGCTCAGGAGGTCCCTCCTTGATCCTCCCACAGAGAGTCATGCTGTTGTTGACCCCAGCTCCTGCCTTAGTGTGTCACTCAATGGTGTCACTCAGTGCTGGGATCTGACTGTGAGACCAGGTCCTTTGGTAGAGCTACCAGCTTCCTGAGACCCTGCTTTGGGCCCCAGGTAGCTTCCTTTTAAGTAGCACTGGGTTGGTGGGAACAGGCTGGCCTATCCAGGGCTCTTCAGCAGTGGGCAAGACAGCTGAGGCCCCAGAGGGGACAGACACCACACAGATGGCAGAGTGGTAGCTCTCTGCATCCTGGAGGTGGGTGAGGGGACAGCCTACAGAGCCCTGAGCCCCAGACCCGGAGAGGCTGGGAGCCTCTGAGGAAGCCTAGGGCCGTGTGCAGCCTGCGCAGCCTCTGTCCCCTGCCCCCAGGGTCAGATCCCGGCCCCCTGCAGCTCACAGGGGCTCAGGCCAGGAGAATTTCTGAGAGGCTCCACAGAGCAGTGACTTGTCCGAGTCACTCCAAGGCTAGGGCTGCTGTGCTCTGGACCCTGGTTCCCTCCTCTGCAGGCACCCAGCCCCTGCCTCACTGCGCAGGAGCTGCTGAGGCTGAGCTCATGGAGGGTCACCTGGGATGTCCTGGGGAACTGAATGCAGGTCGGGCTCCTCCAGAATTCTCACCCCTCCCGGGAGTAGAGTCCTCCAGAGAAGGCTGAACGGGCCTGGCAGGATAGCCCTGCTCAGAGCCCACGGCGAGCGCGGCAGACCAGACATGGTCTGGGGAGGGGCCGTGCAGAGCAGGTGGCCACCAGAGGAGCAGACAGTGACAGCGGGCTGCGGCTTCCGGCTCCTGCTGCTGCTTATAAGAGGAGCTGCACCAGGAAATTTCTACTAGAATCCCAGCTGGGCCCGCGTCCTCACTATAATTAACATCCCAGGGGAGAATCTGCTCAGCTGGGCGTCCATCTGCTGAGGCCTTGTCCCCTGGGCTCTGTCTCCTGGGGCTCCAGGGCCCATTTAATCCTGGTGGGAAGCAGACACAGGAGTCCCTGGGGTTGCCCCAGTCCTGACTTCCTGGGCTGGTGTGCGCAGTGGTGTGGGGCCGGGCACTCATTCTCCAGGGAGTCAAGTGGAGGATCCCGAAGGCAGTTTACAGCCTATTGGCCAGGACCCAGGCCTTCCTGGGAACGTCTAGTTCTGCTGGCAGGTTGGCCAGGCTCAGGTGGAGGAGGGGAGGGGTGGGGTTTCTGGGAGGGTTTTTTTGTCCCCAGGCCCCTGGATTCTCAAGGGGAGGGTCTGGGGTGAGCCAGCTGGTGGCAGGGGGTGGGGTGGAATGAATCAGTCACCAGGACTCCCAGAGATCGGATCCTGGGCTCAACCTTGTCCTCCTGCAGACGCTGGAGCGTGGGGGGCCTGGAACGGTCCTCCGCTCGCTGCCCATCATCTCCAGACCTCGCCGTCCCTCCCACGGCCTCAGCGCACACGGAATCCTGGGATCGGAGCTTCCTTCACAGACTTGGCACTGCAGGACCCAGCGCCCTCCTTTCACCAAGTCCTGGCACTACAGGGTCACAGGCGCACAGGGGATAAGAACCGGAGAGTCCAAGGGTTGGCGGAACCCCGGAAGAGTGGGAGCCCCCATTCGCGCCTGTGTGGCCCTGAGAAAAGAGGGGAGTTGGTCAGAACCTCAGTCTGGGAAGGGACCTCAGCCCAACTCCACCTGGTGACACAGAAGCCCCCTTCCTCTGCCCTAGGAATGATTACTCAGGAGGTCTCCTCCTGACAGGGCCACATGTCCCATTGTTGGGCAGACCTGGCGACTGAAGCTGAGCCTAAATTTGCCTCCTGTGACCGCCACCCCTCTGTCCTGGACCTGCCCGCCAACCCAGAGGGTAAACGTGACTAGGCGCAATTTGAATCCCAGGGCAGAGACAGGCAGCAGGACGTGGGATGCAAGGGGGCCACTCTGCTCACTGGAACTCTGCTGCGTTGTTCACCAAAATGAAGGAGAATCCAACTGCTCCTCTCCTGGAGGGGGGCCAGTCAGGGAGAGGGGCGGCAGACAGGAAACGTCACCCGGAAAGATGCTCAGGTGTGCCCGTCGGGTCCCCAGAGTCGGGGCAAATCCAGTTGCAGACAGAGGCTCCCCAGGCCTTCAGTGGCCGCTGTTGGGTCAGTGCCTGGCGTCCTTCCTCAGTCGACGTCTTGTCCCCTGGCTTCGTTTCTGGCTGCTCCCCCAGGGTGGCTGACCTTCACCCCTGTGCCGTCCATCAGCCAGTGCTTTGTGATGGGCAGCAGGTCAGGGGACGGGGTTGGGGAAACCTGGGAAGGGTCTTGCAAATCAGCAAAGCTCCTGGGCAGCCGAGGGCATTGAGCCTGGCTCTGGCCCCTGCGCGGGGGTCTCCCCAATCCTGCCTCCAGCTCGGCTTCTCCCTCCTTTCCTGGGAATCCCTGCTCTGCCTTGTGAGGTCTCTGCTGGTCCGTGAGCTGCCCCCCTCCCCGGCCAGGATCTTCCAGCTAAAGTTCCTTAAGAAGAACTCACGCCCTGGACTATCCCTGTTCTCCAGCAGCAGGGGAATGTTAAGCGCCACCAGCGTCTTCCTGTCTCCTCTGAAACCCTGCATCTCAGGGATCCGTAACTAATAAAGGACAGAACTGTCCTGAGATTCTGTTTTGCTGTTCGCAGACATAATCAGCAAGGGAGGATGAGACAGGGGAACAGCAGAGAAGGAAAGCGAGAAGAGTCCCTTCCGCTGGGGAGCACACAGCCAGCCAAGCCTCAGGTCATCCTGGGCAGGGACGTGGTGACCGTGACGGGATGAGACCAATAAAACCTGCACAAGTGATTTTTGTTTCTAGACCTCTGGACACAGGCTACCCTCCATGTGGAGGTGGAAAGTTGATTTGTTTAAAGAAAATTAAAGGTGCTGGGGGCTCTGCGTCCTGGGTGACACCCCAGGCCCAGCGCTGCCGTTTGACCGGGGGCACCACAGCTCCAGGGCTGTCGCCAGGGCGGCCCCCATGCTGCACCACCACGGAGAGCAGAGAGCCAGCTTTCTCCCCGGCAGGCGGTGACTGGGTCGGGCAGGCTCATGGGGAAAGGCACTGGCACCAGGCTGGCAGGGGTCTGCGCGTCCCTGGGTCTCAGGAGCCTGTGGGTAGAGATGCCACCGGCCAGGTGGACCTGGCCATCCCCGGGTCAGTTCTGGGACCCCCGCCCCCATCTTATAGGGGACTGTGGTCCTGCACACCCTCCTCTGAGAGCTCATGGGGACAGGGGTCTCAGGTGGGCTCCAGAACCAACCAGCCAGCCTGGGGTGGAGGTGCTCTGCTCCTTTCCCGCTGCCGTCGATCTGGCATTGATGGGTGCCCCAGGGGCCGCCTGCCCAGGGCCCGGGTCCTCCTGCTCCTGGAGCTGCCTGTTCCGGGCCTCCTGATGGGGAGGGGCTCCATGCAGGTGGCGGGAGGTCGGGCCGCACGAGGCCACATACTGGGCATCCTGGGTCCTGAGCGCCGAGCAGCTCCAACCCTGAGAGCAGCGAGGTTCCACGGACAGCCGAACGGCGCCCCTGTTTGGAGACCTCAGGTCTAGAGAGTTGTTGGGTCACCAGCTGGACGACCCAGCCCCGACCCCAACTCAGCTTCCTGGGGGAGGAACAACCATGTGCCCCAGGGGAGGGGGCCATTTCCACTCTGAAAAAGCCCGAGTCTAAAAGAGCTGGCGGGGTCCCCTCTCCCCGCTCTCACCCCACCCTGGAACCGGCCCCTCCCCAGAGACCTCCCCACGCACATCCTGGTCTTCAGCTGACCCAGTCTGTTCCCCTCTGGGCTCCAGGTCATCACTGTGACCAGAGCCAACAGGCCCCTCTTGGGTCATGACCCCTGCCTTTGCTCACATCTGTCCCCAAGGCCACCCTGGGTGGCCTGCTGGCCCAGGCCTCTGTGTGAAGCAACCCTCCAGGGTTTGGGGGTTGCCCACCTGAAGGCAGTGGCCTCGGACCCGCCGGGGGCTGGCAGACCCCTGGGAGCACTGTCCTCTCTGTGTTTGGAGGGGATTCCGGGAGCTAAAACCCTAGAGGGACAAAGAGGGTCAAGTCGTGTCTGGAATTAGCTTTTAATCTGTGTGATGTTTTCACTCCTTTCTTGACATAGCTAGTTTTTTGCCTTGTGAAGTGGCAAGGTTAATGTTTAGGAGGGTGTGTGACCGTGGCAGCAAGAGGAGGGACAGGCTATAGTAGGTACTGCTCTCTTAATGACATGCTGTGTGATCTGGGGCAGGTTGCTTACTGTCTCTGAGCCTGGGTTTCAGAGAAACCAGCCCAGGAAGGTCTCAGAGATAACCAGCCCAGCTCCATTCTTCATGGATGGGACATGAGACTGGGAGGGTGAGTGGCTTGTAGGACGCCCCCAGCTTCTATGGACCCCAGCACCTCATCATCTGCTGGATCATCTTAAGCAAGTGATCCGACTTCTCTGAGCCTCAGTTTCTTCATCTCAGGGGGACCACTCGCAGAGAAGCTGCTCATCAATTGTGTGAGGTGGTTCCTTGGGCAGCTATGGGATTTCGCACATATGGCCCTCCAGACCTGTTCTCCGTCTCTGTTCCTGCCTCGCTGGTGAAACAGCTGCTGGGCTTTGAGGCCTGGACCAGGGCTAAGGTGCCTGCTCGTCACTGAGTATCGCCTGGATCACTGAGCAAATTGATTCTGGTAAATTGGTCATTTGGTGAATTGACTATTTGTTAAATGGATTTTCAACAAATCAACCCAGACTCTCGGAGGGCTGACCGGAGGTTAAGTGAGAGGAGTCCTGGAAGAGGCCGCACGCAGCAGGCCCCCCGATTACTGCCATGATTATTACTGAGGCTGCCAAGGCAGTGACAGGGTCCTGCAGGGGCTGCTGAGGGAGGGTGGGCTTGGTGGAGGGGCACAGGGCCTGGCTTGGCAGGGGTGGGGCTGCAGCAGCAGAGCCAGGCCCAGGAGGGGCACAGATTGCAGGCTGAGGCTCCTTAGGAACCACGTTAGACCAATGCACAGCAGCCAGGGCCAAGCGCAGGCCTCCAGGCAAGGAACGGAAGGCCAGGCTTCAGGCCCATCCATAGCGTTGGTCCCTGAGCCCGGGTGGGGGGCACAGGCTGAGGGTGGGGTTCTGGGGCCAGACAGCAGGTCCTCAGTGCAGGTCTGACGGGCTCCTCCTCCCCCAGGCCCTTGATCTAAGGCCGTTCCAGCTCCGAGCTGCAGGCTGAGGTCACCTGCAAGCAAGGTGAGTCCTGCCTTCCAACGGCCTCCTGGGTGCCTGTACCTGCTGAGCACCTGTTCCCCTGGGATCAGCGGGATCACCTCCAGAGCCCCTAGGTGGGCCACCCTGGCCCGGCACACCTTAGACACACTGTCCCGAGAGGGGCCCCTGCCTCGTCAGCCCAGCACGCTGGCCCTCTCACCCGGCCAGGCACCAAGTGATGCAGGGCTGGCTCAGTGCCTTGTCTTTCAGCCTCCTGTTGACACAGGCGGGTGACATGTCGGAGCTGAGGTTCCCACATGTTCCAGTTCTTGGAAAAAAAAAGTTCCTCTTGGTTTAGATGGATTGGATCTAGCTTTGCTGTTCCCTCACTGGCTCCTGAAGCAGCCCAGGTGACGTTCAGCATTGTCCTGTTCTTGATGGGGGAACTGTGGACGCCAGGGTTCCCTGCTTCCTCCTGAGTCACCAGCGCGACCCTCTGAGTCATCGTCCCCTGTTGACCCATGAGGAGATGGGGACCTGCCCACAGACTGGCCTGGGGGCTCTCCTGCACCCCCGGCTCCCTGGGAGTTCAGGGCTCGGTCCCTTGACCTCAGGACAGAGGCAGAGGGACATCCTCCAGCCACTGCCCAGGCCATCTGCAAGAGCCCATGACAGGGGCCCTGGAAAAGGCCAGACGTAGACACACGGGGTTGCCAAACACCAGCTGGCCAACCTCCTCGAAGCTAATGAGCCGCTGGAAATCCTGGAAGCGCCCTCCTGATTAAAGGCTTGTGCTCTCTCCTCCTCTGCCAGACCTGCACCTCCCCTCCCCCCAGGAGGGCGCCCCTCCCCAGCAAGACTGTCCCCACTTGAGCTGAGCCCCCTGTGCAGGAGCCACTGGGGCAGCCACGGAAGGGCGGGCGCCCAGCTGCCAGGCCCTCTTCTGAGTGGGAGTGGGAGGGGGGCCCGGGCGCCCCACTTGGGCTCCCTCTGCCTGAGTGCCAGGCCACACCCATGGCTGGCCCAAAGCCCTCCCCTGTGGCAGTGACCCTGCCTGGCCTCGGCAATGGCAGGGGCTGGGAGGGACCCTGTCCCTGGCTGTCCCGGGCACACACTGCTCCAGACGCAGGGGCATTTCAAGACCCCAGGGAGAGGGAGCCAGCCCAGCAGGATCTGCCTCAAAGGAAACGCTGGCGTTGCAGGGACTCCCGAGTGCCACGCCCCTCCCTCTGCCTGCCGGATGAGCAGGGGGAGCCCCAGCTCAGATCTGTCTCCACTCAGCCCTGGTACTTCTCATCCTGCCGTGGCCCGAGGTCCTGCCACTCATTCCTTCAGCAAACGCGCCTGAGGACCCACAGGAGCAGGGCCTCGGGACACCTGAGGGCCAGCAGAGGCCGAGAGCAGGCGGTGGTGGGCAGCAGGGCAGGGGGCAGGGGGCTGGGGAGGGCCGGCCGGCATGGCTGGTGGGAACCCGGGGTGGGCCCTGTGACCCTGCTCAGCAGGGACTGAAAGCCACCGGCTGCCTTAGTCAGGGCAGGGAGGAGACAGGCTGGAGGACACAGACCACCGTCCCCTCTGCCCCATCTCAGCCCCATGTCCTCCCTCTCTCCCCTGTGGTCCCCCCTTCTCTCTGTCCTGTCTGTCCGGGGGCCACAGGGGGCCAAGGTTGGCTCTCAGGCCCAACCTACATCCGATTGGTCGCCTAGGCCTGGTGTCCCTCCTGTCATCCAATCAGCTGTGGGCAGGGGTGTGGTCACATGGTGCCAAGGCAGTTGCCAGGTCCCCTCTTGGGTCCCAGTGAGGGAGGGTAGAGGGTGTCCTGCCCTGGAAAGGGACTGGTCAGGCACAGGCCAGAGGGGCCCACTGAGCATGTGCTGTGGAGCCACCAGGAGCAGGCAGGTGTCAGGGGAGGGGCATCGCTGTGACAGCTGGCTGCCACCAGGAGCTGGCCCTGACCAATGCCGGCCCTTTGCTTTGGGTTCCCAGCTGCAGAGGGAACTTTCTCAGAAGGAACGTTCGTCTCTTCTACAACCTCCTATTTTTTCTTGGGTTTCTCGCCACAGCCTTAATGGTCTAATTCATTTGTTGGGTTTCTTGGATCATTGTCACTGTAACTACCGGAATGTCAGTCCCAGGAGGACGGGGGCCCATCTGTCTTCATGGTTGTGGTCCCAGGGCCGAGAGCACCGCTGGACCTCGGAGGTGCCCAGAGGGAGTCTGGGGCAGGGAGGGAGGGGGAGGAGAGGCCTGAACACTTGCTAACCTGCAGGTTTCAACAGAGAGGAGGTAGCAGAGGACCCCCTCAGTGTGGAGGCTCAGTGTGGAGGCTCAGTGTGGAGGCTCAGTGTTAACATGGACGATGACAGATTCCTGAGCAGGTTGTACCCAGGCCAGACCTTCCCCTCTTGTCTTCTGGTCCTCAGGACGACCCTCAGGAGAGGCAGCAAAGTGCCAGGACCACATGTCCAGTAGTGAGCAAGCTGGGACGTGAGACCAGCCCTTCTGACTCAGATGCACACAGAGGACCCTCACCGTGCTGCCCCACTGTGTGCCAGGCCCTGTGCTGGGGACCAACTGTCCTGCCCTGTGAGTCCCTGGGGGCCAGGACTGAGGAGTTAACAGGAGGGATGGAAGGTGCTGGTGTTGGGTGGCTCCCTGTGCGGCCCTCACTCTAGAGGGGACGCCGAGACCCGGAGGGGGCAGATGCTTGCTGCGGGGACGGAGCCAGGTGCCCCTGGAGGAGACGGTGGAGGACAGCACCGGGGAGGGTTGGGCAGTGTTTGCTCACCAAGGATGCTGGGTGAGGTCCTGTCCTGGGCTGTGGTCCAGGGCCTGGGTCCCCGTGTGGCTCAGGGATTCAGCGGGCGGGTGGAGGGAGGCAGGGAGGGCAGGGAGGAGCCGCGCCCTGGGATTCAGGTCCTGTTGACCAGACGTCACAGCAGGCGGTCGGGAAGAAGAATGCAAATCGCCACCGCAGCCACAAAGGGCCTGAGTGTCCTCAAGGCGGAGCTCGGTCTGCATTTTGACAGGACCCAGAGCTTTCGAAAATGAAATGTCAGGAAGTCTTCACTTTGCAGGAGAGAACGGGAGGGCCCAGCGCTGGGCACGAAGCAGGGCGGGGACAGAGGTGGCTCTGCTTTCTCACCTACTGCCAGCGATCCCTGCAGCCCGCAGCGGAGGGGCCTGGGAAGCTTTAATTCTGGCCCTGGGGGTGGGACGCAGCTGGGGGCAGAGCACGCGCCTACCAGGCGTGATGCTTCCTTTCCCAGGACTGCAGGGAGGGAATGAAGAGGGTTGCCACCTCCAGAGAAGAAAGGGGCTGGGCCGCTGACAGCATTTGGTTCAGCGGAGCCGCCTTACCTTCTTGGAGACAATGGCCAAATGTCCCAGAGTGCTCCAGGACGTAAGTGTCCCTGAGCAGGGACTGCTTGTCCTGTTCTCTGCTCACCCCCAGCTCAGCGTCCGTAGATGCTCAATAAGCGATTGGATCCACGGGTGAACGTAGAGCGGCTTACCCTCGCCCCGATGTCAGGGGAGCTTTCCTTTCCCAGGCTCTCCCGGCCAGGGATTCGGAGCCCAGTCTCCAGTCAAGAGCTCCCGATTTGGAGAGGACTCACCCAGGGCTCCGCAGGCCTCCCCTGGGACTGAGCTCAGGCCCTGGGGCCCCAGGGCTTCCTGCCCCCGGGCTAAGGTACTGTTGCCTGCAGCGGGTCAGGGGTGGCATCTGCACAGACAGAGCTGGCTGGCGTCCTGGCTCTGCCCTTCTGCGGTGTGTCGTAGTGGGGGACTCGCTCAGCTTCTCTGGATCTGTTTTGGTTCCTGTCCAGTGGGAATGAGTCTGGCTTCGGGGGCGGTTGTGAGGGTGAATGAGAGCCGTGGTCGGAGCCGGGGCACTAGTGGCGCCCTTGTCCAGATAATGCCCCCTCGAGAGCCGTCCTGCACTTGCAGGGCCTGGACAGCATCCCTGGCGCTACCCACTAGCTACCCCTGCAGCATCCTGCTGCCCCCAGGTGTGACAATCCAAAACAATCAGACAGGTCAAACTTCCCCTGGGGGACAGCGCAGCCTGGGGTGGGAGCCATTAGGACAGAACACTTAGCACAGGGCTGGGCACGCAGGGAGCGCAAAGATCTGCGATTGCGCTTGAGCTTACCGGGGTGGCCGCTCACGGGGGCAGGAGCCTCGCCTGCCTTATTCACTGGGGTGTCCCTGGGCCTGCCCTGGTCTACCCAGTAGGAGCTCAGAGCGTGGGGCTGGGGTGCACCAGACCCCGCACGAGTAACCTGGGGTCTCTTGGGCACAGCCAGATGCAGCCTCCAGAACCCAGAGCCGGGCTCCCCTTCTGCCCAGATCGATAGCACGTGACTCAGAGACAGAGCAAGCCCTCCTCCTCCTCCCTCTCTCCCCGCACCCCATTCTCACACCCACTCTCCGTTATCATGCCAGCTGGACTCTGGCAGAGCTAGTGGCCGGATGACAGAGAGCCAGAGTCCCAGTGCCCTTTGCCCCAGATTTGTCCACCCGACTTCCTGCGGCTGGAGCTCTGGCTGCCACTTAGCTGGAGAAATGTCAAAAGGATATTAAATTATAGGGCATGAGTGAGCAGTGCAAGAAAACTTGTCACCTACCTGCTGCCTGGGGTCCGAGATTCCCGCACGGGTGTGGAGAGGAAACCTCCCTCCCTCCTTACAGTTATTAGCAGGTTTAGCAGCTTTATTGCGCTATAGCTGACATACAATAAACCACCCTATTTAAAGTGTGCAAAGCGATGTCTGACATATTTGCACACCCAGAAAACTGTCCCCGTGATCCAGACAGTGAGTAAAACCTTCCTGAAGACATTCCTTGTGCCCCTCCGACATCCCCCCCCCCCCACCCGGTCTGCTGATCTGCTTGCTGTCATTACAGCTTAGATTTCCTTTTCTAAAATGTTCTATGAACAGAATTCTACAGTATGTGCTCTTGCCTGGCTTCTTTCACATAACACAGTTATTTTGAAATTCAGCTACACCAAGTGTATCATTAGTTCATTTCCTTTTAATGATGAGTGATACTCCGTTGAATGGATATACAACTACTTCTGTAAACATTCGCTTGTTAAGGAACATTTGAGTGTTTTCCAGTTTTGGCGATTACCAATAATACTGCTGAGGACACTTGTGCACAAACCCTTTGTATGTTATATGCTTTCTTTTCTTTTGGACGAATACCAAGGGCGTAACGAGTGGATCAACGAGTCGACGTGTATTTAGGCTTTGAAGACGCTCACACGCTGTCTTCCGAAACAGCACCGGTGTGTAAGTTTCTGTTCCTCTGGGTCCTCACCAGCACGGTAACTGGGTATCTCCCTCATGTCTAATGACACCAAATATCTTTTCAGCTTTTCATTTTTTCGATCATTTTTATCAGCTATTCACCACTGTGACCGAAAGACCTGGCAAGAACAATTTTAGAGGAGGAAACATTTATTTGGTGCTCGTAGTTTTAGAGGTCTCAGTTCATGGGCGACAGGCTCCATTGCTTGGGGCCTGAGGTGAGAGAGGACATCACGGCAGAAGAGTGTGCAGGAGGAAAGCAGCTCAGGACAAGGCACCAGGGAGCAGAGAGAGCGTTCCTCACCAGGGATAAAATACAGACTCCCAAAGCAGACCCCATGACCCACCTGCTCCGGCCACACCCCACCTGCCTACAGTCACCACCCCATTAATCCATTCAAGTGGATTAACACACCAATTAGGCCAAGGCCCCCATAATCCGATCGCCTCACCTCTGAATGTCCCAGCATCGTTTCACACAGGAACTTTTGAGGGACCCCCTCCCCCACCCCTGCCCCACTTATCTTGATTTTTGGTGAAGTTTCTGCTCAAATTTTCGGCCACTTTTTGTTGAAGTGTTACTTTCCTTATGATTGAATTTTCAGAAGTGTTATATGTTGTAATTGCAAGTCCATTCTTGAAGGTATGATTTGCGAATATTTTCTCCGACTCTGACTTTTTCTTCTCACTGTGTTTTAGAGAGCGGAAGTGTTTAGTCTCGATGACGTCGATTTCTCCCTCCATGAATGTGTTTTGGTGTTCTGTGTAAGAAATCTCTGCCCAGCACGACGTTATAAATATTTTCTCCTACAAGTTTTAAAGGTTAGATTTCAAATTTAGGTCTATAATAAATTTTGAGTAAATTTTTTTGTAGATCGTAGGAGGTATGAATTGAGATGCATAGATCTGCATAGGGATATCCATTTGCTTTGGGATCATCGTTGAAATGATCATACTTTTCCCACTGAATTGCCTTCTAAACTTTGTTGAAAATCAGTTCCATGTACGCGTGTTTCCATGTAGACTCTCTTCTGTTCTATTGATCAGTTTGTCTTATCTTGCCACCAGTGCCTCCCTATCTTAATCGCTGAAGCTTTAAGATTACGTCTTGGAATCAGGTAGCATTAGTCCTTCAGAATTGTTCTTCCCTTCGGCTATTCTAGATCCCTTGCATTCCCCTATGGTTTTCCGGAATATTTACCAATTTCTAGCTTAAAAAGACTCTTGGGCTTTCACTTGTGATTGCAGTGAATCTATTGATCAATTTGGGGGCAGAATCGAGATCCTCAAATTTGGAGTCTTCGGATCAAAAACGGGGAGTTTCTCTCTATTTCTTTAGGTCCTCGTCAATGTCTCTTAGCCATACTTTGTAGTTTTTAGGGCTCAAAGTTCAGATTTAGCACTCCTTTGGGCAAGCCTGTACTTAAGTATTTCTTACTTATGATGCTGTTATAAATGGCATTGTTTTTTAACCTTCATTGCTAGCATATGCTGAACTTTTTCTTTGCAGCCTTAATAAGCTCACTTATTCATTCTAGTAGTTTTTCTGTAGAGTCTGCTAGCTTTCCTACAGAGGCGATCATGGCAATACGCACATTATTTCTTCCTTTGCAATCTGGTTGCCATTATTTCCCTTTCTTGCCTTGTGTGCCCCCTGGGAGCTCTGGTAGAAATTTGTATGGAAGCGATGAGAGCAGGCAATTTTCTCTTGTTCCTGATCTTAATAATTTTTCACTATTAAAAATGGTGCTAGCTGTAGGTGTTTCCTAAATGCCTTTTATCAGGGCAAGGAAGTCCCTAGTTTACTGATCATTTTTATAATTAATCCATATTGGATTTTGTAAAAAAAAATAAAAAGTTGGCAGCTATTTGATGATCTTGTGTTTTTTCCTTTTCTAGCTTCTTAATATGGTAAATTACAGTGATTGATTTTCAAATGTTAAACTCATCTAGCATTCCTGGAATAAATCCAGCTTGCTCGTGATGTATTCTCCTTTGTTTTCTTTGCTGCATTTGGGTTGTTAAGCTTCTGTGGTGAATTTTTTGCCTCCATGCTTGCGAGGGATAGTGGCTATGGTTTTCCTTTCTTCCCGGGTCTTTGGCTTTGTTATCAGGGTGACACAGACCTTAAGGAAGGACTTGGGGAGCATCCTTTGTTCTCCAGCTTTCTGGAAGAGCTTGTGTATGATAAGATTTCTTCTTTACATCATTCGTCAAGTTCTCAAGATAAACCCTTTCTGCAGATTTTTTGTGTGTGTGGAGGGGGGGAGGTTTTTCTTTAGAATTCCAGTTTTAAAAAAATATCTGTAATGTCTGCTTCTTCTTGATCATACTTTGGTAGTTTATGTCTTTAGGAGAGTTTTCCCATTTTATCTGAATTGTCCAACTGATTGGCATAAAGTGGGTCACAATATCACCTTTTCATCTTTTGGTGTATTCAGAATCTGTATTATGTTATGTTTCTCCATCTGACATGCGTAACTTCTCCCTCTCCCTCTCCCTCTCCCTCTCTGTTTTATTCCTGAACCATCTGCCTGGAGGTTCATTGATTTTATTGACTTTTTAAAAGAACCAGCTTTTGGTTTTATTGGTGGGTTTCCAGTACTGGCTTTCTCATTTCTATTTTGTAAATTTCTGTTCTTTTCTTCAGTCCTTCCTTTCTTCTACTGATTTGGTTTTAATTCCTTAATATAACTGCTAAAGTTTGGACTTGAAATGTGCCACCCAAAGCCTGTGTGTTGAGACTTGGTTACCAGCCTGTGGCACTATTGGGAGGTGGCGGGGCCTTTAAGAGGTGGAGCCTTATGGGAGGAGGTTAGGTCATGGGAGGAATGTCCTTGAAGGGGACATTAGGACCTTAGCCTCTTTCTCTTTCTCTTTTTTTCTTTTTTGCTTCCTTCCTGTCATGAGGTGAGGATCCTTCTCCTCCAAGCACTCCTGCCATGATATACTGTGTTGCCACAGGCCCAAAACAAGAAGGCCAAGGAATCAAGAACTAGAAACTTGACCCCAAATAAACTTTTCTTCCATTATTTTTCTCAGGTATTTTGTCACAGCAAGGAAAATTAACTCAGAATCTGAAGTCTTCAATTCAATATCTTTCTGCTTTTCAAATACAGATATTTAGCTCTTTAGATTTCTCCCCTCACAGATTTGGAGATGTTTGTTTTCCTTTTCACTCATTTTGAAACATTTTTTAACTTCTCTATGATTCCTTCTTGGAATTGGTTATTTGGAAGGGTTTTATTTGATTTCCAAATACCTGGGAACTTCCCCAGATATCTTTCTGTTGTTGAGTTTTATTCCCACGGGGTCAGAGAATATATTCTGTATGCCAGAATCCTTCAACCTCTGTTGAACACTTAGGGGTCTGGTCACTATTAGAAAATGTTCTGTGTCCACTTGGAAAGAATCCACATTAGGCCTTTGTGGTGTAATTTCAGTCCAGGTCAAGTTGGTTAATGATGCTGTTCAAGTTTTTTATATACTGACTTTCTAGCTACTTTATCAATAATTGAGAATAGGGCATTTAAATGTTTCATTATATTCTGCATTTGTCTATCTTAGGTGTGGGATTTCTGGGTCATGTGAAAAGTGTATGCCTGTTTAACTTTGCAAAAACCTGTCAAACCATTGCGCAGAGTGGCTGCACTCTTTTGCATGGCCACAGAAATTCTCCTCCATCTTCTTCTTGCTAGCATTTGGCATTTTTGGTAGGCAATTCCAACAGGTGTGTAATGGGACCTTACTTTGCTTTTAATTTCTATTTCCTAGTGGCCAACCCTATTGAGTATCTTTCAAAGCACTCACTTGCCATTTGTCTATTTTCTTTCACAAAATGCTTCCTTGTGTCGTCTCTCTGCCCCTCCCCAATCAAAACCGCAGTTTTCAATTTTGATGAAGTCCCATTAATTGGTTTTTCCTTTCATGATTGCTCTTCAAATCTGAGAAGTCTTTGCCTATCTCTGGATCATCAAGACTTTTTTCTTAAGTTGTTTTCTAAAAATTTTATAGTTTTATATTTTACCTTTAAATCTGTATCTACTTTGATTTTTTATGAAGTGTGAGATTTAGCATGAGGTTCATTTTTTTTTTATTATGACTCTTCAATTTTTCTAATACCGTTTGTTGAAAGGGTTGTTTTTCCCTCATTGAATTATTTTTGTACCCTTGTCAAAAATCAGCTGGGCATGTTTTTGTGGGGTTATTTTTGGTTTCCTGGCTCTGTTCCATTGATGTCTGTGTCTATCCCTCTGCAAATGTCTTTGCCCATATGTTAATGGAGTTGTTTGTTTTCTTATTGTTGAGCATTCGAAGTTCCTTACACACTCCATCTGCAAATCCTTTGTTGGATTGTTGCTTGTAAATATTTTCTCCCAGTTTCGCAGTTCATATCTTCATTGTCTTCATAGTGTTTTGGGGAGAACAAAAGTTTTAAATTTTTGATTAAGTTTGACTTATCATGCCTTTTTCATGTATAGATTATACTTTTGGTATCATTTCCAAGAATGCTTCATCTAAACCCAGGTCATAAATAGATTGTTCTAGAAGTTTCATAGTTTTCTGTTTTCTGTCCTTATGCAGGATCTATTTTGGGTTAATCTTGTATACTGTGTGAGGTTTAGGTCAAGGTTATTTTTTTTTTTTTTAATTTGGATTTGGACTTAGATATGGATGGCCAATTATTACAAAAACATTTGTTGAAAAGTCATTATTTTTTTTGTTGAACTGCTTCTGCATCTTTGCCAAAGATCACTTGGTTATATTTGTGTGAGTCTATTTCTGAGTTATCTGTTCCGTTCCATTGATCTACATGCTTGATGCTGCCAGTACCATATTGCCTTGATTACAGTAGCTTATGGTCAGTCTTAACATCAAGTTTGTGATTTCTTCAACTTTTCCCTTCCTTTTCAAAGTCACTCATCTATGCTAGTTTCTTTGTCTATCTCTCTATACACACACACACACACACACACACACACACACACACACATATATATATTAATATATATATTCTGATGAGCTTTCCATGAGTATGGTATGTATTTCCACTTATTTGGGGTCTTTGTGATCTCCTTCAACCCTGTTTTGTGATTTTAAGTGTACAGATGCTGTGCATGTTTTATTAAATTTATACCTGACTATTGAATTTCCCTTGGGGCAACTGTAATTGGTATTGCCTTTTCAAAGGCATTTTCACTGAGCATGAAATTATATGTTCACTGTGTGTGTTTTAATTATATTTTCAAGAAGTTTAGATAATAGGAAAAAACCCCTTTCGTTCCTGGTGCTCTTTATTCTTTTGTGCAGATTGGAGTTCTAACTGCTATCATTTTCCTGGGGTCTGGAAGACAATCTTTAACACTTCTGTGTGCAGATCTTTATATATCTGAAAAATGTTTTAGTTCGTCCTCGTTTTTGAAAGATATTTTCACTGGTTATAAAATCATAGGTTCACAGATTATTTTTTCCTTTAAGAATGTCACCCCACTGTTTTCTTGCTTCTGTTGTTGCTAAAGAGAAATTAGCTGGCATTGTTATGTTTGCTTCTTTTCTTCTGTTGGGTTCATAGATCGTCTCCTTAATCACCGGCTTTATGAAATTTGATTACGATGTGTTTTGTTATAGTTTTCTTCCTGTTGCTCATGCTTGGAACTTGTGGAGATTTTGAGATTTCTGGGTTTAGGGATTTCATTAACTGTAGAAAAAAATTCTATCATTTCTTCCAGTATTTTTTCTGACTCTCATTCACCATCTCTTCTCTCCTCTGGGGACTTGAATTACGGAAGTCCCTCCCTTGTCCTTGAGGGATATGATCCACGACCCCCAGTCGATGCCTAGAACCATGAGTAGTTCTGAACCCTATTGTTTAATATCTTTTGCATCTTAACTGAGCACTTGTATGCAGTGGCCATAACTTTTGCAATTAAAGGTGTAACAGTGAAATAACATGAATTTTTTTCTTCTTCAAAATTTTACAGATAGAAAATTGTTCTTATTGTAGGTCTTAGCAACCTCAGCATTTTTTTCTCTATTACTTTGAGAATATTTGCCTTTTCACTTCAAGAGGTCACCTGTGGCTTCTCGTGGGTACACATGAATTATCAGTATCACTACTCTTGTACTTGGGGTTATTCTTATTAAGTAAAAGAAATGATACCTGAACCCAAACATTGCAAACTCAACAGTTGATCTGATAAACACGATAGCCACTAAGCAATTAATGTGAGGGTACTGTATGCATCGCAGATACTGGGCAAAGGGGTAATTCATATCCCAGGCGAGGTGGGGTGGGAGGACATGTTTGGTCACACTGTGCTGACCAGCATACAGTTAAAATTTTATGAATTGTTTATTTCTACAGATTGCTGTTTATTATTTTGGAGTTGTCATTGGCTGTGGGTAGCTGAGCCCATGGAAAGGGAAACCACAGATAAGCAAGGAATCACAGTATCTGCATATCAGCCTGCTTGAAATGATCCATAGCTCCTGATGCTTTTTTCTGTTTTTTCATTTTCATAAAACTATCTTTTCTATTGTGACTTTAAGCTTACTAATCTTTTCTGAAGCAATTTCTAATCTCTTAGCTCCATTTAGTGTACTTTTCATCTCAAACATTATAGTTTTCATCTCTGGAATTTTGACTGAACTCTTGTATATTTTCCATGTCTCTCATAAGTTTTCAAAAGATGAAATGTAGTGTTAATAGCAATTTTAATGCCCCTATCTTCAATTCTAGCAAGTCTGTCGGATGAATAGCAGTTTGACTTTTCTCCTCATAAGGGGTCAGATTCTCCTACTTTGCATGCTTGACAATCATTAATCAGATACCAGACGTCTTCAGTTTTGCTGTGAGGTGTGGTGGATATGTTTGTGTCCTTGTGAATCTCCTTGAACTTTGTTCTGGGACCTACTTATGTTGCCTGAAAACAATTGGAGCCTTCCAGGTTCTGCTTTAGGCATTATCAGGAGGGACCAGAGCAGGGTTTGCCTAGGGCTAATTCCCCACTCCTGGGATGAGAGAGTATTGTACCTAATGCCAGGTGAACCAGCCAGTGCCCAGCCTTGGCAATGAGAGCAGCTCTGTTCTTGGGCCAGTGAGAATTCTGGCCACCATTCCCCCCAATCCTTTTGACTCTTTCCCAGCCTCAAGTATATGCAAATATACACAAATATGCTGGTGAGTTCTCAGTGAGCTACTCAAGGAGGGTCTTCTACAGCTCCCCAGAGCTCTCCCTCTGTGCAGCCCCCTCTATGATAAGGCCACATGCTGCACTCTGACCTTGTGGTCGACGGTGGATACAGTGGTGCCCCTGTGAGATCGCATAGCCTAGTGGCATCAGGGCCATCTTCCTCGGGTGAGTACACTCTTCTGTCCACACATGATGAGATTGCCCGACTACGCGTTTCTCAGAATGTATCCAGGTGTTAAGGGATGCGTGACTCCAGGTTGTCCTGTGAAATCTGCTTGACCTTCATCTCCAGATCCTTAATTCAGGGTGTCCACCACCCCTTCTGATCTCCTTCCGTGCTGTGACACTCTCAAGGCTGTGAGTTGGAGCCACCAGGGGCTACCCCCATTATCTCCTGTGTCTCAAGGATCACTGCTCACTGCCCAGAGTTCAGTGTCTTCAAAACTATCATTCTTTCCTTCCTTCCTTCCTTCCTTCCTTCCTTCCTTCCTTCCTTCCTTCCTTCCTTCCTTCCTTCCTTCTTCCTTCTTTCCTTTCTTTCTTCCTTCCTTCTTCTTTTCTCCTCCTCCCTCCCTTCTTTCCTTTCTTTCTTCCTTCCTTCTTTCTTTTCTTCTTTCTCTTTCTTTCTTTCTTTCTTTCTTTCTTTCTTTCTTTCTTTCTTTCTTTCTTTCTTTCTTTCTTTCTTTCTCCCTCCTTTCTCTCCCTCTTTCTCTCTTTGGTTGTTTCAAGCAAAAGGCTAAATCCAGACCCTGTTACGTTAGTCTCTGGTCCTGAGACCTGTTCTTCGGGCTCCTGTCTTCCCACAGGAAGAAAGTTCTTCAGGAATAATGTCTCCGAGACTGTGGATTTAAAGGTCCACTGTCGATTTGGCAGTAGTTTTTCACGAACAAGATATATGAACACATAAATTGGATTATAAGACATATTCTACTCTTTCTGTAAGAACAGGTGTTATTGTTTAGCACAGTTTTACACTCAAGGCAAAGCTGAGCTGGAGGTCAGATTTCCCTTGCAATCCCTGTCCCCACACACGGAAGGCCCCCCAGATGTGCCTGGGGAGCATATTTGTCACGATTGACGCACCTGCATCGACATATCGTTCTCAACGAAGTCTCTGGCTCACTGTAGGGTTCGTTCTTGGCTTTCTGAGTTTAAACGAATGTAAATGGCAGCATGAACAGAACACAAAGCCTCTCTCTTGATGCTGCTTAGTGCCCATTTTCTTGAAAATGGAAGATGCCGTCCCCAGAGAACCAGGCACTTGCCCCCTCTGCTCCTCAGCCCATCGCACTGTGGAGACTGAATGGCGGAATTCCCATGTCTTTCCTGGGAGTGGCTTTGGTGGGTGGTGAGTGGCAGGGGTCACGCAGGGACTGGACTCCTGGGAACACGGAGGTGTGGAATGGAGTTGGAAGACACCAGAGACCCATCCTTCCTTCCTGCCCCCAGCATGGATGCTGGCTCAACAGATGCCACTGGACATACGATCTGCCCAAGGGCTGTTGCTGTTGGGGAGATCACAACCCCCAAGGGATGTTCTGATTTCCCCTTTCCCTGTGCTTGTCTGTCTAGTGTGATTCCTTCTTATGCTGCTGTCTTCATATTTTTTAAGAGTATCTGGTCCAGGCATTTCATTTCACCCCTGGAGAATGAGGCTCAGAGAGGGGCAGTAACCTGCCCAGAATCACACAGCACATTGCAAAAGGTTTCAAACTGCAACCTGGACCTCTAGATGCTGCCTGAGTTGTTCCTCAACTCTGACTGATTAGGACCCCCCTGCAAAGGCAGGGTGCCTGGGCCGTGTGGCCTCCACACCTGTTTTCAATGAGGGGTGGCTTCTTTTGTCTCAGGTCTGCCTTCTGTTTCTCTTAGCGATTCCAATTTCAGGAGCGTTTCTTGTCTGGCTTCCAGTTCTCTGGACTCCCCGTGCTTTCTCTCTGGGTAATCTGAGGCTTGCAGGCAGCTGAGGACGACATATACATTGAAATGAAAAGCAATAAAAGATAATTGCACGTATTTCTTTCCCGTCTGAGCAGTGGATTAGGTTCTCGGCACCCCCCATTTCCTCCTCGCTCCTCTGCTTTTTGTTCGAGTCACCTCCTCCCCAGATTTGAATGGCCCCCGCCCCTGCTCAGGAAGGATGCACACACTACCCCAACTCTGCAGCCTGTCCCCACAAGTCCCCGAGGCTGAGGAGGGCACGGCCAGTGTCAGTGTCCGGGCCTGGGAGGGTCCTTCCTTCCCAGTGAGGGAGAGAGAGGGGTCTTGTCAGTGACCAGCGGGAGTCAGTGAGCAGGACCGGGAGGGTCCCTGTGATGTGCTGTCACCTAGTCAAGGACCCGACGGGAAGACGCACTCGTCCCTGCACACACTGGGAGAGGCTGGGTCCTTCGTGCTGCTCCAGAGCTGAGCAGCAAGTCTGTGCCACAGTTTCCAGGCCAAGCAGCCCCATGGGTCCCCAGGGAGGGAGGGATGGGCAGGGCTGTCCTGGACATGGCTGGGAAGTGCGGGCTCGCCTCGGGGGAAGTGAGCGCCTCAGCTCCTCACGGTGCCACCCAGCTCCCTGGAACCTCTTTCCCCATCTGTCAGGACAGGTCACAGGGGGTTTGCGGAGGAGTAAATGGAATCGTGACTGTGAAATGCTCAGCGGGTCCTGCGGGAACAGAGGCTGTGACCTCCGTTCACTCTTTCATCCAGTCCCCCCTCCGGTCCCTGTGGAGATGCCTGTGGGCTGGTGGGAGGCTGAAGCCGGCTCTGGGGGAGGGACGTGACTGTTTGCCTGGAACAGAAGGGGTTCGTCCGTGTGTCCCTCAGAGAGGTGACAGGAAGCTGCTCAGGTTTCCAGAGGCCCTGAGACACTCACCATCCCCAGAGTCTGGCCCTGAAGCCCCTGAGCAGGGCCCGTGGGACTGGGGGGCTGGTGGAGGGCGGGTCCAGGAGCAGAGCCTGGGTCCTGAGTGGCTGGGCCAGATCATGGCAGCAGGGAGCCGGGAAGGGAGTGCAGGACCGTTTGGAAGTGGAGCTCTGCTGTTCGGCTGGCCACGTCCTCTCCACCTTCCCGCCCTCTGAGCTGCTGGTTTCCCAGAGCCAATGCTGTTCCTCAAACTTGCCTCACATTTGCTCAAGCTGGCACTTCTGCCAGGAGCCTCTTCCTCATGGACTGTCCCCTCCACCACGAGCCCAGGGCCTAACCTCCTCCCCTCTGGACCCTGCTCCAACCACCTCCTCCAGGAAGCCTCCAGCAGGCCGGGCCAAGAGGGCCTTCTCGTGCTTGCAGGGCAGGTCCCCAGCTCAGGGATCCCAGCTCCTCGGGGCAGCTCCTTCCTGACTTATCTCCACCCTCCATCAGACGGGGCCTGAGGGCTCCAAGGGCCTCTGGACGCCCAGGCAGGCTCAAGGCCAGCCTCACCCTCTCACGTCCTCCCTGCTGTGCCCTGGGCTCCCAGAAGGCCCCCTGAGCCCCTACGGGTGTGGCACCCGTCGGGAGTGAGCATCCAGGACCCACTGTCTGGCCCTGCCCTGGGCGCGGCTTTCTCTGACAGCAGCAGCCTGGATGGAATCTGGTGACCCTGGGTGTCCCCTCACACCATGGTGTACGTGTGCACCATGTGACAAAACCAACCCGGGCCCGTGTCCACATGCCCACATGTAACCCCCCGAGGCACAGCTCACTGGCAGCCTGACGCCTCTCAGGTGTGTGGTGCCCACCAACCCCGCCCATCAGAGCCCAGAGCAGCCCAGGCCGCTTCCTGTTCCGTGGGTCCCAGAAAATTGAAGACATGAAAAAATGCTGACACAGCAACCTCCACGTGCTCTTTGTGCCTAGGAGGAGGCAGGGGGTGATGCCGCCGTTGACCGGTGACGAGTCCTGCTCCCTCGAATGCTGAGTCTGAGCACTAGAGGAGCAGCCAAGCAGGCGGATTAAGCAGGTTTTAGTAAAGGTGATAATACGGACCCGAGCCTGACTGCCCCTCCCCCGTGGCCAACCTCCAGCCTCTGTGGGTACAAAATAAGGCAGCAGAGCACCCAGGCTGCAGGACGGGGGTGACAGCACAGAGCTTTGCCTCCCAGCGTCTGCGTGGGGAGGGAGAGGATCAGGTACCGTGGCTCGCTTGCCATCTGCTGCTCAGTCCCCAGGCATCGGGACTCCCTGCAGCTTGTGAAGCTCTGGGGTCACAGAGACTTACATCTTCAAAAATCCAGGCTCTGATTGGAGAGTGAGGACAAATAGCCAGGAGCCTGCATGTTGAGGGCGGTGAGGCGGGAGCCAGGTGCACAGAGGGTGCTCCCACGGGTGCACAGGTAACAGAAAACTCCACAATTAAGGCTCAGGTAATTGAGATATGTAGTGGATATGCACAAAGTGACATTGGGGGAGATGACTCCAGGGTCTGTCAGAGGCTCCGTGATGCCAGTAAAGACCCAGAGGTTTTCCTGGTATCATCCTTGGTCATGGAGGTTTTTCCCTTTATTTGTTGTCCCATGTTTGCAAGATGGCTGCCACAGCCCAGCCCTCACGTGCCCATAACCTAGCATTCTAGTCAACAACGGGACACAGAGGAACAGCAAAGAGACTTTTTAAATTTTGCAATGAGTCCTTATATTAGGAAAAAATACATCCTAGAAGCAGCTCTCTTATGTGGACAGATTTCCTCTCACACCCCAATGGGAAGGCCTGGGTCTCAGTCCCACCCCAAGGCAATGTCCAGAGAAGCTCGAGTTCTGAGAGCCGGGTTTGGCAAGCCGATGAGCTTTCTTATTGTTCTCCCCCAGCAGCGCCTCACCTTTCCGATGCCTGGGAAAGGTGGGGGAGGAAGAGACCCTGAGCACCTGATGGACAGCATGTCGGGGGCCAGTCTTCACCCCCGGGCAGGAGGAGAATGAGCCCTGGGTTCTGTGAGTGGGGAAGGAGGGGCAGGCGTGCGAGTCCCCTCCTTCTCCCCAGGTTCGCTGATGGGGACTGGCTGACCTGTTTCTGCTCTTGTCCTCTGCTTCCCTGTCCCGGGGTCCAGAGCCTGCGTGTGGAATGGGGAGACGCGCCCTTCCTCCCCAGCATGATGAGTGGATACCTCCCGTCATCAGTGGGGGACACTCTAGGGTTGGAGATGGCCAACACCGTCTCAGCGTTGACGACGGCATCCTTTGAGGAACAGCATGCGCTTGCGCGGAACCTAAGCACCTGCTAGGGATGCAGCGTCACGCTCCCTACGCACAGACGCACCACGTGCGCAGGCCCGCTTCTGACAGGTATGCACTGCAGGCACGTCACCGCTCCAGGCTCCTCGCCAGCACCGTGATGCCAGCTCCGGTGCCCAGTGTGACATTGCCTCAGCTGCTGCCCCTACCAACACAGACTGCTGCCCATGGCTGCCTGACCAGCCTGCCTGGCCCTCCTGGGTCTGGGAGCAGGGAGCTTGGAGAGACCTAGAAGATTGTGGAGAGCTGTGGTCCCACTGTACAGATGGGAAACTGAGGCCTGTTCCCCATCTGATCACTCCTACCGCCTACTATATGCTGGGCTTTGTTCTAGACACTGGGGGTGCAGCTATGAACAAAACCAAATTCACACCCTCCAGGAGCTGTGGTCTGATCAGGAGGCCACCAACAAGCCAGTGAGTGCTGGGTAGTGAGGGGCACCTGGAGACACCTGCAGAGGGAGAGAGCGATGGAATGAGGAGCACAGAGGGAGCCACAAAAGAACTCGCTGATCGGGTGACTGCTTGGAATTAAATGTGTCCCCCCAAAGTACACATTGGGAGCTTAATCCCCAATGGGACCAGTACTAGGAGGTGGGGCCTAATGGGAGGTGCTTAGGTCCTGAGGCTCTGCCCTCATGGATTAGTGTCAATCATAAAAAGGCTGCGGTCTGTGAGTTTGACTCTTGCTCTCTCACCATGTGCTGACACAGCAAGAAGGCCCACCCCAGAGGCAGCCCAAGCTTGGCAAAGCTTGGCAGGTACACTGAGCTGCCTGGGAAAGATTCCTTCACCCTCTCACATCCAAGTGCTCAGTCACCTATGGGGCCCATGCTGGGGGCGGGGGGAGGCAGAGAGGAGCAGGGCGGGTCCTTGTCCTCACAGTCTTGTTGGGGGCACAGGGTCAATAATGAGAACAGTCCCTGGAGGTTAGGGTGCACACAGGGATTAACCCAGGGGTCCAGAGACAGCATAGGAGGGTCCAGACAGGCCTGGGTGGGGTGCAGAGCAGGAGGGTGGGGAGTGTCCAAACCCCACTGGCCCTGGCTTCCCTTCCGGCCACACTGGCCCGTCCGCCCTGCTGCCCACTCTGCCAGAGCACCTCCCGGTGGGTCTCCTGGGGGCCTGTGCCCCTCCAGCCTGTGGGTCTTGTGTTCCTGGTGGCTGGAGTCAGGGCTTCCTCTTTGCTCTTGGCTGCTTCTCCACACACAGCCCCCAGCCCAAGTCAGACCACAGGGCCGGGGAGCAGGGGCTCAAGGTGCAGGGCCCCAGCTGTGGAAAGGCCTGCGAGTCCAGGGAGGACTGCGACTGGGAGGGTGACACTGTGGTACCTGAAGCAGGGACTTGCCAGGCTGGCACCAGGGGTGGGGCTTCACAAAAGGAGAGCTGAGGGGTGCATGGGAGGGGGCGGAACCGCAGGCCACAGCAGAGGGGACAGCGCGTGTGAGGGTCCTGGGGCAGGACCTCTGTGGGGTCCGTAGTAGGGGGCTTGGGGAAGGAGAGGCCGAGGCCCAGGGTGACCCAGTGGGCAGGGTCCAGAGCGAGGTCAGGAAACCAAGTGCTGCCTTAGGGAGGGAGAGCACCTGAGGCCAGGAAGCCCGCCCTCCAGGCTCAGGTCAGAGGTTAGGGCATCCGAGGGGCAGGGACAAGGGGCAAGGGGCAGAGGGAGGGCGGGCCGCAACCCTGGCCCACGGGGCAGTTCCAGATGTCAGCTGGAGATGGTCCCCTCTAGAGCCATCTAGGGATCCCATGCTGGGCAGCCCCAGGGCCCTGGGACAGGTCAGCCAGCACACCCCCCACAGGCCTGGAACCACGGCCCTCAACGTCAGGCTCCTTTGCCCAGCTAACTCGGATTTCCTGGCCCTGCCCTGCTCAGGGCCACCCAGAGACGCCCTGTGGCCTGTTGGCCAGCATGTAGGCCCCAGGCTGGGCTGTCACAGGGTCCCTCTGGCCTGCGATGCGCCCTGCATTGGGCTGTCACTTCTCAGGAGGCCGAGGACCCTGCCGGGCACCGTGTGCCCACCCATGCCCTCAGCCGCTCACCTGCTCAGAAAGGAACCTGCTCCAGCCCCGGATCCCCGAGGCAGGGAGCCGTCCCAGAGCCAGTGATTACGGAAGGGCTGAGTCTCACTCCAGGTCCCTCCCCTCCAGGCCAGGGTGCCGCCCGCCGACCCAGGGTCCTGGATGCCTCGTCCTAAGGGTCCAGGAGCGTCCCCCTGGACAGTGCAGCTCCATGACCTTCACCTTCTCACTTTGGCGGTTATCCTCAGCCCTGCTCTGAGTCTCCAACAGTCCGTCATCCAAACTTGCAAGACTCCCCACGCTGAGCTTGGGGAGGTGCAGCTCTCCGCGACTCTGTGAAAAGACACTGTCCCCAGAACCCAGGGTCAGCCCCCAGCCTGAGCCCTCTGCTTCCCTCTGAAGCCACTTCCAAATCATCTGTGGCAGCCCCCTCTCCGGGCCCTCTCCAAACCTGAGTTTATAGCGGCCACGTAATGTTATCAGCCATGACAATGGAAATTAGAACGATCGCGTTGGCTCGAAAACTTCTGCTATGTGGGACCCACTGAGGAGGCCACCAGTCCCCCAGCTGGCCTCCATGAGTCTCTTCTCAGGGGACAGCACTGGCTACGTTACAAAGTGACACCCCAGGCTCCCGGGGGCCGAAGGCACTGCCTCTCTAAGTCACCTGGGCCCAGCAGGGAGCCCCTGGCTGTCTGGGCTCCAGGCTCAGCTCCTCTCTGCCTTCTGCTCTCGGGCAGCATCTGAATGTGCACCCCGGGTCTCTCCTAGGGACTCTGGCTGATGGAGGGGGCTCAGTTTCTGGTCATGGTCTCTGAGCCCCAGGTAGAAACGGTGTCTCCCAGTGGTTAGCCCAGAGGCTTTGGATAATTCTGGTGGCCAACCTAGCCCAGACTTCCTTGCTGAGACGCCTCAGGCAAGCTGTTTGGCCTCTCTGAGCCTCTTCATATTTCTTATTTATAAAACGGGCAGAATGATACTGCTGCAAGAAATTGTCCCGTGAAGTTGACAAAGTGAAGAAGCGGGAGGCAGATTCCCGGGCTCCACGGACACTCCTGAACTCTGAAGAAAACGCGGGGTCCCTCTGGGCCTCGCACCCTCCTCTGGAACACAGAGACTGGCCTCTTGTTCAGCAGGCTGTGGGGATGCCAGGGGCTCATTTGCATGAGGTGTCTGGTCCTGGGGGAGCCCTTGGGCCACTGAGTGGCTTGGTTACTGTTCCGATGCTGGCAGGCAAATGCTTTCAGTTTGTCTTTGTGCGTCCACCTCCCGGCGCAGGTCCAGGCACAGTGAAGGCCTGACACTCCGTACAGCAAAGAGCAAGGACTTGAGAAAAGATGGCCTGGGTTTAAAACCCTGGCTACTGCTTCTGAGCTGTGTGACCTTGAATGAGTTTCTAAACCTCTCTGTACTTGGGTATCTTCATCTGTAAAATCAAGGGGAGACCATGGGCAGCCCCTCCTTCATGGGGCTGTTGACAGAACTAAGTGAACTAATGTGGGAGGAGCTTGGCACGGGGCCTGGCTCGGGGCCTGGCACCCCGAGGGCCACGCCAGGGCTCACTTCCACTACTCCGTGCCCCAGGGAACCGGCACCCCTTTCCTCCACCACGCACTTTGGAAGAAACTGAGGCCAAAGACACTAAACAAAACGCTTGGGAAGGAGACGCTGAAACACCGTGCTAAATCACGCAGGGCGGACAATTAGAGAGCAAAACGATCCATAATGGGGAGCTAATTGGGTGGGACAGAGGCCCAGAGTTCCTGCAGCCAGAGGAGGGAGAGGATGCGGCCTGGAAGGCAGGCCCGGGCTCTTGCTGACTAGCATGGAGCTTTCTTTCCACGTACTCACTGCAAAACCCGGGGAAGCTCAGGGCGCCCGTGAGTCGGGCGTCTGGCTTCCCAGAGAGGGTAGCTGGCCAGGCCCCGGGGCCTTCCCTGTTCTTTCCTGACCACACACAGGGACAGGTTTTCGTTGTTTGCGTCCCACTGGAGAGTGGCTGCTCACCCCGTCCACCCAGTGCCTGGGAGGACCCTCTCCCTCCGCGGTATGTAATGGCCAGACATCCCCGGACCTAGCAGAGGCGGGCCACAGGTCAGCAGTCGCATGTGCTCGCCTCACAGGGGTGGAGGAGGCTGTGTGTCACCAGCTGGAGGCTCAGCCTTGCTGTCCCGGCAGAGGGAACCCGGGGCAGCCTTGCCCTTGCCCTCCTGCCAACCCCTCTTCCTCCCCAGCTTCCTTCAGGGGCTGCCCAGTCCCCCTCTGAGGCCCCTCCCGGACCCCCGTTTACACTGCGACCCGGAGACCCCTCGCACCCTCCCCTGGGCCCTCTTCTCTGTGCCTCTTAGTGCCACGTCCACACCCAGCTGCTCACCACCTGGGCCCCCTGCTTGCTCCTTCTAGAACCTGGGCCCCAGGGCGGGAGGGTCTGCTGCCTGGGCCGCGGCAGCTGGGGTGGAAGGTGCTGGGCAGGAGGCGCTTCAGCACTGGCCGAGCTGTGCGGGGAGGCTGCGACCCCGTCCTTGGGAGGCTCCTCTGGCCCCTTCCCAGGAGAGCCCTGGGGCCTTCACAGGTGCACGCGGGCGCAACGGGCGGGTGACAGCCCAGGCGCACGCGCTACGTGCCACGCAGCCGTGGGGTCTGGTCTGGCTCCCCACAGGCTCCTCCAGGGTCCAGGGCAGGGGTCGGGCGCTGCCTGAGGAGCTCGCCTGCCAGGGGACACTGCTCAGTGTTCCAGAAAGGCCGTGGACGTCCAGGAGTGCCTGGTGACCCCGCGGCCCAGACCAGGCCAGTCTGGCTGACTGAGGGGAACAGGCCTCTCGGTGGGTCTCACCTGCACCGGGTGCTTGGAGTCCGAGCTCTCAGCTGGGTCCCTCTTGGGGCTGCAGACAGCGGGGGACAGGGACCTGGACCTGGACAGCCAGGTCCCCTGGGCCTCCCTCCCTGCTGGGCTCATCTGCCCGGCCCTCACCGTCAGGGGCACCCCACTGTCTCCATAGGCGGGGGCTCAGGCACTGCTCCCCGGGAAGCCCAAGAAGGACATGCAGGCGCACGGGGAGCCAGGGACGAGGCTGTCCCAGGGCCCGGCTGCCAGGAAGCGCCCTTGTGGGACCCGGGAAGCGGCGCCCCCTGGTGGCGCAGGTGTGAGAAGGCGGAGGGGGCAAGGGGCCAATGGCGGTCTTGTCCTCAGGACAGACCTCTTGTCCATCTCCACTCTGGGCTCTCCAGCTTCCCCCGTGCCTTTCCCACAGTCCCCCGGACCCCAGGTCAGTGCACCCAAACCCGCCTGGGTCATCTGCCCTGCCCTGTCCTTCTCCCCAGTTTCCTTCTCTGAGGCTCCTCCCTTCACCTGGAGGCCCTGGCCAGAGGCCCAAGCTTGTCCTCCAGGCCTCCCTCCCCCTCCCCGCTTCCCAGCACATCGGTCTCCTGAACATCCTCCACATTCCCTCTCTGCCGCTGCTGTGGCCACCTCCAGGCCAACAGCTCTCCGGCCCCTGTGCTCCCTGGACCCCTCGAGGGCTCTGTCCTCTCCCCAGCTGCTCCCAACCTCCCCATTCAGACTCCCATTCTTCATGTGGCTGCCGGGGGAGCTTTCAAAGCACAATTCGTGCTGTGCTGGCCCCTGTGGCGTTTCTGAGAAAGTCCTCGATGCCCTCTGTCTGGCCTCGGTTCCCCCTCTCCAGCCTCCCTCCTGCCTCGGTTTCCCCCTTCGAGACGATCCATCCACACTGGACTTGTTGCTGCCATTCAGACCCCTGAGGCTCCATCACATCACATTGGGTCTCTGCGTAGCTCTGGCTGTAATGCCAGCTCGTCCTGTTCAACGCGGGTCCCCTGGGACATAGACGGTGTCTGCCTTCGTCACTCCACCCTGGGCACCCAGCTCCATACTTAGTACCAGTAGGTGACTATGCCCACTGGGGACCTGGCCTGTCTACTACGTGGTCAAACCCACGCGTGGGACAAACTCACTTTTACAGAAGGACGTGAGCAGGGTCTGCCTGTCCACAGCTGCCTGGACCCTTGGCCAGGAACCAGAGGCCACAGCCCATGCGCAGCTGGCCTAGAGGTGTGCGGGCATAGTGGGGCTGCTCGACTCCTGAGCAATCAGGCCCCGGGTCCTCCCTCCCTGGGATGCCATGGCGGCCACCAGGAACCTCCCTCAGGAAGGGAGGAGTCGCTGTGAGCTCAGTCTCCACACTCTGGTATTTGGGGCCAATTTGGTTCAGACCTTGCAAAGGGAAGGGTCCTCCGAGCATGCCCGGTTTTGACTGATGGCCTTTGAGTTTTCGCCAGCATCGGCCCCATTTTCCTGGCGGAGCCCTTGGGGGCCTCCAGCCATTGAGCTGGGTGGAAGAATAAGAAGAAAGCCCCTCATGTCACAGGAGGCAATGCCGATGGCTCATTTCGAAACGGCCGGTCCGTTAGCGGGAAAATCATCTGGCGCGCTGGCGGGCGCACGTCCGCCAGCCTTGCCCTCTCCCGGTTCCTCCTCCCTCACGACGCTGCTGTCCCCTTGTTCTTCTTCTTGCTTCACTAAGAGACAACATTTTTTTTTGGCAATATGAAGAATTCTCCAGGGAAAGATGGAGAAGAGACAGCAGAACTGACAGTGAACTCCGATGGCAGGGACCAAAGAAGCCATTTTTCAAAGGGCAAAACGTGATTAGAAGCTGGAACTCTGTTACTGTTGTTCAGCGGGCGATGGAGGGAGAGGTGGCCGGCGAGAGGGGCCCAGACTGCCGCCCCCCGCCCTCCTTTCCCCCCACCTGCCTCCTGGCCCCCAGGCGCCCCTCCCCCATGCCATGCTGCACACAGAACCTTAGGAAATCAAATCATCCTAGCCACATTGCCCACGCCCTGTGTTCCAGAGACCAAGCTGAGTATTTTACATGATTATCATTTTCTTTCACCCAAAATAACATTTCTGCATCCTTATTTGGTGCCTTCTCAGGACATTCACAAGCCTCCACCAAAGTCGAGTGTATTACTCAGCTTTTCATCACTACAACGAAATATCTGACGCAGGCTCCTCACGGGGAACAGGAGGGTCCTCCGACTTACAGTCTGGGAGGATGAAAGGTCAGAAAGCACGTGCATGCTCTGGCGAGGGCCCGTGACAGATGACAGGAGGAAGCATCACATCTTGATCCAGCAAGAACAAGAGAGATGCTTGCTGGCTTCATCTCCAGCCTCTGTGGAGAACTCCAAAGAGTTGCATGAAAACTACCTCAACGTCTTTCGAGGGCACACCTCTGATCACCCAAGGACCTCCTCTACCACCTCCGGATACCACCACTGTAGGGATCAAGCCTTTAAAGCACGTACCCTCAGGGCCACTCAAGCTATGCCCACAGCCTTAAGACACTGTGCCGAATGCACAGCCAACCAGCATTTATTGAGCAACTATTATATGCCAGTCGCCTTTATCTTTTACACCTATAATGACTGATCCTGGAACAGTGTTATAAAAGTTCATACCGGTCACAATCCCCTTCCTACAGCCAAGAAGTAAGGCTTGTGTCTCTGCACCAAGATTGCACGGCCTCTGCTCTGGGTCTCTTGGTCTCCAGGGACCGTCTAACAGTGACAGGTTGTATCCATCTCTCTCCCATCTCTGTTGCCAGTCTTGTCAGGAGGAGAGAGTTGGGGAGGGCTGTGTCTGAAGGTGAGCAGCAAAGCTAGGAGATTTGGCGGCAGAAGGGAACATGGACAGAAATGCAGAGAGACTCAGGTGGAACCCAGAGATGGGGGCAGCAAGATTGCCCACCAGGTCCTGGCTCCAGGCCTGAGTCAGACTCAGATCCCTAAGCTCCCCCCAAAAAGACACCCCTGGAGCCAGTGCCCTCCACTCTCCCCTGATCTCTCTTCTTAAGTGACCATGTTTTCCTGTTACTTACAAGAAGCCCTGATTTGATGCCAAGGAAACCTGTTTATTTTTAAAAATCTGCATTAAAAACGATCCATTTCTAGCCATGAGCATCTCTTTCTCAGAGAGCCCTCATAAATAACAGAAATGAGGTTTTTGCAAAGCTTTATGGAAATTAAACCCACAATCCGGGCACACACTTGTTTAACAAGTGATAATTAAGTGCTGACAATATAATTTCAGCTTGGAAGAAAATGTGTTTTTCATTAAGAGGTAATCAAAGAGATCCTTGGACCCGGGAGCCCGTCTCCCCTGAAGGAGCTCAGCTCCTCAGCTGATGGCTCCAGGTCTGCACCGAGTGTCCACCGCTCCCTGCCAGGCGAGGCACTAGGATTTCTGTGCCCACAAACCTTGGGGCAATCCCCAGAAAGTGGCTCAGCTCATCCAGCCCCGCAAGGGTCCATCCTTCTCTCCTGATGTCCCACCCCTGAGTGTGCCCAGAGCTGGCCGGCAGGGCCTGGGTGCCTGCCCCGCTTCAGGGAAGGACCAGACACTGTTCTCTGTAGCCCCCACCACGCCCAGGCCTGCGGGGTTAATGTCCCAGCCCTCACATTAGAGAAGAGGAAACTGGGACTCTGAGACATGGAGTCACTTGCTCAAGGCCACAGAGCTGAGGAGGGGCCACAGATGTGAACTTGTCTGAATCCCGAATCATGCCACCCCCAGGGTCACCCTTCCCCTAGGAAGCTCACCTGTCCTGGGCTTCAGTGTCCCATCTGTATGGGGACAGTACTAGGGCTCGCCTTATGAGGCTGTTTGAGGATGGAGTAAGCTGGTTCAATGAACAATTATAATAGTGCCTGACACACAGTAGGCCCTCAGTATGTGTCCGTCACACAGCATGAAGATGCTGCCACTGCTGAGGATGATGCTGACGATGGTGTCAATGACGACCCCCGCAGCCGCAGCAATCATCAGGCAAATCTCTCTACTCCAACCCATGGACAGTCTGCCCTGGTTCCCCTTGGAACTCCTCCCGGTCTCAGGCACATCCATTTGTGAAGGACATTGGAAAGAACTTGTGACGCTGAGTCTGGGTGAGGAGCACCTCCAGGATCCGAAAGGCCAGGGTTCTCTGAAGCCAGGTGTCTGTCTTCTGCTGGCCGCTGGGCGCCATGCTCAGCTGTGGTCAGCTATGACCTGCTGGAACATTTTGTTTCCATTTGTATCCCAGACTTCCCAAAATTGAGACCCTCTCAACCCTCCCCACCCCGCCCTCTCAGACAACCCTGCTTCCAGAACATTCTGCCCCTCTAAACACCACCAGCCTTTGCTCACGTCGGCTCCTTGGCCTGGTATTTGTCCCTGACCCAGGGCTCAGAGTAAAAAATTCCTGCCCCTATCCACATGAGCCCAGGGACATGCAGGTTTAGGGAAATACCCAAACACATCCAGAACGTTCCAGAAGAGGTCAGTGAGCACACTGAGCATTCCCCGTGTGGGGCCACACTCCAGCCCCATGTGCTGAGCCCTGCACCCAGCCACTTCCTGGCTCCCTGTCCCTGAGTGATCCTCAGGATCCTCAGTGAGCTCAGAGGGGACTGGGGTGAGTGAGGTGGGGGACAGACATGACGTAGAGACCTGGTTCTAACTTTTCTTTCTGAAAACCTTCTCTCTTTGAACACTAGAAACCTTTGCTCTTATAAGTGAAAAAGGAAAGGAAATGAAAAGGTGTGACAACCAGGGGGACCAGTGAGTGCCCTGGGCAGCAGCCACCATCTTGGGGGTGGGGGTGGCACTGTGCATCTTGGTGCCCCAAGGGCTTGGGTTCGACAGGAACCAGAAAGGCCCATGGAAGCCAGAGGTGAGATATTTGTTCCCCACACTGAGCTGTGACCCTTAAAGAGCTTCATACACAGTAAATGTGTATTAGAAAATAACTGTTCTTTTTAAAGGAGCTTCAGGATGGCAGGGAGGTTTGTCTGTCTTTGAAATCTGGTAGAACAAACCAGAAACAAAGAATTCTCTTGGAAAAAAAATTTAAAGGAGGACTGCATATCTGTTGGGCTCATGGTTTTAATTTACCTTATAGTTTTTATTTCTGCAAAGAGAAGGCAAGAAATTGATATAGAATTGGTCCCAGGATGATGATATTTGGGGGACATCTGAAGAAGCCCATCCATAAGAGTTTGGTAGGGTCATATCTTCCACCCACCTGTATAGAACTCCCACAGATAGACCTCAAGAAAGATGAGCTCAAAAATCAAAATTCCAAAACAAATGAAAAATGGATATCTTACATAAGCATTAGCAGATGAAAAACTACAAAGAGGTAATCCAAAGAACCTCCCATAACAAAAAGATTTCAAAGGAAACTCTAAAGGCAATTATTTGTAAAATAAATAAATAAAGAATCAAAATCAAAAGAATAGAAATTATGAAAACATCAAGAACATTGGGAAAGGTAATGTTTCCCTCAGAATAAAATGTATAATCTTTGAAATAAAAACTCAGTGAACTGAGGAATGAATAAAATGGTAGGTTTGTCAAAGTTAAAGCTAAACTATTGAACAGGAATATAGACAAAAGAAAACATTCCTGGGACTGAGGATGTAGCTCAGTGGTACAGTGTGTGCTTGGCATGTGAGAGGCCCTGGGTTTGATCTCTAGAAGACCACACCCACCATAGAAATTTCCAGAATAGAGATACATAAAGTCAACTGTTGGAAAATTTGAGAGTGGAATTAAGAGACATTAGATTAAAATAAGTTAATGTACCTTACATGAAATAAGGGTTCTAGAAAGCAAGAAAATAAATAACTCACAGGGAAAATGCTCAAACCAATAAGGATCAAGAATTTTACAGGGTTTACAAAAGATGGCTATTAGATTCAATATGTGCTACAAATCCTAAGAAGTCTAAAACAAATCACGTGTCTAGCCCAACCTAGATACATAGATAGATAGATAGATAGATAATCAGTGAAATACAACCACAAACATAATGTTGGAAAAAAAAAAACAGGCATAAATGAGAGCACACTACATTTATTTGTAAAATATGGATATGAATCATGGAAATACTGTATTTATAAAAAATGTTCTAAGCCAAGTAAAACTGATTTATAATGTTAGAAGTGGTACCCTTGGTAGAGGGGTAGTGACTGAATAGAGCGTGAGTGAGCTTTTGCCTATACATCGAAAAAGGTTGTATTTTAAACAGAAAAGGAAAAAGAAAGAGGAGGAGGAGGAGGAGGAGGAGGAGGAGGAGGAGGAGGAGGAGGAAGCAACCAAAAGACAGATCACTGCCACAGAGAGACAGCAGACTCCCAACAGCAACAAAAGAGACCAGAAAACAATGGAACAATCTTTTCCAATGTCAAGAAAGAACCACCAAAGGACATTTCTAGTCCTGTTTTCAGGAAAAAAAAAAAAAAAAACCAGAAAGAATTTACTAGTAGTGAGATTTTGCTAAAAGAACATATGAAAGTTGACTTCAGTGAAGATGGTAAACGTAAGAGGAAGGATGTCATCAGCAACAGCGTGCAGAAATGTCAGTGTGGGGGCACATCCAACCGGTCACTGTCAGATGAGACCAGGGCAAAGTCAGCAACAGTGGGGGTCAGCACCCATCAGGGGGACGTACAGGAAGAAGAGGAAATCACAGCACCAGAAAAAGCTGACAGCAAGAGGGAAAGGGCTGTTCTAGGGCAGGAGAGGGTCTTCACAGCCTTGGACTGTTGAGCAGAGTGCCGTCTTTAATTTTAAGTTAAGTGGAGAGAAACAGAATGGAGACTTTCAAAACCAGGAAGGTAATAAGGGGATTTGCTCCATAAATTGGACAGGAGAAAATGAGTCGAAAGGAGAGCAGCAAAGGAAGAGGCTAGACCAGAAAGCACAGACGGGCCGGTCACCCCGGCCTCCCAGTTCATTACCTCGGACTTGTAAATGCCTCCGTCCTCCGGGCCTGGGATTCTTCATCTGTGAACTAGAGATGGTAGCACGCTGCGTAACAGGTAGTAACAGCAGGCGCCCGCTGAGAGCTTTCACGAGGGTTCAAGCCAGGAAGCACAGAGGGAGAGTGAGTTGCTGTCGTTATCACTGCGGCCACTCTGTGCCAGGTGTGTCCCCCTGCATCCCAGCCACACCTACTGAGCCTTCCCAGCAGCCCCAAGGGGCAGGGACTACTGTCCTTCTCACTTTGCTCAAGAGGAAATGGAGGTCCAGGTGACAGCCTGGCTGATGCCACATGGCTGGGGACGGCTGAGCCTGGGCACAGGCCAGAGTGCTCTACCCTGAAGCCATTTGTTCATCCTACACCCTTGAACAGCTGCCTTCCTCTTGGGCCCTCAGTCTCCTCCTCTGTGCACTGTGGGGAAATGGGGCAGTCACGAGGCTAGACAGAGACCAACTGTGGGAGCCCTGAGTCTGCTCCCCGGCAGTGCGTGGGGCTTTCGCTGCAGTTAGGACCCATGCCGGGGCGTTTGGTCCCCTCCTCTGTTTCATAGGTAGGACAGGAAGGCTGAAGGGAGGCTGGGAGCAGCCATGGCCTTGGGCTGCAGTGGGAGCCCGGGCTGGGCCTGGGTGGCCCTGATTCACACCAGGGTTTGACTGTAGGAGGAGCCGCCTCTGTCTACTCTCTCTTAGGACGACGTCTTGTCCTGACGGGCACTTAGTGATGATCAGGGACAATGTGAAGAATGCAAGGTGGTCTCCATCACCCACGGCCCCGCCCTGCGGGTGAGCAGAGGTCCCTGGGGCACACGTGGGGGCTGCCTGCGGCGGGACTTGCTGCGGGAGGGCAGAGTGAGGAGGCGTCCCTGGCGGCCTCCCTGTGGTGAGCCGCAAGGACAGTGTGGCGTGGCGTTATGGTCTGGATCTGGAACGTCCCGAGGCTCCCGCGTGGAAGGCTTGGCCCTCGATGCCGCAGCGTCCTGAGGTGGGGCTTCGGGAAGCCATGGGGTGGCGAGGCTCTGACCCCGTCAGTGGAACCTGATGTCTTTATCAGGAGGTGGCAGAAACTGTAGGATTAGAATCTAGAAGGAGCGGGTCTGTGGGGCTTCCCTTGGGGACTGTGTCTTGTCCCAGGCTCCTCCTCTCTTGGCTTCCTGGCGGCCCTGAGGTGACAGCCTCCCCCACCACACACTCTCACCACCTCGAGGCTCTGTCTCACCTCAGCCCCAGAGCGAGGGAGCCAGCCGACCATGGACCACAACCTCGGAAACTAAGAGCCAAAATGAATTTTTCCTCCTCTGAGTTGTTTTCCTCAGGTATTTTGTCACAGTGATGACAAACTGACAATCCCACTGATGAACACTGGTGGGGAGACAGGTAGGTCCTGGAACCCACTGGAGGTTCTACAGGGGACAGACCCCAAGGTAACTCGAGGTCACATGACTTCCTGGGCCCACCGGGTCACCTCCAGGTCCCTGGACCCCTGGGCAAAAGTACTGCCACGTCTGGCTGCATGGAGCTGACCATGTCCTCCACTGTCCTGGGTGCTGGTGGGGTGCTGTCCCTGCTCCTCTCCATGGCACTGGGGCCCTGTGCAGTGGCTTCTGCCTCCTTCTCAGACGGGCGGGCACTGTGGTGTGAAGGGAGCCAGTGACGGGCTGCAGGAGGCTGGGCAGGCGGGCATGGGGACAAGGACACGGGACCTGTTCAGTCATATCCACAGTCAAGCCACAGTGGTCCTGAGGGACCCGAGGCAGCTCCTGAGACACAGGGAGCTGAGCCGACATCTTCAGCCAGTGCGGACCCAGCACCAGCTGGAGCCAGGCGCCCTGCTGGGCCTGAGGACCCGCTGAGGAGCCAGACGTTGGCCTGGCCTGGGCCAAGGTCTGGGCTGTGACAAACTGACCCCAGCCCAGGCCTTGGACGCCTCCTGATGTCCTGGTGAGTTTGGGGTCCTGGGGGGGGCATGCTTGTTTCACAGGGGAGGTGACGAGGCCCAGAGGGGGAGTCGCTTGCTTGGTGTCCTGGAGCCAGGTCTTCTGGGTCCCCAGACTCTGCTCTGTGCACAGCCCCTCCTGGCCTCAGCGTCTCCCAGGGTCCAGCTCCAATCCACCCCAGTCCCAGGCACAGGGGACCTTCCTGCATGGAGATTAATGAGACTTCTGAAGACAGTGAAAATGTGTTATTTAAATATTGATTTTTTTAAAGTCATAATGATGATTAAGACCACTATGCAAATTACGTCCCACACATGATAAAGGTGACTATCTGTGACCTAGTCGGGACACAGGGAGCCAGTTGCTGCAGTTCCTGCTACTGCAGCCGGAGCCGGTCCTGGGGAGCCACGCACCCTGAGGCTTGTTGAGTGACGCTTGCTGAAGTCCAGCGTGAGGTCCGGGGAGGCCCCCGGGAGGGGAGGTGCTGATGGCCGGGCCCAGGCCCCCGCGTCTGCACAGAGGTGATTTCCGAGTGGGAGCTTTCTGCTCGGTGCCTTGGTCCCCATCACGTCCAGCCAGAGCAACCACCACCCGTCCCTCGATGTCCCCCTCTGCGGGCTCCCTGGGATTCCACGCGTCCTCCCGCGGCCTTTCAGCCAGCCTCCTCATTCGCTGGCAGTTCTTCCATTCGTTTCTTCAGCTTCCCAGTGTCCGTCGGTTTCACCGGGCTCCCCTCCCTGGTTCCTTGGCTCCCAAGGCCGCTGCCCGTCCGTCCATTCCCTCGTCGTCCACGAGTGTCCTCCGGCCCCTCTATTTCCCTGGCCCACGTGTTCGTTCGCTGGTGACGCCGCGCTTCGTTCTCTCCACTTGGTTTTAATCTACTCCATGGCGCGAGTATTTTCTGATGAACTGATTCATGCATCAGTGGACAGAAAGGACTCTATCGACGTGCTCCGAGGCCAGCGTCTGTCCAGTGGGATTCCTATGGCTCTCGCCCTCCCGGGATGCTCTGGGCATCTCAGTGATGGGGCTGCCTTCCTGTTGTAACCACTCTCTTTATTACTTGGGGTGAAGCGTTCCATGCGCACAGGGACCCTCAGGTGTCACGGGAGCACAGCTCCCAGGACGTCCAATGGCTGAGCGCGCCATGGGACGATCCTGCAGTTCCAGCAAGAGAAGGTCACCCTGCCCCAGAATCCCTCCTGTGTCCCTGTGTGTCCCAGCTTTCCTCTTCAAGTGGGTCCCCTCGTGCCAGAACTTGACACCAGGACTCCACGTGCCATTCGTTTGGAGATGAAGAGATAGGGAGGGAGTCAGGGGACACGGGAGGCCAAGCGGCCAGCGATGCTGTCTGGGGATTCACTTCCCACTGTGGCCGGCTGAGATGGAGCCCGGGGGAGAGCCGGGGCCGGAGCTGGGGCCAGGCGCGGCTTCACGGTGACCAGCCAGAAGGCCAGGGAGCTGGGTGTCCACACGCGACCTGCCTGCTGTGATTTGACATGAGGGGTCCCAAAAGCTCACGTGGGAGATGGGGCGGGAGGGCTCAGAGGTGAAATGGTAGATTGTTAGAACTGCCAGCCAGGCAGTGGTTTAACCCAGTTGCTGGGTTAGTCACTGGACGGGGCTGCTGTACTGGGCAGGAACCGTGGGCAGGTGGGTCGTGGCCGGAGAAGGTGGGTCGCTGGGTGGGGGGCTCCCTGCAGCCCCTCTGCTTGTCTCCCAGCTGCCAGGAGCCGAGGACACTCCTCTTGCTTGCCCTTCCCTGTGATGCTCTGCCTCGCCCAGAGACGACCTCCGTCCAGAGTAATGGAGCTGGTCCCCCGCCACCCAAGCTCGGAAGCCGTGAGCCCCAGACAGACTTTTCCTTCTCTAGGTTGTCCCTGCCCAGTGCTCTGGTCACAGTGAGGAGGAGCAGAGGAACACAGTGGCCTCTGTCAGTGCTTCAGGGACCTTCTCAGGAGAGGGGAGTGGGTTCCACGGCGTCGGATCCCGCCACGCGGAGCCTCCACATGAGCCCAGGACGCTCCCATGCAAAGAGACGCGGGACTGGTGGGGTCAAGGCAGCGTCCAGCAGATGTGGGCTTGTCAGGAAGAGCCCACCTGCTCTCGCTGCCCAGGGCGTCTTCCAGTGTCCGATTCTGAAGGATCCTCAGTTACCAAAGGGTTTGATGGCTTTGTTACACGTTGAGGAAACCGAGGCTGGTTCCAGTGTAGGAGACTCCAGCTCACCCCGCCCCACAGTGCTCCAGCCCAGCCCAGCCCAGCCCTGGCCTCTCAGATGCAGCTCCCCTGGCTTCTCTCTGCTCTGCGTGGTGTCTGACCTTGCCAGCAATTCTCCGCCAAATACATTGTCAGAGAACAAAGCCAACCAGCCCGGAGCTGCTGCCTTTGAGAGCTGGAAGCTAATTTGCCCCGGGGCTGTCTGTTCAGGTTAGAAGCCCCCTTCACACGTCTCCGGCTCACACACTTAAAAGCTGTATTTGCCGATCCAAAGTGCCTGTCGGTTTCACTCCGAAGAAACACCTGTGATCTCTCCCCGTGTGTGGACGCGGCTGGCTCTTGAAGTCATTAGGGCCAGTTAACATTCCAGGCAGAGGGTAGCTTACAGGGGGACAGGTTCGCGTGAGAGAATTCGAGTCATCAAAGATGCACCTTGACTCCTACACTTCTCTTAAATCGAGAAAGAAGACATTGTCTTTAAAGATCACCGCCATCCAAATACTCTGGGTACGTGGGCGCGTGTTGAGTGAGTGAGGGGTTCGTTTTCATCGCTGTTTAACTCTGCCCTCTTTTTCCATTGCTGGGAAGACCTCACATCTATACCCCACTGGGTGAGATGCTTAAGTCCCAGGCCAGGGACTGGCTAGGCAGCTATGGGATCTCTAGGGAGGGGCAGGATGCTGAGCGACTACCCACCCAGCTGCCTCCCCTGGGCATGGTGGGCACCGGGTGCTGTGCTGAGTGCCTTTGGACAGTGCCCCTGACCCGCCGCGCACAGCTAAGCCTGCACACTGGGCCTTCCGCTAGCTGCCCCGCCATTTTCTTCCGGATTATTGGCAAAGCTGCCCATCTGGTCTCCCCGTTCCCACAGCTCTGTGTCTGTGAGTCCACTGCCGTGCCTCTGGGTCCAGGAAACCAGGCTGGCCTGGCTCTCAGGGTGGGGTTTGGTCATGGAGCAGACGGAACGGGTGCAGGCTCTCCTGTTCTTGAATTTGTTGTGGGAGGCACTTAACTGCAATGGCCTGGCTGTGCATTCCTGGGAGGGAGGAAAGGGCGCCCTGACGGGGCTGGCTCTTGGGAGGAGGGATGTGGGAGGATCTGCTGCTCAGGTCGTCAGAGGGCGTTGGCCGTGGGTCATCCTTGGCCATTGGACCGAGGGCGGATCACGGGCCACTTGTCCCTCTTGACTTCATGTGATTCTGTAAATAACAAATTGCCACATGTTGAGCGTCTGTTTCACTCTTTCCAGAACTATCTGAGTTTCCCCTGGGTGCTGGGCACAGGGACCATGATGGTGGGCGCCACGGATGTCTGCTCCATCCGCTGCTGCCGCGTGAGAGCCTCCCTCCCGGCTCTGGCCCAGGTACACCTTCTCCCCAACACACCCGGCCCTCGGTCTTCCATATCCATGGCGCTGGGGCTGGGGTGGGGAGGCAAAGAGACCAAGGGAGGAGAAATCAGGAGGCAAACAAGGATCCAGGTTCTTCATCTAAAAAATAAGCAGTTTTACTCAAATTAACTTAAGCACCGTCCACATCTAAAGAAGAACAGGGAGACAGTTAGATTCGTTTTCTGAGTCAGCTCGTGCAAGCCCCACACTAATCTGTTCATCAGCCTGGCCCGGCAGGACCAAACATGCTTCTTCAGGAGTTTTCTAACTGAAAAAAATGCCTCATTAAGTCAGACGCATTAACCCGAGAGCCGTGCGGGCGGCAGACTAATGAACGTCGTTCCTGGGAAGGCACAGGAGTCCTCCGGGGACTGCCTGCCACGAGGAGCTTCTGGAACCGTGCTCGGACGGAAGTGGGATCGGGGAGGGAAGGGGATGGGAAAGGAGCTGTGGCCGGGGCCACGGTCATGGCCGCCCGGCCAGGTGTGTCCCGGTCAGCGCCAGTGTCTCTGGACTTTTGCAAAAGGCATGTGGCCAGGGGAGGCACCGCGGTGCTGAGTCTTGGTGAAGGAGGCTGGGTTTGGCCTCTGCTGCGGTTTGAGTGCGTCCCTTGAAGTTTCATGTGTTGGAAACTTAACTCCCAAATTCACGGTCTTTGGAGGGGGGCCTTTCTGAGATCATGAAGGAGGGGCCCTCCTGATTGAATTAGTGTCTTTATTAGAAGAGGAAGAGAGACCCCTGCTAACTCGCTGCGTCTGTCTCACCTCGTGCTGCCACCTTGCATGGGATGGTGCGGCAGAAAGACCCTCACAAGTCACCAGCACCATGCTCTGGCCTTCCTAGCTTCCTGAGCCCTGGGCCAAATAAACTTCATTCTTTAGAAAATACCTCTCCTCAGGAATTCTGTTGCAGCAGCAGAAAATGAACCAAGACAGCTCTGAAACAGGAGGGAGGCCAGCAGGGAGGACAGGAGGTCAGCGTCGGGCCTCAGAGCTTGGGTCCCTGTCCCAGGCCTCTGCACCACATGGTGGATGGGGTTCAGCCCCAGCCCCTCCTTACCCCGCCGAGCACTGGGCACCTCCACGAGCATCCGCTCACCACTCCTCAGAAGCCCAGGCAGACGGGTGCTTCTGGCCCAGGCTTGCAGATGAGGAAACTGAGGTTCAGAAGAGTTAAGTGACTGGCCTGAGGTCCCCTGGCTTGTGGGGGTGCTGAGATGGACCAGGTTGCTGGCCCAGGCAGAGGTCCCCTCAGCCCGCACGCCTGTGCCCCCCTGTCTGTCTTCAAAGCCTCAGGGCCCCTCCTCCAGGGCCTGTGGGGTGTTCTTGAGTGCTTTTGGACGAGCTCTCTCCACCACATGGCGCAACAGGTTCAAGGCGGGTCACTGGGCTCAGGAACCACGCAGACCTCAATCTAAACATGGCTCAGGGCCTTGCTGGCTGGGAGCACTGGACTGTCACGGATCCGGTCTCAGTGTCTTTCCCAGCAAGATGAGAAGGAGCATCGCACCCCGCAGGCTCATGATCAAATGAACTCCGGCAGTCTCCCGTGGCACATGCCCAGCACGCCCGGGCCTTCTGCTCTAGGCTGGTTCCTGGTTCCTCCTGCTGGACTTGGCCCACGTGGAGTCCAGCAGGTGAACACGGAGCTGCTCCTCCTGGTTCCTGAGTCCTCAACCCCACAGTCCGTGCACGTTCCCCGAGGCCCTTCCACGTGGCTTCAGTACAGTGCTGAGGACATTGTCTTCCACACCAGTGGGTTCGCACCAGAGGCAGGCAGATGACCCCAGGACATTGGCATGAATCCAGTCCTAAGCCAGGTGGAGAAGACAGGCAGGGCCTGGGGACAGGCAGGGCCACTGGGAATGGTGCGGAGAAGGCCTGGGGCATGCGTGGCAGAGGGGCCTTGTGGGTGTGCTCTGGGCCAGCGGCCTTCCCCGGGACAGACGTGGGGAGAGCGCCATGCAGAGGGCCAGGCCAGCCAGAGGACTGGTCCAAGGCTCAAGTAAAGGGGAGTAAAGTTCCCGTTGAAAGCCACCCCAAATCCTGACCCACCCTGTGTCCTCCTCCACTGCCTGTGAGGGAGACACACATGCCGGGTGGGCACATGGGCCACCATATTGAAGGTTTCATTCTTGTCTAAAACAAGGACTGTCCCGAGAGCTGGTATTATTTTTAGCTCTAGGTATCAGATGAGGAAACCGAGACTCAGAGCTGCTGGGCCATTGGCCAGGATTCAGTCCCAGTTCTGTCTGAACCCTGGGACCCTGGTATCTCCACTGGCAGGGGCTTCTTGGGCCAGCAGACCCTGTTGGAGAGCCTGCCTCCCTGCAAGCTGCAGGCCTCGGGGAACCGGCGGCTGCGCCCGCTCTCCCCCAACTGGGCCCTCAGGCAGGGTGCATCTAACCGATGGAGACGTGAGGATGCGTGAATGGCCACCACGTGTCAACACAAGCCCTGGGGACCTGGCACACCCCTGCGGTGACTTAGAGCTGGTGTCCCTGCCTCACAGGGTGAGCCCAGCTCACCATTTCCGGACCTCACGGTCCTCCCCGAGAGCACCGGCTCTTGCAGAGTGGAGGCTGCGGGTGCTGGCTGTGGTTGAGGCTGCAGCTTAGTGGCAGGCTGGGGAACTTCAGGGGTGGAGAGCCATGACGTTGCATTTAATTGCGTTGCAAGTGTTTCTCCGTTATGTGTTGAGCCCTGTTCTCCTTCACGAGCTCTTCTTTGGCGAAGGGCTCCAGCTTTCGTCAAACAAGGTGAAGAGAGACAAGAAACTCCAGCTGGGTGGGAGGAGCAAGCCCCGTAAGGAGCGTAGTGAGCCATGGTGAAGGTCCGGCGGTGGAGCCAGGAGAGGGACCGCCCTGCAGAGGCAGGAGTACCAGGGTTGTCTTCCAAGGCTTCCAGGGAAGCAGCTGTCCTCAGTGTGGCCTGAGGCAGGACTTTCCAGCGGTCAAAGCTGTCCAGAGAGGTGCTGAGCTCCTGTCCCGCGGGTGTGCAAGCAGGGACTAGGTGACTTCTCCGACTTGTGAGGAGGTGTAAGAGGGCAGCCAGCCTTGACCCCCCACAGCTGTGGTGTCTCAGGATGAATGCCTACGCCTCTCTGCTTCTCTGCTTCCTCTTCTATAAAGTCATAATAAGCCGGGCATGATGGCTCACGCCTGTAATCCCAGCAACTAGGGAGGCTGAGGCAGGAGGATCACAAGTTCAAGGTCAACCTGGGCAACTTAGCAACACCTTGTCTCAAAATTTAAAAAAAGTAAAAATATCAAATGTAAAGTGGCAATAATAATGGTACTTACCATGTTATCATGTCATTGGGTTATGACATTTAAGTAGTTAATACATGTGTCTTAACCTGCTGCTGTAACAGAACACCTCAATTTGGGGGACTTATAAACAGCATAGATTTATTGTTCTCAGTCACGGAGGCTGGGAAGTTCAAGACCGAGGTGCCAGCAGGTCTGGGGCCTGGTGAAGGCCTGATTTCTGATGGTGCTGCTGTTTCCCACATATTCTGGAAGTTTGAGGAACAGAGACCCCTGCTGGGGGCGTGTTTTAGTCAGGTTTTTCATTGCTGTGACAAAACTATGTGACAAAAACAACTTAAAGGAGGAAAAGTTTATTTTGGCTCATGGTTTCAAACGTTCAGTCCGGGGTTGGCGGACTCCATAGGTCTGGGTCTGAGGTGAGGCAGAACATCATGGCAGAAGGTCATGGTGGAGGAAAGTAGCTCAGGACGTGGCCACCAGGGAGCAGAGAGGCCTCCCCTCACCAGGGACAAAATACAACCCAAAGGCATGCCCCCAGTGACCCACTTCCTCCAGCCACACCCGACCTGCCCTCAGCTACCACCCAGTTAATCCATTCAAGTGGATTAACCCACTGGTTTGGCTGCAGCGTTCATATTCTAATTATTGTCTCACACACTTGCTTTTTGAGGTCAGTGCACGTCCAAATAATAACAAGGTGCGACTGGAAGACGGGAAGGGGCTTCTCTGCCCACTGCACGGGCTTATCTGTTCTCTGATGCGAAGTCTGACATCAATCTCTCTGGGTTCAGAGATGAAGTTTAACTTCAGCCGCCGGAAAAAATAAAACAGCCAAGACTCTTCAACCCCACGGGAGGACTCCGTCCAGTGCTCCAGCGGACAGGCAGTCCACGCCACTCAGTCAACGGGGTCTTCATCAAAGTCCCTGGTTTCACCATTGGCCACTTTTCACTTGTTAATAGATTTAGTTTCCACAGACTCTCAGTATTTTCTCAGAATTGACCTTCCTGTGAAAAATACGCTTTGGAGACATGAAAGAACCATCAGAGAGCCTTAAATAAATTATACTTTAATCAAGCGGAGAAAAACAACGTGCGTGCTCGGAACAGGCGCTGGGAGGGAGGAGAAGGCCCTGGTGCTTCTGGCCTGCGCCGGGAGGGGGAGGGAGGGCGAGGGAGGGGGAGGGAGGGCAAGGCTGAGCTCTTGCTTCCTGCAGCACCCTGGTCAGCAGGGACGCCTGGCCTGGACCGCTGGCTGTCTCTGCCACGCGATGTGGCATTTACTGTCCTCACCCAGCTCTTCCCTTCCCCGGGGGAGGGGGTGTCTGAGTCCCTCCTCCCCCTGGGTGATGGCTTGGCCCGCAGAGGGCAGGTGGACAGGGGTCCCTCTCTTTCCTTAACCCCTCTTATCCTCTTTCTCCTCCCTCCTGGGCCCCTCTGCTCTGGAGACACTGGGCAAAGGGAGTGCAGGGTCCCCAGTCACCAGGGAATATGGGTCAAGTGGAGATGTCTCATCAGAGACGGGAGAATCAGGACCCCGTCCATCCCTTCCCCATGGGGGACCTGAGGAGGGGGGTCAGTACACCTAGATGCTCTGTCAGCAAATATTTGCCAGGTCCAGTTCTGGACCAGGGCTAGAGTCAGGCAGGGCTAGTGCCCTGGGTGAGGCACCCACAGTGTCTACTAGAATCACGGAGAACGCCCGTCCTTGGGCATGGGACACCTGGGTCTCAGAGTGAGACACCTGGGTCTTAGAATGGGACACCTGGGTCTCAGAACCAGAAACCCCTCCCCCATCAACACAACCAGCTCTGCTGCTGCCCGAGCCCCGCGGCCAGGCCACCCAGGCCACTGCAGGACATCAGGGGCAGGCCTGGGTCAGGGCGCAGTCGATGGACCCCTGGTGTCGGCCACTCTCTTGCTGTGACGGGTGTGGCTCTGCTCTCTCCAGCCTTCCGGGCAGCTGCCGGAGGCTCCTGTTCTCCGGCAAAGCTTTGAGGAGATGCAGGTGGAAAGCCAGGGAGTCACCTGTCAGTGAGGTCGCCAGCCTGGCCGGTGGAAGCCAGACCGTCCTGGGCCAGGTCTGCGGCAGCTGTGGAGGAGGGGAATCGTCACAAACTAAAGGGACAGGATGTGCTTAGCTGTGCAGACCCGGGTGGGTTTAAAGTTGTCCTCGTGGTCTGGGCTCAACCTGAGGGCACAGAGCAGCCTGGGCCCTGGGACTCCCTGGCCCCAGGGGGGAGCAGCCTGCCGAGAGCTCGGCCTCTGCAGCCACCGGGACCCTCCTCCCGCCCGGCCCGGCCTCCGGAGCATCTGGGAGATGACCTGGCCTCCTCATCTGCAGGTGATCCGGGCACCTTCCCTGCCAGGGCCACTCCCCGTCCTGAGACCTCATGTCCTCCTCACAGCACTGGCTTGTCCCCTCATGTGGGGGGAGCAGCCTGTGGGAAGCTCACGTGTGACGCCCCCCGCCCTGGATTCCGTCCCAGGGGTCCTGGACGTAGGGACCCCTGCCCACCCTCCCCGAGGCCTGGCACCTGTGGCTTCTCCGTGATGGGAAGGGCCCTGGCTGGGCCTCCGGGACAGGGGCCTTGGATGTGACCCACCCCTGATGTCACAGGAGGTCACTCCCACCACTCTCCCCTCCTCAGGTGGTCCCCGCTCGGGGGACGGAGGGGCTGGGGTGGTGGTGGTGGTCCTGCCTGGCTCCTACGGCCCATTCCCACCCCGTCTCACCCCTCCGGGCCCTGGGAGAGGGCCGTCCTCCAGCTCCAGAAAAGCGAGAGCCCACTCAGGAACGCCACAGCCGGCAGGCGCCAGTGACCCAGGTCCAGGTCCGCCCGGCTCGCCTCCCTCCTTCCCCACCCCTCTGCCCCAGGAGGCGACCTTCCAGTCTGCACAGCCCCTCCTGGGGCCACCCTCACCAGAGTGGCCAGTGCACCTGCAGGTTGAACCCCAGGTCCCAAGACCCCAGCGCACCAGAGGTGGATGGGCCTCTGTCAGCAGCACCCAGGGCAGCTGGACGGGCGGGGACACAGGGAGCCACCAGAGCAAGCCCCCAACGGGGCAGTGAGGGGAGGCGGGCAGCAAGGCCAGGAGGCTCTCTGTCCTTGCCCTTCCTATGCCTGCTGGGGGCACGGCAGAGACCTCAGTGCCGGGGCCATGTCCTCCTTCAGCCTACAAGTGATTGGACTTGGTCTGCTGGACACCGGGTTCCAGAAGGTGCATATTATCTGCAGGGGAGGAAGCTGGGGTGCTGAAGGTCAGGTGACCTCAGCCTCTACTGGGAGGCAGAGGGAGGCAGAGCGAGGGGTCTGTGACTGACCCTGTGCACCTCACCCTGCGAAGCACTGCCAGGCCCAGCACCCTCCCCCAAGGGGACAGGAGACCCTGTAAACCCAGGGACAGCCTGATGGAGGCTCATGGCGTCTCTTGAAGAGGCTGCGTGTGGCCTCCTCCGTTTGGCCCAGGGAGGCATGAAAGCGTCGATTATCAGAAGCCGGCTTTGTGTTTACCTGCTGGACTGACCGAGTCTCTCCTTGAAGACAGTAATTAAAACAGGTTCATTAAGGAGGTCAGAGCCCCAGGGCTCTGGTGGACAGGAAGGTGGAGCAGGAAGAGGCTGGTTACCAGGCAGGAGAGGCTGGCTGCCTCTCAGGCATCCCATCCCAGGATGTTGCCTGTGGGGAACGGAGGCTGGAAGTGGGAAGCAGGGGAGAGGGCCCTGGAGGTGCCGTGCACACAGGGCTTGCAATCAGGCTCCACCACTTCTCTGCTGTGTGACTTTGGGCAAGTTGCCACCCCTCTCTGGGCTTCGGTCTCCTCATCTATCTATGGGGAATGGTGATTTGATCAGCCCCTCCTTCCCAGGTGGTTGTGGAGATGAGCCCCAAGAGCCGCACAGATGGACCCCGGGAAGGGAGGGGCAGCGGCTGCAGCAGCCTCCGGTCTGCGATTTGGATTCAAGCTGTGAGTGCGGGCAAATTCCTCAACTCGAGCCCGCGTTCTCGCCACTGAGATCTTCATCCAAGGCTCTTAGCCTCCATAAATCATTTTTAATAACACACCACCTTGTAATTACTGCGAGGCCTCCGGGGGACCAGGACGCACTTCAGACATGATGAACTAATTATTGTCAGCAAGTCAGTCACCATCTGCAGCGGGGCTGTGCTTCCCCGGCCTCCGCCTGCCGCAGGCAGGGCCTCGCGCACAGGGACCGACTCTGACCTTCACCTGGTGAGGTCCACGGGACGGTTCCAGGAGCAGGCGGGGCCAGGAAGGGGACAGCAGCAGCGGACGGCCCTGCAGGTCACAGAAGACCATGTCTCCACAGACAGGCTGTGCAGGAGGGGACGTGTGTGTCCCTGCTCCTCCTGCAGGGCCCTCAGGGTCCCTCATGTTCACGTGGGTGACCTTGGGGGGTGAACTGACCTCTCACCTCCTGGTTCCCCCTGGAAGCAGAGAGGAGAGCCCCCTGTGACAGGGCAGCTTGAGGGACCCAGGGCCAGGGCCAGGGGGAGCTCCCAGCAGCTGCGGGATCCGTCGGGGCTGTCACTTGAGTTGGGGGCACAGACGGTGTGTGGAGCTGGGGAGGGTGGTGACATGGACCCAGGTTTCAGCCCTCACCTGTGCCCCTGCTGAGGGTCTGAGAACACCCTGGGACCATTGGGCAGCAGGAGGGTGAGTGGGTGGACAACAGGGTGGACAGGATTTGGAAAAGCAAGCATCTGGGCCAGGCTTTTCACAAACTGGGGAGACAGGCCTTAGGGGAGCCCCTGTCACTGGGATGAGAAGCAACCTGGCCTTTGCAGGTTGACAAGCAGGGTGACTGGATGGGTCGGGTGGGTGTCCACCAGCAGGTGGCAACAGCGATCATGCTGGGTGCCTTGCAGACCGCGCCCCTGGGGGGTCTGGAGCAGGTGGCGAGGGGTCCCGGCAGCATGCAGGGCCAGCCCTCCGAGCCGAGATGAGGGGCAGTGACCCCGGTGCCGCTCTGCGGCTCAGGGGGAGCCCGGCTGCAGGGAGCCCGTTGGGCAGGAGGCGCTGCTGCCCCGCCCGCCCCTGCAGACCTGCCACGGCCTCCTGCTGCCGCTGCCTGGGCGCCCCTCTGGCCAGCACAGGGAAGACAAGGGTGTCTTGGAGGGAGCTGGAGTTTGGGGGAGGTTCCACTTTCTGCCACTTAGGGTGGACACGTGGAGGCGCGTCTCGTCTCCACCAGGGCTGCCCCTGGGGAAGGGGCCCTGCTCTTCCCTCCCCGTGTCCTCGGTTTTGCTGACACTGCTGCTGCTTATCCTGGTCACTTCCCAAATAGGCCACCAACCCTCAAATCCTTGTCACAGGTTTTGCTTCTGGGGAAGCCCAAGCAGGGGAGTGGGGTGGGTAGGAGGGGTGGCCCAGCAGAGTCGAGGCCGGGCACAGATCCCGTGGGGGGATTTGGTCTCAGGAGCAAGGTGGGGAGCCACGTGGCCCCCAGGAGCAGGGACAGGATCAGCGGCTCCCCGGCAGGTCCCGCTCATGCAGAGCTGGCTCACCTCCTCCCTGCTGTGGACCCCGCCATCTGGGTTCCATTACTGCCCCCACTTTGCAGATGAGGAAGCTGAGGCCCACGAGGTCTCCACCGAGGCCCACCTGAGAGGACTCCCCTCGCCCTTGGTAACTAAGCAAGTTCCTCTGAGGCTGCCACCCACGGCCCTCGCCCTGCTCCTGGGCCACCCGTGCCGCTGGCTGTTGTCCGTGGAGCGGCTGGTCCACAGTAGGATCTTCAATCGAGTCTTCCTTCTGAATTTTAACAAGTGTCAGTAATGGAGCAAAAGTCCCGGGCCCAACTCCCCTGGGCCCCAAGAGCCACAGGCCCCTCCGGGCACCAGTCACAGGACTGTACTGACTGGTTTCAGCCAATCAGGGCCCAGGACTGGAGCCGGCCGTGGAGTTAATCCCGCCCGAGTTATTCGGGCTGAGAGTGGAGGGTGGGGGTTCCAAGAAAATTCTGTATAGGACTTTACCAGTAAAAGAGTACCAGGCCTTGGGTGGTAAAACCCCACAGAAACTTCCACTGAGTTGAAGTGGGAGGGAGGAAGGAAGAGAGACATATCAACAACCAGAGAAGAGAAAAAAGAGAACACAGCTTCCCTGGCGTTCCCAGCGGACCCCAGGTTACCTTCTCAGCTGTGCCACGGCTTTGCATTGCTCTTCTCCCGATCCCGAATCCGAAAGTTTCACAGACAAGTATCTTCCAGATCCCCTGGTCCGGCACCCAGACCTGGGTTTCTAACATTCTTCTTCAGCAGCAGGAACGCAGATGCTTCTAGGCCGACGCCAGGGCTGGGAAGGGACTCGCCCCAGGAGCCCGGAGCCTCTTGGGATGCCAGGGAGAAGGGAAGCCCTTGAAAGACCGTCAAGGTCATAGGGGACAAAGAGACTGAGACAGTCATGGACCGGAGCCGGGTGAGGACAGCCCGGACGGGAGTCTGGAACAGAACAGGAATACCAGGGCAGCGAGCCTAGGGAGGGTGACGGGTGTGGATCAGGGAGCAGGGAAGTGCCTGCCTCGGTTTCTCGACTTTTAACACATGAACGGGGTGGAGGATGGGCAGGAGGGGTGGAGGGATCGCTGCCTTTTCACAAGTTTTCTGTACATCTAGATTCTTCTAAAATAAGATTGTATTAAAAAAAAAAAAAACCTCTTGATTTGATTCTTCTCACCTTGACACATGAACAGAGAGACCCAGAGAAGTCCCCTGAATGTAGGAAGCTCTTGCGGCCATTGGTGGGGAACCAGGAATGGCATCCCGCTAGGGTGACGGAAATCAGACCAACAGAGGCGGGAACAACTTAGGGCTTGTTCTCCTCACCTCATGAAGCACCTGGTGGTGGCTGACATGAAGGTCCAGTGGCCTGAGATGTCCCTGGGCCAGCCTCCTCCTCAGGTTCCCCTCGGGGTCCTCAGTGGCTGCTTCTTCCCTGGGTTTTGTGGCCCAGGGTCAGGATGGGGAGTTCTAGAACGCCGCAGAGGCCAGCAGGCCTCCACCCTGCTGGGGAGCTTTTCCAAAATGCCCTGCGGCAACCTCTGCTCCCTTCTCATTGCCTGGAGCTGCGTCACATGCCTACAGCCCAGGGGGCTGGGATGCCAAATGGTTAGGGAAACTGCTGTCCTCCATTGAGTCGGGTTCTGTTAGAGAGCAGAGGCAGGTCAAGGTCAGCGGGCAGTCTGCAGGCAGCCCTGACGTTTCCAGCCTTGTTTTCATCATCTTGCTGGATCCACACAAGGGCACATCTGCTGGTGTGTCCAGGCTGTGCACTTGCCCAGAACCCCACAGTGAGCTGTTAGCTGAGCCAGGCTTGGACCTGAAGCCTGGCCCTGGGCTTCCAGCAGCTCCCCCAAATCCGTACACCTGCCCCCTTTGTCTGCTTCTCTCCTCTCCCTGGGCATCTCCGCCTCTCCAGCTGCGCAGCCCAGCCCCCTGAGCACATCCTGCAGCGGCGAGAGGAGGGGCCGGTCTGTCCCTTGCACTCTGACACCTCTTTCAAGCTGAACGCCACTTTAACAAACCTGCTATTGAACATGTCACACTCCCGCACCGTTAGTGGAAGGTTTCTGAAGTCATCTGCGCGGTGCGCACTTGAGCAGCCTCTATCACCATCCAAAACGCGTCTCTCTCTTGACCTAGCAATTTGGCTTCTCCGAGAAGCCGGCGATTCTGAAAAGCTCAAGGATGTGCATTTATGCAAGGAGGGTCTCTACAGCATTATTTGTAACAGCAAAAAAGAAAAAAGAAAAACACATCAGAGACAACCTAAATGCCCAACAACAGGAAATGAGCTAAATAAATAATGCTGCCTTCCAACTCCCTGACCCTGAGCAGGTATTAGGGAGAGGAGCTCGACCCGGCGCATGGGCTGGGAGGAGCCCCACCACACACATTTTTGAATAGGGAAAACAAGTCTGAAAAATGTGGACGGCATGAGGCAAAAATGGGCTATCTGTCTCTGTCTGGGCACAGATAATATCTGGAGGAATGTGCGCCGCGGTTGGGAGACCCCTGGGAAATCCACGTGGCTAGAGACTCGTCTGTCTCTATCCGAATCCATCAGGGGTGAGAGCCATCCTTCCTGTCGCTTCCGGGATCAGCAGCACCCCCCTCCTGCCCCCCGCCCAGCCTCCCTCTCCACAGGATCCCTCCCTCCAGCAGGCACACCACCATTTCTTTCCAGAACCACAAAGAACAAAACGTAACCAGGGAAGTAAAATGCTCTCCTCTCCTGACACGTGGCTTCTCCTCACCTGGACAGAGTCCTCGAAGGCGCTTCCTCCGTCGCCACCTCCTGCTTCTCCTGCTCTCTCCTCACCCTCTCCTAGCGGGATTTTATCCACCTGTCCCCGTCCCAGGCTGCTTTGTGAACATAACCTGTGACCTCATCTATGTCACCCGAGGGTGTCATGGTTACCCACCACTCCTTTCAGAATGCTCCCCTCTGCTCCCAGAAGCCTCCTGGTTTTCTTCCTGTCTCCCTGGGACGACGCCTGGTCTCCTCTGCTCTTTCCTTCTTGGGAACAGATAAACCTTGTGCTGTCCCTGGACTGTTCTGGTCTTCTTTTTAATCCTCTCTCATGCCCCCAGGGTCTTCCCCAGACCTGGGGACCCTGTAAGCTGTTCGTATGCTGACAGCTCCTGAATTTCCATCTCAGTTAAGACTCTTCCTTGAACCCCAGGAGTGAATGTCTAGGTGCACCTTGACCACTCCTCCCAAGGGGACGTCCAACAGACACCTCAAAATCTATCCTCCACCTCCCTAGAACAACCTCACAGTAAAAATGAAAATACTTCAGTCTGCTCAAAACTCCATGAAAAACATCAAAAGGTGTATTACTGACGAGGAGAAGTTACTCGCAAAACACATACCTGACAAAATACGGGTATCGAGACGCCGCGGAGAAGTCTCAAAACTCAGCCGTGAAGAAAAACAATCCAACCAAGAAATGGGCAAGAGGACCAGATGCACAAATGACATTGTCCAGGCCCCAGAGAACTGCCCACGGCCTGTAGCAGGCTTCCAGGAACTCGGCAAATCGCCCAGGATGGCCACCTGCTAAGCCAGACTTGCAGGCGGGCAGCTAGCCACCCTCGGGCAGACCAGGAAGTGGTAGTTTCTGTAGCATTCTGTCCACAGGGCCAGGACTGGTCAGGAGCTGACAGCTGTCCTCATTCTCGCTGGTCTGCCCCCCTCAGGGAAGACCAACCGGAGAAATGCAGACAGGCACCCTCAGCCAATCCCGCAGGGTGCCTGCTCCTGGGTACCTGCCTGGGGCTCCAGAGCCCAGCAGCCTCCAACGGAGGCCCACCTGAAGTACTTCCTTTCCCTTCTGTGAGGTCGCCCTGCTCCTCCGCACGGCCCCCAGTCCCTGGCAGTTGCGGGTGTTGGTGGCCGAATGCCTGACTCCAGCAAGCTTGGAAAAAATGGCCTTGGCTTTCCCCACTGGGTTGATCTCTGCGTATTTTCCCGACCTAAAGAGTGATTTCCCCGAAGAGGGGAATGGTGGAGAATGAGCCCATGACAAGGTCCCCAACATCGCTAACCGCTAGGGAGAACGCAGGAGATGACCGAAGACCCATCAGATGCCTAAAATAAAATAAAACAACAAATGCGAAGGCTGGCACAGAGGTTGGGAAATGGGCCACGGCCTCCGCTGCCAGCAGGATTGGGGAGGGACCGGCTGCTCTGGAGAAGTCTGGCGGTTTCTTGCAAAAGCGGCCTATGGCTGCCGACCTCATTGGATGAGGTTTCTGCTGAGAAATCCCTTAGTTAAGACACACCGCCGCTCTGTGGGCAACGACACGCGGTCGGTGGCACCAGGGCTAGCGCTGGGCAGAGCTTATCCAGCCTAGCCCTCTGCTCTGTGGTCACAGCCTCCTCCTGAGCCGTGGCCAGCACTGCGGCCCCACGATCGAGGGCTAGTTTAAATGGCAAAACCCCAACACACAGCACAGAAATGCAGAGTGTGGCCTTGGACAGACAGACGGCGGCAAGGACGCAGGCTGAGAGTGGAAGCAGGAGGTGGAGCTCCACCCTGCTGGGCTCAGCCCAGGTCACCTGCCCCCGTCCCAGCGTCTGCTTCACTTGGCAGATGCCGTGAGCAGGGACTGGGGCTTGCAGATGAATTCTAACAGGCAGGAGACTTTAAATACAGAGATGGTGAATGATAATGTGGACTCACATAATCTATGTATGTACGATATGCACATATTATACACGGAATGCATATGAGAGTTCATATATTCATTACAAATATATATATACATCTCCATGCGTATAGGTGCATATGGGTGTGTGTATATAGAGAGAGGGAGACAGACAGACAGAAACGGAGACAGGTGGGGAGGCAGGGCACTGGGGGAGTCTTCACAGTTGAAGGAAGCTCCACACTTAACCAAAAGCTTTGCCAAAGCATCTGTGAAGGGCTGTGCTCCCCAGGGACCCACGGGGCAGGAGCTCGGTTCCCGACAGTGTCCTGCCAAGCCCCTTGGGAGTGAGTTCAAGGTCTGCTTCAGCCGGATTCCCAGGCAGCCTGGGCACCACGCTTGGCAAGGTGGGGAGACAAGCAAAGAAGACGAGGTCCCTGCTGGAGGGGAGGCCAGCCCTGGTGGCTCCCTGCTCAGGGGGCTTTGTGAGCACAGCAGCCCAGGAGCTGCGGCCAGGGGCGGTTTAGTAAGAGCCTTCTGGCTGTTCCTGGAGCCCCCTAGAAGCCGAGACTCCCTAACCAGAGGTCAGCTCTCCCTGGGATGTCCATGCGGCCACCCACAGCAGGGGTCTGCAGGAGTGGGACTCCCCGACCACCGAGGCTGCGCACATTCCACAAAAGAGCACCTTCGATCAATGTTCAGGTTTCGTGTGCACACGATGGCTTCTGAGGCTGTCATCCAAAGGAGACAGGAAACGTGAGGCAGCAAGTGCTCACTATGCCCACTGCAGGAGGGTGAGGTGGGCGGGGTCTTTTCAAAGCCTGAAGTTCCCACCAACCAGGCATGGCCCCGTCATTCCTTCCATCGCCAGGCTCACCCACCCGATTTTGGAAACTGCCAGGTGTTAATTGGGCAGAAGGAGATGTGTTCTTGGCAAAGAGAGCAGCATGTGCAAAGGCCCTGAGGTGGAGGCAGCAAGGCCAATGCCAGGTTCTCCAAGGAGGCCTGCATGACTGTGGGGGAGAGATGAGAAGTGGCAGGGGTGGGGCACTTGAGGCTGCAGAGAGGAGGGGTCAGGCCAGGCTGGTGCCGTGTCTTTCTCCTGGCAGCAGTGGGAATTCCTCCCTGCTGCACACAAGGACATGAGGACTGGGAGGGCCAGGAAGGAGGAGGCCAGGCGCTTCCCCATGGTGCTGTCTTCTCTTTCCCCATCTGCACAGAGCATATGGCTGCACTCGAGTCCAACTTTTGAAGTTTGGGGCCATCACTCAGGGCTGTCAACTAACTTATTTCAAAAATTTCTTCCTGAACATTTTGTTCCTCCCCCAAACTTCTGTTCTGAGACGGTACGGAGCTGGGGATCAGAAGGCCCTGACGTGGGCACCTTTGATCCCCTGGACCTGCTCCCATCCCACATCCGCCTCTTCTGTTTCCCAGCAGAGTGGAGCAGGCCTGGTCTCAGGTCAGCAGAGGACTCCAGAGGGCAGGAGAAGCTCAGTGTGGCCACGGTCCAGGCCTGGAGGCTGCAGAAGGAAGTCTGGGCCAGCACCTCAGACAGGAGGCGTGCAGATGAAGGCCAGCCTCCAGGAACAAGGCCGAGGCCCAGGCTTCTGATCTCATCAACGGATCAATCCACAGACACCGTCTTCCCTCAGTGGCTGTTAGGAGGTGGTGGGACCTTGGGAGGAGGGCCTCAGTGGAGGAAGTAGGTCCCCCAAGGGACCTAGGTCTTGCGAGACCTTCCTTCCCTCCCTCTCTCCGCCTTCCCGGCTGCCATGGAGGGAGCACGAGCGTCTGCTCACCACGAGCCCAGAATAAGTGCAGCCAGGTGCCCATGGCCAGAAACCTCTGAAACGAGGACCCCAAATAAATCTTTCCTTCTTTTAAGTCGTTTTCCTCAAGTACTTTGTCACAGTAACAGAAAGCTGAGGAGCACAGGGTGTCACCCCCAAGCTATCACGTAGAAACTGGGGTGCAGAGAGGCCCGGCCACTGGTCCAGGGCCCTGTGGTAGATTCTGCAAACAGAGGAGGTCCTGGACACGGTGCCCTGCTTTGGGGGAGGGAGTCAGGTCTGTAGGGAGGGTTCACGGGAAGCCTGGGGGGCCGGCTGGCTGGGGGAGGAAGAGTCAGGGAGCCCAGGGTCGGGGTTCTGGAAGCTGGGGAGCATCTTCCCTGCAGAGGGAGGAGCAGGGACCTTATCAAGCCCATGGGAAAGGCCTGGGACCAACGGGGAGACGAGGCCTTGGCCACCAGCCCCACCTGAGCCCCCACTTGCTCCGGCCTCTCCATCCACCTCCTGCTCCCCAGCAGGCCCGACGCCTTCGAGCCCCGGGCCTCCGCAGGCTGTCCCTCCGGGGCTTCTCCAACTCCTGGGCCTGGTAGAAGCACCCTGCTGGCCCCCAGCCAGCTCCCCCTGCCTCGGGTCACCTCCTCCTGGTCACCCAGCAGGCATGGGACTCCTGGAGGACGGAGCCGGCACGTGGGGCACTGAACAAGTGTCCCTGGGCTGAGGAACGGCGAGCAAGCGACCGCAGACCATGAGGAGCCCAGGGCCGGCAGCCACCCCTGACGGGCTGGGAGTTGCTAGCACCAGAGTCACCGCCCCACGGTGCCTGGGGACTGGGAAGGGCATCCAAAGACAATGTCGGCGTCTTCCTTTTAAAACAGCCTTCCTGCGACCTGAGCTCAGAACACAGAACCCACTCCTTTCAGTCGTGCACCAGGGTGGATTCCAGGGTCTTCACCCAGTTGGGTGGCCACCGCCGCCATCCAGCCCCAGGACACGCCCCACTTCCAGAGAGACGCTCCCACGGGCGACCCCTCCCCTGCCCTGGCCTCTCAGGGCTGCGGGCCCCACCCGCGCAGCCCCTGGTCTTCCGAGCCGCGCTCTCTTCACTTAGCGCGATGCTTTCCAAGTCAAGTCTCCGGCGGGACCCGAGCTTCGCCCTTTCCTTGTGAAAGCCGTTCCAGCGCACGGACAGGCCGGGTGTTCACGGCATGAGCGACGCTCCTCCGAACACACGTGTGCGTGTTTTGTGTGGACACAGGTTTCACTTCCCGGGCGCGTGGAATTGCTGGGGTGGAATCGCTGGGTCATACGGGAGACTGGCTTTAACTCTTCCAGGGACGGATGGTCTTTTCTTTTTTTTTTCAAAACAGCTGGGCTGTTTACCCTCCCACTGACAAATTTGCTAAAATAACTCTTCTTTCTCTGTTGAATTATCTCCACGCCCTGGTTTGTAAACAATGGATCCCAAATAACCTTTTACAGCTGTTGGATTGGAAACGAAGTCTCCTCTCGGTTTCCTCTTTCGAGGCTTCACTCCTAGTGGATAAATGCACACTGACTTGCATTCCCGATCCATATTTTATCCTGCAAACTTACTGAGCTCAATTATTAATTCTGATAGCTTCTATTCCCCTGGGATTCTGTAGGATTTTCTATATTCAAGATGATTTCACCTGGGAAAGGGAGTCATTTTACTTTTTTCTTTATAATCTGAAAAACAATTTTTTCCTTCTTCTAATTTTTTTTCTTTTTTTACAGACTGCATTTTGATTCATTGTACACAAAGGGGTACATCATTTCGTTTCTACGGTTGTGCACAATGTAGATTCCTGCCATCCGTGTAATCAGACATGTGCGCAGGGTAATGAAGTCTGCCTCACTCCAACATTTTTCATACCCCCCCTCATTTCCCTTTCTTTTTCTTACTTCATTGTCTTGGCTAAAACCTCCAGGACAATGTTGAATATCAGTGCCCAATATTCATCTTGCTCTCCATGTTGAAGAAACATTTAATTTCTCTCACTGAGGGTGATGTTAGCTGTGGGTTTTCCTTTCACATCTATTATTAGGTTCAGGAAATTCTCTGCTATTTTAAATTTAGAGATTAATATGCCAAGAACAGAGAGGTTGAACGACTTTCCCAAAGTCACCCAGCCAACACCCCTGACAAGATTCCTGGTTTTCTGTAGCCGCAACTATGTCATTAAGAGCCACAAGCACTGTGTGCCCAGCACGTGCTCAGATACGGGTCAGCTCCTCTGAGCCTCACTGTGAGGCACCTCCTTGTTCCTTAATTGGGTTAGATAAGGTCATCAGGGTGGAGCCCCATGATTGCATCCTAGTAACCTTGCAAGATGGAGAGAGAACAGAGGAGACACACACATGTTCTCCCTGCCTCTAGCCATGCGTTGCCCTGCCCTGCCCCGGAGTCTGCCACCTAGCAGGCCTTCACCAGATGGGGGCCTTTGAATCTCCAGCACTGTGAGCTAGATACACGTTTTTTAAAAAAAATTAAAGTCATCAATCTCAGGTGTTTTGTTATAGCAATGCAAAATGGCCTAGTGCAATCTCCATCATCCACTTCCCTTATTCCCATTTTACAGATGAGGAGAGCAAGGCCTGCAGTCTTTCTACACAAAGAAGCCTTTTGCTGATGAGCGTGACGCTCAGTTCTGCACTTGCCTGATGTGATACTGGTAGCAGAGGTTGTGAGGGACGCCAAGCCCCTGGGGAGGTCTTGGGAGGCTGGAAACAATGGATCCACTTAAGTGGACTGTGTTTCTTTAGCGTTCAGGCTGCAAATCAGGATGCTACCTGGGTGGTACCTGCCTCCCGGCTCAGGGATGGCCACCGGGAGCAGTGAACTTCACAGGATCTCACTGGAGGTGCCCGAGTCACCCGGTGCAGACCCTGCGCGGCGGCTGGCGGGGAGTCCCCGAGGCGGGGGCTGGCGGGTCAGCCGGGCAGCAACTCTGCGGCCAGCGTCCTGGCTCAGGACAGGAGCCGCACGGTCATCTGGCCCCAGCTGGTGCATTTCCCCCTTTCACTCCTGCTGCATTTCAGGAAAGTGTCCTCCAGACCCCTCGTACCCGAACGCTGGATTTATCTGAGGCTCCGTGAGCCTGGGGAAGGCCAGGATGTGTCCAGCAGGGCCCCTGAGCCTGCCCGTGGCCATGACCTGACCCCGTCACCCGACCCTGTCACCCGACCCCGTCACCAGCCGTGCCCCTCCCCTCGCCCCCTGCTCAGCAGCTGGATGCACCAAACCTGAGGCCCCTGTGACCAGGTGAGGCAGAGGGCCCTGGGGTGCTTCTGGGAGGGGCGGCCCCCAAGGAGACCCCCAGCTCCCCCAGGGTGAGTACTCCACAGCTGCCTGGCCAGGGCTCCTGGCTGGATGGGGACATGCAGGGCTCGTGTCCTCGTTGACACCTGTGGACACTGAGATAGACGGGGCTCCCGGTCCCCAGGCCCAGGCCTCCATCAGGGTCCTGATTCAGGGAAGGAGTTGTGACCCTCCTGTCCCGAACAACTCCTGACTCACCAGTCACACACACCTAGCCAGTGGCTCCTGAAAGCAGAAGGGGCGGTCCTTGTCCCAAGGCTCTGGGCCTTATGCAGCCCAGCTCCCAGCAGGTGCACTGCTGGAGCCTAAGATGGTCAGTTGACAAGTCAGGTCAGGGTGCTGGGCTGCCCTTGACTTCGGAAGGCAGGCTGAACCTGGGGGATCTACCCCGCGGCCCGGCTCAGGGAGAGTAACGGGGAGGATTCCCAGGTCCTGAGTAAAGGCTGGGCACTGAGGGAGGATGGAGGGAGGAGGCGGCAGGCAGTGAGGGCAGCTGAGGGGCCGAGCGGGCAGCAGCTGGGCCATCCAGTTCACCAGGTGGCTCCTCAGGGGACCAGCTGGGGGGTGTCCCAGCCACCCTGGGGGTGTGGTCCTGAGGAGGGGACCGAGGTGTCACCAGGAGAACACAGGATGAGCTGACAGCTCGCTCAGGTCCTCCGGGCCCCGCTCACAAGCACCCAAGCGGCGGGTGCAGGGCAGGAGGACCCTGCAGTCTGGTGGGCCTGGCCCAGGCGGTGGCTCCTGGCACCTCCTCCTCCCCGAAGGTTGACCCTGAGGACTGCTCTGAGTTCCTTCCACCGGGCCTTAGGGCCTGGCTCAAATCTGCTCTCTCCAGGGTCCTGCTAGACTCCTGCCCAGCCGGGGCCCTTCCTGACCCCATGTCCTGACCCCACGTCTGCAGGCTGGCCCGGGGCCTCCCTGCCCTTCGCCTGTTTCTTTTGCCTTTGTGGCACTTGTCACCCAACCCGGTGCCTATTTGTTTGCTTGCATGTCATCTCTCGCCCCACGCCCACCCCTGCCCTGGCACAACCCCGATGTTCCCCCAGGTCTGCGAGCGGGAGACAGTGTGATACTGTGAAAGGTGGCTCTGACCACATGGCGCCTGCCCTGCTTAAAACCCTGCCTCCTGTGGCCCTTGGGTGCAGGCAGCCGCCTGGCTCTGGCCCGTGAGCCCCGCTCCTCCCTCCCCTACAGCTCCCGTTGTCTGCATTCCAGTTCCTCTGACTGTTTTCCAGCTGCCTCCTCAATTGCTTCTGCTTCCCCAGGACCTTTGCACACGTTCCCACTCGGCCTGCCTTAGATGCCCCCCTCACTCCCACCAGCTAGTACCTACTCACCCGCAGACCTTTGTCCGCATCTCAGGGACTCTCAGGTCCATCTCAACTGCCTGCATCCGTGGAGAGGGTGAGCCCAGCTCCATGCTCAGCTGTGACCAACAGCCTCATCCGGCACAACGCAGAGGCTCGGAAAGGATAGATGAGTGCATGAATGATTGACAGGTGTGTCCCTACGACACCACCTGACCCAAGTAGCACTGCCCAAGTCAGGGCCCAGGGCAGCAGGGGCCACAGGGTGGGGATGAGGGCAGTATGGGGCTGGGTGGTCACTTTCCCTGCTGCCCATAGTGGACATGGCTGGACCCCCCCACTCAGGAAATGCCGGTCATCCACCCCTAGCCCCCACCAGAGGAGAGGGACTAGAGAGAAGCCCAAAGAGCCCAGGGTGGGGACTGGTCTTCCAGATGCTGCTGCGGCTCCTGGTCACCTCCTGTCACCCTGAGGGTGTGTCCCTTTCTCCTCTGCTTCCCAAATGTGGTCTGCATTAGAACCGCCCCTCCCCCAAGAGGCCTGGAGCTTCTTTAGGGCAGGAGCCTGTCTGAGCCATTCCTGGGTCCCAGTCCCTGACGATGGCGTGGCTGTCGTTGAGTGCTTCCTTTACAGGTGGTTTCCTGTGGGGAAGTCCTGCTCAGGTTCCTCTTTAACACGGTGCCAAGGACACCTTGCTCCTATGGCGGGTCACTGCTGTGCCCGGATGGGCAGCAGGGTCCGTGCAGCCTCTGTCCCGTTCTCTCTAGCCAATCCCCACCCCACAGCGACGGCTGCTGCCATTTTCTGGACGCTGCTGGGAGCCATTGCTGGTCTAAGTTTCTCAGCAGCATGTTCCCTTTTGTCCCCAGAGCCCACAGAGGGGCTGAGATAGAGGCCCTGAGTGACCCTTTGAAAGGCTGCCCCTGACTCCCAGCTGCTTCCAGCACACCAGCCAGCGGTTCCCTGCTGCTGAGGCACAGCCCCGCCTGAACCTGGCTCTCAAGGCCCTGGGACAACAGCCCCGCCCTCACCCACACCCACACCCACACCCGTTCAATCCTGGAAACGGAGGCTGGGGAGCCGAGGAGGCTCACCCAAGATAACACCACCTGCAGGTGGAAAGCCAGATCCAAACCCAGGCCCACTGGAGATCTGTCCCTGGGGCGTGGCCAGCCCCACAGGTGCCATCCAGGGGTCTTCTGAAAACGGACAGGGACACACTGCATGTCTGTTTGATGTCACCTGCTGCTCACTGCAGGTAGAATACTGCCCCGCCCAGGTGCTTTTGACTCGTGTATTGGAAAGGCCTCACCTAGGACCCCGGGGCCCACGCTCCATTTGCCCTGCCTGGTTCACCCTGCTCTGCACCCATTCCAATCTTCACATCTGTAGACTTAGGGAGGGGGCACTAGGGGCCCAGGAGGCTGCTCTGCCCTGACTGAGTTTGCCGGGTCATGGCCTTGGCAGGGGATCAGCGATTCGCCACCACATGCTGCCAAGCCCTAGCCCAAAGGTGGCTCTCAAGGCCCCTGGGGTCCCTGCCCACCCCCTGCAGCCCCACCCACACGGCCCATTTGTGGAAGCCAAGGCTCCGGCAATGGGACTCGCCCAAGGCCACTCTGCAGGTGGAGAACCCAGGCCTGTTGGGGATCCGTCCTGTCCTGGGCCTCTGAGGGCTCCCAGGGCATCCCTGAGACAGGGGCCACTCAGTGGCCCAGCTGCTGCTTTCCGGCCTGGGTCACAGGTGGTCCCTCACTGCTCACACACAGCGAAGCGAGGTCCCGCCAGCCCGCACGCATTCGCACCACTGCCCCGCGCAGGCTCTGCCTCCCTCACCCCCTAGACTCGGGAAGCCCTGGGAGGCGGGGAGGCGTGATGGCTTGGAAGGGATGGCAATTGATGACCACGTGACGTGTCCCAGCCGAGCCAGGGCTCCTCATCAACCAGCTAGTATGTTGGTCCTGGGGGAGGGCCTAGGGACAGCACAGCTGGTGGGTCGCCCTGCCCTTGGCTGGGTCGTTAGAAGCATCCAGACACAGGCATGTGGGCGCTGCTGAGCAGCAGTGGCTGAGCCCAGGGCCAGGCACCCTTGCGGGTGGAGGGGGCCTCAGAGCCCAACTCAGCCAGTGACCACCTCGGTCCATCAACAAGAGCGGAGGCCCTGGGCGCTCCCTGCCCTTGCTGTGTCTCCTGCGGCCCCTTGGCAGTAACAGCCCAACGTGGGATCTGGGCACAGTCAGGCCTGGAGGAGCTGGACCCTGCGCCCACCCCTGCCCTGGCTTTGTTCGGCATGGTAAGGGTGGGACGCCCTCGGGCGCAGTCTGATGAGAAAGGAGTGCCTCCTGGACAAGCCCATGCTGGAGGAGGAGCAGGGAGGACCCGAGCCCGGCTGGCTTGGAATGACTCAGACATCATGGCCACCGGCGGGCCAGAGACTCTGGGACAGCTGCTCTCCTCAGGAGCCCTGGTTTCCTCATCTGTATAGTGGTGATCATTTGCGGGTAAAAATGAGTCGATGCAATCTAGGGCCCGGTGCCAGCTAACCAGCACCAGCAGGCAGGTGAGTACTGGGCACCTGCTGTATGCCAGGCCCTGCTCAGGGACTGAGAATTGGGGTGGAGAGGAAAGTCAGGTGCGTTGTCCTGTTTATGTCAAAGGGCTGAATGTGAATCACAAACAGCCACTCTGGAGGGGACAGGGGCGTCCCAGGGGTGCCCACAACAAAGGATCCTGCCTGGAAGGCGGGAGGAGATGGGTTCCATGGCAGACACTAGGGGTGGGTGGCCAGCGTCAGTGAGGGAGGGTCTGGGTGGCACCCAGGCTCCTGCTGGGGAGACGGGGCAGCAGTTGCTTTTACGGAGCAAGGAGAGGTGGGAGGAGCCGAGTCTGGGGGCAGGGAGCTCCCTCTGGGACTTGGACTTGCTGGGTTTGTAATGTCTTGAGACCCCACACTTGACAAGCAGCTGGGGGCTGCAGGGAGAGGCTCACTGCCTCCAGGCTGCACTGTGGACCGTCCCATGTCAAGGCTGTCACTGGGGCACAGTGGGCACCCCTACTTCATGGGGGTGCTGGAGGTCAGGGTTGGCCCTGCAGGGTCATCTCTGGTCTGAGTCCTAAGGGATGAGCCAGAGTCACCAGAGAAGGGGAGGACATGAAAGGCTAAGGAGCCAGCCGGGCAAGGGTCCAGGGGCAGGGGAGAGCGCCTGGCCTCCGGGCCTGGGAGGACAAGCAACTGAGGCCCCAGAAGGCAGTGAGAGGGCCTTGGATGTGGTGCAGATTTGCACTGACCAGGCCACAGTGGGGGACTGTGTCAGCAGGCGGACGGGCTCAGGGCCTCCACGTCCTGGGAAGACACCTGGTGCAGGAGGGGGACTCTGGCAGCAGAGGTGACTTAAGAGCCCTATGGTTTGGTGACAGGTGAGTGCAGGTGGCTGTGGGGACAGTGAGAAGCCTGAGCAGCCTCAGAGGCCCAGGGGACTTGGGCCAGTGAAAGCCAGGGTCACAGTCAGAGGGCATGGGTGGGGGAACTCAGAAGCTGGAAGGTGGATGGGCCACCTTGGGGCTGGACAGACACATCCCCGAGGGCCACTCTACTCTTCAGTGGGAGGAGGGCAAAGAAAAAGGAAAAAAGGAAAGAATTAAAAAAAAAAATTAAGAAGAAACGTGCGCGGAGAGGAGTGGAGGGCGGGGTCTGGGGAAGAGCAGGGTGGGGAGGGGCGGAGAGGGATCCGGACAGGAGCCGGAGCGGAGGGGGAGGAGCTACCCCCAGAGCACAGGGCTCCGCCCACCTGGGCTCCCAAGCAGGGCTTTGGTCTCAGAGAGGAAATTCCACCCAAGCCCGAGATCCCTGCTCACAGCAGGTCTGGCGAACAGGCCCAGCAGGCCCAGTGCCCAGTGACTGCTTATTAAAGAGCCCACAGGAGCGAACCCAAGGGCAGTCTCCACTCCCAGTTCTGCGACCATGCAGGGAGGAGCTCAAGCCCCGAGCTGGACTCAGGGTTTGGTAGGTCAAGGTCAAGGTCATTTCAGGTTCCCCCTCCCCCACCAAGCCGCTCGGGTCCACAGGGAATGTGGCTCCAATGTGGCAGGAACCTAGCTGGGCGTCAGGACGCTGAACAACGGTATCACGGAGGAAGGGTCGTGGGCCCCAGAGGTGACATCACATGCCCAAGGAACAGAGCGATTCGTGGCAGAGCTGGACCCCACCACGCACCCATAGTCTGCCCACCCCTGGGGCTGCCCTCAGAGAGCCCCCTTTCCCCCAAGGGGGAAACCACTTCATTACAAGAGTTCCCCTCCACAAAGACCAGACCAGGAGGCCGCTGAAAGCCGTTCAGTCCGGCGTCACTTTGGAAATCAATGCGCTGAGGTGGCCCGTCCCCCTCCGTGGGTGGCTGCGGAATCTGAGCTGGTGCTGGGGCCTCTTGCCAGGTTCACCGCCCCGCCATGGACAGAGGCTCCGGGCAGCATCCTGGTCTCCTGCCTACCGTGTCCTCGAGAGATACCAACCTGCGGCCACCAGAGAGCCGTCGGGCAGGCTGCAGAGGAGAAGCGCTGTGGGAGAGGCAGCAGGGACTCAGGGACCTGCCCTCTGCCGCCCGCGCCCTTCCTGCCCTGGCGGGGCCTCCCAGCTCGGTCCTGGGCCTTCTGAAATCGGTGCTTTCGTTGCTTCACCTGTGACTCAGAGCCACAGCGGAGCGTCAGTGGGTGTTGAAGGCATTCCGGGTTCTGGCTCAGCTTCCTGCTGGGAGGCCTGGCCTCCTGCCGAGTTTGCTCCTGCTCATTTCAGGAGGCTGACCCAGAGCCCTGGTCTTTGGGGGCCTCTGCTCTGTGCACAGCAGAGGCTGTGGCTAAGGAGGCAGCAGGAGGGGGCACAGATGTGGAGGATGCACTGTCCTTAAGTAACAGTGGCCTCTAGTGGGCACAGTGGCCCGCAGATGGAGCCCTGACCCGCAGAGGGGTAAAGGTGGCTTGTTCTAAGGCCACAGGGTCAGCTTAAATAGAATCGCCACTGTGCCACTTACTGTGTGACCACTAGCGAGTTACTGGGCCTCTCAGAGACTCGGTTTTCTTAACTGTGAGATGGGGTCATGCTAGTACCTGCCTTACAGGGTTGCCAGGAGGGTTAACGAAGGAAAAGCCTGTTGAGTACTTAGCACGGTGCTGGAAACCCAGCAATCGACTAAAGTAACACCTGTGAACCTGGCATCATTTCTCACCATTAACCACGGGCTTGACCCTAAGATGCCATTATCGAAAGGTCCGCCATCAACTTAGCAGCTTTTGAGAGGTGAAGAAAACCAAAAGGAGAGGAAATTACATGTCTAGATCAATTGAAAGATGCATCTTATTGTAGAATATTCAAAATGCATGCCCCAGAATTTTAAAAAAATACCATATTAATAGTGACAAGTAGTTGGAGATCTCAGATTCCTGGGCCCACCCCCAACCCCCAATCCCCGACCACCCCTTCCGAGCTCCTCCCTCCCTGCCTAGATCCGTGGCCCTCGGGGCCTCAGGAAGGCAGGCCCTGGCTGATCTAACCCCCACTCTCAGGACCTTCCTGGACAGCCATGGAGGAGAGGGAAAGGGGACAGGAGGCAGGAGGGGCTGCTGGGTCAAAGCTCTGTTGACACCCCTGGCTCCGAGGTACCTTTAAATGGGATCAAATCATCCGCCAATCGCTTTCTCTCCACCTGGTACTTCTCAGAGAAGAGCACCTTGACATTTTAGTAGTAAAAGCAAAGAAAAGATGAGAGGTAGGCGATGTGCAGCCGCAGCTGAGGTCGGAGGCATGGCCTCTCCAGGTGGGCCTTGGGTGGAGAGGGGGAGAGGGAGGAGAAGGCGCTGGGGAGGGCCAGGCAGCTGGACCCCTGGGGCAGGGGGCCTGGGCCATGCGGTGGGGGCTTTGGGTGGCCAGCGCCGGGACTCCCCAGGAACCTGCATTGCCAGGCCCCCTGTTGGCTGCCCGCTCCCTCTCTGCACTTTGGCTCCTGACCCAGGGTGTCCCCACCGACCCTCTTCCTGGTTCTGTGAGCACGTGCTCACCTGGGCGCTCCCCCGCCCCATTTCTGTCCACTCTCCTCCCTGGTCCTCTTTGCTGCTTCCTCTCTGCAGAGCCGGCCCTGCTTTGTTCCGTAGCCCCTTCTCTTTGACCTACTAAACAGCTCTGGGATTGAGGGACGTGGGCCCCGAGCCTGAGGAACTTGTATCACAGATTACAGGCCCAGGGCGGTAGAAGCTAGCAAGTCTAGGACATTACTGAAAGATAAATGGTGTTTCTTTGCTGCTTTTAAAAAATAATGCAAGGCCTAGAGAAAGACCTTAGGCAAGTTCCCAGGGACACACTGTGGACTCAAAGAACTATGGCTGTTTCCCCTCCAGGCCAGTCTGAGGAAATGCAATCGTCCTTACATCACACGTTCAGTGCTGATGGCCAGCTGCGCAGCAGACCGCCTGCGCAGGGGTGGCCAGAACCCCCCACCAGCTTACAGCAAAGGCAGCAGCCAGCAGATCTCTTCTCTGCGCAGAAAGAACTTCAAAATGCTCTTTTTGCTGTAGAGTCATCTTTCCACTTTTGCTCCCAGCACTTGTCCCCTCCTCCTCCTCCTCCTGCCTCCCATGGTCCTGTGGCGCTGAATTCTTGGCACGTCCTGGACACCAGCCTGCATCTTGCTGGATGCTCCATTGTTCACCTTGCAAACGGCCTTGGCCTGGAGCGCCATCTTGCTTGAGGAATGTGCTTGCTGTTTGCAGAAGCCCCTTCTGTCCGGGGAGCAACCATCCCGACTCCAGGCTTCATACCTGCACTCCTCCCACTGGCACTCAGTGAGGTGGCCCCAGGAAGCCCCAGACCTCTGGAAATCAAGCCTCACGGCAGGACACAGTCACCAGTGGTCTCGCTTCAGGAGGCGACCGGTGTCCTCATGCTGATCTGAGCCAGTAGGCAGCAGGGTCAAGGAGAAAGCCAGTGAACTTGGCAGTAGTCACCCTGGGTGCCAGTTCCAGTTCTATCCTTTGCTGGCCAAGTGACCCTGGGCAAGTCACTCCCAACCCTCGGGCCACACGTGTTCCCAATAGTGATGACCTTATAAAGCTGTTGTGAGGCAGGTTCCAATGGTCATGACCTGTCACAACAAATCACGGTCCACAGTGCCGACCTCTAGTGTTCCTCCTCCTTCCTCCGGGTCATCTGTAGTTCTCACAGCTCAAGGATTCCCTGAGGGTGGGAACCACCTGTCACCCAGACTCAGCTTGAAGCCTGGTGCCTCTGTGCTGCACGTGTCCATCAATGGAGTCCGATTCAGTGGGACACAGGGAGTCTGTGGTCCCTGCTTTGTGCCCATCACTGTGTTCCCTTCTCCGGTGGCTCCATACCCTTGTGGATTTCCCGTCTCTTCCCAAGACTATCAATCTTACATGCAAATTTTCTTTAGAGTCAAGATGTGTTTCATTACATAGCTTTGGTTTATACCTTTCCTATGGTTTGAAAGCTTCAATTCACAGTTCCATGAAAAAATTGCACATACACATCATTTTTTTTTCCTGGCGAGCTGTTGATATTGAGCGTGGCAGCGCCATATCCCTGGGCTCAGCTGCCTTCTTGGATAGCATTCTGTCACTGTGGAGCTTAGGTAGATGCAACATCACTCATGGAAACAGTGAGGATGAATTCATGCCCCGTAGCTTCTTGAAGTCTTTAAGACCTAAGGAATATTTTTATCCTACCAGGTCTCCAAAGATCATCCCAAGAAGTCAATGATGTCCACAGATCACCATGAGCACCTGCCATGAACCACTGCCCAGGCCCTCGTGTCTTTGCCTCCCAGGATGAGGTCACTCTTCTCCCCGCTGGAAAAGTCTTCTCTCCTAACCCAGGCACCCTCGTTTGCAGGCTGAGACGCAATGACCATCTTGGATGTGAGGTTGGCCAGTGGCTTGCACAGGACAACTGAAATTTTACTGGATCTTTTCACGGAGAGATCAGATAAAAAATTATTCTTTCTTTTCGAAACCTTCTCTCATAGCCGTTTAGCAGCTACACCAAGGCATGGCATTTCAGGACAACGGGACAAGAATGACCTGCCCGAGCCGTCCTTCCCCACCTATGGAAGCTTCTGTGCTACTGATCACATAACCCATAGACCCACCAAGGGCTTCTGTAGCCGTGACCGCCTCTGGCCACAGGCTGGACTGTAAGTAGAAAGCTTAGTGTCGTCAAAGCAGGACGGCTGCGTCAGGCCAGGGCCTGGGAGGGGTCCTCACGTCGCCCCGGCAGGTGACCCCGCTGCCCAGCTAGGCATGACCTTGAGCGTGCTGCACCTGGTGAGGAGTGGGGCCTGGGCGGGGTGGGGAGGCGGGGACCTGCATAGCATTTCTGTCCTTGGTCCTTTTCTGTTTTGATTTGGGTGGTTTCCTGTGTCCCGATGGCCCGGCTCTTCACGTGTCCTCATGTTCATTGATTTTGTCGCCTCCCTCTCTCTGATGTTTTCATTAATTTCTTGCATTTCTTCCTTAAGAAAACCCAGCTCCGTTTACGATCCTTGCGAAGGACTCTTCCTTGGTGCCTCTGCGCGCTGAAGTCTTTGTTCGGCGCCGGGAGTGGGTCAGCTCCTCTGAATGTCCCCTCTGGATCTGCTGAATTTCTCTGCCACCAGCAGGTCGTTGCCTAGTCCCATGGGCTGCTGCCCTTCCGCGCCCGCAGGGGTGATGGCCAGCGACCCTGGCTTGCTCACCGCCCCTCTGAGGCAGCAGCACCTCCCCTCTCTCCGTGGCACCCCTGGCCTGGCTCTCCTGAACTCTCAGGGGACCCTGTTAGGACAACCGGAGCACCAGCAGATGCCAGCACCTCACCAAGCTCCTTGGTCCAAAAGGCACCACGGGCCCCTTATCCCCAGCTGGTCCCACTCCTCACCCTGGGTGTGGAGAGCGAAGAATGGATGACCATCTTCCCTGGCTGCAGCACCAGACACGTGGTCCCCGAGCAGGGCGTGGCTGCTGCCCCCCAGGCCGCACCTCCCAGTGTTGCCGGCCTCCATCTGCCTCTCCGGCTCTGTCTCTCCTCAGCCCAAGGCCAGGGCTGCCTCCCCTGCCCCTGCAGTTCACTGTGGCACAGCAGCCAGCGTGGCAGGCCCCTCTCCACCCTCCCCTCCCCTCCAGGTGGCCCTCAGAGCCCTGGGAGGGGCCCTAAAAATGTGGGAGCAAGCAAGCGCAAGCCAGCCAGGGATGACCTGGAATCCGTGGTTGCACAAGAGACTTTAAAGGCCCTGAAATCTCACTGCCTCCATGGGAAACAGACTTGCAGAGGTTTTCCCTAGATTTGACAATGACCCTGAAGATCGATGGGACATTACAAAAAATGAATTTTGATTGTGAAAATAAAACATTCCTGAACTGTCAATAACAACAACAAAAAAATCAGTTTCCATCAAACTCTCACACAGGTAAAGCTTGGTTACTTTTTCTCCTCTCTAGGAAATATCACAAAATCATTGCCACAGAAGATGTCACCTAGCAGGACGCAGTCTGCAAAGGTAAGGGAAATCAGGGCTGGGTGGGTATGCAGGCAGCTCATGTGAAAATTCAGAGACGCTTTCTGCATTCTGCAATGACTTTGGTAATTCTCAGCTTTTTAAAATCTGTAATTTATTGTGATTTCTTTCCTTGTTCTAAATAAGCATAAATTATAGAGCTCACTTGATCCCTAATTCTGGGCTGTCTTTGACTAGGGGATGGCCCAAATTATATGTTTCAGGTCTTGCCAAAGTATGAAGCTGCTGTCCCCAAGGGCTTCCTAAAGCATCTAGAATCAAACTGAATCTCCTCCCCAGGGGATGCCTCACGCCTGTGGGGCCAGCTCCAGCCTCTGCGTCTCACCAGTCTGCAGACTCTGGGAAAGGGGTGGCTTCTCTCTGGTCCTCTGATGGCTGAGCTCATCCTACCTGGGGACTATTACCTCCTGCCTGGAAACGCCTCCCTCGATTCCCCTCTGGTCACTCAGGGCTGTTGGAGGTCACCTCTTCTGAGGGTCCCTGGGGAACAATCCTGTTTAAAGCCAGGACCCTCTCCACCTCCACCAGCCCTCCCAGACTCTGCTTTACTCCTCTGCTGTGTTCATTTCTGTCTCTCTGAGAGTGTTATAGTTCCTCCTCGGTGGCTGTCCTCTCCCTTCACCCTGGGAGCCCCAGGAGGGCAGGGTCCTGTCCATCTGGTCTATGTGGCTTCCAGCACACAGAACAGCGCAGGGCTCACAGTGCACGCCCCAGGGCTAATGGCGGATTCATAGGCTGATGGCGGATTCGTAGGCTGTCGTTTGTAGTGAGAATCGGAAGCTTCCTTCTGGACACTGTGTTGGCAGTTCGCCCCAGGAGTGTTAAAATGCACAGACTCTCTGACTTGTGACTCTCCCTTCTGGTAATCGATCCCAAGACAGTTATGGGAAAGATAGAGTAAAGAGGGGCTGGCCTCCTGGTGGAAAATCAGGGGGCTCAGTCAGAGCTGGGCTTTCATCTTGGCTCTACTGACTGAACAACAGCTCCATGACCCCGAGCAACGCCTAATGTCTCCGAGCCCTGGTTTGCTCATCTTTAAATGGGGATGGTAATTGGGTGATCCGGGGAGGGACGCCAGTGACTCGCACGAAGTCATGGGTGGAAGGTGCTGAGCGCAAAGCCAGGCGGGGGAAAAGGGTCAGTGAACGCCAGCTCTTGCATCTCCGCGATGCTCCTCAGCGTGCCCTTGACAGTGGGACAGCAACCTTAAAGGGCCACAATGCTCACATGCAGGGAATCATCTAGATCAGCGTCAACCAAATGAAGTAGGAAGCAGCACCCACCACAAACGTACTCCACACATGTTACCTTAAATCCCCTAGTGGGCACATTCAAAAAGCAAAAAGAAACAGGTGACGTTGATGTTAATAATAGAGTGTCTTTAGCCTAATGTGGCAAAAACGTTATTTTAGCACGTGATCCGCGTTGTTTCTTGAGACAGTTTGCAGCCTTTCCCGGTGGCGCGTCTTCACAATCTGGTTGTTATTTTACGCTTAGACACATTTCAGTTGCAACCAGCCACATTTCAAGAGCTCGGCAGCCACAGGTGGCCAACGGTGATGCCACCCTGGGGAGCATGGGTCTAGCAGGTTCATGGGACAACTTTAAAATCCTGTCCAGCTGTGAGAGGCTGTGAGAGGCCCTGGTTTGAAAAGAATATTTCATCATTCAGGAAAAAGTTCAAAAATGAGATTAAGCAGGAAAAGTCAGGTACAAAACCAAACACGGCGAAGTACGATTCACTTTCACTCTAGGTTCACGTGGTGCCCGTCTGAGTGTGTGAATCGCCGTGTGGGTTGCTGGGAAATGCAGCCCGACCCTGGCGGGGCTGAGGCAAGTAATGGAACTCAGTGGTCTTCGTCATCGCCATTATGCTTTCGCGCCGTGAGCATCAGCCTTTGAGAGTCAGTGGATGAACGCTGCTACTTTTGAAGTATGTGTCCCCTGACTGGGCCAAGGTGATGGGAGGTGCCCTTAGAGAGCTGATCTGGTTCTTCCCGGTTCTCTGCACCCGGGCGGGGACATGATTCTTGACTTTGGCTCCAGCCTATGACTCCATTTGGTCAGTGGCACGTGGGCAGAAGTGACAGTTGTCAGTTCCTTGTCTAGGTCTTCAGGGGACACTGCATGTTCCTGTTCTTGTGTCTCTGTCAATGCCCTGTCCAGCCTAGGAGGACCAGAGACAGGAGGGACAGACTTGCAACCCACCTGCGCTCAGACCCACCGACCCTCCATCCCTGAGAAACACACCCTGAGTATGGTATGTCCCACAGATGCCTGTGGCTGTTTGTTACAAAGCTGTAGCTGACAAATACAGGGGTGTCAACTAATCACACACACTCAAATCTCAACAGAAGTTGATTACAATACAAAAAGTTGGTTGCAACATAAATTAGAAAACTGAACAAATAAAAGAATTCTGAAAAATTAAAAAATGCAATTCCGAAGGATCTAGAAGGCCAAAGAAGACTGGATATCACCCCAGGGACCTTGGCACCACTGCAGAAGCTCTTACTACAACCTCGTCATGGAAGGATATCATTTTCTTGCTCTTACGTGTTCTCCAGTCCAAACTGAAAACCCAAACCACTTGACATAAGAATGCATCATCATCCTTTTAGGAAAATTATGCACATTCACCCTAGAAAATAAAGACAAAGAACAGAAAAGGAAGAGCAGCGTCACTCATACCCTCATTGTCAAGATAGACCTTGTCAATCGCCAGAACGTGCGTTTGTTTCCCACAAAAGGGTGTGTGCTGTACGTCCTGTTCTGTGATCTTCGGTGCTCGCTCACTCTGCCATGAACATCTTGCTGGCCACTTAGTATCCTCCATGGAATCATCTGAGTTGTGGAGTTGTTACCCGGTTTCCCACCGAGTGGATACACTGTTGACAAGCTCCCCTAACTCCGGAGGCGACTCCGGTTTTTAGTCCTCATAGACAACGCCCCATACACTCACCTCCTGGGCGGCTCTGTTGCTCCTTTGGTTCCTCTTCGGAGGCGAGCTGGTCAGGTTGAGCGAGGCTACGAAGCACCCTGTCTCTGTCCTCATCGGTCTGGAGGAGGGTTGGACGTTAGGGACCTGCATGCCTGTCATCCCCTCTCTCTGGATTCAGGCACCCTGGGAAGGAGGAGCCCTTGACCGACATCACCCGAGGTCCTCATCTGGACAGCGGCAGAGCCTCCCAGCAGCAGGGTCCTGGAGGAGGGGGGCAGAAGAGGCGAGGAGCCCGCAGACCTGTGTCACCTCTCAGCCCCCTGCGAGCCCCTCCTCCTGCAGCCTCGCTGCACAGGCCGAGTGACCCTAGGGGCCCCGAGGCCACCTCTGCGCCTGCACCAACTCCACAGCCAAGATCCCTAGGGTTCTGCCTCTCTGCCACCCCCTTCCTCCAGGTGACACGCGCGGATCGCCTGTGCACTTCCTGCCCCTACTCAGGGCCCTCCTGGGACTCGGCCCCAGTTGGGAAGAGCCTGGCCCTGTCTGTGCAGCAGGACTCGGGCTCTGGGGCCGCTCAGCCCACTGGCTGTCCCAGGACGCAGCTTCACCTCTGCAGGTGTGAAGCTCCTCCTCCTTCCTGGACACACAGTAAGTCTACACCTCCCAACCTCGCCTGCAGGTGGGTGGGATCATGTAACTGGTTCCAGCCAATAGGGTCTGAGCCGTGGCCACATCCTATACTTGCCTTGGGCCCTTGAAAAGGTCAGGCTCTCAATCCAGAGGAGCAGGAAGACTTTGACCTCAGACGCCAGGGTTGAAGATGGCAGAGCACAGAAGGTAGAGACCTGAGCCCAGTCGGGGTTATCATTATGGGGGACTCACCTGTCAATCATTCCTATTCTCAACTTTCTCAGGGAGAAAAATCAACTTTTGTCATTTTGACTTCAACATATGAAAATTTAGAGGACATGATTCAGTCCACAGAAATAAAGAGCCCCCGAAAATTGGGGGTTGTTTGTCACCCAAACACGTCTGGGTTTGTTTTTTTTTTTGAGCTATTGGATCCTTTAATACGCCTCAGGGCTTTATTTTTTCATCTATAAATAAGAGAAGAAGAGTCTATGTTCATGGAGGACCTATGCTATGCAGGACCCTGTGCCCCACAAGTTAGATACATTTGCCCTCTAATAACTCCCCACAAAAGGACCTTAACCTTGGAACTCTTCTCCCCATTTTCTGGAGCAGTGGTGGAGCTGGGAGCCTTTAGGATTCTGTTTCTGTGAGGGGTGCAACTTTACGTTCCTGGGGACCTGAAACGACAGGATCTTGCGGGAGCCTGGTGTCCTCCAGGCAGGCGGAGCAGTGAGGAGTGTGCAGGCTGGAGTCCTGCAGGCTGGGTTTGGCCCTCGGGTAGGGGCGTGGCTTGTGCCTCGGTTTCCTCATCAGTCCAAGGAGGCTGCCTGAGAGGCTCCGCCACGTGGGGTCTTCGGAGGCGGCTCCTCTCTGGTGATGAAGTGAAGCCTCTCCTCCTCTCCACGCCGAGGACCTGTAAGCCGCCCGCTGGGGGAATTGGGACATCATCACGGTTATTCACTGTTACCTAGGAAGCCAAACTGCCTTTGATGTTTTATTGGCCTGATGCTTGTCTTCAAAGGGCTGCTATCAACTGCTGTGAGAGTCGCTGCTTCCCGCCAATCTGATGAGATGGCATCTGCCACCCGCCAAACGGGAAACCTGCCGTAAACTCTCCAAAAAGACACATTTAGATTGGCTTTCGCTCGGGGCCAGTCTTGGGGCTGCTCCTGAGCGCTTGGGGCAAGAATTCCCAGCAGAAGCCACGGGGCGCATCCGCCGGGTAATGGAAACTTAGGGAGAGGCCGTTCCCCTGGACAAGCTACCCGACACCTGACAGGTCTCTGACCTGCCCTGTGACGTCCCAGGACTTCACGTCACTCTGAACCTGTTTGTGTGATCTAAGTTCAAACACGTCTCTTAACTTCCACCTAATTAAGGGGGACAGCTGTTGCTGGCTCTGCCGGCTTCTAGCCTTTTAGAGCCAGAATGGTTGTTGTAGGCTCTGTGTCTCCAAAGACGGTGACGGGCCACAGCTAAGCACTTCCATAGGTCCCCCGGTGCCGAGTTAATGCCATCCCCCTAGAGTGACATGGATCACACGCTGTTCCCCAGGCACTTCCGGCCTTGCCTCTGGCCTCTCTCTGCATGGCTGTTCATCTCTGGCCATAATATAAACTGTCCAAATGCATTAGAGACCCCCTACCTGGGGGTCTGGGCCTTTGCACCCAGTGTCTTCCCCATCTGAAATGCCCTTCGAAAGGTGATGCTTCCTACACCCTTGAAGCCTGGCTCAGGCACCACTTCCTGGAAGCCCTCCCTGATCCCACCAGGAAGAAATCACTCTCGTACCTTCCGGGTCCTGGACAGGAAACCATCTCCACTCATTTTTCTATTGCTCGTCTTATCTTGGACTGCGTGGGGAGAGCTCATCCGCTGGTGGATTTGACGACAGAACTATTTTCTCGCCCTCCTGGAGACTGGAAGTCCTGGATAATGTCAGGGATGTCAGGTGAGGCTGTCTCCTGGGTTGCAGCTGGGTGTCTGCCTGCTGTGCCCTTGTGTGGGCAGAGAAGGAGCTGCACTTCCTCCAAGGCCACCACTCCTACTGAAGTGGGGCCCCACTGCGTGACCTTGTTTATCCTTGATCACCTAAAAGCTCTGCTTCCACATATAGTCACTTTGGGAGTTAGGACTTCAACATATGAATATTTGGGGGACATGATCCGGTCCACAGAAATCAAGAGCCCCCTAAAATTGGGGGTTGTGTGGTAGACGCGTGTTCCTGGAATGAGTCTCTTCTGTGACAAGTAGAAGGCTCAGCACACGGAAGCGCAGAGTAACAGACTTGTTTGATAGCTGAGCTGAAGAGAGGACAAGAGAAAGGAGATATTTGAACACAAAAACTCATATAAGAGGGGATTGGTTTTTGTTTCCAAGAATATAAAACAAAACACAAAATTCCTAAAACAATAAAGGGCATCTACTGACTCACAAAAAGTTCTAATTGTAGGCTTCAGGAGTGGCTTGATCAGGGGGTGAGGTTCACTTCTTTACGGTTTTCTCGGCGATAGTTACCCTCATATGAAGCTCTTGGCCTCAGGCTGCTTTCATTCACATCACAATGTGTTTTAGGTTTCAGTCTATGTTCTCACACCAACCATTCAGAAAGACAGAGTCATCCGCAGCCAGGATTCTCAGCAGAAATGCTAAGGTCTGCACCAACTGAACTGCAAGCCAATCAAGTACTATAGCAAGGTGATGCTGATTTGCTGAGCGGCTCAGACAGGTGTGTCCCTTCTTGATTTCTCAGAATGACCTCATTCTTATAAGGCAGAACATAATGGGGTATTAAAATCATGAACTTCAGCCAGTCGGTCAGTCTGCTGCCTGCCTGCCCGCCTTCCTCGGCTCCTCCCACAAATAATATGCCAGCCATCTATAAGCGTCGCGAGTGAAGGGAAGCAGGAGATCAGGCCAGACATGTGGCAGCCACGCACAGGCTACCCGAAGGGGCTCTGAAAACGATCCCAAAGACAATAGGCAGCCACAGCACATCTAAGCAGGTGTGTGACTCTGTTGCTTTGTCACAAGTGACTTCAAAACTTAGTGGTTTAAACCACCACGTTCCTTATCTCTGGGCCTGTGGTCAGGAATCTGGGCACAGTTTGGCGCCAGTTAGCCAGAGTCTCTCCATCATGGCCTGGAGGCTCTGCTGGGCTGCCTGGGGATGTGGCAGCAGGTGCCCCCGAGGCCAGCAACATAGGAGCGCCAGAGAGTGCCCCAGGCGCCAGAGAGTGCCCGTTACTGGAAGCACATCCATCGTTTCTGGCATGTTCTACCTGACAGAAGTGGCCACACTCCAGGGCAGGAAGGGAGGCAGAAGCCTGGACCCCAGGAGGTGAGGTCCCGTGGGGACATCTCCAGTCCTCCTCAGGGACGTCTCCATGACTCAGCCTCCCAGAGTGAGGCCTAGCAACCTGAGTCTCCTACAGGCGGCCAGCAGCGGGGGGCTGAGAGGAAGCTCTGTCGGGCTGGGTGAGTTTGTATATTCACTCAACAAACACTGCTGAACCTCTGTGCATGCTGGGAAGCTGCAGGGACAGACAGACCCGCTGGTCTCCCAGCCTGAGGCCTGGTTGACCCTGGCAGGAGTCCTGAAGGTCACAGACAGCAGGGCAAGAGTTGAGTCTGTGCAGAACATGCCCCCACCCTTGCAGGGGTCTGAGGGATTGAGGGGGAGCTTCCTGGGGGAACAGGCCTGCGGGAGCAGGAAGTGGGGAGCATCCCGGGGAGCGGCAGTGTGGGGCTCCCCGAGGCCGCCCTCACCCTGCTCCTGCCCGCCCCTCAGTCCTCAGTCTCCCTCTGGCCCTGTCCCCACCCTGGCCATTGGCTGCCTGGCCTGTCACTCCACCTGGTTTTTACATATCCGTCTTCCTGCTCCTTCAGGACTCAGCTCAAAGGTCCCCACTGTCCCAGGTGGTCACTGTCACTCCCACTGAGGCAGTCTGGACCCCTCCTGACCTGCAGCGGTCGTGTGAGGCATGTGGCACCTGTGTTCTCTGCCTCCCTTGCAGCATGTTGGCTCCGGGGACCGGGACCTTGCCTGTTCCCTGCACGGCCTGCACGTGAGCCTTGGAGGGGTGGGCCAGCCTGACGCTGGCCTTCCCGGCTCCCAGATTCTCTCCTTGATGACTCGCGGGAGGGGACTTGGCTGTGCCGTGGTCGAGGTTCCTGACCCCTGCTGACCGGCCAGAGCCGTCCCCATGGTGTCTGGAGGCGGGCCTTTTAGCAGTGACCCAGAGAAGCCTCAGCAATGGGATTAGTGTCCTCAGAAGGAGAGGCCCGAGCTCCCTTGTCCCTTGTGCCCTGTGAGGTCACGGTGGGAAGGTGCCCTCTGGGAACCCGCAGCCCCTGCTGGCTGAGCCAGGTGGCGACACCCAGCGCTACCAGGGTCCCCGGTGGTGTGCAGGGCCACCTCGGTGACTTAACCAGGCTCCTCCCGGTGGATCTGGTGGCTCTCCCAGGCCTCCTGATAGCAGCCGCAGTCTGAGCTCGGGGGAGGGAGCGTTAAGCCCAATCATGTGGATAATTCATCGTTTAAAAAATGGGCCAAACACGGATGTACACAATAGCCTGTGACAAACGCATCTTCAGGGGACAAGCTGGCAGGAAACATCCATTTTCCAAAGGGCACCGTGGCCCTGGGAGAAATAATGAGGGCTTTTTTTGGATCCTAATCATTCCCCAGGGCTGACGGCTGATGAGCAAGAACTGTCGCGCTCTGCTCTCCCCGCACCCGCGGCTCTGTTCCTGGGTCCCTGGGTGGGGGTGTGCTCCAGGGCTGGACTGGCGTGGCCAGGGCGGGTCCTGTGTTCTTGCCCACGTCCTGCTCACAGGCATGTCTTCTGCACTGAGGTGTCCGAGACCCTTGGGGACCGTCGCCACCTCTTACCCCGTCCTGGTCACCCGTGACAGGACTGTGCCAGGATCCTGCTCACTCAGACATAAAGGGGACCCAGGTGCACTCTGTGTGGCGGAGTGTGCAAGTGTGTGTGTGCGTGAGTGAGCGTGTGTGAGCATGTGTGCGTGCATGAGTGAGCATGTGTGTGAGCATGTGTGTGTGTGTGTGAGCGTGTGTGAGCATGTGCGTGTGCGTGTGTGAGTGTGTGAGCATGTGTGTGCGTGTGTGTGTGAGCACGCGTGTGAGCGTGTGTGAGCATGTGTGTGTGCGTGTGTGAGTGTGTGTGTGTGCACGTGCGTCTGGAGCATCAGAAGGCTGCTGGTTTAGGCTTTCTGGGTTGTGTGATGGGGCTTCGTGGTGTCCCTGCTGGAAGACACTGTCAGGAGCTCCTGGCTCCAGTGGTGACCCCGTCCATCTTCCTTCCTGACCCGGAGGCTCACCTCCTCCCCACCCGATCTGCCGCTGGCTCAGGGGGTCCGGGCCCTCGTCCTGTCTGCCTGGAGGGAGCCACGGGATCCGCCCAGGCTCAGGATGGTTCCCGGTCCTGGGTCCCATCTCCCTGCCTCTGCCTGGGACCAAACGCTGCCCCCATTCCCACACGCTCCTGTCCCTCTTCCCAGCCTCCGCCACGGAGGGCCGAAGATCTGAGCAGGGTCGCATGGCAGCGAGGTCCCAGCCCTGCTTTGACTTCAGTGTCTTAAATAACATCTGGACCCCTAGCCACAGAGGACAGTCCTGGTCCTGGAGGGGACAGCCCGCTGGGGGTCATTGATGGGAGATGGCAGGGATGGGGATGGGGAGGGAGAGGCTTCTGTCCCAGACCCAGCGGCAGCTGGGGCCTTGGGTGAGGGCCAGTGCAGTCCTGAGGGGAGAGAGGTGGGCTCCGCCTGGCTGGGCAGGGGGAGTCCTGGAAGAGGCACCCATCCATCCCCTGCCCCTCTGTCCTTGGCTTCCTCCTGCGTCAACAGCAGCCAGGCCCAGGGGGACCCAGCAGCCCTGACAGTGCCAATCTGCAGGTCTGTCTCCTCGTACCAAGCGGGGTAGAGGGTGAAGGGGCAGCACCCGAGGTCTGAGGCCCACCCGAGCTGCCCTCGTCTGCCCCTCTGCCCCGTCTCCTGCCCTTTGCCCTTTGCTCACTGTTCTCATCACACCCGGGTCTTTGTTCAGTTTCTTGGTTCTGCAGAATCCTCTCCTGCCACAGGGCCTTTGCACTTCCTCTTTCCTCTCCTGGAGAGGCTCTCTTTCCTTAGCCACTCATGGCACCAAGATCTCAGCACATATGCCACCGCCTCTTAGGGACCATCCAACCATCCCCTCAACACTGTCCCCACGGCCTCGTCACCTCCGTCGCACGGTCCAGCTGTAGGCGCACCATCATAGCAAATCTCCATCTGACATTTCCGGTTTTCATCTTTACGTGGGTTGAATGTCTGCAGCCCCCACCCCCCCTCCCAGGGCAGGGACGGGGTCTCGCCCAGTCTCCGCTCCACCCTTGGCCCCATGGGTATCCAGCAGCTGCCAACGATTGTGGGGTGACTCTTCGATCCCAGGCAGAGTCTCCAAAAGAGCCCCAGCCTCTGCAGCGGGTCTGGAGCCAGCTACGTGGAGCCCCAGGACCTTGGGAGGCTCGTCCACCCCGTGGGTCTCAGCGTGGGCTTTGTGACCACCCTGGTCGGGATTGCTGGGGAATTCAGTGAGGAGACGGAGGGGTTTCCTGGCTCAGGGGACGTCAGAGGGGACCACCCTGGCAGGGGAGTGGCGAGGGCCGTGCGTGCCAGGGGTGAGAGGAGGGGTGCCTTTGTGTGCCCCGGGCACGCTGTGGAAGGAGGCAGAGCCGGGGGAGGCCCGAGGTGTGGCTGGAAGATCACAGCGTGCCCGCAGACCCTTCCTCCCCGAGCGTGCGCTCTGCCGTGGGAAATTGCTGAGCCGGAGGAGGACTCTGTCTCTGCACCTGGAACCGGACCTGGCCTGGGATGTGCTTCTGTAGAAGGGACATCAGCAAACACAAGCAGAGGCTTGCAAGGTGGACTGACCGTTCTCGTGTGTGGGAAGCCTGTGGGCACCACCCTGTGGGTAGGTCAGAGAGACCCCAGACATCCCGGCTGAGGTGGGGACAGGGGAACGGGCCACGGGACACCCTCCAGCCCCAGTCAGGCCTGTCAACACAAGAACTCCCCAACTAACCCACAGAGTCGTGAGCGATGATAAATGGCGACTCTCCTAAGCCACTACATTTGGGATCGTTTGTTAGGCGGCCAAACTGACAGGTACATGAGGGGATGGGTCAGATCTGGGGGGCTTCTGCATCTGGCTGTGGAGTCTGGAGTTTGTCACAGTAGATGCTGGGACACGGGTTCAAATCCAGGCTCTGCTTCTATCAGCTGCGGGACCTTGGGAAGGTCACACACCTGACTGAGACAATAATGCCCCAAAGGATACTGAGAACAGAAGAGCCGACCTGGGGCAAATGCCCAGGAAGTGCTGTGTCCCTGTCACCCCATGTGTCTCAGGCCCCACTCTGGAGCTCAGGCCCACAGCAGCAGACTCCACTCCGAGTCCTGCCTGAAGCAACCCCTGAGTGGACCTTCGTCCTGCGTGCAGGGTGATGACCATCCCGGCGTGCCCAGGCGGTCATGGTTTTAACCCCCTCAGCCCAGGAAACCCTTTCCTTCCAGATCAACTGGGTAGTTGGTCACCCACCTTCCAGGCCACCTCCTACTTGTTTAAAGAGACCCCTGTTCCTGGCTCCCCACCCGCCCAGGACCACCCAGCTGTCCTGAGGTGGCAGAGTCTCCTCTCCCCACACAGCTGGGCCCCCCTTGGTTTTGCAATAGTAAACGTTCAGCACACACAGCTGGGGGGACGTCAGTCCATGAGCACACGAGGCAGCAGCCATGTAGCCACCTGGACACGTCTGGGTAATGACCGTGTCTGAGGGGAACAGCTAGAAGTTGGGGTGACATGGTGCTTCTGTGACAGGCTGCTGGCTTCATGAGTGGTCAGGAGGGCCTCAGCCGCTCTTGCCCAGGCTCCGCCCCTGCTCTCAGGGGGGGCTTCTGGCTTTCCCTGGCCCCTCCCCAGTCTGGGGCGGCCAGTATCCCCTGCGGGGCGAGTGGGCACTGGAGAGTGGGCGTGCTGTCCCGTCAGGTCTCCACGACCGCAGCCTCGGCTCCCTCGGACTGGGTCTTAAAGGAGCCTGGCCTGTCACAACCACAAGAAGACGGTCTTGCTCCTTGAGGGTCCAGAGGTCATCGGTAAAGGGGTCACAGAGCAGGTTACAGGGTACCCTCCCACTGGGCCAAAGGGCCCAGGAGGCTCCAACCAGACAGGGCCCACCTCTCCAGGGTAGGAGGCCCCGCAGGACCTGTGGCTGACTTGTGTCCCCTCAAATTGCAGCTGGAGTGGCTGTGCATGCAGTCACCCTGAGACAGTGACTAGTGGGGCCATGACCCCCACGTTAGCTTCCAGGGGCTGGAGGGTGCACAAGCAGAACAGTGTGCATGGCACTGCCGGCTCCGGTCACCAGGGCCCTCCTGGGGGACGGCAGCTCTGGCCTGGCAGGTGGGGGAAGGGACCACACATGACTCAGATGCTAATGAATGTGACACTCTGCGATGGGCAGATGAATCCTCATGCCTCTCCATATACAGAATTTTTCTTTCCTGCTTTCTTTTCTGTTCTTACAATTTACTTGTGGAAGTACCTGGGCTGTACATCCGCTAACCCTCCAAACCACGCGCTGAGGCAGCTACTGAAGGCCCACAGCTACCCACGCCCCAGGTGGGTGCTGGACCCCAGGGGCTGGGGCTAAACGCAGACCACAGTCACATCTTGGTGTTGGCTGGTTTTGCCCTCCAGGAGGGAAAACCCACTTTCTCCTTTGGGAACTCGGCAATCCGGGTAGGTAAGAGGTTGTAAAAGGGGTTCTTACCCAATGTGCAGTTGGGGAAACCGAGGCCGCGAGAGGTCAGGTAACTCTCCAAGACCGCCAGCTAGCAAGGGGCAGGACTGGGATTCACAGCAGAGTCGCCTGGTTGTGTCCAGCTTCTGAACCTCATGCCGAACCACTTCCCCTGCTCCCTAGTCCTGGGTGCAGACAGATGGGTTCTAATCCTGGCTTTGCCCCTGGCTGGCTGAAGGTGACCTCAGGCAGACACTTTTCTAGGGAGCCAGCTCTCCTCACCTCCAGCAGGGTGAGGCTGCCTGGCCCTGACCCTGGAGGACTTGGTCAGCATAGGGCGGCTGGGAGGGGCCCAGCTTTTCACTTGTGGGGCGAGAGAATGTGTGCAGGGGCCACCTCTGCCCCCTCGACAGCTCTGTCCTCAGCGGCTGGGACCTGGCTTGCAGGGGACGCCACACCTGCAAATCCAAGAGCCATCCATCTGCCTGCCTCCCCTGGAAGCTGTCCTGGCCCCTCTGGGGTCCCAGCACTCACATGGTAAGGCGGGCAGCTCTCGGGAGGCTGGACTGGGCCAAGGCCTGCACAGAATTTTGGCGGACCTTGGGCCTTGGGGAAGGGAAATAAGGCACTCTGGGCAGGTGTGGCGTGGCCGAGGCTCAGGTGGGCGTGTCCCTGAGCCCGGGAATCCTACAACCAGCAGCAGAGACTAGAGGAGGACGGGAGTGGGGCCCTGCGATGTGGGGACTCGGGGCAGGGGTCCCTGCGGGGAGGCAGGGTTGCCTTGAGTGTTTGTCCTCTCCTCCCTCCCCCAGGGCCTCCAGGGCTGTCCCTCTCCACTCCTGCCACGGACTCTGCCGCCCTCCGTTCAGCCCAATTTGGCTCTGCTCGGCCTGGCGGGAAGCAGAGCTGATGGAACCGCATAGAAACTTCTGAAAATGAGTTGCCCTGCGTGCCATCCTTCATCTCTCTGCTCTACCCCCGGAGCATTTTACGGCAAGGGAAGAGAGGCGGCGTTTATTGAGATAAATAGCCAGAGTCGGCAGACTGCACGGCTGCGGATGCCTCTCGCCTCGCCAGCCCCTCGCCCACCTGCTACTGCGCGGTTGCCCCTCGCCAGCCGTGCCCGCCTTCCGTTCCACCCAGCAGGCGGGCTGCGCACCCGCCCGGAACCTGCGCAGTGATTTTTCGTTGTCGTCCCCCACCCGCTACCCCGACTGACCGCCAGGTGAAGGGCCTGTGCTCACGGAGCTCCTGCCCCTTCGGAGCCGCAGGGGTGGGTGACACCTTTCCAGTGCGCAGCCCCGACAGAAGCAGCAGCACTGGTGTGGCTCACCAGCCTGGGGAGCCCAGGACCGCACGATCAAGCGTCTGTGGCCAGTGCGATGGTCACAGGTGGGCTTCGGTCGCTGCTGATTGACAAGGCTGTGGAGCTTGTGGCCTGGTCTGACCTTATTTGCACGTGGTCTCAGGGTGTCTCTGGGGAGACAGAGGTGTCTCCCTACACAGTGCCTTGCCGTCTGGGTGCAGAGATGGCTGGCACAAGGTTGCTTTTGACACATTCTCTTGGCTGGAACAAGTTAGGGAACTAGCCCAGATTTAAGAGGCACAAGAAAAGACTCCTAATTTCAACGAGAAAAAAAAGAGGTAACTGCAGACATTTTTGCAAGCAACCCATCTCACTGGGATAATTACATCCAATCTCTACAGCCACGCTTTGAGGGAAGAGTTATTAATCCCATTTTTCAGATGAGGAAACTGAGGCTGAGGGAATTTGGTTTGCTCATTTTTTCCCTTTCCCTCCTGATGGGCATCTCAGGACACTGGGCCTTGACTGGCACTGGGAATGTGGCCCTTGGACCTTACAACCGACCCTGCACTGGCAAATCCATAGGGGAGGCCATGTGTATGTGGGTGAGGACCACATGGGACAGTTTTTACTAAAGGGGCCCCAGGCTGGGGTGGCTAGATAAACACCAGGATGAGTGTGACCGAGGAGTTTCCTGGAAGACAGCAGAGGAGAGATCAACCAAGCAGAGAGGGTGGAAAGAATGTTCCAGAAAGAGCGGACAGTAAGGGAAGTCACAATAGCTCAGCGGCCAGGGACAGATTATCGGAGGATCCCGAGTCGCGTGGCTATCAGGGCAAAGCCAGGCTCCTAGCTCAGGCGGAGCTGCTGTGAGCTCAGAGCCTCAGCACAGCCCCAAGGGAGTGGGCCAGCCTTCACGGGCTTTGCAGCAAACTCTGAGAAGGCCTTTGGTCAGGGAGCCTCCTCCTTCCAAGCTCAGAGGTCACGTGAGAAGATGGCAGAGTCTCAGGTGGAGAGAACCTGGACCCTTCATCAGCACCCGGAGATGCCAGTCAGGACGCTGTGCGTGCACTTGGCACATCAACTTATGAAGAGAAGCCACGTATCTGGGGGCTATTTGTTACTTTACCCAACCTGACTGATACAACCTATCCCAGTCCTTGTCCAACCCTTCATCATCAAGGGGTCAGGCTCTGTGTCACCAGAACCATGCCCTGAATGGGACACACAGGAAGTGTCAGAAGCAGCTGGAGAAGCAGATGAGAAAATGACTAAGTGAGCAAGTAGATAAAATCACCATCTGGATGAAAAATTGCCACGAAGGAAACAAACAGGGTGCTAAGGTCCCAGGCTTGGGAGGTTGTGGCAGGAGGGGGAGGGGCTCGGGTGGGGGTCCAGGGCCAGAGCGAGGGAGCAGCAACAGAGGCCTGTGCTCCCACCTCATGCGGCTCCCTCACTCCATCCTCGCAGAGTCCTGGGGACCCCTCCTATGACCTCTGTTTTACAGGGGAGGGGACTGCGACCCTGCAGGTTCAATTTGCCCTCAAGATGCAGGGGCGGGTGGGGGCCTGGAGGAGGAAGAGCATGGTGGCCTGGCTGGGCCAAGTACCAAGGTTCTGGGGAATGCCCAGGAGGTCCCTCCAACCTCCAAGGAGAGGACCCCATGGGCGATAAGAAGCTCTTTGGGACCAGAATCCCAGCTGGGGGTCATGGGGAGACACTGGTGGGTGTATGTCAGCATCTGACTTGCACCCTCCAGGGCTAGCTGTGTGCCCTTGAGCAAGGCACTTAACCTCTCTGGACCTAGGCTTCCTCATCCTGAGGAGGCACACAGCGCCAGCTCTCAGGTTAGGAGAATGAGGGAGAGGGGGCAAGTCTGTGCCTCCAACCTGGGGCCCAGGCTGTTCCTCTGCTGCTGTCCTTCATCCCACAGGGCCTCCCTGAGCTCTGTGCCCAAGCTCCTTGACCACTTCATCCCCACGCCCTGAACACAGCAGAAGCAAGGACCCTGTCTCTTCCCTGCCCTGCCCCTGTAACCTAGCACCGTGGCTGGTATGCTCTAGGAACCCAGTGTGCGTCTGTTGAGTAAATGGAATGTTCCCACTTTATAGACAAGAAAACTGAGGCCCGTGGTGTTCAAGGGAAGTGTGGAAGGCAGGCACACGGCTGGTGGTCAGGGCGGCCAAGGCTGTTCCCAAGAGGGCGGGTCCCACACCCATCAGGACGCCTCAGTGAGGGTAGAACTGGAGACTTTGGTGGTGGGAGGGGTGGCTGTTGGGATCAGGAGCCACCAGGAGGCAGGTCCTGGTACTTCCCAGGAGCTTGGGCCCAGTGTCCTGGCCCAGCCCACTGAGATGGATTAGGGGTCTGCGAGGAACAAGTGGGAGTCATTCAGGGCTGGGCTCCCCACAGGCTGTGGGCAGGACTGGGAGGGGCTGAGGGTCCACCTGCTTCCAGAGCCCGTGCAGGATGTGGGCCTGGGCAGCACAGCAGCTGCGGGAGGTGCACCCCATGCCCACGCCCGCAATCAGGCCGCCTCGTGGGCGTGTGCTAATGTCTATGGCAGGAGGGGCAGGCAGGAGGCAGGGACCCGAGGCTCCAGAATGCCGACTCAGCTTCCTGCATGGAAAGCTGATCTGGCAGAGAAGCGAGGCCGCTCCACCCACGCAGGCATCTGGCTCCCAAAATAGCCCCGCTCCCGCCCCACCCACCCCACCAGCACCCCTGGGCTGATGTGTTTCCACACGGATGCTGGTTAGTTCCTGCAGCCTCGCTCCGCAAGACGCGCTGTCAACACGGGCGTCAGAGGCAGCTCAGGGAAGAAAGGGTCTAATTTCCCCAATTTGGTCATAAAGAGGGGATTCTTTCTTTGGAGAGATGCTGCTGGCAGGGGGATTTGCAAGGGAAATGGGACCTGTTGGCGGAGCTGCTCTGGGGCTGATGAGACACTTTGCAAGGATTGTCTGCTGGCTGCGGGGCTGATTGATTGGCAGGTGGAATGTGGTCTAATGGCCTCATCAGAGTTGCTTGTGAGACGTGGTCTCTGAGCAAGGGACGCCGCCATCTTGCTCCCCTTCAGGTGCACCTGGGCCTCCAACCACGTGAACAGGATGCTCCGGGTCCCCAGGGGCTCCTACTCCATCCTGCCCTCCATTCCCCACCTGGGAACTGCCTCCCACCTGGCCTGGAAGAGGCTGTGGGTGGGGGGCGCTGCCCAGGAAGACCTTGAAGCTCCTCATGGAGAATTCCAGACCCAGAGGCCTGAAGACCCACTGCTGGCTGCCCCCTCTCCCTGCTGGCTCTTCTCCTCCAGCCTCCTGGAGCCTCCTCCACCAGCTGGCCCTCCCCTGCTGCTCCAGAAGTCCTCCCCATGTCCCCAGCCCTGGTGGACCTCTTCCTCCCCCGGCTCCTCCCCTAAACTCTGCAGGACAGTGTGGCGGGGGGGGGGGGGGGGGGGACCTAGCCTCTGCCATTCTGAGCTGTGTAACCTCAGTCAGATCTTTGACCTCTCTGGGATTCCATTTCCTCCATGTAAAATGGGGACAGTAATGACAGTGACGACCGTCATGCTGTTTCCTCTTTGTTTCCTGGCAGCCCCCTTCCTGGGCGGTGAGGTTCTCCAGAGGGGAAGTCAGGTCCTTCCTAAATCTCGCTTAGTAGTCCGTCTCCTGCCAACAGCCCGGAGCATCAGAGACGGGAGGAGGTGTCCTCTCGAAAGGGTCCAAAGGATCCAGAGTAAATATCACTGTGGCTTCTGGACTAGTCATCTGGCCAGGGTGGCCACCTGCTGTGTGCTGGGCCCTGGGCTCGCTGTTTTACCAAAGCTCTGAGTTGCAACTGGGCGCTGGGGGCTCAGGGCTGATCTTAGCTGTTACCCTGACGGTGGGGGTGATGGAGGCCATGCTGGTGACCATGGTGATGGGCACCCACTCTGGGGGCATCAGGTGTTGGTCCCTCCTGGCTGGCTCACCTCCCCCAGGTCTGTCATTATAGTGGGTGTTATGGTTTAGCTACGCGGTGTCCCCCAAAGCTCATGTGAGACGGCGCAAGGATTTTCAGAGGTGATTTGATTAGATTATGAGAGGAGGAACCCAGCTAGTGGATTAATCCACTGATATGGATTCACTGGGTGGTAACTGTCGGCAGGCAGGGTGTGGCTAGAGGAAACTGGTCACAGGGGATGTGCGTTTGGGTTTATATTTTGTTCCTGGTGCGCGGAGTTCCTGTCTCTCGCTCTCCCTCCCTCCCTAAGCTTCCTTAGGGCCAGTTCTGAGCTGTCTTCCTCCACCTTGCCCTTCTGCCATGATGTTCTGCCTCAGCTCAGGCCCAGAGCTATGGTTGGGCAACCTTGGACTGAACCTGTGAAACCCGGAGCCCAAATAAACTTTTCTTCCTCTAAGTTGCTCTTGTCAGGAATTTTGGTCACAAGGAGCCTCACACCTGCCGGCCTAGCTGATCCTAGGAACCACGTATTGCCGGGGGCGCTTACTCTGGTCCCGGCTTCGTCTTGCTCAGCTCACTAGCACTAAAGCTCCCTGCAGCCAGGCTAGTGGTGGCCAGCAGGGGGCAGTGTCCTTTGGTGTCTGGTCATGGTGTCCATGGCTGATGTCCATCTGCTTTTCTCCCCTCCAAGAAGACTCCATCACAGCAGGACTAAGGCCGGTTCTCTGTGACCGTCTGGACACGTCTTCCCCTACAGACTCAGAGGTTCTTGGACCTCCAGATCAAGGACACTAGATAACCTGGTCCAACCCCTTGTGGCATGGCTGAGAAAAATGAGACCCCGTCTGGCCTCAAGATCATGCAGTGAGTTGGTGGCAATACAGGGTCTTGGACTTGATGGTCTGGCCTGTGACTACTTCTGTGTCAACTCTGCTTAGCCCATAGGGACCTTGGTCCTAGGGCACCTAGTGTCCTGAGGGGACAATAGCTGGGAACTGGGTGGAGGTAGGGGGCAGGCAGGGAGGCTGCAGCCCCGGGGTCTGGAGATAAGGTGAGTGGAGCATTTCAGATGGAGACCCATGGAGCATCCCTGCTCTGGGACATGCTGATGACTGGCAGGGGGTGGGCAAAGGACAGGAAGATCAAACGGACCCCTGGTGTGATGCCCAAGCCCAAGGGCAGAAGCAGGCTTCGTGGTGGCATGTTTGAAACAAATCACAGGGTCACTTAAAGCAGGACAGGAGACTTTATTTGCTGGCAGGCCAAAGGGCAGCAAGCAAGTCGCCCCTGCACACTCTGACCCCGTTAGGAGTTAGAGCACATCTTTCGTAGCCCAAAACCACAGGCAACCAGTGAGTCGAAACCACAGCAAAATGGGAAGGAGGCCAAAGTAGCCCAGGTCAGGGGACACGGCACAAGACAGGGGACATGGCACGAGAGCACATTGCACAGGAATAAACATTTACCAGCCACTGTGCGTTGCCCAACAGGGTGTGCTGAGTGAGATGAGGGTGACAGGCGGGGTTTTCACACGGAGAAGCATTTCCTGTGTGGAGTCTCGGGTGAATGGAGCTTCTCCGGTCAAGGCACACATGATGTGGCCCACGACATTCCCCCCTTTTCTAGAAACAAACACCTGATTTACCTTCTATATTAGGTAGGGGGTTGTAATGGTCACACATAAATGTTAACTTGACTGATGAAATAGTTGCTTCGGCAGCACGGGCCTTATCACATAGTCTGAGCAAGAGAAATGGATTAACAGTTTTCAGCCTTATCTCTAGAGGGTGGTTAGGGTCTGGAGGGCTGTCATTCTTTTGCAGGAGACGCCTTTTGGTCTTGACTTGGGTGTGATGAATCCATGCCATGAGTCCGTCCGCCTTCATGGCCATTGTGGTAGTCAGGGCAACAAAGTCATTTCCCCTCGAGCTGAGCGTTAGTCCTTCTTTCTGGAACCTTTCCATGTAGTCGTAGTCTCTTGGCTGGAATGGGTGTTGGACATCAGTGGTCTCTCGAGGCTGGTTCTCCTGAAGGAATTCACGAGCTTCAAGTCAAACCTGTTGGGGAGACTTAGCAACAGACTGGGGTAGGAGCAGGTTAAATGTTGCAGCATCTGGAACATGTCAGTGAATATCATGAAGATGATAGAAGTCAATAGTCTCTCACCAGGAGACGTCAGAGCTGAGAAGTTGTTCCCATAACAAGGCCTAACAAGGCTGGAGAGGTCAAAGCCTGTAATTGAGGATGTATATCTTTAACATTGCCAGAGTTGTGTTAACAGGAATGTAAACAGAACATTTAGTTAACCTTCTTAATGACATCTGATTTTTGTAAAAAAAAATCTTTTTATTGGCATGACCTCTGTGCTTAGTAGAGATCCCTTTATTTTTGTTACTTAGGGCTAGATAATTATATTAGCAAACATTGATTAAGCCTACCTGTGTAGGAGGTTAGGAAGATCTGTAGGCCTTAAACTGACTGAAAACTTCTGACTTTGGCAGTTTCTCTTGATAGTTATCAGGCATTTCTGCCAAAGAATATCTCCTTTGTAGCCTCCAGTTTTATTTATTCTTGGGGGCTAACACAAGTTTACATCCTAAGTTACATTAAAATAACTTGGTTTTTTTTTTTTTTTAATGTCCAGGAATGTCTGGGTTTGGGGTTTAACTGTTTTTGCTTGGTATTAAAGCTCAAGCTGGTGTAATTGAGCTTGTTCCTGTCTATCATTAAAAGTCAGCTGAGTTCTCTTGGGGATCACTCTTGAGCACTTGTGAGCAGTCCTTTAGCTCTGTTAGAGCCATCTGAACTAGGAAGGGTCAAGGTCTCACTGACCCTGTGGCTTCCCTTGGAAGCACCAGGGACATCTCCCTTTTCCAATGACCCTCCTCTTTTGTAGTATGTACACTGATTGACTTTCTTTTTTAAGGGTCCCAGTGATCTCCCTGATGAGGAGGTTATTTGACCCAGAGTTGCAAAGCTCTTAGAGAAGTCCCCTGTTCCCTGGGTTCAAGCTGACTCAGAGAGCAAGAGCCAAGTATTGGTTTTCTTGGCCCTTTTTATTTTTACTGTAATCTTTAAGTCTTGGCCTTAAACATCCAGCAAACCACTCTTATCAGTCTTAAAGTAAAAGTACTAGGCTTCAACTTTAATTTCATAACATCACAGTCATTTTTACCCCTTTTGTTTAATTGAGGTCTGTTTTAGTACTGGAAGTTAGCATTATTTATTATCTGTCTATAGATGATGGCTTAATATCTCAAATTAACAAGTTGTTGAAAGTTGTGCTTTTGTAAGGCACTAACAGCTAGCAGTTAAGGTTTATGAGGAAAAATTAAAATGAAATTAACAAGAGTAAAATCTATTTAGTTTGTACATAATCTTTAACCTTGGCTGAAGTTATACATTATGTCCCCTGTTTGAGATCTTTACAATAAAAATCAGTCTTTTGAATACAACTTTAAATGAGCTGAGGTCTGGCCTATTTTGGAGCCATTTTAACGTGCAGTAAGGTGGGAGGCAGAGCCTTATCTCAGGTGAGATGGGGCTCTTTACAAATCTTAGGTAAAATATTCTAGTTCTGAAGTGGATCTTTACCTCTTTCCTAAATATCATTTTACAAAGTTTGCATCTATTGTTTCCCAAGTTTACATGAAGAGTAGTTAACACAGTAGAACATATTTAAAACATGAATCAAAGAAAGGTTAAGAGAGCTTTTAATTTTCCTTTTGTGCAGAAAAGTAATAAAATGCTTTCATGTCTTACATTATTAACCTTTCAATAGGTCAGGCTCTCGTTGTCTTTTAGAAATACATTGACACTTTTATCCCAGTGTAGAAGGTAACATAAGGGTTAGGTTTGGTTACAGAACATTAAATGATATAAATAAATCCCTAATTAAATTAGTAATTTTTATAAGTCCAAAATTACCATTACTTTAGTTTAGAGAACACCAGCTTGATAAAATGTTCTTTAAACCTTCTACTTTAAAGTCTTGTGTATCTGGAAGATATGAACACATTTATTTATGAAGAAGAGTAATAGCACTACAATCACATTGATGTTTTTATATTAACCAAGTGTAGCTTTTAAAGAAAAATTTAGACTCTGCTGTTTAACCAGAGTTGTACAAATCCTAACTTTTAAAGACAAGTTTCTCTAGAGAATAAACTTAACAATTTTAATAGTACTTGATGTTATATTTAACATTTAGCATTTTAACTTTGTAAACTAATCAGCCGTGTCTAACAAACACATTTATGATCAATTTCATATATGTCAAATCTAAATCTACTTATTTTTTTAAACCAAGATACCAGACAAGTGTATTGAACAGTATTAGCCATCTCTTCCTTGTTGAAGAAAACTCCTAGAAACAATGGATACTAGACATTTTATAGACATCAACGTTTTATGAGTTGTTTGACTACCTAGAGAAACTTGTGAGTTAGTAATTTTAAAGACATCTTTCATTTTTATTTGTTTACCTAATTTAAACTGAACCCTTCAAATCACCTGAACCAAAGCACTTGGATTGATTTTTTAAAATTTTAATTTATGAGCTTATTCGTCTATATGCCAATTTTCACACACACACACACACACGTAGATAGGACAATATGCCAGTGTACACCCATACATAAAACAAAGATCTTGTAACATTTAAAAAAAAAAAACCACCTATTATATTGAGAGATAACCCTTGTAAATTGGCCTCTGAATAAAGCAGAGTGAAAAAAAAAAAAAAACAAAAAAAACCTCTATAGTTGGATAAAATGGATCTGATCAGAAAAACACATTAACCTAGGCACACCAGACCAAAATCATGAGCTCAAAAATAAAGAATTTTAAAAACAAAAAACAAGAGTCCAAGAAAAAAATGATGTGACCATTAATTATTTTAGAAAGCAATGAGAGAGAGAGAACCTGAAATCATTTTTCTCCCTGAGACAGAAGTGAGACTGACTCCCGGTTCCTCCCCCAGCTCTGGCTGAGCCTGCCGGTGGCCCTTGACAACCCAGCGCAAGCCTCAGTGCGTCTGGCCCAGGAGAGGAGCCTGGTGCCGGGGGCTTGCCAGCCATTTCCCCGGTTGGCGGTCAGCGGGGTTCGGGTCAGGTTTCCTGTTACTTCTGAGGCCCAGGCTGCTGCGTGCAGCTCCTACTGAGACGCGCCACTGGCTCTTGGGCCGGTCGGGGTTGTTTATTACTTTTTTTCTCAATGATAAACAGGTTAAGTTTTTTGTTTTATTGGAGGGGACATGACAGGTGACAAAAGCTTGTCCCTCTTTGAGGAAGAAGGAGATGTCCCAAGCTCAAAGGAGGAGACAAAGAAAGGGGCAAAATGGATCCAGGAGAGGACCCAGGAAGAGGCAGGGGTCTGCGGCCCATGGGAACTGCAGGGGGCAGCAGATCCTCATCCTCCTCTGCAGGGGGCAGGACAGGGGCCAACGGCTGCCACTGTACCTGGCATTTTATCCTGCTTTTTGTGACCCTGGGACCTCCTGCCATCCTTCAGAGTCAGAATCTGGGCCGACCCACAGAGCAGCCTCCTGGATGTACCTCGGCAACCATGGCACAGGATTTAGACCCAAGTCCAGAAATAAAAACGAGGGACAGACATCTCCAATCCCAGGTCCCAGACCACATTGCAGGCTATTCACCAGGGTCTCTGGGCTGATGACCCGGGGTCTCATCAGACACCCTGTTGCAAAGTGCTGGGTTTCCAGGCATGAGCCACACCTGAAACTCTTACCGGCCAGCTCGAATCGGTCACCACAGCAAGTCCAGATCCTGCAGGGCAGAGTGCTCCCACAACTTGAGAGGGTGGGTACCTGCTCTGTGTCCCAGGATCCGGAATCCCTGAGAGCCACATCCTGACTCGGGGAATCTCGCTGGGGCCTCCAAATGTTGTGGCACCTTTGAAACAGATCACTGGGTCAGTTAAAGAAGGACAGGGAACTTTATTCGCCAGCAGGTCCCGCACACTCTGATCCCGTCGGGAGTTAGAGCACATCTTTCGTAGCCCAAAACCACAACCAGTGAGTCAAAACCACAAGCAAATTGGGAAGGAGGCCAAAGTAGCCCAGGTCAGGGGATATAGCTCGAGAGTACATTGCACAGAAATAAAAGAAACATTTACCAGTTGCTGTGCGTTGCCCTGCAGGGTGTGCTGAGCAAGATGTGGGTGACAGGTGGGGTTTTCACACGGAGAAGCATTTCCTGTGTGAAGTGGAGTCTCGGGTGAATGGAGCTTCTCTGGTCAAGGTACACAAGGTGTGGCCCACGACAGCTTGGGGAACAGAGTCATCCTGGAAAGAGGGATTCCTGCACGTTCCCGTTGGCCTGACTTCATGGAAAGTGCATTCATTCTTGAATGTTCCTTGAAACAGCATTCCTGAGCATGCCCGGTGCTGGTTGGAGGAGACCCAGGAGGCTGGGCTCCGGCGGAGAGGACATGGAGGGGACCACCCCTCGCCAAGCTCTCAGTGTACCCCCCGTTGAGGAGAAGAGGGAGCCTGACAGGCCGGTTCCCCTCCTGTCTCGGAGCTTCTCCCTCAGCGCCTGTGAGCTGGGAGTGTCCAGGGAACCACTTTATGGGTCTGAGTTCTCCAGAGAGAAAAAGAACCAATAGGCTGTAGACACAGACACACGAGCCAGGGATTACCAGGGAAATTGGCCACATGGCCATGGAGGCTGAGCCTCAGCCCTCGGGTGTTGGTGCTGCAGCTCAGTCCACGTCCGAAGACCCCAGAGCCAGGAAAGCCTATGGTCACGTCCGAGGCTGAAGGCCTGAGATGCTCTGGGTGCTGCTGGAGTAAGTCCTGGAGTCAAGGCTGGAGAGGCTGAGTCCTGAGGCCCAGGGGAGGAGGAGGAGGCGTCCAGCTCCAGGAGAGGCCGGAAATCCCCTTCCAGACCCACCTGGGCCCCGGCTGATTGGGTGGTGCCACCCACACTGAGGGCAGTCGGTCCCCACTCTGTCCGCAGACTCACACCCAGTCTCCTCTGGAAGCACCTCGTGGGCACCAGGAACAAGCCCCAACCCGTTCTCTACGTCGTCATCCGTCATTCACGCAAGCTTCTGCCTAAAACCAGCCATGTCACCTACCCGCTGTCCTCAGGCCTCCGCACCCAGCCCAGGCTGGAGAGCTGCTCCCGCCACTCCACTGGATGCTGTCCCTTCCTCATCTGACCTTGAAGAACGGCACCGAGGGGTCCTCCCAAACCCCGCCCCACCCACCTGCCTGGTCTGCACCTAAGACGCTTAACCAACCAGGAGAAATCTCAGGAGCAGTGGCCTCGTGACCCGAAATCAGTCGCATCCACAGAGAGCTCCCACCAAATTGCGAGGACACGTGGACCTGTTTTGGGACCTCTGACCAGCCGCAGCTGCAGAGGAGGGCTCGTCCCGGGATCCCCTGGGGTCCCGGCAGGAGTACTTCTCCCACAGCACGCCATGCTGTGAGAGGGCCAGGAAGGCACAGGCAGCATCCGGTCCCTCAGGAATGGGAGGCGGGACCTTGGAGATGGGGCAGGGCAGGCACTTGCCTGCTCTCTGTGTCACCTGTGCATCTGCACCCAGTCCTAAAGGCAGGTGCTGTCAGATCTCCACATTGCAGATGAGGAAACCGAGGCTCGGAGACAGTAAGTTACTGATCCAAGATCATCCAACTAGTGCGGGGCAGAAGTAGGGCTGGAGCCAGAAGCATCTGACCCTGGCCTGTGCCCTGGCCACCCACGTGACCGGGCGGGGATGCAGCATCCCAGGGAAGCAGCTCTGTCGGAGCCGTCCCGACCCTGAGCGTGGCCTCCTCTTTGCCCTTCTCCCTCCGCAGTCCCGCCTTGCTCTCCGGTGTGAATCGGTGCTCCCAGGCAGTGCTCCCAGAGGGCGGGGCCCCTGGAAAGGCCTCGAACATCAGGAGCCAGGGCCGTTTACAGGCTCCGTTTGCAGCCGGCGGGAGACCCCGGGGAAGCGTGTGAGGGACTGTGACCCCCCAGGGTGTTCCTGTGGCAGGGGCTCCCTTCCCATTCCCGACTCGCCTGGGCTGGGCTGCAGAACCCTGGCCTGGGTCGAATTCACCCGTCATGGTGGCCGATCAAGTTCAGCTTGTCATAGATTTTTAACAGTTTGTTCATCGATCAGAACCAGGCGGCCACTAGTGCCCCTCAGGGTCCAGGGGAGAGAGGACTTAAGTGAGGTCTGCGAGTCGCAGCCCTGACCCAGTTCACACCTGTCGCCTGTGGGGCCGAGTTGGTCCCCTGGTGCCTGGACATGTCACTTTGCTGTGTCACAGTGCTGCTCTTACTAAAGTCCTGTTTAATTGCCGTGACCGCTGCTGAAGCGGCCCCCGCGTGGTCTGGACTCAGAGGAGCGCCGTGCTCATGGCCGAGGAAGGACAAGCCAACACGGTGGGAGGGCACCTGAGAGCCTCCAAGGGCTCCTGCATGAGCCGCCCAGGTGACCTTGGGCCCTGAGCCCGCTGGAGTTCACAGGGTGCTGGGGTCAGATTCCTGGCTAGTGGCTTCTGTGGCCTCAGGAAACCGAGTCTGGGAGGGTCGAAAATGGGAGAGAGAAACCGGCAGCAGGGCGCGGGAGCCCAGGATGGGAGCCCAGCTTGGAAGGCTGGCTGAATGGAAGCAGAGTGGACGGAGAGGGTAGGCACGCCCACCTCCTGTGATGGAGAGCGCCTGGGGACTGGTCACCCTGGTGCCCGCCTGCATCTTGAAGAGTGTGTAGCAGTTCGCCGATGAGTGAGTCAGGGGAAAGCTGCTCCGGCAGGGGACAGAGCATGGGCAGCAGCACTCACTGAGTCTGACCAGTCGCGGAACATCAGTCACCGCAGAGCGAGAGATAGTCTGGGTGCCCGAGGTGAGATGCTAGGTACCCGTTTTAAGGGGTTCTAGAAAAATTTAACAGTCGTATTTAAGTGCGTTCACTGGATTTTGGAGCCAACTTCCTGCTGCTGGGTGAGTTACTTAACCTCTCTGTGCCTCAGTTCCCTCATCTGTAAATGGGACACAATGGCAGCCCTCACTGAGCTGGGGAAAGAATTAAACTTTCAAAAAACTTCCAGCAGAACCTGGCACCCGGCAGGAGGCACCAAGAGTGGTAGCTGGATCCGGGCTCATCGAGGGCTGGGGCCTGTGTCTTCCCCCAATGGTCAGAACCACCTGCCGGGTAGGGTGGATGGGATCGCAGGTTACATTGGAGAAACCGAGTCCCAGGGAGGTAAGCGGCTTCCTCAAGTCACATGGCTGAGCTGGTGAGGGAGAACTGAGATCTGCCTCTGTCTGTGTGACTGTGGAGCCCACCCAGGGCCCAGCACAGAGTCCTACCCACGGTGGGGCTGCCTGCCCCCTTCCATGCCTCTGGGGGCTCCTACGGCTCCTGCCTGGGTGACCGGGACAGACGGCTCATGCAGGGACCCAGGTGCTGGGTAGAAGTGCCCCCCGTGCCCTCGCTGCTGGTGGGTGCTCCCGTCCGCCTCCCACTGGCCCACCCCCCTGCAGCAGGAGACAGCTGGCCTCCCGCTCCTGGTGTCTCTGGGGCCCAATCACCACCCCAGCCTCCAGTGAGTGCTGTGTTAACACGACGTGAGCCCTGTGTTAAAATCGGTGTCTGGATGCGACCCCGACTGGGGAAATTAGCTCCAGCACACACAGAAAATCTCCTCGGACTTGTCTGCTAATATTTATTTTGGAAACTGGAACTTGCAGATAAGGCAAGCACCCAATGCTGGCACTGCAGAATAAATGTACATTCCGGAAGCCACGAGGAGAGGCCCATGTATCCGCTTCCCGAGCTCAGAGAGGGGAGAACCTATTCCCGGGGAACAGAAGTTTCTAGCAGGTGCTTCTCCAGCAGCAGAGGCTTTGACGCTGGAAGCCCAGTCTTCAAAGACGCAGCCGTCCTCAAATCTTCAAGTCCCAAGTCCTAGAATCTTCACTTAATAGAGTCTTAAAACTAAAATCTTGAGTTCAAAATCAGGATATTGGACTATCAGGTCTTAAATATATCTTATCTTAATTGAATCTTAGAACCGCAAAATATCAAGTGGGAATCACAGAATCTGAGCCTCACATCAGATCAAAGAGTCGTTGGACCTCCCTGACCATAACCTTCAGCTTGCGGGGAAGCAAATCTGCCACCAGCTTCCTTCCCTGGTGAGCCACTTCGGGCCTCAGGTCTCACGCGTCACCTCCAGGAAGCCCTCCCCGACTCCTCCCCACCGGAGCAGAGCCGGTCGCCGGCTGCCTGGCTCCCTCTGGCGGCAGTGCCAACGCTGCGGCAGATGCTGGTGGACATCTACCTTCATGACCCCCGGCCCCACAACCCGCCAGACTGTGCTCACTGCTGCGTCCCCAGCACAGGGCTCAGTCACCACCCATCAAATGAACTAGTAAACGGGTGGAACGACGGGCGGCCCAGGCCTGTGTCCTGTCCCCAGGCGGCTGGAAACCGCCCGCTGCAGCATGTGCCCTGCAGAGCTCATGAGTGTCCACCTCACGTCTGGGTAAGTGGGACCCCCGTGAGCTCCCCAGGGTGGGGTGTGGGGTCTGAGGTTAACCAGAAGCTGGGGCCCCTGCGCTCCTGGCCCAGCCCAGCTGCGGCCTGCAACGCGCCCAGAGAATGGCTGACCTCGGGGAACCCGGGCTGCACGCTGGGGACCGCTTAAAGAACCCTGTGTGGGAATTCGCTTCAAGTCAGGGCTCAGGAAAGGACTGGGGGAGCAGAGGCTGGACTCCCTCCTCGGCCCCGGCCGCGCTGGGGACCTCGGGGGTGTACTGCCCCCCACCCTTTCATTTTCTTCTCCTTAAAACAGAGGAAAATACACTTGCCCTGCCTGGGCCAGGGGCTGGTCTAAGCGTGGCTCCAGGCCCTTCCTGGGCCCCCGTGTGAGCCATAGCGACTGGGAAGAGGCGGGAGCGTGGTCTTGGCCAAGCTACGTGGCCCCAGCTTGACATGTGGCCGGCGCCCCGTTTGGAAGCAGAGGCTTCATTACGGAGCAGGTTTCCGCAGAGCTGACGGCGTCCCCTGCTCTCTGCATTTTTTTAAATTGCAAAACCAATTAGGTTCTTGGCAAAGGGAAGGGAAGCAGAGACCAGATGGGCTTTGTAAACTCTGCCCCTCACAGTAGCCGCAGCAGGAAGTCACAGCACGTGGCCACGACAGGGGGACAGCCTTGCAGCGTATCAGCAGCCACAGAAGAGACCCCGAGGCTCACTGGGCAAGACCCCTCTGGAGCAGCCAGATGGGGCCTGGGCCGCGGCCTCCTGGGCAGGTGAGCTGCACAGACGTGGGTCAGACCTGGTCCAGCCCCTGTGGTGGCCAGAAGTGGCCCAGTGTCACCTCCTCTCCCCAGGAACCCGGGTCTTCCCTCACCTGACTCCGTGTGACTCCCCTGTCCTCTGCTGTACCCAGGGGCCTAGGACAGGGCGAGTCTCACACATCCGCATGGTGCTGGACGGGTGAGGGGGAAGGAAGAGATTCCAGCTTGCCAGAAGGGGGGACTTCTGTCCTGCGAGCCGCTCTGGGTTGGGGACAGCTTCACGAGGGGCTGAATTTGCTCTGCCACTAGGGATGTTCTGGGAAAGGGAGGACCTGTGGAAGGAGGAGGTGGGGTGGACGGCAGCCGCTTGGCCAGGCCTGTCTGTGCTCACAACCTTCCGTCCACCCTGTTCAGACCCCTCCTGTCCCCGGCAGAGACGCTGGGCTCCGTGCTTGCTGTCCAGCTGCCGCTCCCCACCGCCCCAGCTGGGAACCCTGGGAGCAAGCAGCTCACCGCTCCGAGTCTTGGTGGTTTTATCTGCAAAGTGGGGCTAATGGCTCTGCCTCCCCAAACTGAGAAGAATGGATGGGAAACAGGGACTTTGCAAAGCCCTTTCTAAAAAAAAAAAAAAAAAAAATTATTTGTTTTAATCAGTGACACATGACAGTAGAATGCACTTTGCTACGTCATATATAATGGAGTATACGTTCTCATTCTTCTGGTAATACATGCTGTAGAATCCCACCAGTCGTATAGCTGCATATGTGCACAGGGTAGTAACATCTGTTTCGCTCTACTATCCTTCCTACGCCTGTGCCCCCTCCCCTCCCTTCACTCCCCTCTGCCTAATCTAAAGTAATTGTATTCTTCCCTAGCTGCCCCCATTGCATCCACATATTAGAGAAAACATACGGCTTTTGGTTTCTTGGGATTGGTTTATTTTGTTTAGCATGATATTCCCCAGCACCATCCATTTACCAGCAAATATTATAATTTCATTCTTCTTTAGGGCCGAGTAATATTCCATCACACACACACACACACACACACACACACACACACACATCACATTTTTTTTTATCCATTCATCTGTTGAAGGGCACCTAGGTTGGTTCCATAGTTTAGCTATCATGAATTGAGCTGCTATAAACATTGATGTGGCTGCATCACTGTAATATGCTGATTTCAAGTCCTTTGAGTATAAACCAAGAAATGGGATAGCTGGGTCAAATGGTGGTTCCGTTCCAAGTTTTCTGAGGAATCTCCACACTGCTTTCCAAAGTGGCTGCACTAATCTGCAGTCCCACCAGCAACGTATGAGTGAAACTTTTCCCTACACCGTTGCCCACATTTATTGTTTGCATTCTTGACAGTTGCCATTCTGACGGGGGTGAGGGGGATCCATGTGTGCCTTGACATGGGCACTTGTGCCCCCTGTGTCCACATGCCCCTTGTGCCCACGTGCCCCCTGTACCCACGTGCCCCCTGTGCCCACGTGCCTCCTGTGCCCACGTGCCCCCTGAGTCCACGTGCCTCCTGTGCCCATGTGCCTCCTGTGCCCACGTGCACGCACGCGCACACACGCCCAGGGTTAGTGAGCGCCCCCAGGCTCCCTGGTCAGGCATGCACCATGCAGGCTGCCTCAGAGTCCTCTGGAAAGAGCCCGGGCAGCCAGATGCTGGTGGCAAGGGTGCAGCCTGGACCCCATGAAGCTTCTGTCCAAGGACCCCAAGAGGGAGGTGGGAAGCAGACGGGTGGCTGAGCTGGGGAGGGGTGTCAGAGCCCCGTTCCCCGCTCTCCCTCCAGAGGCTCCCCCCCAGCTGCTGCCTCAGTGCACGTCTTAGTCCCTCAGCACCAGCCGAGGCGGAGGAGGAGGGGAAGACAAAGTCAAGGTGTCTGGGGGCACAGGCCACATCCTGGCTGTGCCAGTGAGCGGAAGGGCCAAGCGGGAGAGTTCCTGCCCCTGAGGGACCTGAGGGCCTTGAGGGTGACGTGGGCAGAGGCAGGGGCTGGCAGTGGGGTGGGTGAGCCCGCGGCAGGGAGAGCGGTTCACCTGCAGCGCGGAGGCGTCTGCACCCGAGGCCCTGAGCACCGGCTCCTGCCGCGTCTTCCCTCTTCTCAGACGTCAGGAGCAGAAGCAGCTCAGACCTGCTGTGAGGTTGCTGGGCCATCTGGTCCTAGCTGGGCAGCTCCAGCTTCAGAGGATGTGCCCATTAACTCAGGGGACCCAGGCAAGCGGAGTCACGGGGGCTCCCTGCAGTGACCTGGCTTGGTCCAGGTGGGAGCCCTTCCCTGACCCTGCTGGAGTGAAGAGTCTTCCTGCTCCCCAGAAGCAAGATGCGGGACCCCCCGGGCACGTCCACGGCCTCTGTCCACCCTTGCTGTCTCCCTAGGGGCAACGCCGTCACTCACAGCAGGGCAAGGAAGGGGGAGGGGCAGGAGGCGCAGACCGGGGTCCAGGCTCACCTCCACCATTACCTTGAACAGGCCCCGGAGACAGGGTCTCGGCCTTCACGTCGGCAAATCGGCATTGATGGGGACTCCAGCCTCCGAGAAGGGTCACCCTCTGCAGTAGCCACCACTGCTATGAAGCCCTTGGGGTACCTTTGACAGTCCCGGATAACTCTGAACCTGGAGACTAGGTGCCCCGGCCCAGCCTGCCTCGGTTCCCCCAGCTTAGCAAAGAGGAAGAGCCAAGTCAGCCAGATCTGGGTTCAAATCGGGCCGTGGTGTCTAAGCTTTGTGACATGAGACACGTCACTCAACCCCCCTGTGCCTCGCTTCCCTCTTCTGTAGGATGCAGACAGTGGCACCTGGGCACAGGTCACTGCCAGGTGCAGCGTGGGGCACGGCCCTCCCCCTCCGTCACCTCGCCTTCCTCCCCTCCCCTCCCTCCGGCTTTCCCTCCCCTCCCCCTTCCTCCCCATCCTTCTTATCTTTCACGGCACATATTGGATTTTATGTAATTGGAATCATACAATTTATTCAGCTATTCAGGATTTTTTAAAGCTCACCATATATCATCAGCATTTCCCCACATCGCCGAAAATTCCTCAAAAGCATGATGTTAATAGCCCCATAATTGTGCCTCATTTAGACGTGCCATAATTCACCGCACCGTCCTCGACTGCCAGATACCCAGAGGACTGCGGGATTTTTCTCACGTGCACCAGCCGTGAAGAGCACCCAGGCACCGCTTGCCAAGCCCCTGACCATGTCTCAGGGCAGACTCCGCGGAGGGATCAGAGCCTCAGGGCAAGGAAACTTCCCAGGCTGGGGTGGTCAGCGCCCAGCGCTTTCCTGGAGTGGCCCGATTGCCTCCCCCAGCAGCCCTGGAGGGCACCTGTCTCCCACCAGATCACTGGTGTCCGTCCAGGAAGCCTGGAGACCAGGACAGCAAGCAGCCTGCGGCGGGGCATCCCCAGGCAGGGAGCCAGAGGCGCTGGCCCGTCCCACCTTCCTCATCTGCTTTGCGCCAAGGCATGCCCCTCTCCTTCCCTGAGAGCAGCTTCCTGGGGCCTCCCTCCTTCTGGTCCCTCCAGGGCCTAGAATGGTGACCGGCAGCCAGGAGCTGCAGAATGGACACTAGGTGAAGCCTGGATGGCCCAGTGTCCTTTAACACACACACAGAGGCATGCATGCACACACGTGCACACACACACGCACATACACATGCACACACACGCACACATGCACATGCGCACGCACGTGGCCACATCAGCGCCCCTTCTTCTTGGCCCCAGCTCCCTCTACTCGTATTTCTTTCCTCTTCCCCTGAAGACAGCAGAGAAGGGTGGGAGGAAGGTGGCTCTGGAGCAGACCTGCTGGGTTTTAAAGTTCCTTCACTGCTCCGTGCCTCGGTTTCCCCTCAGTAAACCGGGAAGACAGCATTTATCTCAGAGACTTACTAGAGGATGCAGTGTCCTGATGCCCTCCGCTGTTGCCTCTGAGATGGTGTGAGCAGGAGGGGCCTGCGGCTCCAGTGCCGAGCTCCTGGCGGGGATTTGGGGCTCCTTTCTTGCCCCAGCGTCAAGATGGAGGTTCTGTGATCCGACGGTGGAGGCTGGGTGGTAGCCACAGGGAAGACAGCTGTCTTGGAGAGCCGCCCGGCCCCGACAGTCAGAGTCCTGTGAGTCGGTGACTCAGGGTGTCTGCTGCAACACGGCCTTGCTCTCCCCACCACGCCCCGGGAGCCCAGCAGGGACGTCAGTGTGCAAGTGACCCTTGCAGACTTGAGGGGCCGTCCATCCAAGGAGGACCGAGCAGCCGGCTCAAATCCTGCAAGAAACCATTGGGAACTAGGGGGACATATTTTTTAATTTTCAGAAGCCAAGAATGACATTTTATTTAAAATCTGGCCACTTAGTCTTGGTATTTATATCAAAAATTCTTAAAACTTTAAGCGAACTAAGCAAATCCTGTTTGCAGATCAGCTCTGTCCAGAGGCGACCTGTCATGAACCCTGGCTGACATGACCCGCTCTGAACTCCTCGGCCTGGCTTGCAAAGCCCACCAAGGTCTGAGTCTGGCGGGCCTCTCCTGCAGATGCTGAACCCTGACCTTGAGCTCTGGTCTCGCCAGCCATTGACAGGTTACCTACCCGGGCCTCTGTCCATGCTGCTCCCTGGGGCCAGTGGGGTGCCATGGACAGGGCATGGGCTTCGAGAGGTTCACTGGACAGCAGCCCTGGCTCATCACAGCTGGGGATCTCTCTGAGCTGCGGTTTCCTCCTCTGTAAAATGGGAGTGAACACCCACCCTACAAGGTGCCCCAGAGAGCGTGTCGGACACTGATCTACAGGTCCTGGCCCAGTCAGGGCTCAGTAAATGCACACTCATTCCACTCACCCTCCCTACCGCGGCTTCGATGTGGCTTGTCCCCCCAGGGACTGTGTGTCAGAAGCTTGGTTCCTAATGGTGAGGTGTAAAGGGTGGTAGGACCTTTAAAATACAGGCCTGGCTGAGTTGGGGGTGGCGCATCCCCGGGGGGAGTCCCTCTGAGGAAATTAGGGTCTCCTCCTGACTGTAGTGCGAGTGGCTTGTCATGAAAGAGCCAGAGCGTTTCCTCCCGCACCCTGGCTTCCTGTCTTGACACCTCATCTCTCCTCGCATGTGTTCCTGCATGGCGCCATCTGCCCTGTGTGGCGCAGACAGCGGCCGCTTCTCCTCGCTCTTTGGGCTTTCTGCCTCCCCAACTCTTAGCCAAACACACCGCCTCAGGTATTTTGTTACAGCAATGGAAAAGGAACTGGTCATTCCCATGAAGAGCACGCTTTCTGAGAGCAACTGGAGACCCTCCACCCAAACTTCTTTCCCTCCTTTCTCCTTCACGAGGAGCGGGCCTGCACTGTGGTCTGGTGGCTCTTTCGGCCTCCCTGGTCCCTCTCTCCATTTGTCCCTTATTGGGGTTTACCATAATTCACCTCTTCTATATCCAATCCCATCTTGGTGTCTGCTTCGTGGAAGACTTAGACTGAGGTAAGTGGTCTGAGGAGTGATCTAAGAAAACAGATGGCAATAAGGAATTCGGGACTGGATCATGCACCCCAGGCAAGGAAGAGGGCACCATCTTGGTAGAAATTTGGGCACAGATGCCCCTTGGCATAATGGATGACGCCATTGCTGAAGACTATCTGTAATTACCTGTAAAAGGCCTCAGTGGAAGAACACCCCGTGGCAGATGTAGGCAGGACGGGGGTGTCGCTCAGGTGTGAGGCCCTGGGTTCCACCTCTTAAACAGAGTTCTTAAACATGTGAAAAAACGCTTAGTCTTACTCTTAATAAAAGCTGGGAAGGGGTGGGGGGCAAAATGCCTACCCTGACTGGTTACTCCCTCTGCCATCTGCCCGGATAATAGACATTTTTGCTTTGTAAGGAATTGAGCTTCTAAGCTATATTCAACCCTGTCATAAGGAGTCAGGAGGAATTGGGGGTTTAAAATAAGCCCTAAGGGCCAAGAGAGGCAAAGAAACTCCGTGGTGCTCACAAAGAGGGCCTTACTTCCGCAGGGAAGGAAGACACAGAAGAGCAGCCTGTGCTGCAAAGCAGACCGCAGCCCTGACTGTCAGTCACATTCGAGAGATACCTGGAGGCTCAGACGAGGAAGGTCTGGTACAGAATAACGGGGGCCTCCATGGGGGGCCTGAACCCTGGAACATGGGACAAGGACGTGCGAGGAGTCAGTGACTCTGCGACCTCCCGGGCCTCCTGTCCTTCCTGGGAAGGGCCAACTGTGCTGAGAGACTTCAGAGGCCCTTCCCACCAGGGAACAGGAGCCCCTCAGAATCTGACCTGCCTCCTCTTCCACTGCCAGGGGTTTAATTCCAGCACCTTCTAGCAGGAGGCAGACCAGGCCTGGCGTTGGAGGGAAGACCATCCACTACCAAGAATGGGCTAACCTGCTGCAGGAGTCGAGCAGAGGATTTGACTATGGATCACACGGCTTTAACCATCGCTCACGGGCCCCAGGGGGTAGCCTGGAGAGGGTCGGCCAGTGCTCAGCCACGCGAAGACACCGGCTTGTCCTGGCAGGTGTGGCGGAAGCACGGAGGCTGGGCGGCGTGGGCAGGCGGGTGGGAGGACCCTTCACCAGGCCATCGGGACACACCAGCCAGGGGCACCGTGTCACCGAGAGGTGCCTTGGTGGCTCCCCCATCATTTGGTGGTGAGGGGACCCTGCAGTTAGAGAGGTTGGCTGGCAGCTCTTATCCCCAGAAATGAAGAGGTGGCAGTGACTTCAATGACCTGGAAGAGGGAGTCCAAGGGGGCTGGGCGTGCGGGAAGCTGCGAGGGACAGCCACCAGGCTGCTGGTCACGCACATTGAGCAGCAATTGCTGCTCAATGCGCGTGACCAGCGGAAGTCCAGGGTGGACGTCATGTGGAGCAGCACAACTCAAAGTAAGAAGGATGGGCGGCAGTCACCTAAGCCACTCCTGGGAATTTCTAGAGCTTTCTATTGAGGAGGAACCAGGGAGCCGATCCCGAGATGGTACGTGCTATCTGACTTCATCTAAGTAATGTTCTTAAAATGACAGACATTGAGAACAGCCTCGTGGTTCCCAGACACTAGGAACAGAGGGGAGGGGAGCGGGTGGGAGGGGGGAGTGGGGAAGGTGGGCCCTCGAGGGTGGAACCAGGTCGGGGGCTTCTCTGTGGGGAGGGGATCATTCTGATTCGCATTGTGGTGCGGTCACAAAAGCCTAGGCGTGTGATAAGGCCGCACAGAACTGTGCTTACGAATGACGTCAATGTCACTAGAGTTCCATGAATCAAAACCACCAGGGAAACTGGGCGCAGGGCAGGGAGACCTCGCTGCTCTTCCTGAAAGTTCACGTGAATGTGTAATCATCGCAACATCAAAAGTTCAGTGAAAGACAAGAGTGGAGCAGACCGACAGAACGCACCCCAGGGAAACATCACAGTCCGTGGAACAGTTATCAGACCTGTCGGGTCCGGAGCCCAGTGAAGAGGTGCTGGGCCCTCTGACATCAAGGCAGGCGCGTGCCATGATGATGTCCCCATTCCTTCCCAAGGGGACCAAGATGTTCACTCGGGTGATTGCACGCACGGGAAATGGGAATATAGGGGCATTCGGAAGCTATCAGGTACAAGATGTGTTGACGCTGGTACCCAGGAGACCGAGTGTCACCATGACCCCCGGGAAGCCTCCTAGAGAACCCTGGCTACAGCCTGGCTCTCAGCGGACACACTGGGTCTGGAGAGACCTGTCCCTGATCATTCCCTGATGCACTTGGCAGCTTGGTTATCCGCAGTTTGAGCCTCAGGCTGTGGAGTATGAGCCATCATAGTGAAGAAGGCCACATAAGAACCCCCCAAACCATCCCTGATCCTGACCAAGACCACCATGAACACAGGATCTCCTGGGTTGGCGGGAAGAAGGTGGTGAAGATCGGCGCCACCAGGGAAAATCGAACACGCGGTGTCCCCGTCACGCCTTCATGCACTCTGCAAGTCTGGCCTCTGCAAACACAGATCTCGGAACAGGACCTTCGTCTGCTCTGGGTTCAACAGGGAGGGCACCCGGATTGCAGGTGGTGTGCTGGACAGAATCATGGCTGGAACAGACTCAGGAGGTCTCAGGGAGACCATGCACAACTGTGAATTCAGAACATGTGTTCCTTCCTATTTCTCCTAGAAAAGATGGTAGGTAGCAACTCACACTCACATGACGCAGACAACAATATTTATTTACAGCCCTGCTCTTCTGAGCTCTGCCACTTAGCAGATCCAGGGCCCCCAGGAAGAATTCTCTTGCCAGGACACACAGCAAAGATCCCACTGAACTCAAGTTATGACCCTCACCACCGTGCAGGGTCAATCGCTTTGGTCAGTGGGTAGAGGTAGGCTGCCCTTTTGCAAAGGGGCAAGGAGAAAGACATGTGGAACCCAGGTGGGACCTCAGACCCCTGCTGGTGCTCCCACGTCCCATTGAGACTGAAAAGATGATACTCCTGGCTTGACAAGGGTCTGGTTAGCAAGCATTCAGTGGTCCTCCTCCCCAGGAATTAAAGAATAGCCATACCACCAATATGAGATGATAGCTGTGAGAGAGAGGATTCCAGAAAACATAGTGGAGGAGGGTGGGTGAACATCGTTTGTGACCTTGAGATCAACTGCAGGAATTTGACCTGAGTGTCACTTCAGGAAGGGAGACCCAAGGCAAGTATGGAGGCATAGTTCCTGTGTCCATCCGCTTTCTGTTATTATAACAAAATACCTGAGATAATCAACTTATAAATACAAAAGGGTTATTTTGGCTCACAGTTTTGGAGGTTTCCGTCCCTGATTGGTTGGCCCCATTGTGAGGTGGCAGATCATGGTGGGGGTTCATAGAGGAGTTAAATACTCATCTCAGCCGGAGGAAAGAGGGAGACGAAGGGGCTGGAGCCACTACCTTCTTCCAGAGCAGGTTCCCAATGACCTGAAGCCCTCCGGTCAGGCCCACCTCCCAGAAGCTTCACTCCTTTCCAGTGAAGCCACACGGGAAACCAGGGCCTTAACACACAGCCCTTAACGGAACATTCCAGATCCAAGCCATATCGTTTCCCAAGTTCACGTGGAGGAGGGACCGGCAGGCCTGAGGGAGGTGGTGCTGTGCGCTCACTTCTCCAGGAGGGTCTGGCCGACAGCCCACCTGGAACCCCCCAGAGCAGAAGTGATTCCCACGGCCCCTCGCAGTCCAGCTTAGCAGGAGGGTCCGGGCCGCACCAGGAGGAGGAAGAGGGAGGGCACAAGCGGAGAGGCGGGGGCGGGCTGGGGTCCGGGCTGGCGGCTGCGTGACCACGTCCTGCCCCCGGGCCTCGGTTTCCCGTCTGTGCGGCAGGTCGGCTGGCTCTCAGCCACCAGAGGAATCAGCAGACGAGTGTGGGCAGAGGCGTGTGCACAGGACGCTCAGCGATGAGCCTGCATCCGGCGCGCTGTGGGCCTGGGGGCCAGCGGGCTCCCCTAAGCCCACTCCCCAGCAGCAGCAGGACCTCCTCCCTGGGGCTCTGGTCAGCAGCTCCCCTCCCCCTCCCCTTAACAAGCGGCTCCACTTAACAGCCTCTGGGGGGAGGGGGCGCAGGCGGCTGCAGAGGAGCCAGGAATCAGGCACAGCTCGCGGGTCCAGTCCCATCAGCCGCGACCTGATGGTGGGGAGCGAGCTGCTGACCATAAGTCCATTCCTCGCCCCGCCGCCCCATGTTCTGGGCCTGGTTCTCGTCCATCCTGAGCGGCCGGGTCCTGAGGCCCCTGGGAGAGTCCCTCCTCAGGATAAGCTCCTCCGTCCTTCCCCAGGGTGGGCTGCGTCAGGGCTCCTCACCTGGCTCTTCTCCAGTGAAAGGCGGCCCCACCTTGGGGCTGCTCCCTCTCCCTCAGGGTCCTGGTGAAGGTCTGTCCTCTGTGGGGTCTCCCAAGGCAGATGTGGGGCCGACGGGTGGACGCCCAAGAAGGAGAGATGTGCCCAGAGTTGGGATGGACAGGCAGCACTGGGAGAGGTGATGAGCTCCCCGTCACTGAGGTGTGCACAGAGGACAGGTGATCATCTGCAGAGGCGTCACAGGAGGTGGAGTGGCAGAGGGACTGCGAGTGGAGGCCTCAGAGGCCAAGAGGTCTTGGCGGAGCCTGGCCACGCTGCCCGCCAGCTGTCAGACCCCAGCAGCTGATCCACCCTCCCTGCACCTCGGTTTCTTCATCTGGAAAATCAGGCAGAGTGGTAGCAGGCAACTGCTTCCCGGGGTTGCCATGGAGACAACGGGACCCAATGTGTGTGAAGCTCTGAGCACAGAGGGCTCATTATCCGACCCAGGAGGAGGGGCAGCGGGTGACAGCGCTGAGCAGCCACCGTTCAACCTGGCTGTGGTTTAAAACAGGGAGGTGCTGGGATCCCAGAATTCAATTGTCCTGATTATAAGATTCCCTGAGATTCTCGGGCTTTAGGAAATTATGGTTTCTGCCTAGGGATGGAGCACTCCCACAATCCCAGGGACTCAGGAGGCTGAGGCAGGAGGATCACAAATCAGAGGCCAGTCTTGGCAATTCAGTGAGACCTTGTCTCAAAATTTTAAATAAAGGCTGGGGAGGCGCTTAGGGGTAGAGCACCCTTGGGTTCTATCCCCAGGACCAAAAATACAAAGCAAACAAAAAAGAGAAATTACTCCCTGGTTGTTCCACTCACCTAGGGTTGCCGCGGTTACTGGCTAATCTGAGGCCGTGGGCTTTGCAGCCTCACCCTGAGCCCGTGCCCCGTGGGGGGAGTGTCCCTGCTCTCCCCAGGCCACCGTCCGGTCTGTGGGGCTCTGCGCCATGGCCAGCAGCTCCCAGAAGAGTGACCCAGAAAGCCTGTTAGGGATCTTTCCCAGACATGCCCGGAGCCCCACCTCCCCAGAGGGGAGTCTGCGAAGGTGCGGGCGGGAGGGCCGGCCTGGGTTGGGGCCATCTCTGTCTCAGGAGGGGGACAGGAGCCCAGGGCCCACCCTGCGCAGGAGACAGGGGCCACCAGCCTGCGGGATCCAAGCGGCCTGGGAGGCCCTCCCTGTCCCCGCATCGCTCACGTGACAGAACTGCGGGGGCAGGTGGAGGATGGACGCGCTGGGGTCTGGTCACTGTTTGGGACCCAGCTTCCGTCCCCGTGGCTCCCCATTCTCAGCCTTGCCCACTCTCTGCGACCAGCTCGGCCTGGGGCTCGGCTCTGGCTCCTGGTCTCCTCAGGTCCTCCCGCCCTGCCCGCCCCGGGGAGCCCCGCGAGCCACCCCGCCGCAGGGAGCCGAGGTCAGCTCTCAGGCCCCGCCTCGCTCCGCCACGGGCCCCTCTGCCGCTTCTGCCCTGTGCGGAGGTCCCCCCACCGGGCGGCTTCCTTCCTAGGCTGTCACTGCCCGACTGACCGGGTGGAGTCTCCAGCGCAGAGTTCCTCCGCCGTGGTCCCATCTGTCCTCTGTGGCCACCGAGAGCCAGCGCTTGTGCCTGAGCAGGGCGGCTGACGGATGGACAGGAGCTGGCCTCAGGACTCGCCCCAGTCCCCGCGGCCCCAGCTTACGGGCACCCAGCCCCCAACAGGGTCTCCATGGCCCTCCTCCCAGCCCTCCAGGCCCTGCCCTGGCCCTGCCCTGGCCCTCGGCTCACCCCGAGGGGCAGCACAGCCTCCTCGCTGGCCCCGAGCCTCCAGCCTCCTTCAGGTTGGGCAGAAGATCTGCCTAAATCTGACCCCTGCCGTCCCCTCGTCGGGAGTCTAAGATGGCTGCACTTTGCCCTGAGGACACAGTTTAAGCGGTGCTTCTGTTCACGCATTCATTCCGCCAGTATCTATTGAACCACCGCGTGGGGACACTTCAGTCTGGGTGCTGGTGGCGAAGCAGTGACCACAGCAGCCAGGAGCCCCAGCCCTCATGGAACCCACCGCCAACGAAGCAACTGGACAGAAAATAAAGGAGCAGATGTCCAGCGGCCACCTCCCACTCTTTCTTAGGGCAGGCTGACTCTTCAGGGATCCCTCTGCAGACAGTCCCCGCTCTCCCTACAGCCCAGGGCACTCTGCTGAGATCTGCTTCTGCCAGTCCTTGGTGTCCCTCAGTGACGCTGGGGGTACCTCCACCCTAGGCCCTTTGCACTGGCCGTTCCTCCGCCAGAGTCTTGGACATGCCGGGTCTCCCTCTGTCACTCCCTGTCTCTGCTCAGGTGACATCTCTGTGTGTGTGTGTGTGGGGGGGGACACGGTGTGTAGGTGATCAGGCAGTGTCTGGGCATGTCGCACACTGGCAAGGACCAGGGTCTGGTTAGCTTGAGTGCGTCCCTCAAAGCTCCCAGTTCAGAGGGCGGAGACTGGGGTCCGCGGGGGCGGGGACTGGGGGCCGCGGAGGCGGGGCTTCGTTCGGTGATCAGGGTTCGAAAGGTCCTCAGCTGGAGCCCCTGTCTGAATCTGGCGGCTTTATAAGAAGAGAACAGAGGCGACACCCACTCCTGTCTTGCCAGTGACCAGGCCACCACGGGCTGCCGCCCGAGACCCTGGACCTCCAGGACCATGAACTTGCTGGTCAGGACTCACCCTCCCGGGATGGGCGATGTGCCTGAGCGGCGGCGGGGGACAGGCCGCAGGGACTGAGTCCGACGGTGAAAACCCCCTGTTCTCGCTCCGGCCGGGCCATTGGTCCTCGTGGAAGCTCGGGGAAAAGCAGAGGCCGGCCACGCAGCGGAGCGTTGGGACTCACGCCATCGCAAGCTCATAGCCGTTGTAGAACCAAGTCAAATCCAGGGTGCGGCCACCCGGCCCTGGGGAGAGAGGTCAGGGTGTCCCAGGAGCACCAGGGCCCGGGGGAGGCCTGGGGCGTTGCCTCTGCGGAGCGGGGGCGGGGACAGGCGGGGCCCACAGGGTGGGCAGGGGCAGGTCAGCCCACAGAGCTCTGGTCTCCCCAGGCGCAGGCGTGGTGGGCATCCTGGGCCCTGGCGCAGGAGCCAGGAGAGCAGAGGCCCTGGGCGCCACAGGCTGAGGACCAGCCACCCCACCGTCCCTCCTCCCCTGGGTGTCTCGGGACAACCAGGGGCTTTCCCGGCTCCAGGTCTGAGCCCACCACTGGCCATGGCGGTAGGTGGGGATGAGGGTGCCATCCTGGACCCCGCTCTGCCCTGCCCTCTCCCCAGGAGGCCGTGCTGCTGTCCCCTGAGGTCGCCCACACAGTGCCCTTGACCCAGGACACTCCTGCCTCTTCCCTCTGTGGGGCGCAGCTTGGGGTCATCCATGCCACACAATATGCCACCCTCCAGGCTCCCAGCCAGCTGGTCAACCCCCGTCCACTGCTATGCTTAGAAAGGACAACTCAGTCGGAAACCCAAGAGCGGTGTGGACGAGGGTCTCTCTGTTCTGCTCCTTCTCACACCGCCACTCAGGCCCCAGCCACTGTGTGCTCCTGGCTGGATACTCCCCTTTACCTCCATGGAGGAGTTGGGGGTCATTTTAAAAAATAAATCACATCAGGTCACTGACAACCCTCTAGAACCACTTGAGGAACCTCAAGCCAACCAGCCCCTCCACACCCCAGGCTCCCTCCCTCACCACACACTGTCCTAGGGGCTTCTTTGTTCTCCAACTACTTTTTCCCACCACAGGACCTTTGCACATGCTTTTCCTATTCCCAGGATCACTCTGCTCCTCTCTTTTCCAGTAATCAGCTTTTAGGTCTCACTGTAAGTCAACTCCTAGTGCCCCTGCCCCAGTTCTTAGACCCCTTAGTACCCTCACACAGTCTCTGGTACCTGGGACATTCGTCCCCACCTGAGGTGTGATCATACTTTCACCTGTGTGACTCTTCCTTGGAAGGCCACCTCCCTTCCTGACTGAGTCCCAGGAGGCCTGCACCTTGGCTGAGCTGTACTTGGCGGCCTGCTCCATCATGTCTCTGGTGCCTGGTAGGGAAATGCTCAGCAAACTCCCTGGAGGAACTCCAAGAATGAAGAGCCTTGCTGAGGTTCCGTCTGGGAGGCACGGTCTCTGGGAGACTCTGAACTAATGCCCTGCGCCCTGCCCCCTGTGGGGTCAGCGGTGATCACAGCCTCCAGCCCTAGTTTGGGCCTTGCTGGCCGAGGCTCGGGGGACCTGGGTTAATCATTCCTCCCTGTCTGAGCCGGGTGGCCTCAGGCAGCTGGTCCCTGGGGGGAGGTTAATCAGAACCGGGCCACCTGGGCTCCGCGCAGGGCAGCGACAGGAGTGGGCCTGCCTCACCCCATCCGGTTCGGCCAGGGCCGATCCGCTGCCCTCCCCGAACCTGGTACGCTTCCGCCAACCCGTCCGGGGAGGTGGGAAGCCACCCAGGGCCAGAGGAGGCCTCAGCCCCTCGGCGGCTGGTCCTCCTGCGGAACTTTCCGGAAGACCGCAGTGGTGGGAGGAGCCAGGACCGCAGGAGAGGCCCAGCTGCCAGCCCCAGCCTCCAGCCTGGCTGCTGCCTCCAGGGGTGGCCCCGGCTTCCTTGGAACAATGATTTTAAAGTTATTCTGGGGAAGCGCAGGAGGCGGGGCCCGGAGGCTCCTGGAGTCTTGGATCTGGGGCTTCCTGCTCCTCTTCCGAGGAGGAGAGCGCGGCCTTCTCTCTGGGTGGAGGCTGGAGGCTGGAGGCTGGAGCAGCACCAACAGTTTTCAACCGCAGCTCCTGACTCAGGCAGACGCAGCTGTCCGCCAAGGGGCTGGGCAGCTGGAGCACCTGGGCAAAAGGTCCCGTGACCAAGGCCGGTGGTGTGACCTCCAGTGGCCCTCAGGACCACGCGGAGGAGTTTCGCCCTGACCCGGGTGGCAGGAAGTCCTGGGGAGGACGGGTGGGGACCTGAGCTGAGCTGCTGCGGCTGAGCCGAGAGCCTGGCCTGCGTCCAGTCCAGGCAGGGCGCAGAGAAGGGCCCGCCTGGGGGGTGTCCTGAGGGCAGCAGAAAGGCGGTCAGCAGGCGAGGTACGAGGGCGGCGGCGGGGCTGCGATGACCACCTCTCCAGGCTGGGGGACAGCGAGGTCACCAGCAGGGCCCCCTGGAGGTCCCTTAACTGCCACATCACCCTTCTCACCCAGGGCGCGAGGGAACTCTGGCGGATGCGCCCTGGCACGCGGGGTGGGAGGCCGCTGGGCTCTGCTGGGCTCGGCCCCGCCCCACCGCGGCCCCTCGGACCCTGACGCTTTGGCTGGAGTCAGCGATCCGCCGGGCACCGCGCTGGACTTCATTAACAACGCGTCCTAATACACTCGACTTAGACTTCTAGGGATAATTTGGATTTACAAGAGGAGCTATTCTGCATTAAGCGCAGAAAATGCCATTGGTTTCCGGAAAAGGCGTCTATTGAAATGTAAAAGGGAAAATGGGTGGGATGGATGCGCCCTGGAGTGTTGCTTGAGCGGACCTGACCGCAGGAAAGGACGGGGCGGGCCGATCCAGCTCACCCTGCCGACCCTCTGGTCCCCTGCCGATGGCCGTCCCTTCCTCACCTCCCATTCATTTAAATAAAACCCAGACATCTTCCCACCCAGGAGTCGCACCCAGCCGCGTGGAGGATGCTGTTGGGCTGAGTCTGCACCAGCTCCCCGGCGGAGGGCCGGCCAGGGACGGGGTCTGGAGCCCCGGGCGCTGCTCTGCTCCACGCGCGTGCCCGGGTGGATCCACGCTGGCGGTGCCGAGGCCGCCTGGGTAGCCCTCCCTGCTCTGCAGCCTGAGGGGTCTGGACAGTGCCCGCCGCCCGCTCTCACCCCTCTGGGCGCCGATGGCCTCCCCAGCCACCTCACCTGCTCCCTCCTGCCTCACTTTCTCTACCCTAGAGCAAACCTCTCTCCAGACAAGCTGCGGGGTTTAGGTCAGTGGTGGTGGATAGACTGTAACGGCCAAATTAGTAGCCTGCCCTTCCTGAAGCGTCACCTTGATTGGCGTTTCATCCTGACACCCCCAGGTGATCATTCAAGGGATTTTGGTGCCACAGCATCTTGGTAGTGCCAGACCCCCGCCAAGAGCCGCCAGTCACCAGGACTCCCCTGCACGCTGGAGCCTGCTATCCAGACCCCATGCTGGATGCTTTGCACCCCGGAATCCTCCTGTTGGCGAGTGCCGGTCATTCAGGGACCCCACAGAGACACTTGGACTCTATGAGATTCGAGTCAAGGAGGTTCGATTCCTTCAACTGTCTTGAAAGAACGGAAGAAGCCAGAGGAGAAGGTGAGACAGCCGAAGATCCTTGACCTCAGGATGCTGTGGCCGCCCAGGTGCGGGGACAGCGGGGAAAGGGCTCTGGGGAGTGTCCATGTGGCCGCTGCTGCTGCCGGGACCACACAGGCCCCAGACTTTTTTCTTACTTTTAGATACGTCAGAAAAAAAGAGAAAGGACAGCCAACCACACTTCCCTCTCCACCTGCCTCCACAGTAGTGGAAGCCAGAAGATGAAGGAACAGGTTGCAGAGGTCCAGGAATGGAGAGCCGAGAACTGCAAACAGACCAGCGAGGGGCACAGAGGGCCAGCACTGGGGCTTTCAGAACAAAAAGAAATGCTTTTGAAATCTGGCTCTGTTACTTGCTAGCTGGGTGTCCTTTGGTAAACCCTTAACCTCTCTGAGCAAGTTTTCCCAATAGTAGTAACGTCTACTACCTAGTGTTATGAGGGTTGAGTGAGATAATCTCTGAAAAAGTGCCCACCACAGAGCCTGGCATGGACAGCAGTTCCCCCTTTCCCACGAGAGAGGGTGCCCAAGACCGTGGATAGTACCACAGCCTGCGGGCTCTGTTTTTCCTGTCCAGACACAAATATGCAGGGCCGTGCACGTCTCCTCCTCACGAGGGACTTCCCCTCCGGTGTGTCGTCCCAGCAGGGCCTCCTGGTCTGAGCGACATCAAGCATGAGTGTGTCAAAGCAGACAGAGACCCCGTTGCTCTTGCAGGGGCAGCAGCATTAGCCAGGGTTATGAGGGACACGTAAGACCCTGACCTGTGACCCGCTTGTCATTTGAACAGGCTCTCCAGCAAGACGCTCTTAGGGAGATCTCCTTTGTTTAACAGAGGAGGAAACAGCCCGGGAGGCCAGGCCCTCGCTCAAGGCTGTGGAGTCAGACAGGGGCACCTGGCGGGAGCTCCCCTTGTCCCTAGTTTCACTTCCCAAATGGTGGAGAGCAGCCTGAAAAGAGCAAGTGGAAATTTTCGGACATAAAGACTTCCTTAATTTTAAATATCAGGTTGTTCAGAGTAGCGGGCAGAAATCTCACGCCGACCGGCTCAGGGTGCGGATGCTGCATGTGTGCAGTGTTTCCACACCGTATGCGCTTCCTGCCCCTTAGGGACTCAGGAGCCAACCCGAGGCGTGTCCTTCTGCCTTGCTCACTTGATTCTCTCATGAAAACCTGGGAGGTGGATGCTGTTATTTCCTAATTTTCCTACAGGGGAACTTTCTCAGAGAGCTTTTGTGCTTGCTGGAGGTCACGCTGCGAGCGAGCAACAGGGTCAGGGCCAGAGCACCTCTAGGTCCTGTGCCCCTGAACTCTGGGTGTGTGCCTGCGTGGGCAGAGTCCCAAGTGGAGGCCCAGATTAGAGGCTGGCCCTGTGGTGCAGGTGGAGCCTGCTCATGGAGAAGGCAGCTCTAAGCCAGGGAGGGAAGCTTTGTGGTTCCGTTTTGCCATCTGCTGACTATGGCATCTGTGGACTTGGTATCCAGCGTCTTGCTGGAGAGCTTGTTCAAATGACAAGCGGGTCACAGGTCAGGGTCTTATGTCCTTCTCGTTAAACTGGAGTGATGTCAGCTATTCACAGGACTTGGCTTCTCCTCCCTCACCTGGTAATTGCCCTCCACCAGCACCGCACGCTGCCTCCTGGGATCCCACCATCACCAGCCACCCAGACCACAGAGTGCTGGGAGGCTCAGCAGCTCCAGAACCCCTTGTCCCCGAAGAGCCAGCCGGGGCCAGTCACGGTGCCCACTCCCTACACACGACAGGTACCAGGACCGTGTGACTCTGCCCTCCGTGTGTTTCCACGCCTGGATATTGGAGAGCAGCCTCCTCTTCCCCCAGCTGCTGAGGGGGCTGCTGTGAAGTCGGGTGTCGACTGGGATTCTCACGTCGCCTCCCCGTGCTTTCACTTGAAGAAGTTGAGCAGCAAGGGGGGGGGGCGGTGGGAGAGAGAGAGAGAGGGAGAGAGAGAAAGGGGCTCCCGTGAGACGGCAGTGAGGAGAGAGGGAGGAAGATGGACCCAGTGGCCTCACAGAAGTTCCTGGATGCAGCCATGCCTGAAGCTGCTGGTCCCCCTTTCCCCACGTCTGTGAGCTGTCTATCAAGTTTCCCACGTAGAAAGCCAGTTCGAGTTGGGTTTTTTGGGTCATTTTCCATTAAAATAATTCCAGCACACACATTTATTCTTTGGTATGTTTCCAAGACTCAACGAGATCATTTAAGAGAAGGGCTTGGAGCAGCCCACAGCACACGCTCCGTAAAGAGGACCCTTTCCTGTTACGTTCATTGTCACCAGTCCGTCTCATCCATCTCCAGCCTGTGAGCTCCTATGACACGTGCGCTATGCCCCTGTGGTGACCTTGCCCAAAACGCGCTTCTCAGCTCCTCGCACAAATTCTTCTCATTGCCCAGGTCTTAGCAATAGGTCCACTACTTGGAGGGCTTTCCCTGACCCCCGCGGTTGACCTGCCCTTCCTGGCTGGGCACTGCTCTGGATCTTCCACTCGCGTTAGGCTCCATGCTTTGGGGACGCTGTACCTGGTGCTTGTATCAGTCAGCTAGCGCAATGAGACAAACCAGCCCAACAATGGTGAGTTAAACAAGAACAAGTTGCTCTCATTCGCGGATCACAGTTGCGCCCAGGGTCATCTTTGCCAGCTGGGCTTCAGCTGCAGGTCTGGCTGGGCTTGCTTCCTGGCTCCATGCTGGGCACAGCTCTGCCACAGCTGTGGCCATACTGGTGCAGGGTAGACCCCCACAGGGCCCATCTATGCCTGAGCTGGCTGCCTGAACCCCCTGTGCCCTGCGAGCCCCGCTACAGCCAGCCGACTGCCCGCCGAGGCCTGGCCTCCACAGACTCCCCACGCACAGGGCGCATGGTCAGCCTCCCCAGGCCCTGGATGCAGCCTGGCCTGCTGAGTTCTCACACGGGGAGGATGGGCTGTCAGTGGAGCCCTGAACTGAGAAGCCCGCTTCTGGAGAACAGGCTCTCCCTGGGGTGTGGAGAGAGCCTGCCAGGAACAGCCGTTTCTGCTCATTTCAAAGTGAAGGGGCCGATCACTGTCACTGTGTCCCTGCCTTGGGAGCCAGCGGGGTGGAGCCCCTTGTCCAGGCCCCAGCCGCCCCGGCCGTTGCAGGCCCCTCCTGGCAGGGTCCTGGGCAGTGCCCACCCCTCCGGCCCCATCCCAGCCTCCCCGACTTGCCTCCCGGTGCTGGGACCCCGCGTGCACCCGTCCTGTGTGCCCATCCTGGCCCACCTGACCTCCCCTTCCAATCCCTCAGAACCACCTGGCGGGAGGCGCTGAGGAGCCCTGCCTTCGGTTCGGTCCTCTGCTCGCGTGGCGTGATAGCAACATCTTGGAAGGAGCCTTTGTGACTTTGGGTTCCAGGTCCCCGGGTCCCCGGCAGATGGGGCATCCAGGGAGGAGAACTCACGAGTGCAGCCACTGACACCCGAGCTTCTCCATCAGCTTCCGAAAGATGCATCCGCCAAGGGGACCCCATCTTTTACGGACCCCTAAGCAACCCCGCCAGGGAGGCGGGGCAGACCTGGCTACTCCAGAGGGAGGGGGACGAGCCAGCCGGGGTTGGAAAGGAAGCAAGAGGCCAGTCGTAGCCAGAGCCCGAGATGCCACCAGCGCCACCCTGCCCCAGCTTAACAGGTGGAGAGGAGGTGGAGGCCAGCCAGGTCTTGTCCCCAATCAAGTGACGTCCCCAGGTGCCACACGCTCCCTGGCCCCTGCTTTCTCCCCTGGTCTGAGCTCAGAGCAGCTGCCCTGAAGCGGAGCCGCCCAGAGGTCCTCTCTGCTCTCTGCAGACCAGTAGCCTCGCTGGCCCAGCATCACCCTCCCACCTCCCAGGCACCCCCTCCCCCGAGGACTGGGCAGACCTTTGCCTCCTCCGGGCTCGACGGTCTCCCCAGCCCCCACACTGCTGGTACCCGTCTCCTCCGATCCTGGGCAAGGGAGGCCACAAGGGACGCCCTCTGCTCCCTGTCTGCTTCTCCTCAGCCATGCCACGGCGGGCACCTCCCCTGGGGAGGCCGCCTCTGGAGCCCCTCCCGTCTCCCCCGCTGGGCCTCCTCCCTCAGGAGAGCGCCCTCCCTCCTGACCACTTCCTCTCCTTCAGTTCAGGGAGGCCCTTCTTGTCAGGCTGCCTGAGCCTCTCCCACCCTTGACGTAGGACAAGTCCCCCAGCTCCTGGTCCTCCAGCCCCTTCCTCCTTTTCACCCTGCGTCCTGCCTCCTGTCCCCACACTAACGCAGCCTTGGGGAGAAGCCACCCCTTCTGAAACGCTGCCGCAGATGCCGTGCCACTTCTCCCCATGGCCCCTTGGCCATCCAAGGCATCTGGGGCAGTGGGCAGTTCTTGGAACCCCTTCTCTCTCCTGCCCCTGAGCGTCCTCTCTTCCCACAACACCCCAGGGTGGGGACCAACATCATCCCAGGGACGGTGCTTGAACACGGGGTGTCAGAGTCAGGGGCTCAGTGGCACCAGGACAGTCCCAAGGGGCCCTCCTCACGCTTCCTCTGAGGTCCCCAGCAGGATGAGCTGCAGCTGCCCACGGAGGTGACAGCATGTGGCTCTTCCCCCTCTCCTCCCCTGGACGCCTTCACTCGCGCTTCCAGGAAGCCCGTCCTCCGACCTCCAGGGCCCAGGTTCTTGTCCTGGGACGGCACTGGACACTGACTTTGAATGGTGTCCTTCTGTCCTGCCTTCCCTGGGAGCTCAGGGCCCCGACATCCGCAGGGCACATCTCATGACAGAGTCTCTGCAGGGGAAGACTGGGGTCCTCAAGGCAAGGAGCGAGCTCCTGCTCCGGTGTCCCCCACACCCAGCCTCACGCCAGCAGAGGCAGTCCACCTGTCTCCTGAGCGGAGAAAGCTGCGTCTCTGGGTAACGAAGCTGGGCAGACGAGGCTCTGGGCTCATGCCAATGTGTCCGGCCTGCAGAAGGCAGGCAGCTCCTGCTGGTGGCTGAGCACCCGGAGGCCTCTTGTGTTTCGTCACGCCCTTAAACGGCGTGATCTCCCTCACTCGGCCGGGATCGTCCTGCTAGGAAGCACCTCAGCCTCATCCACAGGTCCCGACTCTGCCAAGAGAGTGAGAGACAGAGGAAATGCTGTTGTAGTGTGACAGAAGCCAAAGCAGCCTTGGGATCAGTGCCGCCCAGGGGAGGTTTGTCCCGCTGGACCTCGGGGCTCATTTAGAAGCGCTCGGACACCTGCCTGCTCACAGCTGTGAGGGCAGCCCTGGGAAACTGTCATTTAGACACGTTAATTCATTGAGCCCACGCACAGGGACGGAGTTCCCAGCAGAAGGAACTTAGTCATTGTTGGGGTAACTGGAGTGTCTGCTGCCTGGCTGAGAGCCACCATCCATGTCTGGCTTCCATCTCCCGGGGGACAAGAGCCCAAGCGCACCCAGAATACCTCGCAGCCAGGAACTCGGGGCGGGTCCAGCAAAATGTGATCTTCCAAATGGGGAAACTGAGGCCAGATACACACAGAGTATCGGTGGCAGGCCTGGGACTCGAAGGCTGAATCCAGACAACTCCCATCCCTCCGCGGTGCCTCTCAACAGCAGACGAGGTGGGGACCCTGCTGGAGAAACAAGCAGACCAAAGCCGGCCTCTTCAGGCAGGGCTACCCAGGGTCCTGGGCGGCGGGTCCCTGAGCTCTGGTGCTGGCCACCTTCCAGACGGCTTCCCTTCCCATGATCACTTTAAGACTGGTGACCTTTAAGGTTTTTTGTACCTCCAAAAACGTGTTGCCACCGGCCACCGGTTCCTGTCTGTCAAACTCTCGACTTCCAGGAATGCTATGAAGAACACGGGAGGCTGAAGCTGCTGAGGGCAGTAGCGTGACGTGCCCTGGGACGTACTGTCACGGGCCACACGCCCGCAGCAAGGTGACACGCAGAGGAGGGCCCAGCCCACATCTGAGCTGCAGGAAAGAGCCCAGGGGGAGCAGGTGCGTTTGTCCCCAGTGGTGGTGGTGGGGTGGTTGCTGGGGCTGGGCCACTCCACCTGCGCTGGGAGTGGCTGGGAATTATCTGTAAGACGGGGGAGGCATCTTCAAAGGGCCCCAACTGTCTTGAAAAGTTCAAGGGAAGCACAGCTCTCAGTCTTCCTGTCTCAGGCAACATTGGACGTTTTGTCCCCTGGGCAAAGACATGGGGCCGGAGCAGGGGTAGAAAAAAGATAGAAAGGGGGAGGGGCAGGAAGAGGACAGATTTCCTTCTGTGGTGCAAATGCCAAAAGTATGCGGCACAGCCCCTGGGGTCAGAAAAGCCTGGAATCAAATATTGGACCCAACCGCGTGTAAATAATTGAAGAAAACTTATTCGACCCCCATGTCCATATCTATCAGCCGGGAGCTGGGGATGTGCCGCTCATAGGGATAAAGCTGGCAAAGTGCTCAGGACCCCACCCCCGGCCCAGGTGATGTGTGGCAGTCACGGCAGCAGGAGGAATGGCTGCAGGTCCCCAGAGTGACGCTTGGAAGGAGAAAGGACCACATTGAGAGGAGGAGCAGATGGGGTGGACCAAGCCGAGGAACCCTGGAGAGGAGCAGCCGCCCAGGCTGTACAGAGAAGGAACGCAGTTGACAGGTTCTTATTATGTTAATGAGAGCAGGAGTTATTCACGCCCACCTACCAGGGATTACAGGAGTCCGGGGAAAAGTTAGGGACTCGTGTTCTGATAGCAGCTGTATCGAGTGTTGTAATAAGAAGATGGAGGCCAGTTTCATCGAGTAGCTCAATCAAGTGGAACTTCCCATGCAGCTCTGTGAGTGGGTCATTTTCCTGTGTGCAAAATCGTGGGTGACAGTGCTGACGCCACAGAGAGGGACATCGACAGAACTCGCCGTCTGGGAACGGCACCTCAGTCAGCAGGCACTCCACCTTCTGTGGAGCTCCCAAGACAAACGACAGCTTCAAAATTCCACAGAGGGTGTGTTGTGGAGTCTGGACCTACGCTCCTTCCCGCCTGATGGCACACCTGTCAAAGCAGATCAAATCCGAGCCTGTCTATGACTCTCCCTGCCCAGCAAACCTGGGTGCCACGCTGTCCCAGGATGGGGTGGTACAGATATTTAGAAAAGTTTCTCTTTAATGCAGATGGGATGGGTGTGATACATAACCAGGAGCTGTGATTTGTGAAGGTAGGAGGCAAGATTATCTTTAAACCTTGTAAACTGAAAAGGTTCTTAGAGACCGTCATGTGCGCCACTCAATTTAAATATGAAGAAACTGAGGCCCAAGGTCATGGGATGAGCAAGGGGTAGGAGTTGAGGACTCGACAGACTAAATTGCTCTGATCCTTCCCCAGCACCTTGGCCACCGTGGCCGATGCCATCTCTAGGATTTGGTAAGTACGCAGTGGTCTAGATCATATGCTGTCTACATGTCATGAGCTGGACCAGGAGGCCTGTCATGACCCAGTCTTCCTGCATGTCCTGACACCATTGGTCAGAAGATGCCAACTTAACCCTGCCCTTCCTGGAACAAGCAGAACCCCACCAGCCCCTCCTCTGGGCAGGTCGCTGTCCTTGGTGCTGAACAGAGTCCCTGTGCCTCAACATGCGTTTCAGGCGTCAGTTCCGTGTTCTGCAGCCACCCCTTGGGAAACGAGTGAACCCCAAGTTCTACTAAGGGCTGGGGCAAGATTTCTCAAGTCAGCTTCACCACAGTGTCATTTACAGCCAATAGAAATGGCACATTTTAAGGGAAGAGGTCAATATCTTTTGGCAAACGTAAGACCACATGGATTCACTATGTCAACCAAAATCTGGAAAGTGCCTTCATCCCTCTTCCAGCAGTCTCTTCCCACCGCTCCCTGTCCATCGGTGTGACATGATGGGGCAGGACAGGCCCAGGGGATGGTGGAGGGCCCAGAGGGGAGTGTCAGGGTCAGGGGACTCTTCCTAGAGATTCAGGAGCTTTCAGCGGAGACCCAACAGGAGCAGGTATTAGTCAAGCAAAGTCATGGTGGAAAAGAGCCTCTTGATGTGTATTTTGGGTTTATACTACTTATGTGCCTGACTATATTTAGCCTTGTGGCTTTGGAGAAGAAAATCTCTTTACCTCTCTGGAATCACATCTCCCACAGATGCTAAATATCTTCACGCCATCTGGCTCACAGCTATGCCGGGAAAATATCAGCCAATCTCTCTTTCCAAGGACCAGGGTTTTATTCCTCAGTGGCCACACCAACAGAGAGAGGGGCCCCAAGAGCCTCATCCGCCCTCCACTGAGGTGTCTGCTGAAAAGTAGAGACAGCCACCTCTGCCCTCACCCACTCCAAAGGTCATGAGAACAAACAGAACTGAAGGGGCTCCTGGGAAATCTAGAAGGATTGTCTATACACCACACACCCCGGAACATATGCACTGAAGCATATCGACATGGTACCCACACGTGGAAATGCATGGCCAGCTGTCCATGGCCTCCCTGCACATGTGTGTGCATTTGTACCAAACCTATCGATGAGGGGGCACCTCAGGATGCAATCCAGCTCTCGAAGCTTCATAAACTCTTAGCTATGGTTGCAACCCAAAAAAGAGTCAATTGTGAGTCTGGAAGCTGCTTGTACCTCTCCAGGGATGGGATTGACTGATCCCCTGGGGTCTTTCCAGGTCTCACAGGGTAGGGGTTGGGGCTTCCTCACCTGTCTAGGCAGCCCGGGTAGACGGCGCCCCAGAGTTTCTAGCCCAAATGTCCTGAAGTCCCCTTCCCAGAGCTGGGTGGGTCTGCTCCCCTGGTCTGACCTCTGGAAGGCAGACACACCGTGGTGAGCACCAGGCCTGAGGGGTGGCCTTGGGCAGCTGGTCGTGAGGCTGGGGCAGCCACATGCACGAGAGGTCACTGTCCAGTGGGATGCACCGGGGATGGGGAGGGCAGGGAGGGGGCTGGTGGGGACCTAGGCTGCTTTTCCCTGAACCTCCTCATCTGCCGTGGGACACCAGGGGCCTAGAACTTCCAAATCAAAACTTGTGCCCTAGGCTGTTGTAGAGGGCTGCCTGACAGGGTGGCAGGTAGAATAGATGGCTGTCGATCCACCATTTTTAACTTCAGGAAAGTGAGCGTGCATGTGGGTTCTTGCCCTGGGCACCTCGAAGGTCAGGGTTGGCCGGGAACACCCACAGAGTGTGGACGGCACGCTCAGCTGGGGGGTCGGCCACCAAGGGGCCACCATCTGCCATCCAGCAGGTAAGAGCGGCTGCCCCTCCTCACACTACGAGTCAGAGCGGTCCCTCTGGGGCTGTGGGGCAGGTGGAGACCCCTGTGGGATCAGTCCCTGGGGGACCATTTCCCTGCTGTGTGGGGGGCCTGCTCGGCATGAGTGGGCCCAGTGCTCAGTTCTGAGCGAAGCGCAGCCTTCCAGCCGGGGTGGAGGGAGGGCGGCAGAGGACCATGGCTGGGCTTCAGGGGCTCTGCCCCTCCAGCTCTGCCTCATCTGCTCCTCACACCCACCGTGAGGGCGGCAGGAATGTCTTTCCTACTCTCAGGCGGGGGCACCTGCCTGGGTCCACAGTCGGCTATGCTCCCCACCCTCGCCAGCCAGACCAGACCACCCAGAGTGTGCGCCAAGAGCAGCCTCGGAGGCGGGAGGCGGGGCCGGTGGGTGAGGTCTTGGTCACCTCTGGATTCCTTATGACCCAGCACAGGCCTCACCTGCTGTGTGGTGGGAAGCCAGAGTCCAGCCACTGCCTAGGAGTGTGGGAGGCTCCTCCAGGCCCCTCAGCCTGACTCCTGCCTCCCCAGCTTCCTTCAGTCACTGGCTTCCCCACCCTGTTCCCTCTGCCTTCCAGCATCTCGGGCCTCTCTGTCTCCCAGAATGCACCACTGGGCCTTTGCACAGGCCCTTCTTTCCGTCTAGATGGCTCCCTGGTCCCATGGCTCTTCCTCACCTCCTGGGGGAAGGTAAGTCTCTGTTGTGCTGTGTCTCCTGCAAAGCCCCTCCTGGGTGGCACTTGACCTAGTTGTAAAGAACTGATGATGTGGCCCCCCACACTGGCTGCCCCCCACACTGGCTGCCCGCTCCAGGAGGGCAGCGCCAGGCCCTGTTCACCTGTGTCTCCGGTCTTGGCGGAGCAGAGGAAACATGCAGATGGAAGGAAGAGGGGTGGGATGGGGGAGGAGGAGGGGTGAAGGGACAGGGGAGGGGGATGGAGAGGAAGGGAGGGGGAGGGAGGGAGGGAGCCAGTCCTGTGCCCTGGCTGACCCACAGAGCCTGAGACTCCCAGTCCCATCTCCCTCTGAGCCCTGGGTCTTCCCCTTGGAGATCCTGGTGCACTGCCTCTTACCTGCTGTTTGTCCCCACTGCCCCGGAGACGCCAGGACAGAGCCAGTGCCATCAGAGCCCGGCAGAGCAGGCACAGGGAGTGCAAATTTTCTTAAATGAATGAATGTGTCCAAGGAAAGGGAGTCTGGAGGCTCCAGTCAAGGGTAGAGACTGTGCCCACCAGCACCCTCCCCTTGCCCACCTGTGACACAGATGGCATTGGGACCCCAAGAGATCCTGGGAGAATGACAAACTCAAAGGAGCCATGGAGCATGGACAGGGGACACAGCTGTCAGAGACGAGCCGGTGACGCGGGGTCCACCATCCCCCTCCACAGAGGGAGCGCTGGTGTAGCTGAGAACCTTCTGGAGGGCAGGGGTGGAGCTCTCTGGAGGTCATTAGAACTGCCAGGGCCCGAGGCACCAGCAGGAGACCTCCCTGACTCCTTTGGGTCTGAGCATTCCACTGAGTATTGTCTGAGTATGGGTCTGAGTATTGAGTCCTAGAATTCCAAATTCGTAGAGTAACTGTCTCAGGACTGGAGGGACATTTACCTAGACATTTCTGAGACTCTGCTGTGAGGCGGAGGCCTCTTACCATGCCTGTCTCCAGAGCCAGCTCCTCACTCTGCCCCCAGGAAAATGTCACTCTTTGCCCAGCCAGCTTCTCTTGTCCTCCAGAGCGAGAGCTATCTTGGTAAACATATTTCTAGCCAGGCATGGTGGCACACACCTGTAATCCCAGCGGCTCAGGAGGCTGAGGCAGGAGGATCCAAAGCTCAAAGCCAGTCTCAGCAACTTGGCAAAACCCTAAGCAACTCAGCAAGATCCTATCTCCAAATAAAATACAAAAAGGGGCTGGGGATGTGGCTCAGTGGTTGATTCCCCCCTGGGTTCAATCCCTGGTACTAAAAAAAAATTAATAATAACAATAATAACAATTCTAAAACTTTGGTATGCAGAATCAAGAGAGCTGGTCGGGAAGACAAAAACAACAAGGACTCTTGCAGAATAAGTAGAGAAGAGGGGGTGCAGGTGGGGGAGGCAGAGAACCCACTTGTGCAGGTGGGTCTCCGGGGCAAATCTGGAGGGTCTGTTCACAGGAAGCTCTGCCGTTGCTCCAGGGTGAGGAACAGGCCTTTAGGAAGCGTTAAGCATGATAACTGGGATCCCTCCAATGAGTCCTCTTCAAGACTGAAATGAAAGTGAAACTCCTTTTAAGTTGATTTTGAGATTGCTGGACGGTTTCTTCAGGTTCACAAGCCTCAAGCTCAACTCGATGACGCCGAGTCCCCTGGGGCCTGGGGTACAGTCACCCTGCTTTGAGCTGCCGGGATGGGGATACAGACACTAGGGGTGTCTCAGGGCTGGTCCTGTGTCCTGTCTGCCTCCCTTCCTAGTGTCCAGAGCAGAAGGAGAACATAGTAAGGGCTAAGCAAAAACGTTTTAGGAGCTCATTTTGTGACCAGAAAGTGTAGGGGCTTCGAAGTCGGGAGTAAAAAGATAATCTTAAGCAAAATAATAATGTTACCATATTTCAAGTGCCTCCCATGTGCTGTGGGGCACCTGGAAAGGCATGGAAATGGACTCAGAGAGGGGCAGATACTGGCCCAAGGTCACGCAGCCAGGCAGGGTGGACTTGGGTACAAAGCCCCCTCTGCCTGGCTTGTCCTGATGCTCTTTCCACTTGCCTCCAGGAAGAGAGCTTGTAGGAGCGAGGTGCAGTTTGGGCAGAAGCCACAGGTGGTTGTGCTTCATCTGGACTTTTCAGGGCGCTTAGGAATTCTGGAGCTGGTGGGCTGGAGAAGCATTCCAAGCAGGGAGAAGCCTGAGCAGAGGCTGAGGGCGGCAAGCCCAGTGCAGCTCCAGGGAACAGAGAAAAGTAGCATCTCCAGGAGAGGCAGGGACAGTGTGCCTGGAGGGCCAGGGTGGGTGTGGCCACGCAGCAGGAAGCCCCTTGAAGTCTTGGCCTTCACCAGGTTCCCCACCAGCTGGGCGCAGACCCAGGGAACTCACCCCTGGGAGCCCAGCCACTTCCTCTCCAACAGCCAGGCTGCTCCAGTCCCTCTGCTCCACCCAGAGCTTGCCACTGAGCTCCAGCTCAGCAGATCCGGCCCGACAAGCACTCAGCACAGATCACCCTCGGCAGGAATGGACCCCAGGGGCATTGAAGGTTGGGTCTGCTGGAGGTGCTCTGATGGCTGAGGCTAGGGAGGAGGGGGAGGGGGTCTGGGGAATGGGGAAGGGTAGGAGCAATGGCAGCCATAGTGGGGGCAGGAGTCCCTGTGGAATAGGAGGAAGGGGAATAATGCTGACAGGGTCCCCAAGAAAGCTTCCTGGAAGTCTGAACCCAAGCTGGGGACATCCTCTATCAAGAGTCCCATTCCCATATTACAGATGAGAAAACTGAGGTTCAGAGAGGACATGTTGCAGGCTTCAGGATGCCCAGCCAATGAGAAGCAGCTCTAGGATTAGAATCCGGGTACCTTTAGTGACAAAGCCAAAGTCTTCCAACCCCAAGGCCCCCTCTCCTTCTGCAAACACCCAAGATCTCAGGGCCTTCCTGCCTAAGAGACCAGGAGACTGAGACCCAGAAAAGGAAGGGACTTAGCTAGGGTCACACGCATGGCTTGTGGAGGGTCAGGACAGGAATCCAGTATCTCAGCACCAGGAACTGTGTTCAAGGGGGGTTCGTGGGGCTGGGCGTAGCTCAGTGATAGAGCAGTTGTCTGGCATGCACAAGGTCCTGGATTCCAGTCCTGAAAATAGTAAAGGAGACTCTGTTTATCTAGGACCCAGGATCCCTGGGGCTCTGTGCAGATGATCTCAGATATCGCTACCCCAGAAGTGCTCAGGGACATTGGGAGTCCCCTCCTGAGGCTGGCCAGACACCTGGAGCCTGCACCCAGATGCAGGCTGCTGACCGGGGATACAAAGGAGACCCCACAGCCTCCAAGCTGCTCCCTTCTCCTGGAGCACATCGAGGGGGGCAATCCCGCGTTTGCCTGGGGGTATGGAGGGGGTGCCGGAGCACAGGGGGCTGGTGGGGGCCTGAGCCAGACAGATTCGGCATCCTGGGTATGGGAACAGCAGGCTGCAGAGTGGAGCAGGAAATCAGCCCCGTGTGGGGAGGCAAAGGCTTCCCAGAGGAGGCAGGAGGATGAGCCAGGCAGCCAGGACACAGGAGGGGCCACCAGCCCATCACGAGTCTGAGGAGGGGACAGGGCCCAGGAGCCGTGTCCTGGGAGGTCCCTGGTGTGCAGGAGGACACTGGGTCAGGAGACGGGTGACGGGTGCCGGTGCTGGGAGCATGCTGCTGGGCCTGGTTGGCCCTCTGGCCTCCGCATCCTGAGTCCCTCCTCTGACAGGCGATTCCTCCCTCCCCTTCCTCCTCGGTGGCCGAGGCCATTTCTCCGTGTCCAGGCGAAGCAGTGCCCTCCATGCAGTGTGATCTGAGTTGCGGCAGGGCCATTCAGGTCCTGGAGACCTGGGGCTGGCAGGCCAGCTACCCACCCCTGCATCCCTGTCTCAGGGGACTGACTTGGGGCAGCCAGGGACTCGGGTCTGCTCTGTCCTAGCTAGGAGAGCTGGGCCTGTCTGTTCTCCTTGGGGAGCCTCTGCCATGTCGACTGGGGTGCCCCCGTGCACAGCTGGTGTGAGGACACGAGGTGCTGGAGGTGCGGCCCAGATGCCAGCCTGTGCCCTCCCAGGCCCCTGCAGGCCTGCCGCCCTGCCCCTTCCCGGGAGGCTCCCTCTTCAAGCCTGGGCCTGCCAGTGGCTCTGTCAGCCCAGAAACCCACACGCCCCAGGGCCCTCAGTTTCTGGGTAAGTGCTGACCACAGTCTGGGCCCATTTCCCATGGGGGAGGATCCGGAGGCCCCGAATCCTGGCAGTGCCCCTGCCCTGGCTGCTCCCCGCTCTGGACTCATGTGTACGAAGGGTAGTTGCCTTTTATCTGGTTTGTTGGGGGCTCAGAATGGATCATTCTCATCAGCAGAGGGGGTCAGAGCTGGGCCCTGGGCCACTTCTGCCCAAGATGGACAAATGGATGAAAGGGAAGAGAGTGGGGCTCTGCCTGCTGGTGTCTCGCCTGCTGCCATGGACCCAGCTATGGCTGGAGTAGGTGGCCACCTTCCTCTTGACCTTGGGTCCCTCCATACAGGTTTCCTTGTGTTCTTGTTGCTGTTGTTTCCTGCCTTCTTTTGAATTAATTGAATCTGATTCTTGGCACTGCATTTCTATCAACTGACTGGCATGCGAGCCGTAGCTCTTTGTGTTATTTTTGCTCTTCTTTTGAGGGATGGTTGCCAAATGCACCCCTCACTTTCCACCCTTGCATCTGGAGAGGTCCACCGTGCCTTTTCTCACTGTCCTAGGGTGATCACTGCGGTGTGGAGCAGGGCAGCTACAGATACTTTAAATGCTGCCGTGCAATATTGTACTCTTCAAAGAGTTGAGAGTATCTTACAGAAAATAAAATGAAAAAGGGTACCTTGTACTGGCCTCCCCAGATATCATTTCTGGAGTTCGGCTCTACCTCCTTGAATACCTGAATTTCCATCCTTTTTCCTTTGACCTAAATAACCTCCTTTGGAATTTCATATACTTAAATTCTATCGCTAGCAAATTATCTTAGTTTCATCTGAAAATGCTTTTATGCCACTTTTGCTCTCGAGCGGTATTTGTTTCTGGATTGACGGTTTTCTAAAGACGCAGTTCCACTGTCTTCCAGCCCCATTGCTTCTGATCAGAAGTCAGCGGTCAAATTGTCGTCTCGCTCCACGTGAGTTGTCGTTTTTCTCTAACTGCTTTGAAGATTTTTTTCTTCTTTGCTTTTCAGTGGTTTGATGGTAATTCACCTAGGTGTGATTTTCTTCAAATTCATCCTGCTTGGGGTTTGCTGAATTTCTTCAACCTGTAAATATAGTACTTTCACCAAGTTTGGGTGATTTTTAGTCTTCAAATAGTTCTCCCCACCTCTCCCTGCCCTCCACCTCTCTCTCTCTCTCTCTCTCTCTCTCTCTCACACACACACACACACACACCCTTCTGGGACTGCAGTGCTTTATATGAAGTTTTTCTTTTAATGTTATTCTATAGAGCCCTAGACTCTTTTGCCTTTTCTCATTTTCAATTTTTATCTCTGTCTTTCAGTTGGAATTTCCTATTGTTATATCTTCAGCTTCTGGATTCTTTTGTCTCCAATTTTTGATCAAGCTTTCCATGCTTTATACTGAAACACAGGTGAACTCTCCCTTATTCAAAATATTTAAGACCAGAAGCATTTTGAATTTCAGATTCTTTCAAATTTTATAATATTTGCTTATGCACGTGAGCTCTCTTGGGGAGGGGACCCAACTCTAAAGACAAGATTCATTGACATTTCATATATGCCATGTATACATGTATATCTTGAGGATGATTCATATAAAATACACGTATGTATACACACATGTATCATATATGCACATACACATTTACACACATATGTACGTCTATATATTTTTATTTTTTAAAATAATTTGTGCATGAAACATGCTTCATTATCTGGAATTTTCCACTTGCAGCATCATGTCTTTGCACAAAAAGCTTTGGATTTGGGGGCATTTCAGATTTTGGATTTTCCTGCTGGGGATGCATTGTAATGCTCAGTTCTGCCATTTCCATTTGGTTCATTTGTATGTTCACTGCTGGGATTTCCAATCTTTTCATTCATTACACAGAGTGCATTTTACAAACTCGAGTTTAATTATAATATCTGCTTTAAAATCTGTGCCTGATAATCTCAACATCTGGCTCTGCTCGAGATTGTTCTCCATTGATTACCCTGCTCCTGGTTTTGGTTCACATTTTTATATTCTTCGTGTTTCTGGTAAGTTTGAATCTTGCCTTGAGGATGTTCCTTGAGTTGTTGTCCAGAGACGCAGGACTCCTCCCCAAAGCAGTGGTTCCTTTCTGCTGGCTCAGGGACAGGCGCAGTCACAGCAGACAGGAGGCCCTTTCTTGCTTAGGTATGTGCAGCAGCAGCAGCTTCCTAGCACAGCTTTCCCAAACACAGAACTTGTCACTCTTCCCTCTCCCTAGCCTTTGCTGCCCCACCCCAGGACCCCCATCTCCTAGATAGGGGTAGCATGGATGTGCACAGCCGGGCAGTGGGAGTGAGCCCTGACACCCTGGGGGTGTAACCTGACACGCTCACTCCCACGCACACATGCCGCAGATCCCCAGGCAACTTCAGGCTCCTGTGAGTGACAGGCACCCTTTTTCCTGCCATAGGCTGTTCGCTTGGCCTGCAGTGAGCTTCTGATTCTGTCCTCCCCCGCCACCCTCCTCTGATCCTTTAATCTGAGTTCAGTCATCATCCCTCGTGGATGACCTTCCACCACAAGGTCAAATCCCCTGTCTATGTACCTCAGGGAACCTCAGCCCGCTCCCTTACTACCGCTGTTACTGCTGCAGAGTCACACTGATGGATGGTATGTCCCCCAAGCTAGACTGTCCACTCTGTGAGGTCCAAGACTGCTGCTCTCTGAAGTCCCCAGGGTTTGGCACAAGGTAAGACTTTAATAAGTTCTTGCTCAGAGGCTGGGTGGCCAGACATTCTCCTCCTGCCAGTTCGGGGCCTCACGTCCCTTTGGGAAGGTGGTTCAGTCCCTCGAGAGTGGCTTAATTTAGGCAGAACCTCTCATTGCAAAGGACCAGACCCCAACATCATGAGCATCTTTCCTGCGACATGAAGAAAGCTTCCTGGAACATGGAGTCAGCTCAGAAGAGAGCAGAGACGACAGATGGACTGAACGGAAGGCAACGGAGCCCAGGACCCCCCAGAAACAAGGCCATTTCACCTTCTGTCCTTTAAATGTAATGTCAATTCCCTGCACTTCAGAATGCACAGCATTACTTTAGAGTAATAAATATATGAGTCCATTACTAAAATTTCCTAGGTTTCCCAGAGAAGAACGAAAAATAGAACAGCAGTAACGGCAGAAAGGGAGATGGGCCCGCAGGCAGGAGCAGAAGGCTCGCCCATCACCGCGGGAGGCTGGGAGGCGGCCACGCAGGAGAAACCGCGAACAAAACACACCTGCTGGCCTCCGAGGAGCAGAACTCCGGGGTGCAGGGGCTCGGCCCGCTTCGTCATCTCCCTCTGTGCCGTTGTTTTTAGAGCCAGATGCATGGGTCGCTCTGCAGAGTGGGAGGTGCGACTTTAAGTCAGGCACATAACGCAGCCTCGGTTCCTGACGCACTTGGCAGAAAGGGCCCACTGGCTTTTTGCTTTATAAAAATAAAACTTCACACTCATAAGTAAGAAAGTTAAACACGAGAGGCCACACGTGCATATCCTGTTCAAGGGGTGGTGCCATCCGAGTTTAAAGACAGAGCCTCCTTCCCTGTGCTTAGGAAAGAGCGGCTGAGGTGCAGGTGGGCTCAGTCACTGGAACCTTCCTGGGACTTTAGCTCTTTCGTGGCTGTGACTCAAGGACCCAACCAGGACAATGCAGAGGAGGAAGAGTTAATGGGGGCTCAGTCCATGGACAGCGGCTCCATTCCTCGGGGCTCAAGGCGAGGCTGATCATCAAGGTGGAAGAGTGTGTGGGAGGGAAGCAGCTCGCTCGATGATCAGAAGCAGAGAGAGAGACACCACTTGCCAGCTACAAACACATACCCAAAGCCACGTCTCCACTGCCACCTCCCCCAGCCACACCCACCTGCCTTCAGTTACCACCCATCGATCCCATCAGGCGACGGAGTCACTGACTGGGTGAAGCCTCTCAGAACCCGGTCGTTTCTCCTCTGAACCTTCTTGCTCTGTCTCACATGTGAGCTCTTGGGGGACACCTCACTGCCAAACCCTAACACCATGAGAATGCTTGGAGAAGCAAGGTAGGACCCCAGTGACTGGGCTTGCCTCTGGGCAGCGGGCACCCGAGACCTCCACTGCCTGGGGGTCCTTCTGTGACCCAGCTGGAGGCCAGTCAGAGCCCAAGCACAGATGGCCATGCACTAGCAGGTGAGCATCTCCAGGTTTGGCGGCGGTCATGGTGGACATTAGCCAGGTCCCTCCTTGCCACTGCAGCTCCTCTCCTGGGGCTCAGGAAGCTGTTGGCAGAGTTCACCCACGCTTGCCTCCCTCCAAAGTGGCAACTTATAGTTGGACAGATCTCCCAAAGCAATGGCAGCTACTTTGTAGCAAAGAGTGAAGAGTCCTAGGGACTGACCTCAGGGAGCAGGGACCACAGTCTTGATGTGGACAAGGCACCACCTCCTAGTCACTTATTTTTTTAAGTGGGGGATACTGGGGATTGAACTCAGGGGCGCTTAACCACTGAGCCACATCCCCAGCCCTATTTTGTATTTTATTTAGAGACAGGGTCTCACTGAGTTGCTTAGTGCCTCGCTGTTGCTGAGGCTGGCTTTGACCCTCCATCCTCCTGCTTCAGCCTCCCGAGCCGCTGGGATTACAGGCGTGCGCCACCTCGCCCTGCCCTCCAGCCAGTCCTCCTCTGCAGGGGTGAGGAGACACAGCTGGGAAGCCCTCCCAGTCCCTGGACTTTGAATGGCCATGATTCTAGAAGGCACTGTCTGTGAGAGGAGGGACTGTCCGACCTGTTAGCTCTGTGTCCCCGGCGCCCAGCCCAGCAGCATGCCAAGGGGACGTCTGGAAACACTGGTCACATGAAAGGCTGCAGCCCAGGATTCTATCCCTCCCGCGGTTTAAGAGCAGAGTCCATGGCTCTGTGAGCCTGTAAGTAAAAGGTTACTTTTCACCAAGGACCTAAGTCTCCAGGGCCAATGGGGGCCAGGCAGGGAGTGAGGGAGCGAGGTGGGAACACGAGGTGGCTCTCCTGGGGGGCAGTGCCCAGGGCCCCGCTGACCCTCCTCATCAGCCCTGCAGACTTGGCCTCCTCCTGCTGGCCTTGCTTTGCTCTGGAGCTGGGTCCTCCCCTCAATGACCCAGGTCGGCTGAGCCCTTTGTTGTCAGGAGCAGAACACAAATAACTTCAGCGACAGGCGGAGGACTTACTGGCTCCGGACACGGGGAGCAGGTCGGAAGTGGCTTCCCGAGGGCTGAAGGCGAGGCCCAGACCGCACCTGGGCTCCATCTCCTCCCGCTGCCTCTCAGCCCTGCTTCTCCTCCGCCTTCTCCAAACTCGGGGAGACGCACAGCCCAGGCTCCAGGGTTCGTTCAGCTGTGGCCCTAGAGAAGCAGGGGCCCTTTCTCTCCGGGTGTCCTCTGGGGAATTCACTCCTCACCTAGACGATCCTCTTAGGGCCTTGGTGCTGGAGAGGCAGAGCCCCAGATGTCTTCTGCGTGACACAGGGAACAGGGGTCTCAGTGACAGGGCTGCACCCCAGGAGCTCAAGGTGAGAGCCCCGCCCCGCCTACTCTGCCCAAGCGCCCAGGGCAAGGCAGGTGTGCACCTCGAGGTGGAGGCCAGACAACCTCCCCCGCCCTTGGGCTCTCCATGGTGGCGGGAAGAGAAAGGAGGCTGGGGAACCAGAGGTCAGAACTCACCCCTCCACCAGTCCCCTGGGTCCTGGAAGAGGAAAGGCCCAGGTGCGCTCCCGGCTCTGGGCCTCCGCTGGGCTGCCTCCTGGGCCGCACAGGACGAACCCACACTAAGAAGGTGAGGGCAGAGGCTGGGGGAAGGACTGATCCCGCTCACCCACCTGACGGCAGGGGGCGGGTGCTGCAGACCAGCCACGGAAGGAACCAATCCCCGGCGGCCCGCCGACGACGCGCCAATCAGGTGAATCCGTCCGCTCCGCCGCCCACCTGCTGGGAGCCGCCGCTGGGCTGGGGCCGCTGCAGTTCCCGAGGCACCTCCCGCCCCCACCTTGGGAAGGCAGGAGCCTCCCGGGGTCCCGAGGTGACAACTCGCGGACGGGCCTGCCTGACGGTTCAAGAGCCTTGGTACACACCCGGGTCACCAGGCTCATCGCGGGCGTCAGAACGTTATCGTCTTCCCGGAAGAGGGGTGAGCGGGATGGAAGATTCCTCGGCCTCCTGAGCATGTCACCGCGACACGTCCCCACCCTCCCCTCAGGGGCATCCATGGCTCACACAGGTTGGTCCCCAGAAGCGCTCCCAGGGACCCTGCCCCCAGCTGGCACTCATTCAGGGGTCCTGAGGGAATTCGATTAAACAACAAAGTTTCGTTTCAGTAAAACGGACGTTCTCACACCTGGGCGTCTGCTCAGTGTGTAGCCTGATGATTATGACGGGGCTTCGTGGGTGTGGACAGGGGTCATGATCCAAATAATGATCACATTCCTCTCCTCCCACACATTCCCAGCACCCATGGCCGGCCTTCCTGCCACCCTCGGGCAGCCCCTGACTGCTTTCTGTCACTGTATGCTGGTGTGCATTGTTTAGAAGCCTAAGTAGATTCATGGACACTCAGCATACTCATTTTGAGACTCATCCATAATGGTGTATGTTTCTGTCATTTGTTCCTGTTTGTTGCTGTGTAGTATTCCATGGTATAGATACACCAGGATGTGTTCAACCACCACCTTTTAGTGGATATTGGGGATATGGCAATGTCACCATGTCATGAACAAAGCTTAACAACATGCACAGTGGTTGTACACTCTCCCCTCCCTCAGCAGCCCACAGAGCGCCTGATCCTCAGCATTAGTGCCAACCTGGTCCTGGACGACAGCTTCTGTCACAGCCACGACAGTGGGCTTGTGACGGTCATCTGTGAGACTCCCCATGTCCAGACACATGTTCTACATATTTCATGGATATCTGTTTCTCTTCTTTAATAAAAATCTCAAATCTTTTGCTCATTTTAAGCAATGGAGATGTTCACCTTCATGATGTTTTAAAAGCTCTTTCTATACTAGACCAAAATCCTTTACCGAATGCGCGTTGTAGGTGTCTTTCCACAGCCTCTTGAGCTTCATGTCTTTCAACGTATGGTTTCCATTTCTATTTTCCTCCTCAGGCCTTTGAATGTGTTCATTCGTTCACTCAACTCATTCAGGTACTGGGTATTTACTTAACACCTACTATGTCCTAGGTACCGAGAATACAATAGGAAGAGCTCCATCCCCAAGAGCTTGTAGTCTATGAGGGTGGCACACACAAGTAGAAAAACAGATAAATGATACCATTTGAACCTGGAATGCTGATTAGAAAGGAGGAGACTGGAACAACCGGAGGGAGAAGAACAGAGCCTATTTGGCTGGGGGACTCAGGGAGGCTTCACTTGAGAAACTCAATTTAAGCTGAGTCCAGGAGAGGCAGAGGGCAGGGGGAAGACTCTCCTGGTGGCAGGAACTGCCTGTGCAAAGGTCCTGAGGCAGGAAGAAACTTGAGCATCCTGGAAGCAGAGACTCCAGTGTGACTAAAGTAAGGCTGGAAATCCCACCAAGACCAGGTCTGGCTGGACCCCACAGGCTGGCCGCTTCTGAGGGATGGGGTGGTCATGGCCAAGAGTCCAGAACGCCTCTGGACTTTTACCTGGCGGTGGTTCTGGGAGGCTTGGAGGTCTCCAGTTTTGCAGGAGACTTCACAAAAGTGATTTTTTCCTTATAAAGGATTATAAATCTCAGGAAGTGCTCATTTTTCTGCTCATTTTTTTAGAACAGCCAGAGGTTTTACACGTTTTACCACAAAAGCAGGAGGGCTATCCGCGGGTCTGTGGTTGAACTTGGCTGCCGGAGGCCCGGCCACAGGAACAGGAAGTTCTAAGCACGCTGAGCTCCTCTGTGGAAATCTTGCTGACGTTTTGTTGAGGAGTTGTGGGGAGGGTCTTCTGCGTGGGGTCTCTGGCCTGCTCTAAGCTGAGGCTGCTCGATACTCCGTCATGAAGGAGGAGCCACGGGGCCTTCTCCCTTCCTGCTTCCTCCTGTCTCTCGGGGACCCTTTGTCACACTGTCACTTCCCCACCGAGACACCGATACCAAAGGCTGCTGGCAACCCTAAACCCAGACCTGTTCTCTTTCACCAGAGAAGCACCCCCCTGTCCCTAGAGAAGGCGGACTCCACACACAGGGCTTCCAGCCCACTTCTGTCCCCTGCCTCAGGGGTGGCCTTGGGCGGGCAGCTTCCACATCCTGGGTCTCAGTCTCCCCATCTGCAGAGCCTGGGTGTCCAGTGGATGCTTGGAGAGTGGAAGGGGTCTGTCACGTGGAGACCCGAAGCCCCACACGGGTGTTCAGGGACTGTGGGGACCGGGCGGGGGGGGACAGGCCCCACTAGAGCCTCTGCTGACATTGTCGAGTGGTCACGACGTGCCAGGCACCCTCCTGAGTGCCCACACGGTCACCTGGCTATGCCCACACTGCCAGCTGGAGGTGGTGTGTCGTGGCCACTGCCCCAGGAGACGGTGACCAGCGGGCGCCTGGACTTGCTGTGTGACCTCAGGGAAGGAGCCCCTCCTCCTGGTCACGTGGAGGGAGGCAGGAAGACCGGGCGGAATGAGGGCGAGGCCGGCGGGAGCCGCTGGGCGTCCTCACCTGTGAGGCTGGAGCCCCAGACCTGGCAGAGGAGGAGTCCCAGGAAGAGGGCCCGGGGTCAGCTATCAACCCTGTGACTGCCGAGGGGGCGCTCAGGGCTGGACTGCAGACAGCAGGGCTGTGGGACTCGGGAGGTGACAGTGCATGACACTTGGGCTCCCTGGTTGGTGGGCACAGGGGCGCTGGCAGGGCGGGTTCTGGGAACCAGATGACATCCTGGGAGCTGAGCCAACAGGACAAGGCAGGGTCCCAGATCTGGAGGACCCTGAACCCCAGACTCTAGCAGCCCTAGCTTCCCTTCAGCCCTGCCCTCCTCAGGGGGAGGCCAGAAAGAGCCTCTGACTTCCCCAGCTCCCAGCCCTCCTTGGCTCCCCTTCATACTCCGAGGGAAAGCCAGACCCAAGCGTGGCCCCCATACCCGCCCTCGCCCCACTCTGCCCCCTGGCCTGGCCTCCTCACTCTCCCCGCCCACCTAGCAGCAGACACACTGGCCTCCTGCTATCCTTCAACCACGCTCTGCCGACTGTGACCTCAGGGCCTTTGCACTGAGGCCTTTGCACTTTGCTGGGAACATTCTTCCGACAGGCGTAACCGGGGCTTGTCCCTGCACTTCACTCAGGTCTCAGCTCAGAAGTCCCCTGAGCATCTCGATCTCTGACCTCCTTGACCCCTGTTTTCCAAATATCCCTTGCTGCCCTTTGGCAGTTTTTTAAATGTTATTTTTTATTATTTGTAGATTGTGAGCCGCGTAAGCGCAGGATTCGTCCTGCTCTGTGTCCTGCTCTATTCCAAGGCCAGAGGACAGAACTGGGCTCATGGTGGGTGCTGCAGTTTGGAACTGGAACGTCTCCAGAGGCCAAGCGTTAAATGCTTTGTCTCCAGCTTGATGCGACTGGAAGGTGGAGAAACCTCTAGGCGGTGGGGCTTGTAGGAGGTCTTTAGGTCACTGGGACATTTCCTGAAAGGAGATTGTGGGGCCGTGGTCTCTTCCTGCCCTCTTTTGCTTCCTAGTCATGAGATGAGGGGTTTTGCTCTGCCCTGTGCTGCAGCTGTGATGAGCAGCCCCACCTAAAAACACTGGAGCCAACCAATTAGCCAGGAACGAAGATAAATCTTTTCTCTTTATAAGTTGATTCCTTTGGGTATTTGTTACAGTGACAGCAAGCTGACCAACACAGCGTCTTCAGTAAACATCGAGGTTGGAGGTGAACAGCCCAAGTTCAAATGTTCACCTTTCCATTTTCTCACCTACTGACTTTGGACTGGATCCTTGACCTCTCTAAGCCCAATGGGTCCAATATCTGAAGCAGTTGTGAAGTTATCAAGCACTGATACAGGTGAAGGGCCAGGAGCAGGGCCTGGCACGAGAGCTCTAACTACTGCTGCTGCTGTCGTTCTAGTACTAAGGCAGAGTTTGGGGTGTGAAGATTTTATTTATTTACTCATTAACACATTATTGACATGTCTGCTTTTGGTTGCTGGGGACATAGTCAGGCCTCTGGAAGATCCCTGGTTAGCAGGGGAGATGGACCAGGGGATTGATAATGAGGGGCCTGCTGTGTGGAAAGAGAGAGGCTCAAGGCCAGGCAGGACTGCCTTTCCTTGACAAAAGCAGAGAGGGCTTCCCAGAGGAGGGCACTGGACCTGGTGCTGAGGAGTGAGTGGGCGCTCACCAGGCTGGCGGGGAGGGCAGCCTGCAGGCAGAGGAGGGCTGGGGCAACGGCTTCCACCCAGTGTGCCCCTGGCTGATGTTCCTGTCCATGTGGACTGTGACCTGAAGGTCCTGGGGCTGTGGACATTGTTGCCAGCTGAGAGAGGGACCCAGCCAGCCGTGTGCTGCTGGGGATCACTCTGGGGCAGAATAGAGGGGACACACTTGAGGGCAGAGAGGCCAGGCAGCGTGGGAGCTGGTTTTGAAGAGGCTCAGCCAGAAGACCATCCCAGGGCCCAGTGATGGAGATGGGTCAAGGTCAGCTCAGGAGAAGCAGCCAGATGCTGAAATGTCTGAGCTGCTGATGTGGCTCCTGCATGCCCAGGTAGCATCGGACTGCCCCCACCTGGGCAGGGCTGGGTCTTCCCACCTGGTGGCTGCTGGGCCAGAGCATCAGGGGGCATGGCTGACGCCTACACGCCCCACAGGGATGTCAGGAAGGAGCGCTGTCCATAAGCGGCAGCAGGAAAACCCACTGAGGCTGAGAAAGTTTCCTCCCTCCAGAGAGCCAAAGGGAGATGCATTTGTTTCCGTGTCACACGGATGTTTTTGGGCGACAGCAGGATTGTTCTCTCAGTTTTGCATTGCAAGCAATGAACGGAGGCCCTCCCTGCTGTGACAGCTGGGCCTCCCCCAGACGCTTCTGCACCTGCTATGATGGCCACACCCCCCAGTTTCTCAGCAGCGGAACACTCTTCCGGGCACAGCTCCTGGTGCCTGAAATGCCACCACTGGAGCTTTGTCCTTTAGCTTACGACTCTGTCCTTTACAAAAATGCAAAAAATGCAAATTCAGAGCCAGAGCCAGATGCAGCGGCTCCGCCTGGAACCCCAGCTACTCAAGGAGAGGCTGAGGCGGGAGGATCCCTTGAGCCATGCATGCATTCCAGGATATCCTGCTCAGCATAGTAAGGCTCATCCCAAAAAAAAAAAGCAATTACCCACATCACTGCCTATTAAACTCTGATAATTCATTCTACGATTATTTGCTGAGCCCCATCTCTAAACCTGGCAGTGGCTAAAGGAGAGGATCCATAGGACAGCTAACACTCAGTCTGTAGTTCCAAGGAACTCACAGGTTGGGTGTCTGCCTGCCTATTTGGGGCTGAGTGACATGGAAATAGGACTGGGTCGGAAGTGATACTGAGGGTTGTGGGTGCAAAATTCTCGGGAGCCCCAGTTCTGTGTTGTTCAAGGCCAGCTGGGGTCTGAGTGTTGAGGACAGCATCGCGAATGGAGCGCCGGGGAACAGGGCTGAAGGAGTCCCGAGCGCCTGCAGGCGGCAGGAGGGCCGCGGCACCAGCCGGCCTTTGGCCTGGACCTAAGGCCTGGGGCTGGGGCTGGAGTCCTCGTGGCCTGGGTCTTTTTGATGGTGTCTGGGGGTCGTGGTTATTTCAGTTCTCGTTGCCTCCGTGGTTCGTTTCCCTACTTCCCACCGAGGCCACGAGCCCCTTTGGAAGACCTCTGGGTGGTTTGTGCGTGGGCCGTCTGCTCTCAGCCTAGAGCTGAATTCTGATTGGCTGAAACTGGCTATGCTGACCATGGCGATTGGTTCAGGGGAGGGCACGTGACTCAGTTCCGACCAATGGAAGAGAGGGAGGTGTTTGCTCAGGGACGAGGACCCGCCCCTCGATGGGGGAGCTTGGGAAGGACTCGCTGCATTTTTCCCGTCGCCTTGGGGTCGGGGTGGAATAGCCAGGAGTGGGGGTGGCGCTCCATAGCTCGAGCCCCTGGGTAGACTCAGCAGGGCCGCTGAACCCCTAATTTGCTTAAGCCGGTTTGCTTCCTTGGTACCACGTGTGTTTTGTTTCTGTTGCAACACAAGTTCTGACTGATGGTGGAATTTCTTCCGGACAGACTGGAAAGCTGGAGAGGCCTGGGGCCTGGGGCCTGGGGCCGCGGGAGGACGGCTAACCCCCTTTTCTCTCGATCTCATTCCATTCATGATTCTCACTATAAGTTGGGAGCTTTTTCCAGAAATATCCCCTGGCCTGGCCCTTGGAGAACATGCCTGGCACCCTGGGTGTCAGGAGCCCTGGGTTCTGTCCCAATTCCATCCATGGGTTCTGCGGTGCCTGGGCTGGTCACGCCCACTCTTTGGGCCTAGATTTGTGATTCAGCCGCCAGCCCATGGACTGTGAGCTCCCCAAGGGCAGGGACATGTTTCCTTCATGTGGCCCGAGCACCTAGGACAGTGCTGGCACAGAGAAGGTATCAACGGGGCTGTTTGGTGACCAGTGTGGGAGCAACACCTCCTGCTCTTCTCTTCAGGACCAAGGCTGTGTGCCTCGCTGATTGACAGCTGCTGTTGCCCTGTGCCAGGAGGGGATTTCACATCTTGGCAGAAGCCCTAGGCGCACAGCCTCAGTGGCTCTCAGAGGCTCCTTGAGCTGCAGAGTGTGGGGTGAGAAAAATGCCCCCAAAGCCAAACCCCTTACTCTCCAGCTGCAGTTGACCTGGGCAGTCAGTCTCTGGGACTCCTCTCTCTGCTCCTTGTGGACACGTATATCCTTTGTCCATAATGGAACTGAATTAGAAACCTAATAACAGAAAGGACTCTGACAGTCACCAATTATTTGAAGACAAAATAAACATACTTCTGAATAACACAGGGTCAAAGAGGAAATTAAAAGGGGAATCAGAAAGTAGTTGAACTGAATGAAATTTAAAAACATATCAAAATTTGTGAGATGCCAACTAAATCGGTACTTCAGGCCTTTATTGTAGCACTAATGGCCCACAATAGAAAAGAAAGAAAGGCCTCTAGTCAATGATTTCAGATTCAGTCTTACGAAACGAGGGAAGAAAGTAAATGAAACTCAGAATAAAGGAAGGGAGCAACAGCGAATATCAGAGTGAAAATCAATCCCCCAAAATATAGAACAATAATAGAGAAAACCAATAAAACCAAAAGCTAGTTCTTGGAGGAGATCAATAAAATCGATAAACCTCTAGCCAGACCAATCGGGAACAAGAGAGAAAAGACACAAATTACAAATAGCAGAAATGGAGAAATGACATCACCATAGAGGCTTCAGGTATTGAAAGGATCAATAGGGAACACGATGAACAACTTCATGCCAGTAAGTTGGACAAATCAGAAGAAATGGACTAATTCCCCCAAAGCTCACTCAGGAAGAGCTGTGTAATGTGCATAGGTGTAAGCCTGTTAAATCCATTTCATAGTTTAAAATATTCCCCAATAGAAAAATCCAGGCTTAGATGCCTTCACTGGTGAATTCTAGCAATCACATAAAGCAGAAATAATACCAGTGCCACATGGAGCCTTCCCCCGGCAGAGATGAAGGAATACTTCCCAACTCGGTCTTTGTGGCTGGCTATTTCTCTGTTGCCCAAAACTTGACATGCAAGAGAAAACCATAACCAGATTCATCAGGAAAAAATGATGCAAGGTCTCTAAACATAATGATAAATCAAATCCCACGAATATATGATGAGGCTCGTATGTTATTACTAAGTGGGATGGCTTTAACATTTGAAGATCAGTGGACACAAATCATCGTGTTAACAAACTCAAAAACAGAAAACTATAAGATTATTAATATATACAGAAAAAGCATTTGATAAGATTTCCTCAACCCAATAAAGGGCATCTAGAAAACTCTATGGTGAGCATCCTAATTAGGGCAAAAGATTTTTAATACTGTACCCCAGGGTTATCTGCTCTCTTTACTTGCATGCAATATTGCACTGGAAGTTCTGGCCAATGCAATCAGATGAGAAAAAAATTAAAACTTTTCACTATGGAAAGAAAGAAAATGATCTTATTCACATACAACATGGTTACCTATGCAGAAAATGTAGATGGAATTTGTAATATAAACAAAGCTAACAAAGGTATTAGCTTAACAAGATTACCAATGTAAAGGATATCAAGAGCAAATATAAACATGAAGCATATTTCTATGTTAGCAACTGATAATCAGAAATAACAATTAGAAATATATCTACAATGGCATGAAAATGAAATGGAATTCCTTTGTATATTGGAGTAAATTTCCTATGAAAATTCTTAGGAGAAGTAGAATAAAAGATACACAAGTCCTATACGTAGGAAACCACAAATGCTGTTTCTCCCTAATTTATCCTATGGATAAAATGCACTCCCTAGTAAAAACCCCAACAGTTTGTTTTTGCACAAATTGACGAACTAATTGTAATGAAATAGGTATGTATGTGTGTGTGTTAATGCGAAAGACCTAGAATAGCCCACATCCACTTGTGAACAGAAGATACAAGTCTGGACAGACTAATGCTACCTGATTTCAATGTACTCGGTGTAGAACCTCGGGGCTGGGTTGTGACTCAGTGTTAGAGCGCTCGCCTAGCACGTGTGAGGGAACTGGGTCGATCTTCAGCCACACATAAAATAAAGGAATAAATAACTAAAATAAGGCATTGTGTCCATCTACAACCTAAATATTTTAAAAACAGCAAAAAACAAAAACTTCAGTAATCAAGATGATGTGCTATTAGCATCCAGAATGACTAATGGATTAATGGAATAGAATGAAGTCCAGAAATAGATCACACAAACAAAGACATCTTATTTTTTTTTACCATGGTGTAAAATGATTCAGTTGAAAGGGAATAGTTTTTTCTACAGAAGTTTCTAGAACAATTGAATATCCATATGTAAATGAACAAAGATGAACTAACTCCACTTATTCTAAATGTAAAATCTAAGACTATAAACCATTTTTTGAAAAAAAAACAGTGAAAAATAAGATGTTGACTAGCCAAAGAGTTCTTAGTTATAGCATCAAAAGCACCAATTCATAAAGGAACAAGCAAGAAACTGGACTTCTTCATCAAAATAAAAATTTTGTTTTTGAAAGACGCTTTTAATGAAAAGGAGAAGATAAGCCAGAGACTGAAAGAAAATATTTGCAAATTATGTATTCCCTAAAAGACATGTATCCCTAATGTACCTCAAAAACTGATATCAGGAGGCAAACAACTTAATTAAAAAATCTGGAGATCAACAACCCATTTCAAAAGATTTGAACAACTACTTCATCAAAGGAGATATATGAATGTCAGAAAAGCATATAAAATATGCTCAGCAACAGTAATTGTTAAATAATGCAATTTAAAACCACAGGGAGATGCTAAAATTTACCTATTACAATGACTAAAACTAAAACAATTGATTACACCAAGGATTGACGCAGATATAAAAAATCTGGAATTCTTATACACTTCTGGTGGGAATGTAAAATAGTATCACAAACCCACGTGACCCAACTATTTCATGCTTTCGTATTTACCCACCAGAAATCAAAGCACATCAATAGAAAAACTCATATATGAATGTTCATAGTAGTTCTTCTGCAGTAATACAAACAATAAATGAAAACCATGGAAAATTCCAAATATCCATCAAGAAGTGAATGGATAAACAAATTGTCATAGATCCATTCCGTGAAATACAATTCAGCAACGCAATCAGTGAGGGATTGATATGTACAACAACATGGATGAATCTCAACATTATGGTGCTGAGTGAATAAAGTCCAAGTATATTCTGTATGATTCCAATTCTAGAGTGCAAACTAGTCTTTGCAACAAAAGATCAATATTTACCTCAGGGTGATGGTGTGGGGCAGGACAGTAGTCAGGAGAGGGGGGTATAAAAGGGGACCCGATAACCTTTGTGGGTGATACCTTCATTATCTTATTTAAGGTCATTATTTTTATTGTTATTTGTGTATATATTTATTGTTATTTAATTGTTAAATAAGCACAGTTAACTATAACAATTGTTCCTCAACAGAGTTGTTGCGGGGGGGGGGGAAGAAATATTTAGAGAGGTGCAAGGGTTTCCATGACAACAAGCATATATAATTGGTTGTCCTGGCAAGGAGTGGCCAGAGCTTTTTATCAAGGGAGGAGCTTGCTCCCAGCATGTGTGCCAGAAGCCCTGAACAGCACCATTAGCTTGGAATTAAAAAAAAAAAAAAAAAATAGGGAGGAAGGAGACAGAAAGAGGTGGGACTCAGAGAGGTAAGAAGAAATAGAGATTTAGCAGCAAAATCTGAGTTCGAGAGCTATGAGACTTGGACAGGACTTGTATTCATTCTACCCCATCTTACAGGTGGGGAAACTGAGGCTTAGAGAGAGGAACGGAGTTACCCAAAGCCACACGTGACATCAGAGTAGAGTGGGCACAGCAGCTGCATCCCATCCCCTTCCCTCCAGGGCAGAACTTGCCCCTAGATGATGATGAAGATGGGCTTCTCCACCACGGGCAACTTCTGGGTAGGGTGCTTGCACCGAGCGTTTTCCACGTGACCCTCCAGCAGCTCCCGCGGGAGGTGCTGTTGCTGTCTGAATGGTGGGACAGTCGGGCAGACTCCAGGCGGTCACGTGGTCCTTGGTCCCCAGGGATTCCTTGATCTATGAGGAGAGGTGTGGCAGAACAGGGACAAGCAGGGTCCTCTGCAGTGTGGCCCAGGCCTCTCGGCCAAGTCTGAGATCGGTGTGAAATCCAGCCAGGCCCCCTCCCCAGCTCTGCAGTGGGAAGGACCCAAGAAATGGGAACAAACCGTAGGGAAGCCGGACTCAGAGCCAGCACCAAGGCTGGCCAGAGGTCCAGAGTCAGGGCATGGAGGCCCAGGGGCAGGAGGCCCAGGCCCAGGGCATGGAGGCCCAGGGCCCAGAGTCAGGGCATGGAGGCCCAGGAAGCCACGCACCTGAAGAGGTTCAGGTGGGGCCCCGGGCTGCCTTGCAAGACCCACATGGGCTCTGCCACTGCCCGGTTGTCACAGTTTGAAATGAAGCCACGAGAACCAGTTAGGAGTTGATGATTTCAGACAGCTGAGCAGCGGGCAGCTCACGCCTGCACTTGGAGTAGTGGCCCCAGGAAATTGCCTGGACTCACGCAGCCACACTCCGTGCCACCAAGGAGCACGTGTTTAGAAGTCCCAGCTTCCCAGGAGCCAATGAATTTTCTAGAATCATCACTTTTGAGCTAATCCATGAAGCACAAGAATGAGCAAGAGATGCTGTCATTTAAAAGAAAACAAAGGGGAGACAGAAAAGAAAAAGGACAGCTCCTGCCCGGACGCCCTGCTCTCTGCCACAGTATCCCCCACTGTGGGTGCTGTGTCCCTCGCCAGCGAAGGCCAGGTAGGGGGCGGCGTGTGTGACGCCCCAGCCTGGGACGGGGGGCGCCTTCCATACCAGGCGGTGCAGGGCCCTGTACCAGGAGGATCCCAGAGTCCCCACTGGGGCACAGAGGGATGAGCTAATATTACCTCCCATTTTGCAGATGAAGAAACTGAGACTGAGAAGGGGCGGGGCTTTCCCAAGGTCTCAGAGCCAAGAAGCAGTGGAGTGTAGCCCAAAACCGTGACCGTCAGGGAGGGAGCCTGTCCGCCAGGGACCTTCCATTTACCAGGTGCTGGACAGACCTGTCTCAGGTTACATCACTCCCCGCTGTGGTCCTGGGAAGGGGGCTTCTGACCCTGCCCAGCTCAGAGCAGCGGCAGAGGCCTGTGCACCGGGCAGGTTCAATCCATCTGCTCTCTCCACATGCCCAAGTGGGCCCTGGGGCCCCACCCCTGGGTTCTGCTGCCCCACCCTCGCCGCGTGATGCCACCCAGTCGCTCCTGGGTAGCTCTGCTGCTGTGGGGCTCACTGGGCGGTCACGTCCCTTCCAGGCAGCCAGAGCTTTACCATGTGCCTCCCGAGACCCCACACCCAGCCAGTCCAGCAGCCTAAGAGCCGACCCTCAGAGTGCAGTCTAGACTTGACAGGGCACGATGGTGACATCCTGGTCAGTGGGCCGAGGTCGTGGTGGAAAGAGCCCCTCATCTGTGGTGGGGCCTCTGACTTACCACGGGGTTGGACTGGTCACTTCCACCCCACCCCATGACCTCGGTGTCTCTCACTGTGGGACTGGGTTGTTCCCTGAGCTTCTCTGGTCCTGATTTCTTTTGATTCACTGTCCTTTGACCCACGTCTCCATGAATGGCCTGGGCCCAGGTACCTCGGGGAGCTGGGATAGCCTGAGGCCTGAGATCAGGCTCCCTGTGGCCGACTGCCAGCAACTCCCTACCTTCTGCCCCACGAGGGGTCTGGTTCTGGTCCAGTCGCCCAGAATTTACAGTGTTATTCTCTGAAGCCCCCCAGCCCAGCCTCTGAGCCTGCCACTCACTGTCCTCGACATTGCCACCTCTCACCCTCACCCTGAGGTCAGGCAGGCCTTCCCAGCTCCAGCCCCCCCACCTTCTTCCCCATTATTCAGAAAACGGCTACTGACCTGGCCCCCAGGACTCCCTTCACACCCAGCTCAGCCTCAGTCCAGCACCCAAACATCAGGCCTCCCTCACAGAAAGACCAGGGGTCCCGTTTTAGGCTCCATGACAAAGGGAATTTGAAGAGTCGCACTCTGCAGTTCAGCCCTGGATGGGGACCTGAGAGGTGGCCTTTCCTTCCTCCCTGGTCAGGCGGTGCATCTGATCAGGCATCCTCCACGTCACATGGATACAGTCCGGCTGTGTCCCTGGCCTGGCCGTGTGCCACTCGCTCTTCCCACGGCCACTGCTTTCCGTTTCTGCTCCAGCCACCCGTGCTAAGCTCACTGATTCTCCATGTCCGATGCCTCCTTTTCTGTTCCTGCAAATTGCTTTGGGTCCCAACAAGGTAGCTCTGGCTTTGCACAAAGGTCCACACACTCCAGCCTTGGAGGATGGCTCCATCTTGTTCTTCAGGCGCCTCCTGGCCAGACTGACTCCCTGATTTCTTGAGCCCCAAAGGAAGATGACATAACACATTTTCCATGCGAACGTTCTCTCTGCATGATCAGTAAGGTGATTCTCCCTGAGGTCCATGGACTAGCCCAGCGGGCCGTGTCTACCTATAAACAAGCTTCCCACGGCCCGAGGAAGACAGGGCGACGTGGTCACCTCCTAACTGCAGCTGAACTGAGCTGAGCTCCTCACAAACTGGTCCCTCACCTCACCAACTCCAGCAGGGATGTGACATCTTGGCATGCACCCCCGGGCCAAGCCCAGCTGCACTCTCAAGTTCACATGGCCCCCTGTATTTCTTGTTAGGATGGGCACAGGGGCACTTGGCTCATGATCGTTGGTGGTAGAAGGAGTGACGGGGCTGAGTCACAGCACGGCCACATCGTGGGTGCTCTGCTGAACCCCTGCCTCAGCATGCAGCAAGTTGGGCCTGAAGTTGCTCTGCCTTCCCAGATGCTTCCGAGGTGCTCCCGCCCTCCCCGCTCCCCCTTCCCCTCCTGCATCCCCATCTCCACCTCCGCCTCCGTCTCTGTCCACCCACAGTCTCCTAGGGCTCTTCTCCTGTGGCTGAACCTGACTGATACATACAAGGTGGGAGCTTTTCATACCCCACTTCTGCAGAAGATCGCACGGCAGCCTGGGGTTCTAGTTCCACAGGTCTATAGGGGGAGAGGAACTTTGCCCCAGGACGGGTCACACGGAGAATAGTGCATTTCCAGTGACTTTTCTGAAAACATTTCATGAATGGATTTCAATTGAACTTTGGGTATTTTCTCTTCTCGTCATTCCCCCTTTGCTCCCAGAGTTTGGTGATCCCGCCATCCAGGATGCACTTGCCAGACACCTGTTTTAGGTGATGAGGTTTGGAACTTGGGGCTGATGAGATCTAGGTGAGGTTCCGCACTTTGAGTTGATGCTGTACTGTTGGACTTCTGGGGGTTGTCGGGTTGGGCGAATGTGTTTTGCATATGGGATGAACTTGAATCTTGGGGAGTCAGAGGACAGACTGTGGTAGGCAGAGTAATGGCCCTTCAAGGATATCCCTGGAACCTGCCTAAGTTCCCTTGCATGTGGAAAGGGACTCTGCAGATGTGGGTAAATTGGGCTTCTTAAGACGGGCAGGTTAGCCTGGGTTTTCCAGCGAGGGGCCTTATAAGGGACAGAAGGCAGGAGAGTCTGAGGAAGAGCAGTGGGCACAGACTTAGGCAGGATGGTGGGGCCGGTGGGTAGCCTCAGGAATGGGGACACCACAAGGAGCAACCGACAAAGGGCAGGTCTCCCAGAATCTTCAGAAGGAATGAGCTTCACTCACCCCTTTGAACTTGAAATCTTGAGAACTATAAGTAACACATTCATATGGTTTTAAGCCACTGAGTTTGGGATTCACTAAGGCAGTTAAAACTAATGAAGATTTTGGTACCTGCGAGTGCTCCGGATCACACCACGCCGGCTGGTAAGCCAGCAGGGCTCACGAGGAACCAGAAGCGGGTGCTAAGCAGCAGAGTGAGTCTCCCCAGACGGGAATGACACACCCACCATGGGCGCCGAGTAAGCCTTCACGTGTACGGGAGGGACGTGCCTCAGTTCACCGCCCGGGTGATGGACGCCCTCTCCTCGCACAGCTGACTGGTCCTCAGATCTTCTGGGCCCAGCCTGGCACTGGGCTCACTGGTACACGCCTTGTCCTGTGAGCCTGAGAACAACCATCGAGGAGACCCAGGCCAGGTCCAGAGGAGTTGTTGTTAAAAAGTTCTCTGTGTCATTTAGTTTTCCATCACTGTTATTGTTCGGACCTTAAATGTCCCTTTAAGGCCATGTGTGGCATTACAGAAAGGTAGCGGAAGCTCTAGGAGGTGAGGCGTACTGGGAGGAAGTGAGATCATGGCGCTGTGCTCTCGGGATGGCCTCAGAACCCCCGCTCCTTCCTGCCTCTCTTTGCTTCTTGGCCACCATGAGCTGGACAGGCCTCCTCCACCCTGGGGTTCTGCCTTGTCAAAGGCCCCAAAGCAATGGAGCCAACCAACCACGGACTGGAACTTCTGTACCTGGGAGCCAAAACAAATGTTTCCTCCTTATAAATCAGTTCTCTCAGGTGTTTGGTCACAGCAAGAGAAAGCCACTAAAACACAGTCACTGAAGCAGTCACTAAGACGAGTGCTCGAGACACTCGGCTCACAGAGACGAAAGGTTCGTTTCGGCTCTGGCCGTGATTGGTAGCGCCTGTCGTTCTGGGCCTGTGGCCAGCCAGCGCACCACGGCCTTGAGCATGTGACAGAGCTGACTTGTCACCACAGGTTCAGGAAGCAAAAAATAAGGAAGAGGCAGCGGCCGGGGACCCACCGTCCCCTTCGAGGGCCCACCTCCTCACGGTCATGCCAAGCTGGGCATCGAGCCTTCAAGGGGTCTTTGGGGGACACCAGATCCAAACCACCGCCCTCCCAGCGCACCCTGTCTTCTGGTCCCCTCCCCTCTAACGCGTTCCGCGGGCTCTACAGAGACCCACGTGCCCGCCTCTTCCTGCTCTTAGTCTTGCTTATCCTTTTACAAAGACCCCAATACTGCTGTGCGCCACCCCCCAAACTAAGTAAATAAGAATAAAAGAGAAAGGCGCCCTGGTTTGCCAGTTTCCGTGTGCAAACAATCCCTCCCTGGCCTACTGCGAGCTGCCAGCGCCAAGCACAGGCAGAATCGCTTGTTTCCAGTGGGCTCCTGAGAGCTGCCCATCCCAGCTGCCATCCGCCGGCTGCCCCTCAACAGGAAAGGCAGGGGTCGCCTTCGCCCAGGGCTGTCAGCTCCGCATCAGGACATGCTCAGGAGGCAGGGAGGCCCGCCTCCAGGGAACGTGAACTCTGTCTCTGGAGCATGAGGACCCCAGTCACCGTCTGATCTCTCTTGTCCACTCATTCTGGCACATTAAATCAGCCCATCCCTCCCATCTCCATCTCCTTCCGGAATCCAACCGCAGTGCAGGGAGGTGGACGGGAAGCACGCGACAGCACGCTGACCTCTAGCACGCTGACCTCTGCTCCCTGAATCTTAAGGTTTCATGATTCCAAGAGACACCAGGCAGGCACACCTTCTGGGGACGTGGGTGCTGGGGTGCAGTGCTCGTGTCTAACTTATCCCGAGGGAGGGCTTCTACCATGTCGGGTGCCACTGTACTTCGCAGGCTATGGGACCCTCCATGCCTCACTTGCCCCACCCATGAAGTGGGCCCAAGCTTGGCATTTGGGTGAAGAACACAAGCCGTGGGGGTGGAGTTTTAAGTGGGCTAGCCTCGGACACTGGGTCACTTCCAGGCCTAGGAAGGGAAAGGCCGCTGCCGTGCCTCTAGCTCTCTCTCCTGGCTGTTGAGGGTACGGAGGCTGCTGTCAGGGGCCTCCCAGGTGACTGCCTCCCAGGGTCCCCCAGAACCTGACTCATGATGGAGTTGCCAGAGGAGAAAGTGAACTTTGGGTGTTCATTTCCTGCCCTGGGGGCTGGTGTGTTACTGCAGCTGGTTTGTTACCCTGTCTGTCCTAATACTGACCCCTTGGAGAGTCGGTGGCTTTGCATTGTCAGCCCAGGAAAAGCCCCCCTGCCTGGAAACCTTGTATTTGGGCTCCCTGGGTGGCTGCTCTGTCCCTCACCTCCCTGAGATTTGGGAACAATCGGCTTAAACCCCTGCTGCTCTCTCTCTCTGGCCTGATTCTGGCATCTCCCGGCATCTCCCTCCCAGCCCCACATTCTGTCCTCCTGCAGAGGATCCAGCTCTCTGCTCCACCCCCTCCACCCCCGGGGCTGGCCCGGCCACCTCAAGGACTGTACACTCTTTGTTGTGGTGACACGGGTTTAGGGGCTCAGGGACTGTGGCGTCCCGGAGGCTCATCCCCAGAACTTAGCTCTGTGGGGCTCAGTGTCTGGCTCTCCTCAGGGAATCCTTTAATCCCTTCCTCCCTCCCTCCTCCCACCCACATTTGCTGCTGTCACCAAATCTGGGAGACTCAGGCCAGAGCCTGAGTTCCAAGGAAGGAGAAGGCCATGGAGGGCAGTGGGAGCTCTCAGCGGGTCCTCAGGGAGGAACAAGCTGCAAATTCCAGGTTCCAAGTCACCTGGTCCAGACAGAGTCACGGAAACACTGGACTCATAGCGTCGAAGCTCAGGTCCTGCCTCTTCCACTTCCTGTGTGACCTTGGACGAGTCACCTAGCCTCTCTGAATCTCACCAGTAAAATGGGACTGTTGAAAAGAGGACATGAGGGAATTGCGGCAGAGTCAGGAGTTGGCGCGGGGTGGGGTGCAGCAGTAAACGGGGGGGGGGGGGGGGGGGCAGGGCTCAGGCCAGCGGCGAGGCTGAGGGCGGGGGATGTTGAGCTGAGGCGCTGCTGGCAGTCAAGGAGGAGCCGCAGGGCCGATGCCCTTGCGTCCTCCTCAGCCTGGCCCTGGGCTCTGCCTGCCTGCGCCCAGGCGCTGCAGTTCTCCCATGGGGCCACCAGAGCTCTGGGGTGCTCCACAGTGGAGGGTGCTGTCCTCAGCCCCTTCCCAGAGGGGACCCTGCGGCCCAGGGCCTGGAGCTCCTGCCCGGCCGGCTGAGCTGCAGCGTCCGCCCGGCCGGCCTGCTCGCCCATCTTCCCATCCGCTGAGTCTCAGGGTCCCCTCCCCTGCACCGCGCCACCCTCGGCCACCAGGTCCTGATGACCTGTCCACAACTCCAGCTCTGTCATGTCCCCCGTTTCTGGCTTTCTCTCTGTCACACCACCACCCTCCCCTTATGTGTGTCTGCGTGTGTGTGTGTGTGTGTGTGTGTGTGTGTCTCTCTTTTTTTGTCTCTGCTCTCTGCCTCTCTGACACACACACACACACACACACACACACACACACACACACACACACTGCCTTCCCCTCTGGCTTCTGGGCTCCTCTGCCTGGGACCCCAGCCAGGTTCTGGGCAGCAGCTTGGAACTGGCCGGGTTCCAGGCGTCCATTTCTGTCTGGCCTCAGCACAGAGGCGCAGCTGGAGCCCTTGAGCAAGTGGACGAGGGCAGACAGCAGGACTTGGCTGGAGGGCCCGGCCTGGACCTAAGCCTGGGTAGAGCGTTGGCTTTCAAAGCCCAGGCCACCGACATGTCACTTGTCACTGTCTCTGGCTTCTTCCCCTGGATGGCACGTCCCTCTCTTTTTCCCTGTCCTCACCCTAAAGGTCACCTGACGAGACCTTAGGGAAGCCTAGGGGCAGGCCTGGCTGGGAGGGGAGAGCGCCAGGAGGGGAGGGGACGCCGGGTCTGCCCTCTCTGGCTCTCCCAGTGACCTTCTCCATGAAGACTCAGGCCTGGGCCTCCTCTGCAGCATGGGTCCTCCGACACTGGAGGTGTTCCCTCGCTGTGACCTTCGCGGAGCTGAGCAGATGGTCCCACCCTGGTCTGCAGAGGAAGAACCGTGGCTGGAGCGGAGATGGCCTCGCCTGAGGCCACACAGTGTCCACAGCCCCGGGACTCGTCCACCTCGGCCGGCCGTGGTGAGAAAGGCTGAGGCGCTTAGCGTGCTGGTGAAGTTCTCCCAAGCAGCATTCGACGGTGTCACCAGGACCCCAGGTGGCACGCAGCAGGGGAGGAGCGGGTGCCCCAGCCGGGGGGAGCCAGGTGTGTGGAAGCCGAAGCTCCAGCGGCTCCCGGCGCCCCCAGGTCTCCCGCAGAGACCCGAGGCCTGGCCCTGGCCGGCACTCTGCCTCTGCCCGTAGAGCTCAGCACAGTTCCAGGCGAATGCAGGAGGCCAGAGCTTCCGACATATTTTCGGTGCAGAAACCAGGGAGCAACCACGCTGGGGACAAGTCCGCATGCGCTGTGCAGACGGCAGGAATACCGCTGGCCGCTGACTCGGGTCGAGCCCTTGCCTGTGCCACCCGCTGCACTGCACGCTGGCCCTGGGCTCTCCTGCCCACTTAAATGGATCCTGTCTTCATGCTGTGCAGCAGTTGAGGGAGCGCGGCCTGTCTGAGGGCTTAACATGGGACTGGGGAGAGGCGAGGCTGGGACTGAAGCCCAGGCGGTCACTCTGTCACCTTCAGACCTAATCAGTTCCGGGGGGCGGGGGGACTGCGTGTGTGCAATTTCAACCTGGAGTCCCCTGAGAGCACACCCTCGAGTCCCCTGAGAGCACACCCTCTTTGGGGGGGAGATTGCTGGGTCCTAAGGAAGAGCTAAGGGAGGGTCCAGGAAGGCGTGAAGGGGCCAGGGGGCCACCATCCATCCCTTCCCCTCCCCCCTGGGAACTTTCTTCCCTATTAAATTGAAAGTAGCTGGGACCCATTGCCCACATGGCCTCTCCTATCTTTGTTCATGGGAGTAGGTGTGGGCCTTGGGACATGGCAGCTTGTTAATAACATTAGCGCTGGAGTCTCATGGAACAGAGTTTGAGCCCAAGCTTTGCGACCCACCAGCTGTGTGTACTGAAATGAGTTACTTTACCTCTCTGTGCCCACATTTCCTGTGAAATGAAGCTGAGGGTATCTATGCTTTAGAACTATTTCAGTTACCAAATAAGAACTTAAAAACAAGGGGAGAAAACATTATGAAATATATACTTTGTGCCAGGCACTATTCTGAATGCTTTAAGTGACATTGGTGAGCACTAAAGCTTACTCTGTGGCACACATGGTCTTGGGTCCCGAAGCTGTGCTTGGCAGAACTCTCTGGAACTGAAGGTGAAGTGCGTTCACCCTTCTATACCCCCGAACTCCACACATGCACATGCAACCAATTGCAGATGGAAAATATTTCAAAGAAAATAAATCGCATCTGTACAGAAGACATCCAGACCAATTTTCTTGTCGTTATTCCCTAAACAACACAGTGGAACAACTATTTACACAGCATTTGCATCGTATTAGGTATAAGTAATTCAGCAATGAATGAAAGTTCTTGGAAGGATGTGCAGAGGTTACATGCGAATACTGCATTGTTTTACACAAGGAACTTGAGCATCCGTGGCTTTCCAGAGTGTGCTGGCACCCATCCCTGCTGGATACTGAGGGATGGGCTGTACTCAGAACAAGGCCTGGAACATCCCAGAAACAGCATTTCTTGTTGTGGGATCCACACAAAACCTTTTATCAGAATCCACCAGAAAGAGGAGGGCAGGAGTCACCGGGTGTGTCAATCTGAAGATTCCCCAGCCCTATCCAACGCCCCCCTGAATCAGGATCACTGACCTGGGTATCAGCAAGTTGCATAGACCCAGTTGCTCTCAACCACGTGACACTTGAGTCCTTAAGGTAAACAGGCAGAGCCCTCCTAGACTAGGTTCTGCCACCAGCAAGCCACAATAGGATGAACACTTCACCAGTTTCCCTGTTTGGACAGCAGGGGTCCTGATCCCCTGCCACTCACCTCATAGGCGTGGAGGTGGAGGGGCTGTGGATGTTGCCTGGGGACAGTGCAGATGGGCCTGAGTCACACTGATCTGAGGTCCAATTCTAGGTCCGCCATCTATGTCTTTTTAATTTACTTTTTGTGTCTTTTACTCTATTTTTAAATTATTTTTTAGTGGTTGCCTTGGAGATTCCAATGAATATATCAGTTTAAAACAACCTATTAATATGAATTTAATTTCAATTGCATAAAAAACTTGGCCCCAATAAAGTTCCGTTGCATCCCCGGTCCTTTGTGCTGTTATTGTCACACAAATTACCCCCTGTGCTGTAAGTCTATCAGCATAAATTTATAATTACTGCTTTGCACAGTTGTCTTATAAATCAGATGTGAGAAGAATTATAAAACATACATTTACGCTGTCTTTCTATTTATCTTTGCAGATACCTTTGATGATGCTTTTTATTACTTCACATGGATCTTACTATCTATACTCCTTTCATTTCAGCCTGAAATACTGTCTTTGGTATTCCTTGTAGGGTGTCTGCTGGTGACAGATGCTCTGGATTTTGGCACATTTGGAAAAGTCCTAATTTCTTGTTCAGTCTGAAGGACAGTTTTCCTAGGTATAAAAATGTTGACCTTTTTTTCTGTTTTGATTTTGTTAGGTTGGAAAAAAAGAGGCGCGCAGTTATGGTTCGTCGCTAGCTCCCAGAAACGCTCCACAGATACGGGTCTCATACAAGGAACCATTTATTTGCGCAGACGAATTCACGTCTGCACGGGGAAAGGGGAAAAGGGCAAGGAAGAAATGGTGCAGGGTTCATCTCAGACATAGGAATTTCGTGGGCTGAGAGGAACCAATTGTGGAGGAGAATTCTTACAGACTGACTGATGGGCCAATGACATATTGGGACGTAATGCTGGAGGCAGGAAGCAACGTAAGCTGGAAATTCCTGTAACGTGAGAGGTGGGCTAACGCAGATTGACAGGTCATTGGGAGGTGGGAAATTCCTGTCACAGGAGAGAAAGATGGCTTTATATCTTACAGTTTTGTTTTTAGTTGTAGGTGGACACAATACCTTTATTTTATTTTTATGTGGTGCTGAGAATCCAACCCAGGGCCTCACGCATGCTAGATGAGTGCTCTGCCACTGAACCACAGCCCTTGCCCTTGATCTTTTTTTAGTGCATTGACAATGTCATTCCAATGCTTTTTGACCTCCATGGTTTCTCATGAGAAGTCAGCTGTTAATCACACTGAGGATTTTTTTGTATGTGATGAATTATTTTTCTCTTCCTACTTTTGAAGTAGTCTCTCTCTTTGTCTTTTTGACATTTTGGCCATTGTGTGTCTAAGAGTGTGGATCTCTTTGTGTTTATCCTACTTGGAATTTCTTGAGCATATTAGATGTATTGACTAATGTTTTACATCAAATTTGGGGATTTTTCAATCACTATTTCTTCAAATATCCTTTCTGCGTTCTGTTCTTTGGGTGTGCACTCAGAAGTGGAATTAATGGTGGTGTTCTGTATTCAATTTTTTGAGACACCAACATAGTATTTTCTCAGTGGCTACCCAACCAGCAATGCCCAAGGATCCCAATTTCTCTGAGTCCCCATTGGCCTGTTGTGTTTGCTTGTGTGCATGTGCTATGACCGTCACCCTCTGGGGTCTGAAGAGAGATCACACGTGGTTTTCATTTGCATTGCCCTGATTTTTTGTGATGCCGGACATCTTTTCAAGTGCTTATTAGCCGTTTGTATCCTCTTATGGAGAAAGGTCTGTTCAAATTCCTTTTCCATCTTTCAGTTGTTATTGTAGAGTTTTAGGAATTCTTTATAAAACTGGGATAATAATTCCTTATCAGATATTGACTTGCAAACATTTTTTTCATCCTGTTAGTTGCCATTTTTATTCTGTCCATAGTGTCTTTTATTACACAAAGGGTTTTTGATGGAAAAATAAAGCTCGATTTGTTGATTTTTTTCTTACGTTGCTTGTGTTTTGAGTGTTCTTTCCAAGAAATCATTACCAAATTCAATGTCAGGAAGCCTTTCCCCTATGTTTTCTTCCAAGAGTTTTTTGGTTTTAGTCCTTACCTTTGAGTGTTTGATCCATTTGCTATTAATTTTCTGTGATTTAAGGTAAGAGTCAACTTCATTATTTTGACTGAGCTTTCCCAGACCATTCATAGAAAAGTCTGTCCTTTCCCCATTGAATGGTCCTGGCCCCATTGTCAAATATCAAAGGACCATATGTTTGCAAGCACTTATTTATAGGCTCTGTGTTCTATCCCATGGACCTATATGTTTGTCTTTATGCCAGTATCACACTGTTTTGAAATAAGTTTTGAAATCAGGAAGCTTAAAACCTCCAACTTTGTTATTACTTTTCAAGATTGTTTTGGTTATTTGGATTTCTTTGAGATTCTATATGAATTTTAGGATGGATTTGGATTTCTGCAAAAATCGACATCAGGATTTGGATAGGGATTACATCAAATCTGAAGGTCAAGTTGGGTAGCACTGACTTCTTAAGTGAATTGCTTTTTGTGACGGTGGAATTGCACTCTGGGCTTCATGCATGCTAGGCAGGTGTGCTACCACCAATGAGCCACGTCCCCAGCTCAGCACTACCTCTTAACATCTTTAGCAGGGTTTTTAAGTTTTTGATGTACATATCTTCCACATTCTTACTTAAGCTAATTCCTAAGTATTGTATTCCCTTTGATGCTATTACAAGTGAATTGTTTTCTCTATTTCCTTTTTGGACTATTCACTGTTAGTATAGAAACATAAGTGATTTTTGTGTTTGCATTTTGTATTCTGCAATTTGCTGAAATGCTTCTATTTGTTCTAACACATTTTTTGCATATGTGTGTGGTATTGTTAGGATTTTCTACATATGAGGTCTTGTCATTGGTTAACAGTGGTAAATCTTATTTCTCCTTTCCAGTTGGTAGACCTTTTAGCTCCTTTTCTTACTGGGTTCCTCCAACTAGGACTTCTATAAAGTGTTGCATAGAAGTGGCAAAAGGAGGTATCCTTAAAAATTTTTTTTTCTGATCTTAGAGGAAAATCAGCTTTTTTTACTGTTGAGTATGATGTTAGTCACGAATTTGGTTTTTAAAAATAAATACTTCAAATCTCCCTGCTTCTGAACTTCTTAAGTAAACACTTAGAAGGTCACTGTTGGTCCTCATGGAGTTAAATGTCCCAAACCTGCCTCCAAATTTAATGCAAATCCAAACCTGCCTTATTGTGCCTGGAGTTCCACTTCATTTGAACTCTCTTGGTGACAATCTATGCTCATTTGCAGCAGAACCGCTAATCCCTGCAATTGCCATGGTGCTGGTAATCATGGGGGGAAAATCTTGGAGGCCCAGAAATGTTGCATCCTGTGTACGAGATTGCACACCTAATGGAGTTTGTTACATTTATTTTGCAGTTATGAAGGACGTTAGGCTCTCTGTGCAATTCCAGAGGGCAAAGCAAAGATCAGCTGGTGGAATCAACCAGGAGGCAGTTTAGAATTCAAAACAGAGGCATTTTCTGAGGGTCGGAGCCAGCTGGCACCCAGTGAACCGTCCCAGGAGGCCAGGGAGAGGTCCCTGCAGGGGCGTTAAGAGCAAGGGCTTTGGGCCACACTTGGGCTCATTTCCAATTGCCCACTTACCAGGTGAGTGGCTTAGCTTTTGTAAGCTCCTGTGTCCCGCTCCGTCCCTTGGTGGCCAGTGCACCAGCACAGAGTGATGTCCCATGAGTGACCCACCATGATTTCATAATTTAGAGGTGGGCGAGGCTCCCCTAGCTTTCCTGAGTGCGTCCCCTGATGCCCAGTCTAACCTCTCCCACACAGGCACAGGCTCTGCACCCTGGGGAGCCTGGGGCCCAGCAGCCCATGAGGGCAGGCTCCCTTGTCTATCCTGGGGCCCTTGCGTCCATGGGAGTGTGCCCATCCTCCAGCGTCAGCTCACCAGTGATGAAGGGCTCCTTCTCTGTCCCTCTCACTCTGGGCTCTTCTGGTTCAGGGTCAAGGCAGAGACGCCGACTGCCCCCATCCCAGGGTCCCGCCCCCGCCCGCTGCACTTCACGGCAGACTCTCCCGCCGCTCATTCATCTGGTCTGCGTCTGCAGACCTCTGCAAGGTGGTCTGGCTGGATGAGCAGGCCCACTTGTCCAAGGAAGAAACTGAGGCCCCAGGAGGAGAAGCAAGTTGCCCGGAGCCACCCAGAAGTTGTGGGTGAGTGGAATCCTGGCCGCGGGCTCGGGAGCCCTGGAGAGAAGCTGAAGGTGGCGACCCGGGTGCAGGCGTCAATCAAGGGCATCTCCCTGGAAAAGGCAGCCTGAGAGGCCGTGGAGGGTCAGGGAGCGAGGAGGGGGTGAGCAAGGAGCTCAGAACCCAGGGGCAGGCGAGTTCTGTGGGCCGGAGCCAGGAAAGTGCCTTCCACCCCATCAGTGCAGAGCCTGGAGTGGGGGTCCTCAGGGCCAGGCCAAGGTGTCAGGTAGAGTTGGGGCCCCCGAGGGATGTGTCCAGCCTGACCCTCTCTCAGCTAAGGGCCTTTGGGGTGACACTTACATCTGCTGCGCCAGGCACCTCTGAACAGCTCTGCATGTGTTGACACCAGTCCCTTTCAGGTGAGGGGACTCCGGCACAGATATTAAGTCCCACAGCCCTGAATGGCGGAGCCAGCACTGCAGTGGCCCCAACCCCTGCATTCTTAGCTGAAGGGCCCCAGTGTGAGGTGCAGTGGCCAGGCCCCTCACTCCTCCTGTCCCAGGCCCCTGGGGGCCTAGAGTGAGTGACAGCAGCAAGTTCCTGCCCGCAGCCCTGTGTGGCCTTCCAGAAGCGTCCCTGTGGTAAGCACGGTCATGCTGGATGCCCCTCTGCGCCTCGTGGAGAGTGGGAATGTGGAGCTGGCTGGTGGCTCCGCCCTGTGACAGCTGAGTGACCTCGGGGAGACTCTTAGTCCCTTTGCTTCTGGATGCTGCTTTCTTCCAGGGGCCGTTGGGCGGCGCAGGCAGAGATGCATTTTGCAAAACCGAAAAACAAGAGCGATGATGGTGAGCCCAAGATGTCACTGTCACCAGGAAGCCTCCTCCCGCTCCCCACAGGCTCAGCCCCGAGAGAGCGGAACCCCCGCGGGAGCTGAAGCACAAGCTGTGATTGACTTGTCTTCAACTGTCTCCCTCCTGTGGTTTGCCGCTGGCAGCCGGCCAACCTCCAGAGCTGGATTCTCAGCGGCCCGGGTTGATGGCTCATCTGGAACATCGGAGCAGGCGGACTGGTCCCAGCGATGTCCATGTCAGCACTTCCAGCTCCAGGCCCTGAGATCTCAGCAGGACGGGAGCAGAGGCCGGGGCGGCTCCACCACCAGGAGTGGCTGCAGCAGCTCCAGCCCTCGCATCCCCTCAGGTTCAATTCCAGAGGGAAAGATGCGATGTGCTCTGTGACCCGGAGCCGCCCTCCTCCTCAAAGGGCTTCAGGAACTCCCCGTCCGGGCCTGAAGCTCCCTGCCCAGGCTCCCACTCAGTCACCCGTCCGTTTTGTAGCCGGGGTGATTTGGACCTGGAATGAGGGGTGGAGATGGAACCCCAACCTGGAATGCCCGGTTCCACATCTTGCCCCCCAGGCCACCCCAGGGCTTCTGAGGTCCTGCCTTCCCACCCTGCCCAGGCACTCTCCCTCAGGGCCTGGAGACAGGTGTCCCCAGGAGGCAGGCCCCCACCCTGCCTGGATCTGCTCACACGTGGCGAGGCCTCCCGCCCTCTGTGCCTGGTCATGGAACTGGTGACTGGTGGCTTCTCTGGTACCTGCGGGCCTCTGGGACCCTGTGACTGTCTCCTGCAGCGATGGGTGTCAATTCCCTGGCAGGAGGGAGGACAGTGGGCACCCGTGCCAGGTAGGGCCCTGCTTGAGGCTGGTGCACAGGAAGCCAGGTGGGCAGAAGCAGGGCAGGTCAGGCCAGGGCTGGGGGAGCCTGTGAGTGGGTGGATTGGCCAGAACCCCATCTGTGGGCTACACATGAGGTTAGAGGCCCTGGTCCTGCCCTTGCTCAGGTTCCAGGGTCGCCTTGGCTGTTGGTGGGGGATTAGAACAGGACCGGGCACACAGCAGGCACCACTGAGTGCCCTGGGTGATGCCCACGTCCTCTCAGCCCCCACCTTGAAGGGGCTGGAGACGCGGGGTCAGAGCAGCAGGTGTCTGAGCCTTCCCTGGTGCTGGCTGACCTTGAGCAGGACCTGCCCACCTTGAGCCTGTTTCCCCATCTGCACCGTGAGGAAGTCCCTTCCTGCCCCGAGCTTCACCTGTGAGATGAGTTTGCTGTCCCGACTCCTGAGGCTGGGCAGGGCCGCCAAGCGTGGAGGGGAGTGGGGGGGTGGCCAGCGAAGCTCCAGACAGGGTCTTCCAGGGACGTCCCTGGAGCCTGGGGTGCCCCCAGCAGTGGTCTTAGTGAGGACTGGAGGGTATCTGCTTGGGAGACTCAGAAAGAGCCCCTGGGGACACTCCCCACCCACTGACCGGAGGATGAATTCCGTCTGATAACATGGCATCAAAGCTAGAAATGGAATGCTCACTTCTGATGCAAAGGGATTGAAAAATCCCTGGAAGCGTCAAGCTGCGCTGAGCGGCTGGTTTCTGCCTCCATAGTTACAGGATCAAGAACCTGGGGCGCAGGGGCAGCTGGGTGCGGGAGCCGGGCCAAGGGGCCATCCTGTTGCTAAGCACGGGCACAGTTACTAACTACATGACGTTAACTGGTGACGGCATGAACTACTTTAAATAAAAAGCTAATAAATGCTCCGGCTCCTTGGTCTCTGTTGCCTCCTCATTTCCTGCCTCTGTACGTGCTTTGAGGGTCATTGGCACTTTTGGCATCTGGGTGGTGGCAACAGTCCCCCATCACCTGGGACTCTGCCTCTTTTCCAAACTTCCTGTTCAGCGACATCTCATTGGTAGCTTGAAAGGGACACATGGAATCACCTGCACGAGGCGACAACCAGGGCTCTTCCTGGAGGGAAGAGGATCCGCAGCACCCCACGGGGGGTGGGGGGGAAGCCCAGGAAAGAGACTCGAGTGCCGAGGAGTGGCGGCCGGGGTGTCACCCAGCCCAGTCCTGAGCCGTGGGCACGTGGGTTTCTTGGGCAGATGGTCCGCCGTGAGCCACCAGGTCTGCAGAGACCTCCGTGCAGGCTGTGGCTGGCCGGCCACCCCAGGGCTCAATTAGGGCCCCCCGCAAGCAGAGCCCTGCCCCCTGCTCCCCACACCTGGCCTCTCGTCACTCCTGGGTCACAGCTGGTGACTGGTCCACAGTCCAGCTGTGTGGGGGGGTGAGGCAGGTTTCAGAGTGGCTCAGAGACAGCGCGGGAGACATGGTTCTGGGAAGTGCGCGAGAGGTCCGTGACGCTCCCAGAAGGGTGGTGACAGCGGACAGATGGCATCTCCGCCCCTCATGGTGCTTTGGCTCCAAGCCTCAGAGGGTTGTGCCCAGGGTGGCCAGCTGGACGAGTGACCTGTGCCCTCTCAGGGCGCCCTCCGCTCCACCCAGGGCCCCCTGGAGGAGGGTCTATATGTTGGGCTGCAGAGGCAGCAACATCATGCCGTCAGCTTGCTCTCTGACCAGCGTGGTGGGGAGCGACTGTCCGGTGCGGGGTCCCACGGACGACACTAACTTGCCCTGTCCCCAGAGTGCCTGAGGGAGCCCGTGTCCTTCAAGGTGCTGTGTTCCGACTTTCCAGACCAGGCGAGCTCTCTTGACTGGGCTGGGGTCTGGGGAATAGAAAGGGGCTGTTCAGGGACATGGCGCTTTATGTCCCCCTTTGTTGTAGGGATGATCCACCCTGTCACCCGGGAGGTGGCTACACTGTCCTCTCCCAGGAGGGCTCCTGTCTGGGTTCAGCACTGAGAGGCCCTTGTCCCAGGGAGCCCGGGAGCCAGAGTAGTTGGTCCCCTCCCCCTTGCCTGCCCGCCTGATGTGGCCGACCCTAAACCCAACCCTCCCGAGCGGCCACCTGGGTAAGCAGCCGGTTGCACTGTCTCCACTCGAGACCCAATGCAGGGGACAGTCACTCACTCAGATTGCAGATGCTTTGGCGCAGAGGCAAGGAGGCCCCCAGGAGCTCCTGTGGCAGGCCATGCAGGAGAGCGTGAGGAGAGGCGTCTGGCCATGAGCCTTGACCAGGTCAGCACACGGCCCCCGGCGGGGTAGGGTGTGGCCGGGGGCCGGGTCCTGGGGTGTGACTTGGGGTTCTTATGCTGTCCTCGGTGAGCACAGCTCTCTCTCTGCGTCCTGGTGCCCTGACGTTCTGCCTCCTCTCGGCCCAGAGCCATGGACTGAGGCCTCGGAAACCGAGAGCCCCAGGTAAACCTTTCCTCCTGAGAATTGTTCTGGTCAGTCTTCACAGCAGCGAGAAAGCCGCCTGAAAGAGCGGCGGGGAGCAAGGGGCTTGAGGACGGGATCAAGAACCAGGAGGGAGCACCTGCGCCCCAGCTCCCCACCCCCAGGCAGACCCACTGCTGGCCCTGGCGTGCCTTCCCGGCACCCACCCGCCTCGGCGCCCTGGCCGTCACTGCCCAGGCACCCCAGCCCACGCTCCCTGGCACAGGCGGCTGGCTCCTGGCCTCTCCCCAACGTGCCCCATGCCCACGTCCACACCGCGTCCTCCTGCAGAGCCCCCAAGGGCCCCCTCTTAGCTCTGGCTCTAGGTGTGCGATGACATCCCCGCCACACTTGCAGGCCAGGGGCGAGACAGGGAAAGTGGGGCTGAGTCTCATTCATCATCTGTGACAGACACCATGTTTTCAGATGATGATTATCATAATTAAAAGTTCCCTTTTCAGTGGTGGAGAGGGTGGTCTGTGGGGAGCTGGGCCGGCCGGCCTCCTGTGGTGGCGTCTCGGACCTCCTCTGTGGCCACCGGGCTCACCATGTGGCCTTGGATGGGTCCAGGTCACCCCCCTCGCTTGGATCGCCTTGGTCTTTGGCAATTCCTAACGTTGCTCTTTGGATCTGGAATGCCCCACTGCTTGCTGGCCACCGTGAGGTGAGCAGCTTCCTCCACCACCCCCTGCCCCATGATCTTCTGCCTCACCACAGGCTCCAAGGCACTGGGCCCAGGCAACCACGGACTGAAACCTCTGAGACCAAAAGCCAAATAAACCTTTCCTCTTATTAAGTTGACTTAGCCCCACTATTTGTTACAGTAACCGAAAGTTGACTTAAAGAGACATATCCCAGCAAGTTCCTCATTGTAGCCCCCTGCAAACCCACCTCAAGGAGCCCCAAGGAGCCTCCTCTATACTGTCCACCTCTGTGTCCTCAGTGTCCAGACCAGGGCCTGGCACCCAGGAGGCTCCCAAGTTATACTGATTGACGGTCTGAAAGAGCTTGTTCTGGAAGAGAACCAATCCCTGAGGTAGGTTTCTTATTCCCACTTAACAGACAGGGGAAAGCCACCCAGCTGGTCAGGGGGACAGGGAGGAAGAAAGGGAGGGTCACTTAGTTGATCAATTAAATGTTTCAGGAGGTTCCAGCCAGCACCAAGGGAACCCCAGCCTGTGTGACCCCATGCCGGTGGCCTCAAAGAAGGGGAGGAAGAAGGAGCCACCTCATTTGCATAAAGGACCTGCCTCCTCCAATCAGCTGGGCTCTCAGGGGCAGAGACCCCAGAGCCTGGCCAGTCACCACAAAGCTGGGAGCAGAGGTGGGCGGAGTAGGCAAGGCCCCGCCCACTGTGGGCTCCGCCCCCGTCTTTCCCAGACCACCTTTCCACCTTGAGCAGCTGCAGTCCTCCCAACACCATCTCTACACTGCAGACGAGGCAACTGAGGCCCAGAGAGATCGTGTGACTTGCCCAAGGTCACACAGCAAGTCAGCAACAGAACTGACCCAGGGCCCGACCCCCAGTCCAGGGTGCTGAGTCCTGCCCTCTGCCTCTTCCTCCTGGGCTGGTTGGCCCAGAGCCCTTGCTGGCTGCCCCACCCAAGGCCTTCCTGTTACCACCCGTCCCCTCTGTCCTACTGAAAGTGTCCACCCAGGGTTTGGCTCAGAGCCACTGCTGCCCCCCAGCCTCCATCCCTGAGCCCAGGCCCTGTGCCCAGCTGCCCCCAGACACTGGGACAGGGAGACACAGTATATCAGGGCTGGCAGGGCTCCCAGAAGTGTCTGGCCCAATCCCTGGGGTGGCAGGTGGGACTTGGCCTCTCAGACACGCACACACACGAGGAGCAGCCCTCTAAGTAAAGTAACGCAGTGTGGCGTGCAGAGCACAGGCGGGCGTCACACGTGATGATGGTACCTGGGGTTGGGGGAGGTGTGGTGGGGGGGTCTGAGAGGCAGAGGAGCAAGACCAAGGTTGCCCTTAGGTCCGGGCAGAGGACTCAGCTGGCTCTGCCCACCTCCAGCTGCCAGCTCCTGGCGGCGGCCCCCAGGGTCTCTCCGCCCCTCCCACACTGTGGTGGCACCTGGCCCTGGCTGTCCCCTCGTGTCCCTGCAGCTGTGAATCACACATGCTCCTCAGCGCACTTTAATCATCTCGTAAGTGCTCCCAGGTGCCTTCCAGAGACATTGCTTTGGATTTTTCTCCTCTGTATGATTAAGTTCAGTGCCATCCATAATTGGAGAGCTGCAGCTGGGGCCCGGGGGTCTTCTCGCTGCTCAGAGGTCTCCTGGCCGGTTGCCGGCACCGGGCTTCCCAGTGGGGGTCTCCACTGCACCCTGGGGATCTGAGGCCTGGAGACGGAGGCACCTGCCGGGGGCTGTGCTGCCGGCGAGGGGCGAGGGCACACCTGGGCCCGGTCCCTGGGCTCCAGCACCCTGCTCTTTCTCCACAGCCTGTTGGCACCTGCTGAGCCTCAGCTGTGACTTCAAGACTCAGTTTCCAGGTGGGGTCATGCAGCTGTCTTCCTTTTAAAAATAGCTTCGTAAAAAAAGATGATCTACATCTTGTGAAGCCTTCCGTGGCTACCAAAGGACAAAGAAGCTAAAAGCCCCCAAAGAACACTCAGAAGCCGCGCCACAGAGTGGGAAGCCCCTGAGTCGTGGCCTTGGACGACTTTCCCCACCAACTGGCGTGGAACTCGTGGAATTCATTTGGATATTGTGTTTGCCAGCTTCCTATCCCTGTGACAAAATGCCAAGATTAAGGACTTCAAAAGAGGAAAGGGGCTTATATTTTCAGTGGTTTCAGTCCATGCTTGACCTGGGTCTGGGGCAGGGTAGCACATCATGGCGGGAACAGGTGGCCGAGGAGGCCTGTCCACCTCAAGGCAGCCAGGAAGCAAAGAGAGAGACAGAAAGGTGCCAGGATCCCAATAGCCCCTACTAGGACACCGCCCAATAACCTAACTTCCTCCCCCCAGACCCCGCCCCTGGCCATCTCCCAGCTGCACCCTGGGCTGGGAGCAGGTCTTAAACATGTGCACCTTTGGGGAACGTCAAGATCCGAACTCTGGCTCCATCCTCGGCTGGTTCTTCTCCTCACCCTGTTCGTTCTCAGCCTCACCTGTCCAGCTCTGCCCAGCTCTGCCCAGCCAGGCTGGCCTGCATGGACTACCTCAGGTAGTCCAGCTTCTATTGGTTTCTGCCTATGGGAGGTGCTGGTGAGAGGCCAGAGGATGGGCACAGAGAATGGTCAGCGAATGTCTTCCTCCTCCTCCTGGATTCAAATCTGAGTCTGCAGCTCTCCAGTCTCCTGGGGCAGGGACAGGACAGAAACCTGGCCATCCCTGAGGACGGTGCCTTCAAGGAGCCTGGGCAGAGCTGGCCAGCAGTCTCAAGGTCACCCAGCCTGCCGCAGGGTGGACTGGCCTCCTGCTCCCCCACTCCCGCACGCTGGCCGGCACCGCCCAGGTCTGGCTCCAGGAGGGGTCTGCTCTTGTTCCTGCGCCTCTGTCCTTGCTTCTGCTTCCCTGGGGGCTTTGCTTCCCTCTGCTGGACCTCTCGGCGCAAGGGTGGGGCTCATGGTGGAGGGAGGCCATGTCAAAGGCCATGTCAGAGGACAGTCACTAGGGGCCTCCCAGACCTGCCAGCCTCCCTGAGGCCCTTCCCGTGTGATGCTGTGCAGAGCACACTTCAGGGTTGGCACCAAGCATTCTGTATGCCCCTCGGATGTACCTGCCTGGGGACAGGGATCGAGCCTGGCTTGTCTTCCTGGTGCCTAGAAGAGGGTCTCTAGAGGCTTAGTAGGAGGAGCTGAATAAATCCCTGCCGGAGTGACAGGATGTTGGAGAGCTCCCAGCCTGAGGGAGGAGGCTGAGCTCCCAGCCTGAGGGAGGAGGCTGAGCCCCCAGCCTGAGGGAGGAGGCTGGAGATACACAGCCAATGCTCAAGCAAATGACCTCTATGATTACAGGGTGGCTTAAAAAGAAGCCATGGAGGGAGGACCTGAGAAGATGCAAGACACGAGGTGGTGGGGGACCTGGCCACTCATCCACTCCTCCATCCACACATGTTCCAGAGCACCCTCTGTGCCCCAGGCCTGAGATGGGAGTAAATGTGAGTGCCCCACCCCTGGACCTGCCTGAGCTGCTCTCTGCTGAGTGGCAGTGATAGAGACTCCCCCAGGCTCCTGTGATCAGAGGGGCAACAGTGACTCCCCCTGGAGGAAAAGCCGGCATTTACTAAGCTACTAAATTCCCTGTGGGGTTAAAGCAATTTGAGTTGAGTCTTCAACAATTTTGACCTAAAATGTCAAGCTACTTCAACCCAAGAGGGACACTAGTGGCTTCTCAACTGGACAAGACACTAGTGGAACCGGCTCAGGCATGGCAGGATCCAGGGCCTGAGGTTAAATCTCTGGCCCTCTCCTGCTCTTCATCCGTCTCCTTTGTTTCCAGCTGCAGAGGAGTATCTTTCCTTTTGCAGTTGGGTTTATTCGCAGGCAGGAAAGGGGAGGCGGGAATCAGAGCCACACACAGCTCCAGGTTTCTGTCACTTTATCTACTGACTCCAGGAGAAAGTGAGGACTGCTCTCCAGAATAACTGTATATAAAGTCCCAGGCAAGGATTCTGATAGGCCTAATTTGGGTCACATGCTCTGCTTGGACCAATCAGGACCTCCTGAGGGAAACAGCGCTATGATTGGCTGGTGCCTAAGAGGAGGGATGGGATAGAATGGCCGATCATTAACCCTGCAGGAACAAGGGGGCTGGTAGTGCGGAAGGCTTGGTTTCTTGAAGGAGGGGCAGCGGGAGGTCTGGGTGCAGAAATAGAGGGGGAGGGGATGCTGGATGGGCCAAAGAAGAGTAGATAGTATTCTTTAAAAAATAAATAAATAAACTGAGCCTCAGGGATATTAAGTAACTGGCATAAATCAGCAGGTGGCAGAAGAGACCCCTGTATCTTTTGCTGAACAAAAGCCCTATGCTATAGACACCAGGGGACAGCCCTGCTGGACCCTGGGGCTTCTGCAGGTTCCTCCCATAGCTGAGTTCCAACAGGCTTCAACTCCTAATTCCAGTCCAAACAGAAAGACTCTCACAGCTCGGCACCCAGGCTGCTCCCAGGCCCGGAGCTTACAAACCTAATCTTCATGATGGATTTAATTTAAGGCTCCCTTTTCTTTGCAAACCACAGTGTGCAGAAAATGCTGCTCCTGGCAGTTCTCATAGACCAAGCAGCGCCGAGTGAGCCCATCAAGGAGAATCGGCACCAGGGTGGTATCGCCGCCGGCTCCTTCCCGCTGGGCTCCTTTCCAGCAGCCGGCCCCTCCCTCTCTCCATGCTGCCTGTCCAACCTGTCCATTTCACTTAACAGGTGACTCACTGCCACACGGCTCATCCGGGCTACAGGGACCTTGGGAGTCTCCAGTCCATCTCTATTCATTTCACAGATGAGAAGATGAAGCTCGGAGAGGCCTGGCCACTTTTCAAGGTCAGAGAGTGGGTCAGGAGTGAGGCCGGACCTGATCACTGAGCCCTGGTGCCGAACGTGTCTCTCAGCTGGGTCTGCCATGGATGCTTCTATGTGCCGTTAATCATTTATAGGGCGAGTGCGTGGGTGACTATTAGCCCCTTACCCTTGGGTAGAGAAAGGCCCAGAGAGGCTAGAAGACACACTCAGGGCGCAGAGCCAAGTCTCCAACTGGCCTGATTAGCACTGAGACCAAGCTGAGCCCCTGCGTGGCCTTTGTCCCGGCTGCCTGCCCTCCGCTCTGGGACTCTGGTAAGCACCACAGGGTCCCTTCTCCTTCCCTTCTCCAGGTCTTCCAGCCCTTTCAGCACTTCCAGGCTTGGCTCTCTGCGTTGACCCCTCTGTTGGCAACCCTGGTGCTGCCAGGCTCCGCCTGAGAGCGCAGTAACGCGGCCCCTGGCATGGGCTGCAATGCCGGGGAACCAGGCCTCGGGGCTGGGATCTGGGGATGGGACATCAGACTTGACTACCTGGATCGGAGGAAGGACCTCGTGGCCAGGGGCAAACGGGACTGTGGTGCTTCCGGTAGGCAGACCCTTTAACCTCATGCGCGCAGCCCCCTCCTGACTTTTATTTAGATGACTAACAAGGGACCAAAGAAATTGCTGTCCCCCCAGCCTCCCTACCCCGCGAAGGCCCAGCCCCCTCACAAGGCGCAGCCCCTCCCAGTGAGGCGCCGCCCCTTCCCTCTGGGCCCTGCAGACTTCCCGCCAGCCCTAGAGCTCCGTGCAGGGTAATTACATTTTACATAGTTTTCTTTTTTAATACTTCAATAAATGTTGCCTATGAAAATCAATTGACATTTTCTCTACTTAATGCATAATAACTGATCTTATAAATTTAAATTACCCCTATAAATCTAAATTAAATACCTAGGATTCAATGTATTTAGGATACTTAATTAATATAGTGCCGGCACATAAACACTGCTGATGGGTCTGCTTGAAGCTGGCTGGCTCTCGTTTTCAAAGGACATATTTCCCTGCAGTGTGTTTGGGGAGGAAAGAAGGAGCCCAGCGTCCTGAGTGGTTTGCTGCCTCCTCTGAGCACTGCCCACTTCATGGTGCCCTCCAGAGCTGCCTGGGCCTCCCTGTGCCTGGCTCTCTGTCCTCTAGGTCACTTCTCTGCAGGTGCCCAAGGAGAAGGTGGCCAGAACCACCTGACGGTGAAGGAGTCCTGGGTGAGAATCAAAAACCTGGCTCAGCCACTATGATGCTGCGTGACCTTGGGCAAGTTGCTTGCCTTCTCTGGTCCTCACCTGCCCCTTCTGCATAATGAGGAGAGAATTAGAACATTGCAGAGGGTCTTTACAGAGTGTGGGTGCTGTTACTGTCCCAGCGGGCATCTCTTAGGGCTTACAGATGGTGATCAAAACTACGACGGAGAGATCCGGAGGAAGCAAGGGGAAGACCAGGGGGTGGCAGGGCTGAAGCAGTGGTGGCCAGTGAGATGTTGGCCCCTCAAGGGGCTCACCTGCCTCTGCTCCAGGTCGACAACCCAAGGCCTGGGGCTCAGTTCCTCTGAGCAGCCAGAAGAAGGAAAAGCAGCTTCAGGAGAGACATAGCTCCTAGGAGGCCGGGAGCTCCGACGTCGGCCACCCCAGTCCACACAGAAACTGGAGGCAGGGCCGGAACCCACCCAGACCCTCGGTGGGATCGTCCCGGCGCCTCTCCATCTGCAGGCAGACGACGCAGGGCACTGCCCTCCTGCAAGAGTTCTCCAGGAGAAGCCCGAGACGCGCTCAGGCACCGTGGCGGGGGCTGCTGCCCTTGTGGGGGTCCCTGAGCCCCCCAGAGGCCCCGCAGGTGCACTTTGGGGGCGCCATGGTTGAGCCCACCGTGGGGAGTCTGCAGATGGTGATTGGGCCACAGGTCTTCCCAGGCGTTCCAGCAACCTGCCCTGAAACCACAGGACCAGACGGGGCCTCAGAGAGGAAGAGCGGAGGAGGAGGGTCCCCAAGGGCCCCCACCTGCTTCCAGGGGTAAGGACACACCTGGTGACCCAGCTGCCACCTGGTCTTCAGCACCCACCTGAGCTGGCTCCTCACTGCCTCCTGGATCAGGGTCTCCCCTCTTCTGCTCCTCCCTGCGCTCCCCGAGCCCCTCCGGCCCACCTGCTCCCTTGGCTAGGGAGGTGACCAGGGCCCCCCTGGGGTCCGGCTCCTGTCCTCAGCCCTCGCACCCCGAGGCTCCCCAGGGCACAGTCCCTGGGGCTTTCTGCTGCGCTCAGGTCAGGGTCGAACCCTTCCACACGGCTCTGGAAATTCCTTGGGGTCCGGTCCCAGCTGCCTCTTCTCCACCTCTGGTCACCTGTGTCCTGAGGACTCGGCTGGGTCACATGACCCCCTTGCTGTCTGGCAAACCGTCCCTCTCACCAGCTCTCTCCTGGGCCGCTGCCAGCTCCTTCCTCTGCCCCAAGAGGCCTCCTCCTCCTCCCTCCTCCTGGCGCCCAGACCCCACAAGGATGACCAGCCGTTCACACTGACCCTGGCTGTCCACCAGCCCTGGCCACCAGATGTCCAGTCCACTTCTCCATGGCCTCCCCCTTTGACTGGGAGCACCAGAGGGCGGAAGCACACCTCTCTTCTCAGTCACCGGTCCTAGGACCTGCTTCCGGCCTGGCTCTGTCAGGGTCTCTGGTACACACGGACTGAGAGCAGAGAACCTCAGGGATGGCGGATGTGCAGGGGCAGCATGTCCCTGCGTTACCCAGCATGACCAGCTCTGTTGTCACTCATCCCCCTCGCTCCCTCCTCCCTCCCCTGCTCTCAAGGACGGGCACCTTCGGACAGGAATAATCCCTATTGCTTTAAGTTGTCTCTCCCTTGACTGGTGATTGGTGACTGCCCTAGGATAAGGGGTAGATTCTCCGGAGAGATTCTATGCATCTTTGCCCTCCTGCTTCTTTCTAATTAGTACTCAGACAAAATGCCCAGTGTTGTGGCAGCCATTTTGTGGCCATGAGGTAACAAACATAAAGACAAAGCCATTCACTCCAAGAATGGCAGAGTAAACAAGCAGAAAGAAGATGCTTAGAATCCAACAGCCTCGTGAGCATCCATCACCAGTCACTGCCCTCCAGACCTCATTTCAGGTGAGCAAAATAAACTTGTGTGGGTTTAAGCCACTAGTAGCCAGGTTCTCTGTCACTCGATTCGGACAGAGTTGGAATGGATCCAGACAGATTCCTGTTTGTCTCTGGCTAGCTGATGACCTTGGGCAAATCACTCAACTTCTGAACCACAATTTCTTCACCTATTAAGTGGAGTTAACGGACCCCACCTCATCCGGATCCTGGCAGTTCCTGGCATTTATCCAGGGCTGGCTACATGCCAGGAGTTGAATAAATCACTTTGGACTTTTTTCTTCCTTGATTCTTTCCAAAACACTGTGAGATAAATATTATTAGTAAATTCTACGGATGGGACAGCTGAGCGCAGAGAGGTTAAGTAACTTGTCTTAGGGCGCACCGTCACCAGAAACAAACTGGGAACCCAGGCAGTCAGATGTCAGCACGCGCACCCGAAGGTGGCACCACGTGTACAATCCTGCCTGAGGCAGAGTAGGCGCCGTGAGCAGCTGCTGAGCATTGACCGGGGGCCGCTCAGGAACCCCTGATCTCCTGGTCCTGCTCGCTCGAGCACCGCCTCAGCTTTTGGGGACCAGCGGACCAGGGCTGAAGTGGGCGGAGCTCTGAACTTGCCCGCCCCGCCCATCGAGGCCACGCCCCGGCCTGGTCCCAGGCTCCCTTGGTGCAGGGCTGGGCTCCGGCCCTGGGGCCCTCCCTGGATCTCCCCTGGCCGAGGTGGCGCGCTGACTCTCAGGTTAATTGTCACCACTTGTTGGTCTGTGGCGCTTCCGCCGCAGCCCTTTGTAGTTGTTCAAAGTCATGGATGCCACTTGGGAGAATCAGGGTGTAAAATCCCAGTCGGGGCCAGTCACCCTCATCCACACTGAGGGACCATCGCAGCACAGGGTGGGCAGGAGCCGGGACCTGCCTGTCCCTCTGGCCACCAGTAGTGGGGGGGGGGGGGAGTTCTTCCCCTCCTGGGCTGACGGGTGGCATCCTGGCCTGGGCCCGGGAGCAGGACTCAGGGGCGAACACAATGACTGAGTGAAGGGGGGGCCGGCGGGGCTCAGCGGGGACCGGCGACGGACAGCAGCCGTGTCCAGGCACCGGAGGGACACGCAGCTGACTGTTCCCGGCCTGTGCCCATCCGCGCCTTCGGCAGGGAAGCCTCCGCCGGCCCCTGGCTCTCCGCACCCATCCCGCCCCGTGCGGGGCTGCCCTGTGCCTGGCAGAGGCCCCTGGCAAGCCGTGCGCACGGGGCCTGCGTCGCCCAGGCCACCTGTGCCCAAGGATCCGCCCCACCGCTCGTGTGCAGCCACTGGATTGGCGCTTTCTGGGGAGTCGACACCTGAGAACGTGGCGTCGGGAAGGATTTTCAGTGAATGGTCCCAACCCCGGGGAAGAGGGATCTGACGCAGGAAGGGTGAGGCTCTGGAGAGGCCGCCAGCAGCCAGGCCGGAGAGAACCCGGAGCCTCCTCGAGGGCGAGCCGGGGAGCACCGGCCCCTGGCTGCTGGCAGCCGCGTCCTCCTTTATTTGAAGGTACCGCCTTCATCAACAGCAGCGTCTTATTTAGAAGCACAGTGAACCCCAGCTGAGGGGGAGGAAGGAAGGCAGCCGTGCAGGAGAAGAGGTGACCCCAGGCCCAGCAACCCCGGACCCTGCCCTTCCCTGTCCTTGGGCCTCAGTGTCCTAATCTGTAAAATGGGACCCTTGGACTCCAGGTTCCGAGATCGGGAGGAGCAGACAGGAGAGGCCAGGACCCCTGGTGGTGGGCCTCAGCGTGCTGGTCCCTCCCTCAACCCCTGGCCACCTGGCAGGGCTGCTGGGCACATCAGGGTAAAGCAGCAAAGCCCAGCCGACAGCAGGTGAAGCTCAGAGCCACCATGTGGGCTCAGGGTGAGAGGCTTTGCACCAGCAGGGAGGGGGTGACAGAGCCCCAGGAGGAGGGACAGCCACACTGAGAGGATGAGCCAGCATCACAGAGGCCTCCATGATGGTCTGTTGCCCCAGGCTGCCCTGGCCTCTGAGGGACAGAAGTGCAAAGGGTAGAAAAACGGCTGGTCCTCCCGGGTTGTCCCAAGGAACGACAAAGATGCCTGACCAGACTGAGTTCCACACTCACCAGCTCTGCAAGTGCATGCAGTCCCATGTCACAGAAGAGGAAATGGGCCCAGAGAGGGAAATCGACTTGCCCAATGTCACACAGCCAGGGTTGGAGATCTGTTTGACCAGCTCTGTAGGTTCCCCTCAGCAGTGAGAGTTGGGGATTTTCTGTCTTGTGGAATCCAGTCCCTGAAGGGGAGTCATCAGTAGAAGGCTGGAGAGGGCTCCATGTGGGCAGAATTCTCATCCCATCCTAATAACTCCAAGTGCATTGTTAGGGCTATGGTATGGAAGCCCCCAGAACAATAGACTCTGAGAATATAGGGTTGAGGTTGAAGATGTTCTCAGACCAGCTCAAACTCTGTAGGCTGGGACCCTCATTCTCTCCACAGATAAAGAACCTGAAGCTCAGAGAGGCCACGTGAACTCCCTGAGGTTGCACAGCAGGTTAGGAACAGAGTTAGGCTCACACCCTACCTGTTTAACTTTCGGGCCACTAATCCACTTGCTTCTAGATAATCATAGATGCTTGTGGGTCCTGGAGGGGTGGGCCATCTACCAGGGGCCTGGAACCCCCTGCCACTCCCTGTACTGAGGGTTCCCCTGAAGAAAACCACAAGCTTGTCCTATTTGGCAGCGCGCGGAGCTGGGGAGACAGGCCTGGGGTTGAATCTGGGCGGAGTGAGAGTGAGCAGGTCGCTGTGCTCTGCTTTCCTGCCAATGTCTGGAGAACTGGATGCCAAATTCTTTACAGGCATCATCTCACGCCTTCCCATTACCCCTCAAAGTGCCAGACGCCAGCAGGCCACTCCAGAGGTGTGGAAACTGAGGCGTGGCCAAAGCTCAGAGATGGACCACGTCTCCTTCCCCACCTCCCTGGCTTCCTTGAGTCCCTGCTGACCAAGGCCGCCCACATATCAAGTCCCCGAGTTCTGCGCTGTGTGCCTCAGAGTGGCCCAAAGCGTGCTGCAGGAGCCAAAGCCTGGAGTCCTCTGACGCGGACTTGGCTGAAACTTGCAAGGTCACAGCTGGCCTGGTCTGGGGACGGAGAAGGGCGGTGGGTAAGCAGGACATGTGTTTGGAAAGCTTTGCCCTTTCTCCTGGGGTTTCTCAGGACAGATGGTAGCCTGAGGGGAGGCCCTGCTTCTTGGCAGGATCCGTGGTCATGGTCCTGCGCCTTGGAATCATCAGGCCTCATAGGCTTGATTTGACCTCCATGTTTTCCAGGCTTAGTGAAGCAGACATTTCCTCATTCATCTGCACTTAGACTTCAAGACGGTGACCGTGCACCAAAGCCTGACCCCTTTGACTTAGCTGAATGAACATGGAAAGGTCAAAAGACTTCTGCATAATTAGAAAGCATCTCCCCTCCGCTCCCCACGGCCCAGCCTCCCTCCCAGTCTTCTGGGCCTTTCTCTTCTGCCTCCCTGCTCCTGTGTCTCTAAGTCTGCGTCTGGTCGCTTGGGTCAGGGATGGAACGGAGCAGGTGACTGAAGTGGAAGGAGAGGCAGACGGCCAAGGGGTAAAGGGCCAGGCTGGGGTTGGACAGACCCAAATTCAATTCCAGATTTCTCTACTTCCGCTAGGGGAAACCTGAAGCAAGAGACGTTGTATCTGAGTCCTGATTTGAACGCCTGTAAAACAGCCATAAGAACAGCCCTTGCTTCACGGGGCTGTTAGAAAGATTAAAGAAAATGATGCCTGTGAGCCTCTTAGCACTGTGGCTGGCCTGAGGAGCCCATCAATGGCCTGTGTTGCATAACTGTAATTTGGGATGGTTAAAAGGTCCACCACCAAGTTGGGGTCAGGGATGCTGGTCCTACCTTGGCCTAGACCATAAGTAAGACACTTAAGTATTTGGATGTGGGTGGGACTTTTTTTTTTCAGTCTAGGAAATGGGGAGATGAAATAAGCAAAATCAGAGGACAGTGGCTGGACAACTCAGTGGGAGTCATTCGTGTAACATGGGGAAACTGAGGCCCGACTCACTGGACAATGAGTGACAGGCCAGAGTCTCATGCTCACTCTCTCAGCTACACCCAGAAAACATGGTGACCCATGGACCAAGGGAAACCAAAGGGACTCTAGAAAGTATTTTGACTGAAATGAAAATGAAATATAACATGTCAAAATGTCTGAGGTGCCCCAAAGCAGTACTCAGAAGGAAACATGTAACCCTAAATGTCTATATTAGAAGAGAGAAACGATCTCAAATCAATAATCTCAGATTCCTCCATAAGAAACTAAAAAAAGAATATCAAATCAAACTCAAAGTAATCAGAGGAAAGGAAGTAATAAAAACAACAGATATTAATGAAATCAAAACCAGAAACACAATAGAGAAAGTCATGGTGCAATAGGATTAATGAAATGATAGCTGCATAGCCAAAGAGATCAGGAGAAAACACAATGGCCACTATCAGTAATGAGAGAGAGAAGTCTCCTTGAAAAATGCAACCACCAAAGCTCACTCCAGAAGAAACAGAGAACTTGGAGAGCCCTATGCCTCCTCACCAAACTGAACCTATGGTCACCAAACTTTCCATCTTATTTCTATATACTAGTAATGAATAATCAAATTGAAATTAAACAATATCATCGAAAAATATGAAGTTCTTATGGATACATCTGACAGGAGATGTGTAAAAACTATACACTGAAAATTTCAAAACGTTGAGAGAAACTGAATAAGACCAAAGAAATGAAGAGATATACCATGTTTATGGATGGTGAGGCACCATATTGTTCAGATGTTAATTCTCGCTACAGTAATCTTTAGATTAAATAAAACCCCAATCAGCATTCCAGCAACTTTTTTCCCCCAAACTTTTGCTCAAATTCACTTGGAAAAGCCTAAGACCACAAATATCTGAAACAAATTAAAAGAAAAAGAACAGAGTTGGAGAACAATTGCTTTCAATACTTATTACAAAGCTATTGTAATCAAGACAGTGTGGAACTGGCATGAAGAGACATCTAGATCAAAGGAACAGAATATTGTCCAGAACTTGAACATAGATGTGTAGGACCCCCCAAAAGGAAGACCCTTACTCGAGTCTCAGGATGGCGCGCTCCAGGAAACACGAAAGACCAGCTTGATGCAAAAGCACGAGGCACTTTAATAACGGAGCCCCGGGCCAACACGTATCTCATGCAGGAGATAGAGGAGTTGACCCCGAGGCTCAGAAATCAGGGGTTTATATAGGAAAAGTTAGGGAGTTTGGCGCGGGTACACATAATTGGCTGATTCAAACATAAGCGGGCACATGACTACATTGATTACATCAGCAAGTAGTACGTGCAAATTGACATTCCAGCAATGTGATAGGGCAGTTTATTTTGGTTAGCAGGGGTCAAGTTAACCTTAAAGAAAAGGGAAGAAGGGGGAAAGTGGGTGACACCAGATGGTCCACGGCCTTGTGGAGATTGTTTATCCTCCATGGCCAGTTAGTTTTTGATGCTTTGGCAGTCTTATTTTAGGCTTGTTTAGGTATGTTCAGGCCTCTGGCCTGTCCCTCTTTGTTTCTTTTTCTAAGTTCATTTGCTAGACTACAGATTCTGTGCTTTAATTATGGGCACTTAAATTTTAACTCCTTCAGATGGACATCTGGTTTTTAACAAAGGTAGAAAGACAGTTCAATGGACAAAGGATAATATTTTCAGTGAGTTGTGCTAAAACAATTGGAAATCTATCAGAAAAAAAGTTATTTGAAATTCTGTCCATACTTTATGCCATAAGCAAAAACTTAACTTTGAATAAACCTAAATTTAAACCAAAAATCTCTAAGATTTTTCAAAGAAATCATGGTAGAAGATGTTTGGAACCTTGGGTTAGGCAAAGACTTCCTAGGACACCAAAGACACAAGCCATAAAAGAACAAATTGATAAATTGCCCTTCAAGAAATATTAATACTTCTGTTCTTCCACAGGCAACGTTATGAGAAGGAAAATTCAAGCTACAGATCAGGAAAATAGTTGCAAATATGATAAAGGAGCCATATCCAGAATGCCGATAACTGGATAACAAAGCAAGTAGTAAGCTAAAGGTTTGAGTAGACAAAGTCTGAATGGCAAGTGAGCCCCTGAAAAATTCTCAGAATTACTAGTGATTAGGGGAGAGCAAATTAAAAGCACAATGGCATCTCACTAGCATTTCTGTACCTTAAAAATACCGACCTCAGCAAGTGTTGGTGAGGACATGGAGCAACTGGAACTCCCATGCACTGTCGGTGACAGGTTGACCCAGAAGAAGCACTTTGGGGAAAAGCTTGTGGATTTTTTTTTTTTTAAAGTAAAGCAGAACTTTAACTGAACCTAGAGTTCCCCTCGTTACCCAAGAGCAATGAAAACTTAGGTCTATACTTAGACTTGTCTGTGAATTTTCCTAGCAGCTTCATTACAACATCCCCAAAATTTGCACAAACTAAATGCTTATCAAATTGTTGTCTGTCCATACAAAAGATTTCTACTCGGCAATAAAGATGAATGAGCCACACACCACAGGCATTCATGAATCTAAAAATAATCATCCTAAGTGAAAGAAATCAGGTGAACACGCATGCCTCCTGTGTAGTTGCATTGAGGCACAGGCAGAGAAACAAGCTCTGCCTGACAGAAAGCTGATCACAGTTCCCTGGGTATACACTTAGCAAATTTTCACTTTGCTTGTATCTTTCTTTCTTTCTTTCTTTCTTTCTTTCTTTCTTTCTTTCTTTCTTTCTTTCTTTCTTTATTTATGTATGTATGTATGCTGGGGATTGAATCCAGGGCCTTATGCTTGCTAGGCAAACACTCTACCAGTTGAGCTATATTCCTGGCCCTTGATTGTATCTTTAAATGTCATTTTAAGGTGTTCTGTTTTTCATGTCAATCACGTCTAAAATAACACTGATAAAATCATCCACCGCCATTGCCAAGCCCCACGCAGGTCTGGGCAAGCCCATTTCTGAGCCCCAAGGGGTGCTGGCTGGAAAGTCAGCAGAGGAGGAGACCGGGAAGGAGCTGTGTCCCCGGGTGGAAGGAGGCGGAGCAAGACCGTGTTCCAGGGAGCGGGAGTGCCGGGGACTGCAGAGGAAAGGTCACGGAGGTTGCGCGATGAAGGGAAGGCGGGTAACAGATGCGCTCTGGGGCACCTCGGCCCTGGGTGAGCAGAGCGTCACTGGCCCGAGCCTCGGGCAGCTCTGTGCCCCCTGGCACCCGGGACGGGACTCCTGCAGCCTGCTCCGTCCCCCTGGCTGGGCCCGTGGACCCCGTGTTTCTGGTGCAGGGCTCAGCACTGACACCAGCTTCTGAAAGAGCTCCTGCATTTACTAGCTGTATCGCCACGTGGGGGTGGAGGACAGAGGTGCCCCCGCACTGCCTTGCGGCTGCTCTGCTGTCCCCTAGGCCTCCTGTCTCAGGCACACTATCTATACCGCTTCCCTCCAGGAAGTCTTGGCACTGCTGGCTCCGGACTCCTGGGCGTTGGCCTTTGTCACCACGTGGGTGTCTCCCTTTGGATATAACATTGCATTCTTTCTAAGAATAATTCTGGTGAAAGCGTTTTCCTCCCATATTATGCATATTATTATCACTGTTTTACAAATGAAGACATGAAGGTACAGAGAAGTTAAGCAGCTGGTCCAAAGGTCACACAGCCAGGGGGAGATTTTGGCAGCAGAAACCCCATCTGGGTGCTGCGTTTGAGCTCATGGGTTCTGCAGAGACAGACCTGGGTCTGATTCCACCTCCGCCACTAACCAGCTGTGATGGTGCCACACCTGAGGAGTAAATGAGATGACACAGCTCAGGTGTTAGCAAAGTCTGGGCACATAGTAGGTGCTCAAGTAAAATCAGCTGTGGCTGTTCTTAGTGGCGTGATGACTATATCTGGTCCTGCCTGGACACGTGCCCAGACTTCCTCCCCAAACCTTCCCTGCCATCCAGTTCCTCTTCCTTTCTGCTTTCCCAAAACATTAAAACTCCCATCCTTGAAGTGATGCTCCAGTGTGGATCTTGGATGTCCTTGAAGACATCTTAAAGACCCTGGAGTTAAACATTTGGTTTCCAGAGTGGCGCTATTGGGAGGTAGTGGGGACTTTAAGAGGTGGGGCTAGTGGGAGGAAGTTAGGTCATTGGGGGCGTGTCCTTGAAGAGAACTGTGGGACCCTGGTGATTCGCTCTTACTCTTCACTCCCTGGCTTTGCTCCACCACATGAGCCTGCCATGATGTGGCTGCTCACCACAGGCCCAAAACCATGAGGCCAACCAATCAGAGGCTGGATCTTCCAAAACTGTGAGCCAAAATATACCTTTTCTCTTTATCATTGATTGTCTCAGGTACTTTGTTATAGTGCTGGAAAGCTGATTAATACAGGGAACTCCCCACTTCACTCTTTTTAAAGCTCCGTCAGGTAAAAGATGGGGAAGCACTGTGGAGTCAGAGGGTTTATTGCAAGGACCAAATGAAATAACAGGTAAGAAAGGCTCCACCAATGACAATCGGCCCATGCTGGCTGTGTTTCTTCTCCTTTTCTCTGGGTCCCCTTGGCAACCTGGTTTGATGAGGGGCCACTGGCAGAAACAGCTGCACCCGGGAATCATCCTCCAGTCAAGCCTGGCATCGAGGTGACAGTCCTGTGGTGGAGCCAGCAACTCCTGCAGGTCTGTCCTGTGTGCTCTGGGCCTGCAGAGCCCAAGCCTCCTGCTGTCCCCTCTGTCCCACCCTGCCCTGCTGCACCCAGACACTGCTCACTCTGCACACGGCCGTCCTTCTGGAGCACCCCTCCCTCTCCTCCTGCCCATCCTCCCTTCTCGGAAGGCCTCCCTGTCTATAGGGAAGGGGCTGGGGATGACGGTCCCCAGGGTCCTCCACTGCTTCTGCCCTTGACTTTGAAGGCAGCCTTGGACGTGCAGAGACAGCTGCCACCCACCTGAGAGTGTGTGAGGACAGGTTTGGGGCCCCTCACCTCCCCAGGCTCCTTGTTGTAAGTGGCTCTGTCTTGGAGCCCTGGGGTTCCCCTCTCCTGCAGGTGGCCACGGGTGGCCGGTGACTCTCAGTGCCCAGAGGGACAAAGGGGAAGGGGCATCATGTCTGAGTGGGGGTCCCTGGCTCTGGAAGTAATGCACTGACCTGTCTGGGAAAGAGGAACAGGAGGTCACTTGGGTCACTGCGCCAGGCAGGGCTGCAGCTGTGGCCTGAGAGTGGCGGCCAGGCCTACTCTGAGGGTCCCTTTGTCCCCTGATGATCGCAACAGCCAGGAACAAGAGCCCCGCCTGTCTGGACAGCCACGCACGGGGTGCCCTGGGCTCTTCCTCTGCAGGCTCCAGGCTGGTCACTTTGGGGCTGGCCTGGGACTCACTGAGCTCCAGATCCCCGTAGGCCTGGGGAGCTCTCCTGGGCCTGGGCTGGGGCTCTGGTCACCTGTCCCCATCTCACCTGCTCCAGGTCACAGGCAGGTAGGCGGCACAGCGCCAGGGGTCCGCGGGGGTGGCCCGGGGGCAAGGAGCACTGGGAAGGGGCCACCGTGAGCTGGAGGGTTGCTCCCACACCCTCCAGGGACACCACCGGAATCCTGGGACAGGCCTTGCCCTCCAGGACCTCACACTGGGGCTGAGACAGATGGGAGTGGACAGAGGACACTGGGGTGGCCCCTTGGCCCACCAGGTCCCCCTGCTGGCCTCCTGCTTCCTGCTTAGCAGAGCTGATCTCCAACCCGAAGGGCAAAGCCAGGCAAAAGCATAGAGGTGGCCGGGTGGGACTGGACCCTAAGCCCCCAGCCCAGGTGGCCGGGGCAGCTCCCTCTGGGCTCTGCTGCAGCAGTGAGGCCCCACAACCCGGGTCTCCATGGCTGCTCCCGATCCCGCCTATTCTTAGCGCCAGTCCTGCGCCAGGAGGGAAGCAGGAAATGATTCATTCTCTTTCCCAGACGTGATCACCTCCCGGAACCGTGAATATCTACCTGGGGCCTTCGCCAAGGGCCCAGCGGCGAGCAGGCGGCCGGAGGGAGGGGCTTGGGTGACAGGCTCTGTGACCCTACGCGGCTCCAATTGGTCAGAGATCCCAGCTGAAGGGGAGGCGCATCCCGTGTCCCCGTTTTACAGAGGGGGAGACCGAGGCCCAGAAATTTCAGAGGGCTAGACCAAGGAACCCCACCGGGGAGCGACAGAGGAGGGAGCCTATCCGAGCCTGGGCAACGGGGAGCGCTCGGGGCTCACCTGTAAAGTGGGGACTTAGGAACTGGCCCCGATGCTTTCCAAGCTGAGCAGGCTCATCACCACAAGTGACCGGGGAGGACACCAGTGCCCTGCCCTGCCCCACTCCCAGGGTGCTTGCACTGCCCTGGAAGCCCTGCTTCTGCCCTGTGCCCCTCAGGTGGCTGGACCAGGGGTGCACGCCTGCCCAGCCAGGCCAATCGGAGTGCCCATCCCAACCTGAAATCAACCCCTGAGGGGCCAGCTGGGTCCACTGGGTATTTGAGCGCTGGTGACTGTTTCTGGTTTGTGGGATACGAGAAGGGTAGAGAATGGACGTCCCAGGGCAGGGGCGGGGCATCAGCCTGTGCTCTGGCCTTTGCCCCTGGGCCGGACACCAGGCCCTCCCGAGTTCTGGCGTGTTCTTCCTGTTCTTCAGCTTTGGCGTCCAGGAGGCCAGGTCCCCACCCTGTCTCCCTGCAGCCGAGCAGAGTGTTACCTTGGACACAAGCAGCCCTGATCATTCCACCAGCAGGAGCTCCCTGGGGATCAGAGGGGACAGGGCCAGGCAAAGAACTGCCCAGGGAGGTCACTGAGCATGGCTGGAGCAGGAGCAGGCAGCACGGAGGCTCCAGTCCTGCACACCTGGGCCTCTGCCTCCTCCTGGGGCCTCTCTGGGGGTCTCTCCCACTTCCTTTTCTCCCACACTCAGCCCCTCCCTCCTCACTCATGCCGCCCCGTGGCCCCTGGTGTCTGTTCATCTGCTGGGCTGGCCACCCTGGGCACTCAGAGGGCAGAGTCCCTGTCCTCAGGGAAGGCCCATTCTGCCTGGGGAAGCAGAGGGACCCAGCACAGCCCAGCATGGCCAGCGCTGAGATGGAGTCGAGGCAGGTCTGGCCTGGATGTGGGCAGGGCGGCCTTCTGGGAGGAGCTGGGTTTGCAGGGAGGCCTGGAGGGGAAGCAGCCGGGAAGGGGTGCTGGGAGGGGGCGTCCACTGACAGCTGCCACCTGCACAGGTCAGGCAGGGCCACCCAGGGAGGGCCAGGCAGTTCTGTGCGGAGCCTGGGGGAGATAAGGGGAGGGGGAGGCGCTGGGTCCCCGGTCCGCCCACGGGGAGGCTGCGCAGTCTGGGCTTTATCTGAGGGCCCTGGGGAGCCATGGATGGATGAAGGGGGTCGGGTGACCAGGAAGTGACTGCCGGAGGGGGGCGGGCACAGAGAGGGTCTGGGCCCCTCCAAACCCAGCATGGGAACGGGGAGGGGGCTCCTTCCTGCCGCTCCCCGGGCATTTTCTCTCCCTCCCCGTCTCCCTGCCTCCCCCTCCTGCTCCCCCGCAGCCCCCTCCCCTGGTCCCCACGCCCCGCCCACCCCGCCCCGGACCCCGCCCCGGACCCCGCCCCGGACCCCGTCCCGGACCCCGCCCCTCCTCCAGGACCGGCCGGCCCCGCCCCGCCGCGCTTGCGAGAGGCCGCAGCGCCACCTTCAGGCCGCGTCCGGCACTGCCGCGGGCGGCGCCCTCCAGCGGGACGAGCTGGTCGGGTCTGTGCGCCCTGGAGGGCCGGCCGGTGTCGCCACCCTGACCTCCGGTGCCCGGCCCTGCCGCCCGCACCTCGGGCCTGGCTACTCCGGGCGACGCTGGCACCGGTACCAGCCCGTCGCTGTCACCGACAGTCCTCATGGCCAGTCACGTCCGCTCCCGGAGGACCAGGCTGCAGAGCGATGCGTTTAATAAGAGCAGCGCCTCCTTTCAGGGTCGGGTCCCTGGGGGGCCTGAGGACGGCCGCCGGCATCTCTGCTGTCCCCGAAGGAAGGGCCCTTGGGGCCATCAGGCCCCTGCTCCAGACAGGGACTTGGGGCTCAGAGCGGGAGTGAGGAGACCGCTGAGCACCCCCACACCGTGCCAGAAGGGCTGTGGGACCAGGGACACAGATGAGAAGGCCAGGGTGACAGTTCCAGCGCTGGCAGCCCAGGGGCTCTGGAGCTGGGGCAGCCTGAGGGCTTCCTGGAGGAGGGGATCCTGGAGCGTGCAGGGAGGGAGGCGAGGTGGGCCACCAGGCAGGGGGCAGCGGGGTGAAAAGCAGGAGGCCTCAAAGAGGAGGGAGGCTGTGGCTGAGGAGGGAGGAACAGGGAGGTCAGGCGAGGGGGTCGGGGTCAGAGCAGGAGGTGTGGGGTCTTCCTGGTAGCCCTTGCCATAGCACTGACAACAGCAGTAGTCAACCTCACTGTCATTGTCACTATCAGCCACTAATAATTATTGAGGGCTTTCTGTCCACCACAGTCTCACTTTCCTCCATTGGCTAAGCTCATTTTTATGATTTCCCCTGGGTCGGCATGATTGGAGAAATAAACAGAGAGGTTAAGTAACTCGTCCGATGTCACCCAGCACGTGGCAGTGCACCCTGTCTCCAGAGTTGGCTTTCCCTACTCTTCTGCACCCTCTGCTTACCCCCCACAACCCCATCTAATTGCTTTTACATTCTGCCTCTTACAAAAGATCACGCTCACCCATTTTCCCTGAAGTAAGGAGTAATTAGCAGTCTGGAAGAAAAGTCTGAAGGTCAGGGAGGAGGTGCATGCGCCCGGTGCTGTGATTTAACAGCTGATGGTGGGCATCAGTGGGGCCACGCTGGCCGCATCAGCATTTGGGGCTGGCAGGTTCCAGGGTCAAGGCCCTGGCTGGCCAAGGCTGTCTCTTCCACCCACCCCAGCAAGCTCCTGCGGATCTGGGAAAGAGGACTCAGAGCCCCACTGCCACCTGCCAGGGACAGGCGGGCCACGTCTGCAGCAAGGCCGGGCTGGGTCCTGCAGGGCTTCCAGCCCCGGGAAGCCCTGGTTCCTCTGAGAACCCTGCGAAGGAGGGTGTCAAGGCTGCACCACCCGCCTGGAAGCTTCCTCTGGCCGGGCGAGGGGCGATGCCAACCTCGATTCAGGTTTCCAACCGTGGACTCTCTCCTCCGAGGTGGGAGGGATATCTCAGCCAAAGATTTTGCAGGAGAGAAAGAAACAGGGATAATTGACTTGTTTCCAGACAAGATCGGGCAGGGAGTTTGGAGTCTGCCTTGTGTTTCTGTGCTATTTCTTCATTTCTTCCTCTCCCTTCCTTTCCACCTGAGTCTGACCAGGGCTAGAACGGGGTGAGGCCGTAAAGGAGCTGGAACCCGGGTCAGGAGACAGGGGCTTCCGGGAGGGAGGCAGGGCAACCTGCCCACCACGCCCAGGCCCCTCCGCCACCGGGACCTCCTCCCCTGGCATCCAGCATGAGGACGTGCCCCACGGCCCACGGCCAATTCAAACAGGTGACCACACCAAAGCCGCCCTGGCGTGGCCAGTGACCACAGGCTAGAGCTGGTCTTTGTAGGCAGGTGATCAAACATTGATCCATTCCAACCTCACAGTTTCCTTTTTTTTTATTTTAAAGCCAAATAAATAGTTTTCCCGGCCTTAAACATTTTCTTAGCCCCTTAAGAGCTCTGAGACCTTGGCACTGCGCCCAGAACAGAGCGTCTGATGGAGGAAGGCTCCCCTCTGGCAGCCGCGCCCGCCAGGCAGGACTGGGGCGTCCAGGCCACCGCACGGTTTGCCCGCAGCACCCCTGGATCCGAAGCCCTTGGGATTGGGAACTGCCTCCTGCTACCTCTGGGTGCTGCAGACCTAAACCCAGGGCCAGATCCCAAGAAAAACCAGCTACTGTTTTGGAAAGAATGAAGCAAGGGAGGATGGAGAAGAAGAAAAGGAGGAGGAGGACAGAGGGGAGAGGCAGGGAGGCAGGGAGGTAGGGAGGCAGGGAGGCAGGGAGGCAGGGAGGGAGGCATGAAAGCAGGGAGGCAGGGAGGGAGGCAGGGAGGTAGGGAGGCAAGGAGGCAGGGAGGAGGCGGGAAGAGCAGGCGGGTCGTCTGCTGTGGTTCTGGAACATGGAGGAGCCGCCTCTGGACCCCTCGGTGTTTCCCACCCTGGATCTCAGGGACCCCTTTCCTAGAGAAGTAAGCTTTTTCCTCCCAACAAGCTGTGGGGATGCCCCTGGACAGGGACTGGGTGTTCCAGCTGCGGCCTGGCTGCTTGGACGGACTGGGGTCTCTCGGGGGTCACTCCCAGCCCCCACAGGCTAACGTCTCCACCTCCATTTTCCACATGCCCACCTCCCTGTACTTGGCCAGGTCGGCCTCTTCCTGGTGACGAGGAGGTGCCCACCTCAGGGCCTTGGCACAGCTGTCCCCTTTCCTGGATGGGCATCTGTGCACCCCCAGCTTCATCCACATCTCTCATCAAACCTCGCCCTGCCAGGAGGGTCTGCCTGGACCGTCCCGTGTGAAGGAGCCCCTTCCTTCCTCGCAGAGCCCCCGGGGAGCAGCCGAAGGTTTGATGAAGGAACCCGAGTTCAGACAAGTTCATGGGCCGCAGAGGTGAGAGGGGATTGCTGAGCACCTGCCGTGAGCCCCCTGGGGCTGGCCAGGGCCATGCCTGGGGCTTGTTGACCGTCACAGCAGAGCTCTACGGGAGTTACGGTCTTCCTGCTGGAGAGGAGGAGACCCGGGTTCAGAGAGGGGCCGGGAGCCGCTGAGGCCTCGGGGGCTGGATCCAGGAAGCCCCTACGTGGACTTGGGGTGGAGCGACCAATTCCTCCAGGGCACTGCCTGCTGTCCAGCCCCCAGGGAGGTTCGGCAGGGACACTTGGTGAGGCCTCCCGGCTGGGGCTGCGCACAGGCGGGACCAGGCAGGGGCAGGGGCTGCCCTGAGCCCCGCTGCTTCCCTCTGCTAATCAGCATGGCTGAGAAGGAAGCCCGGCACTCAGCCTCCTCCCGCTGCCTGCTCCCCAGGGAGCAGACCCGTCCCAGAAGGAACACTGCTGACCATGAAGCGGGCTGAGTCGGGAGGTCCAGCCGGGAACAGGGAACAGGCGTTGTCATGGCTGGCTCCGCTGAAGCGGCTGGGGTCTCTCGGGGAGCTGGGGCCCCCCTCCCCACTGCCCCCCCCACGGCCGAACCCAGCCTCCTGCGGAGCTCTTCCTGTTCGGCCTCCAGGAAGCACAACTGACTCCTTTTCCATTCCTGTGGCTCCACTTATTCACCTGGGCGTTTGCTGAGCACCTACTACGTGACGGGTGAAAATGGTGCAGAGATGAGACACAGGCACAGCGAACCTGTGCCAGCTGGGGTCACAGTCAGGAGTGGACTATGGCTTTTCACACAGAAAAACACACCTCGGGTGGGGCCCAGCACACGTGCAGGCGTGTGCGTGGGGAGATAATGAGGGGGACTAACGTAGGCGCCTTGGAGCTGATAGTAAGACCTGAAGGAACCATTGGGGAGGAGTGGGGGAGGGGAAAGGGACCTAGGGAGCAGGAACAGCCCGTTCAAAGGTCCTGGGGTGGGGAGGAGTGGTAGGAGGACTAAAGAAGGGCCCTGGGTCAGGGTGAAGTGGGAGCCGGAGGTCGCAGAAGGTCAGCAGCCAGACCTGTGTGCCGCGTGCTGAGTGAGGTTCCCTGAGCCCGGCTGAAGCATCCTGATGAGTTGCCCACGCAGCTCAGCAGTTCTGGCTGTGGGGCCTGTGGGCGGGGCGCCATTTCCCTGAGAGACGTGGGGGTGAGGGGTGAGGGGCCGGCTTGGGCTTGGTGGCGGTTCGGTGTGTGGGGAGGGCCGCGTCTCAAGAGAAGGGCAGGAGGCACTGGTGTCCTGGCTGGGGACAAGTTGGGGGTGACACCGGAGGGGCAGAGAAAGGCCAGAGTGGAGGAGGCACACTGGCCGACCCTGTGCCCAGGCTCTAGCCTGCGGCTGGAGCCAAAGGCCCTGGAGGAGGGGGTGGTGGCCTCGTTGGAGGCCGGGCGTGGGCCCCGCATCTCCCACCTGGTCCACTGTCAGCCCCTCCGTGATCGGCCAGCCTGGGCTCGGGCCTCTGCTTCTGCCTAAACCTCCAGGACAGGTGGACACCTGCAGGGACGGCCCTGGCCTCCCTGCCTCCTGCCCAGCCCTGAGCTGACCCAGCACCTGTGAGCAGGTAGCCCCACCTACACTCCCAGCCAGCAGGGGCTGCTGTCCCTGGGTCCCCGTGGAGGCCGCACGTGTTCACCAGCCTCCCGATGCCCAGCCTGCATGCGCCCCCATGACCGCCATCCTTGCTGCCAGGGCTTTGGTGAGGAGCTGCGGATGACGCGGCGAAGGCGCGGGCAGGTGCGTGCCAGCCGGGCTCTCCCAGCCCAGCCTCCCTCAGCTCCCGCTGCGTCTGCCACGGCCTGGATCCGCGCTGGGCGCTGGCATCTCCTCCCAGCCGGACCCCGTGTGACTGGCAGCGGGGAGGGGTCCGGCCGGGAGCAGACAGCGCAGGGGGCGCGGTGAGGTCACCGCCCACTCCTTCTTTTTCGTCCACATGAATGGGGATCGCCACGTGGGGACGCTGCTGTCACCGAGGCTGCGGCTGTGAACCTGACGGACCAGGGAGCCCGCAGTGTCACCGGGAGACAGATCCGTCACCAAGGGAGAGCAGAGCCTTCTGTCAGGTCCCGGCGTGTGCTGGGGAGACAGCAGCAGAAGGCTGGGCCTTTCCGAGGAGGCGACACGGAAGCAGAGGTGATGGAGGGGGGCACGACCCATGCAGCTGCCTGAGGCTGCCAGGGGTGGACGCAGCAAGCGCAAAGGCCCTGTGGCAGGACGGTGGCCCCATGCTCGAGGACCAGCAGCGGCTGACAGTTTCACAATCTTCCCAACAGAGGAGGCACAGGGGGATTTGGGGACATAGAGAAAGCTTCAGCCCTGTTGGGGTGAGGAGTGTTCAGAGAGAACTTGAATAGTAAGCTGGAGCTGGTCCAAGAGGAACAGGAGAGACTGGGACATTGTGGTGGGGGGAGGAGAATGGGGGAGGCTGTGGCCACCAGGCAAGGATGGCAGGAGCTGCAGCCCAGCTGAGAGCAAGGCACTTGGTGCTGAGCTGCAAACAACAGGATTGACTCACCTCAGGGCCTTTGCACTTGCTGTTCCCTGTGCCTGGAATGTTCTTACCAGGTATCCACATAATTGATTCCTCCGTATCCTTCTAGGCATCTGTTCAGCTGACACCTTCCCACTGAGGGCTCCCCGCCAGCTGTCCATCTCTGCTCTTCCTGTCCTGCCCACGGGCTTCCTGCCCCATCTCCCAAGCCGTTGTCTATCCTGACTGGACACGTCCTGAGCATCCCACCCCTTACCGCCTCTCTGCCCTCGAGTGCAGCTTCCAGGGGGGCAGCGACTGGGCTTATTTACTGTGACTGTGTCGTTGCCGCACCCCCAGAGGTGCGTGCCCGCGACGGCGGTTCAGCCCGACTCTGTGGACTCACCGGATGGCGGTCCTTAGAAGTCACGCCGGCAGCGGGACACTGCTCACGGCACAGGGAGTGGCTGGCTCAGAAGGAACCTGGACCTGGAGGCTGGTGTGGACCCGTTGGATAGGAGGACGCGGCGGCCACCCAGAGGGCAGCAGCGGCTGGAGCCTGGGCAGAGAGGCCCAGGAGGGGCCACGGCCTGTCCAGGCTGCACCGCGCGTCCAGCACGCAGGTCACGGGGCAGAGACGCGGAGGGAGAGGCCAGGCAGGAGAGCTCCCACGGCAACAGGAGGGGCCGGGCCCGGGGAGAACCAAGGGCCGTGGCTTAGGTGGCTCGGGGACCACAGCAACCCCCAGACCAGGCGCTCGCTGGGGGACAGGCATTAATGCCTCAGGGCCCCTGGCGGGTCCTCGGCAGGGCCAGCAGGCCGGGTGCTGCTCGCTCGGGTGATGGCGGCAGCTGCCCTCAAGGCAGAAGGGACACAGGGCCCGAGCACCCACCCTTCATGACGCTGGAGGCCAAAGGTCCCCTCCTCCCAGGCCGCCTGAGGGTCAGGTCTCCGCGTGAGGTTCAGGGGCCGCGACACCCAAGCCGGACGCCCCATCTGTAAACGCCACCGCACTGGGCTCACCCAGCAGCGCGTGAATTCTGGGGACACAGCTCAGACCACAGTGGCGGGCAAGGAGGGTCCGCGGGAAGGGGCCCTTGGGAGCCGTGGGACTCGGGCAGGAGGGCGTCCCCTTGGGGGGTTGAAGAAGCCTCCTGGAAGTTCCGCTTTGACCCCGGCCTTAAAGGTGGCAGGAGTCCCACGCACAGGGACAGGAAGACGGGGGGTGCAGCGGCCAGGGCCGGACACGGGCACCGTGCGCCTGGGCAGAGGGCAGCAGCCGAGGCTGGGTCGGGCAGAGCAGATTTGAGAAGCCGTCAGTCTGGGGCGGGAAAGGGAGCCGGGGGCTCACATTCAGGCCGCGGCGCCCCAGACGGAGCAGGCTGGGCAGGCGCTGCTGAGGGGAGGCGGGCGCCTTGGGGTCCCAAGGAGGCTCTGACGGGAAGAGTGGTGAAGTCCGGCCTCCGAAAGCCTTCGGCCGAGGCTGTCCTGTGATCCTAGAGCAAGGATCACAGAACTGAGACCTGGGTCTTTAAATCACAGAATTTTTGGGTCTTAAACTGCGTGTGTGTCAGAATCCCGGCCGCCCCCTCCTCCCAGCTATGATAATACCCCGCTCAGCGCTTCGCACACATTTTGTCCTTTTGTCTCCATGACAACCCAAGAAAGTAGAAACTATTATTTTGCCTGATTTTCCAGCTGAAAAAAACCAGAGCCTCTGTGCGTGGAGATGGGTCGCGGGAGGTCGGACGCCTGGCAGCAGCGTGGCCAGGCTCCGCCCAGACCTCTTGGCCTCTGAGGCCTCCACTCTCAGCCTCTCTGCCTCTCTGCCTCCTGCGAGGCCTCTGCGGATGATCACCTGCCCTTTGTGCACACCTCAGTGATGGGAAGCTCGTCACCTCTCCCAGGGCTGCCCGTCCATCCCAATTTCGGGCACATCTCTCCTTCTCGGGCGTCCACCCCTCGGCCCCAGGTCCATCCTGAGAGACCCTGCCAAAGTGAGCCTTGGCTCAGTGGGTAGACCTTCACCATCCTGGGGACAGCCATGGCACTGGAGAGGAGGCGGGGTGAGGAGTCCGGACGCAGCCCACCCTGCAGAAGGACGAGGAGCTTATCCCGAGGAGGGACTCCCCCAGGGCCAGCAGAGGCAGGCTGCTGGAGACAAAGGATGATGGAACCCAGAAGGGGAGTCGAGGGGCTGGGAGGGAGGGAGGGAGGAAGCTGGGCTGCGATTCTCCGAGGCTCAGACTTAAGGGGCCTAATGAGTCCGCAAGCCTAAGTGCTCTGCCTTTATTTCCCAGCTCCCTCCTCGGCAAACGCACTCTGCAGAAATCTGCCCTGTGCCATCCATCCTCCCAGATGGCTTTTTAAGTGAAGCTGTTTGTTAAGCGGGAGGAGGAAAGGGAGATGGGTGAGGAGGGGCCACGGGCTGGAGGCAGGGGGAAGGGCAGGGGGTGTGCAGAGAGCACAGAGCGCGGCCTCCAAGGAAGGGACCCACCGGCACAGCAGAGTCTGCGCGTGGCTGACGGTCGCTGTGTGCTCCGTATCGGGTGAGCTCTTTGGACTCGTGGGCCCAATACCTCGTCCCACGACCCTCTGCAGCAGGACCATGACCATCCGCAGCTCTCAGAGATAGTCAGAGAAGTGCAGGCACTTGCTCAAAGTCACACAGCTGGTGAGAGGCTGACTGGGATTCGAGACCAGGGCTGCTGGGTGCCAGAGGCCTGGCTCCTAACCAGACGTCCCACAGCATCGGGTTGACAAAGGCGGAAAATCCTGGCGTGGGACTCGTGTATTTTGAAAGTCCCCCCCGCTCTAGGCCATTCTGACGCACAGCTGAGTCTGGAAACTGAGCTGGTGCAGGGGGAGAGCGTCCCCAGGGCAGGGCAGGTCTTGCCAGGGTCCTCTGCAGGTTGGAGGGTCTGGGACCTGGTACCCCCCTCTTGAGTTCCCAAGGGGAGTGCGTGCCGAGCTGATTGCTGGGGAGGGAGGAGGTCGGCCTTGGCATGGCCACGCACGGTGGCCGCCCAGAGGGAGCGTGTCGCGAGCGGCAGAGAGGCGAGTGACCAGAATTTTGGTTCCAAACAAGTTGGCTTTGATTGATACACTCGAGATAACACAATCCGGATCTTAACCTTAATATTCCCAATATCACACCTCAATAAAATCATATGTCAAACCCAACACTCCTCAATCGAATTGTCCCAAGTCCTCTCTGCCGTGTCGGTTCCGACGACCTCGAATGCGACGTGTCTTAGTCGGAGGGAAGACCACGGCTGGTCTCGGAACTTCCTCCGGCCGATGGTCCGCGGAGTGAGGACAGGCAGGCTCCGCTGGTCGTGAAGCCGTCAGAGCGGCGAAGTCTCGACACTCTCGGCGGGTGGATGATCGGTGGGACTCACGAACCTGGCTGACGTGGAGTCGCGGGAGATCTGGACTGAGTCGAGGAGCTGTCTACGAAGGGAGTTATACACCCTTTTCCTTGGCTTGTTTCCAGTTCTGGTCCAGATGGTGTCTTATCTCCTTGCCATGCTCTCGTGACGTTTTTGGCTTGCTGTCCACTAAGGGCTTGTCATTTTTGTCAGACATTCAAGTCTGCTCCTTTCAGAGTGCCCGTGCTGGACTCCCTTTCCACCCCCGTCGCCATCTTGGGCCTCTTCCTCCCGGAGCCAGGTTTTGAAGGCCTGATGGATCTCGGCTGCCTCAGGCTGCAGATGGCGTACGCCCTCTGTGCTTCTGCCCCAGCCTGGCGTCCAAACCCCTCAGCTAGTGGTCCTGCATGGGAAACGGGAAGGGGGGCGAGGTGACGCTGGGGACAGGGCTGTCACCGCAGTCCCAGGCCCCATACCGCGTTCTTCCACATGGAGAAGAAGCTCTCAAAGGAGCCCGGAGCCAGGACGCGGAGGGGCCTGGCGCTCCCGCCCGGGGGGCTTGGCTCCTGCAGGGGCGCCTGCATCTCCTAGCCAGGCAGCCCAAGGCAGAGCGAGGCCGAGGAGCAGGGAGGACAGGGCGCCCGCCACTCCTGCTGACCGGCTCCTCCTCATCCCGGCGGGGTCCCAGGTGGAGGAGCCCCCTCCTGCATCACCGCCCAGAGGTGGCTCGAGTCCCTCCCTCACCAGCTGCACCAGGTGCCCCACGTGTCGACCCTGTGCCAGGGGACACCACCGTGCCACCTCCCGTCCCTGCTGCCATGCTGCTCCCCAGCAGGGGGACAGGGGCCTGGAGACCAGGGGAGGACACACTACTGAGGGACCCTGGAGGAGCGGCCCAGCAGGGCAGGGGACGGGAGTCCCAAAGCCCAGGGTTGGGACAGCTGGGTGGGTTTTCTAAGAAGAGAAGGCACGGGCTGGGGAGAAGGCTCAGTCGGTAGAGTGCTCGCCTCGCAAGCACAAGGCCAGAGAAGGCACAGGCTTCTCAGCTCTGAGCGCTGACTCTCCAGAGACGGCGCTGCCACCAGCTTCCCAGCAAGTCTGGGTGCTCCCGCGTGGACACCCCTGACTGGAGGCTGTAACCCCATTTCTCTAAAATGCTGGGGTGGCCCTGTCCCCGCGAGGCTGTCCCCTGTGCTCCTGCTGACCCGGGTGGCTGGCCTTCTTGCCTGCTCTGGCCTCTCCTGTGACCTGCGACCCACAACCTTCCCTCCTTGGCACTGAAGGTCTCCCGGGTCCTCTGGGGACCCTCTGGTCTGTGACCTGTGTCTGGCAGCAGCACTGTGGCTCCTGCCAGGACGGGCGGTGGCAACTCTGGGCCTCCCGGGCGTGGCGTCCTTGGTAGATGGTGCTCCTGACCGCACCCCCCACGGGGTCTGAGCACAGGGCTCATGGACAGCCCGGCACTGTACCTGGCTGGGGCCCAGCAAAGGTCAGAAAGAAGGTCCCCTGGTGGACCCTCCAGGACCCCAGCCAGATACCCAGCTGTCCCTGGAGCCAGTGTCCCGCCCTCTGACCCGCCCGTCCCTCAGCAGGTGGCCTCTGAGCTGCTCATCGGTTCTGTAGTTCCACGGAGTGGAGCCTCCCTGGACAAGGTGATGTAAGGTGACGACTGTCAGAGCCCTGGAGCAGGGGACAGGCCAGCGCCTCTAGCTCCCTGCCTGGGGCTGCCCACCAGGCCGCTCCCTGTCCTGGGCTCCAGGCTTCCTGGACAGACGCCCAGTGATCCGGTGGGAGACAGGTGCCCTCCAGGGCCACTCCAGGAAAGCTCTGGGCGCTGTGGCCCCTGGGAAGCGCCCTGACCGCGAGGCCCTGAGGAGCTGGCCAGGCGCTGGGGAGCCGCGCCCAGATGCTCAATCCTCTGGGAGCCTGGCGGCGGGGCGGGGCGGTGAACCACGGTGCGGCTAAATGAGGCGCGATTACGGGCCATCAACTCCATGCTTTTGAGGGATCGTCACTGATACGGGGAGAGGCTGACGTGCCGTGAGCCAGCGGCCTGCATAGAGGTGCCGTCCCCACGTCCCCATGGCACAACAGTTCAGAGGGGGGAGAGATCGCCGGCGGTGAGGTCAGGGCTGGTGGCGGTACTGAAGGTGACGGGCTGGACGCCGCCATCTCCTGAGCACGTTCCCCGGCCTGGATTCCTTCCTTGGCTCATTTCACGGTGCAAACCTTCGTCGTTCCCATTTTACAGGTGAGGAAAATGAGGCACAGAGAGGTTAAGCGACCCTGGAAAATCTCACAGCTGACGCAGGATGAACGCAGACCTGGGAGCCTGCACAGCTCGGGTCACCTGCCCTCTCTGCGTCTGCTGGGCCCGAGGCCGCGGGAGACGGCTGAGGTCCCAAGAGCTCTGGAGGCTGAGGTCATGGCAGGTGACACAGCCATCACCCCATTTTACAGAGTGACCGGGGGACCTGCTCAAGGGACGTGGTGACGGGTGGGGCCAGGTCCACCACTGGGCCTCCCCTGGACTCCCTGGACTGCGCGTGGCTGGGTGGGGCTGAGGGACAGGCAAGCTCTGGGCCAGACCTGGAGGCCCCTGGGGGCTTCACAGAGCTGCTGGGACAGGACACTGACCTCAGGCTGGTGACCGGGGCAGTGACGCCCCTTGGTTGAGTCTGAGTCCCCACAGTCCTTGAGCTCACCAGGTGTCCCTCCCACGGTGGCCGGCTGGGGACATGCAGCTGGGGGATCTCAGAACTGACTGTGCTCCTTAGAGTCACCTGCATGTGTCACCCTCGGAAAAAGGCAGACTCCAGGGCAGGGCAGGCCCAGCTCGGCGCCCCTCCAACGTGAAAGCCGCCCGCGTCCCTGTCCGCACACAGCTCTGCCCTCCTCTCACCCTGCCTCGGGGACCTGCGCCCCCGGCAGACCCGGCCGAGCGGGAAGCTGTGCGGCTGGCGGGCTCTGGCACGGGCCACAGGGTGTCACCCTCCTGCCCTGAGCGTGTGACCAGCTCCCCAGCTGCTGTGTGCAGGGGTCCAGGGTTCTAGGGGGCGTGGTGGGGAGAGGGAGAGGCGTTGAGCTCTCCTGGCCCGCCTGCCGCCCTCCCTCCTGGGCTGGACGCTTTCCCGGCCAGGCTGGTCCCTGCCCTGAGCCTAGGCCCCTGCCCCTCTCCCAGCAGGATCTCTCACGCCCCAGGTCCCGTCCCAGAGCTGCCAGTGGCCCTGAGCGCTCACAGACCTGCAGGCAGGGCCCCCGGGCTCCGGGCGGTGCACCCACAGAGCCGTGTCCCCACCCGCTTCTCCCCAGCCCCGGGAATCTCAGGACATAAGGACACCGAGTCCCAAAGAAGCAGAGCTCATTCACGACGGGTCCCTCCCTGCCTCTCCAAGAGGGTGGGCTCAGGTCCCAGGCCAGCAGACGGGAAGGTGGTGCGGCGGGGCTGGGCTAAGGGTCTGAGAGCAAATGTCCCCCGGCCCCGGCCTGCCCCAAACGCTGGCCTCCAGGGAGGCCCAGCAGTGGGCGGCCTGCCCAGTCCACCTGTGCACCGGCCACGCCCTGCCCTGGAGAAGTGACTCCCACCCCCAGGGGCTGCTCTTCCCACCCAGGGTCAGCTGGGACTCCCGGCACCTGGAATTCGTTCGTTCGTTCATTCATATGAAGGACCCACCACGCGCCAGGCGCCCTTCCAGGTCCTGGACACACAGCCGCAGACGTGTTCCAAGGGCCTCCGTAGAGCTGAAGCCTCAGCGGAGAGAGGCTGTCAGCAGAGTCCCAGCCACCAGGTGTGCACGGGGCCTGAGCAGAAGGCCAGGGGGACGGCGGCTGGCCTCTCTGCCACTCCTTTTCCTGACACACCAGCCCACCCAGGGCCTGCCTCCTCTGCCAGCAGATGGGACTATCCACCATGGGGCCGCCGTGGCCCCTGCAAAAGGCAGGGGACGCCCGGCAGCCCAGCCCTGCCTCCCCTTCCTTGGCCACCAGCTGAGCATCTTAAAGTTAATTGGTTTTGCAATTAAAGGACGCAGAGAGCAGCCGATGCCATTAATCGTGCAGAGCGTGCTCGGGACACTGCGTTCCGCAGCCCCCTTCCTTAGAGGAAGCCCGCGCTCAATCGGGCTGCTCCTGCATCTCCGCGGGGCCCTCATCCTGCCCTCCTTTCTGGGCTGTTCTGAGCAGCTCTCTGGCCCTGCAGAGGACTCTGGTCAGGAGCAAGCCACATCTTTTTCTGTTTCATGATGAGAACACAGAGGGTCAAGAAGGAGCAGTGGCTCGCTGAAGCTAGGGGGCCAGGCCAGGAGGAGGACGGTCGAGGCAGTTTCCTTGGCTTCTTCCTCCTCCTGTTCCCCCCACATTTAGAAGCCAAAAAAGTATCCCAGTCTGAAGGAAGAGCTGACCTCTCCCGCTGACCAGAGCAGCCTGCGCCCTGCGGGGCCCCAGGAGCCGCCCCACGCCGGGCCCTCGGGTTCCGTCTCTGCTCAGCCCCCCATAGCCTTCCACGGGTGGTTACATTCCAGTCTTACAGAAGAAGAAACCAAGGGTCAGGGAAGCCCCTGGGCCTGAGCAGGCCTCACAGCAGAGGGGTTGAAGCCTCAGCCTCCTGCCTCTGGGCAGCCCGTTCCTCCGTCCTGCAGGTGTGGCTGAGGACCAAGCTCTGACCTCTGGCAGGCGGGAGAGGCCTCCGCTCAGGTGAATGGGAGCGCACTTTGACCCCATGGGCCCGGGGAGACTTTCAGCCGTGACTCCAGCCTCTAAGTCCCTCTCACGTGGGACCCACGCAGCCCCCGAGGCAGAGGCCTCGCCCCCAAGTCACAGGGCAGGAGACGGAGGTCAGAGACCCTCAGCCAGCCAGGGACGGTGGGACGCACCCAGGGCACCGCCCAGAGTCCCTCTGCAGGGCAGCACCTGCTCTGCGGCCCCTCGTGCCTGAGGACACCTGTCCTTGGAGAGGGACCCAGCGGGGCTGACTGGCCCAGCCTGTGGTGTCCCCGGCTCCAGCCCCGCTCTGCCCTTCAGGTCCCGCCCTCTGGCCTCAGTGCGCCCACTGTGGATGGGCTCCTGAGGCTCCTGGAATTGGGGACATTTGGAGGCCCGATGCGGAGGCGGAGGATGTTTGGAGGCTGAGTGCAGAGGCCGAGGCCAAGGCCGAGGCCAGCTTCACCCTTGCCGGTTTCTTCAAGGCACGAACCTTGTGCTATCGTCACTTCACTTGCTCACTTGACACCACCCCGCCCCCACCAGGTGGAGCTGTGCCCCTCACCAGCACAGCCCCAGGAAGGTGGGGACCCCGTCTGTCTGAACCCCAGCTGTCTCTGCACGAGGCCAGGCCCCTCGTAGGCTGTGATGGTCAGTTTGTCCTCACTGTCACCAAAACAGCCACCAGAACAACTTAGAGGAGGGGACACGGGGAGGAAAGTTTGTCTCGGCTCATGGTTTCAGAGGTTCAGTCATGGGGGGATCTGTTGCTCTGGGCCCAAGCTGAAGCAGAACAGCGTGGCGGAAGGGCCTGCCGGCTACTGTGTTGATGGTGATCAGAATCCGTGGGCGGGGGCGCAGGGAGGATGAGCCCTCCCAGGAACCAGGGGCTCACCTCTCCCCTGGCCTCGCCTGCCTCCCACTACCACCCAGGACGGACCGACTAGGCTACCACTCTCATAATCCAGGCCTTTCACGTCTTACGATCCCTGCGTGACACGGAGCTTCTGGGGGCCACCTCCTATCCAAACCATAACACGGGTGTTCAGTAAGAAGTTGCCCATGAATGACTGGCGCACAGTAGGTGCTCTGGACAGGCAGACATTCCTTAGCATCCTCTGACTCCCCGCAGCCCACGCACAGCCCTAGGCAACCGCTCACCTGCCTCTTCCGAGTCCCCGACCCGCTACGCCGGCCCACACCTGCCCTTGCCGGTGTCTCTACGCAGTGTGACCTCAAGGTGATCAGCCGCCTCGCGGATCTGGAGCCTCCTTCAGGTGAGCGCCGTCCTCCAGAGCTGCAGGCCCTGGCGGGACACTGGGGAGAGATGGTGGCTGGGGTGCCTGCAGTGGAGAATCCCGTGCTTCCGACGTCTGACCTTGGGTTTCACAGTGTACACTCCGCTGAAGTCCTGAAGACCTGACGTGAGATCCCAGGTGTCCGTGGTGGGTCCCGAGTCCCTGGCGTTCTCCTGAGTGACTCTTTGCCCCTGGAGAAATTCCCACCGGAACCTCCCGACAGCTGGGAGGGGCTTCCCTCTGTCCCAGGTCCCCAGCCAACCCCCGAGGTGCCCTGTGGATGTGGCTTTTGGTGGCACAGACACTGTGAACGCATGCTGGTGTGTGACAGCGCCTGCTCACCTGATCTGCGGGCTTGGGCTCAGAAGAGATAATGGAGGCGACGGATCTGCAGAGACTGTGTTTTAAGGCGCTGTCTTCCCGGGAGGCGCTGTGACCCGGCACAGTCTCTGCGCTCACTGCACCGGGGGGGGCTGCGACTGGGCAGCAAACCCAGAAGATGGGGGAGGGTCCCTCTTTTGTGCCCAAGGGACCAAGAGGGGCTCTGTGCTGGCAGAGGCTCCAGGCTGAGGTGGGGAGAAGGCAGGAGGGAGGACGTCCCCGTGGGTCTGAAGGAGAGCTCTCCCGCCGTCCATGTAGGAACCCCACCTGAAGAGGGGACGCTGAGCTCACCGAGGTTCGTCAACTGCCTGAGGCACACGGCCCTGAGGCACACGGTCGGCCGGCGGTGGCGCTCAGGAGCTTCCAGCCCCTCTCCAAGCGCCAGGCTCGGGCCAGGCTTGTGGGAGTTGATGACAGGAACCCAGAGCTGTCCCCGGCCCTCCGCTCACTGATGTCAGTCCCACCTTCTTGCCAAGCCTCCTCCTCTATGTCACACCCTGCTTCATGTCCCGCAAACCCATCATTTGTGCTGAATCAACTCGCAGTGTTAATTAAACATGAACCGATTATAAAGGGAGGCACGTGGGGACCCTGTCATCGACTGACGGTGAGGCAGGAGGAAAGCCTGTCCTCATCAGTTCCGTGACCTCGTCGGCTTCCTGGGGACTTCTCTCTGCCTTCTGTGCTTGGAGCTTTAAAAGATAGCGTCCAGTTTTTATGGATTTGCAAACCATTAAAAATCGATAGAAGACTTAGATGAATTGGCCACAGAGAGGGGTAAAGTGCACCCTCGCCAAGGGTTCTGTGACCTGGCTGAGGGAGATCTTGCAATGAGGAAAATTCTAGAAAGGAAGCATCAGTTCGGCAGACACCCTCCAGGGCCGTCTACCTTCAAAGGCTTCCATGGGGTCTGCCCAGACGGGGCTTCAGGCCACCACTCTCACTGCCGTTGAAGCCCCAGCCTCCGTGTGACGGGCTCCAATCTGCCCTCTCCCTGGCCATCTGGGAAGGCCGGTTTAAGAGGCCAGCCTCCCCAGAAGCCTGCTGTGGCTCCTAGTCCCTCAAGGTGCCCTTGCCTGGCATACGAGCCCTTCAGGGTGAGGCTGGCCTCTCTGCATCCTGTCTCCTTCCAGCAGCCCCCTTGGCTCTGGATGCACGGAGGGATCATCCCGGCTTCGGGAACTGAGCTCTCTCTCTCTGGCTGTCAGCTCTGTCACATCCCTGCCCCTTCCCAAAGCCCTGACTTTCCTCTGGTCAGTTCACTCCTACCAAGAAAACCCAGGGAGCCTTTGCAGAGAGCCACCCCGTCCCGATCAGCCCTGGACCCTCTCTCCCTTGCTATAGTGAGGCGGACACCCAGCCAGAGAGCCTCCTTGGCCAACGTCAGAGCATGTGCAGCGGTCACTTCTCTGGGGCCAGCTGTGGGTCGGCTGGGCAGCTCTGCTGATCTCGGCTGGCCTCGCTCCGTGTCTGGCCATCCCATGGTGGCTGACTGGTGGAGCTGACCCTGGCGGGGGCGGCAGAACCCCACAGCCCTGCGCCAGGTGTCTCTCACCCTCTAGAAGGCTGGTCCAGGTGTTCCAGGGAGAGCCAACCTGAGTGAGCTCAGTGGCGTCCCCTCTGCCACCAGCCCACAGCCCACAGCCAGCCACGGGGGAGCCCTGTGGGCAGGGGCGTGACCAGGGTGTAAAGCCATCTGCAAACAGCCTTGATGTAGAGAGCGGGAGGACTCCGGGCTAGTGGGCCTGTGCCTCAGAGTGTCCGGACCTCCCAGGACACAGCACAGCGGCCTCGGTAGCCTCACCATGGGCACGCGATGCACCGTGAGCTGTCTACACTGATGAGTTTCCTGTACACACTGCACGATCCCGACCCGGATCGTAAACACCTTCACCCCCAGGGACGTCCCTTGCCCCAGGGCAGTCTCTCCCTCCCTCCCTCGGGCAGCAGTCTAGAAATTTTCATCTTCTAGAATTTTATCTAATGACCTCGCGCAGCGCGTGCTGGGAGGTGCCTGGCTTCTGCCCCTCGGGGTTCTTTGATCGGGACCGTCCCTGCTGCTCGTGCCCCAGCCTCGTTCCGTTACGGCCAGGGAGGATTTGACCGTGTGGATCGTTGTTCAGTCACTCACCTGTTGACAGGGACTCAGACTGTTTCCAGTTCTTTATAAATAAAGTTCCACGAATATGGTGCATGTGGGTAAGATCCTCGCCTAGAACCGCCAGATCAGAGGGTCGGACCGCCCGCGGCGCCCAGAGCTGCTGGGTCTCCTGTCACCAGGACTTGTCCGCGTAGTCCTTTCTTCCTCCTGGTCTGGGGGTGGAGTGGGACCTCACTCTGGCTTGGCTTTGCGTCCCCCTCACAGCTGGTGACGTGGGGCGTCTCCTCCTGTCTCCCTCTTGATGAAGCGTCTGTTCAAAGATCTTTCATGGAAGGGGTTCTCTGACGTTGGCGGGGTCTTGATACTAGACCTCGATCAGATGTTTGGTGAATATTTTCTCCTAGTCTGAGGCTTGCCCCGGGTGGGACGTTGAACACAGTGACCCCCTTGCCCTCAGCAAGCTGACTGGAAAGAGCGTCACCACGAGGCCTGGGTGGGCAGGAGACGTCAGGGTCTGACCCTCCCCTCCATAAGAATAATGGCCCCAACCCAACAGGGCAATGGCCCAGGAAGCCTCATCCCATCCATCCTTCTACCTTTGGTGATGCCGATTTTGTTGGGATTTATCTTGAAAATCATGGTCACAGTGGGGGCTGGGGTGGCATGTGGGGGGTGGGGTGCGTAGGTCCCGGGAAACACCCCAGCGCTTGGCCAGCATGCTTTTCCTGATCCAAGAGCGCCCTCTAATGGCCCAGCTCCTCTGGCCACGAGCTCGCTCCCCTGGGGCTCTGGGAAGCACAGGACAGAGATGCATGGAAAGGAGCTGCCTCTGTCCCAAGTTGTGGGTGGACACAAGCGCACTCACTCCCGAGGACACATCTCAGTGGAGATGGAGGGAAAGAGCCCCGAGTGGGGAGGAGCAGGAGGGGAGGTCCCTGCCACCCTGGGACCCACGCCCAGCCTCCGGCTTCCTGAGGCCCCCACGCGGGAAGCCTGCCAGCCTCTTCCATTTCCTACCGGACCCCAGAGAGGAGGTGTCACTGGTTACTCACCCCAGACATTCCAGAAGGCTAGGGTGCTACCTTGAGGTCACAGCCCAAGAAAGAGGACAGACATCCTGACCCAGCTTCTGGAGATCTGCCCAGCTGACCTCTCCCTTCGGCCCTCAACCTGCTGCTTGGTCTGACCGTCTGCCCTGGGATCCCGGGACCACCCTAGTCCTGATTCTCCCCGCGCCTCCCCAGACTGTACCCACCGACCTCCTGCAGCTGAGTGCTGGGGCTGCGTCCTGCCTCTGCATGCAACTGGGGTTCCAACTGGACCACCAATGTCTGCTGCCCAGAAGAGAATCTGTCCAGTCCTCGACGACTCCATTCTAAGCAGCAGGAGGAAGAAGCTCTGAAATATGGAGGTCAGGAGCCTGGCTCTGAAGTCCAAGCCTCAAAACCTGTTGCACCAATTAATCCCTGGGGGACCAAGCTCATTAATTGTTCTCTACCAGGATTTCCCCATTTATAGAGGGGGGATAGAAGCTTGTACTGCATAGAGTTCTTGACAGAGTTGAATGATTCGAAACCATCAGTGGATTCAAATGAGCCCCTGACACATAGTATATGCTCAGTTAATGTGAATAAATACCCACTCACGCCACTAGCCCAACAAACTTCTCCAAAGCCAAGCCCGGCCTCCTTTCTCTGCCAGTGGATGAAAGGAGTGGATGGGATAAAGACAGATGGCTCCTTCCGTCCTGCTCCCCCAGCTTAGAAAGCTCCAGAGGTCCGGGGAGGAGGGATGTGGACTTCATGAGTAACCCTGCAGAGGCCCAGGCTGTGGAGCTGGTGCGCTGACGGGCTGAAGTGTCATGCGTGCATACATGAGGCCCGGAGGCAGGCAGGAGGGCAGGCGGAGGTCCCCTCGGCTGGGACTGTGTCCCGGAGGCTCAGATCGACAAACTCCACAGCTCTGGAAGTGGTCAGTGGCGGAGCGAATAAAGGAAACTCATTGACTGGCTCCTCCTGTTGTCCACTGCACGTTTAACTGAGCATCTACTCTATGTCAGCTCTGGGCTGACGCTGGGGATATAACAGCTGAGCAGAAGCAGCTTCCACCTTCGGGAGACTCTTAGCAAGAGAGCCAGTCAGCAGTTAAGAACAGATTTCATTACTTAATGAAGTCCACATCCCTCCTCCCCGGACCTCTGGAGCTTTCTAGGCTGGGGGAGCAGGAGGGAAGGAGCCATCTGTCTTAATGGTGGGGGCTGGTGTCCTCTTTTATCAGGGGCAGGTGAGGAGGGAGGTGGTCTTTCAGTGAAGATGCAAAAGACAAGTGTGGGGAGGCAGGGAGAAGGAGCAGCAGGCCGAGCACCAGCACGTGCAAAGGCCTGGGGGGGTGAGAGGGACCCCGGCCCACAGGAGGAACTGCACAGAGACCCAGGAGGCCAGGCCCAGGACCCAGCCAGAGGAAGTCATGGTCAAGTCTCACCACCTTGGAAACCCATCAGATGCCTGGTCTTCATCCCAAGCGTGGGAGTGGTCAGGGAGCGGAGGTGACGAAGGGCCAGGTGGCCCTGGTAGGGAGGGGTTGGGGACCGTCCTTCTGTGAAGCCACGGAGGTGACCCACCTCCCTGGTAATTGTTAACCTGCCAGCCATTCCTGGAGGACCCACCCAGACAGGGTCTCCAGACTCGCCGTGAGACTGGCACCTCTGGATCCTGATCCCCTTCTGAAGATGCTGCCACTGGAGGGGGCAGCTCGGGCGCCATCCCGAGGGGCGGAGGGACAGGGCAGGCACTGCTTGACCACCAGGTGCAGGCTCAGCAGAGCCTGGCCAGGTCCCTGAGCGCCCAGCGTGTCCCAGGCGGGACCCCAGGACTGGAGCTGTGGCTGGCGGTAACGGGTGATTCAGGAGCAGAGGTTTGACAACAGCCCTGTGCCTGCGTGCCAAGAAGTCCTGCAGTTACGGTCACTCCAAGAGTTCCCAAGAAAGCTCCTAGGCAGCAACGGAAGCCTGCTCTCACCATCCTTCCAGAAAAGAGAGTCGAACCCAAATAAGAACGACACCGTTTTATGGTAAAAGCCGTTCTCAGAAAGAACGGCGGGCAACGTCGTGCCGACGGGCGGGGATGGCTTTATTCCTCTCACGTCACACCGAGTCTGTTGCAAGGTCATCCCGGCCGGGGAAACGCTCATTTGCTGGTTCCTCCAGAGCCAAAGGGGCCCAGCAAGAGGCTTTTCCCCGGGGGTCTCCTTCCCACCGTGAGGGCCGAGTGCTGCCTGCCCCCAATTCACGGGCTGACATCCAACACCCAGGACATGGCACTGGGAGGGGGACTCTGGGAGGGGATTAGGTCATGGAGGTGGAACACCCATGCACGGGATGGGTGCCCCCAGAAAGCCCCCGCCCCCCTCGACTGTGTAAGGACACAGCAAGGCCATGCCGTCACCAAGCCAGAAAGCAGGTGCTCACCAGACCCCGGTCTGCTGCTCCCTCGACTTGGGATATCGCCTTCCGGTACCATGTGCCCTGAGTGAGTGCTGTGGACACACTGAGTGTGTGTTGTGGACACACCACTCCGTGTATACTGCTTTGTCTCGGCAGCCCCCCAACGCTGAGGACAGCTCTGTCCACACGTGCCACTCCCTGGTCTGTCCCAGGCTTGGAATTCTGGGCCCAGCCAGTGCCCCGGGCCTGGAATCCTCGTGGGCTACAGTTGGACTGAGGAGTGTCAGCTTCAGAAGGGAGTCCTGGTCTCTGCGGTGACCTTGGACGGATGATGGATTCCTCCAGGTTTCACTGTCCCCAACTCTGCCACGAGGGGTTGGGGATGGTCTGGTTCCTCCGTCTCTGGAGGTCCAAGAACCCCTGAGCCTGTACAGGGAAGTCTTGCCCAGACATTCAGAGAAAACTGGCCTTAGTTCTCCTGTGACAGTGTCCCCTTGGGGGGCAAGAAACAAGGACAACTGTCAGCTTGATCATGAGCCATGGACACCATGACCAGAAACCAGAGGACACTGCCCTGTGCTGGTCCCTGCTGGCAAGGCTGCGGGAGCCCTCGTCCAGTGTGAGCTGGGCCAGAGGCAGCCCTGACCAGAGTAAACGCCCCCCTCTGCGATGTGGGTCGCGGAGCCAGGAGGCGTGAAGTCCCCCTCGGCAACAGGGCCTGGGGAGGTGGGCCAGCAGGAGGAGCTGACACGCCTGAAGACCCCAGGCCTCAGGCCAAGCCATCGTCACGGTCATCCTCACATCAGATCGACAGCTGAGGCCCCACCAGTGGCCGGGCCCCTCCCAGAGCTGGTGGTGGAGCTGCGGGCCCAGGCCTGAGGCACGGCGGGCGGCCACGCGGGTGGCACTGCTGACCCAGGAGCGGCCGCGGCGTCTATTTTCTGCTCTGGCGAACACAGCGTCTCCTCACGTTTCTGTAGTTCACAGCCCGGCTCTCGGCAAACTTCTAAGAGAACCACTGAAAGAAAGAGTGGAAGAGGCTGCCGCGTGCCCAGGGCAGAGGCGTCGCCCGCCTCGGGTCACTTGCTGCAGCAGGAGCTGTCCCTTCACGCCACCCAGGCCCCTCGGCTTCCTCATGCCTGAGCCCAGCATGACCAGGCGTCTCTGAGAGCCTGGGACAGGCCCTTCCCACAGGCCCCGTCCTCCTCAGCACCTTGCGGGCCCCCAGTGACAGCTGCTCTGTCTCCGTCGAGGTCCAGCTGTTTCAAGGGGACTTGAAATAACTCCCTGGGCTGCAGAGAAAGTGACGTCCTGCTGACACACGCACTGTGAACTGGCGCTCAGGGGGGCTCAAGGGCTGGTGGCAGTGCACACCAGCCCCTGCAAATGCCAGACCAGAGGTCTCAGCCATGGCTGCCCTCTCATGAGCACCTGCTGTATGCACTCCACTCAGGGAGTGCCTGCTGGGAGCCGGCTTGGGGCAGGTGACCAACAGGCACTGTCATGACCCTCCCCACGACTCTCCCTGCCACGAGGTCAGCATGATCCCTCCCATTAGAAGGTGAGGACAGTGAGGCTCAGAGAAGCTGGGGACATCCAGTGGAGGACACACTGGAGAAGAGCCAGCAGGGAGAGGGGCAGGCAGCGGTGGGTCTTTAGGCCTCTGGGTCTGGAATTCTCCATGAGGAGCTTCAAGGTCTTCCTGGGCAGCCTCCCTCACAGCCTCTCCCAGACCAGGTGGGGCACGGAGGGCAGGTTGGAGCAGGAGCCCCTGGGGACCTGGAGCGTCCTGTTCACGTGGTCGGAGGCCCAGGTGCACCTGACAGGAGCAAGATGGCAGCGTCCTTGCCTGTCTGCTGAGAGGACACCTCGCCCTCACCAGCGGCTCTGATGAGGCCATTAGACCACATTCCACCTGCCAATCAGCCCCGCCAGCCAGGAGAGTGTCCTGCAAAGTGTCTCATCAGAGAGCAGCACAGCCACGGCCCTGGGGTTCCCCTCGCAAGTCCCCTCTGTCAGCAGCGGCCTGCGAAGCGAAGAAACCCCCACTTTGTCCTCACTGGGGAAAGGATCATTGCCCTGTTCTGCCCCTGATGCCCGAGTCCCCGCAACGAGGCAACAGAAGCCACGCGGCAATCGCAGGCGTCAGGACACACATCGGCTCAGCTGCCGGGGCGTTCCCGGGACTTCTGGGAGCCAGATGGCCGCACAGGTGGGAGACTTATCCATCTCTGCAAGATCATCTCTCCAGAGGCTGGGAGGCTGAGCTGGCAGTTCCTGTCTGCTGCACTCCCTTGGGCTGCCACTCAGTGACACCAATAAATGCAGACCCTGAAGTTGGCACCAGGGACTCGGGGACACTGGAGTCCTCCCTAAATATCCAGCCCTGGGCACCTCTCTTGCCTGACCCTACTGCCAGCTCTCTGGCTGAGGACTCTGAGACCTGCAGAGTCACAACATTCTTTTGCTATTAATCACATCTGTTGACTACTACACAATGACCGCCACCAGATCAGGGGACTCCGTGGTAAGAAAAACCAACAGAGGCCCCGGCCCTGAGCTCCCAGAGATGAACGTGGAAGCCCATGAGCAGCAGAAAATTCTCAAAGCTCTAAAGGAAAGACAAGGTGAGGCGAGAGGGTGGAACAGGATGCCAAGGCAAACCAGGAGGGCGCCCCAGAGGACAGGAGCCCCCAGCTGCGAGCGATCCATCGGGTGAATTCTAGTGGAAGGAGAGTTCATACCAGATGTGCAAAGGCCCAGAGGCACAGAGGTCAGAACCCCAAGGCCTGTGTAACGGGAGGGCAAGGAGTGGGTGGCAGCCTGAGGAGGGACCAGAGCAAGACTAGGCACGGGCCTGAGAGGCAAGTGAAGGGCAAGGGGCGGCAGCCAAGGCGGATGGAACCAGGTCTCTTTCCACACTGAGCCTCAGGCTGGCACAGGGGTGTGTGCCTGTACCCAGGCTGAGGCCGGAGGAGCGCAAGCAAGTTCAAGGCCAGCCTCAGAAACGGAGCGAGACCCAGTCTCAAAACAGAAAATGGAAAGGGCCAGGTTGGGGGTGGGGTAGCTCGGCAGTAAAGCACCCGGGTTCAGGTCTCGGTCACTCACACCCTGACGCCCAGGTGAGGCGTCCCTCTCCTTCCCTGTGAAGACCCTCAGGTGGCCTCCCACACCCACTTGCTCGCTGTCCCAGGTCTGCATCTCCTGGGCCAGGAACCTGAGTGGGCTTAACTTGGGTGACTCTGGAGCAGAGGGACACTCCCGGCGACCCTGCAGACTGACGTTCTTCTCTACTCTGCAGTGAGCAAACGCAAATTCAGAGAGGCACAAACACTTCCCCAGGGCCACACAGCCTGGCCACCAAGCAGAAGTGAAAGGTGTGCAGGCTGGTGGTGGCCTGAGGGGTGCCGTCCTGAACATCAAAGACACCGTATCACAGACCTTTACTCTGGTGACACAGACCAGCGCCATCCGAGGATCAGGAAGTCCCGGAGCAACGTGGCCTCGGCATGCCTCTCCAGGATAATGATGCAAGGAGACGTCGGGAGTTTGCTGAGTCGCTGCGTCTTCGGGGCGGCTGGGCAGCTCTGCGGTTGGGCCGCGCTCCCTCAGACTTCTGGGGGCTGCTGGCGCCTCTCTGGGGCTTGGCTTTGCTCCTCCTGGCCAGCTCGCTTGCATATTTGGGGGTGAGTGAGCTCTTTGATGCTCCGGCAGGGTGGCCCAGGCCTGTTCCAGGGCAGGTCTCGGATTCCCAAGAGCAGTGGAGGCACACGGAGCCCCTGGAGCTGTGCTCGGCACCGGCCCGCCCACCGCACTCGACAGTCTATGGGCCAGCAAGTCACAGGGTGCCTGCGCTCAAGGAGAAGGAAGAAGGGCTGCATCCTCCAGATGCAGGAGCCCTGCTGCAAGGAGAGGGAGACCAGAGCGGGAACACTGGGGCACTTTCAAAATCAACCCACCAGAAGGTGGGCTTCATCATAATGAGCCTGATTTCCTTACGAGAACACCGAGGCTCAGAGAGGTGCAGTGACTTGTTCAACATCACACAGCTACCAAGGGGCTAAGGTGAGATTTGAGCTCAGGTCTGTGCCCTTCCCCAGGACTCTGCTGCCTCTTGAAAGCTGTGCAAAGACCACAGGTAGAGAAACCCAGGGCCCAGAGAACCGAGGGACTCCAGGATCCTGGATGGAGCAGGGCCTCCAACAGCAGGGGTGGAAGCGTCTTCCTCCCCTGGAGAGGCAGAGGGGTCGCCTCGGCTGGTGGCAGAGCCGGGCACCAGGCCCTGGATGAGATTCTTCCAGTCATTCAACAAACACGACCTTGGGAGAAAGTCACTGCCATTCTTGGCCCTGGCGCTGTCTTACCCTGCTGTGCCACACCCCACACACTCTGTGCTTTGGCTGGGCCCTGGGAGTGCCCCTGGGCTGTCACTGCTGACAGATGGCACTATCCAGCCCAGCGTCCTGGAGAGAACGTGGTAATCCTTCCTCGGGGTCTTCCAGACAGATGGAAGCTTCCAGAGGGCAGAGCTGTGCAGACTCTGCTGTTTCCCTGGGGCCCAGAACACTGCAGGCAAGAGGCCCCGATGGAAGAGAGGAGCCCACCAGGCCACATTGCAGGGGCCCGAGGGAGGGAGCTCTGCCACACTGCTCCGCCTGGATGAAGGAGCAGAGAAGGCAGAGGTCCTGGGCAGAGGCGGGTTTGGGAAGCTGACCCACTCCCTGAGAGACCCTGCACAAGTTCCTGGAACTCTCCAAGCCTCCGTGATCCAGGCTCCCTCACCTGTGGTGACATCACACACCGAGGCCTCTGGGGTCGCTGGAGGGGCGTGAGCCAGGTGCAGGTGGCCCAGAGCCCAGAGGGTCCACCACGTTCCCACCCACATTCCACTGGCCAGATCGGTCCCATGGGCTCACCCCAATGCCAGGAGTCCTGGGAACGTCGTGCCTGGCCGGGGCCACCTCCCAGCACCAGCCCCGCACTATGAAGGGGTGTGAACCCTGGGGACAGCAAGCTCTGCCCCTCCCCGGGGGTGATGGACGGCTCCCCTCCCTGTCACTCGGGTCCTCCTCCTGAGATCCCACCTCACCTGGGGCCTCTCTGGTCTGGGCTGAGTGATGCCAGGGCAGGGGGGCGGTCAGGGGCTCGCAGAGGGAGGGGTCCCACGCTGTCCCCCATTGGGTTCCGGAGGACGCCCATCCGACTGTGCTGGGAACCTTCTGGGTCTGCGGCAGCTAATTCTGGAGCCATCTGCCTGCGTCCCCAGCACCAGAGCCCAGGATCAAGTTTCCTCTGAGGTTCTCAGAGGCAGAACAGGGGCGGGGAGAGGGAGGGTGAGGCCTGGGTCTGGGAACCGGCCTCCCCAGGGGCCCCTGAGGGCCAGGTGCCAGGCACACCTGCGTCCTCCTAAGGTACCTGAGTGGAGTGCGAGGTGGGCAGAGGAGAGAGGGGGCCTGGGAGGTGACGTTACTGTGAGTCTCCACCTCCCCATAGACTGGGAACTGCTTGGGGCTGAGCCATTTTGCTCCTTGTGCCTGGCACAGCGGGTGTCACTGAACCGGTGCTGCGTGGATGAGAGTGAAGGGCTGAACAGCTGGAGGGCAGAGCCGTGGGGCCCGTTCCAGTGGTGGGGCTCATGGATCATCCTGTGCCAGGCAGGACGTGCCCCTGGTTTCTAACCAACCGATGCAGCGAAAGCCGTGGATCCTCAGTGCTGCGGTTTGGTTGTGGGGTGGTGGCTCCGTCTTGCCGGGTGACTCTCTGTTGCCTTCGAGTTGCTCACTTGGGGAAGTGGCCTCCCCCGTGGCCAGGAGCTGAGGGCAGCTCCAGGAGGACCAGGCAGGAGCAGGGCCCCAGCCCATCTGCCCAAGGACCTGAATTCTGCCCACAATCACAGAAGTCCGGAAGCCGTCCTGCCCCAGGTGGGCCTTTGGATTACGTCTCAGCCTCCGTGGAAAACGTGCTTGCGACCTCGTGGGGACCATGGAGGGACAGGACCCCAGGAGTCGTGCCTGAATTCGTGCCCCACAGAAACCGAGCCTTCAGGGCAGAGCTGCCCTTGTCAGGTAGGAGGGTCCCCTGTGTGGAGGCCGCACCCGGGCTTTGTGCCCAGGGGTCACCTGGAGAGAGCCAGCGGTTCTCCCAAGGACACACAGCAGTGTGATGGTCACAGCCCCGTGTCCAGGCCGCCACCATGCCCATGTGCTGCAGCCTGAGCTGGAGACCCCTCAGGGAACCCGCAATGGTGTCCCGGGAGCCCCACAGGCGAGTACCAAGAGTACCCGTGCAGCCAGGACTGAGGACGGGCAGTGCGTGGAGAACAGGGAGTCGGGGGTGGAGGGAAGGAGGCCATCTGAGTCAGGGAGCTGGGAGACTGGAATGTCAGTGTCCCCAGAGCCCTTTGGTCACCCAGGTTTCCTGCCTATACTGCCCCTCCAAAGGCTGCAGGTGGGAATTGCCAATGAATGCCCCTGGGGCCCCACCTGCCTGAGTCCCTCCCTTCAGCCCTTCCCCTGCCCATCTGCTTCCCACCTTATTGCCATCCCTGGTCACCTAGGCGGGAAGGAGAGTGATAAGGCGGGGGGACAGCAGGAGAGCAAAGGAGACTAATCTGTAAAAGCGAAGGGCGTTACGCATCTTGTGGCAGCAGAGCACCAGCGGGAGCGTGTGTTGTACCGTAAAGCTGCTTCATGTGCTTGCCTGGGCTCGGCCGCTTCTCTGGTGGGTACGTCAACCTCTGAGGAAGCAGAACTCCTCACCCATGACGGGAGGTATCGCCAGCACTGACTGAGCGCCCCAGGCCCGCAGGCCCCAGAGCAGCCGGCTGTGCAGGGGATGCCTCAGCCCCAGGCAGCTCCCCAGAGTGTGGGACAGGACCCAGCCCCATGGGGTTTGGGGAGGGCATCTGCTGGACTCCCAGACCCCTCCACAGTCTCCCCATCTCTGGAGCTGTGGTGACCTCCATCCCAGGAAGCCCCCTGCACTGCACGTGACAGTCCCTCCTGGGCAGCGCCCTCCTGGGCCCAGCTTCTGCTGGACTGAGGGCACCAGAGGAGACAGGGCAGGAGGAGAGAAAGACGGTGCCCATTTCCGCCGGAGCCCTCTCCCGCGCTTTGAGACGCTGACCAAGGCTCCAGGAAGAGGGTTTGGGATTTCTTTGAATTTTAATGGAACCCCTGGTGGGTTGAAGCAGAAGAGAGTCTGAATCAGCTTTTCAGGAAGACATCCTCGGCTGGTATGGAGGAGGCCGCTGGGAGGGCAGGTAGGATGGGGGAGGCACTGGGGCCACCCAGGAGCCCACATGTTGTTGGGTTTGCCTCTAGAGGGAGGAAGAGAAGAAGGCCCAAAGTCAGGCAGGACGGGGGCAGGGAAGCTGGGCCTGCAGGAAGACTGGGGGCAGGGGAGGGACCCCTGCCAAGGCTGGGGCAGGGTTGGGGGCACCAGGCAGAGGGAGGGCTTCCCTAAACACAGTGAGCCCTCCAAGATTTAGGAGGAGTGCCCGCGGTGGGTCCACAGTGGGAGCCAGGAGCTGCCCAGCAGAGATCTGAGAACCCAGCAAAGCCCTGCGGCTCTGCCAGACCCAACCAAGGCGACAACCAGCAGCTGCCACCTGGCCCTTCCTCTGCGTCTGCCAGCTTGGTCACCGCCTTCCACCCCTGCTACCATGGCAGGGAGCCCTGGCCACCCAGCAGGCGCGTGCACCGCCTGAGGAGCAGGGCCCAGCTGCTCTTGCTGGTACTGCACCCTCTTCCCTCCCCGGGGGCAGGAAGTGTGTGGAGTTGGGAGCGCTTCCCATGTGAAAGCCAGAAATCCCAGGGTCTTTTCCAGTTCTGTGTGAGATGCTGGACACGTCGCTTAACCTCAATTACTTTTCTCATCTGTGGAATGGGCTAACACCTGCCTCTCAGGGTCCACGGGGCTGCGAGGAGACCTTCAGTACACGCTCTCTGGCACAGAGAGCTCAGGCTGAAGACTGTCCTGGAGCCCAACCCCCTCGTCATTCTGCCTGAGATCCCGTCAGGACAGGTGCCTGCTCACCCGTCGGGAACCAAGGTCCTTCTCCACGGGACAGTCAGGGCTCTCATCTGTTTGCCGAGCGACAGCCTCACAGCCCTGAGCTCCACCCACTGCACCCCCAGCCCCCCCCCCAGCCTCGGGGGACATTCAGGGGACCACGGGGCCTCCCCTGGCTGGTCCCTGGAGCGCGGCAGGGGAACAGCCCCAGCCGATGAAGGAGCTGCTGTATCCTGGGTCCTGAGGTCACAGGAGCCTCCAGGGCCCTGGTCCCTCTGAGCTCGAGCGTGGGCAGGATGGGGACAGGAGCCCCAGGACATTCGCTGGGCATGCCAGGCCACCCTGGGAGCACGACACCCACCTGGGGACCCAAGAACAGCCCCCAAGGGTGCTCGTGAGCACTGAGCTGCAGGGGCTGTGGCTGCTCAGCCTGTCAGCACGCGGGATCATTAGATCCTAAAAAAGCCCTCATTATTTCTCCCAGGGCCGCGACACCCTTTGGAAAACAGATGTTTCCTGCCAGATCATCCCCTGAAGACGCGTTTGTCACAGGCTATTGTGTAAATCCGTGTTTGGCCCATTTTTTAAAAAATGTGATTTATCTGCTTGTCTGGTATTCACACTCTTCTCCAAACCCTAAAACTGGCTATTATTAGGAGCCCAGAAAGGAGTCATAAAATATCACAGGAGAGGGGCCCAGCTAAGACGGCCTGTGGGCTCGGAGCCTCCTGCAGCCTGGAGAGTCAGCAAGGCCGGCCAGGCAGCTGGAGAGGAAGGAGGTCATTGTGCTGGGAGCAGCAGACTGTTCTGGAACATTCGAGGAAGAGAAGCCGAGTGCTGGGGAAAGGCCCAGCTGCAAGCTCACTCCATTCAAGAAGCTCCTGGAGGACCCGCTATGCACATGCCTGTGCCGACCCTGGGGAACAGAGGGGAACAGGCCACATCGCTGTCCCCTGCAGCCAATGTGCAGGAAGAGACAGGAAAACCATGCAGCACGAGGCCATTCCAGGTAGAGATGGGTGCCGGGGAGCAGTAGAACAGCACCATGTTACGGAACGCCACTGAAGCAGAGGACCCCAGGCTTAGGGTGGACGGTGACCACCCCAGACTGTGGGGACAGAGACGTTCCCTCCCAGGCCTGAGGACGAGAAGGAACAGACACTAACACAAGCATCGAAGGGGGTGCCCCGGGGCATCCTGGGACAGGATGATTGGCAGGTGAGCTAACTTGGGAACACCTAGAACAGCAGGGAGCCCCGCCCGGCAGGACCAGATCAGTCCCCTGGAGAGGTCAGACGCCAGCAGGAGGTGACACCTGGCCTCTTGATGACACTGAGAACTTCGTCAAGCAGCCAGAGCGAAAGCTTCCAGCCAGACGTGGTCAGGAAGGCCCAGACCTGAGCAGGCAGAAAGCCTGTTGGAGCAGCCAGGGCCGCGGCCAGACGGGCATGTCCATGCAGGAAGAAGCCATGCCCTGGGACAGTGCTAGCCAGCCTCAACAGAGCCAGGGGTGGGTCTCTCTCCCCAGGCGAGAAGACCCGCTGCTTAAGCAGCAAGCGAGTCCCAGTCTTGCCAGCGTTAGGCCCCTCTCAGCTGCCAAATGCTTATATTTCAATTGAATAAAAATTAACTGTCCACTGGGTCCCCTGTGTCCTGGGGTCACAGCAGGCAGGTCACAGAGACCAGAGCTGGCAGGGAGAGCAAGCCTTGGTAACCCGGGCTTCCCACCTTCACAGAAGGACACAGCCATGGCCAGGACTCCACTCTCTTCAAGCTGCCTCCCCACTCAGCCCTGAGCCCCTGGGAAGGGCCGCCGGGGCCCAGACCTCCCACTCCTGCCCAGCGCCCTCGGGAGCGGTCCCGGAAGGCCAGTCCCAGATAACGATTGGGAACCGGGTCAGCCTCCCTCCTCCGCTCTTGTTTTAGATCCACCCGACCTGTGTCCCCTTGGGGAGCCACAGATTCATTTGGCGCTCTGCTCACTAAATCAGTAGGACCCTGTGACTCTCGCAGCAGGAGACTGGGAGAAAGGTTTTCTGGAATGTCAGGCCCTTTGATGGCAAGTCTGCCAAGCAAATAATTGGATCCTGAGATCCAGGAGGGGCGGGAGGTGCCCCAGTTCCTCAGCCCGGCAGAGCTGCTGGGCTGCAGTGGAGGCCGAGAAAAGCCTTTGCTGGAGATGATTCTGAAAAGGTGGGGGCCAGCAGGCAGGTGTGGAGGGCCAGTCTGCACATGGTGCCAAGTGCTTCATGTCCTCAGCATCTAATTTCCACCTCACACCACCGACCTCACAGCAGCCTCACTGGACAGATGAGGAAACCGAGGCCAGGAAAGGCAAGCCTCTGTCTGAGGACTCGGACCGCAGCCAATACACTCTCATCTCTCTGCTCGCCTGGAGAGACTCAGGGACTTGCAGAATCCTCTAGAGTCAGGTCCCCAGCAATCTTCAAGCTGTGCTTGTCATGGGTTCAGGATCCAGAGGGCCTGAGTTCAAAGCCCAGCTCAGTCACTGCTCTGGGAAAAAACAGGGATAACAGTCCCCAGGTCATGGTCCTGTTGTGGGGTTGAAAAGGCAGAGGTGTATGTCACAGGGAGGGCAGGGTCTGGCAGGGAGTTCCAGTGAGTTCTAAGTATGACTTAAGGTAGAGCTAGCTTCTCTAACCACAGGTGGACAGAGGCTGGGTTCAGGCCAAGAGGCCCTCGGGAAGACACCAGCGGTTACTCTCAGTTCCCATCTCACTGGCCGGCTCTGCGGCTTCTGGGTGGGCATGCGTTGGTGAAGCAAGCTGCAGTGTGAGACAAGCCCCAGGAAGGAGCAGAGGGCGGGTCACGCTGCCATCTGCATGGGGCTGGCACACGGGGAGGGAGCTCAGGAAAACCCCCAAAGGACTGAAGTGGGCATACGGGCACTTCCACACACGTCCCGTTGGCTAAATACAGTCACAAGTTCCCACCCACTTGCAGAGGAGGCTGGGAAGTACCGTCTTGCTGCTCATCCAGGAAGAAGAACAGTTGGGCAGTGCGCCACAGCTGCAGAGGTGAAGCTGCGTCCTGGGACAGCCAGCGAGGTAATGGCTGAGCCGCCCCAGAGCCCGAGTCCTGCTGCACAGACAGGGCCAGGCTCTTCCCAAGTGGGGCCGAGTCCCAGGAGGGCCCTGAGTAGGGGCAGGAGATGCACAGGCGGTCCGCGCGTGTCACCTGGAGGAAGGGGGTGGCAGAGAGGCAGAACCCTAGGGATCTTGGCTGTGGAGTTGGTGCAGGTGCAGAGGTGGCCTCGGGGCCCCTAGGGTCACTCGGCCTGTGCAGCAAGGCTACAGGAGGAGGGGCTCGCAGGGGGCTGAGAGGTGACACAGGTCTGTGGGCTCCTCGCCTCTTCTGCCCCCCTCCTCCAGGACCCTGCTGCTGGGAGGCTCTGCCGCTGTCCAGATGAGGACCTCGGGTGATGTCGGTCAAGGGCTCCTCCTTCCCAGGGTGCCTGAATCCAAAGAAAGGGAATGACAGCCATGCAGGTCCCTAATGTCCAACCCTCCTCCAGACAGATGAGGACAGAGACAGGGTGCTTCGTAGCCACGCTCAACCCGACCAGCTCGCCTCCGAAGAGGAACCAAAGGAGCAACAGAGCCGCCCAGGAGGTGAGTGTACGGGGCGTTGCCTATGAGGACTAAAAACTGGAGTCGCCTCCGGAGTTAGGAGAGCTTGTTTATGGCAAATTAATTCAATGGAAAATCAGGTGACAATTCTACAATTCTATGCAATCGTGGGATGCAAAGTGGCACAGGAGACTTGCACAGCAGTAGAGCGAACCGATCGTCAGGAAGAATACACACACGTAAACCCATGTACGTGTAAACCAACTTCTGACAGTAATTCTTTTTGATGATGGTATTATGAGTTATTTTCCTCTTTTTCTTTTTATCTGTCATTTTCTATAATGAAGATGTGCAATTATTCTAAGAAAAATATCCTTGAAACGATTGTTACCATTTTGTTATCCTTCAGTCTGGATGACATCTAAGGACAAGGAGATTCTTTTGTGACTCTAAGTCTTACAAGCTAACAGTGTCTTCAAATGAACTGAAATTCCTCGGGGAGTATCGGGGTTTCTTTGCCTTAGAGATTCCTGACAATTGACTTGATGCTTTTAAAAATGCTGTTTTTAGCTCCGTTAACATTGCAAGCCACTTGGGCCTTCCTAAGGTAACAGAGCACTCTCTTGATGGATTTTAGCACATGTGAAACATTTCAACCATACTGTATCAGTCAGCTATCGCTGTGTAACAAATAACCACAAAATCCAAATAATATGCTGTAAGAAGCATGCATTTCCCACACTCTTGATGTTGGGCTGGGTATTCCTAGCTGCAGGCTTTGGAGGCTGGTCTGCCCCCAGCACAGTGTGTCTTCTTCCCATGGCAATGGCAGAGGTACAAAAGGGTCAATGGGACATGTCCAGTTTCTGCACATCTACACACAAAGCCTACAACTGCCACTTCTTCCTACAGGAGTCAAGCCCAATATAAAGAAACCTTGCAGTTCCCTCGGCCCTCTGTGGGAAGAGCGGTACAGTCACCTGCATGGACGCAGGGAAGGTTGAAGAATCAGGAGAAGTCATTCGCTCCACCATTTCCCTTTCACAGTCTTGGGGGTCATGTCAGTTGCCAGGAAGAGCATCAAGGATTCTCTGTGCACTCTAAAACTAGCAATATTCCCTCACGGACTTTAAAGTCATGTATGCTTATAGAACCAGCAAAGGGAACGTCAGGGGACTGACTCCCTAACCCGCAGGTGGCTGTAGTTCCTGCAGTACACACGTCCACTTGCACATTCAAATAAACCGAGGTTTGCAGTTATATATCCTGAGGGCTGCCATGCTTTCTTTAGTTTCAGACACTTCTTTTTACTTTATCTCATTTCGTGAGATTTTCCTCTCATTATTAAATAGCCTTCAAAGACAGCTTTTCTTGGCTGTATCCTATTTGACTCTAAGGATGCAGCATTATTTATCTAGACAATCTGCTGCGGTTAGATAGTGAGGCTCTTCAAGATTTCATTCCACTCTAAACAGAACCATGAGTGGGTGTGGTGGGCACAGTTCTAGCTGGCATTCTTTGGCATTCTTTGTTCCACATTCCTGGCTTTGTGCTCAGCTGTTCAGCTTTTTGCACATGATTCCTGCTCCCCCCCCCACCTTTTTTTTTTTTTTTTTTTTTTGGTGCCAGGGATTGAACCCAGGGGCACTTACCCACTGAGCCACATCCTAGCCCCTTTTTTAATATTTTATCTTTCAGGGTCTCACTGAGTTGCTCAGTACCTCCCCAAGTTGCTGAGGCTGGCTTTGAACTTGTGATCCTCCTGCCTCAGCCTCTACCTTCAAAGAAGTAAGCAAAGCAGAGGGTCATAGCAGCAGCTGGTATAGGGCCTGGAGCAGGCCGTATGTAGGATTACCCTGGGGGTCTTCCCGGAAGAGGTGGCCTTGAGCTCAGGCCTACACTCATAAAAAAAGAATGTAGGGGGTCTGGGATTTAGCTCAGTGGCAGAGCACTTGCCTTGCATGCGTAAGGCCCTGAGTTTGGTCCTCTGCCCTGGAAAAAAAAAAAAAAAAGAATGTAGAATTAGGATTCAAGATTCGTTATGCAAATTAATAATTAGCATGAGAAAAGAAATCGCAATAAACGACAGATTTTCAAAAGCCAGCAATTTCCCAAAACACCTAAGGAGAAACATACTCCATGACTAAGCCTCCTGACACGCCCTCCTGGCTTGTCCCCTCGATCATTTGGGCTGCACCCTCTTTAGTCAGAGAGAGAACAGAAAACAGATCGGGCTTCCCCACCCTACCCACAGCCTCATGGTTCTATCCTGGAACTTCCTGAAGTTTCTTTCACCTTCTCACTTCTTTCTGGATGATGTCGTGAGAATCCTCAGGATTATTGTCAAATTTGGGAAATCCTCTGCCAAGTTTCTTTTATCCATGAACGGTAAGATCTCAGGGCATTGCATGATTTCTTTGCTATTTCTAATCCTAATTAATCTTTTGAATTGACAATGCTCATTAGCCACATCGCCTGGGGCTGGAGCAGAGCAGGGTCTTAGGAGGGGCCCTGGAGAGCCAGGGCCTTGAATCTAAAGCTTTCTCAGTTTCTGGTAAAGCCTCCTGTGTCTGGAAGTTTCTCACGGGGAGGGGCATGGTCTAACCACTGGGGCTGCTGAGCAGGGATGGCAGACGAGGGGCAGAGAGCAAGCAGCCACTAGCAGTGCTGGAGGCAGGTGGTGGCCACTGTGGAGACGCAAACAGGCGGGTGGATAGGGACTGTGTGGCTGGTGCTGACGTAGGGGAGGAGGAGGGGGCCCCAAGGTGACCTGGATCAGGCCTGTGGCTTTCCCCAAGGCCTCTCAGGACCCAGGCCTGGGCATCCACACCCCCACTCCCTCTGATTCTCACACAAAACTGCAGCCCCGGCCCCTCAGGAGTGAAAAAAGGGCCAGCAGAGCAACACCCCGTGGCACCCCCTGTCATTGAGTGAGGAACGGAGCAGATGAGACGGGCGGGTCTCCTCATGGGCTCTGCTTGGGAATGAGGCCACAGGGGGGAGGGGGAGGGTGCGGGCACACGGGGACCAGGCACCCAGAGGGTTCAGCCAGCACTAGTCCTGGCTCTGGCAGCTGCAGATGGACAGCTCAGTGCCAGAGGGTGTAGAAGTGGATAAACCTCCCCTCTCACTCCTGAGCCAGGCTTGCTGGATGCGCCGACCATGGGCAGAGAGCTCAGAAAGCCGAATGGGGCAGGGGTGGCTTCCAGTGTGGGCGGAAGCTGGGATGGTTACTGCTGAGTGGCCTCTGCAGGTTTGAAGTCTTGCTCTTCCCATCTTGGGCCCCTCAGTCCATGCCACCTGAGCATGAGGCAGGCACAGGGCCTGGAATGTGGGAGCTCTGAGCCGGGGCGGTGGCCTGGGCTACATCGGCGGTGTTGGTTTAGTCTGACTTAGAATGGAAACTCCTGGAAAACAGCAAGAAAAGGAACTAAAGGAAATACTCTGTCTCCATGTTGCAAGGAGGACCGAGATTTGGCTGGCTGGGGATTCATGGTGCCGGGGCAGTTCTGCAGTTTTAAATCAGGAAGAAAGTCACGCTTCACCGAGAAGGTGACACGGTGTCCTCCCCAAATTCTTGTGCTGGAGTTTTAACTGCCAGAAGGTCAGAATGTGGCCTTACTTGGAGACGGGTCTCCCCAGAGGTGCCCACTCAACACGACTTGTGTTCTTATTAAGAGGGGACTCTGGACACAGACAGACGTGCTCACCGGGGGCAGCTGGCACGGGAACGTCAAAGCAGAGATCAGGGCGACGTACCCACGAAAGTGAAGGAGCACCCCAGGTTGCCGGGAAACACCAGAAGAGGAGAGAGGCAGGGGCCGATGCTCCCTCAGAGTCCCCAGAGGCGCTTGGTCCTGGAGTCCCGCCTCTGGGACTGAGAGACCACAGGTTCCTGTTCCCTGAGCCGCCCGCTCATGTTTCCTTGTTAGAGAAACCTTAAACCTGACCCGTGCCTGTCTCGGCCCACGCGGGCTGCCATCCCAGGACACCACGGCCCATGAAAAACACACAGACATGTATTCTCCTAGTCCTGGAGTTTGGGAAGTCCAAGGTCAAGTCCCAGCAGATGCCGTGTCTGGTGAGGGCTGCTTCCCGACAGAGATAGCCATCTTCTTGCCTGGTCCACACACTGTTGGGGGGATGACGAAGGAGATTTCCAGGGTCTCTTTTGTAAGGGCCCCGTGCAAACGTGGAGAGAGCCAGGCAGACAGCACGTGGGGAGCAGCTGGCGGGCCATGCGGGGGTCTCAGCCCGCAGTGTTGGGAAGGAGGGAGGAAGCAGGGTCAGGCTGGGGCTTCTCCGTGGTGCAGGGGCAAGTGCTGGTGGGCACCGTGGGGGTGAGAGGTCGGACCTGGGTGGGGGTGGGCACTGGAGAAAAGGAGCCCAGGATGACTTAGGCTGTTGGTCCCATGCCCTGTGAGGATGGAGGTAAAGGTGATCTCTAAGGTCCACACCTTAAAAGACAGGTGGCGACCTGTTCACTGGAGAGAAGAGAGGGAGCTGGGGGCAGGGCACAAGGAACTGGGGTCTCTTAGCCAGCACAGCAGGGGTGCTAAGCAGAGCAAGGGCCAGGCTCGTAAGCCAGAGGACCGCCCTCCTGGCCTAGTTCCCTGGTGTCACCAACCAGGGGATAGGGGCCTGAAAGAGGGAAGAGGGGGCCTCCTGGGCCACACACTTCATACACTATGTCAAGCACTAATCGCCTGACCCTGCAAAAAGAGAGGGAGCCCCCCCGCCCCGGCAGGCAGGCAGGAAGCCCGGACTGTCGCTGGAAGTAAGAGGATGAACCCACGCTGATGTGAGGATGCTCTCGGCCAGCCCTGCGCTCTGCCCCAACAAGCGGCCACCCCACTGGACAGGACTCCCCGCAGGGTCCGTGCCAAAGAGGAAATGAGACCTGAGTCAAAGGTGGAAGAACCTCCCTCCTAAGAGGAAGGACCCCAGAACCACAGGCAGGAAGGCGGAAACTCCAGCCAGAAGAAGAGTCGCAGTTCAAAGACAGATTATCCCCGTAAGTTATGAAATGAGGGCGGAAAAATGAGCCGGCACATGGGAGGACAGAAGTGAAACAAATGGAAACATTACAGAGACAAATGCCACCTAAGAGCCAGCCCCCAAAAGATAAATCGGGGAGGGAAGTTCCCTCGGGGAGACGGAGAAGCCCCTGCAGGAAATCCCTCAAGTCGAGACGGAAAGAACAAAGTTGTCATAACGAAGACGTGAGACACGTGTCACAGCAAGGAGAGCGGTCCCAAGAAAAAGGAAACCAAAGGGAGAGAGGGAGAACTTCCCAAGAACGCCGCGTGTCCTCCACCAGGCTGGGCCTGCCCTGGGGCAGGCACTGGGCGAAGAAGTCGTGGTCTAAGAAACCTGGTCCCGGCTTCAGGCATGCATGGATCACACTAGGAAAACTAGGAGCAATGCTAACAGGAGGTAGAACCAGGTCCTTGATTCATGGAATGCCAATCAAGTGTCAATCACGTGTATGCACGGTCCTGTGCACTGGAGCAACCTGCCATGATCAGCTAGTGACAGAGCTGGGGCAGGAAGCAGGCGTCTCCACTGCCCAGCGCCCCGCTTCCCGTCTCAGACCAGCTTGAGGGCACCCATCACCTCCATAAACCAGGTCACCAGTGGCTAGTCCTGCGTCTTGCCGTGAGGCTTCATTACCAGGGGTCCGACTCTTCCTGGGATGACGTCACTGAGTACCTGTGGGATGAGCACAGGTACGAAGACCTCCTCCCGGGATGGTTTGCGCCCTGGACAGAAGGGGCTTCTGTGAACAGCAAGCACATTCCTCGAGCCAGAGGGTACTCCAAGGCCTGTCACTGCTTTCGGAGTGATCTTCTACACGTCATCTCCCTTCTCCGAGTCTGTATTCTTAGAAGTGACAGGAGTTGATGGCCAGGTGGTCTCCAAGGCCTGTTCTAAGATTCTGGATTCCAGTCTGGGGTTGGGCGGTGAGAGGCATTGCAGCAGGAAGCCCAGCACAGAGCTGAGCAGGCCAGGCGGGAAAGCGGGCAGGGTGAGAGGCTTGTCCACCCAGCAAGGGGTCTGAGACTGACAGGTGGGGTTTGTCGGGTCCCGGGACTGACAAAGTCCTACCTGCACGTCCACCACCTGCTCCTTCACCTCTTGCAGCTCGGCCTCTGCCCCTTCCTGCTGCCAAGCCACTCCTCACGTGTGGCTTCTCATCACCCAGTCCTGCCGTGGCCCCTATCCAGGGTGTCCTTGACAGGTTGTGCCCCTGCTTCATAAGGAACCGGCCCCAGCTCAGTGGGTCAGCACAGCCACCATTTATCGTCGCCCATCCCTGCAGGCCGGCAGTGAGGGCTCTGCTGATCTTGGCCGGGCTGGGCTGGGCTCCAGACCAGGGGTTTCAGTCACATCTGCTCACGAGTCTCATTCTTCTCAGACCAGAGGGCCAGCCAGGGTATCGTCCCTTGGGGGTCAGCGGAGCACCAGAGGAAAGCCCAGCCACAAGCATTTGACATCTGCTAATGTCCCCTGGGTCCCAGCAAGCCAGCGACCAAGTTCAAGGTCAAGGGGCTACAAAAGAAATCACAGGTTAAAAGGAAAGGAAGAGAGGAATAGCGAACGGGGGCCAGTGGTTCAACAGACGCCCTGCGTGAGCCCAGGCAGGTGTTGGTCTCCCAGCTAGAGCTCTTCCCCTGTCTCCACACAGGCTGGGGGATCGGGCGTCCATGGCGAAGCTGTTCCGGGACACGCTGTACTCAGGAATAGCATTTACAGCCAGGCTGCCAGCTTTGCGAAGGCAACAGAAATACATTTCCAAATATGCAGAGGCTCGGGAAATGCGGCTCTCACTAGCCTTCCAGAAGAATCTACTTGAAGACTTAATCTAACCAACTGAAAAATAACTCAAAGTCACAACCGCTAAATCCAGGGGATGGCAAGCCTGGCATTGCTGAATCACTTTAAACATGAAATCACGTTGAAAAACACTCTGTGGTTATGGAACAGAATCAAGCTGTAATATTGCATAAGAAGCCCCCACAATAGTAAATATATATTCCAAGGATTGAAACCAGGGCCACTCAACCACTGAGCCACATCCCCAGTCCCGTTTTATTTTTTATTTAGAGACACAGTCTTACTGAGTTGCTTAGAGCCTGCTTTGTTGCCGAGTCTGGTTTTAGACTCGTGATCCTCCTGCCTCAGCCTCCCGGAGTCGCTGGGATTACAGGTGAGCACCAAGACGCCCAGCTTAAATAATATTTGATGATAGATCCTGCAGTAAAAATCCTACCAGTAAAAGCAGAGGCAAGGGAGGAAGTAAAATAAGGTGATAGTGCGTCTCGGTTGCCTCTTCTTTGTGCTAAGTAATCAACAGGCATAAAAGCTGATCCATCGATCAGCTCTTATGATTTAAAAGTATAAAAGCAAAATTTAAGCCAAAATGCTTATCAACCAAATCAAAACAAGGGGGATAAGAAACGAAACCATGGAGTCAATAATAGATAGCCATAAACCTCCTCAAAAGTAGAAATATTTTAGGTGGAAATAAGTGAAACACATCCTAAAATGTCTACTATAGTGATTACAGTAGGTAATTCATTGCATATAGCAATTGTAACACTATAATAATAACACCATGTTTATCTTGGATACAAGATTTTTAAAAGCTGGTAAAGGAATTTCTCACATTGGGTTAAGATTCTTATTATTTTTGTGCTCTGAACCAGAAATATGCAGCATGAGAGGCAAAAATAAAATAATTGGCCAATTAAAAGCAATATCAAAGAAGTAAAGAGTCCAATGTCGATGGATCTGAGAAAACAAAGATAAGGTTCAGGGAAAAACAAAGAAACTAAGAGGAATGAAGAAGGCCATTTTTTAATTATTCAGGACGTAAGTACAGTGAAGAGGTAATGGGCCTTAATCAATAGGGACCTATTATATCACGTTAAAATATGCGAAGTAAAAGCTTCAGGAAACGCAAGGAAAAATCCAACAGAAATACAGGGTCGCGGGCACTTCAAAAGCCTCTCTTGACTAGAAAACACCCCAGGAAGGACTAAGGTTATTTGAGGACATAAATAGCATAATTAATAAAAATCGATAGAGTGGAATGTATATACAACTCTTCATACTGCAAACCAAGAAATACAGCTTCTAAAAATGTTTATTTGTTGGGCTGGGGATATAGGTTAGTTGCTAGAGTGCTTGCCTCACATGCACAAGGCCTGGAGTTCAATCCCCAGCACCACAAAAAAAAAAAAAAAAAAAGTTTATTTGTTAAAAGGAACAAATACTATGTCAGAAAGAAACCCCAATAAATTTCCAAAAGCAGAAACTGTGCCCTCCCTGTTCCCTGAGGGGGCTCTGCAGATCCAGAGCATGGACAGACAAAGGCAGATAGGGTAGAAACTTCAGGCGAAGCCATGCTAAGTTCATGTGGAAGCATGAGCTTGTAAGGAGAGGCAGGAAAGTTCTACCAGGTAAGTTAAATCACGGTGTTATGGGTGTTATGGGTGTTATGGGTGTTATGGGACTTCAGAAGTCCATAGCAACAGAAAAGTTGATCCACGCAAGAGTCAAGACACAGTCATGGAAACAGTGGAACAGAGCCAAGAATAAAGACCCAGAAATAGACAAAGTACGAGCATGTGTCAAGTGCACGGAGGAACGTATGTACTATGCGTATGTTTCAACTCCTCAGGGAAAGATGAGTCACTGAGAGAGATGGATGATGAGAACAGGCCTGGCCCAGCACTTGGAAACACAGAAAATAGCCTTGAAGTTTCTGATGGAGGAGTGTTTTCATAGCTGTGAATGGGAGACTTCTCTAAGCCTATCAAGCAAAGACTAGAAAGAGAAAGACACATGAGTGCAAAATAAAATTAGAAATTTTTGCATGTCCACGAAACCATCGACAGAGAAAGAGAGGGAGAGATGAATTTATTTCTGCAAAAATCAGGATAGGTTTACTCCTGGCAGGGCCTGAGTGGAGAGGGGGTCTCTGTGGTTCTGGCGGGGTCCTGCTCCTTGATCTCTGTTTATTATATGTACCCTTTTCTATTATGAAGGTTAGAAATATACCACGAACAAGGTTGAAACCCCAGATGCTTGCCACACACTGGACGAAGGATCCACGTTAACGCACAAAATGTCACACATGACGTTAACACACAAAGAACTCTCCTAACACAAGACATACGTGCTAAGTACTCAGAGAGGCCATCCACAAAGAAGATTCAGAGCGCCAATGCACACATGGAAAGATGCTTACCTTCCCCTCTAATCAAAGAAACGCATATGCAGAGGGGTTGGATTTCCACTCACCAGACAGGTAAAGATCGAGAAGACGGACAAGCCCACTTAGCTCATTGGAAGATGGGGCATGCTCACCGACCGATGACAACCTGCTAATTGATTCAACCTTTTCAGGAAGACAGTTTGGCAATACATGTCCAAATGTAAAATGAGTGTCCTTTTTATCCCAATAATCTCACGCCCAAGGAATTTATTGATGGAAATACTCACGTGAGTTAGTGAAGAAAAAAAAAAAAAAAGAAAGAAAGAAAGAAAGAAGAAGAAGAAACAGAAGCAGCGGAGGTTCATTGCTGTGCTTCACTGGAGCATGGCTTACTTTCTGAGATCAAATAGATGTGAATAAGGAATTAATTGGCTAAATTAGTGCAGATCTACAAAATGGAATGCAATATGATGTGCTGATATAAAATGATGTAATTCTGAAATGATTAAAGTGGAAAGCCAAGCACAAAACCCTGCTCAGGGAAAATAGAACATGGACATCAATCCAGAAGCTATTTATTGACATTGAGAGAGAAAAAAAGGATATTAACTAAAATGTCAATGAGGGTTTTATTTGGGTGATGTGATTTGGAGGAAAATTTTTACTTCTTCATACTTTAATGTTTGAAATGTTTATGATACATGGGTGCTTTTTAAAAATGAAATGGTTTAAAATAAAACCAGTTTAAGTATTTATTGAGCTAAATTTTTAGCTATTTTTTGGCTAAAACAACTGAATTTTGAAGAGAAAAAAATTCTTCCCAATTAGTTTTATTTTCTCATTTTTTTTTTTTTTTTTTTTTTTTCCTGTTACATTGACCACATGATTTCAAATGTTAGCTTCGTTAATTTGGCTTTGGGAATTAGTAGAAGTACTGGTTTTAGTGGATATTTAGAAAGTATGCTGGTAAATGCTTTTCATTTCCAAGGGGTAGTGTGCTGTCTGGGGATTACTGCAGATATGATCCTGTCCAGTTGATCTGCTCTTGCTTCCGCTCGCTCACTGATAGCTACACACACATCCAGAAACACAATCCCAAATGCATGTGAACTCCAGGACGAGCTAACATTAATCGGATATTTACAGCATGCTAAAAGTGTCACATTCTTTATATCATTTGATCCTTAGCCTGCTTCATGGTGTAGGTATAATTATTTATGAGAAAACTGAGGATCACACTGTTTAAGCGATTTGACTAGAATCACGCAGGTCCTAAGTGGCTGAGCTGGATGAGCTTTGCCTCATTCCAAAGCTCCAATAAATGACATAATGTACTAAGAAATAAATCTAGTAAACTATGTGCAAGACCTTTAAAGAGAAAATTATAAAGCTTTATTGAAGGACATAAAAGGAAAACTGAATAGAGGGAGAGATATAACACGCCTACGGACAGGAAGAACCAATATTGTAAAGATGTCAATTATTCCCTGTGCCAATCTTGAAACACAATACAATTACAGTTTTTGAAAATCCCAGCAGAGCTTCTGGTGAATATGATAAGCTGATTCAAAAGTTCTCCTGGAAAATCATTTTGAAGGACAAGGATAGTTTACTTACACAATCCAAGATTTGGGATAAAGCTGTAGTGTTTTAGATGGCACAGTGTTCCCATACAAATCTGAAAGGTTAAAAATAGTGGTGCGCCAGTCAGTTTTCTGTTACTGTAATGAAATACCTGAGATAATCAACTTTTAAAAATGAAAGATTTATTTTGTCTCACAAGTTTTGGAAGTTTCAGTCTGTGGTCTGTTGACCCTGTCGTTTGGGCCTGTGGCAGAGCAGCACATCATGGCTGGGGACATGTGGTGGAAGAAGCTGCTCACCTCATGGTGGCCAGGAAACAGAGGAAGAGCAAGGGGCGGGGGTTCCACTATCTCCTTCACACAGGCATGTCCTCATGACCTAGGCTCCTTCCACTAGATCCCACTAGCTCCCCAAAGAGTGCTTCTAGTGGGGACCAAGCCTTTAACACACAGGGCATTGAGGAACATTTAAGATCCAGACTTTAGCAGTGGTTCAAACCAGGTCTGTGAGCACAGAGTCCACGGTTATAGCCCCTCACTGTGGCGCCCCCCAGTGAGCCATGAGGACACTGCAGGGCACCACCTGGCCCCTCCATCAGGGTAAGAACTTGCTGTCCAGGGTCGGGGGTGTCTGTCCTCCGGCTGTCAGTCCTTCCAGTTCAGAGACTGCCATGCCTTCCTGGGCTGGACATGCTGTGCCTGACAGAGTTGGAGCCCAAGGGATCCACCTTTGCCTTGGCTCCCTGGGGGTTAGCTGAGCCTCCCTGGCGACTGCCTGGCCTGCTTCCTTCTCTGCCTTCCACAGCGGAGAGCCCAGAGCACCTCCTAACGCACATTCTGCAGTCTGCTCCTGCAGGAAGTGGGGTCCCCGAGTCCAGGTGCAGGCTGAGGGTTTCCTGGAGGCTCGTGAAGAGAGGAGGAGAGGTTGGGGACGGGGTCCCTCCCTTTGGAGCAGAAGCAGAGTGCGTGGATTGTAAGCATCCCAGGGAGGAACCTGGACAGGGCTCCCAGTAGCCCAGGAGAGAGCTAGCAGACTGTCCCCACCCAACCCCAGCTGCTGCCCGGGGGTGGGCCATGCAGTGCTTCCCACGGCTTCGCTCTTATTTTTAGCTCAGTTGCTTCTGCTACCAAATCCGTTATTTGAAGCATTTCCTCTGCGTGGCCCGCTCCCATTCCACACTGCAGAATTCTGCAAACGGGGTGAATTCAGGTTCCTCTTCCATATTCTTAGCCGCTTTCTCCTCCAGAGAACCCTGGCTCTCATCAGCGTCCCCGTTAGAAATCAAGCCCCCTCAGCTCACCATGTCGCCCAGTGCAAATGTCCCCTACCCCACTGGGGCCACTTGTGCCCTGCTTATGATAGTCGCCACTTAAACATTGTCTGCTGGATGGTTAGGGTTTGGATAGGAGGTGTCCCCGAAAGCTCATGAGCCAGACAATGCAGGAATGTTCGAGGTGACGTGATTAGATTATTAAAATGTGACCTAATCAGTGGATGGATTAATTATTTGATAGGACTGCAGCTCTGTAGGCAGGTAGGATGTGGCCAGAGGAAGTAGGTCACTGGGGCGTGCCTATGGGACTTGTATTTTGTCCCTCCATCTCTCTCTGTCTCCCTGTCTCTCTCCTCCACCATGCCCTCCCGCCATGATGCTCTGCTCCACCCCAGGCCAGAGCCATGGTGTCAGCCAGCCATGGGATAAAACTCTGAAACTATAAGCCCTGAGTCAGCTTTTCCTTCTCTAAGTTGTATTTTGGTCACAGTGACAGAAGCTGCCTAACAAAGATGGACAAATGAAGGAATGTTGACTATCCCCAATCTCTAGCACGGTGCCCACATTATGCAAATACAGTAATTACATTATTATGACATGAACGAATAGAAATGGGAAGAACGGTTGAACCCAGGAACCCCTCATTCACCGTGAAGCAGGCGTGAGCTTCATCTTTCACGCATCTGAGAACAAGATTTTACTGAAGCACCGGAGCGCGTCCCCAAGACCGTGAAGGACATTGTCTGCCCCGTTCATAAGTTCATAAACTCATCTCATCTTCAGCGATGAGATGGAACTTGCGAGAAAAGACACACGAGTTCCTGCGTGGTGTGAAGAGGAGGGTCACGGTAAGCAGCCTCTCTCGGGTAGTGAGAGCTCGCACCGCTCCAGAGACCCTCCCACGCTGCAGGCGGGCGTAAGCGTCCCCAGCACGGCTCTCATGGAGGGCCACTCGAAGGCGATAGTTCATGACGGTGGAATGACCATGATATACGTAGAGCTTCTCTCTAAGCGCCCACACAGCAGACCTACGGGGTAGATGCTGCGACAATCCCCTTTTTCCACTGGTGGAACTGAATTTTGTAAACGAGACTGAGGCCTGCTTTTCCCCGTGGTGAGATTTATCACTCCTTTCTCCGACAGTGAGAATTACGGTTTCAGTGAGGGTTAATACATCTACTTTCGTGATTAGAGAGACGAAATCTTTCGCTGGCAGTCACTCGGGTGAGCTTCTGGGGTGTTTGCTTTGAGGAGTTCGCTCCTCTGAGATGCTCTTATGAGGATGATCATGGTCTGTGTGAATGGCCTGTGTTCCAAGGACTGTCCTGTGGTGTTAACTTGACTGGGCTAAGGGGTGCCCAGGTGGCTGCCTTCGTCTGTGAGGGGTCTGGAAGATTGGATTCCGTAGGCCGAGTGCAGAGGACCTGCCTTATCAATGTGAGCAGGTGGCATGGATACATTAAGGTCGTGGATGGCACCGAGGCGGGGGATGAGCACATTTTGTTCTCCGTGTCTGAGCTGGGGCCTCCAGCTCCTGCTGCTGCAGACACTGGTGCTCCTGGTGCGGGGCCCTTGGACTGCTGGATCTCCATAAGCCCACCTCACGCTCACGCCTTTGGACTCCGACTAAGTTAGGCCGCTGGCTTTCCGGATTCTCCAGCTTTCCAGGCTATTTGAGCAAAACCGTGCTTCTCTATCGGACAAGCCAGCCTCCTAATGTTTGCTTGTTTTAGAAGCTTCCTGCTGAGACAGTCTCTGAGGCCCCCAAGGATCTTATCCCTCTTGGGTCTGGCTGAGGACAGGTCTTCAGGATCCCAGGGGCACTGGGTCCACAGCTTGTGCCCCAGGGTGACACATCAGATGGGAAGCTAGTCAGACCCTGCCCTGTCCCAGCCGGCGGCCGGGCTCGGCGTGAGGCACCTTGCTCAGCCCAGAGCCTGGCTCAGGTCCCCTTGTCCAGCACCCACCCAGCCTGAAGACACCACGGGAGGGAAGGGGAAGAGGCCACGGTCCTCAGGCCAAGGGAGCTGTTCTGCCCGCTGGCGGGGGTGACCCGGCGGGCTGCCAGGACTGGAAAGCCAGGACGGTCAGGTGCCCATCCTCCCCCACACGGGGGTCCTGGAGCGCCCCTGGCAGGTGGTGGGAGGCAGGAGAGACCTGCCTTCTCACCTGTCTGCTCCCATCTTCCAGTCGTGGAGGCAGGGAAGGTAGGTGGGGTTCTGCCCCTGGGTTCCCACGGAATGGCGCCTGCCTTTCACTTTCATACATTATCCCCCTGAAATGTCAAGTGGGTTGTTTTTTTTTTTTTCCTAGAAGCACCAAATGGAAATAAAAGGGATTAGAGGGGAATTTGGCTTCATTTAAAAGTAACCTGGAGCCAGTGGGAGTCAGCACACCTGGAGTCCGCCCCCTCCTGCCCCTCTGCCTCTCTGCTCTGGCCCTGGCCCCTGCCCCCTCCCCAAGGCTGCCCTGGGCACTCAGACCTGGAGAGTCAGTGCTGTGCCGGGGGCCTGCCAAGTTCTGCCTTCTAGAAACCCGGTTTCCACCTTAGCCTGGCCAGAAGCCAGTCACCAGTGGGAGACTCTGGTCTTCTGGAAAGGAAGAGGAGGAGCCCCTGAGAGCAGCAGCCCCGAGCCTAGGCCTGAGACCTGTCAACTTCTCTGAGATGGCACCTGGGAAGCCCCAGGCCACAGGCTCTTTGGTGCCACCTGAAGCAACAGCAGACTCTGGATGGGTGGGAGGGAAGGACCCGCCTTCACCTCTGATGCTGAGCGGCCGTGGCCCTCTGCTCTTCAAAAGGGCAGCTCATCCTGGAGAGGGCCAGTCAGGGTTGCAGAGGGACAGTGGCCTTCTGGAACATTTGTTACCTGGCTTTAGGCTTCTGCAGCCTTTATAGGTCAAACTGGTCAAAACCCAACCACCTCCTGTTGAGCCCTCTATTGTGAACCTCCAGTCAGGATCTGAATGCCGGTTGTCAGAGTGGGTGCTTGCAGGACCTGTGCCTGCTGACGCGTGCGCCATCTTCAACCTGCTCTGGGCCTTGACCTGCTCCTTCATGGAGCCCTGCCTGTGTCTCCTGGCTTCCTTGCTGGTATTATGTCCCCTTCCTGGGCTCCTTTTCCTTTCCTCTCATTTATTCTACAGATATTTATTGGCAAACTGCTCTGTGTCAGGTTTGTGTTAGGGACCACAAATCTAATAGTTATGACTCTGAAGATCTTGGGAGCCAGTGTTGTGGAAAGGCTGTTTCTGTGACTTCAATCACATATATTCAATAAAAGAAAAGGAACAGAAGGAAAGAGCAAGATAGTGAAATAAAGTGCACAGGCGATTTTGTCCACAGCCCTTTGCCAATTGCAGAGGCATGTGCTGACGTCGCAGCTTGACCCCACGTGACACTCAGCTCTGAGTCTCATCTGACCAGTGAGGAGGCCAAGAGCATGGCCGAGGCAGGCAGATTCAGCCTGGCCAGGAGGTGCCGCTTGAGTAAAGATCCAGCGTATGGAAAGGAGAAGGGAAAGCTCCTGGAGGCGGAGGCTCAGCAGAGGGTCAGGAGAGGAGGCTGAGAGGACACAGCTCACCTGGAAGCCAGAGGGCTTTCATCAACGTGCCTCATCTGCGGCCCCTTGGGGGACAGGTAAGGGTGAAGGTAGAGCTGTAACGGGGGGCGGGGGCCGGTTAGCCCTCCTCCACTCTGACCTGGGGATTCCACATCCGGTCAATGGGGGAGGGGAGAGGCATTTGACTTTCAATCTTCATAACATCTAAGTGGCCTGAAAACTACTGGAAATTTTTATACATTAAACTTTGCTGCTGGCCATGATGAACTGAGAAGAACAGAAGGTATCCTCTGATTTTCAGCAACCAGAGAAGCAGACAAAACATACCGATCCTCAGTGTGGGGACATCAGACCAGGGGCTGTGCAGGAACATGGTCCCAGGAGCAGGAGAACACTGGGATTGCACACGGGCTCTCCGGAAGGAGCTTCTGGACTGCAGGGAAGGGGACCAGAACAGCCAGCCAGGTACCTCGGACAAACCGAGGAGGAAGGGACCAGGGATTGAGAAGGCCAAGGTGACCAGCATTTGGAAGACAGAGTATGGAAGAGGAAGGAGCTCACAGAAGGAGACCTCTGAGGACACCAGAAGGGTCCACTCAAGGAGTGGGGTGAGTAATGACCCACATACAGGCGAAGGAAAGTACCCAGGGCCAGGAGAGAATCACGGGAACAGAGCAGACGGAAAAGCCCTCCGAGCTCACACGGGCTGCGGGCAGGTCCGGTTACACCTGCTGGAGCTGAGGCTCCACCAGCAACGGACACCAGGTGGGACGCTCAGGAGGCGCCTGCGTTGGAAGTGGCGTTCACTAACCCTGGGTAAACTCCGCCCTCCCATCCGCTCCAAACTTAAAGTCTTCCAATAACTCAAATGATTCGAACAGTTTAACTGCTTCTCAGAAAAAAAAAAAATTTTCTTTTTATTTAAAGAAATAAACAAGATCCAATAACCAAAAATATACAATCACAGTGTCCAAATATCTAATAAGAAATCACTAGGTGTTCAAAGAGGCCAGAAAATATGAATACACACAGAAGAAAAAAATAACAGAAAGGGATCCACAAATGACAAATGTTTCGGAGATAAGATCACTAAAATAGCTATTATAAATATGCTCTGATACTTAGGAAGGTAAAGCAAAATAGAATAGATAGAATACCTATAGCAGAAAAATATGATTTCTTTGAAGTGAAAAAAAATCACACGGGATCGATAGCAGATTAGATCTTGCAATAGAAAAGGTCAGCAGAATCAAAGGCGTAGGAAAAACTTAACTATGGAAAATAAAACAGAGAAGAAAAATACTCTGAAGAATGAAAGTGTGAACAGACCATCCGTGACCTCTGGCCAACATCAACAGGCCTAACGCACTTACAGCCAAGTTCCAGAGGACAGGATCTGGGGGAGAGATGGGGACAGAAAAACATTTTAAGAGATAATGACCAAAATTTTTCTAAATTTAATAAAAATTGTAACCCTAACTATCCATAAAGTTCAACAAACCAAAGCCGAAGAACCAAAATAAATCACATCAAAGCACACCATAATTAATTAAATGGAAAAAACCAACGATAAGGGGAAAATATCTCAAAAGCAGACAGGGGGGAAAAGAGGCATATAATGGACACGGGAACAAAGACAAGATAGAATATATCATGTTGGAAAACAAGCAAAGCATAAAATAATGGAGTGACATACTTAAAATACAAAAACAAATATGAGCATAGCATTCTAGAGCCGGTGGAAATATCATTTTAAAAAATGCACTTGAGGACTGCTTTAGGAGGCATGAGAGAAGTCAGCCTCACCAACACTTCCCTTCCAAAAACATTGAAGGAAGTCCTTTGGGTATAAGAAAATGGATGACATATACGAATTAGGACCCATACAAGAAAGGATGAAAGCTAGAATGCAAAACACATAATTAGTTTCTCCTTTTTTTCACTGCTCACCATGAAAACACAAATTATAGCAAGGTATTGTGGGGTTTGTAACATATGTAGAGGAAAAATGTAAGAAAAGAGTAGCATGAAGCATGGGGGATGCAAGCTTACAATTATGAGGTTCTTTTACTTGTATGATATCATTTACAAATATACTGAATGATTGAAGTTGTGTATTGTAAATGCTTGAGTAACCAGTAAAAATATAAACAAATAGCAGAAAGATGTCACTAATAAACCCGTAGTGGGAAAAAAGAACTTAATAAAAATTCAGCTAACTCAAGAGAAGGCAGGACAAGTAGGATAGAGTTGCAGCAAATAGATGGAATGAAGAGAAACAAACAGCAAATTGGCGGATTTGAAACCAAAGGTATCTATTGTTGCCTGAAATGGAATGGTCTAAAAAGTCAATTAAAAGTCTACAGATTGTCAAATTGTCATTGATAAAAGTCTTAAAGAACATTGTATAATATACACTATATAATGTAGTATTTAGAGCTAAACTTCACAAAATATGAGACAACTAAAAAAAAATGCTGGCAGACATTGAAGACTGAATATACTATGTTCATGGATCTGAAGACACAGCATCGAGAAGATGTGGATTCTTCCCACATTGACCTACAGATATAATGCAGACATACAGATATATAATGTTATCAATGTCAAAACCCCAACTCATGTTTTCGTTGACAGGGATAAAGTGAACGCAAAATGTATGTGAAAATGCCATTGACCTAGAATATCTAAAATTATTTTGAAAAAGCAGAGCAAAATTTATTTTATATTACCAGATTTCAAGTAAACACAAAGGCTCCAACGACCGAGAGTGTATGGCATTGATATAGGAACAGACACGAAGCAAGAAGACAGAATAGAGAACAAGGGGAAAGACCCACGAATACAAGATTGATGGTCAGCAGGACTGCAAAGCCTGGCTGGGATAGAACGCCGTGGTGGGACACCTGCCCAAGTGCAGGGTCAACTCAGGGGGAAAGGACAGTGTTCTCAGCAGCCTGTGGGCCCCGTTTACTAGACAGGCATGGAGGAGAACTACCCACACCTCCTCCACTCCTACCTCACACCTTCCTAGAAATTTAGTTGGAAAGAGATCATAGATTTAAATAGTCTTGAAAACAAACTTCTAGAATCAAACATGGAGAAATGTGACTTCAATTTAGGCAAGAGAGGGACAAATGAGAGAAATGGAGAAAGAAAGAGAATGCGAAGTTTGACCTATCAAAGGGAACAATGACACTTTCGATTTCATCAAAATGAAAACTGCATTCCTCAAAACCCTTGTGTTACTCAGCTCTTTCACAGCTGTGATTCAAAGACCTGAACAAGAAGGATTGGAGAGGAGGAAAAGTTTATTTGAGGGCTCACAGTTTCAGAGGTCTCAGTCCATAGACAGCTGGCTCCATTCCTTGGGCTCGAGGTGAGGCAGGACATCATGGTGGAAGAGTGTGGTGAAAGGAAGCTGCTCACATGATGATCAGGAAGCAGAGAGAGAGACTGCACTTACCAGAAACAAAATATCAACCCCAGAGGCACACCCCCGATGACCCACCTCCTCCAGCACACTCTACCTACCTTCAGTTACACTCAGCTAATCCCATCAGGGAATTAACTGATTGAGTTCAGGTTCTCATATCCAAATCATTTCTCCTTTAAACCTTCTTGAATTCTTACACATGAACTTTTGGGGGACACCTAATATCTAAACCATAACATTCCATCCCTGGCCCCCAAAAACTCATGCTCATTTGACAATGCAAAATACATTTAATTCATTTTCAAGAGTCCCCAAAGTCTCAACAGTTCAAGATTGCCCAAAAGTTCAAGTCCAAAGTCTCCTCTGAGACTCGGGGCAAGCTTGCATCTTGAGTGCCTGTAAAAATCAAAAGTGATTTATAAGTATCCAGTATAGAAAGGTACGGAGTGAACATTTCCATTCACAAAAAATAGGGGCACAGAAAGAAGGGATAGGACCAAAGCAGGACTGCAATCTAGCTAAGCAAGCGAGTTCTGTTGCTCCACCTCCAGTACTGGGGGCACCTACCATGGAGATGTTCTGCCCAAAGGGCTGGTGTAGCTCCACCTCTGTGGCCTTGTTGGCTGAAGCCCAAGTGGCCTTCCCGTTGGCTTGTCTCCACTCGATTCCTGCAGCCTTCCTCGGTGGATGTCCCATGGTGTTGGCACTTCTTAATCTCTGGGGTCTCCACTGAAGCTTCGGCTTCCTCCTCAAATCTCCACACTTTGACTTCTCAGAGGTTGCCTGCAAGGACACCGACCCTGCTGCGCTTTGCCGGTCTCCTGGCCTTCCTTTGAAAGCCTTGGTGGGAAGCCTCCATGACTGCCCAACTCCAGCATCCTGCATTCCTGCAGAACCAGCACCATGCGGTTGATGCCGAGGTCTGCCGCCATCTTGAGTAGCAGCCAAGCCTCCAGGGACCTCGGTTGCGGCAGTCTTTGAGTGGCTGAGCACATTGAAGAAACTTCCTAGGCCCCCTTATGCAAGAAAGGTACCCCATTGATCTCTTCTCAAAAGAAATTTTACTTTTACTCCCTTGAATCTGAGATGGGTGTGGTCTTGCCAATTCCTGAGATGCCCTCAAACCATCTTTCCTGTTGTCTCTGGGCAAAGTCCATAGCATTTCTTTAGTGGGGTGATGTCTTTAAAAACTACAACTCTCTTAGCCCCAGTTTGACTCCCAACTTTCAAATCTAAGTTTTTCAAATCTTTCTGCTCTGCTTTCTGCTTCTGATTATCATAATAAATTTGGCTAAAAGCTGCCAGTAATATCCATGCCACCACCTGAATGTTATTCTGCCTAGAAACTTCTTCTGCCAGATTAAAAAGTCTTTCACTTTTAAAATCAGCCTCACGGAAAGTCTCAGGACATGGACAAAAATGCAGACGACTTCTCATCTAGACTATAACACAAAAGGCTTTTCTAGTCCAAGCATCAATTGAGTCCTCCTCTGAACTCTCTTTTTAAAATTCTTAAATTTTATTTGTTCAAATTAGTTGTACATGACAATGGATGCATTCATACATTTTGATAGATCTGACATAGAGTGTAATCTCACTTTTCTGATTGTACCTATTGCAGGATCACATGAATACTCTTGAACCCTGTCTTTACTGTCCACAGTCCTATGGGCATGCTGGTCTTCTGAGCTCCCACCAAAACTGGCCACGAAACTCCACTTACACAACAATCTAAAGCATTTACAGCTTGGACTACTAACCATCTCAAAATTTCTCCCCCAAACTCCAGAAAGCTCTAAAAGCATCTGAACCACATGGTTAGGTTAGTGATGGCAACAACCCCACTTTTCAGTACCCATTTCTGTTTTAGTCAGCTTTTTACTGCTGTGACTAAAAGACTACAGCAGAAGAATTGTAGAGGAGGAAAAGTTTATTTGAGGGTTCAAGGTTTCAGAGGTCTCAGTCCAGAGGATACCAGCTCCATTTCTTGGGGCTCCAGGTGAGTCAGAATATTATGGCAGAAGAGTGTGGTGGAGGGAAGCAGCTCACATGATGATCAGGAAGCAGAGAGTGTGCGTGCACGTGAGAAAGAAAGACTCCACTCACCAGATACAAAATATAGACCCCAAAGGCACATTCCCAATGACCCATCTCTTCCAGCCACATCTTATCAACCTTCATTTACCATTCAGTTAACCCCGTCAGGGAATTAATTCATAACCCTATCATTTCTCCTCTAAACCTTCTTGCATTGTTTCACATGTGAGTTTTTGGGGGGCATCTAATGTCTAAAACCATTACAATCCTCAAAAAACACATTTTAAAAAAGTAAAAGGACAAAGCAGTTTATTTGCAAAGCATAAGCTTCATAAATCACTTGCATCCAGAATATATAAAGAGCACTAACACATGAACAATAAAACTAATGGGTAGATGATTGGAACAGAAAATTCACCCAGGAAAATGTATAATGGCAAATAAGCACAAAAGATATTCAGCATCCCTAGTCATCAGGGAAACATGAATTAAAATCACAATGAAAGAGTAGCCCACACCCACTAGAATGGCTGAAATTAAAGAGCCAGACAATACCAAGTGCTGACAAGGATGTTGACCCTCTAACACGCTCATGATTGCAGCAGGAACGAAAAATCATGACAGACAGTTCGTAAATCTGTTTGGCATTTTACACAAAAGCTAACCATGCATATATCATGCATTAATTCATCCATTCCATTACTAGGCATTTACCAAAAGGAAAAACACACATGTCTACCCAAAGACTTCCATAAGAATATCCGTGGCCCTTTTCTACATAATAGCCAAAAACTAGGAAAATGTCTATGAACTGCCGGATAGATAAACAAAATACAACATATCCATATAATGGAACACTACTCAGTAATGAAAAAGATTTTTAAAAAACTGAAAAATACAGCATCAGGAATATTAAAGGTGGACTGTATTGGCTTTTGAAAAGATGCAAAAGACTGAACGCTCTACAATTTCATTTACCTGAAATTTTAGAACAGGCAAAACCAAAGCCACAAAATCAGCAGACTAAGTTTGTGGATAGGGATTGACCGCAAAGGGGCATGGAGAATGTTCTGGGTTAATAACAGTGTTCAACTTGTGACTGGGGAGGAGACAAAGCCTTGCAAGACACAGAGCCCCGACCCCTCCTTCCCGCGTCTCCTCTGCCTGGGTTTGAGTTTGCTTACTCTGGAGATTCCACCCTGGAAGGCCTGAGGCGATTTGAGCTTGGGACTTCCATTTCTGGAACCCAGCCCTCTGGGAATCCTGTAGTTCCTCCTGTCCCCTTGGCCACTTAGAGGCTTTCAATGTCCCCAAGGCAGGTACACTGTGTTGTCACCCCTCATGCAAATAGGTGTCAGCTCACTGCAAGAAGCCAGTGGCCCTGGGACAGGAAACTGGCACAATTGGAAATATCTTTAACACCCTATTGATGGCTTTCCCCCTACTGCTCTGTGACAAAATGAAACAGTAAAAGATATCGATTTTTCTCCAGCAGGGAAAGGGGGAGGAAGGCTGGGTCTTAAAATGAAATTATGGTTATTGTTCTCCTGGTAGCATTTCTTCTGTGCCACCATGACAGATGGCTCTTTAAGTGACAACAGATTTGTATTTCATTAGGACACTTTAGGCAAAAGATCAATGATGCTTCTCGGAACCTGTCTGCCAGCGGCGGGGGCTGATGAGCAGGGCCAGGAGCCTGCAAGACCCGGCTAACTTAGGCAGATGCCACGTCCGCATCGATTTCCAAAGCGATGCCCAGACCTCGGGAGTTTTATTGGCCTGCTCGTTCTGTCCTGGGGGAGAAGGACGCTTTCTAATAAAGTGGCCCTACCTCTGGGGAAATGAGCTCTTTAAAGGCTGGATTACTCTGGGCCCGGGGTGAGGCGGGGGCAGGAGCATCCTGGGCGAGTCAAGCGCAGCCTCAGCTTGCAGCTGGGTTGCCAGGCCTGTGCGGTGGCTGCCGCCACCGTGAGCTGTCCTTGGTGAAGCCCCCAGGATGCACCAGGTGCTGGTGAACACCTCAGACCCTGGAACCAGCTCAACACCACTAGCAAAGACAGGCATGTGGGGCAGTAAAAGAACTCCAGAGACGTGAGCTGCCGTGTGTCACTGGTCAGATCCGGGCTCAGAACTAACAGAACCAAGTAGCAGAAGCCCTGCTACTTCCTGATCATATTTTTTGTTCAGTGCTGGGGATTGAACCCAGGAGTACTCTACCACTTGAGCTACATCCCCAGACCTTTTCATTTTTAATTTTGAGACAGGGTCTCATTAAGTTGCTGAGGCTGACCTCCAACTTGAGATCCTCTTGCCTCGGCCTCCGGAGGTATACACCACTTCGCCTCCCTGGCTGTGCACTCTTGACTAAACGATCCAACCCTTTTGAAACCCCACTTCACGGGGCTGCTTTAGGGAGAGATGACCTCCTGAATATGGAGTGCCCCGACCATGGCTCAGTCCAGGTGCACAGCTGATGACGACTCGACTCTCAGGTTCCCCCTGGGAGGACAGCCTGCTTCCTGCTCAGCCTGAGGAGTAGGCACGAGGCAGGCATTTATTAGCAAGAAAGATGGTTGGTTATTCCAGAAAGGACACAGGGGAAGGAAAAATAAATCACAGTCTTCCCACTCAACTTCGTAAACATCATTGATCTGAGGCAGGAGTCAGTTCAGGGCTGTAGACGTGTTGATTGATTGGGCCTTGCAGTGAGTTCTGTACTGCATACGCGATCGGTTCCCAGCCCCTCTCTCTGGCAGGTCTGAGAAGAGATGCTCAGCAGGAGTGTGAGAGGCACAGGATGAAGCTGCAGCAAGAAGACTTTAGGCTAGACACAAGAAAGAAAGTCCTTTCTGCTGTACTTTATCAGTAGGTAAGGATCTGATCCCAGTGCAAACCAGAGGGCACATGCTCTGCCAGCCTGGCCCTCAACACGCTCACAAAAGGCTCCTGGAACTCACAGCAGCCCAGAATGTGGATGCTGCCATTCCCAGTCCTGCTCTACCCAGGAGAAAACTGGGGCTCAGAAGAGGAGACTAAGTAACTGGCTCGCGATCACTGGAAAAGGCAAGGTGCCGGCCCAGGCCCTGCTGCGGAGCCTGCTCTCCTAACCAGCCCGGGACACTCCCTCTCTGCTCTCTTGCTCATGGATTCATTTTTCTGCCAATGCAGACCCCTGCCTGGTGCTGGTAGCCACCAGAAGTTGCAGAGAGACCTGGAATAGATGCTTCCTCAGAGGTTCAGAAGGAAGCAGCCCTGCTGGCTCTTTGATTTCAGACTTTCAGCCTCAGGAGCTGGGAGAGTTCTATTTCTGCCCTTTGGAGCTTCTTCGTCTGTGATCAGTGGTCACCACAGACCATGGAATGGAGCAGGGCCCTCCACACCCCCAAACCCAGGCTCCCGCAGGTTTCCCCCACCCCTCAGCACCCTGTCCCAGCCTTGGGACTGTTGTCAAATCATGAGGGCAGTTGATTTTCCTCCAAAAAGGTAATGCCTGAAAAAGACACCCAAGTGTGCATAAATATATTAAAGCCACGTTATCAGTGAATGAAGTGCAGACACGTAAATGAGCAGAAGGCAGCTGGCCGCCAGCAGCCAGGGGCCCGTTGTGCATGTGCGCCTGCAACTAAGCCAGTTCCACAGGCACCTGCTAAGCCCCGTGCGTAGGAGGGCAGGGCCCCCTGCAAGCGAGCTTTGCTATTCCAGCTTGGCAGTCCGAGCAGAAGACAGAGATCTACAGTGTCCTCTACAAGTACCAAACTAGCATCTTCCACAGAAAATGTCAAACTGCGTTTACTCTAAGAGGAAATCCCAGCCACTACTCATGCTGGATGACAGGCCCTGACAGAGAAGAAAAACATTACAGAATGCAAAAGGGAAGAGATACAGTTTGTTGAGGTTCCACGGAGCGTCTGAGGCAGACACGGGCAAACTATAGATGAGCTGTGCCGAATGCACGCTCCGACCACGCACAGCAGAGATCATCGTTCCCAAAGCCCACCTGGCCTGTACCACAGCATCTGCTGCAGAATGAACCCCCATTTCACAGATGAAGAAACTTAGGTCCAGGGCAGTTAGGTGGATTAGCCACATCTTGCTTTCGAAGCACCTCTGACTTCCAGGACAGACAGCCAGGGTCTGGCCCCGGTCCCCCCATTTAACTGCAAGTTGGCGTGTTGCTCTGAGCCTCAGTTTTCCCATCTGCAAACAGGAACAATGCCATCTGCCAGCAGTGAGTGTGGTTTTAGGGCTCAATGAGGTGGCGTGTGTTGGGCGCAGAGAAGAAGCTCAGTGGGTAATGGGGGGATGGCTAGTGTTGGATGGGAGCGTAATGTGATCTCAGGTCTGGCTGAGGCCGAGCTGGTCCTGTTTAGCACAAATGAGACACATGTGCATAAAGCCCCGGCTGTTTGGGCCCAGGATGCCTGGCTGTCTCTAATGACTTGCTCCTTCCTGCTTGGTCCTACCTGCTTCCTATCAGGTTTGGCATTGAACAAGCATCCAGCCTGGGCACACAGAACTGCCCCAGGCTGAGCCTTCCAGTGGTTTCCAAGCTGACTACCTGAGCGTTATGATACAGCAGATTCAAGTGAGGCGTTGGTGGCAAATAGGGGGTCCGTAGGGGTTGGACCCCTTAGCAATTACCAAGAAAATCACAGCGTGGACCCTCTACTATTTTGAAGCAAATATCTGTGTCTTCTTTTGACGGGTTACTAGTCCCCTTTTGAGAACTGACTAGCTGGCTAGTGGGCCTTAATTATCTGAGTGTAGGGAGTCAGAGGGCCAAGGGACCCCACTTCCTATCTTGAACTACTAGTCACCTGGCCCTCCTAGCCACAGCTTGGGGGCACACAGCAGCCATTCAATGTCAGGGGGACATGGCGTATAATGAACCGGGCCTGGGCCGCTCCAGAAGGCAGAACTGAGTTGCATGAGCGAGTCGCACCAACTCTTCCACGTCGCCCGGGCTTCATCTCTCTTGTCCCTCCCTCCCAGTCCAAGGCCACATGGGGGTTTTCTTAGACTGGTTGACGGGGCAAGAAGAGACTCAAGTCTGGCTTAGGGATGAAGCGGCCTGATAGCATTTCATGGGTGGCGGCGTGATCCTGTAGAAACACAGCGAGGACAAAATCCAGTTTGGCGTGATTCTCATGTTACACTCGGCTGTCCAGGGCACCTGGGCCTGAAGCACAGATCTGCATTAATTGGCGGGCAGTTGCTGACGATTTGGGGACTTAGAAGGAGTAAGACAGATTTGCGGCGGGGAGTTTGGGAACAAGGGCAAGATGGACTTCTCAGAACCATGGACCTTACTAATGTTTTGTCCCATGTCACTAATAGGCATCACTACAGAGAAGGCTCTTGTTATCACAAAAGGACCAGGCAGAACGCAAACCTCATGAGTCATTTCAGCTGTTTATTAGGGGGTGCAGGGACGAAATGGCGCCCATGGACCCACTTTCCTGGTGGAAAATGAGCCACTGAACAAAGAAAGGGACGGGTTTAAATAGGCTATTTTGAGGGGTGACTAGTGAGCATATCAGTTCTCCTGGGCACCAGGGAATCCGAGCTTTTTGGGTCAAGGTCTGTGGGCAGTGTCTGAAGAGGATCTGCTTTGGAGGAGAGGAGCACCTCCTAGGCCCGTCTCTTTTAAGGATGGTAGAACACCTCCTCTCTGCCTGCGGCCAGCATCTGGAAAACATTTGTCCTGGGAGACGAAAGCTGTAACGCATGGCCTTCGTTTTCACTGCCTGTTTCTGAGGCCTCATTATCTTGGGATTGCTTATTCTCCATATCCGCTGGCTCCCTAAATGGCCATCTGGGCCGAGTGACATGCGTGGGGATGCCAGTCACCCCAGTGCTTGTTCCACGGGCTGATGGACAAGGTAGCCAAGGTGACAGGGGAGGCTGTGCATGTGCATGTTTATTATAAAGAGTTTCTCTGTAACCAGGGATGACCCGCCCCACTCTCCTACTGAGTGCCCAGCGTGTCCATAGCTGAGACCAACCTCAAAGCCCAATATGACACCATTCCCCAGGGGCGACCGTCAAACACCTGGAAACAGGTCAAGGACATTGGAACACTTGCAGAATGAAGAGGGCAGATTCATGTCACTGGGACAGATGGAACTCTGGATGTGAATTTCCTCTCCTGCTTCTTCGCAGAGCACAAGCATCCCTGAACTCAGAGTATCTTACCCGCTATCACAGTTCTGCACGGAATTGCTCATTTCTAGGATGGAAAGTGCACCGCAGGCTCGTGACTGGGCAATTAACTGGTATTCCCACACCACTTACCACCTGAACCAGTGGGTCTCATAAGGGTGACCAGCTTCCTGTGCATGCAGGATGGCAGCACTTGAGATCATCTTAGAAGAACTCTAAATTGGAGACCACCCTGTGGCACCATCTCCCACCCCTGCGTGCCGTGAAGGTGTCCCCCAAAGTCCACGTGTTAGAAGCTGCATCCCCAGTGCAACGAGGTGGAGGGGTGGGGCCTTTTAAAGGTGATTGGCTATGAGGGTCCTGCCCAGGAGTGGACTCATGCCGTTGTCCCAGGAGTGGCCCCTGACAGAAGGCGGAGTTTGGTCCCCTGCCTTCTCCTCATGGTTTCTTACCCTTCTGCCTTTCACCATGGGATGAAGCAACAAGAAGGGACATGCGGCAGGGAGCAGGATCTTGGACTTCCCAGCTTCCAGCAAAGTCTGTTCTTTGTAAAGTAACCCAGATGGGTGTTTCTAAGTAGCACAAGATGGAGTAAGATGTCTCCATAACCAGAATTCACGGGGCCTGGAACTTGGGGGGAAAGCAGAGGTGGGCCCTCCCACTAGGAATCCCTAGCACCTGCTGTGCTGTTCTCGGGCTGCCACAGCTAGGTACCCCACACTCTGAGGCTTGTACAATGGACACATAGTGCCCAAGATCAAGTGTCCAGGGCGTTGTTTCCCAGGAGGCCTCTCCCCGGCTTGCGCACGCTGCCTTCTCGCTGGGTCTTCACACGGCTTTTTCCCTTCTGCGCATTCACGCCGAAGGCTTCTCTTCTTCTCGAGGCTGCAGTCTTATTGGACTGGGGCCTCCGCATTTGACCTCACTTAATCTTAATTGCCTCTTAAAGGCCCTATCTCCATATATGGCCTCCTTGGGGGCCCGGCTTCTCTCAGTCTGTTTTCTGTTACTGTATGAAATGATTTTGTAAAGGAAAGAGACTTCTTTTAGCTCCCTCTTCTGGAGGCTCAAAGTCCCAGGTCAGGCAGCCCTGTCAGCTGGGCCTCCGGCGAGGGTCTGATGGAAGACCGTGTCACAGAGGCAAGAGTTCGTGTGGGCAGAAGAGATCACACCTCAAACCAGGAAGCCAGAGAACTGCTCGGGGGTCAGGCTCGCTCTTCAACAACTGGCTCGTGAGAGCGCCCCCTGAGAGCGACCTTACTGCCTCTGGAAGGCAGCACCCCAACAACCTAGGGACCTCCCCTGGGCCCCAGCTCTGTGGGGCCACCTCCCAACACCACTGTCCTGTGGACCAGGCTCCCAGCACATGGGCTCTAGGGGGACAAACTGCATTCGCCATAGCAGGGCCTCAGCGCCATTCAGTCCCTGACACCCACCCACCCACCCATGGACTACGGCTTCTTGTTCTGACAGTCCTAAGCCTGGTGAATCTGGAGCCCGGATCCCGCAAGGCAGCGGGAGGTGTGGTAGGCGGGTTCCATTGTACTGGGAGGCAAAATTGCCGCCTGTGTCCTGGGAATTTCTCATGCCTTTGAATCAACAGGCATTAAGAGGGTCACCGTGCTGATTAACGTGACCAAACCCAATGACCAGGGGAAACAGCGTTGGTCACTGCCCAACTCAGGGCCAAGAGGGCTGTGCCTGGGACCCAGCTCATTCTCTGGGGACCTCTGAATTCTTCTATGTTCCATAGTTCAAGTTCGCGGAGGTAGGCAGAGGCACTGAGGACACAGAACCTCAAGGAATGGCCATCTTGGTTTCAGCCCTGCCCTGCTGAGGTTCTGGCCAAAGTCAGAGGGACTACATCAAGGGCAGTGGAAGAGGAAAGTCACAAGTATCAGCTACGTGCTTGTGATCGGTTACGAAATAGCAATTGATGGGGGCTCTGGATGTTTTCTCTGGCACCTGCCAAGGTGCACATCCATTTCATCGTCTCCATCACATTGTCCTATCTTCAGGTTGCTGGAGGCCAACTTTCCAATTTAGCCTGTAGGTAACTGAACCTCAGTGACACCATGGCTGAACTTAAGGAGTGATGACTGCAGTCAGCCATCGAAACAGTAACTGCCGAGACTCTTTGCCTACTCATTTTGGCAAAAGAGCGAACGTTTCTTCATTTGGGCCGAGGAGAGCCAGCCACTTTTTGGCAGATGGGAACATGAACTGGTTCATTTCTGGGGTGGAAGTTCAAGTGTGTGTTGAAGGGTGCATCTGTAAGTCGCGTGGCCAAAGGGTGGACTGTGCCACGGGTCGATTTCCTGCCTCTCACCTCCAGACGCTGCCTGATTGTTCTGTATTTGGTCACAGGAGCTGGACCCTGTAAACATTTCTCTTTTGCCACGATATTACTCTTTCTCCACGGCAGGCACTGGAGAGGACCACTGTGCTGTGCTCAGGGAAGGGCTTCTCATCCTGTCGCGGCATCCCCTGACTTCTCTGAGGCCAGGCAACCCAGGAGTTCACGGTCCACCAGGTGCCTCTGACTCCCAGCAGACCACTTCCTGTGGACCACCTCTGGTCTTCCCACCCCTCCAGCAAGTTTTTCGTCCCCCCTGGCTGGCCAACCCTACAGACTGCCACTGTATATAACTTTCGGCAAGTTCTTTGGCCACCAGCGCCTGATGTATTCCTGAGCAGCTTCAGGCTCTCCAACCAGATCCCCACCTCAGCTTGGACGTGGGGGGACCTCTGAGGTCTTTAGCTGCTTTCTCGGTTATTTCCTTCAGCACCAGAGGCAGCTGCTACTTCCTCCAAGTCACTCCTGACCTTGAGATGGGATCATACATTTAAAATCTTAATTTGAACATGCATTGAATACAACTAACCCACCGAATGTCCTAGCTGAGCCCCACAGTGCACCCCACCTAATGATCTGTGGCTGACGGAGCAGCGAACCTCACTGCTGCCCGGTGGAGAGAGAGAGAGAGAGAGAGAGCGAGCGAGCGAGAGCGAGCTGACCAGCATCCCCGCCTGGGAAAAGATCACACCTCCAAACCTGAAGTCTGATTTCCATCGAGAGCCCGTGGCGTTTGCACAATCAAAAAGCCTAATGCTAAAAATCGCATCTTCAGCGGCTGGAGACCATCGGTATTCCAGAGCATTCCATAGCAGCATCCTCCGGCTTGTTATTCTTTACGTTAGATTTTCCCTGTTCTCATTCCTGCTGGGTGTCTGTCTCCAGACCGGATCCTGACAGTTCACAATGTGAATCAGGCACAGGGCGGGGGAAGGAATGGGTAGGACACTTGGATCCCAGATGGACCGAAGCCACGTAGCAGTCCACTCAGTCCACGCGGCATCTCTTCGGTGCCTCACTGTCCTGGACACAAGGACACAGCCCTGAACCAGAACCTGCTGCATGGGCTCCCGGAGCCAGGGAGGGCCTGCTTTTCTGTGAATGATCCGTGTGACCTTGAGGCCAGCTCCGAGACCTTGCTATCCTTGTCTGAAAAACACAAACGATAAGAGAAATAAAGTGGTGAGGATCAAATGGGGGAGCCCTTATAAATGGCTCAGGGCTGCGCCCGGCACCTTGTAAACGCTGAATAACTCTGTCACCTGTTTCGAGAATGACAGTGAATAGACAGTGCCATCTCCTCTAATGACAGAGGAGCAGACAGGCCCAGAGAAGCTAAGGTCACACAGGAAGTTCATGGTGACTTGGTTCTAGAATTCCAATGTTCTCATGCCCAACCGGGACCTCTGCCCACGCCCGGCGTCTCCATGCATGGATCCCAGTCCTGACCCACAGACTGTCCTGGCTCAGAGGACGGAAGGACAGCAGTGTGCTTGATCCCACCTGAGGCAGGCTGGCTGTTTCCTGATTGTGGCCAGAGGGGTGGAGGGGACTGTTGACCTTGCTGCGCTGGATGCCTCGGGCCCCACGGGACTCCCCGGCTGCCTGGCCCAGCGGAGAGCAGGGCTGGAGGGCGGGGCCTTTCATCTCAGAGGCCAAGGGCACCGGGGACTGGAGAGCAGTGCCGGCTGGCCGCGGACGCCGGCTGGGCGCTCCCTCCCCTCTCCTGCCTTCCCTCCCTCCCGCCCCTCCCTCCTGCTGTTACTCCTTATTTTCTCCTTTTTCCTGCTCTTCCCCCTTCTCTTGCCTCTCCACCCATCTTCCTTTTCTTCTCGTTCCCGTCTCTTCCCATCACGTCTCCTCCTCCCTCTCATCTCCCACCTCCTCCTCTGTCTTTCCCGTCCTCCTCCTCTTCCTCCCACCTTGTCTTCTCTTCCCTGATTCCATTTCTCCTCTTCCCTGTCATCCCCTCCCTCTGGCAGCCATGATGGGGACTGGCCTCCTCTCTGGCCTCCCAGGCCCTTCAGGCCATGCTGCGGGATCCTGCTGCGCACATCCGCCCTGGCGCTTGCTGCCAGGAAGGGAGCGTCCCTCTCCTCATGAGCTGCTGCTTCAGCTGTTCTATCTGAGCCTGTGCAACTCTGTTGCTGAGCAGGGCGACTGTCCCTGAAGGCCACCACCCACCCAGCAGGACAGGGCCGCTCTGCAGCTCCGTGCCTTCTCAGCCTCGCATCCCGGCATCTGCTGTATCCTGAGGAAGGAGAGCAGGCCCAGGACCACAGTCTTGGCTTCTCCTGCAGGAGGCAGATGTGTCCCAGAGTCACAGGGCATTCAACAGAGAGGGTGTGCTGGGCAGCTCCCAGCTGGCCCCAGCCCATCTTCCCCACTTGGAGGAGATGCTGTTCTGGTTCCACGGAAGGGCACAGGACTGGCCTGCGGATCGGGGTTCTAATCATGCCTCACCTGCAGCCTCCCAGCCTCTGTGAGCCTCTCTTGCCTCGTCTGTAAGATGGGGACAATGCTCTGTGTCTTGGGCAGCAACTGTGAGGCCTGAGAAGTCGGTGTGTACGAATCTCCACGAGGTCTGCGGCAGGTGGCCAGCGCTCACCAGGCCTTTCCTTCCCCTCCCCCACCCCAAACTTCCCATGCAGCCAACAGGATGTCATCTGTGCATCTTCCGGTTGGATGTCCTCACCTTTCTTCTCCACCAGGAGAACTCTTAGCTACCCTTCAAAACCCAGCCTCCAGTAGTCCGGCTCCTCCCAAGCCTTCTCTGACCCGTCCGTACGGAATCGGTCCCCGCTCTTCTCATGGCTACCATCTCAGTCAGGGCTCTTGGGTGTCAAAAGTGGCTCCAGGGACCCAGAGAAGTCAGGACACCTGCTCCCTCCTCTCTGCACAGGTCGTGCAGGCTCTTGTCTCTCCTGAGAGGGGTCTGGGTCCCTTGTCCTTGTGCTTGTGGCTGAAAGTGGCAGCAGGTGCAGTTCTGTCTACACAGGCCTTTTGTCTGGTGTGTCAAATGAACCGAGTCGTGAAGTGACAGGGGCCCACCCTGCCCCTCAGCACAGGAGGAGGGCCGTCACTAGGCAGGAGGCGCTGTCACACCTCCGGTCAGCGCGGTCCTCCCCCACTCCTCTCTCTGCTTCCTGGCCACCATGAGGTGAGCAGCTCCTTCTACCAAGACCTTAGGCCATGGCGTCGTGCCTCAGCTTGGGCCCAGAGCAAGGGAGTCAGCCATCCACGGACTGAGACCTGTGAAACCGTGAGCCCCAAATAAACTTTTCCTCCTCCTGTAGGGTGTTTGGTCACAAACTAAAACAAGTATAAATTAAAAGAATTTTAAGACATCAACAGCATCATGCGACCTGTGTGACATTCCAGTTTTAGAGGACCCCCAGGATCCCCCCAAGAACAGACGGGCCCACCTGCCGTTCCCGCCTCCAGGCCCCAGGTGAAGGTCCACCTTTGTGTCTCCGTAGATCTGCCTTTCCTTGACGTCACGTGGATGCAGCCACGCAGTGTGTGGTCTCTCGGTGTCTGGCTGCTTTGCTTGTGTGACATTTCCGAGGTTCATCTAGACTGCAGCGCATATGAGTAGCTCGTTCATTTTTAGGGCTGCATATGATCCATTCCACTGTGTGAACGCGCTGCAGTATCCCCCCATTGATCAGCTGATGGTCACTTGGGTCGTCTCTGGTTCGGGCTCTTAGGAACAGGGCCGCTGTGAGCATCACGTACAGACCTGCGTGGACACGTTTTTGAGTTTACTTGCGTCGACAGCAAGGAGCACGGCTGAGTTGTACCGTAAGCTCACATTAAACTTCACAAGAGACTGTCCACCTGTTTTCCGAAGTGACCGCCCCACTTCCCTTCTCGCCAGCGGTGTGAGGGCTTCCTCACCCTCACGTCCTCACTGGTACCTGCTGCCGTCTGACACTTTATTTGGTTTGTTTCTGGTGCCCAGGGTCTCGCCCGTGCTAGGCCAGTGCTCACCCCTGAGATTTGTTCCCAGCTTCTCTGACATTTTAATTCTGGTCTTATTTGGTTGTTGTTTCGGTTTCTTAGGCTTAAATCAGCTAAACCCTGTCTCTGCTGCTTGCAATAACAACTCTGACTAGTGTCACCCCCTGTTGAAATGGTGACTACCTTTCCAGGCCATCTGGAAATGCAGCCTCCTCCCGGAAGCCTCCTCTGGTTCCTGCAGCTAGAACTGATTTCGCCCTTCGTTCCTCTGCTCTTGGCTTTAATCTGTCTCCCTGTAGTCTCAACGGCAGGAGCACGGCAGAGTCTTCTCCTACGTTTGTGTAGGACAACAGGTAAGAGCCCAGACTCAAGGTCCCCTGCCAGAGTTCAAGTCCCAATTTTGCCACTACCTGTGTGACCCTGAGCAAGTTTCTAAACCCCTCTGTGTCTCTGTTTGCTCGCCTATCAAATGGGGTGATGGCATCACCTTCCCCACGGGGCTGTTGTGAGGATTGTCACAGTGTCTGTGTCTAGCACTGAGGACCACGCCTGGCCTGTCACAGTGGGCAGGTGCTGACATTTCCATTTGTTACCACCGTGTGGTTTCTGGGGTCTGTGAAGTGCTCCCAGGACGTGTGACTCCATGCTCTTGGAGAAGGTGTCTGTGCACTGTCGGGCACGTGGCCGTTCCTGCTTTTCCACGGTACCTGTGCCCTCCGACTGTGATCCAGGACATGCCCACCACAGGTCCAAGGCCCTTGATGCTCACCAACCCTACAGCCAGCCTGCTCTCACCTGTCATGGAACCATCATGGTTCCTAAGTGACCTCTTGGTGGGCCTGAGGCCCCCTCCTGCACCAGGTGTCTTCCCAGGACCTGGAGGCCCTGAGCCCGTCCTCCTGCCGACACAGGCCAGCACGAGTCTCTGCCTGGCAGTCAGGGCCTCCGTCTGCCTCCCGCGGGCTCCTCCCAGACGCCGAGGCTCAGCCTGTTCCTCAAGCCCCGGTCAAAGCCTGAGATCTGACAGGCTGCCCAGGCTCGTGAGCTCCTTGACCCCCCTCGCCTCCTCCTCAGTCAGTGGAGCCTCCGCCCACCCATCCAGTTAGCCCAGCCAGGAGCCTTCGTCCTGCCTCTAAGATGGCCTTTCTTTCTGGAACATTCTCCCGTTGACACCTCCTCCCCTCTCTCACCCAGCCTACTGTGCAGTCCTATCCATTTATTCCTAACACCACGGAGTCTATTCTCTCTCCATCACTGCTCGCCTCTGCCTGGCCATTGCCATGGCCCCTCCTGTCCCACCCTGCCCAGTCCCACAGCAGGAGAGGGACCGTGTGGAACCACCTGCCCACACCCCCTCTGCTTTCCCACTGCTCTGGGGACAGGTGGGAACCTCGGTGTGCCTGACACCTTAAGCCCCTGCCCATCACTCTCCCCTCCCTGTGGGCCCGGGACTTGGTGTCTGCACCAGCAAGGCCCCTCTGGGCGGAGGTGCCCGGGATCCCCGACCAGGAACTCTTCAGGGCCAGAATTTTCCTCCTCCGCCTGTCCACCTAGTAATCTAGCACAGCCCTCAGGTGACCGGCCACCCCCTCGAGAAGGCCTCCTGCCAGGGCAAGGCCAGGCCACCTCCCCTCAGCTGACCCGTTGGTGATTCCCATCCAGGCCTGTGGTTACGTAGTCAGCCTCCCACCCCGCCGAGATTCCTGAGGACCACGGGAGCGCCTGGCTTCCTTCAGCACCGAGTCCTCAGTTCCCGAGCAGAGCCCAGCTCACTCCGCACCTGCCTGCTGCCTGCAAAATAAGCCAGTGCTCGGGAGCACCTACTGTGTGCCAGGCCCTGAGCCAAGCCCTTCATTGCATCCACAAATCCATTCCTTCCAACATCCCAGCATGACCCCATTATACAGGTGAGTAATGTCCTCCTCGAGGACAGCAACCTGTGCAGCGTCCCATGTTCTCCAGTCCTTGGAGCCCCTGATCTGTGGCCACCTCACCGCCACGCTGCTGAGCCCTCCCACCTGCCGCCGTCTGCATTCCGCTTGTCCACTTAGGCACCCCGCCATCGCACTGTGAGCCCCGAGGGTGGGCACCCTGATTTGTGTCCCCTCTGCTCCCAGGCAGGGACCTAAGGACATCCTACCAGAAAAGGAGAAGAGCAGGAGGGTGCAGCCCCAAATCCTGGTCCTCCGTACTTACCAGCTCTGGCGCTAAATGGGCACCCAGAGATCTGCTGCATGAAGTTCTGTAGAAGAAGCAAGGAAAGCAGAGGCTGCCTGGGAGCTCAGCTTCCGCAGTGCCAGTGGCTTGGCTGAGGCCACGGTCGGCTGGCTGCCCTCTGTGCCACCAGGCTGCCGGAGATCTCCACTCTCCCTCACCCGTGCACAGCGGCCTGCCTACCTGCAGCTACATGTCACCACAGCCACAGCTAGGAGCTTGCAGACTTGTCACCTGCACCACCAGACAGCACAAGTGGCTCTTTAGTGGGGACCCTGGGGAGCAGCCCTGGAATCCTGGGCCTGGGGCCAGATCTCATGAATTACCGATCCCTTTCAAAGGCTCTTGGGTTCTTACTGAACGTAGGCGCGTCTCTAAGTCAATTGCCATGTACCTGAGGGGAGGGGGCAGGTCAAGCTGAGCAGGCGCTGCACACAAGGCCCAGGGCTCGACTGACCAGGAGCCTGGCGTGAGGCCTTCCGTTCCAAGCGTCCTGATCAATAATCACGCTGGGCTGGGCAGTGTGTGACCATCAAACCCAGATTCTGCCCCTGTGGTTAAAAGGCCACTGATGGGAGCTGGGGCAGGTGTTGCAGGACAACTCAGAGGACTGGCCACACCCAGGGGCGGCTCCCCAGCAGACCTGGGCTTGAATCCAGCTCTGCACCTGCAGATGAGTGACCTTGGGTGAGTTTCATCGCCTTTCTGAGCCGAATGGGTGTGGGTGGGGCTGGGGGGAAGGGCAAAAGCTGGCCTGCCGGCCAGAGCCACTCCCAGGCCCCTCTGAGGATGGGACTTTGCCTCCCAGCTGTGGAAGTTCCTGGTGTCCCTGGTGGGACAGGAGGAGGAGGGGACAGGAGGGTTTGCATTTCAAAGTTACCCAGAGCCTTTACCTTGGGCCCTCTGTGGGCTCCAAGGACAAAAGGGGAAACCGCTGCTAAGAAGCTGAGGGCAGTGATGGCTCAGAGCAGCTGCCAAAAAAGAGCAGCAAATGTCACTAGACTAGAGGTGAGCGGACAGAGAAGCTGGCCGGGCCGTTGTGGACAGACGCCTGCAGTAGCCCCGCCCACCACAGCAGATTTCCCGCCCATCACTGCAGGGGCCCCGCCCACCACAGCAGAAGCCCTGCCCATCACAACCGCAGCCCCTCCTCCACCAGTCCGCGGAGCGTTCCACACCCATCTCCTCATTGTCTCCCCAGAAAAGAGTGGTATCACATTCTGTGTGACAGAAGGACAATCGGCCTCTGAGAGGCCACTGGCTATCTGTGGGACTGCAGAGTCAGTCTAGTCCGCACTAAAGCGCGCCTGTCACTTCATGAAGGCCCAGCGATCATCAGAGGCTGGAGCTGCAGACCGAAGCGGACTCCACCCTTCCCTGCAGAGGCTCCGCGTTACTGGGGTGGCCATTGGCAGAGGTTCTAGAACAAATTATGTTTTGATGCTCACCACGAAGTGTGCAAGAAGCAAGTGTGCAGAAGGTGCAGACAGGAGGCAGAGGAGGAAGGGGTGCGCTCTGTGGGCTGGTGACGGTGGAGACAGCTGGAGGGAGGAGGCGTGTCAGGAAGGAGGCCCGGCTGTCGTCAGCACCAGCCTCTTCCCTGAACCCAGCATTTCTTCAATCTCTCTGCCAGACAAAACCAGGTGGCCAAGCGGGTCCCCCTGTCTGCTTCTCTCCAGCTGCCTTTTTAGGGGGGAGGGGGGATGCCCGGAGATGTTTTCTGTGGCAAGTAACCAAAATCCACCTGAAAAGCCACCTGAGCTCGGATGCCCAGGATAAGTCATTGTGGCCTCGTTATTAAATTGTGAATATTGAAAAACATCAGCAGAGGGAGGCGGCTGAGCAGATCTGGAGCATTTGTGCAGTGAAATTGGGCAGCTGTTCAGAAGAACACGGAGGCGGGATGGGGTACAGACAGGGAAAGGGGTGGGATAAGGCCACCGGTGCTGTTCTGAGAGAAGAGATTGGTTTTGCCCACCAGGGCTGAAGAGGGAGCACAGCCTGGGCCTCCTTTTTGCTGGGTCCTCACTCTCAGTCCCATGGTTCTGAACTTTGCCACATGGAGTTACAAGGACACACCTGTCAGCCTTTTCCCTGCCCCACTTGAGGCGATGGCATTCATTCATTCACTCATTCATTAATTCACATCTCTCTCTCTCTCTCATCCTTTCATTTACTGAGTACCTATTATGTCCCTGCGGGTATACAAGGGAACATGTGCAAAGGTCCTGGGGCAAGAGGCAGCAGAGCAAGGACAAAAAACTGAAAAACAGCCCAAGGGGAAAAACAGCAAGTGAGAGGGTGGTGCTGGTGAAGCTGGGGACAGAAGCTGGCCAGGAGAACAGGCTTCCTACCGCGTGGGGCACTGGTCTCCAGAGTCCCCCACAGCCCTGGGAGAGTTCTAACTGCACACACGGTGGTTAGGTTGGCACCACAAGTCCATCATGTGGGACCTGGACCTCCCCAGATCACCTGCCTCCAGGGCGAGTGTTGCCCCGCCAACCCTGGGAAGGTAGGAAGGGCTCACCACGCCCCGGTTGGGGCGCAGGTGGAGACGGCCCTGCGGCACACGCGGGAATCAAATGCGAGCTCCGCAAGGGGGTCAGCGCCATGACGGAGAAGGAAATAGGGCCAAGGGACAGAGTGACCGAGCTGGGAATGCTACCTGCAGGGGCCACGAGAGGTCCCTGGTCCCTGGGGGAGGCGCCAGGCAGCCCGCAGAGCTGCGGCAGGCAGAGGGAGGGGCAAGGGCCAGGGTGGAGGCATTTGAGAAGCACCCAGGAGGCCTGGGCCCCAGGAGGAGAGGCCGGAGGGGCGGCCAGAGCGCACAGGCCCCGGGCCTGCAGGATGCGGGGTTCACTCCAGCTGAGTCTGCGAGGAGCCCTTGGGGCTTGAGGAAGGGGCCTCCCTGGCTGCGGAGGGGACGTGGGTAGGGGCAGGCGCTGGGTCTGGGGAGAGGGAGCCGGGCCAGGACGGCACCGGCACCGTCCACCAGGCTGAGGCTGCCTTGGCTCCTGCCGCCTCTCCTGCGTCAGGGCGGCTTCCCAGATAGCAAGCACTCCCCCGGCACTGCCCAGGCAGCACCGTGAGCCCCATGGTCTCCCTCCCGCCCAGGCTGCTTCGTTCTTTCTGATTTTCACCAGGAGAAACAGGCCGCAGAGGCCATCCTGGGCAAGGGCTGGGGCCCTTCAGGCTGAGTTTGGTGACTCAACAAAGCAAACACCCTGATCCCTACGGGGCAGGGGTGGCCCACATTCCTGGAGGGCCCTCTGCCTTCCTCCCTGACCACCCCAGACTCAAGGCGGGGCCTGTCTGGTGTTCAGCCCTGCTGCCCTGGCGCAGAGCAGATGGCCGCGTGCTGGTGAACCTGGGGTCCCAAGTCGGTTCCCTGAGCAGGGCAGCAGAGCTCGGCCCTCCTCCGCTGAGTCCTGCTCTGGCCCAGTCCCACGCTGGCTGTGTGACCTTGGGCAGGTTGCTTTGCTGTCCTGAAGGTCGCTGTCCCCACATGTTGAAGGGTTTCAGGACCCACCAGGCAGTCGTTCCTGGGAGAAGTCAATGAAGCGTTTGTGCAAAGCCCCGGATGCAGTACCCAGAGTGCCTGATGTTCAAAACACAGGGCTTGCCCTCCACCACCTGGCCCTCCGAGGCCCCTGTCGCAGGGTTCCACCTGGGACCTGACTCCCAAGGACACCCAGGACCAGCCTCAGCGGTGGGGGCCCTGGCTGCAGGGAGGAGGACTTCCTCTTCCGGGTTACACCAGGACCGGATGCCCAACCCACATAAATGGATAAAATAGGGAGTCATTTTAAGCTGCTGCTGGGGGTGACAACCGATTCAGGGAGAGGGGACAAGGCACAACTGGTCTGTCTCTTCCTCGGGGAAGAGAGGAGCCAACCCAAGGGTACATGCAGAGCCTGGCCATTTTCCTGGCCAGGCCCCTTCCCTGAACCCACTGCCTCTCCAACCTCTTCCCCAGCAGAAAACCAAAGGGCCTAGGGAGACACAAGGTCATCAGACGTGTCCTCTCTGTCCCCGTTGCCTGACCCTCCCAGGGAGAGCTGCCCTCACACCACCGCTGGTCTCTCAGCTGCAGCTCTGACACCACCATGTCCTGCCTAGGAACAGTCCATGGCTCCCATTTCCTCCTGACCGGTGCCCCAGAGCTTAGCTGGTGAGGTCCCTGGAATCAGGCCTGGACTCGCCCTGTAGGAGGATGTAGCCCTGCAGATCCAGACTCTGGAGCCGGGCCCCCTGGCAATCTAGACCTTGGCTGTGCCACCACTGGTAAGTCACCTGACTTCTCTGAGCCTCAGCTTCCTCTTCTAGGAGGCGAGGAGAATTTTACCTTATGGTGGCTCCTCCTCACAGGGCTGTCGGGAAGGTGGCTGGGCTGGAGCCACCGCGGCAAACCCTGGGTGCTGGCTCCGCCCTGTCCTCCGTCAGCCCAGCCTCTGGGGAGTGTGGTGACCAGCTTATTTTCCTTCCGGACTCGGCCTGCTCCCACCTGCTGGGCTGGCATCCCAGATGAGCCCCCGCGTTTCTCTTAGGCTAAGCCTGGAGCTTGGGCTCCTGTCACTGCACCCGCCCAGGCCAAAGCCACCTTCTCACAGCTCCACCAGCCACTCCAGGGCCCACCCTCACCCAGCCCCTCAAGATGCCCAACCTCTTCTGTCCCTGACCCCCTTGCCGTTGCTGTCCCTCTCTGGGCACCCTGACCCCTAAACTCTTGGTCTTTCCAAATTCGGTACCTCCTTCAACACACCAGCACCCCAGGACCTTGGAGGCAGCACAGAGGAGAGAAAAGGGCTTTGAGTCAGAGGCGGGGAGCTTGGTCCCCGCGCTGCCCCTCACCTGCCCAGCCGCTCGGGCTCCTCACTGACCTCTTGGTACTGAGTCCACCCATCTGGCACGTGCAGAAGGCAGCACCTGCCCGGCGGGCTCCTCAGTGCACAGAACCCATGATCCACGAGAAGAGGCCTGGAGCACAGTAGGTGCTTAGTAATCACTGGACGCTGGACCAACAGAAGCCCGTGCTGCGGCCAGCACTTCGCCTCCCGCAGCAGGGGTCTCCCCTGGGAAATTGACCCACCAGCCTCGCTCTGGGAAAGAGAAATGGAAAATGTTCTAATTCCAAAGAAAAATGTCAGAGGCTCGGGGAGGATGCTGAGGTCGGGAAATAAACACCACACCGTCCGGCCGGCCGAATGGAATGGGGGAAGGAGGCAGAGAGGAGGGCCGCGGAGGGCGGGGGGAGGGCAGAGGGGCTGCCCGAGGTGGAGCCTTTCTTCTGGCTCAAGGTCCCTCAGGAGAGCGGCCGCCCGGACCAGACGCAGGCCTCATACCAAGTGGTCTGCGGGAGGCGTCTGCCTCTAGATGGGCTGCACTTTTTCTGCATGAAGTAGTTTTTGAAATTGGAAGGACCTCTGATGTTTACAAATGGGCCTACTTCACACAGAAATCCAGAGAACTCTGTCTGGCCACACGGGAGTGGCTGGCCACTTAAGGCCTGTGTTCTGGCCTGGACACATGGGGATTTATCCCCATTAGGGGACCTGTCCGTGTCCAGGACAAACTGGGCGAACCTGCGGAGGCCATTCCCAGGTGCATTAGGGACGCGGAGGGAGCCGGAGACTCACCCTCTCTGGGGCCTGCTAGAGACCAGGCTCTCTGCCTGGCCAGCCCGCAGGGCGTTTATCTGTCAGCACACACGCAGGATTCTGTGTTCTCGCTTTGCAGATGAGGACACTGAACAGGTTGGTTAGGGTCCTACAGCTGGTAAATGGCCTTAGGCTCAGCCCAACAGCCCCTGTGCAGGTCCCTGCCATGAAGTCTCCCCCCAGACCTTGCCTGGCTTTGGGTCCCTCACTCTGGAGTTACGGTCTGTCTGTCCCCTGTGGGTCCCAGCTCTGCATCTGGAGGCTTCTCAGATCATTGAAAGTCAGCTGCCCCACAGCCGTTAGGCCACGCTCACAGAACAGCACCAGCACCAGTAACAGCCGAGTCATCAAGTGCCCATGGCTCAGCCGTTCATCGCTGTGCCTGGTACAGAGAAGTAAGATAGAAGTTCACTTGGAGAAACATGGATACCCAATGGTTCCAGCACCATCTGGTAAGGCTGTTCTTTCTCTGCCCAATTGCCTTTTCATTTTTGCCAAAAATATGTTGTCCTTAATATGTGGATCTATTTCTCCATTCCCCCTCGTGTTCCGTTGACCTATTTATCTATCTGGATGCCAATACCACACTCAGTAGGATCATAGCTTTAGTCTATGTCTTCAAACCAGGTAGTACTCCATCTGTGGTCTGAGGGTTATCCTTTGAATTTGGATGTGAATTTTAGATGTAAATTTGGATTTTATTTCTTCAAAACCCTTCTGGAATTAGATCAGGACTATGTTGAAAATCTATAGGTCAAGTTAAGGAGAATTGACATCTTAACCATAAGGAGACTTCTAATCCAGGATCACAGTAAATATATCTTACTTAAGTCATTTGAAATTTCTCTGAGAAATATTTTATGGAGTTGTGGCTCAGTGGTAGAGATGTGTGAGGCCCTGGGTTTGATCCTCAGCATCATATATAAATAAATAAATAAAATAAAAGATCCATTGACAACTAAAATTTTTTTAAAATGCTTTAGAGTTTACAGTGCCTAGATTTTACTTATTTTTTGTTAAACTTACCACTGATAATTTTATATTTCTTATGCTATTACAAATGATACTGATTTTTTTATTTCAATTTCTGATTGTTCATTGCCAGTATGTAGAAATGCATTTGATTTTTGTATATTGACCTTATATCCTGAAATCTTGCTAACTTACTCTAGAGTTAAAGTTTGTTTTTAATTCTACACAATTTTCTACATAGAAGATAGAGACATCTGTGAATAATGACAGGTTTATTTCTTCTTTTCCAATGTGGATGCTTTTCATTTCTTTTTCTTGCTTAATTGCATTGGCTGGAATCACCACTACATTTTTTTCATAGGCGTGGTGAAAATGGGTCCTCACCTTGTTCTTCCAGGGAAAAGCCTTTAGTCTTGATATTAAGGATAATTTGAATGATAGTTATTTCATATATGCCCTTTATGAAGATTATGGAGTTCATTTATATTCCTGATTTGCTGGGAGTTTTATCAGATATGGACATTGGGGTGTGAAATGGTTGAGCTGCATCTATTGCATTGATCATCATGTAGCTCTTCAATATCATGACTTGCGATGACTGCTTTAAAAATATTAAACCACCCTTGTCATCTAAGAAAAACATGACTTGGCTATGAGGTATTTTCCATCTTATATATTATTTGATTTGTTTTGCTAAAATTTTATTTAAATTCTTACATTTGTGTTTTGAAGAATATTGTTCAACAGTTTTTTCCTTTTTTTTTTTTTATTTTATTGTTTGGTACCAGGGATTGAACCCAGAGGTACTCATTCACTCAATGAGCCACATCCCTGGCCCATTTTGTTTTTTCATTTTTAGACAGGGGTCTCACTAAGTTGCTTAGTGTCTCACTAAATTACTGAGGCTGTCCTCAAACTTGTAATCCTTCTGCCTCAGACTCCTGAGTCACTAGGATTATACCACCATGCCCAGCTAATGTCTTTACATAGTTTTAATATCAGGGTGTCTTGGTCTATTTTGCATTGCTATAACAAAATACCTGAGACTTGGTAAGTTATAAAGAACAAATGATTGTGAAGGTTGCAAAGTCTAAGACCAATGTATCAGTAGGTTAGACCTGGTCTCTCTGCTTCCAGGATGGCACCTTGAACACCACACCCTACAGGGGCATCAATCCTTTCATAAGGGCAGAGCCCTCAAGACCTAAACCCTTCCCAGAAAGACACACCTCCCAACACTGTCACATTGAGGGTTGAGTTTCCATGGCATTAAAAGGGAACCAAGACATTCAAACAACTGAATGCATAGACTCAGAAAGTGGTCCACACTCTTCAACTGTGTCGAAGGTTTTGTAAAAATGTCGGTGTTAGTTCACCCTTGGACATTTGGGAGAGCTCCCCAGAAAAGCCACCTGCGCCTTCAATTTTCTTGAGGGGAGACTTTTAGCTGCCACTTTAATCATTCAATTTCTTTAAGGAAAATGGGACTCCTATCAAGTTCTTCTTGCGTGATCCTTGGTAGCTTCAGGTTGTCAGGTTCATTAGCATAAAGTTGTTCCTACTGTCCCCTTGTGCTCCCTTGAGTGTCTGAAGACCTGGCAGCGATGTCCTCTCTCTCATTCTCGACAATGATGACTTACATCTCCTCTCTTTCATTCCTAATCATTCTGGAAATATATTTATTATTTTATCGATCTTCTCAAATAACCAGATTCATCTCTCTATCATATTTATGCTCCGCTCTCATTAATTTCTGATCTCGTCTTTGTCATCTCCCTTCTCCTGTTTATTTTGGTTTTAATTTGCTCATCTACTTCTTGAGGTGGAGGTTGAGGCTATTGATTGAGACCATTCTCATCTCGTAATACAGGTATTTAGTGCTGTAAATCCCTGGGTACTTCTTTAGTGGCATGTCATAAATTTTGATATGTTAGGTTTTCATTTATTCATTCAGTTCAAAATACTTTCCAATTTCCTTTGTGATTTATTCTTTGAGTTGTTTTAGAAGCACATTTCTCAGTTTCCAAAGATTTGGGAATTTTCTAGATACTTTCTGTTGTTGAATTCTAATTCATTTTTATCACTGAGAAAAATATCTTTTTTATGGCTAGAATCCTTTTAAATTATGGGGACTTGGTTTATGTCATTTATCTTATTAAAAATTCTATATGCACCTGAACATAATACGGATTCTGTTATTGTGGGGAAGGGGTTTTTAATCAGTGTCAGTCGGAGGAAGCTGTTTGATGGTGTAGTAAGTCTTTTATATAGATCCTTATTTATTTCCTGCTTCCTTATACTATCAGTTATTAGGACAGTGATATGCAAATCTTCCATTATAATTGTGGGTGTGTCCAGTTCTCTTTGCAGTTCTGTCCATTTGGGCTTTCTCTGCTTTTGACATATGCGTGTTGAGGACTGTTGATCTCTCTTAATAAACTGACGCCCTTATCATTATACACGAACCCTTTGTGATCTGGTAGTCACGTTCTTTGTTTTGAAATCTTCTCTGATGTTCATCAAGCCACTCTTGCTTTTGACTCATTATTGATAGCATGGCACATCATTTCCTGTCCTCTTACTATTTATGTCGATTTTTAAAGGAGATTTCTTGTGACTAGCTAATCTGATGACCTGCACATTCGATTTGGTATTGACTCCATTTTCATGTCATGTGATGATTAGTGTAGGTAGCTTGTTCTTTGCTCTCTCCTGGGCTTACTTTGTGTTCTTTGCTAACTTTTCCTTCTCCATCTGCCTTCTTTTGGAATAACTGAGTATTATTCTGATTCCATTTTATCTTCTTGGTTGCTTACTACCTATAACTCTTGGTTTTGATACTTTATTGGTGACATTAGTGTTTTAGTCAGCTGTTTCACTGCTGTGACCCAAAGACCTGACAAGAACAAATTTAGAGGAGGAAAAGTTTATTTGGGTACTCACGGTTTCAGAGGTCTCAGTCCATGGATGGCTGACTCCATTGTTTTGGGCCCAAGGTGAGGCAGAACACCATGGTGGAAGAGTGTGGAGGTGGGAAGCAGCTGGCAGCGTGGCACCAGGAAGCAGAGAGAGGGAGAGAGAGAGAGAGAGAGAGAGAGAGAGAGAGAGAGAGAGAGAGAGAGAGAGAGAGAGAGAGAGCGAGCGCTGTGCTCAACAAGGACAAAATATATCCCCCAAAGACCCACCTCCTCCAGCCACACCCGACCTGCCTACTGTCACCACCCTGTCAATCTCTCTAAGGGGATTAATTCACTGATTAGTTTAAGACTCTTGTAACCCAATCGTATCCATCTGAATTTTCCTGCCTTGTCTCTCATGTGGGTATTTTGGGGACACCTGCTCTCTAAACCATAACAATTAGAGTTTATATTGTCCGTGTTTAACTTATCACCTTGCACCTTCAAGAGATACCATACCACTTCACGTGTGATCTAAGACCCCTTAACAAGAGCCAGGCCTTCTTGCTATTGCTGTCAATCAATTTACTTCCATGTTATAAAGTCAACACTCTGTTGTTGTCATTAGCTTTCACATGCTCAGTTCTCTTTTAAAGAGATTTAAATAATAAACGGAGATATCCTGGCTTAACCTGTGTAATTCCCATTTCTGGCGCTCCTTGTGATGTGGATGAGATCCATATTTCCTCCTGCTATCACTCTTCTTCTGCCTGGAAGACTTCAACATTTCTCATAGTGTAGACCTGCTGATAATTATTTCAGGACAGAAAAATTCATCCCAAAAGATGATGGCCAAAAATGTGCCAATTGAATAAAAACATGAACCTACAGGTTCAAGAAGTTCCATAAATCCCCAGCACGAAAAGACACGAAAACCAAAATCTGTATTAAATCACATCATGATCAAAAATACTCAGAGCCTGTGTTGAAGAGAAAATCTTAGATACAGGCTGAGGGGAGGCGGAAGGGGGACATTTCATGTCCAGAGGAACAGACGTTAGGAAAACTGCAGATTTCTCCTCAGGAACAATTCGAATGGGAAAACAGTGAGAAAGAGTCTGAAAATGCTGGAAAATAAATTCTAAACTCTGTAATATGTCTTTTAATAACAAAGGAGATGTAAAGACTTTTTAGGGAGTACAAGCCTGTAATATTCATTGGCTTCCAATGTCTTCATTTTCCGACTTTCAAGGATCATTATGCCTCCTCTGCTAATGTGTAATGTCTGTACATTTGTTTTTTCTGTTTTTTGTTTGTTTGTTTGTTTTGCTTTTGCTGTTTTACACAGAAGGGAAAAGTCAGTCCCTGTTACTCCATCTTGGCCAGAAGCAGAGGTCAGAGCTCCACAGTGATAAAAGTATATTCGTGTGATTCTCTCATGCTGCAGGCTCCGACCCAGGAGGGAAGGAATCTCCTCTGTTCCTACTGCGTCTCCAGCGCTCACACAGTGGCAGGCACAGGTGGGTGAAGAGCTGCATTATCTAAGCTTTCATTCCGTCTTAGCATAGTAATTCCAGAGCTACTAGAAGAGCCAGAAAGCACTTTGGAAGGTACCAATGGAGATAAGAAAAGAACCACATACCAACAAGGCAGAGAGAAGGAGAATGGAGGTCCCAGGAAGTCAGGCAGGCTAGAAGAGACAGAATGGACCCATCTCTTTTCCCAACCCACTGCCAGCCTCACCCCAATTCCCAAAAGCACTTTCTCATAAATGCCCCTGCCCATGGCCAACTAGCCATTCCCTACTCACCCCAACTCCAAACATTTTCCTCTTCGTTTAGTTATGGAATCTCAAAGTGAAGCTGCATAAAATTAAAACTACATTTCCCAGCTTCCCCTGCAGCAATGTGCAATCACATGACTAATTTCTACCAATAACAGGTGAATAATTGTGTGTGCAATTTCCAGGATGTGTCCTTAAGGGAAAGGGCTAAACTGGTACATGTCCTCTTGTTCTTCTTTCCTTCTGGATGGAATATGGACATGACATTGAGCTATGTTTCAGAAAATCCGTGGGGCCTATGAATAGGGTCAACAAGCAAAAAACGGAAGCACTGGGTCTCCAACACCATAGAGTCCCCTGGAGGAGGACTCAGCAGCAATGCTGGAACTGTTATGAGATCTAATCTTGTCTTGTAAAAGTCACAATCGTGTTGAGTCTTCCGCGATTCTCAGTAGCACCCGAGTCTAAGCACTTGGCTGTCTGGCAGGGAAGCTGACGTTACTCAGAAGCGCCTCGACAAAGGCCTGGAAGGAAAACCATCTAAGTTTAGTCTGCGACTTGGCCCCAGCAAGTCAGGGCATCTGGAGGAACTGGCTCAGAAAAGGACCTCCCAGAACCCGTGGCCGTGCTACCGGAGCCAGCTTCTGCTGGGCGCTGGCAACAGAATGTGCGATGCGGACGACAGTAAAGCTGGACAGAGGGAGGTGGCCCCACTGGACACTGCCCCTTTCCCTTCCCTTCTCGGCGGAGGGTCCTTCCCCAAATCCTGAACCATTCTGAGCCTCAGCCTCTTCCTTCCGCCTTGACTTGGACATAGCCAGTCCACAGAGCAGGAAAACAGAAGGAATAAAATTAATGGTATTCCTAATGGGGATGATGGTTGTGAATGGCTGACTGTGCGGTTACCCCCGCTGAGGGAGCCCCCAGGCAGGCAGGCTCAGGGTTGAGTGCCCTGATGGCAGGGCCCGCTCTGGTCTCCACCAGGCTCACGAAGCCATCACATAAATCCAGCATTTAGATAAGAGGGGTCTGCAGAGGACACTTTCCTGAAATGCAATGGTAATAAAAAAGAAAAATGGAGAAACTTGCGCCAGATAACCACCGCCAGAGAAGTAATTACGCCGCTCCTGTCCTGAGCCAGGATGCTGGTGGCAGAGGCACCTGCCCAGGTGATCCATCAGCCCTGGATTTATGGACTCCCTGTGAGCCGCCTGCACATTTCCTCCCCTCTGGTTGACTCGAGACACTTTTATTTAGATTTTGTCAAGATTATTGATCGTCCTCGCCTGGTCTCGAGGCGAGGAGGTGAGCTTCTCACTGGGTGGCACGATCGAATGCGGATTTGCTGGCAAAGATCCAGGGAAAAAATGGCCCACTCAAGTGAGCCAGTCACCTCAAACTGCCCACGTCCTGAGGTCCTGTGCGAGGCCTTGAGCTCCTGTCACCACGAGTGGAGAGCCGGCTGCTGCACCAAGGGCCTCTCAGGCTGCACGCCCCGTCTCCTCCTTGGAAGAACGGGAATCAGAACCATCTAAGCACCTCCTGAATGCAGGGGTGAGGGCGGGTGCTGACTGAGAGCTGCAGATGGCGTTCCCACCACCCCTTCCCCCCCCCGGAGAATCTGCACCCAGCAGAGACACGAAATCAGACCGAAGACATGGGAGGTGGCTCTACGAGATCGCCTGCCCATCATCCTCTTTCGGCCTGGGAGGATCACGTTCTGATTCTGTTGACACATCAGCCAAGGCCAGGAGAGGCTAAACCACTGTCAAGGTCGCACAGCAATGAGACCCTTGAAGTCCAAGAGCAGCAAGCACAACCAGGGAGCCACGGCGGTCGTGAGACCACGAGGCTCCACGGCGGGCCGTTCCCCGCAGCCACAGAACTCCTATTATCTCATTGACTCTGCACCCCAGGTCCACGGTGTGGGTACTATTTTCAATTGATCTTAATGTGGTTCCAATTGAGGCTTGTTCCCTCATTTCAAAACATATCCTTGCCTCAGTTGGTTTTATCCACAGAGAAACTCGTTTCAGGTGGGAACGATAAGACAAGCATTCAGAGCGGATTCCCATCCTGCCCCAGCGTGCCTCATGGCCTCCCTCCCACCACATCCGGGACACGGGTGGGTTGCTGCTGGCAGGGGCGACACAGGGGGCCTGAGGCGAGGTGATCCCCAGGGCAGCTGGGGGCCTGGGTGTCACCGGGTCCTGCTCTCTCAAGCTGCCGCTCACAGCTTTGTGCCAGTTTCCAAAACTATCCCTCATCACATCAAAGGGTCCCTTTCACAGCTTGGGCACAGTGATGTTGGTGGCAGGAAAAGCAGCATGGCTCTGCCCCTTCACCATCAGCCTCCAGACCCGCTTCTGACTGCAGCAGCGCTTCTGGCCACCCAGCCACCTGGACACCAGAGGCACCTCCCCCACCTCTGCTCCCAGTTGGAATTAGCTGGTGCCCAAATCCCTGCTGCCTGGAGCCTGGCAGCAGCTGCTGGGTAATCCTTCAAGAAGCCTCCTCCAGGGAGGGGCAGTCTTCTGCACCCTTCCTCCCCTGCCATGCCGAGTACAGTGTCCCGCCCACCAGGCGACTTGGAGAACGCTGGTTACACAGGACAGAGCCCAAGCAGAAACCAACCCGGTGTGGAAGGCTTGCTTCAGAGCACGAGGGAAAGGTCTCTAAACCAAAAGCCGGTTCTCTTGGTCCCTGGAGACCACGGGCACATCCTTTTGTAGAGTCTCCATCTCCTGCAAAGAACCCTCACTCCTGGAGCTGAAACCCACCTGTGACGCAACGCGCAGACGCTGCAGAGGTGGCATCTGCTCCCAGCGTCCTCAGCAGAGGACAGGTAAGCCTCTGCAGGCGACCGCCGCACTCTACTCCCCAGGACAGATGTTGCTATTGAAGTTGGGGGACATCCTGGGAACTGCGGAGGTTGGGGGTGTGTCCCTGCTCAGCCTCAGAAAGGACTTTGATGAATTTTTTTTTTTTCAAAATCACAATGAGTAGGAAATTTGGGGACAGAGAGACAGTCTGCCCAAAGGAAGCCTCTGTCCTCCTATTTCGTGGGAAATGAGGGCCCTGCCACTGGCTCTTGTCCTGAGCGGGTCGTGGCTATCAGCTTTCTGCAGGGCTCAGACTTGACACACGGCTTGGCATCTTGTGGATACTGACAGGAGGCTTCAGCCTCCCTTTCAGCTGAGCCTCCAGTGGCAGGATGAAGCCCCGGGGGACTGAGGCACTGGGTTCTGCTCCTTCCCCTGACCTCAGGGTAGAGCTGTGGCCGTTGATAACATCGGGTCTAACTCTCTCATCTCGCTGAAGACACCATTAAACACTTCCCATTTTAAAACCAAACCTAGAAAGGAACAGGCAGCATTTCTGTAGAGGGTAAATTCCAGAAAGGACCCCGCCAGCATCCATCCGCTCCTGTCTCCATGCAGGGCTGCCATCGTTCTTCAGGGGAGAAGGGGACTCGGGATCCTGCATAACTTCGTACAAGAATAGTCGGTACCATCCACGGCTCCCTCCTAGGGGAAGGGAAAACGGGTGCCTTTGTCTGTTCGAACGTTCGGCAGATGCTAATGGGGTCTCTTCTGTGCCAGGAACTGAGCTACTTAGGTGCTCTGGGTAACAGAATAAAACAGACTGAATTATCAGCAAATCATTAAAGTTACAATAAACCAAGAAGTTAATGCTGCCCCTTGAGAAACAGATTCCTGGGTAGAGAGGGAAGAAGCCAGGAGAGCAGGTGGGAGCTTCTGCAAGAATCCAGGAGAGAGAGGCCAGGGACTGGGACAGAGGCCCGAGAGGCCGCCGTGGAGGTAATGAGCAGGGGTTGTCTCTGGAATGTTCTTTAAAAGATCCAAGGGACTTACTGATAGGGGTGACATGGGATATGAGAGGAAGAGGGTCCATCATGGCTCCAGGGTCCCAGTCCGAGCAACAGGAAAGATGGAGCTGCTGTAACCGAAATGAGGGAGATGGTGAGCAGTGGTTGGATGTCATCTTGGTTTACTTTTCTGTTGCTGTAACCAAATACCCGAGGCTGCATACTTTATGAGGAAAAAAGTTTATTTATCTCATGGTTCTGGGGTCCAAGAGCACGGTCCTATCATTGGCTTCAGCTGAGGGCCTTATGTCAGGTAGCACTGCATGACAGGAGATCATGTAAGAGAGAAAGAGACAGAGGAGGAGAGAGAGCGAGAGAGCAAGAGAGAGCGCACTGTTAGAAGCAGCAAGGGAGCAGGCCCGGAAAGCTGAACTTGCTCTGACAGCATGCTCACATGGTAACCCACCCAGTCCAAGAGTCCTAACCTACCAGGAGGATCAGACATTAATCCCAATGGCCTACACGCCTCCCACCAGGTCCCGCCTCTTCGAGTTCCACTACCTCTCAATACTGTCACACTGGGGACAAGTTTCCAGCACATGAACCGCTGGGGGACAAACCACATCTGAACCATGGCTGTTGCATCAGCCTGGAGTTCAGAGAGAGATTGGGTTGAGACGGAAGTCAGTGGGGAGGAAGGGAACAAGAAGTCCAAGGACGAGCCGGAGACAGCTCAAGGCTTCCAGGTGAGGATCCGAGGGGAAATCAGCAGAGGAACCCGGAGGAACAGCGAGGGAGGAGGAGGGAGAGCCAGGGGTGCAGCAAGCACGCCTGGTGACCACGGGCCAAGGTGCCCCTCTTCCATGAGGGGCTCATGGGTGACCTTGTGGGGAGCAGGGGTGATGGCGTGAAGTCTGGGCAGAGTGAAATGCAGAGGGGACGGGAGCGGGCTGGGAGGACGGGTGTGCCATAGACCGAGGCCGGGCGTCGGCAGGGGCTTGTTACCTGGCCTTGGTGCCCTGACAGGAAGGACCGGCGGAGACGAAGTCAGCGATGCAGGAGGGAGAGCGGAGGCCTGGGGTGTCTGAGCAGTCGAGGGGGCCATGACCCTGGGCTCGGCGGCCTGAGGTAAGTCTGCTCCCAGGGCCTCCCGTAGAGGATTTCCTGCAGGGTCTCCTCATGCTATTTTTAATTCCCGGAGCCAGCGCACGGAGGCGGGTCATCTGTTAGCGACGGCGGGAGGGGGCGTGGCTGGGGCAGTGCCTCCTACTAACACGCAGGAGATGACCTCCAACTGTTGCTCGGGCGTCCTGTGCAGGTGAGGTGACCATCCCTGCAGGCGTGGAGCCCCTCCTGGGTGGGGATGGTCTGCTCCGAGGACTCCAATGGCTCCAACCTCAGGCATTCAGGTTTTGATAGATGCTTCCGGAATGGTCTCTGCTAAGGTGACCCAAATGAACGTCCCCCCACGGGAGGGTCTGTGACACCGAGGGAGGTGGAGAGGTTTCAGGGTGGGCTTTTGGTAGACGGTTTGGCTTGAAAGTGGATTCAGAAAGTGCCGGCCCGCCCCTCCCTCCAGGGGGTCGTGTGCTCCCTGGGGGGTCTAGGGAGCTGAGGGGTCAGGGCCTCGAGGACAGAGAGTCAAAGGGAGCAGGGTGCAGGTGTGGGGGAGCTGCTGGGTGCTCGGGGGCCAGGGCCAGGTGTGGGCCTGGCTCAGCAAACAGCCCACGGGGTCCTGGTCTCGACCCCTCCCTGTCTGGTTATGACAGTAACAAGCTCCAGAGAGACCAAGAAGATATGGAAGGACATCACAAAGACTGAGGCAGACACTAATGTCCTCTCTTATCAGCACGACCCCTATTGTTTGGGAACAAAGATTCCCTGGGGGACATGTGACCCAGCCCCAGCCAATGGAGCAGGAGCAAAGGTTGCTGCAGGGCCTTCTGAGAAAGCTCTTCAGAAGGGCCAGAGCCTGCTGGACGCTGGGGTGGACCAGCCACTTGGCACACGAAGCCCAGCAACAGAGCAGCTGTGCAGTGACCTCACGTGGGTCCACCCAGGCTGAGGACACGGAGAGGAGGCAGAGGAAGAAGTCAGCCAGGGCGCATCACAGAGCTGCTGGGCTTCCATCGGAAGCCACTACCGGCCACCATTAGGGAGAAGATAAGCCTTCATTGGTCGACACCCCTGTTCACGGGTTCCTGCTGCCCTCTGTGGAATGCCACTCCTGGTGTGCAAGTGCAGGGGCGGGAGAGTGGGCACGGGACACTCCTCCTCACACTGGCCGGCTGTGTGTTGTAGCCTGAGTAGCTAGACCCTCTGAGCCTGAGTCCCCGTCTGTAACTACAGCGACAGTCCCAGAGGCACTGGCATTAGTATGGAGTACTCAGGCCTCAGGAGGGTGGACGGTCCCACCAGGGCCATGGGTGGCCGCTCAGGGCTCGCAGTCAGCAGGGTCAGCGATCTGGTGGGAAGGCATCTGACTGACGGTAGGGCCCTTCCACCCAGCTGTCTGCCTGCCTTGGCACGCCCCCACCCGGGGCCTGGTCACCCCTGTAAAATGCAGGGTTTTGGCTAGAAGCCATGAAGGGCCTCTGCAGCCCTCGCACTCTTGTCTTAACTTTTCTGCTTTCACAGACCCACAGGGAGGAGGGGTGGGAGTGGCAGAGATCGCGGTCAGCTCTGTGACCGGGAGTGTGAAGAGCCACAGGACCCAGCTAGGTGAACCAGTGAAGACGGCACCTGCCCAGGTTGGGGAGCGGGGCAGGAGGGCCCAGAGCGGGGAGGAGGGGCCCTGCCCTGCTCACCCGGGGCAGGGCGGACTGTGGTCCCATGCAGGCTGCCCAGCCTGCTTTGTGTGATTCTGCAGCCGCTCTGAGCAGATGGACTTGCTGGATGCGCTCTCGGGAGGCCCCGGGTCCTCCACTCGCCAGCCCCGTGATCTTGATTGACACTCGGCTTTGTCGTCTGTGAACGCACAGCCCTCGATTTCTGCTGCTTATGACATGCACAGAATGTCTTCTCCATGCTTTCACGTCCAGCCTACTTCTGTCTGCACATCTGGATGCGTCTCTTGCAGGCAGCAGATTTTTTCGATCCATTCTGCCAATCTTTATCTTCTGACCGGAGCATTTAATCCATTTTCATTTAAAGTAATTACCAAGACAGAGGGACTTAGTCGTCTGCCATTTCGTTGTCCTCTATTTTCTTATGGCTCTTTTAGCCTGGATTTCCTGCCTTCTCTCTTTTGTGTGTTTAACGTGTGTAGTAAAACATTTTGATTCTCTTATCCTTTTGTGTATATTTGGTAGCTCTTGTGTTACATCCGTGGATAGGGTATTGAATATCAAAAGTTACAATATTCTAATTTGAATTTATATCAGCTTAACTTCAATAACATTGAAAACCACGGCCTCTCTTTGGTTCCATCTCTATCCCCTTCCAATTACTGGAGTCATTGACTTGCTTCTTTTTACACTGTGTGTCCAAAACAGACTCATACCTTTTTTTACGTTTATTAATGTCTTAGAAAACAAAGTGGAGTTATAAAACAAAGTTACATTAATGCTGGATTTTATAATTGCCATATATTTACCTTTAACAAGATCTTTATGTCATCATACAATTTCAAGTTACTGTCTAGTTTCCTTCCATTTCAATCTCAAGGACTCCCCTTAACACTTCTTTCAGGGCAGATAGAGCAGTAACAGATTTCCTGATCTTTTGTTTATGGAAGAATGTCTTAATTTTCCCCCTCACTTTTGGAGAACAGATTTGCCAGACACAGAATTCTTGGTTTACAGTTTATTTTCTCTCAGCACTGTGAGTCTATAAATCTACTGCTTTCTGCCCTGCAAGATTTCAGATGAGAAATCTTCTGATCATCTTATTGAAAATCGTTTGTGTGGCACCCGTTACTTCTTCCTTCCTGCTTACAAAATTTTGTCTTTTAGTGGTTAGATTTTGCCCCTTGGTATGGGCCTCTAAGTTCATCCTCCTTGGAGTTCATTTAGCTTCTTAGATGTTTATATTTGTGTCTTTAATTAAATTGAGAACGTTTTTGGCCACTACTGTTTCTTCAGATCCTTTCCCCGTTCTCTTCTCTTTCTGTCCTCCTTCCGGGTCTCCCATGATGTGTTGGTCAGCTCACTGGCACGCCTGGGTTTCTTAGGTTCTCTTCACTTTTCTTCAGCCTTTTTCTTGATCACTGCAACCATCCGATATTTAAGTGTGTTGATTCTTTCTTCCACCTTGTCAACTCTGCAGCCTTAGTTCACTGTGGCTGCTGTAACAAAATACCACAGATTATATGGTTTATAAGCAACAGAAATTTGTTCCTTACAGTTCAGGAGGACAGGAAGTCCAAGACTGAGGCAGCAGACAGAGTCTGGTGAGGGTCTTCTGCACGGTTCATATATGGCCTCTTCTCATTGTGTCCTTACGTGGTAGATGTGGTAGGAAATCTCTCTGGGGTCTCTTTTTAAAAGCACTAATACCATTCATGGGCTACTGACCTCCCAAAGGCTCCACCTTCGAATACCCTTAAATTGAGAGTTAGGTTTCAAGATGTGAATTTTAGAATCTGATTTTGAATTCCTCTAACAAATCTTTCATTTAAGTTATGCTTTTCAGTTCCGTGACCTCTTTTTAGATTCCTTTTTATATTTTCTACTCTCTTTATTTATATCTGCATACATTGTTTTCATGTCTTTCTTAAGTTCTTTTTACCACATTTAAAATGGTTGTTTTAAAGTTTGTGTCTAGTGCTGGGCCTGGTGGCATATGCCCTTAAGCCCAGCAATTCAGAAGGTTGAAGCAGGAGAATTGCAAGTTCAAGGCCAACCTGGGAAACTTAGTGAGACCCTGGGAAACTTAGTGAACCCCTTTAAAAAGGGCTGGGGCTGTAACTCAGAGGTAAAGTGGCCCTGAGTTCTATCTCCAGTACCACTTAAAAAAGAAAATTAAAAATTAAGGTAGATGCATCTAATAATTTCACTATCTTTTCTTTGCCAGAGAGCGTTTCCATTGGTTTAATTTTTCCTTGGAATGGGAAGTAGTTTCTTGTTTCTTTGTACGTCTTGTGGGTTGTTTTGTTTAAAACTAGACATTTGAATCGTGGAGTATCAGCTCTGGAAATCAGAAATCAGATTCTCCTGTTGAAAATTTGCTTTCTTAAAAAACACAATTGTTGAAAGTTTCCAAAGGCCTTTTCTGAGCCTGCACCTCTGACTAAATTTTCCTGTACTTCTAGTTGCTTTTCAAATATTCCAGTCCTTAAATATCTGGTTCCAAAAGGGGAAAAAGGAAAAACAAAGATAAAAATAAGGGGACAGCACTTTACGCTCCCTGCAAGTCACTTCAGCGGGAACAGCAGGAGCTCACCATGGCCGTGGCCAAGGTTGCTTCAGCGGCTGCCCACCTCCGGGCCTGCTCCTCCGCGTCGGAATGATGGGTGTTACCCAGCTTGCTGTCACCGCCTACCAGACACCTGACCGGGCCCACTTAGAGGAGGAAAGGTCCATCTTGGCTCGCCGTTTCAGAGGTTCTCAGTCCCTGGTCCGCTGGCTCCTTGGCTCCGGGCCCAAGGCGAGGCCCCTCCATCATGGCGGAAGGGTGTAGTGAAGGACAGCTGTCAGTTCATGGCAGCCAGGAAGCAGAGCTAGAGCTAGCCAGGTGCCGTGGGCACAGCGTCAACCTCAGAGGCACAACTCCTACGATGTACTTCCTCCGATCATGTCCCACCTGCCTGAATTTACCTCCCAGTACAGTAGTCCTTTCAAATCATTAACCCATCAAATGGAGCAGTGCACGGACGGCCACAGCTCCCCGGATGTAATCAGTTCACACCTGAACATTCCTGCATTCTGCTTTTTGAGGAGACATCGAGCCAAACCCAAACAGGAGGCAATCAGCAATCAGAGCACAGATCCCCGATACTTGGAGGATGAGATCCTTGTTGCTCACCAGGCCCTCCGCCAGCTGCAGAAGCTCCCAGGGCTCGGCACACTGCCTGCCCCATGGATGCGGGGTGGAGTCTGGGTAGCTGCTACCCCACTCAGAGCAGAAACTGACTGAAATCACTGTCCAAGCCGTCCCCTGGAAATGATTAGCCTCCGAATAGACTTCCAGAGTTCCAAAATAGTTACATCAGGCAGATTTTGCCAGCAAAATCATTATCTAGCTGGGGAGATGGATTCCTGGTTGCTCCCAGCCCACCGTCTTTCCCCGAGCTGTGTGACTTTGATAAGGTCACTTCATCTTCCTGGGTCTTTGTTTCACTGCCTATGAAAGTGAAGTTGATGTTAAGTATCATCACAAATAGATAGGTGAAAAGTGCATCTATTCATTACCTTGATTTAGCTATTCCATGACATTCACATATTTTATTTATTTTTATGTGGTGCTGAAGATCGAACCCAGTGTCTCACACGTGCTAGGCAAGTGCTCTACCACGGAGCTACAGCCCCAGTCCAACAGTCACGTATTTTAAAACAACATGTGGTACACCATAAACAGATGTAATTTTTAGTGATTTGTTTAAATAAATGAATAAGGAAGTGAGGTTGGATTGATGATATTGGAGATACTTCCAATTCTAAACAACTAGGTTTCTATACCTAGGATAACAGCAGCCCTAATCTCTTTGTATTATTGGGAAAATCAGCCATGACACAGAAATACTTGCATTTCCCCTTCTCTTTTTTTGTTAGTATATTTTCTTTTTTTGCACCCCAACCCAAACCCAGTAGAGGCGCCTATGGGTTTTTGTGGCCCGATACCTTCTCTTTCTCTTACTGGTGAAACAGTGCCCTCTGGCCAGCTCTCAGACCACGTGACCTGGGGAGGGCCAGCATCACCCAGGGGCTGGGTCCTGATTGGCCGAAGCCCTCTGATCTTCTGATGTTGCAGGCACAGGATGTGACTCTTAGGGTCAGTGCCCTGGGACTGTTGACCACCCAAAAGGAGGAGAAGCTGTCTTTTCTGCTGGGTGCAAATCTGAATGGCCACCATCGGACCATTAGGAAGAGGGACCGGAGAGAAATGCTAAGGATGAAGAAAGAAGAAGCAGGTCCTGCTGGCCTCATTTGAACCCCTGAGTCAAGCTGCTCCTGAAGCCTGCCTTGTTTTCTGAGCTTCTGTTTGTATAAACCAATACATCCTTCTGAACTCGAGCCAGGTTACCCGGAGGTTCCTGTCACAGGAGATGAAAGAGCCTAATGATTGTCCTGGTTCAGCTTCAAAGTCTCCATGCTGAGAACAGCACGAACTTTGCTGCCTCAGCCTCCCTCCTGGTGTTTGGGTCAAGTTCATCTTCCGCTGCCCCTGCTCCCCATTTTCTTCCTTCCCACAGAGGAAGCTGCCAAAACCAGCTCGTAATGGCATCTCCAAGGGCGAGGGCACATTAGCCCCAGACTCTAATGGACCGAGCAGCCCTGTCACTGCCAGACGCAGCATCGCATAGTGACCCGAGGGCAGCAGAGTCAGCACGGAGAGTTCCCAGGGCTGATGGCCTTCCTCCGGCAGAAGGCAGGGAGCAGGGCCATTCCCAGAACCACTCGGAGCCAAGGCCTGACTCTGAGCCGAGAAGGGCTTTCAAGATCCCCTGGGTAATGTCTCTCCTGCAGATGTTCAGACCAGGCCCAGAGAGGGCTAGAGACTTTCCCGCGTTACACAGTGGTACAGAGGCAGAGGCCGACCAACGTCCCCCTTTCTCCTTGACCGTGTTCTTCCCCGGAGGTCAGCTCTGTGCCATCTCAGACCCTCCCTCCCCCTCTCTTCCTCCTGCCTGTCATGGAGGGCTCTCCTCTCTGCTTCCAGGGGTGAACTGAGGAGGTGAGAGGTCAGTTCACCCCCCAAGGTCACCCGCGTGACCCTGAGGGCCCTGCAGGAGGAGCAGAGACACACATCCCCTCCTCCGTGGCCTGTGTGTGGGGATGTGGTCTTCTGTGACCTGCAGGCCCCTCCGCTGCTGCTGTCCCCTCCCCGGCCCCTCCTGCTCCTGTTTACCTGGAGCCACCCTGTGGACCCCACCAAGTGAAGGTCAGAGACTGTCTCCGGGAACCGGAGGCCACGGCCAGCTGCCCGGCAGACACTGAGGGAGCCCCTGCTGCTCCCCAGGGCTTGCTCAGTGGCAGCCGGGTGCGCGTCTGCAGAGCCTTGTGACAGTATGACGTCTTGTCATCAGCGAGGCTCTGTGGAGGCTGAGGCCCCTGTGCTGGTCTCATGCCCAGGTGCATGTGGCCACCGCAGAGAGGTCTGGGTGACTGGCGGCGAGGCCTAGAGCTGTCATCCCGCTCTGCGTGGAGGTGGGGTCAGAGCCAGGACGGCAAGGCCTCCGCTGGGAGGGAAGCAAGCCCTGGCCCGGGCACAGTGGACCAGACGTTCTCCCCTCACCAGCCCCTCGGGGAGTCAGCTCTGGACCCTGGCCCTGCTGGACGGAGTGTAGACGGACCGTCGTGGAGTCTGGAGTCCAGCAGACCCAGGTCGGAATCCTGATTCTGTAACTCACCCGCTGTGTGATCCTGGACAGGTCACTTCACTTCTCTGGGCAGTTGCCTCATCCCTAAAAATTCAAGATTGACATCTGGGCAGAAGCGCTCATTATAGCTTCCCTGCTCCTTTCTCCAAGCGCAGCCCACAAGCCCACCGAGCCTGCGCTCTTTCTGGCTTGACTGGAGGCCACCAAGGCCCCGAGGCCACCACACTGCCCTTGCCTGTGGGTTTCCTCAGCGTGCTGTTCATCCCCTCAGACCCAGGAGGGTCTCTGGCCTCAGGGTGGGGCAGGGTGTCCTTCCTTTAAGGACTTTGGCCTGATTTAGTCAGGCCCACCCAGGGTAATATTCCCTTTTAAAAAATTACGGTAAATATGCAGAACATAACATTCACCATGAAGGTACAATTCAGTCCATCACCTGAACGAGGCCTCTGCCCTCACACAACAGCCCCTGCCCCTTCTCTCCTCCCCCCGTGACCACCCTGTGTGTCCCCCCGTGTCCCGAGTGCCCGCGTCTCCTGTGAGCGGGGCTGTACTGCCTCCGCCCTTCCCCATCTGGTTCAGCGCACTTGGCAGAAAGCCTCCTGCATGGAGCCGGGTGGTTTCTCCTCCTGGCGGGCGTGGCAATGTCCTCCCTCAGCAGGGCTCCTCGTGACCGTCTCCCTTTTGGTGAGCTCGGGGACCCGGCCCTCTGTTACAGTGGCTAGATCTTTCTCCTTCACCTTCTTCTGTTGGTCAGAAGCACATCAGGGGCCCAGCCTGGACTCACGGGATGGGAGGTGAGCAGCAGGGGACCCTGGGGCCACCCTCCTGTGTCTTCCAGCCACTGACTGCCCATGCAAGCTCAGCCCGGACCTCACCTCAGTCCCCGTGGCTTCACCTGTCAACCTGTCAACCAGCCGGCACTGTCTATCTCACAGGGTCGTTGTGAAGAGCAGGTGACCTTGTACCCCCTATCTGGCCGAGCCCTGGGGCAGGGGCTGGCGGGTAATTTCCCATTACCAACAAGTCAGAAATGTCACCTTCCAGAGATGCTAGAACTTGGGGTTCATCGATCCACCGGACCCCAATCGGAAGACCACGTTTTCCCGCCCTCTACTACCAACACCCACGAGAGGCGGTGTTTGCAGAAATGCGCGTGAATTCCAGGACCAAGTGGCTCACCCGCTCCTCCCTCCATCACCCCACGAAGGAAAAGGTGTTTGGGGAGCATAAATACCTGGCCTGTCCGGGACCAGGCCCCGCAGATGAGCTGGGAGCCTGGACGGGCCTCGGGTCCTTCCACCTGTCCAGGGCGGTGACTGCAGGAGCCGCTGGCTGGGGCCTCGGTGTCCAGCTCTGGGGACATCGTCCCATTAGCTCTCACCTCAGCCCCCAAGGAGCTGAGGTCGCAGCTCATCCTGCAGCGGAGCGGCCGAGACCTCGACCAGGGAAGGGGTTTCCCAAGCTCACGGCCCTGACTCTGGCCACTGCCCCAACCCTGCCCATGCTGCTCCTTCAGCCTGGTGTCGGGTTGTCCAGCCCCAGGGCTGAGCAGATCACTGTGTCCGTCCACAGGTGACAAAATGGACCCACAGGGAGGAGGCGACTTGCCCAACGTCATGCAGCAGAGAAGAGGTGGAGCTGGATGGAAGCCCGTGTGCCGGCCCCCCAGGGCTCCCTCCCTGCATCCCACTCCCAGGCTCAGCCTCCTCTGGAGGTCCGGCCTCCTTCCAGGTCTGCACCACCCCTCCTGCTTCCAGAGCCCGGGGGCTGTGACCTCCTTAACGTGCCCGTTTAGCTATTACCTGAAGGAGAGTTGCCGTCCAGCCGGTGAGCACGAAGGCCCTGCTTCTGATAATTGGAGGCTTCTTGCCTCCCTTGGTGCACACGGAGGCCCCACGCAGCCCTTGAAAGAGAGGCCGGTAGTCTCCCTCGGGCTGAACAGAAAAACATGGGCAGGAGGGTCAGGCCCTGGCAGAGGTGCCAGCATGACCCAGAGTAAACAGGCAGGGCCAGGTCACGGGCTGGTGCCACCGAGGTGCCCACAGGCATAGAAGCTCCGGGACACCTGAAGACAGGGCCGTGAAGATTCTCCTTAGCCTTTGAGACGCAGCCCAGCCAGCCCAGCCTGGGTGCCACCAAAGGGGTACCAGGAAGCAGTGGGCATGGGGGCACCTCCTGGGAGACCCTCCCGGGGACCATCTGGAGCTGTCACACCCCCCTGTGTTCTGTCCCCTTGGAGAGGCCGCCGAGGCCCCTCTGCCCCATGGCAGATTCCACCGTTCAGGCCCTGCTTCCTTCTGGCTGTCCTGGGGACAGACCTCCAGCACGGCGCTCACTAGGGCTCTCTGGGCCCGGTCCTCTGACCCTGGCTTCCTGGGCCCTGTCCCAAAGGCCAAGCTGAGACCAGCTTAAGAACTGAGCCCCACCTGGTCTGCCTGAGCCGCGGCCGGGGAGGACAGCAAGCAGGACCAGAGAACCTCTCAGTGCGTCCACGACCTCAAAGCCTGGCCAGGGCAAGCGTCTCCAGCTTTCACAGCCGCTTCCCCAGAGCCCGGCCCACAGCAGGACTCGGGTCAATGCTGGGAACAGGGGACCCGGCACCTCCGGCAGCCAGAACTCACCAGACGGGCCCGAGGAGGGCGCCTGCATCGAGTCCCAGAAGCTCCGCGGTCTCCGCCTCCCCAGCAACTCAGCCAGGGACGCCCACCAGGCGGGTCGCCCCAGCTGCCTCCTCTGATGGACTCACACTCCATGGATCCAACCCGCCAAGCTGCTGGAGACACTCCGCACGCACACAGGGCCCCATCTCCCCTTGGCCCAGGCTCAGGTGGCGGGGCCACCACCACCCAGGCACACGCCCGCCACCGAGCGCTCTGGAAGTCACCGTGCAGCCTGCGCCCGGAACCCCGCCAGAGGGCAGCCCTGGGCCCTGGTGACCGGCTGCCATGGCACCCCCCCCCCCCCCCCCCCCCGCTCTGGACACAGGGCCCTTTCGGAACCCCGCCTGCCCCAGAGTCCTGCTGCCCCCTCTTGCCTGCCATTGCCCTCCCAGGGGTCCCTCCTGCTTCGTCACTGTCAAGGCCTGTGAGGGTGGAGCACAGGCAGGGGAGTGAAGAAGTGAACCCGTCACCTCAGAGGCAGCAGGACGACCCAGACACCCTCTCCCCGCGGAGGCCTCGGGAAAATGGTGCACCCACGTGCATCCAGGCCGCAGCGCCGGCCCTCACCCCGCTGGTCTCTGCTGGGGTTCCGCTCCTCCGCGTTGACCAGTGTGGTGCCTTTAAGATCCTCCGTGCGGTTTCATTTCTCCCAGGTCCTTCTCCATGGAAAGATCGGGCCCAGGAGAGGAGCTGAGCAGTCGTTAGGGGAGAGCTTCCACCGGGAGCCCAGAAGAGGGGGGAACCGAGGGGCTCTCACGGGGCAGAGCGGGGGCCGCCCTGGGCTCCCAGGGGAACCGAGGGGCTGTCGTGGGGCAGAGCAGCAGCCATCCGGGGCTCACAAGCCTTCAATTCCTACCCTCGCGCGTGTTGGGGTGGAAGGAAGACGCCGGGACTCCTGGGAGCAGCACTCCTGTCCTGAGCAGGGCACGGAGGCCGCTGGTCCTCAGCCCTGAGGGTACGTCGCTTCCCGTCACAAGGATGTCACGGAGGCCTTCTGGTCCCCACAGCCCCTTCTGTGTGGCAGCTGTCATTCCGCAGCTGCTGGGCGGCAGGGAGGGAGACATCGAAGCACCGTCCAGGCACCACCCTCCCCAGGCCGGGCGGGGCGGGCCAGACCTTTCCGGAGGCAGCCAGGGGCTGGGAGCCAGGCCTGAAGGAGGAGGCCGTGGTCCTGCGCCCCAGCACACGGAGAGGCTGCAGGCAGAGGAAGGGGGTCCCACGGGGTGGGAGGCCCAGCAGGGGCGACCAGAGGTCCCTGAAGCCAGTGTCCTCCCACGGTGGCCCCAGCAAGGACAGAAGGGGTAACGGGGTAACTGATGTTCAGACAAAGCCCCCAGGGATGCTCTTGCCTGTCCCCACTGTGATTAATTGAGCTTGGCAAAGCAGTATTTATGCTGGAAATTTAATCATTCCTGATGATAATGGAGTTGAAAAATAAATTGCAAATGTCAAATAACAGGACATTCGGAGGGTGACCGAGCGAGGCAGCCAGCCCCTGGCCTCCTCGCCGGGGCTTTACAGGCCTGGGACACCAGGCCAGTTCTGTGTCTCTAATTGCAGGATCGAGATCCAGGGGCGGGGGGACAGGCATGGGGCCGCGGTGTGCCCGAGCTGGCTCAAAGCAGGCAGAGAGCCCCAGAGGGCGAAGGTTCCGGAAGCCTCATCAGCTAGCTGTTTATCACAGGCACCACGAAAAATCAAATCATGTTAACTTACAATGAGAGAAATTACATTAAAAACAAAGGCAATAAACACTGGAAACTCATCAATTCCTAACCACTGTGTAAGAGTTGGTGGCTGTGTGCGCCTAGGAGGTTGTTCACTCACACAGTGTCTGAGTGCCCTGCTTCCGGCCCAAGCCTGGCACTCGGTGACACAGTCCCGGGGATTTGAAACGGACCCGGGTGTGGTATCTCCACAGGGATGGGGAAGAACCACAAACCGGGGTCTCAGCCAGAGACAGAAATCACACAAGTGATTTAAATGGGGAAAACTTAATGTGAAGAGCTATTAACTATGAAGGGTGGGATGGACCAACAGATCTGGCTCCATGAGAATGTTCTAGATCAGACTCTAAGGGAAATGACTAAACAGACTCTATTTTGCTCTGAGACTCCATGTTATGTAAGCTTCTCCCATGGGAACACCCCGCCTCTGTGCCCATCATCAGTTACTTGGTGTGAAGTGTTTAATAATATACAATGGCAACTCCTATGTAGTGAAGAATTGCTCTCTTTTGATTCCTATTGCTCCTAAACAATGTACCATGTGAACAGTGATTGTGTGGATGTTAGTAACCATTCTTTAGTTTGTACCTAGGTAAGGGTCATTCTGACCCACTTCCCCCTCTGTTGATGATCTCATGATGTTAGTTTGTAATTTCAAATCATAGCAACAGACACTTATGATTGATGTGATTTTTGGTATAAGAACCCCTACAGCCCTGTGGTCAGGGCTGTTCTCCCAGTAGCCATTTTTTTGGGCATTGTGTGAGACAGTCAGCCGGCCAGCTTAATAAAGACTCTCAAATTTGGACTTCCCAGTGGTGATCGGTCTGTTCTTAAGTTGCGCCCCATAACAAGAGGAGTGAAGTAGAATGCTTGAAAACATAAAAATATAAAATGTAGCGAATAGCTACTAACTCATCCCATGGGCTGAGACAGAGGACTCGTGCCCGTGTGACCAGCACCCAGTGGGCACTCGTAGGTCTGTGCTGAATGAGTGCACTCTACTCCCTCCAGGAATGAGCTGCTGGGCCATCACAGTTCAGCCCCTGTCTGCCCAAAAGTCAGAGGGAACAGGCGGGTTTGCTGCCCTTTCTGTTTCCATCCTGACTGCTCCATAATGAAATTGTCCTTCCCTATGATTCCAAAATATATGGCAGTTTATGTCTTCAAAGCCAGCAGTGAAGAAAGAGCTTCTATAGCTTCCAGTGTCTGATGTATGGACGTTCTTTAAAAAGTTCACCTGATTAGGCCTGGCCCACCTAGATTAATCAACTTCCCCTTTGATTAACTTAAAGTCAACTGAGCATGGGCTTCTTTCTTTGTATTTGCAAAATCCCTTCACTTTTACCACATTATATTAGTAAGGCAGGTCACACATCTCGCCCACGCTCATTAAGAAGGAATCATTTGAGGGGATGGGTCATTTGGTATCATCTTAAAATTCTACCCACCACACTGCCTGAGAAGCTGTGGGCAAGTCTCTCTTCTTCCAAGGCTCCACATGCTCAGTTTTAAGTTGGGATAATGCTGTTGTCTTTAGGATTTGTAAAATAATAGCAGTTGCACAACACAAAGGCCCTCAGAAAGAGTGGCAAATTAAATTGAGATATGAAAGATAAAATGTCATCAAGAACATCTAGAATTTTATCTTCTACTCTCCTTGAATCTGCCTTGCCTCGTTACTACCGATCAGCTCTCTAACTCTGATTCCAAGCTGGGTCATAACTCTGGGCTTGTCCTGTCTTAATCCCGTTGAGATGCTGTAACAAAAGGCCTGACCCTTGGTGAGTTCGTCAGCTCTTTGTCACTGTGACAGAAATGACTGATAAGAGCAAGTTGGAGGAGGGGAGGTTCATTTTGGACGCACAGTTGTGAGGTTCAGTCCATGGTCTGCTGACCGCTGCTCTGGACCTGAGGTGGGACAGAACCTCATGGTGGAAGGGCATAGCTCCTGGAATCCAGTGAGCAGAGAGAGGGACAGAGATTGAGGACCCAGGACAAGACAGCCCCAAGGGCATGTGCCCCATGACCCCTTTTCCCGCCACACTGCCCCCTGCCTACAGTTACCACCGAGTAGTCCGTCGGATGGATCAAGTCATCAAATGGATTAATCCACTTATGAGGTTAGAGCTTTTGTCCTTCTCCAGAAGCCCACCACTGCACCTTCCTACTCTGGGGTCCTACTTTCAAAGCATAAGCTTTGGAGGGACACTTCCAGATCTAAACCCTAACACTGGGTGATTCACGCATGGAAGAAATTTGCTTCTCACAGTCCTGACGGGCGGAAGTCCAAGCCAGGCTCCAGCAGACCCCACACCCGCTGGGGCTCTGCTCTCTACCTGGTGAGGTGACTTTTTGCAGCAGCCCCTCACGTGGGGAAGGCAGAGAACCAAAGGAACCCAGGCTGGTCCCCCCGGCCCTTTCCTAAGGCGCTGATCCATTTATGAGGACAGAACTGCGATGACTTCATCCCATCCCCAGAGGCCCCGCCTCTGGACGCCACAGAGGGCATCACGCTGCGGCGCGGGTCCTGAAGCGGGTCATCTTAGCCACGGCACCCCCACATTCGTGGTGACTCCCCTGCACCGGGGTCTTGGCTACTGACCCCACCACCGCGCCCCGTGCTGCTTTCACTGACGTGTCCAGCACCTGCTGAGCGGGCACTAGAGCCCTGCCCATTCTCCCTGGCGCAGGACAGCCAGCCTGGCCAGCTCCCCACTGTGAAGATGGAGAGGTCGTGGCAACGGGGGGCCCTGAGCTTTGTGTCTTCGATGCTGAGCCAGCCACACAGGCCACAGGACCTCAACAGGAAGGACCATGTCCAGTGGCCACTTGGAGAATCCTGGAGACCTTCACGCTGTAGTCCCGTCTCCCGAGATGCCTGTCACTGGGAGCTCCCCAGAGCTCTGGGGAAGCAGCTGGGGTTGAGGGGTGCATCAGCCAGGAAGGTGGCAGGAAGGCTTATTCCAGCGGGGCTCTTCTGGAACCAGCTGCGGCTCCCTCGCCTCGGCCTTCAGTGCACTGGAGCCGGGCTGGGCCCGGAGTCTCCTTCAGCACCGCTGATGGCAACCAGGCAGCCTCCAGCCCGACCTGTGTGTCTTGGCCTTTGTGACTCAAGGGCTAGAAGACTCAGGCCGGGGCTGGCTGTGTGCAGCAGCCCCGCTGTCTCCTCACGGTTAGGGAATTCCCAAGAGTTAAGGCGAGAGGTGGGAAGGGAATCTGCTCTAGGACCTTGGGTCACTTCCCTCCTCTGGGTCACCGCTCTGCGTCCTCCCTCTCTAGGATGGCGAGTGAGAGAAGAAAGACATAATGCCTAAGACACTGCCCTGGGTTGGGGCAGGTCGGCGGGGGTGGGTGGTGAGCAGGTCATGAGCCTGATGGCCTCCAGTCCTCCTGGGCTGGAGAAGAGACGTCTGCGCCTGGGGCTGCGTGGATCAGCGCCACGCTAATTAAAGAGACTTGGACAGGAGCCTCTTTACCAGGGGTGTACTGAGACATGGACGCATCCTCCCAGTCAAGGAGAGGTGCCCAGATTGTGTCCCTGCAGCAAAGCCTCTCACCATTGCCCCCTCCTCTCTGATCATCCCACAGATGAAGTTCTATGTGTTCGATCGGTTCTTTCCCCCCGCCCCTCGATTAGGTAAATGGATCGCTCATTACTAAAATTTATCTCCTAGCTTGTTCATGGCTCTCGCTGTATTTCTAGTGACTTCTCCAGGGCTAATATACACACTATACACAATAACATACACTATGCACACTGAAGAGGAGTCTATCATCTGGCGATGTTAAACCTCTCCACGTTCCATGAAAGTAACTCACACTGTAAGTAACAGAGCTGCAATTTCTCCTTCATACTCTTTATGTGATTTGTTTCCTTTCCGAACGCAGACTTTCTACACCTACTTTCTACACTTCCTTTAAACAGTTACTTTGTAGGGCAACTAAAATTTGGGGGGGAGATGTACTTAACTACATTTAGGTTCTCTTTATTTCCTTGCATAAGTGCAAGATTCTGCTCAGCATGGTCTTCCTCCTGCTTAAAGAACACCTTTAGTATTTCTGATAGAGAGAAGCTCTGCTCAAAAAATTCTACATATTGTTTGAGAAAATTTGTATTCCTACTTCTTTTCTGAAGCCTATTCCTCCTGGCATAGAATTCTGAATGGACAGGTTTTTATTTTTCTTTCAGCCCTTCAAAGAGGTCTCCCCACTGTCTCTGGGCTCACATGACAAGTCTGCTGTCATCCTTCTTTCTCTCTGCATATCGTTCCTTCTTCTCTCTGCCTTCAAGATATTTTCTTTGCTTATTTTCTCCAGCAGTTTGAGTATGACATGCCCAAGTGTTGCAGGGTACAGTTATTCCATTGGCTGGTCTCTGAGTTTCTTGGCTATACAGTTCTTTGGTTCATTAACTTGGCAATTTTTTTTTTCAAATGCTCTTTCTGCCTCATTGTTTTCATCTTCTTTTCTGATTCTCTCAATGTCAAGCTGTTGTCATTGTCACACCTATCTTGGATGCTCTTTTCTGCTTATTTTTTCCTTTGCTCTTTCTTTTCTTTATCATTCAGTGTGGGTAATTCCTGTCGATCTTTCTTCATGTTCCTTGATTCTCTTCTTACTTGTTCCAACTCTGCTGAGGTGTCTGTGGGAGGCGCTTTTCATCTCTGTTACAATCTTTTTTGGTTTTCAGAGTATGCATTCTTCTCATTTTTTTTTCTTGATTTCCATCTCTCTGCTGAACGTACCCACAGGATCACACTACTTGTCCTTTACTACTGATCAGTTACTGTAAGTTTCCTGTCTAATAGCCCCAGTGTCTGTGGGGTCTGAAATGGACTGACAGTTTTCATGTATTAAATGTGCCTCATGATGCTCCTGCTGAATGACAGACCTCTTAGCATGGGTAGTTGGCCAGAGGAAGCTGGTGTCCATGCTTGGGACTGGACACACCTTTGCTTCTGCTCGGCCTTTAGCGATGGGGTCTGAGTTTATCTCGCTGGAAGTTGGGCTGGATTTGAGCAGTCGTTGCTATGGTTACCGGTGTGCACCACAGGCTTCCAGTGTCCATGGCAGGACTTGTGTTCAGGGTGGTGATGGGTTTGCCAGCAAAACCTCTGTCAGAGACAGTATTTTAGGCCATGCTTTTGCCCTGGGTCTGAAGGAGGTCTCTGTATGCTCTCTTTCCCTCCCTGACCCTCTCCTGCAGCGCTTTTGACCTGCTCCTTATGTGAGGCCTGTTAATCTGGGTGGGGACGCTGGAGGCGGACCCTCTGTTGTTCTGATTAAGTGGGTCCTAGGGGAGCCCCATCTGCCTGCATCCACGGGTGAGGACTTCTTGGTCCTCCTGACCCTCCTCCTCTGAGGCTCTAGGACCTGTACGTATTCCTGTCCCCTCCCCCAGGGAGAAGGACCCTCTTTTCCCTTCCCCCACCTGAAACAGGCCTTCACCCCCTGCCTCAGAGGCTGTGGTTCTTATTCCCCTTTCCACCTAGATCGAGGCTTTTGCTTCTTTCACAGGGGAGAAAGATCTGGCTGAGCCTCTGCAACGCCTCCGTGTCTGAAGCATAAGGGACACTTTCTTTAGGATCCTTCTGACCTTTCCTGTGATCATACCCTGAGGTCGGAGGGGAGCCTGAGAGTAGGCACAGAGCCCCGGTGTCCAAGTGCTTCACACTGTCCACCGCCTGCCCGCCCTTCACCAGCGTCTTCGTCCTGACTGACCCTCCTTACCTGTGCATAGTGCTCCGCCCGGAGAGGGCTGCCCGTTCCCTTCCCTGCAGGCCGCTCCCGGTGGCACATTCAGGGTGGGGATTTGTTCCTCGACCTCAGACCTTCAATGAGTTTGGAAAACATAAAATGAAGAACTGGGGTTAGCACAGCGTTGTTTCGTTTCAAGGATGGCGCGTCTTCGGGACTGAGAGAACGTGTCACGTCAGTCGCAAAGCCTCATTTTTGTGTCTTTTTAATCAAGCCGTGGTTGCAGAGTCCCACATCCTGGGGTCAGCGGGATTCTTGTCAGAAGAGCCAAGGCTCCCAGGTCCCCTCCTCAGCAGAGGGGTCCCATGGGAAGGACCGATGACAGGGCCTGCCTTCCAGTCCCAACTCTGGCCCCGTCACCAAGTGACCTTGGGCAACTCCCTGCCCACACTGGGCCTCAGTTGCTTCCCAGTTTATGTAGTGGATGAAATGACTCTGGGCCCTCTCAGTGCTGGACATTCCTCCATGTTTACAGCCACAACGTGCCCCACCTTGCCTGGAAATAGCATCCTCCGGACCTGTTGCTTCGTCTGCATAATCCAGCCCTAGCCCTGAGCCCACCCCTCCAAGAGGCTTTGCCTGCCCCCCCCCCCATGTCATTCCAGCCCGGCCTACGTCCTTCCCAGCACCAGTCCTCTATGATATGGTATTATTTAAGTCTGGACTTACTGTTGTGTGGAACCCGAGTCCCTCACACACCAACCACAAAACCTTCATCTCTCACATGCTGTGTCTCGGTGCCCTAGGAACAAAAAGGCCGTGATCACCACCCCCACGGAGATGCCTTCCGGGGGGGGGGCAGCCGGCAAACGAGGTACCTGGGTCAAAGCAGGAACAGTGTCAGAGAGTGGCGAGTGACCAGGGGGTGGGATGGGCAGAGCGGAGGGCTGGGCAGAGTGAAGGGGTACAGCTGGACAGGGAGGCCAGCAAAGGCCTCTGAGAAGGACTCGCTCGAGGACAGTCCTGCGGGTTGCGGGCGTGAGCATGGGAACAAGGGTGGAGAGACCCAGAGGCGTCCAGTGTGCCCTGGATGTGCCCAAGGTCAGCAGGGAGGCCCCTGAGGCTGGCCACAGTGAGGGAGCTCTGGGGAGGTGAGGTCAGAGGTCACAGGGTCTGGGGGCCAGTGAAAGAGTCTGGCTTTAATCCAGAAAGCCAGGAGCCCTGGGGACGTGAGCAGAGGCAGAAAGTGGTGGCCCTGGCATTTTTAAAGGCCAGTCCCACCACTCAGTGGAGAGGAGGCCAAGGCCAGGGCGCAGAGGGGACAGAGCGGATCAGGGAGGTGACTGGGCGGTCCCTGCACAAACCCCTGCAGGGAGGATGGTAGATGGGGTCTGGGGAAGGGCCTGAGGGCTGGGGGTGAGGCCTTTTTCCAGCACCGTAGGCACCAGCAACGGGAGGCGCCCAGGGAAGGGGCTGGAAACCGGGATCGCAAAGTCCCAGAAGCCTGGCCTGAGTCCCGCCTTGTGGAAGGATGGAACCAGGTGAGCAGCCCTCGGACTCCAGAAGGAGACCCCGCGAGGGTCTGCGAGGGTCTGCGAGGGTCGAGCCTCGCACCCGGCTCTCCGGGGTCAGGACTTCGCAAGTGTTAAAATGCTGACATTTCCCACGTTCAACCCGAGCTGAACTCACACTCCTCTCCAGGGACAGGCGGCCTTTACCAGCTGTTTTCTTTCTGGCGGTTAAACACAGCTGTGAAGGTGGGCAGGGGAGGCGCGCGCCACCCCTCCCAGCCCTGCTTCCGGGAACACGCTCACTCTGGGACTCACATCCGCGCAGGGGACAGAGCCCGCACTGGAGTGAAAGCGACCGCACTTTGGGTTTTTAAGAATATGGCTTTTGTTGGGCTGGGGAGATAGCTCAGCTGGTAGAGTGCACAAGGCCCTGGGTTCAATCCCCAGCACCCCAGAAAAAAAAAAAAAAAAAAAAGAATATGGCTTTTAAGCGGTGGAGGCAGCGCTGAAAAGGAAGCAGACAGAAAAGTGGCCTCGGGCAGTGAGCCCGGACCAGGAAGCCCTGCCCGCCTGGCGGCTCTTGATCTTGAGAGTAGGGAAGGCAGCCCAGGGGACGCTGGGGGACACAGGAGCCGCGGGGCAGGGGGTGAAGCAGGGGTGCTGGACAGGTTTCCTGGGGGCCTTTGTCCCCGTCACTCCGCCGTGCCTCGGTTTCCCCGTGCCTGACCGTGGGGCTCAGACGAGCATTCTCCAGGTCCCTCCACTCGGTTGGAGGACAGGAACTGAGGGCCGTGGGGAGTGTCCTGCTGGAGTCTGGGATCATTTCACTTCCGGAACAAAAGCGAAGCTACATGCCCTGTCCCACCACAGTGAAATGACAACCAGGGACCCGAAGCGAAGCGCCACCCACGCCTGGTCTGGCTTCATCCTCCGCCATGCCAGGACTCACCAAGGGCACCACAGAGCCTCCGAGGGCCAGGACCCGCCCGAGGCCCCCGGTCGGAACCGGGATCGTGTCCTACCGTAGGTCCCTGTCCTTTCTGCATTCCGGCTGCCCAAGCCCTGTGTCCTTGACTTGGGGAGGGGCCCGAGGCTGGCCTGCCCCTCCCGAGCGGCCCCGGGGCTGGGGTGGACCATGGCTGCAGGTGGGCTTCCGCGAGCTGGCATCTCTCCCCAGGTCGCACACAGCGTGCCCCTGACCAGGATGGACACAGTTGTCCGCTGGGACCGCTCCCTCTTGGCTTTGCACCCTGTGACATGGAGCTGGACGTGGCTGCTGGGCTCCAAGGCGAGAGGGCCCTGGGGGCCAGGCTCTTGGCAGCTGGGGAATCGCTGCCCCTTCCTCCAGACCCAGGAGGAGGACAGACCCGCTCACAGGAGGCGGGTCCTGGTCCCCATGGGGGGAACAGCGGCCCACACCACCTTCGTGTCTGTCTCCTCCAGACCCACCCGCGTGGACCCCCTTCAGCCTGACCTCATCGTTCCAAACTTGGCCGTCCACACAGCGGCGTTCAGAGCCAGGCAGTGAAGTTCCACTTGACTCTTCTGGGCCCAAAGCCAGTTCCAAGTGGACCACCTCATCACCGTCGGATCACCAGGCATGTCCTTCCGGGGTTTCCTGCTTACAGTGTGCGTAACAGGAGATGGGGAGCCGCAGGAAGGGGTCCACCTGCAACCCCTGCAGAGGTTTGCAGGATGACTCCCTCCGGGTGACCAGCTCCCACCCAGGCCCCTTCCATCTGTCCTCTGCATCTCCTGCTGAGGCTGCCTCCCCCGGATACGCCATCTGTGTATTCAGGAGGCAGCACATCGTGGTTCCACCCCAGCCGACAAGTCATCCGGTCGCCAAGACCTATGACTGGACCTTCTCAGTCACCAGGCTCCGAGGCGCAGCCTCCTTCGCGGGTCACTGGCTAGGTGCTGCATGCCACAGCTGCCCCCCCAGCCGGCCTTGGACACGTGCCTCCCATGGTCCTGCTGGGCACAGCGACACCTCACTGCAGACCCCCGCCTGACTTGTAAGGGCCGGTGTGCGAATTCCATGGCCTGAAACTCTCTTGCCTTCCAGGCCCAGTCTGGTCTCCTACGGGGGAGTCAGGGCCAGGGAACTAAGGCCGCTGGCAACGGCTTTCAATCAGTGGCCAGCAGGAATTGGGGTGCAGACACATCTCTTCCCTCTGTCCCCGGAGGGGCCCCTCTGAGTCCAGCGTTCTGACTCAGATTTCCGGCAGCAGAGTTAAGCCCCAGATACTCGCCTGGTGGGAAAGGTGGTCAGGCCAGACCAGGCCCAGAAGACGCCCCAGAGTGGCCTGAGGATGTGTCCCCGGGACAGAGAGCCAGGACCGAGTCTGGACGGCGCCCACAGCAGCACCCGGGAAGGAGACCTGCACCAAACCCTGGGGGGGAGTTAGGACAGGGAGGCTGAGCCCGGGGATCCGACAGATCACAGCAGGCACAGGACAGGGAGGAGAAGTGGCTCAGGCGCAGGTCTGTGGGCAAAGCAGAGAGGCACGGGAACAGCCATTTTGGAAAACCGTCGGTATCTTCTGAAGCGGGACTTCTGCCTGCCCTTCTCCCCAGCAGCTCCGCTCCCAGGTACGCGCCCCACACGTGTGTCTGCACGCTCGCCAGAGAACGTCCGCGCCCACACTGCCTAACCCCTGACTTTCCACGGAGGGTAGATGGGGTGTAGGGCGGTATCTCCCCGAGGGAGGACACGAGGCCCCGTGAGGACGGGCACACACAGCTGCAGGCAGCCACCCCGGGACCTCAGGAGCACAGAGGTGCCTGAAGGGGGGACCCTGCAGGACCCCGGACAGCACGAGTCCACGGGCAGAGCTGTGGAGCCGGTGCAGCTGGTCTGCACCCTCAGAAGTTACGGGTGGTGACGGTGACCAAGGGAGAGGGCCCGAGTCTTCTGAGGGGCTGAAATGGTGGTCACCAAACACTTCAGTCTGCAGATGTGACCTGGGTGCTTTTCTTGCTTAGACTGTTATGCCATATGAGAAGTCCATTTGACAGGTCTCAGCCTCTTTGCTATTAAATGCCCAGAATGTGCCGCGGGGACCGAGGTAGACGCACCTTGGACCGTCCACCCAGTGCACACTGCTGCTACTGCAGTCTGACTGTTGAATGTCCCTGATGGCCCATGTGTTGAAGGCTTGATCCCCAGGGAGGCATTATTGACTGGTGGTGGGACCTTTAAGAGGTGGAGTCTAGTGGAAGGTCTCTAGGTAACTGCAGGCATGCCCTTGAAGGGAGCCAGGAGACCCCAGCCCTCTCTTCATTCTTCTGGTCTCCCTGGCTCATAATGTAAGCAGATTTGCTTTACCATGTGCTGCCCACCCTTGCCATCCAGCCCCTTCCCACTAGAGACCTCAAAGACCTGATCATGGACTGAACCACCAAAACTATCTACCCAAATAAACCTTTTCTCTTGATAAAGTGATTGTCTCAGGTACTTTGTTATAGTGACAGAAAGCTGACTGACAAAATGACCAATGCATTGCATGAAAGTGTTGAAAGAATGAATCGACAGGTGCATAAACTCACCAGCGAACAAACAGAAAACAAAGCACAGCTGTGTGAACACACGAAGGTGCACATTCAAGAGGGAATCAAGGAGCAGGGGAGTGAAAGCTGAGAATGAATCCCTGATGGCCACTGAGCAAGGGCCAAGGCACAGGTGGGCGGGGGAGGAGGGACACTTGAGGGAAGGAACGATGCAGATGGAGATGGACGAAGAGAGCTGCTGGGAGGGTGGACAGGTGACTGGGTAGAAAAGCACACCAGGGGACAAATGGGTGCTCCCTGGGCAACGCCAGTAAGGGGAGGAAGGTGCTCCCGGGCCAGGAGGGGAGAGAAGCCCAGGGCACCCCCACTGTCCCAGGGCAGTGTCGCTGCCCGGGCCCTCGGGGCTTCAGGAAATTGGCACAGAAGTTCCTGAGGGGCTCTCATTTTGGATTCAGTAAGAATATTATTTAACAAACATTAGCTGCTCCACAGGATTAAGTCCAGATTCAGTGGAAAGAACTGAATAGAATCGACTACATGGTTTTCCCAATCAGGTGGCAGATAATTTCCTGTGATGTGGCGAACCCCCAGCATGACTTTAATGATCTCTATTTAAATAACACATTCCACCCTCTCTTTACAAATCAGCCTCCAGGAGGTGTCAGAATGGCAGTGTGGGAAGGTCCGGGTGGCTGGGACTGGGGTGGATTGGAGCTGGACCCCGGGAGACCCTGAGGCCAGGAGGGGCTGTGCACAGAGCTGAGTCTGGGGACCCAGAAGACCTGGCTCCAGGACACCAGGCAAGCGACTCCCCCTCTGGGCCTCGTCACCTCCCCTGTGAAACAAGCATGCCCCCCCCAGGTCCCCAAACTCACCAGGACATCAGGAGGCGTCCAAGGCCTGGGCTGGGGTCAGTTTTTCACAGCCCAGCCCTCGGCCCAGGCCAGCCCAGCTTCTGGCTCCTCAGCGGGTCCTCGGGCCCAGCGGGGCGCCTGGCTCCAGCTGGTGCTGGGTCTGCACTGGCTGAGGATGTCGGCTCAGCTCCCTGTGTCTCAGGCGCTGCCTCGGGTCCCTCAGGACCACTGTGGCTTGATGAACAGACGGTGCTGACCACGTCCTGCATCCTTGTCCCCGTGCCCGCCTGCCCAGGCTCCTGCGGCCCGTCACTGGCTCCCCTCATGCCACAGTGCCCGCCCGTCTCCACCCTGTCCTGCTGTGCGCTGCCCCGTATCTGGGGCTGGAGCAGCAGGAAACGCCCTGGCAGCCCGGGTACAAGCCCCGGGCGCTCCCAGGGAGACCGAGGCTCTGCCCAGTCGGACCCAGAGCAGAGGCCCCGTCCCCGGGTCTCCACGCTCACCCTGGCGACAGGTCAACAGGTGGTCTGACCCCACAGGGACCACAGGGGATGGGGACTGGCCAAAGCCCCCCAGGAGGAGCTGGGGATCCTTGACCGTGAGCTGGTGTGACCACAGGCCGTGACCCTGGCCTCCAGTGGCTTCAGAAGTCTGAGCTGCCCAGCTCAGTCAACCGTCCTCTCCAAGGACGGGAAACCCACCTGGCTCAGTCCCCCTGCAGGGGGCGGACAGCACACTGTCCCCTTGTGTAGGTCCCCACCCTCTGCCCAGCACCCACTCCTTCCAGTGAGGGTGACGGCCTCCCCATCAGACCTGCTGGGACCCGCCCAGGCAGGGCAGGGAAGGGCCTTCTGAGAAGGAGGCAGAGCCACAGCCCAGGGCCCAGTGCCATGGAGAGGGACAGGGACAGACCTCACCAGTACCCAGGTCAGTTAGGCCACGGTCAGCTCCGTGCAGCCAGACGTGGCAGCACTTTTGCCCAGGGGTCCAGGGACTTGGAGGTGACTCTGTGGGCCCAAGGAGTCATGTGACCTCAAGTTACCTTGGGGTAACCTGTCCTCCCCGCTCTGCCCACGGTGCTGGGGCAGAGCCTCAGTGACTATCCCAGCTGGTCATGCGCCCAGCCGCAGGACATCTGCCAGGGACTCCTCACCCTCCTTGTCCCTTTGGGAATTTCCCTGGTGGCTGCCTGAGCCCATTTGGTGACCTCTCCTCCCTCTGATAAAACAAGGCTTTACCTTAGCAGAAGAAGAGAGAGAAGGACACTCACCGATGCTGCCTGTAGACGGATTTTTTTTTTGGTGCTGGGGATTGAACCCAGGGAGCTTAACCCCTGAGCCACATCCCAGCCCTTTTTATGTTATGTAGAGACAGGATCCTGCTAAGGTGCTTAGGGCCTCACTAAGTTACTGGGGCTGGCCTCAATCTTGCAATCCTCCTGCCTCAGCCTCCCAAGCTGCTAGGATGACAGGCATGAGCCACTGGGTCTGACCTCAAAAACCCATTCCAAGACTCTGGCAGCAGAGAGCTTTCCCTGCTCACCTCACTGTGCAGGGGACCAGGCTGGGAAGGCTCAGTGGGTGTGACTGGGATGCATGGGGACACACCTGACAGAGTCACCGCGGTGATAATGACAGCAACTCACTCTCCCTCGGTGCCTCCCGGGTTCGACCCTGGTGAAAGCTCTCAGCGGGAGCCTGCTGTTGACAGAATATCCTCTCACCCCAGTTTGCAGATGAGGCCACGGAGGTCAGAGCAGCAGCGAGGTCACCAGGCACTGCCCGCAGTCGCCCAGACCGGGGGCAGACCGGCCTTCTTTGCTTTCCAGGACGAGGGCCTCTCGGCTGCCTCTGCTTTCTGTTCTGCGAGTGCACGTGAGCTCTGGCCCATTGCTCCTATTGATCAGGCTTTGTTTGTCCCCTCTGTCCCTCTGCTGGCTGGGGAACTGCGCTGTCCCTTCTGGTCTGTGATTGATCAGCACTTGGCTGAGCACTCTGCAGCCAGCCAGTCTCCCGGCCCCCTGGGAACCTTGCGAAGCTCTCCCCGGGTCGGCCTGGCTCTCTCCTCCCCTCTGGCTGCCGTGGGGTCCAGGCCTCCGGGCCGCCTCCTCGTGTCCTGCATCAGCGGTGGCCTTCGGCGCGGGCTCAGTGGTCTCCTTCAGTCGGGCCCCATTTCCCTGCTCGTGGGCGGTTTGAGCCTCCTCCTCTCTGGGCCCACTGTCTCTTCCTGAGTGATTTATTAGCTCTCTGATCAAGACTGTCATGCTCTGGATCTCAAAAGTCCCCCGGAGGCGTGGTTCACGGCTGGGTCGCCAGCCTGCGGTGTGGACAGAGACTTGGAGGTGGGTGGCTGGCCTGAGGTGCTGCGGGTCGCAGAGGCACCTGGGGTGGGTGGGGTCCCTGCGGAAGGAAGTCAAGTCATGGGGATGTGGCGTGGGGTCATGTGGCATGGGGTCGTGGGGTGGGCTTGGGAGGGCGGGGCCTGGCCTTCCTCTCTTTTGCTTCCTGGCACCTGGAAGTGCACAGACATCCTCGACCACCTCCCCCTGATGTGCTGTCCTGCCACAGGCCCAAAGGCAACAGGGCCAGGCGACTGTGGACCCAAACTCCCGGAACCACAAACCAAATAAGCCTCCCCTCCCTTTAGCTGTTCTTCCCGAGGCGTCACCTGACCGGCTCAAAGAGCTTCAAGAGCTTCCAAGGACAGCTTTGCTCAATTCTTGCTCAATTCAATGACCGCTTAGCTGGGTCTAGAATTCTACTTTGCTGGGTTTTTTTCTTTTTCTTTCTTTATGTTCTTGGTACCAGGGAATTGAACCCAGAGGTGCTTAACCACTGAGCCACATCCCCAGCCCTTTTTATTTCTTATTTTGAGACAGGGCCTCACGATGTTGCTTGGGGACTTGCTAAGTTGCTGAGGCTGGCATGAACTTGCCATCCTCCTGCCTCGGCCTCCCAAGTTGCTGGGATTACAGGTGAGCACCACGGTACCTGGATACTCTGCTTATCTTGTTTGACACTAAAATATCATTCCCTGGCTTTCTGTCCACCACGTTGCTGTGCAGAGTCTGCTGCCTCTTGGTCGTCCTGGGGAAGCACCCTGCCTACTCTGCTGGGAACTTTTATGATCTTGGTGTCCTCTGCCCGCTCCATTGCTGGCAGAAGTGAGGGTTGGTTTGACCTGTCTTGCTCAGGACTCACAGAGATGCTTACAGGGGGAAGAGCCACTGCCCATGTGTTGGAAGAAAGAAGCTGGTCTAACTACGTCCAGACGGTATGCATATTAATGTCAATATCGATTATATTTAATAAGCATGGAGCTAACAGAAGTGAGTCTAAGGGCCGTCCACGTGTCAGGCACTATTATTAGTGTTCAACCAACTTTCTTCATTCTCAAAAGACCTCATAAGGAGAGCACTAGTATTGTCCCCACACAGATGCAGACACTGACGCACTGAACAGGAGAGTCTGCTAGAGGAAGGGTACGGGGTGTCCCTGCGGGTGACATGATTCCAGATCAGACACATCTCCAGCCCCTCCTTAGCCATGTGACCTTGAACAAGTGACTCCATGTCTCTTTTTTTCCAATTTTTATTATTATTTTGATTCATCGTACACAAATGGGGTATAACTTTCATTTCTTTATTTGTACACGATGTAAAGTCACACTGTGCCCTTCAATAGATGAATGGATAAAGAAACTGTGGTATATATACACAATGGAATATTACTCAGCCATAAAGAAGAAGAAAATTATGGCATTTGCAGGTAAATGAATGCAGTTGGAGAATATCATGCTCAGTGAGATAAGCCAATTCCTAAGAACCAAACACCGAATGATTTCTCTGATAAGTGACTTCATATCTTGAAGCCTCCTTTCTTCTTCCATAAAATGGGGGATGGACATGAACCCTGCAGGAGAGGGGACATGGTACAGAGTCCACAGTATCCTGACCTTCCCTGATGCTCTGGCCACATTTAGGGCTAGGGTCATCAGGGAAGGAGGATGTTCCCGTGGGAGAGAAGGGCTGGCTGAGCTGCCTTGTGGGAATCGCCCCAGGGTCTGGGGCACAGAAGTCTAGTGCCACCTCTGGGTCCCATGCCCCACCTGGCAGGGAGCAGCAGACACTCAGTCAGGCCCCAGGACCCCTGTCAGCTGAGGAGCCGAGCTCCCGGTGTGAGGATCTCTTTGATTACTTCTTAAAGAAAGACTTGTTTGTGTCCAAACTGAAATTATATTGTCAGCACTTAATTATCACTTGTCAAACAAGTGTGAGCCCAGATTGTGGGTTTGATTTCCATACAGGTTTGCAAAAGTTTCGTTCCTTTTATTTGATGAGTCCTCTCTGAATGTGACTGAGAGATACGTCATTGTTATAAAGAGTACTTTTTAAAAAAAAAAAAATCCGTTTCTTAAATAAACAATTTTCCTTGGTGTCTGGATCAGGGCTTTTTGCACATAACGGAAAAACAGAGTAGCTTAGGCAAAGAGTTGTGGGGTGGTCACCCAGGCCCAGGAATGTGTCACCAAACTCCAGGGATCTTGACACTGAGAGAGTACAAAGTGCTTTAAAGTGAGGGAGGCCACCACCCCTAGGTGGCCAGGGCCTCCAGGTGGAGGGCGGAGCCTCTGAGAAGGAAACTCGGGAGAGGGACAGGGCAGGGCAGATGACCCATGCGGGTTTGGGTGCACTGACCTGGGGTCCGGGGGACCGTGGGAAAGGCACGGGGGAAGCTGGAGAGCCCAGAGTGGAGCTGGACAAGAGGTCTGTCCTGAGGACAAGACCGCCATTGGCCCCTCGCCCCCTCCGCCTTCTCACACCTGCGCCACCAAGGGGCGCCGCTCCCCCGGTCCCACAAGGGCGCTTCCTGGCAGCCCGGCCCTGGGACGGCCTCGTCCCTGGCTCCCCGTGCGCCTGCGCATCCTTCTTGGGCTTCCCGGGGAGCAGTGCCTGAGCCCCCGCCTATGGAGACAGTGGGGAGCCCCTGACGGTGAGGGCCGGGCAGATGAGCCCAGCAGGGAGGGAGGCCCAGGGGCTCTGGACAGCCAGGTCCCTGTCCCCCGCTGTCTGCAGCCCCAAGAGGGACCCAGCTGAGAGCTCGGTGCAGGTGAGACCCGCCGAGAGGCCCGTTCCCCTCAGTCAGCCAGACTGGCCTGGTCTGGGCCGCGGGGTCGCCAGGCACTCCTGGACGTCCACGGCCTTTCTGGAACACTGAGCAGTGTCCCCTGGCAGGGGAGCTCCTCAGGCAGCGTCCGACCCCTGCCCTGGACCCTGGAGGAGCCTGTGGGGAGCCAGACCAGACCCCACGGCTGCGTGGCACGTAGCGCGGGCGCCTGGGCTGTCACCCGCCCGCTGCGCCCGCGTGCGCCTGTGAAGGCCCCAGGGCTCTCCTGGGAAGGGGCCGCAGGAGCCTCCCAAGGACGGGGTCGCAGCCTCCCCGCACAGCTCGGCCAGTGCTGAAGCCCCCCCTGCCCAGCACCTTCCACCCCAGCTGCCGCGGCCCAGGCAGCAGACCCTCCCGCCCTGGGGCCCAGGTTCTAGAAGGAGCAAGCAGGGGGCCCAGGTGGCAAGCAGCTGGGTGTGGACGTGGCACTAAGAGGCGCAGAGAAGAGGGCCCAGGGGAGGGTGCGAGGGGTCTCCGTGTCGCAGTGTAAACGGGGGTCCGGGAGGGGCCTCAGAGGGGGACTGGGCAGCCCCTGAAGGACCTGGAGGGGGGGCGCAGGGTAGCCAAGAGCAGCAGCTGCAGAAGCTCAGGGTCCAGGAAGCAGCCGAGGCTGGAGGGCAAGGTTCGGGAGAGCGGGGAGGTGAACCACAGTGGGGACAGCAGCAGACCGCGGGGGCCAGGGCCACTGTCAGCTAGACGGTGCCGGAGTGAAGCGGGAGCTGGCGTGGTGGGAAGAGAGGGCCACCTACAGTGCACAGAGCCAGGGCAGAGGCAGGAGAAGGCTGCCAGCCTGAGGTGCCTGGTTGACCTGAGGGTTCCCCTGCTGGAAGCTTGGTCCTCAAAGGGACACATGGGAGGTGTTGGGGTCTTTAAGAGGCAGGGCCTAGAGGGAGGCATGGGCCTGGGAAGGCATTAATGCTGGTCTCACGGAGTGACTTCGTTAAAAAATAATAGGAGAGCAGAACCGGGCCCTCCTCACTCTCTGGCTCCTGTCTGGAGGCATGATCTCTCCCTTTCACACTCTGCCACCACGATGTCATCTGTCATGCTGTGACAGCCAAGGGGACCCTCACCAGAGGCCCCATAGACAGGGTTGCCTGATCTTAGAATTTCCAAAAACCTCTTTTCTTCATAAAGTATCAACCTGAGGTATTTTGTTTCAGCAATAGGAGAACTACAGCATCAATCCAAGCAATGCAATCGTGGGCCCCAGCCTAGAGAAGCTGAGAAGGTACTGGATCTGGTTCTATGTTAAGGTAAAGCAAACAGGACTTGGGGGACCATTCACTCCGTGAGTATCGGCATGGTTAGTTTGTATTTATTCATTTATTTATTCATTTGCTTACTCTGCGGTGGTGGGGATGGAAGAGTTTTTAAAACGTCACAGCGTTTCACTTGACTTCCCTGAGAGCAGACGATTCTAGCCTTTACCGTTTTGAGGGATTGTTCATTTCCTACTGCACCCGACAGTCCCACCTGTGCGAAATCAATTTTATCAGTATAATTGATTTACCCCGTTGATGTGAGTAGGATAAAAAAGAGGATGTAAAAACCTCCGTCTCTGCCAGGCAAGACCTCAGACGATTTGTCTCATCTTGTATAAACGTCAGCGCTTTCCAGAAGTGTCACAGTGAGGACGTGTCACTCACCTAAGGGATTCGATGGTATAACAAGAGCCCCGGGGCTGGCAAGGCCGCCCATCCAGGCCACTTCCTCTCCCTCCTCTGGCTGCTGGGACACTCGGCCTCCGTCCCACCCAATTAGCTCTTGATTATGGATCGTTTTGCTCTCTAATTGTCGCCCTGTGTAATTTGCAGGGTCGTAGAGTGTCTTGTTCCCGAGCGTTTACTTTAGGTCTCTGACCTCAGTGTCTTGGACTAAGTGCGCCGCTGGCCGGAGGAAAGGCTTTGGTGCTCCCTGGGGCTGGGGGCCTGGTGCGGCGGGGTGCCCGGCCCTGTGCTCGGCTCCTCCCGGCGTGAGCTCACTTGGTCCTTCCCTTCCTCCTGCTCTACAGATGACGACTCAAAAGACAAGAAGGCAAAAGGCGGTGTTTTTCCACAAGCAGAAAAGCCACACCAATGCCACCGGCATGCACCAGGGCCCGCCCGCACCCGTCGCAGCACGGGTTAGGTCCGGGCACCAGCATCCTGCTCAGCAGAGACGGCTGGCCGTCTCCATGTTAGAGGGGAGGATCCCAGGGACACAGGGGACCCATGCGGAGCCAGTGCTACAGGCTGCAGTCCTGGTCTCCTCCCTGCTCCAGTGACAGGAGGCCCCTGGGGGAACCAGGCCCTTCAGGTGCAGGTGCATGGCGGTGTCCATGGGGACAGAGAATCACCCCACTTGACACAAAAGTACTAATAAGGGGTCCTCCCTGAGCTGGTCACATTGTTGCCACATGTGGCTCAGCCTTCTGTCCTTTGTCATCTCTAACTCACACAGGAAGGGGCTGAGTTGGGAGGGTTGATGCCCCACCCTCCGGGGTCTCCTAGAGGCAGTGGAAGGGGCAGGGCTGGACGCCAGGGTCAGCCAAAGCCTGTGGTCTCAAGACCAGGCAGCACCGTCCCCACCTGACCTGAGGCTCGGAGACCATGATTTGGAACTGGGTTGCTGAGGTGGTTGACTGGTGGCCTCTTCAGCACGAGGCGGGCAGGGCCCTGACCAACTGTGGTCACGATCCAGCTGGAGTTTATCACCCAACGTAATTGTCCTAACTGCATTGTCACAGCTGATAACATGCCACACACCATAAACTCAGGTCCGAAGGGGGCTCCAGAGAAGGGAGCGGCCGCCCCCGGTTTGAACAGGAAGCTGCGGTGACTCAGAGCTTTGGAGAGCCTGGGGCGAGGGACTGGCTGCTGGCGCTGGGGCAGACCTCCGGGCCAGGGTGTGAGGATCAGAGGGTGCTGAAGCCCCGGGGAAGAGGACAGGTGGTAGCCTGTTTAGAAAGCCGTGTCCCTCTGTCCAGTGAAGGGGTCACGGTGCTCGGCACTACCTGCCCAGGTCACACGTTTACGTCCCCAGCACACCCGCTGTGTCCCAGCACCCAGAAGCAACAGAGCCTGACACGGAGTAAGCTGTGACGCCGGCCTAGGCTCCGCCATCCGCAGAGGGGACCCGCGGCCTCGCCCAAGTTCGCCCTCTCTCTCCACCCAAGGCCATCTCTCTGGGGAACTGGCAGGGCCTGCTGGGCAGGTCTGGGGGGCAGCAGCGGCCAGGCTGGCCGCAGGCTGTGTCATACTGGGCTCCCGAGCTGGCATCGGGGTGCTGGCGCGCAGCCTGGAGCGGTGCGGTGCCTGCAGGTCGCGCCTGTGGGAAGCGGGTCTGCGCGGAGCGTGACACGCATCCAGCACCAGCACGTGCTTACGCTCCATGCCGAGTGTTTGGAGGAGACGTTTTTTCTCCCCAAAAGGGGCGTGGCCAAGAAGGTGGCCTGCTGCGCACGCGCCCTGTTTGTGTTTATGCATCAACTTGGAAGGTAGGGACAGCCAGAAGAGGGGGCGCGTGTCCCCAAACCACAGGCGGGCTCTGGACCCGGGGACAGGGGAGGGCAAGGACAAGGGCATAGAGAGGTCAGCCCAGCCGCCAGCCAAGGCCGAGGGACCGTCACCAGAGCAGGCAGGGGCCACCTGGGTACCTGCTATACGGACTCTGCCTGCAGGTCAGAGCTCAGTGGCTGGTATGTGACCACCCTGGAGCCCCTACCCTGGATCCCCCTGGGGTCCCCTGCCTGAGCCTCGGCTTCCCAGCTGCACAGAGGGGTGACCCGGCCTCCTTGGGAGGTGGGGGAATGGAGTGAGGGACCCAGCGTGGCAGGAAGCGCTTAGGCTGAGCTCAGGGTCCTGCTGTGTCCGGTGGGACTGGGAAGGAGTGGGCACCGGGCCCACTTCACAGATGGCCCGAGCACTGCAGTAGTGGACAGCATTGACCCCCAGGCTCCACGTGCCTGCACACAACCCTGTCGCCGTCACCTCCCACGCTGCAGGTACTGTCAGGGTCCCCACCCCACAGGGGCCACTGTGCCTCAGCAGGTCAGTCGCTTCCAGGATCACAGAGGCTCAGAGTCAGGCTCTCTGTCCCCAGGACCAGGGCTTGGCCACCGCCCAACCCCACACTGCTGTCCAGCGAACCTGGGGAAAAGGCGGGGGACACACAGCCTGCCCCTCCTTCCCTCGCTCGCAGGACCCTGGGCTCTTCTGCAGCCTCAGGCTCAGACCCAGGCGTCCTCTGGCCCTGGGTGAAGCCCAGACTGGCAGCCCGCCCCCTTCTCCAGGCTTTGTTTTCTGAGTGGGGCCAGGACCAGAGCTGCCCATAAGTGTGAGAGCAAGCGCCCTGATGGAGGGAATGCTTCTGGAAATGTTTTTTCCTCCTCACCCTGCAACCTTCTTCTCAACTTGTAAGCTCTAGCGTGAGATATGATATTTGGAGCCACAGCAGCCATCTTGAAACCATGAGGCAGTAAGCTCAGGATAAAAAGCCAGTGCAGACAAGGGTGGTGAAGAGGAAGGAGAGAGAGCCCAGGTTTCTGTTGACACCCCTGAGCATCTGACCAAGCTGGGATCACCTCCTCCTGATGTTTGATTACTTTTAAGCTCAAAATCTCCAGTCACTATTGTTCAGTTCTCTGTCACATTCTTCCCAACACATCCTAAGCAAGCGAAGTGCCTCCTACGTGCCAAGCTCAAATCTACCATCACTTTCGCCATCTAGGATCACAGCCGTTTGTCCACACCCTGGACTCTAGGACCCTGAAGGTCTTTGTAGCTCCCAAGCATTTCACAAGTCATGACCCACAGTGAATCCACGTGACCATGACATTGATGGTAGGAAGCAAAGAACAAGTGACAACTCAGTGCTCATTGTGAAAGTGTTTGCAGACTGTCAAGTGCTGGACCCAGTGCAGGATTTAGATCTGGCAGGTGGACACACATTGGGGTAGAACTGGGCGTAGTAGAGAGCAGGGACTGGAGAGAGCGGGCAGCCCCAGCCCGTGCAGGGCCCGGGGACCCAGCGGCCCTCCCACCCACCCCACCTGTTCTCACACCCTGACAGCCCGTGCCTCCCACTCCCCCACACAGACACCAAAAAACAAAGCTTGGTGCTCTGTCACTTTTCCCTGAAAAATTGTCCTGAGAAACCAAATGTAGCATCATTATGCAGCCATAGTCTGCCGCCACGTTATTTTATAAGCAATGGAGGGGGACGGGGCACCGGGAGGGGGCAGCCGGCATGGGGCGGGAAGCGTTGGGGGTGATCAGGCTTCAAAATGTCAGCTCCAGGTTTGGCAGGGAGGCTGGATTAAAGGATCGTTTCAAATGAATCTTGCCACCAGAGTAAGAGATCTATCTCCCCAAACACTTTATTTTGACAGTCGGCTTCAAAGAGTTTGACAGAACGCATATTTCTATCAGACAAGCGAGATCAAGGTATTAAACAAAGCACCATCCACCCCGGGCGCTCTGTTTGCAGCCTGGCCTAATGGAGGTGAGATTCTGGGAAGGCTGGGAGCCGTTCCCCACCCTGGAATGTGGCCCGTGTTGGGGAGCCGCCGGGCAGGCAGGGCCCAGGTGGAGGGGACAGATCCCTGCTGGGGCCTCCGGCCCACCCTGGAAGCTGGCATTGCTGCTCTGCCACGCAGGCCTGAGGCCTGAGGTTCCACCAGCCATGCCTGCTCTCCAGCCTGCACGTCCCCTCCATCACGCGGGATGGCGTCCCCTCCTGCAGAAGCTGCCAGCGCTCAAGGTGCAGATCCTCTGTCACCTGGGTCATCCCGCAGCGACACTCGAGTGCTTATCAGAGTCCAGGCAGGTCTGCAGGACTCACCCACTGGGACCCTCAGGGTCTTCCTCCATGAAGACCACGGGCTTGACAAGATTTACCCCCTGGCGGAGCCACAGGTCCTGGGAGCCCACAGATGAGGACACACAGGAGGCCTTCAGCAGACAGGGGTCCCCGCAGGTGCCATGGTGTGGAGGGAGAGCAGGGGCTTTGGTGTTTTCAGCAGTAGGGCGGAGCCCGGCTGCTGCACCAGATGACCCATCCTGACTCTTCCCCCAGGTGCTGTATGCCAGCCACAGGCGCTCCCCCTCTGTGCCTTGGCTTCCACATCTGTGGCCTGGAATGACAACCACTCCAACCTCCCGGGACAAGCACAAGGCGACACCCACTAAGGGTGGGGAAGATGGTGTCCCCCCGCCCAGCCTGGGGGTGCACACGTGTCCAGGACCCAAGAATTCAAGGCCTTTAATACCGTCTTCCGATGCCATCTCTGTAAGGTTCTTCCCGCAGCCTGGGGACAGGGTGACAGGAGAAGATAAGGCCCTCATTTCCCAGCTCCAGCGAGGGTCCCCATTCCCATGTGCTCTGCTGAGCCTGGGAGGAGCCAGCTCTGCACCTGGCGAACCACGCCGCACACACTGCCGGCAGGCGTGCTGGTTTATTCAACGTAAATACTCACGTGGCTTCGCGCTCAGGACTCTGTTTCAGCTTTTCATTTCTCAATTTTCTGGGACCCGTGCAGCAGGAAGAGGCCTGGGCTACTCTGGTCTTGGAGAGGCGGGGGTTGGTGGGCACCGCTCGGGTGAGGGGGTCAGGTGGCAGGTGTGGCGTGCCCTGGAGGGGCTGATGGGCGTGCTGTGCACACGGCGAGGGTCGGCCTTGCTCTTCTGCCTCCTGGGAGAAGGAAGGAAGGAAAGGACGGGCCGGAAGCTCAGGAAGGCCAGAGTGCCCAGCCTCCTCTCCTCATGAGCAGGGCCGGGCAACAGCCATGCCCACCTCCCCCAGAGCCCAGTCCAGAGCCAGCATGCGGTGGGACTCCAGGGGCCTTTGTGTAATGGGTGCATCTGGGTCCCTGCAGGCGTCCCTGCGGCAGGTTGACAACAGGAGGTGGACAGCTGGAGGCAGAGGCCACGGCTGAGGACAGAGCACACGGGTCACCCTGTCAGGCACTGCTGCCCACATGGACAGCTGTCTAGTCCATGGTCTTTGGGGGAGGAGCAGGGGCCCATGCTGACCCCAAGCAGGGAGTCTCTGGCGCACACTCCCAGCCCCGCCCACCTCCACTCCTGTCCGCCTCTCCCTGAAGTGTTCCTGCGGTGTTGGCGTCACGTGGTGGAAGCCACGTGTGACTGTGCTGTGCTGCTCCGCGGGGGACGTGGAGCCTGTGCCCCGGCAGACCAGCGGCTGCTGAGGAGCGGATTGCCCAGGGCGTGCGTGGGACCAGCACCCTCTGACCCCTCAGAGGCACTCACCCTGCAGTCCCCCAACTCTGCAGCCTGTGTCAGGTCTGTGGCTGGAGCTTCCTGAAGCCAGCGGGGGCGCCGCCTGGGCCTGCCTGGGCAGCCCTGGTTTACCACTTCAGGGAAGCAGCGTTGACTGAGCCCTGATCCCTGTGCTGAGACTGCCCTGTCCCACTGGAACAGCCGGGAGGTGGGTGGTTTTAGGGGACAGCTCCCAGCAGTCGCCAGGTCACCGAGACAGAGCCCCTCAAAGGCACCTCAGCTCCTTGTCCCCCCGGAAGCTTCCCTGCTGACCCTGCCCAAGTCGCATGCTGTCATTGTCACCTTGTTCCCACGCTGGCAGTTACCTGGGAGGTCCCCTAGCCCTACCAGGCTGAGCAGCCAGGCCTGGTGGGTTGCCTGCTCACACCGTGCTGCCAGCCTAGAGCCCAGCCAGGGCTGGGACCCAGGAGGGGCTGTGTGCGCTGGACTCCCCCACCGGGCAGAGCAGGCCACGTCCTGGGCGACTGCTGTCCAGCATATCCGCCAGTTCCCGGGGAAAGCACCAAGGGTCTCTAAGCAGGAGATGGTGACAAGCATGAGTCCGTGTGTAGCAGGGTGACAGAGAAACAGTAATAACTCACGGTAGCAGTGGCCACTGCTTGCTGAGCCCCACCTGGTAGGAGTGTGCTGAGCTCTTTGCCTGTAGAAGTCCAGTGAATCTTCCCCCAAACCCACGGGGTCTCCTGACCAAGGGCCCCTGAGCAGGGTGGGGTGGAGGCAGGAAGAGAACCAAAGTCCCATCACCCCAGAGCCTGTGCTCGTGTCCGCTGCGCTATTCAGGCACAGGACAACCCACGGCAGCCTCAGGTCCACATCTGCACACCAGCCCAGGTCTTCCCTGCAGCCCCACCTTCAGAGCTGAGGGAGAGCTATCAGCCCTGTGCTGTCTGTCTGGTCGCCACTGGCCACATGTAGCTGCTAAGCACTTGAGACATGGCGGGTCTGGATCCAGGTATCCTCTAAATTAAGAGACACACCAGAGTTTAAGATTTTTCCAGGTTAAGAAAAAAAACTCAATATTTCTGTTTAAATACAGTAACCCTCCTCCTCATCCAAGTGTGAGGTAGGACCCCAACAATAACAAAAGGTCTCACTTTCCCTGGTTTCAGTTACCCGTGGTCAACTACAGTCCAAAATAGTAAGTGAAAAGTTCCCATTGAAGTTTTAATGAAAATAAATAATGCTTGGGTTTTCAGCTGCCTGCTGTTCTAAGTAGCTTGAGGAAAGAAGTCTCATGCAGTCCTGTTCCATCCACCCAGAATGTGACTCAGTCATCGCTCAGTGTGTCCACACTGTATATGCTACCCACCCGTCCATCACTTCAGAGCTTTCTTGGTTATTAGAGTGACTGTCCTGCACAGCTCTTGTGTTCAGGTGACCCTTATCTCACTTAATGGCTCCGATACCCACAATAGTGATACCACTTATTGGCATATGCCAAAGAGAAGCCATAAAGGACTTCCTTTAAATGAAAAGGCAAAGATCCTCAATTTACAGAGAGAAAAGAAATCATACACTGAGTTTGCTAAACTCTGTGATGTGGGAGAGTAAAGCCTCCCACCCCAGATGTATTTCTTTGGCTTATTGCAATTTGATTATTCAGAGAAATTGCAGACCTTTGCAGACAGGAATGGCTGGGAAAAGCTCTCCTTTGTCAATCACGGACATCTATCTGCATTAGAGAGGGAGGCCCTCGGTGGGTGTCACTGGGAGACTTCATCTGGCTCGTCTCCTGGCACCTCCCCCAGCCACCCGTCCATTCCCTCAGAGCCCACCCATCCCTTGGCAAGCTCCGCGTGGGTTCCAGCCTCCTCGCCCTCTGGAGCCTCACTCTGTGGGTCTGACTCCGTGCTGATTAAACACCTAAGGACGTTGGTGTGTTCCTCCTTCTGTCACCGGTCTTTGTCAGTTTATTTCACAGACTAAAGTGAACCAACCTGCAGGGGAAGGAGTTGAAACTCCCCCGCCGTGATAGGAAAGCCTTCTACCCGTGAAACTGTGAAGAGGAAAATGAAGTCCGTGCTAGCCTGGCTGTCGCACCTTGAATTGCAAAAGTCACAGCCCAGGTGCGTGGGATGAGCTGCCACTGAGCTCTCTTCTCCCTGTGCACAGGCCTTGTCTCTGTCACCAGAAGGGCGAGGACCGTGCCATAAGATGTTTGGAGAGAGAGACCGCACGGGCTGTGCCCAGGCCCGCCGGCGCCCCCGCCTGGCCCTGCGCGACCTGCGGTTCACGGCCGCTCCATGGTGCCCGCCATGGCATTGGCACCGGGACCTGCATCTCCTAAGTCACACCTCAACCCACTACACAGATGAGAAAACAGAAGGTCAGAGCATCGAAAGCCCCCCAACTAGAGTGCTGGGCCAGATTCAAACCCACTCAGGATCCTGGGCCCCCTAGGCTCAGGCGGGGGTCTGCTGATGGCGCCTTGAATCAGAATCGCAGAACCCGACTCCCTGAAGCATAGACAAGAGCATCCAGCGGTCCCCTTCCATGAGTCCAGACCTGGGCAGCCTGGACCCCAGAAATCCCAGTGAGAGTGACCACAAGTCTGCAAAGCTCAGGAGTCCGCGTTTCAGACCCACAGACCCTGAGATGCGCAGACTTGGGAATCACCGATGCTCATTCCCAGCAGGTGCCGCACCCATGGGAGATCAGGGGTCCTCCCGGGAGCCCAGGGACAGCAGGGAGGACGTGAGAGGGTGAGGCTGGCCCGGAGCCTCTCGGGAGTCCAGAGGCCCTTGGAGCCCTCAGGCCCGTCTGATGGAGGGTGGAGATAAGTCAGGAAGGAGCTGCCTGGAGGAGCAGCAGGTCCCTGAGCCGGGGACCTGCCCTGCAAGCACGAGGAGGCCCTCTTGGCCGGGCCTGCTGGAGGCTTCCTGGAGGAGGTGGTTAGGCCTTGGGCTCATGGATGGGGTGCCCTCAAGTCAGTGAGGAAGACAGCTCCCCACAGCACAGAGCACCAGGAATGCGTGAGACGTGTGAGAAGAACAGAGAATGTTCTGGAAGCTGGACTGTGCAGGCAGGTGATAGGGCCAGGAGTGCCAGGCTAGAGCGGTGACTTCTGATGCTCTCGAGTGGCGCTGGGGTCTGGGGTGCCCCTAACATTTGTGGAAATGACACACTGAGCTGCTGTTCACGGAGCGCACACCGCCAGCCTGGCTGAGCTCTTTGCGGGTGATCCTAGGCCGACCCCCCTGAGGCAGGTCTTCCAACCGCCATTTGAGAGGAGAGAAAACAGAGGGTTTAAGAGGACTTGCTAGGGTCTGGCTGTGAGGGGTCCCCCAAAAGCTCACGTGTGAGACGATGCAAGAAGGTTCAGAGGAGAGATGACTGGGTGAGAGTCTTAGCCCCACCAGTGATTCAGACCCCTGACAGCGATTAACTGAGCGGTCGCAGGTGGGCAGAGGTGTGGTGGTCGCATAGGGCAGGTGGGTGTGGCTGCAGGAGGTGGTTAACTGGGGGCGTGGCCATGGGTGTATATTTGTACCTGGAGCTGAGTCTCAGTTTCCCTGGGCCACACTCTCCAGCCTCCATGCCCTGCCTCACCTGGAGCCCCGACGCGGAGCTTGCTCTATGGACTGGGCCTCTGATGGACCCTTCCTTCTCTACAGTTGTGCTGGTGGGTCACTTAGTAACACAGCTGACTAAAACAGGACTTGAGACAAAAATCAGGACTCGCTAGTTCCCATGGCCAGTGACAGGCGGACAGCCGTGGGATCTGAGTGTCTCCCACCTGAAGCCTGGCTCTGAAACAGTGCCCACGTGAGGAGAGGAGAGGGGGTGGAAGGGGTGAGCCCCGAGGCAGGGTCACCAGGGGGCTTCCCAGAGAGGAGAGTCCAAGGGGACATGAGCCAGATGCAGACAAGTCAGAGGTGGGAAGGGGGGAGCGGGCTCAGCAGGAGAAACTCACAGAAGTGGGGCTTTGGGGAAAAGGTCAGGGTCACATTTTCTGACCACCAGAGGGGTCCTCTAACGGACTGAGGTCCCCTGGGCCGCAGACACTGCCAGGTACCCAGAGAAGAGCCAGGAGGAGGGGAAGGAGCCACATTGGACAAGCTGCACCTCATGGGGACCAACTGGTCACTGCCTCTGGGCCCAGCCATGGGATGCAGCTGACACACAGCCAGGAGCATCTAGGAGGCCACAGCTACGGGAGCAGCCGGCCTCACCCAGAGCTGGCCCAGTGGCCAGAATGTGGGGGACGTTGAGGTCAGGCAGGCTGGGCCCCCGTTCTGGAGTCAGCCCGTTGCTGGCCTGAGGCTCTGGCCTCGGTGCCCCAGTCTGCACGCTGGGGCTCCGGCAGCCTCGGCCAGGAAGAGCCAGAGGGTGAGAGGGAGCCAGGGAAGGCACCACTGCCCAGCCCCAGCGAGTCCCCGCAGCCGAGTCCCCTCTCCCTCAGTGTCCCTCACTGCCCCCACCAGGAGGTGCACAGCGGGCACAGGAGCCTGACAGAAGGGGCTGTCCAACTAGTCACCTCACAAATAGAAAACTAAGACTCAGAGAAGTGACATGCCAGCCACTCAGCCAGTAAGGGGCAGGGCGGGGCTGGAGTCTCAGGCGCCTGTGTGGCTTCCTCACACCATGGCGGGCACAGCCCAGGGATGACCTTTCTTTCCGGATAGGGGCTGCCTGGGGCCTGAGACCCCGCTGTGGATGGATTCCCCTGCCCTGCCCCAGCCTGGTCATCAGCTGCAGGGTCTCTGCAGATGCTGACGGTACCAGGTGGCTGGGTCCCACCCCCATGCCTGTCTCCAGATGCTTGGAATGCTGATTTGTCCGGCCACGCTTAGATTTGCATTGGCCGTGCGGGCGATTTCACTGCTTCCCCTGGCTAAGATTTTGCACTTGAATCTCCTCCTCCTCAGAGACCCCTGTGCGCCCTGCCTCCAACAGTCACTCAGTAGCCTTGTCAGCCTCTGCTCCCGCTCTTGCCCGCGCCAGGGCAAGATGGACAGAGCCAGGCTGCCTCGGAGCTCCCAGGAGCGGCTCACCTTTAGGAGCCGTGCCCTGGATGAAAGGGACAGCTCGGTCTCATAATCTCTCTGTGCCTCAGTGTCCTCCTCTCAGAAACGGGAAGCCATGGCTACACTCACCTCGAGTTGTGGTCCTATGTACTGAGTCAGTACGAATAAAGGGCTCAGGACAATGCCCAGCAGGCGCAAAGCAAGCCGTGTGACTTAGTTCTGCTTTGTATCCCAAATGCTCTCTTCCCTGCCCCCACCCCACCTCTGGGACCCGCCTCACATGGCCCGTGGGCCCCACAGACACCAGCTCACAGATTCTTTAGGGTGAGACCCCAGGGGTGGCTGTGTTTCTCAGGGGCTTCTGGGAATCTCAACAGCCCTCAGGGGCCTAAAGAACTTGACTCTCAGAACGAGCAGGGGTGTTTGCTTATTTGTCGTTTCTGGTACTGGGGATTGAAAATAGGGGCACTTGACCACTGAGCTACATCCCCAGCCTCTTATTTTTAACTCTGAGACAAGGTCTCACTAAGTTACTGAAGGTGACCTCCAACTTGCAATCCTCCTCCCTCAGCCTCTCAAGCTACTGGGATTACGGACGTGTGCCGTAATTTTCCAAGGCTGAGGCTCCTTCTCATCGTGGTGCTTAGGAGCAAGGACACAGCAGTGACCAAGTACCACAGCGAGCCAGGTGATCCACCGGGGCTGCTCTGGGAAGCAGGGCGATGGTGACCAATGCCGACTGCATGCTCTTAAAGCCTGAAGCTGCAGGCTGCACCCCAGGTGCATGTCAGGTGTGTCCCCACCCCACCCAGGAGCCCCACCACCAATGCAGCAGACAAAACAGGACAGTAAATAGCTGTGGTCATGGGAGGGTAGTCATAGAGAGCCTGGGGCCACACCAGTTCTGAGCCTCCATGCAGCCCCCACCAAGTAGCCTCAAGTAACATCTCTGACAACTGCACTGCCCTGAGGCCCTGAGACCCGGAACTCACAAGAGCAGGGAAAGAACCAATGTGCTCAGCCCAAATACAGTGACTGGTTATTACAGTGAGAGATTTTATAGAGCTCTCACAGTTGTAAGATATAAAGCCACCTTTCTCTCCCGTGACAGGAATTTCCCACCTCCCAACGACCTGTCAATCTGCGTTTGCCCACCTCTCCCTTTACAGGAATTTCCGGTCTCCCCACCACCTGTCAATCTGCGTTGCCCACCTCTCCAGTTACAGGAATTTCTGGCTTACGTTGCTGTAATCTTCCTGCCTCCCACGTTAGGTCCTAATATGTCATTGGTCCATCAGTCAGTCTGTAAGAATTCTCCTCCGCGATTGGTTCCTCTCAGCCCGTGAAATTCCTGTGTCTGAGAGAAACCTTGCGCCATGTTTCTCTTTTCTTTCTTCCCCTTCCCCCATGCAGACGTGAATCGTCTGCACAAAATAAAAAGTTCCTTGTGTGAGACCTGTATCGTGGAGCATTTCTGGGAGCTAGCGACGAACCATAACTGTGCCTTTAACGCCTAACAATAGTAGAGTAGGCAAGAGGTCCAGGATGCAGTGAAAGCTACCACCCCACCAAGGAACAAGCAGATCACGACGTGAGGAGTAAAACCAATCCAATGAGGCTGAAAGCCCAATGAATCAAACTGTAGTTATTTGACAAGGGTTCTAAAGCATCCATCATCAAATGAATATAATCAATTACAGATCACCTTAAAACAAGTGAAAAAATTAGATAATCTCAGAAGAAAAGAAGTTATAGTAAGGAAGCAAAATAATATTACAGAGCTGAGAAATACAATAAAAGCAATAAAAATATTCTGGCTAGGCTCAAGCGTAGAGTAGACATGACAGAATCAGTGAAATTAAAAAACAGAACAGTAAAATTCAGTCAATAGGAACAACACAGAAAACAGAACTGAAAAAATTCAACAGATCCTCAGGGACATGAAAACATTCAACATTCCTATCTCAGAGATTGAAAAGGAAAGTAGACGTGAAGGAGCATTTGTAGAAATAATGGAATGTTAACTTCCCCAAATTGATGAAAGTCACAAACCTACAGATCTGAGAAGCTGAGTATCCTGAAAAGAGACACACACACACACACACACACACACACACACACACACACACACACGAATCCACAGCAAGATACATGATAATTAAACTTATAAAAAAATTAAAGGCCAAGAAAATAAACATAAAAGCAGCTAAAGAAAAAGGCACAACTACCTACTGGAGATCATGTACTCAAATGTCAGCAGATTTCTTATCAGAAGCATTGGAGGTAAAAAGGACATCGCACAATATATTTAACTGCAGAAGGAAAAAGCTCAACCACAAAAATCTGTATGCTATGAAATTATCTTTCAGGATTGAAAGGAAAATAAAGAATTCTCAGGCAAAGAAAAACTAAAGAATTTGTTATGAACAACCCAACCCTTAAGATTGGCTGAAGACAGTTCTTTAATCAGAAAGGAAAATGAAAAAAGAATTCTTGCCACATCAGGAAGGAAGAAGTAGCAAAGGAAAAAAACAGTGATATGAAGCATGGATACAGAGAATAGACTATTCTTTTTCTTATAGGTTTTATGAAACATATTTGATGGTTAAAACAATTATAAAACCATTCAATACTCAAGACAATAATGGATAAAAGTGGAAAGGTAGAGACCAAAATGGAAATGAGGTTTGGATAGTTAACTTGAAGTGGTAACCTGCTGATATCTATAGACTGTAAAAGTTCATAGATTGTATTCAGACTTTTAAGAGACTATGGGGGGAAAATCCACTATACAAAACACTGCACTCAAAAACAATAAATAAATAAAGTAGAATCCTAAAAAATGTTCAACTGACCTAGAGGAGGGTGAGAAAAGAAGAATAACAACCAGAGGAAACAAACCAGACATAATAAATTAGCAGACTTAAGTGACGATGTATCAATAATTACTTTAAACATAAATGGGCTAAATACACCAATCAAAAGACAGGGACTGTGGGAAGATCAAAATTACAAACCAGCTACATGCTGCTCATAAGAACTCGATTTAAATTCAAGGACACAGTAGGCTGGAGGTGAAGGGATGGATGAAGAGAGACTCACCAAGAAAGCATAGCCATATTACCTGTATGCACCAAAAACAGCCTCAAAATGCATGAAGAGAAACTGATAGTAATACTCCCCAAACCGACATGTAATTATAACACAATTCTTATCAAAACCCAAGTAAGGTGTTTTGTAACTGTAGATGTACTTATCTTAAAATCTATATAGAAAGGTACAGGACCTGAAATAGGTAGAACAATATCTTGACAGACAAGAATAAATTTAGGAATCACCCTGTCCAATGTTAAGGCCTATGATATGGGTATATTAATGAAGGCAGGAAAGATAAACCACACAGATCAATGGAAAAGAACAGAGAAGCCAGAAGTTGACCCACACAAATATGCTCAACTTATTTTTGACAAAGGTGTAAAAACAGTCCAAGGGGACAGGGATTTGCCAACAAATAGTTCTGGTGCAATTGGACAGCCATGACCAAAAATGAACAAGCTAAGCCTCAAACTTAAAAGTTCATTTAAATGGAGTTTGAATTTAAGCAAAGAAGCATAGATCTATGCAACTTCCAGAAGAAAACATAGGAGAAAAATCTCTGGGATCTGTGGCTAAGAAAAATGTTCTTAGACTGGACCTAAAAGCATTACCCATAAAAGTAAAAACTGATTAACTCAATCTCACCAAAATTAAAATCTTTTGCTCTATAAAACCTCATCTGAAGAAGATGAAAAGGCAAGCTACAGACTGAGATAAAATACTTGCAAATTGCATGCATAATATACGACTATTATCTAGAATATACTAAAAAAAAAAAAATCTCTCAGAACTCAACATTAAAAAAATAATCATGGGGAATCTGACTTCTTCCCAATTTGGAAGTTGTCACTTCTGCCCTCTCAGTGAGAAAAAAAAAAAAAGCTGAGCGAACTGAAAATCAATAGCTTTTCCTAAATCCTTCGGAGAATTAAGGTCCTAAGGCAAGCTGGTGTCCTGAAAGCTGAAAAGCCAGACAGATCCTGATCACCTGTCTTGTACCAGGAACAGAAGCCCGCAGCTGGAGCCAGAATCCACAGCAACACTTTAAACCATAAGTAATGAATTGCTGGAGGCTCAGGGCCGTCCAGCCTGACAGCTAAAAACTCCAAGGCTGCCAGATTTAGAGGGGCCTGCCCACCCTCGTGGGCTCTACCCATGAGCTCCACGAGGTTCTCAGTTGAAGATAGGAGATGATGTCCCTCCAGCTTACGGCAGGGACGGGGGAAAATAACAATTTTGAAATAGGTGCATAACCTCCTGTGCTCTGTATCGAGGCCCGGCAGGGGGAGAAGGCCAACTGGGGCTCACTAAGACACTGAGACCTAATTACAGGCCTGCACAATGCTCCCCGCAACGCCACTGCCGCAGCCACAGGGTTACTGGATAAGAATCACGGGCGGAAGAACTCCAAGTCACAGACCGGGTTTAAGGAGTCTCTAATAAAACCCAAAGACAAGAAGGGAGACCCAAGAGCACATTTCAGCCCCCGAGCCACGGCCACCGCAAACAGTGAACGCAGCCCCAGCCCTTGCAGATCAACAGGACACCTCACTCTGAAGGCCTCGAACCCCACACACTAGTTCAGGCTGCCAGTAAAAAATTACAGAACAGGCTAAAAGGCAAACCACAAAGACTGAAGGGACAAGGTACAGAGATGTCCCCAGTGAGCCTTAGAGGAGACACACAGGTGCCCCCGCGAGGACCAGCAAGGAGTAAAGCATTGGCCTCAGTGAGTGACTGATGCGGCTTTCCTGTGAAACAGGCCCAGAGCAAGCTGCACCCCGGGTGCTGGTCACGGGGCGGGATTCCTACAGGAGAGCACTCAAGGAACCTTCCTGCCCGGAAATCAACGGAAGCTCGTGGAAGGATCACCAGCTAAATAATGAGGACGGGCAGGTTGACAGACTGCATGAAGGGTGAGAAGAAAGTGCAGCTCAGCCCTGACGGTGGGCCCGAGACCCCCGCTGAGCAGGGCCCTGAAACAGGAGCCCTGCAACTTGGCAGAGGAGACCCCGGGAACCCAGAGCCGCCGTGCGGGTCTGAGTGTTTTCCAGCCGCATGTGGCTCTGGAAGGTCCTGCAGCCAGCGAGCCCTGGCTGGCCCCTCCCGGCGGCTCCTGGGCACGCAGCGGGGCCTCCCCAACCCCTCCTCTGAAGCAGAGGCCGCCCAGGGCCACCCTCCTCTTGACCCTCCATGCACAGCCCACCCCAGGAAGCAGCCCTTATTACTCCAGGCCCCACCATCCCAGGGCGCTGACCTCGGCCACCCAGTCCTGGAGTGCGGGTGGTCACAGCAGAACCTGTCAACAGTGCAGGGTGCAGCCATGTCTGGAGGTCCACGTTCCTCTGCCATGCCTGGCATTTCTACAGCACTTGAGAGCTGGCAGGGCCCAGGCACCTTCCGGGATCCCAGAGCAACCCCAAGAGCAGGCTGGAGTGGGAGCCCCAGAGCCAGGGTCCCGGGGTTCAGATCCCACCCGGCCACTCCTGGTCGACTCTGAGCATCGTGTTCCCGCCGTGCCTCGGTCTCCCCACCTGTACACTAGGACTGACAACCCTGCCCCGTAGGGCTGTTGGGAGGTCCGTCCAGGGAAATCACGTGGCGTGGAGCCTGGCAAGCAGAAATCCCTCGTCCCACCTGATGTCCCCGTCGTCCTCTCCGGACAGGTGAGGACACCAAGGCTCTGAGTGGCCTTCTTGAGTCCTCACAGAAGGTGACGTTGGGGACCAGGATCCAGACTCCACTGATGGGCTTCCTTTCCACAGCGGTTATGGGGTGGCTTCGCCCCAGCTCCTGAGCTCGGGTGTGGAGGATCCCGAGCCCCTCACTTTGACCCTGTTGGTGCAGGGCCAGGCCCACAGCCTCTGCCCCAGCCACAGAGGCCACCAGGAGAAGGGTCAGTAAAGCGTCCAGTGACGGCTGGTCACATGCCCAGCACAGTGCCAAGCACGTGACCTGCACCATCCCTTCTAATCATGACGCCAGCTCTGTCCCCAGGCCACCCGTGAGCAGACTGAGGCTCCGGGAGGCTGAGGCCCGAGTCCAGGATGACACAGACAATGCCGTCAGAGTCACCTCGCGTCTGTCCATGCCCTGGCCCCACGTCCCCCACCATGTGCCCTGTGCTGTGCTGCTCCTGCCCCACGCCCATCCCATCGGGTTCCCCCGGAGGAAAATCTCATCTCCCACTTCACAGGCGAGGACACGGAGGCCCCACGTGAGGCCCCACGTGAGGCTGGGCATGGAACTCGCCCGCGACCCTGCGGCCAATGAGTGAAAGGATCGCTCGGAGTTCAAGCCGGGGGCCAACTGTTCCCAAATCACAGCCACGGGGGTCCCCCCGCTTCCTGGGTCTCGCAGGCTGGCAGACATTGATTGACAGGCCTGCGGGGAGATGGGGAGACTGATGGGGCCTGCAGAAAGTGTGCACGGGCAGCCGGCTTCTAGGCCTCCGGAAATCATCAGAATTCTGAAGCTGCCAAAGGTTTCGCCCAACTTCAATCCCTGTGCAAAGCCAGAGCGTCCACTGAGAGCCCGGGAGGAGGGTCTCGTTTCCCTGGATCCCTCCCTGGGCGTCTGCAGAGCTGTGTGACTGCATCCAAAGTAGCAGGTCCCTCTCCAAGGGCCGCAGGACGAGCCCCACAGATGGATCTTTCTCAACCTTATTATCCTCCCCTCCCCAGGGTTGGAGGTCACATCAATAACTCCTAACCCCCGCCTCCTGCAGAGCCTCTGCAAAGCCCAGACCTGCTTCAGCTATAAATCCCACTTTCTTCCCCCCGGAAATCAATGGGAAACCCAGTTGCTAAATCCACCCGAAATCCCGTGGTTCATAAATCAAAGGCCTATGCAGGGTTCAGGCTGGGCCAGCAGAGGCCCCAAGGAGAGGCCGCTGGAGTCTCTGCCTCCCCAGCCCCAGCTCCTGTTTGGAGTTGGGGGAGCAGCGGTGGTCCATGGGGCCAGGTCTAGAAAGCCCAACCAGCTTAGCAGCTGCTGTCCCAGGTGGCCTCGGCCTGGGTAGCCGAGCAGCTGCGAGGCCCAGAGCTGGCCTGCAGCACAAGGACTTGTGAAGCGTGCACTCCGGAGCACGGCCAGCTCCGCAGCTGCGCAGGAAGCTGCCTCCGAGGTCATCGCCTTGCAGAGCCAGCAGGCTTAGGCAGCAGCTCCGTAGGCAGATGCTGGAGGGGACAGCCAGGGGAAACTCGTCTGCAGGGTTCCTCTCCGGTGGTGTCGGGTGGTTGGGTGCAGCTAGAGGAGGCTGAGAACTGCACGCTGTCACTCTAGGGGCCACACAGGGACCGAGCCCAGGCCCGTCCGGCTCTCAGCAGATGCCCTAACTTCCTACTTAGAGTCTGTGAGTCCCAGCAGAAGTTTGGATGTGCTGCAGTGTCAGGGGTGATGGCTGAGGTCCCCAAGTCCTGGGACACTTCTTTGTCCCCATCATTCTATGTAGGCTGGAGTGGGGGCAGGTGGGAGCCTCCACCCCTCCCAGCAGACGCTGGAACCAGTAAATGACTCCCAGCCACAGAGACGTTTGCTTGGTGTTTTAATCAGCTTTTCGCTGCTGTGACCAAAAGTCCCGACAAGAACAATTTTAGAGGAGGAAAAGCTTATCTGGTGCTCACAGTTGCAGTCGTCTCAGTCCTTAGACGCCAGCTCCATCGCTCTGGGCCAGAGGTGAGGCAGAACATCATGGCGTGGTGGAGGAAAGCAGCTCAGGACGTGGTACCAGGAAGCAGAGAGAGAGTTCCACTCTCCAGGGACCAAATATAGACCCCAGAGGCATGCGCCTGGGGACCCACCTCCTCCAGTCACACCCCACCTGCCCAAGTCACCAGCCAGTTAGTCCGGATCAGAGGATTGATGCACTGATTAGTTAAGGTTCCTGTCACCCAGTCCTTTCTCCTCTGAACCTTCTTGCTTGGTCTCACACAGGAACTCTGGAGACACCCTAACACTAACCCTAACCCTAACACCCTAACCCTAACACTGAGGCCTGAGGGAGCCAGTGACCAGAAGCAGCGTTCCTAACAGGGGCTGCCGGGCGGGAACAGCTCCTCCGTGCTGCTCCCTGCCGGGGGGCGTTTGTCAGCAAAGATGAACAGTTGAGAATCTGGGAATTCAAGACCTATGGAGGGATGGGGTGTTTGGGGACCACTCAGTATAATCCCCTCATTGCACAGATGGGGAAACCAAAACTCCTACACCTGCCAAGGACGCACAGCAGGCGAGTGACAGAGGTGGGCAGGAAGGAAGCCAGCTCTCCTGGGAAGCAGGTCAGGGCTGTTCCCAGTACATCTAAGTACGAGATCAAGGTCATGGGCTGGAATCCCGGCAGGTGATGAGGGAGGGAGCTGAGCTCTGAGGGTAGGTGATTTGCTCGAGGACTCACAGCGGGTTAGGAAGAGGCAGGTTGGATTCAAGTCTGTCTACACTCTCAGTGCACTCCTCTGATCCCTGTTTTTGGCTTCTGGGTCAGGGCTCCGGAGCTGAGCGACAAGAGAGGGGAAAGCCCCTGCTGGTGGAGAGGTCCGAAGACCAGACCCCAAAATGGCCAACTTGGCTTCCCTCCTTTTTATGAAGCGCCGACTGTGTCCCCCGCACTTCACATGCTTATCATCCTCACAGGGTCCCAGCAGGAAGGTGGCGACTCCCCCTTCACAGAGGAGGAGACCAAGGATCAGAGCAGCGCAGTGACTTATCTGAGCTCACGCAGCAGCGGGAAGCCCCCGGGTGTGTCCTTTATCAAGTCTCACCTCTTAGCTCCAGGCCTCCCCTAGCTGCTTGTGGACCTGGAAGGTTCTTCCCTGCCAAGAGTGGGGCCTGGAAGGGCTCTTCTTTCCGGTCCAGGATGCTCTTCTCTGCCTGTCCCCGAGGTAAGCATTGCTGCAGAAACCCAGTGGGCTCAGCCACAGGAGTGCTGCAGCGAGTCCCTGCGTGGCGCCTCCCTGGACTGCTCCTCCCACGCCCCAGCCGCCCCTCCGCCCCGGAGGCCATTGCACTCCCTGTGATGATGTGAAGATGAGCTTGCCCTGGCGGTGCTGGCAAGGAGGGAGGGCGATTCCATATCTGCCCTCCTCAGGAAGAAGCCGGCACGCGGGCCTTCCCGTGCACCTGCCCTTCCTGCGTTCTTTGGAATTCTGTCTCCTCCCTCCCCCTGGTGGGCAGGCCTCCATTACAGTTAATAATCATTTACATAAATGTCCCCTGCTCAAGTTCAATGAGCTTCCTGCCTCCTCTTCAGATCCTGGATGATGAAAATGTGCTGATTCCAGGTGGTAGATCCTCCAAGATTCTTGGGATTGGATTGGCCATGGCCTTGGGCTGGAGCTCAGTGCTGACTAAGCTCTAGGGATGGGAGAGGGGGCTAATGTCCCATGGCATGAGCAGCAGCGTGACCAGCCGAGCCATCACCTGTGGCTAACTGATGGAGTGCCAACAGAGCCAGCAGAGACCCCCGCGGCTGCCCTTGTCTGTATGGCTGAGAGGTCACTACAAGGGTGGCAATGGATTCTCCCAAGTGCACTGGAGCATTCAGAATTAAAATGATAAGCTCAGTTCTTTGACCCCCCCACAAGAACCCTAAGCAAATCTCTTAATTATTGCAGCCTCAGGATATTTCCTGAGCATCAGATGCAAAATGAATTGTGCAGGTTGCTGAATTCCATCATCCACTGAACTTGGAGTCTGGCCAGGTTTCTCATGGGAATGTTAATCTTGGGGGAAGTTTCTCATGGGAAAGAATGGGATCCTGAAACGAAGTTTGTTTGAATCCATATGATACCCAGATTTTAAACTCGTGAGTCACTCAGGGTATCCCTGGACGCTAGAAATGGCTTCCTTCTGCTAGAATGTCTTGTGATAACCTACCTGGGGCAAATACCTTCAAAGGGGATGCTCACTCATCTCAAGATCCACCATGTCCCCTGCAGCCACTAGACCCATAACTATGGTGAAAAAAATCTTAGCATGATTCAAAGGGGCAGATGCCAGTGATGAGCCAGGAGGAAATAACTCACACAATTAAAGCTATACTTTGCTGGTGTGTGTTGAAGCAAACCTGGAAATACAGAGAGGAGTAAATTCTATGGGTATATTAGCCAGGAAGAATTATAAGATTGGGCCTAACTCACTGACATGCGCACTCTCCAGAGAGTCCAGGTTTGATGTCTTAGCTCACACCAATGGAAGGAGCCGTCTCAGCTTGGTTGGTTGGTCGGCTGGCTGGTTGGTTGGTTGGGTAAACTTTGTATTTGTTAGTGGTCTACATACGAGAAGCCAGAGCCTTCCTGGGGTGCTGTGGAGGGGACGCCAACACCCAGAGGGGTGGGAATGTTAGAAGTGCTTCTTCCTGAGCAGCCTCCACCCCAGCCCTGAACTCTGTGCTCTGCGAACACCCAGGAACTCAAGAAATCCCTTAGGGCAGGAATCCTTGAGAATCTCTGGGGTCAATCTCTTTTGGGCACCAAGAATGACCTGGGAGGAAACTGCTATTGAGATTCATCAGGTTCAACAGGGAAGTTGGGACTCGAGAGGAGCAGAGACCAGGGGACAGTCAACTGCCAAAAGCCAGGGGGAACACGTGCATCCGCCGAAGAGTCAGGAGGAAGCACGGTGGTCAGTGTCTACAGGGATGGTCACAGCAGCTAACCGTGGTGTCCTTGGGGAAGAAATCAACAGCCTTCTAGAATATTCCCTGGTCTAACTGAAAACAAACAAACCCCCATCCACATCCTGGGAGGATTTACAGACATAGATGGACTTGACTGAGGTGGCTCAGCGCCTGGAAGGGAATTCTGTACCATCACTGCAAGGACCACCTCCCTTCCTCCGCGCCTCCTCCTGGGGCTGGGGCTGTGCTTTAAATATGCACTGGAGAAGGGGGTCCATTTGGGGAATTAGACACTGAATCTGCATCGACACTAATCCCTAGGGACTCTGATGCCACTGTCATTCTACACAGTAGGAGGTTGTGGTGGCTGGTGACACATGGATTCAACCCCCACTCACGGAGAGTGGAGTTGGTCCATCCCCACACTGCTGTCCCTGCAGTGACCTCACCGTTGTGACCAGTCCACTTATTAAGCTGTCCCCAGAAGCAGCAGAGTCATAAATGGGTCGGAATCCTTCAGTGGTCATTTTGAACACATTTTTGGAGGCTGAGTGTAGACCAGATTGAAAGTGAGAAATTCCAGGCCATCAAAAGTAACAAACGTCTGCCCTTGTCCTAGCAGGGAGAGGGAAAGACACCACGGAGGAAAGTCTAGACTGTTCTCCAAAACAAAGGCCTCCACTCCAGGAAAAAAGGGCCTTATCCTGACTGTGAGCAAGGAATTTATCAAACTCCCAGCCAGGAACTCAGGCCCAGTAAAAACCTGAGATCGGCCCTCCCTCCCTCCCCGCACCTCCCTGCCCCGTCGACAGAACTCTGGAACAGTGACAGTGACCTACAGCTGAGGAGCCATGGGACAAGGGCTCCACCCAAGGAGGAGTGCTCATGGATCGCAAAGGCACCAAAGAAGACACAAATAAATTAGAGGAATTTCGGCCTCCACACCTGAGGCTACATCAGACACTAAACACACTAAACACTTAAATCGAGCCTGATTAACATAGAGCTCGCCAATGAAGATTTTTTTTTTTAACCTCAGTACCTGTTACTAGATACATAATCCCTGACTTTGAACGAAAATTACAAGTCACGCTAAAAGGCAAGAAAAAATATGGATCTAAAGAGACAAGAGAATCCTAAGAATCAGACTCAGATAAGACCTAGGGTTCAGGACTGTCCACAGACAGAATTTAAAAGAGCTCTGATTAAAATGTAAAGAGATCCAGCGGAAAAAGAAGCAATCGGCAAGAATAAATGGAACTAAGAATAAATGGGAAGAAAGTAACGAGGGACGTAAAAACTCTAAGAATCAAGAGGAAACACTAAAAGTTAAAAACCCCGGAAGCAATGGTAAACATCACTGATAGACCAGAGCAGACCGAACACACCCAGGGAAAGGACCAAGGCACTTGAAAATAAGACAGCAGGGACCTTAAAAAGTGCAATGCGGCAGGGGAAGATGAGCAAAGCAGAATACAGTACATAAGAAGTGGCAGATATTCCAAAATGGGTGATAGAGGTGTGATCAGAATACCAGGAGAGAAGAGAGCAGAAGAAATATTCAAAGTAACAACAACCAAGAGTTTTCCAAAATGAATGGCTGAGCTGACAAAGTTGCAAAAGCGATTCAATGAACACAGGATGCCCTTTCCACAGGAAGTGCCAGGACAATCATACATCCATATTTTTTAAAATGAACCTATACACGGTTCTTTCATCTTTCATGAAAACTAACTAAGTGTGAAACACAAAACTACAAGACTCCTAGAATAAAACACAGGAGAATGCTAGGCAGACTTGAGTTTGGAAATGGGTTTTTATACACAACACTAAAAACCCGATCCATGAAAGAAAAATACTGATGTTGGGCTTCATTAAAATTAAACGTGTCTGCTCTCTGTGAGACAGTTGAAAGAATCAATAGACAAGTCACAGCCTGGAAGGAAATATTTGCAAAATACACACCTGGGAAAGGACATGGATCCAAAATATGTAAATAACTCTCAAAATTCAACAATTTTTTCCAATGGAGCATGGCCAGCAGATTTGAACAGACACTCACCAAAGATAGATGGGAAATAAGCACATGAACAGATGCTCAACATCCTTTGTCTTAGGAGATTTGAAAACTAACAACTAGAGTCCTCCACAAACCTATTAGAACGGGTATAAATAAATAAATAACTCAGCGATACCAGATGCTAGAAGATGCAGAGGAGGGTCGCTCTCGCTCACTGCTGGTGGGAAGGAGAAGTGGAACAGCCACTTTGGAAGAGCTGGGTCGTTTCTTACAAAGCTCAGTAGAGCCTCACCTCGTGATCATGCTCCGAGGCACGGACCCAAACGACTCCAAAACTCACGTTCACACAAAATCCTACACACGAATATTTATAGCAGCTTTATTCCTAATCACCCCAAACTGGAAGCAATTAATAAATATGTCCTGAAACAGGTGAATGAAAAGCAAACCAATATGTCCAGACAATGGAGTGTTATTTGGAAATAAAATGACAGATGAGTTCTGTCAGCTGCCACGGGATGTGGGTCAATCTTAATTGTGCATGCTAAGTGGAAGAAGCCAGTCTGGAAAGGCTCATGTATGATCCCAGGTAAACAACATTCTGGGAAAAGCAAACTGCCAGAACCATAAAAGATCATGTTTGCCCATAGGTGGACAAGTGAAGGACAGGGACAGGGGATTTTAGGGCAGCACGATTGTTCCGTATGATTGAAGTAGTGCCGACTGCACAACGCTATCCATTTGTCAAAACCCATAGAACTTTGCAACACAGAGAGTAAACATTAATGTATCTGAATTTTAAAATACGATTAAGGTGACCAGAGGACCCAGGGAGGAACAGACTATGATATAATCTAACTGTGACACAATCGTGTGAAACAGGGAAGGGGTCGGAGAGGGGGAAGGGGCAGGTCTAAGCCGCTGTGGGCGAGATGGAGTCGGGAGGACTCAGGCACGCGGCCACGTTGTCGCCGTACTCTAATCCACGAGGCTGTTCTGCCACCGTGTGAATCAGCGCTTCTGATGCCGTTCTCCATGTGTGCCGAAATTGAACAGTTAGGTCAGTGGGTGGCAGACTGTGGGAGCCAGGTCCCTCACTGCTGGGCCGGGATCTTGCACACAAGCAAGGACAGCAGGCTACAGAGAGCCACGTGGTGCGCACTGGACCTGGAGACGTCCGTCGGCGTGAACTCACAATGCAGGTGTTTAGGGTGGCCCCGATAGCTGTACTGAGAACGTCTATGGCTGCGCACACGCACCCTCCCTCTCTGTCGGTGACCCCTCCGCAGCCAGAAACACACCTGCGGCCCAGATCTTGGCGTCTCCTATCGTTTTCCAGCACAAAGAATCAGGGCTCCTTGGAGAAATGGCTGGCTTCGGGACTGACACGGAAAACTCACGATCAGCCCAGATCATCCTGGGCTGCTGGAACATAAGGGGTGAGCCAAACGCTGCAGGCCGAAAATAAAACCCCCCTGGAGGGAGGTAGGACAAAGGGACACAGGGACAGCAGAAAGAGTTCCCACAGCCAGCACTGGAGTGACAAAATAAAGTGCTATTGGATCACACCCAAAGTCCAAAACAAACAGCCGGAGGCCATGTGGATACTAGTAAGTGATGGAGTAAGTTAGTAAGTGGGAGGGAAGAGACGAGTCTCCCGTGAAGGACTTCGCTGCTGTGTGGCGCCCCACCCCCTCTCCCACCCTGCAAACTCCAGGCCCACCTCCTCCAGAGGACACGCTGTGGGAACCCGGAAGGGGACACTATCTTCATGGTGGAGCAACCCCAGAGCCACCACCTCAGCCAGGAGGTCAAGGCCAACATCAGCAGCTCTGAGCCCACCCGTAGCCTGGGCCAAGCACAAACTGTCTGGTGAGAATCACACTTCACCTCTGCGCCCTCCGTCCCCAAACCATGCCCCAGTCCAGCCATGACCCGTCCAAGCGGAAGGCCCTCCTACAACATGCCCGACCAAACTTCTGGAAGCTGTCAAGGTCAAAACAAGGAAAGTCTGAGAGACTATCTCAGCCAACAGGAGTCTGAGGAGACACAAAGACTGTGGTGTCCCCAGAAGCTCATGAGGGAGACCTTGCAAGAAGGTTTAGAGGTGAAATGATTGGGTTGAGACCCCAGCAGTGTGTTAATCCCCTGAGAGGGTTTAATGGGTGGTAACCGTAGGCAGGGAGGGGGTGACCAGAAGAAGCAGGTCACTGGGGGTGCCTTTGGGGCTTATATGTTGTCACTGGCGAGCAGAGTTCTCTCTGCTTCCTGGCACCACACCCTGAGCTGCTTTCTTCCCCACACCCTTCCACCATGATGTTTTGCCTCCTCTTCGGCCCAGAGACATGGAGTCAGCCATCTATGGACTGAGACCTCTGAAGCCATGAGCCAAAATAAACTTTTCCTCAATTGTTCTTGTCGTTCAGTAACAGTGATGCTAAAGCTGACCAAAACAGAGATTAAACATGATGTGGTATCCTGGCTGGGATCCTAGAAAATAAAAATGACATTGGGTTGAAACTGGGGAAATCAGAAGAATGCTCGGACCACAGTTCATAATCATGTCTACACGTTGGTTATTAAGTGTAACAAATGAGCCACGATAATGCTAGATATTAATAATGGGGGAAATTGGATGCAGGTGATATGAGGACACTCCTTACTTCCCTTTCTTTCCTTTTTTTTTTTTTTTTTGTATCTAAACCTATTCTAAATAATAGCATATATTTTTAAAAGAAAAAAATAGATAAAACCAAATTTAAAAATGCATATTCTCAACCCTTCAAAAGCAATGGTTTCTGACACTTCAGCCTGGTTGCTTCTACCCTCCTTTCTCTTTTTGTTCTTTGGACACTGTTATTATTGATCTGTGGGTATAATTATATATCCTGACGTGTTTTCGTTTCCATTTTTTTAACTCGACATTACAGCATTAAGCAATCTCGATGTTGTTGTGTGTGTAATCACTGTTTTTAGTCACTGCGGAACATTCTGCCAAGCGGGTGAGTCAGTTTAATTAACTGAATCCCTCCTGTGGGGTTGATCTGGCTGTTCTCACATTTTTGCTGTTCTAGGTAACCTGGAGCCTGCAGCTTCTGGGGGAAGTACACAGGAGTTCCCAGACCTCATTTTTTTCTTTCAAAAATATGCAATAAATAGGTCACCAAATCACTGAGCCAAATCCGATGGGGCACAAACAGGAGATGGGCATCCACTCCTCTAGCCCCATCTTTACCAAGTCTCCTCTGAGCCCTCTAGGGACATGGTGACTAGAGCAAGCCCATTTTCCCCCTGCACAGTATTCCAATCACTGGAAAGGGTTTTGCAAAAAAGGAAGTTTGTTTGCAAGGCATGGACAGGGAGAGCCAAGCCTCCAATCTGCCTCCTGAGAATAGGGCTTAGGGGTGTATGTGGGATAGAGAAGGAGGGTGTTTTCGTCAGCTTTTTTGCTGCTGTGACTAAAAGATCTGACCAGAACAATTTTAAAGGAAAAGTTTATTTGAGGGCTCACGGTTTCAGAGGTCTTAGTCCAGAGAAGACAGACTCCATTCCTCGGGGCTCGAGGTGAGGCCGAACATCATGGCAGAAGAGCGTGGCAGAGGGAAGCAGCTGTTATCATCAGGAAGCAGAGAGAGAGAGAGAGACTCCACTCTCCAGGTACAAAGTATATACCCCAAAGCCGCGCCCCAATTCCCACCTCCTCCAGCCGCACCTTCAATTAATCCCATCAGGGATTAATCCACTGATTGGGTGAAGACTCTCACAACCCCATCATTTCTCCTCTGAACCTTCCTGCACTGTCTCATATGTGAGTTTTGGGGGGACACCTCACATTCAAACCATAACAGAGGGGATTTCAGATTTGGGGGAGGGAAATTGAAAGTTGGGTATCAATCTGCACAAACATAATCCAACTTCATGGCTCTTTAGGGGACACCTGTTCAAAAATGGAGGCACAGGCATACCTGAGGGGTGGAAGTTTCAGCCTCCTGACATCAAAAGGTCACCAATCAAGACACTTGAGCAGGACTGGTAGGGACAGTGGTTTCAAGCATCCGAAAGGTATCCCAGGCAACCGTTCTCACCATAACCCTCAAGTCAGAGGTGCGCCAGTGGGAGCTGCTCCGGTGCACAGCCACGCTCAGTCCCCAGCTCCCTCCTGCCGTCCACCTTCCCCAGGCCTGTGGACCCCAGAGACTCTCCATCTCAGTGTCCCATGAAGGCACAGAGGCACAGAGAGGGTGATCCCAACCTGTAACAACTCCACAGAACCCAAAGTTGGCTCCCTGAAAAAAAATTTATTTTTAAATAGAGAAGATTGAACAAAAAGAACAAGCAAGTGAGAATAAGCTATATACACGACAGAAAAGGGAAATCACTGTAGAAAATAGAGATAAAAAGGTATGGGTTTCAAAAGAAATCTGGAATTTTAGCTTCCTAGAAAAATACAACTACCAAACTGGACCCCAAAAGATAATTTCAATACTCCATAATTTTACAACCATTAAAGAAATTAAACCAGCAGCAGTAATCTTCCCACAAATATAATGCCTTATCCAGGTGGTTTTCTAACTGAGTTCTCTCAAACATTTAAAAAAAGAGATTATGGAAAACACTTCCCTTTGTGAGACTAACAAAACCTCAGATCCATCGTCAAACCAGAAGCAGAACATTGAAGAGCCCTCATTTTAAAACGTAAAGAGCAAAAGTCTTTTTTAAACGAGGCATGAAAATTCCAGCAAATAACAAAGGAGATAATAAGATCACGACTATTTTGGTTTTTCCTAGGACTGCGGTATCAGTTTCCTATTGGGATATTAATTAATGTAGTTCATCCCGTTGGAGATATTTTAAAAGCAGACAATCCTCTGAACAGATGCAGAAAAGCATTCAATCAAAGTTGGCATCTGTGCACGATAAAACTCTTAGCAAACTAAGGAGGAGAGAAATAAAAAATATTCCAGTTTTATTCCCCAAAAATAAAGACTGGCCGGCATCATATTTTGTGGTGGAACATGGAGAGCTTTTCATATGAGCTCAGGAACAAAGCCAGGGTGGCTGTCACACCATCACTATGTCGTTTCTAGAACACTTAACCAGAAAGAGAAATGAACGGAAAGTGGACAGGAAGGAGGAGGAGAACTCTCCTCACTAGTACATGCTGTCCTGGGAAAGCTCAAGTCTACAGATAATGAGAGGGCTTTTAACATGTTTGCTAGATTCAAAATCAATCGAGAGAAATAAAGAAGCCATTTGCAATGGAAAAAATTACAAAGTTTCTAAGACAAATGATAAGTCCAACAAAAGGTGCAAAGCTCTGTGCAGAAAAGCAAGGTGTGGTCCTGCTGGGACCCTGGCACCCAGCAGCCTTTCTTAACACCTGCGCTCCTGTCTCCCCTCTGCTCTGTACCTGAGGTCTACATTTTCAACCTAAACAAGAAACACTATCGGATTGGTCAGGATTTTTGCCTATTGAGTCTGACTGACCCAGGGTTCCTTGAAAGATGAATATTTGCCTCATGCATTTGCCAAACACTGTTAGGCTCACTGTTTCCCAAGAGCCCAGAGAAATGCATAATAGTCTTCTCAATTCTAGGGGCCTGCAGGATACAGTGTCTAGAGCCAGGGTTGGGTTCCAAGATGCCTGCCCTGTGCCTGCTGACCTGGGAGAACTACAGAGCAGGTGCAGGGACCTTTCCTGAGCCCGTGCAGGAGCCAGAGGCACCGTGACTTACACAACAGCACTAAGCTCTCCCTCGTGGAGTCCTGTCTACTGGAGAATCCACACAGACCGTCATGTAACCAGACAGTGCCGATCTCAGAGGAAGGGTGCCCAGGCCTTTCTGGAAGAAGCAGAGTTTAATTTCAAGCCTGGAGGACAGTCATCCAGATAAAGAAATCATGAGCCAGGACAAGACGGGAGAGAAAAAATACCCAGGCCGAGGAGTGCCAAGACTTGGGGAAGGTAGAACCGGAGGATGTGCAAGGGTGAGGCGTGGGAAGCCGGGAGCTCAGACTCACCCCTGCAGAGCCAGCTTGCCAGGCTCCTAAGAGCAAGGGGCAGCTGCTGATCCAGGAGAGTGACAGCACCAGCTTCCTGCTTCAGTGGACAGAACCGGCAGGATGGACTCTGAAGTCAGCAATCTGAAGTCACATCATAGCACACCATCGTACATATTTTGTGCCCATCTAGCGTTCTCACCAGCTTAATCTCAGCATCCTTCAAGAATCTGCACAGCAGAGATGGACCCCAGTGCAGCAGCTGAGGCCTCTAGGTGGGATGATCAGCCCCAGGGCTAAGGAAGAAGCTTCAAATCTCTTGGGCAGAGCTGCCAGGACCGGGGTCTCCGGGCCCAGGACTCTCCTCTCTGCTTAGCTTTCTTTTCTCCATCTCCCCGCCCCTTTCTGAAAAGTGGCCTCAGCTTCTCCTACTCCCCCTTGGGCCTGTCTCCCTTAGAACAGAAACAGCCCCGTGCTGCTGCTTCCGACCCCATGATCCCCGAAGCAACAGGGAGCTTCCCCCGAAGCTCCAGAACATTCCAGAGAAGGAGCCAGAGAGCGTGGGGGTGACATTCCGTCCAAACAGCTCCACACCCAGGAGATCTTACCTCTCTTATAAAACACAAACACCATCGGAGTTGGCCGTGTCACCAGGAGCTGTCCAGGAACCTGGCCCCCAACAGTGGACTGTTGGTCAAAGGACAGACGCTCTCCTTGCTTGTCTCATGCTGCCTGCTGCAAACAGCCACCTGGGACCCACTGCCCAGATCCGCCCCTGCCTTTTGTGGCTTCAGACGAGACCTGGTCTGGCAACCCTTCAACTCAGCCTTCCACATCTCGGTACTGACACCCGAGAGGAACTGCCACCCGCACCCAGGGACAGAGGCCAGGATGTCCACTAGTGGGGAAACGGGGGGTGGTGAAAGGAAGTGAAGAAGGTAGGCAGAGAGGGAGAGGAAGAGGCAACAAAAGAAGGAAGGAAAGAAAGAAGAGAGGGAGGGAGAGCTGAGAGAAACCCTCATATCTCTAAATATGATACATGGTTTCACTGAAATCCCTGAGGTTCCCCATAGGTCCTGACATACCAAGATTGTCTATGACATATTGTAAAGTGATCAAGAAGCAGATGCACATATGCAAATAATATGATTCTTTTATCTGTTTAGGAACACATCCAGCCCAGCAACTGTGTATGCACGTTTGCATGCGTGCCTAGAGACAGGTCAGCAGCAACCCGGGTAACACTGCTAAGAGGGCGACTTTGGCAGCGGGTGGATTCTGGGGACAAGTTGTCAGGAACAGTGACACAGAGTATGTTATGACTACATAAGCATGTCTGCACAGAGCTCTTGTACAATAAGAAATCATTTAAAATGAATGAGGGAAAAGAAAATGGTAAGTGGTATTGCTTTTAATAGAAAAAAAAAAAAGCCACCTAAATGCTAAATGCAAATACATCTACAGGGAACCGACTGAAATAAATGATGGAATCTATTGTGATTTATCACTAGGCAGCCATGGTAAGACCGGCAGATTGACAAAGGGAGATGGTCTCAAAAAAAAAGCAAAGTATGAATTAGCATGTACCAAACAGCCCTATTTGATGAAAGAAAGGAAACAGACTTTGCACAGAAAGACATAAGCCATGTTGGAAAGAGTGGGGGACTTGGTGTCACCTAGATCCGAGCTGAGCTCTCTGAGATCATCTGGGGTCATCAGGGGGCCAGGCCACTGCCCTGAGTCTTGGTTTCTCCATCCTGAAAACAGTGTTGCCGTCATGGGGTTGGCGTGAGAGGGGATTGAATTAAGGTAGCCAAACACTTATCAGAGGGGACTCAAGACAGCACGATTATCATTACGATTTCCGGGGTTAAATCTGGGAAGCGGGTAAAGAGCTCAAGGCAGGAGCAAGCAGTGAGACAGCTTTGGTTTTTTAATTTATTTTTTAATTTTTTATTTGGGGGGTATTGAGGATTGAACCCAGGGGCTCTTGACCACTGAGCCTCATCCCCAGTCCTTTTTATATTTTATTTTGAGACGGGGGTCTCGCTAAGTTGCTTAGGGCCTCACTAAATTGCTAAGGCTGGCTTTGAACTTGGGATCCTCCTGCCTCAGCCTCACAGTCACCGAGATTACAGGCGTGCACCTCCGTGCCTAGTAGCAGTTTTGGAATTTCTAACAGTGAGATCTTACTTTCTGCTGGGGTCGAATTCTGCCCCACCACACACACGGGAATTTCATATCTTGAGGCCCCGACCCCCGTGTGATGGTGTGCGGAGGTGGGGTCTTTGGGAGGTCAGCAGGTTTGGGGGAGCCACGCTGGCGGGGCCCTGAGTTGAGATTCGTTCTTATAGGAAGAGGCACCAGAGAGTGTGCTACCCACTCCACCGTCTGAGGACACGGGGAGTAGGTGGCCTTCTACAAGCGGGGGAGAGAGGCCTCCCGGAACGGGACTGTGCTGGCACTCGGATCATGGGCTTCCAGCCTCCAGAAGTGTGAGAGAGAATTTCTGTGGCTTAGGCTTCCCAAGATGGCAGAGCCGGAGCAGACCCAGGCACTAGCACAAATGTACAACAACGTACTCGTAAAGCTTAAAAAGGCCACAACCTGCCCCCGCCCGTAGCTGTTGTGTGGGCCCTGCCTTGGCCCTGCCCTGCAGGAGCACAGCCAGGTGGTCAGCGCTGGCACCCAGACGGCCCCACTCCACTTTAGAAAATCACCTCCAGCGGCTGGAGAGAGGCTGAGGGATCGGGCCAGGCCCTCCGAGCTCCGAGAGATGAGAAAAGATGGTCCCTCCTGGCCGGAGGCCTGAGAGCCTCGGGGGCGGGCAGGAGGTAGATGACAAGTGTCCTCCTGTCACCTCCCTGCATCCTGTGATTTAATATAGTTCCAGCATTTCTCCAGTTGAGTGGCGGCCAGGGCTCCAGCTGCATGAAATTGGATGGATAAAAGCCGGAGCAAAGGGCGCAGGGACCTTGACTCGCTGTCATTTTGCCACCGGCTCTCCCAGCGACCAGCGGCACGTTAAGCTGCTGAAGTCAATAACGAAATGGATCAGGGCTGAAGGCAAAGGACAGATTGAGAATCCTGCAAAATTGTTCCTTCCTGCCTGGAGAGTCACGGGGTCCTGCTGCTCTCTCTCGGGAGAAGGGACATCAGGGAGGCTCCATCCAGCTGTGCAGAGGAGGCCTGGGCAGCTGGCAGTGGAGTCAGAGGGCTCCGGGACCAAGCACTGGCACCCGCCACGCCCCAGGCCAGGAAGGGGCCTCAGGGACGCTGCGGAGAACGAGGCAGGTAGGGCTTCTGGCCCAGGGACACTCACCTTGGTGAGACAGGTTGAGCATCCCTTCTCTGAAAACCCAAACTCTGAAATGCTCCACAATCCAAAACTTTTTGAGCAGCTGCGTGACGCCCTGACCTCATGTGACAGGCGGTCATCAAAATGCAGACACCCTGAAAACATCGTATGAGCTGACGTCGGCTACGTGGACAAAGCGATGTGAAACAGATGAATTCTGTTTTCAGGGTCGAGTCACAGCTCCAAGACCTCCCCAGGCACATATGAAAATACTCCCAGATGCCCAGAAAGTCCCAAAATGCATCTGTTCCCTGGCGGTGTGGATCAGGGGTCCTGGACGCAGCAGCTGACTGCAGGCTGCGCAACGTGCTGAGCGCTCTCATCCAGTCACTCCCAACCCACAGCCACCAATGCCGCAGCACTGGCATCGCCCCGACTCTACAGGAGGGGACACCGAGGCTCAAAAGGGCAAGTCCTCTGTGGAAAGGCCGGGTCAGGACTTGCACCCTCTGTACAGTGTGGCCTGGTAGCATCCACTGCAGAAAGTACTGGACTTGAGACCTGTGCCCAAAGTCTCACGGGAATAAGGAACTGACCCCAGGTGAAGTCCTCTACCCACACACCTAGATGTGCTGGGTGGAGATTTAAAGCGCCTCCTGAACAGGATGTCCAATCGGTGTCAGATCCAGCCGCCCCCCACGCCTCACCCGGTGGCCACGCTTCACCCGGTGGCCACGCAAGCACAGGGGCCTTTCCAGCCACGCCCTTCGGGTCTTCACCGTTTGTGTCTCCATCCTCCTGATCCACCCTGGGCTCCTGGAAGCAGCACCAGGCACAGAGCCGGGACGCGGGAGGACAGCACAGTGTGCGGCTCTGCACCTGGACCTGGAGTCCCGCCGGCCGGGGTGGCTGGCTGAGTTGGAGGCAGGTTACTCTCCTCCCGTGGTCCTGGGTCTCTTCAGTTCTTACACAGCAGTGACCGCCATCAGCTTGCCTGGGAGTCACCGTGAGGATGGAACAGACGCAGGAGGAGCCCTCCAGCTCAGACCTGGCAGTCGCTGTGTGCGACCAACACGTACTGCTATCATCTACGAAGATCGTGTTTGTGACCACTACTTAAAGCAAACGTGCTCGGGCTTGGATATGGGGTGTCCCCAGGAGCTCACTGTGAGACAGTGCAGGAGGGTTCAGAGGAGAGCGAAGGTTCCAGAGCCTCAACCAAACCAGCGCCCCCTACCCTCCGGGCGCCTTCAAGGTCCAGTGGTGCTCTCGGCCCCAGGACCACAACCATGAACACAGATGGGCCCCCGTCCTCCTGGGACTGACATTCCGGTAGTTACAGTGACAATGATCCAAGAAACCCAACAAATGAATTAGACCATTAAGGCTGTGGCGAGAAACCCAAGAAAAAATAGGCTGTAGAAGAGACGAACGTTCCTTCTGAGAAAGTTCCCTCTGCAGCTGGGAATGGAAACCCAATGCAAAGGGCCGGCATCCAGCAGGGCCAGCTCCTGGTGGCAGTCAGCTGTCCCCCCTGCCCTGGCACAGTGACATCCCTCCCAACTCAGCCACAAGCTCCTGGTGGTTCCACAGCATGCAGCTCAGGGGCGCCCCCTCTGGCCCTGTGCCTCCCATGCCTGACCAGTCCCTCTCCAGAGCAGGCCGCACTCCAGCCGCACCTTGGGGGGCCCAGGCTGGCACCTGGCAACCACGGGTGCTGAGGCCATGCCCCCTGCTCATGGCTGATTGGACCTGGGCCGGGCACAAGACCCAAGGCAGACCAATCAGATTTGGGGTTGAGCCCGAGAGACCACCCAGTCACCCCTGGCTAGCAGTGGAGGGGAGACCCTGTATGGGCCCCAGCCCCAGCCTAGCCCCAGGGGAGGGCGCATCGGGCTGAGAGAGCAGAGGGGCCGGTGGCTTCCTTTCCCAGGGCCGAGCTGCTCCCTTCCCTCAACCGGCCGAGCAGGGAGCCCCTGGTCTATCACCGAAGTCACTCTGGGTGGTCCCACAGCTCCCCACCAGAGAGCCTCAAGGCCATCGCCTCCTGACCACTGCCAAGTCCAAGACCCCCTTCCCCAAGACCCCTCCAGCTCCAGAGTCCCCAGGGTCTTCTCCGTCCTCTGCCTGTGCTCTGACCACAGGGCCTGGCTCTTAGCAAGTCCTCAGTCATGTTTGGAGAAGAAATGAGGGGATGGGCAAGTGAGTAGCCCAACCTCCCCGGCCACTGTCCCCACAGTACAGGATCCAGGGCTGGAAGGGGCAGACCCGGGTTGGATCTGGCTCTGCCACTTCCTGGCTTCAAGGCCTCAGCCTGGCGGGCAGCCTCCCTGAGCCTTCGCCTGCTCACCTGTGGCCTCCAACTGCCCAACTGCAGCCTGAAGGTTGGGGCATGACAGGTGACATCGGAAGTGCTTGGCAAACAGTAGCCATCCCGATGGTGCCAGCTATCCTCTCTGAATATCCCCGAAGCCCATGTCCTTGAGCCCTCCTCCTCCAGACCCCACCACCGGGAGCTGGAGGGCGTGGAGGAGGCTCCAGTCTGCAAAACCACTGGAGGCCGGGAGGCCGTCAGCATAGGCCTGCTTACAGGGAGGGGACAGGCAGGGGGCAGCCTGGGGACTACAAGGGAGGTGGCCTGCAGGTGGCCACTCCAGGAGAGGGAGGAGAGAGAAGAGGTCCTGGCCAAGGGGCAGGAGCAGGGGAGGTGGGAGAGGAGAGTGCCTTTCAGGAGCAGAGGACTCGGCCCTGAAGTTTCCTTCCAGATTCTGATCAGGCTCCACCCAGGGGCCCCCACCATCTCCCAGGCCCTGGCTTCTCTCTGCCCATCTTTCTGTCCTGGCTCTCTGGGCAGCTTCATCCTCAGACAGGCCCTCTGCTGGTGGAGGCCGGTGGGCTGCAGGGAGGCCACAGAGCCTTTTCCTGGAGTCCAGCTCAAGTCTCACCCAGTTGGACCACGTTCCTGGGAACCAATCACTGTGGCCGAGGCAAACAGGACGTTCTGCTTGACTTGGGCCCAGGTGGCCCCATTCAGACCTTGAGGACTGACACTGGAGGCAGGGGGCCCTCCAAAGGAATCAGGAGCTTTGTACCAAAAGAAGACAGGCAGCTTTATGACCCCAGCAAGTCACCTAAGCTCTGGAGAAGGTCCCGCTGACCCCAGGGAGATAAAGCGGTAAGGGGGCGTCCCAGGCCCTCAGGATGCTGTTCTCAGGCAAGGATTCACCATGCTTGTGGGTGAGCTCAGCCCCGGGGGACAGCCTTAGAGCAGGCACCTGGGGAGGCAGAGCCCATAGGACCTGAACTGGGGGCACCCCAATTTCCCAAAGGAAACTCTTCCCCAGTCTGTAGCCATATGACCCCCTTCAGACTGTACCCCAGCATGGCTCAAGAACAATGTCGTGGGGAGACAGGATTTCCACAGTCCCAGAATCCTCCGCCCCTTCCTGCCCTGGGTGCTCGAGCCGGCCCTCTCTAACCTGGCTCTGGCCTGGTCCCTAGGGAGCCACTGCAGGTAGGTACACCTGCCCGCTCCCGCAGCCTCCCCCGCCCAGCCAGGCTCAGATGCCCCTCCACCAACTCACGGGCTGGTATAATCCGCCAGTCACAGATGAGGGAACTGAGCCCAGGGACATGAGGCAGTGGGGCGGTGAGACCCAGGTCTGGGTGACTGTGAGGCCCAGGCTCTGCCTCCTCAGTGCGAGGTTGGGGGACTGGGCTGGGGCAGAGCAGGAATGGCCTGAGGGCCCAAGCCAGCAGGTGGGGGGTCCGGATAAGAGTGCCAGGGGCCAGGCAGAGGGCCCAGGCCAGGCGTTGGCAGCAGGAGCCAGGAGGTGCAGGGCCAGAGATCCTGCGCTCCACATTCAAGGCCCCTCCACCGGCCCAGCTCACCCCAGATCTGCAGTGGGCCCTGGGAGGGCTTCGTGGCCACCCTGGACTCTTCCCGTCTCCACCATTCAGTTCACACTGCCCCTTCTGCTCTTCTCCAAATGCCCTTCTGCATTAAATTAGCTTGGAAAACAACTATTCATCCATCAAAACCTAGCTCAGAGACCTCTCTGCCTATCTTTTCTCCATGGCCTCTGACCTCTGGAGCCAACTGTGACCTCTGTGTTGTCCACCCATCCACACAGCTGGAGCCGAATGTCGGGAAAGCCATAGCTCATCTGGCCAGGGCTGGGCCATCCCATGCATCTGAGGTGAGGTCATCTCCTCCCTGGGGGCAGCTAAGCCCGTGCCCGCAACACTCCCTGGTTCTAAGTCCATGAGATGTGGTGCCCCGGAGGGCAGAACCCCAACGTATTCGCCTCTGACCTTGTTGGTGGGAGCAGGCACAGGGACCTGAAGACAAGGTGAGCCCCAGAGCCAGGTCAGGCCCCTCTGGGAAACAGGGGACAGCAGACAGGGTGGGAGGAAAGGCCCTCTTGGCCCTGGCCTCTTGGTGGCAGCAGGACTGACCAACAGGGCAACCAAGAGGCACAAGGGCGCTTTCCCAAGTAGAGATGGTGGCAGCAGGTTCTGAGCCCATGCTGGACACCAGGGGCCCTCAATTAGGGGAAGAGCTTGCAAAGAACAGGTCTCTCCAGTACAGAGGGAAGCAGGGCTGTTAAGAGCCAGGTTCATCTGTCACACACCTGCATTTCCACCCACAGGAGGGTGAGGCCTGGGTCACCCAGCTGGAGGTGTCCCTTCCCCCCACCCCCCATCAGGCTGCCAAACAGAAAACCTGGTCCATTTTGTCGGCCGAGGCTCTGATGGATGCGGACAGCCTAGAGAACAGCAGCGGGGTCGGGGGCTGTTTGCATGGAGACCGCAGCACGCTCCGTCTACCCCATCTGCACCCAGGGCACGCAGAGCTCGGTGGCACATTTTATTTTCTTTGAGCAAATCAACTTTCCACCCCAGCTGAGCAGCATGGAGATTTCTGTGTCCAGACATCAAAGGTGGAAAAACTAATATCCAATTCTGCGGGTTTTATTGGTCTCACCCGCGGTCACCGCTGGTCCCTTCCTGGGCATTGCCTGCGGCCCAGCTCTGTGTTCTCAGAAGCCTGTGCCCCCCGCCCCCCAGCACGGACGCGGAGCAGCCGTTTCCTCCCTCCTCGTGTTTCCTCCCCGTTTCTCCCACACGCTGCGTTTGCTCCCCAGCTCCCCGTACCGCTTGTAGGGAAGCCAGCTCGGAACCCTGGCACCTTCCCCCAGGGGGACCTAGTGCCTCATCCCAGAGCTCAGAGGTGGGGGCTTCCGGCAGACACAGGGAGGGGACTGGAGGGAATCAGTGTTGCTCTGCTCCCTGGAAAACAGCCATCAGTCCAGGCTGTGGACTCTCGACCATTAAGGAGCCTTAAACTTGGGAGAACTCGGGGACCGCGGATTAGCAGAGCCCCACCAGGCAGAGCAGGAATTCAGGGGCGGGGGGGTGCCGGCTGCTGAGCTGAGGGGCAAACCTTGAGGCAGGATCCAGCTCCTCTCTGCCAGAGGACAGGAGGTCCTGGGCCTCAGAGGGACAGTGGCACGCCTCTACTCTCCTGGTCCCGCCTGGATGAGCCAGAGATGAGCGGGGACAACTGGGGAGCAGCGGGAGAGGTGGAGGAGCCGGGGTGTCAAGGGCCGGAGCTGGGTTCTCACTGGAGAGCAAGGGAGGCCTGGGACGCGGGGCCTCTGGGCTACGGGCTTGGTGTTTGTGGCAAGGCCACAATGCCATCAGAGGGAGGAGCGGGCACCTGGGGCAGGGCCTGGGTACGGGATGTTGAGGTGGAGGTGACAGTGGGCTGGACCTGGCCGGGAGAGCAGACAGCCCATCGAAGGCAGCAGGTGGGATCCAGGGGCTGCTGTCCACCCTCCCTCACGTCCCCTGTCTCCCTTAACATGGCCCCTGCACAGTGAGCAGAGAACGTGTTCCAGCCACATAACAGGTGCCAGGTGCTGTCCCCACCCAGGACGTGGGTCATCTCACTTACTCCCCCCACCCATGAGGGAGAGAGAGCACCATCCCCTACAGTGCAGACGAGGGGACGAAGGCTCAGAGAGGTGACGCACCTTGGCTAAGGCCACACAGCCAGAAGCAGAGGGACATCTACCTCTCGACTTCTTGTAATTATGTGCATGGTGGGCAGCTTCTGAAGTGGCCCTGATCGCCTCCTGTATCCGTGTCCTTGTATGAGCCCCTCCCCTAGACCTAGTGACTCACTTCTCATGAAAAGAATATGGCAAAAGCAATGGGGAGTCACTTCTGAAATGAGGTTACAAGGCCGGTGACATCCGTCTTGCTGGCGTTCCTCTGTATCATCTTCCTGGCTTTGGTGCTTTCATGGAGCAAACTGTCACATTAGAGAGGCCCCAATGACAGAGGAGCGAGGACGGCCCCTGGCCAGCAGCCAGTGAGGAGATGAGGCCCCGAGGGCCGCCGTTCAGTCCAGGGGCAATGGAGCCCTGGCAGAAGCCGGAGCCCGGAACCAGATCCTTCCCCAGGGGAGCCTTCCAGGGACACCAAGCCTGACCGACGCTGACCGTGACCTTGGCGCCACCTTGAGCCAGGGGAGCCCTGACCCATAGAATCGGGGCCCAGTGTGGGCGGCGTGAAGCAGACACGTTTTGTTGCAGAGATGGGGACAGCAGTGTCCCCTAGCCTGGCTCCCTACCCGGCACCCCAGAACCACAGGCGGGGGCTTCTCTGACTCACTGCACGGCAGGTTCCTGAGGCAGGGTCTGCAGGCCAAGGACAGGGACGGTGGTAACTGGCCCATGGTGGTCAGCGGGCGCCCCTCGTGCCCTCCTCCTCTGCGCCCGGCACCTTCTGCAGCCCAGCCAGCGTCAGTCCCACCAGCGCCCCCGGTCACTGGGTCGCGTCCCTCCTGCCTGGGGCCAGGTGTGGTCCTGGGGCACAGTTCCCTGCAGTGCAGCCCACAGAGCCGCACTAAGCTGTGTCCAGTTCAAAGCGGCCACTCAGAAGCTTCTGACGGCCTCCCACATGCCAGCCCCACCCTGCAAGGCGCTGGCGGGGCCCGGAGCCCCTCAGCACAACGGTGTGGCCTGCGCAGCCGCACGGCACAACACCATATGGACGAGACCTTCCGGGCTGTTCCATTTCCACAACACAAGCTCCCCGGAGGAATGACTGCTCAGCAAGGGCCACACTGGACAGGACGAGAGGCCAGGGCTCCACCAGGGCCCGGTTGCCATTCGTTAGGGGACCCGAGGGCCACTTCCTGCAGCGACCACGCTCACAGCAGCCGGGCGGGCCACGGTCACTGTGGGCCTGCTTCCCGGGCCGCCCGTTCCTGCAGCCCTGACAGCCATGGTTCCCATCGTAGGACAGGGACTCCAGCTGAGCTGACAGGGCTGGCCCACGACCACACGCAGCAGAAGGAGGCGGGCTGGGATTTGAACCAGCATCTCCCTGGCTCTGAGGGTCTCCCCTGTGCTCCCAGCTCCCCGGGAATTCAGAATCACGAGGAGAAAGAGGAGCAGAGAAACCAGCTCCATCCAGGTGGCGGCCCCACAGCTTTGGGCCTGGCCTCTGCTCACGCGCACAGATTCACATGCCGAGGTCCCGGAGCCTCAAGTGCAGGCCACGAGCAAGCATCACCCATTCAGCAGTGCGGCTCCTGTGTGCTTAGCCGGGGACGTCCTCCGAGCACAAAGCACAGGGGACAGGTTCTGAAATGATCCATCCCGGGATGGCAGAGCCCGCCTGGCCTGGGACCAGCACCATACCGCCCCCTTCCACCCTGCCTACCTCTCTCCTGTCTGAAAGAGGAACTCCAGGGACCCGAATCCACGTTCATCTTTACCTTGCCATACCAGCTTTCCACTGCTATCGCAAAACACCTGAGGCTGGGAAATTTGTAAAGAAAAGAGTTCATTAGCTCACAGTTTCAGGGGCTGAAAGTCCAAGACGAGGCTACATTTCAAGTGAGGCCTCTGGTGAGGGCCTCCTGGCAGATGGCATCCTGGCAGGAGGCCACGTGAGAAGGCCAGCAGAGCTGGGCCTGCCTTGCCCTTTGATGACTCTACCCTGGAGGAAGCCCGAGAGCCACCCACTCCTCGCCAGGGCAGAGTCCCCAGCACCTAGCTGCCTCCCACGAGGCCCCAGCTCCCCAAGGTCCCACCCCTCCCCACAGTCCCACTGGGGACCGAGCTCCCCACACATGAGCACTGGGGGGAGCCACATGCAAAGCACAGCACCTCTGTGCTCACCTTCACCAGTTACCTTCTCGCCCTAACCCAGGCCTTGAGCAGCCGGGCACGTGACAGGCCCCTGTCCTCGGAAACTCACCAGGGGCCACGGCTCCTGGCCCAGAGCCCAGTGGTGCTCAGGCCTCCCCAGCAGAGGAAGGACTTCTGGGGACAGACCAGGGTGGTGGCCTGTCCCAACTCAACAGAAGCCACTGAGAGGCAACGGGCTACCCTGCAGGGGGTGCCGCCGCCTGACCCTCAGGTCCACCCATTAGTGCCCAGACCTGGAAAGACCAGAGCAAGGAGGCTGGGCTCTGGGGTCTTGAGACCCAAGCAGGGTCCCACCCAGTCCTTTAAACTGCCAGCTCTATGGCTGGGGAGGGTCCAGGGCTGCTCACAGCAGAGGCCAGGATCATGCCCCAGGGTCCACGCTCTGGGGAAGGACTGGACAGGGTGGTGGGGGGAGCCAACTTGGACGCAGGGAGGGATAACTAGAGGGTGGAGAGTGAGCCATGCCTGATGTTGAGGCAGATCCCGAGTGACAGCAGAGTGAGGGGCAGGAGCAGACCACCCAGCACCTGAGGAGCAGAGGTCCCGCCCACACTGCCTCCTTCAATCTGGGCTGCTGCCCTACAAAGCAGCTGCCACCACCAGCCCAGATTCCCAGGGGAGGAAGGGAGGCACAGAGAGGTTAGGTAACTTACATCACATCACACAGCTCGTGGTGGCAGAACTGAGATAGCAGCCCAGACTCTGGTGGCCCTACGACATGCCTCTGGCTGCTTCCCCAAATCTTCCCTGGGCTGGTGCAGTGGTCCAGGCTCATCAGCTTTGCTCCTTTATTCTGCAGTTGGCATCTGAAGTGAACTTCATAAACCCAGGCTCAGAACAAAACCCTGTCAGATCCTTCTAAGAGGCTCTAATGTCCCCGTGCTGGGCTCAGATCACATCCTTGCATGGGGTCCGGGCGGGCTTTGGCTGGCAGGGAGCAGATCTCGCCTCTCTGAAGATTCTCTGAGGAGCTTCCATTTGCTCCACTTCTCCGCCCTGCCTGGCTGGTGGGTCCCAGGAGGTGGCGGCTGCACTGTCCCAGCTTGTAGGTGGGGTCTCTGCAGAAGGCCACCCACCTGCCGTGGCAACCCTGTCCTCCCACCAGGGCCGCAGCCTCTTCCAGGCTGCGGCCTCCCAGGCCTCTGCACAGCTGTCCCCTCCCCTGGAACGCCCTCCCCACTTCTCCCTCTGGAGAACCCTGCCCACCCCCAAGGCCCCAGGCTGGAGGGAGGGACAGACATACTTCGTCCTGACACGTGCCAAGGGGCTTCTGTGTCACCAGGTGGAGTTGGGCTGAGGTCCTTTCAGAAATGAGGTTCTGACCCTGGTGCCGATTCCAACTCCCCTCGTTTCTCAGGGCCGCGCAGGCGCGAACGGGGTCGCCCACTCTTCCCGGGGTTCCGCAACCCTTGGACTCTCTGGTTCTTATCCCCTGCGCGCCTGTGACCCTGTAGTGCCAGGACTCGGTGAAAGGAGGGCGCTGGGTCCTGCAGTGCCAAGTCTGTGAAGGAAGCTCCGATCCCAGGATTCCATGTGCGCTGAGGCCGTGGGAGGGACGGCGAGGTCTGGAGATGCTGGGCAGCGAGCAGAGGACCGTTCCAGGCCCCCCACGCTCCAGCGTCTGCAGGAGGAGGAGGCTGGGCCCCCTCAGCCCTGGGCTGAGGTCAAGTGTGGAAGGAGCGGGCTGAGGGTCTCAGGTTCCCCTCATAGAGACTGCAGGGTCCCAGGGAGGCCCCCACTCCAGCCCCCTCCTGGCCTGGCTCGGCCAGGGGCTCCTGCCCATGACCTCCACAGCCGAGTGGGTCCCCTGAAGCCCCAGGGGTTGAAGCCCAGGAGCCCACGGCTGGGTGGCTGGCCCTCTGCTGAAGGCTCTGCTGTGGCCCCGGGGTTTCCTGTGTCCCTGACCAGGAGGCTGAGTGGAGACTCCTGGTGTGTCTGCTGGTGTGAGCAGCTTGGGGACGGGAAGCCAGGAGCCCCGTCACTCAGTCTGTGAGTGGTCTGTGGTCTGCTGCGTCTCCATGGGCTCAGCAGGGCCGTCCTGCCAGGCCCCACGCACCATTCAGGCCTCTCTGGAAAGAAATTTGGCTCCAAAAAGGGGAATGAGGAAAAGGCAGGGAGGGGCTGGAGATGGGGGAGTCAGGTGGGCACTCAGTGCCCCGGGGCGTCCCGCACCCCCACCCACCAGCCCTGCCTCGGGGCTCCTGAGGCAGAGGCTCCCGAGCAGGGCCGAGGCCCAGGGGTCACAGGGAGCTGGAGTCCAGCACTGGCAGACCTGGCCTGGAGGCAGGCCAGGCACGCCACTCTGCGCCTCGGGAGCCCCCAGGAATGCTGCCTGGCCTAGTCTGAGCCCCCGTGAGTGGCTGGGGTGCCCGCTGTGAGGGTCAGAGGCTGCACAGCCCCAGGCTCTGGCTCAGAGGACCCCAGCCTCTCCCAGTCTGGACTCAGGACACGACAGGCCACTGGACTCACCCACTTCCAGGATGCAGACAGCGGCTGCTCCAAGCGCTGCCTGTTCAATGGCAGTCTCCCCAATAGCAGGGACCTCGTCTTCCTTGCAAAGATCTGGTGCGGGAATGGGCAGAGCGGGAGGACAAGGTGGAAACCTTAGTCTCCAGGTGGGAAGGCTTGCTGGGCACGGCCACAGTGAAGGGCAGGGACACCAGGGAGGAAGCACTTGTCGCTGACGGAGCCCAACACCATGGGTCAGACTCCGTACCAGGGAACTTACAGATTCACCCACAGCATTTGCTGAGCACCTACTGCATGCCGAGCATTGTTCTAGCACATCAGAGCAAAACAAGGATCCCTGCCCTGAGGCCCGGGGCTGCAGCTGGGCACTCAGGTAATCAGCAGCAAACGCCATCCACCCGTAGAGGACCTATCCGGTTTGGGGTGGAGCAGGATTCAGGATTCAGTAAGGTGGCCAGGGAAGCTTCCTCGGGAAAGGAGCTTTGGGCAGCCTGTACTCTTGTTTCACCATAACACCTCATTTACAGACGAGGAAACTAGACGAGGAAACTGAGGCTCAGAGAGGTCGAATGTGTGCCCGAGGCCACACAGCCTGAAGCTGAGGCAGGACTTCTGTGCATCCAACCCTGGAGAGGAGCTGCCTCCTGACCCAGATGCTCTCTATGTCCCTCCAAATGGAGGTCACCCTTCCTTGAAGGTGGGGTCTCAGGCAGCCTGCTGGGGGCCTAGGGCCCTTTCTGGGCACATGGGCTCAGTGCTGGATACAGGCACCAAGTGACACTTCCAGGAAACCAGGCAGAAGCCAGTGCCAGAGACAGCATGGCCCACTGTGGGGGATCACAGAGAGACCTCCTGAGCCTGAGCCGTAGGCAGAACTTCCAGGCGCAGCGTACGGGTTCAGAGGCAGCTGGCCTTTGATCCAGGGTCTAGACAGGGGCCTCTGATGTGGAGCTGCTGCCTGTGAAGCCAGATCCCATCAGGGGACAGAGCAGCACCGCGGGTCTCGTTACCGATCTGACCTATTTTCCACCTTCCTCCCTGGGAGCTACGGTGGCTGCTATAGTAACAGCAGACAGCGGTGATGGAGGTGGCCCCACCTGAAGGGGAAGAAGCTTGTGGGCCACGTGGAGTGGAGGCCCAGCCCCTGCCCTCCCTGGGCCCGGCCCTTCTGCTCTAGCGGGTACCCCGGCGCTCCCTGCTGCGCTGCCCCATGTGGTTCCCAGTTGCGGATGCGGGGGGCAGAGGTGCGGGGGGCAGTGGTGCAGGTGGCAGTCAGCTCCATCACTAGCTCAGCTGTCCAACAAGCCATTTGCTAACCACCTGCCTTGGGGGACAGGGCGCTGGGCACTGGCAGGACAGAGACGGGGCAGAGCAGGGACCCTCTGGGGACAGAGCTGAGCCCGCCCGGAGACACCGCTTCCCCACAGTCGCTCCCTCCGGGGGGCCACTGTACAGAGCCCCCCGCCTGCTGGTGCCCAGACCAGGTGCCTGCGTGTGTCAACTCCTCAGCCGCCCTGCTCACAGAGGCGGTCGGAGGCCACAGGAAGTGGGGGGTTCCACCAGGCTCCCTGGGGCCGGCCTCCCACCAGGGCCTGGCAGAGGCAGGGCCACTGGGACTACGCGTTTGATCTGAGGCTTTCACATCCTCGGATTCTGGTATCCACTGGGGGTTCTGGAAACAAACCCCCTGCAGACACTGGGACCACCCCCCCTCCTCACAAGGCCTGGTGGGAGCCTGGGACTTGAGAGGCTCAGACCAGAGGCTGCCGCAGTCTGGAAGGGGCTCGGCCACGAAGGCGCAGCCCTGTCCGCACCCGCGGGCCCCTGCCGTGCTCTGCGGCTCCTCGCTCCACGGCATCCACCCCAGCCAGGGAGACCCCTCCCCAGGTCTTCGTTGTGCAACCGAGCCCCAGAGGTGCTGGCTCGTGCCCACCGCCACCCACACACCAGGGACAGAGCCAACTCACACCGTGGCTGAGGCTGCAGTCTGCGGCCCTCTGGGGGCTGGAGGGACGAGTGGGGGTCCTCGGGGACCTCTGCTAGGCTTCCCCACACCACTCCACCCCAGGTCCTAGCCAGGTTTGTGTAGGGGGAGGCAGGTGGGAACACCGGAAAGGACACTGCCCAACATGCCTGAGTGCAAGGGCTGACCACCCAGCACTCAGCAGTGTCTTCCATGGGTCACCAAGGCCACTAGGCAGGCCACGGTGCTGCAGTGTGACTGGCGGGTGACTGTGTGCTGCCCGGGGCCGGGGTCCACTGTCCTTGCTGCTTGCTACCCAAGGTGCTGATCCTCGGCCCTGGAGTCCCCAGCAGCAGCCTGACCCTCTATGCACGTGGCCACCGAGCAGACTCATCCCTCCGCTGGGGACCACGAGGCGGGAGCACAGCCCACCTGCCGACGCCCACCATGTGCTGTGGCCTCGGGCGAGTCTCTTCTCTCAGCGCCAGAGTCACGGCAGGTCGGCTGCTGGCTTGCCCGTGGGCCCACCAGGCTCGGTGCACACTGCCACCTGGGGACAAAATCCAGGCCGTTTGCCAGTATAAACTGGAGAGGGAGGATAGAGGGTGCTCCTGGGGGTGCCCCCGCCAGCCCCAGCCCAGCCTCAATAGGAGCCAGCTGCTGAGGACCCAGGGACCTTCCAGGCATCCAGAGAGACAGACAGGGAGGACGGCCCATCTGACAAAGGAAGTCAGTGTCCCCTCTCCAGTCTCGGATGGGGGATTTGGTCCTGCTGCTCAGGAGCCTCCGATGATGGGGCTGGGCTAGCCCTCTCTGGCCACACCCGAGCCCCTCGGTGGGCCAGAGGACCCTCATGCCTCTCCTTCCAGCCACACCCTCAGAACGCAGCACACCAAAGCCTGTGGGGGCCTCTGAGCCCCTCTTCCCTGCTCTGCAGGCCCATTTCTCAGATGGGAAAGTAAGGACCAGGGAGGTTCCCCAGAGGCAGCAAAGAGGGAGCGGGAGTAGCAGAAACGGTGGAGAGCCCAGGCCTGGCCTCTGACTCCAGCCCCAGCCCCAGGGTCTGAGGCGAGTCCTGGGCATTTCTGAGTCTCCTCTAACATCTGTAAGGTGCCGAGCACCTGCCTGGGCCCAGCCCAGGCCCGCACGCGTCTGTCCGCCGTAGTTCCTCTGTCCATAAAACCAGTCTGTAAAGTGCGTCACTGAGGGTTAACTCAGGAAATCAGGTCAAGCCCGAGCACATAACTGATGCCCAAGGTGCTCGACAGAGGATCAAAGCCTGTCCCCACCAAAACCACAGCTTCGTCTCCCAGGGAGCAGAGTGGTGCCTCCCCACACAGGCCGCGGAGGCCAAGCCTGCCAGCCGTGGGACAGCCCTGGGCAGGGAAGAGCACAGCCTCAGGCCCAGAGGCCCCATTCGCACACCTGTCTGCTCCATCTTGATTGAATTCACACTCGGAACAGAGGGGCGGCCAGACTCTGGTTCCCCATTGTCACAGAGCTTTGGTCCGGGAGATAACCGTGTAATTAAAAGAGGAGAAATGGAAAACGATTCTCTTTGTGGGATCCCAGCCGCCCCTCCCTGGTAAATCCATTTAATGAACTGCAGTTGTAAAGACAAATCCCTGGTGGAAACCTGGTAACCGATCCACCGCGGGGCCCAGAGACGCCATTGTAGTCCAAGACCTGAGGAAGGAAAGAAAAACATGCTAATTAGCTTAGTCCTGCTCATCTAGACGGAAATAAAATAATAATAATAAAGATAAAAATACTGGTTGCAAAGCAATTTGCCGTCTGCCAATAGACCGTGGCCGCCCAGGGGGGCGGGAGACGCGGCTTCTCCTCATTTCTGGGGTTTCTCTGGACCTTCTGTTAATCGAACCTGGAGCAGGGAGACGTGGAAATGATATGGAGAGGCTGGATTTCATGAGGACCTGGAGCGGACGTGGGAAGGATTGAAATGAGTTTGCGCAGGAGTTTGGGGGTGAAAGACCCCAGGGGCAGCCTGCCCTCCTCTGAGCCTGGGCACATGGTTCTGGGTCGTCCACAGGGAGAACATGAGCCGCAGACAGCAGGTGGGAGAGGGCGGCCGCTCCGGGCAGGGACTCGGTAGAGGACGGGCTCCCCAGAGGCGGAGCCAGTGAGGATTCCCGAGGAGACGTGTGGGGTCACTGAGGAGCACCCCCAGATGAGGGGGCAGCGAGGGCCAGCGAGGGCTGGGCTCCGCTCCAGGCTCACCCCAGCCTGAGTCACCGGAGCTCTGGAGCAAGGGGGCACCTCCTGGTTGCTCCCTCTTGGGAGAGGAGGTGGGTCGCTTGTAGTGGTGCCCGTTGGTCACCAGTTCACACTGTCCCAGTGGTGTCCGCAGCTAGTCACGGGCGCTACTTCACCTGAAGCCATGGCCCCAGAAAGGAGTCCAACTGTGAGCCAGTGGCGGCGGCTGGTCACCGCAGCTAAAGGATGGATGCAGAGACGCGGGGCTGACCCACCACCCCGCGACCGAGCCCCACCTCACCGACACCCCTCTTCCTTTTCCTTGGGGACCCAGCCAGTCCTCAGAGGTCCTGCAGAGATCACTGCTCCCCAGACCCAGGAGTGGCTTCCAGCCCTGGCCAATCAGAACCTTGCATCCCCCTGGACTCTCTGACTGGCTCAGGGGAGGCCCAATCAGAGCCAAGGGGCCTGAACTTTGGGACCACCCAGTGTCCACACTGGAGCTGGCAGGGTGTGAGGCCCACAGAGGGGCCACCAGGGCTAGGAGCAGTTGGATGACACTGGCAGAGCCCTCCAGCCACGCTGGACCGTGGGTCACAAGACCCCATCAACTCCCTGTGCGTGGCTGCTTGTGTGGTTCAAGTCGCCCCTGCTGGCCTCCACCGTCTCCAGAGCTTCGGCCTCTTGTGTGTCCCGCGGGCAGGAAGCCCCGCCCTCCTCCCCAACCACACAGTCCAGGCTACCCGCACACACACGTGCACACTCAATCACACCTGCTTGCACACTCATGCACTCACACACCATCTCTCACACAAACTCTTACACTCTCTCACACGCATGCACTAGCACAGTAACACAATTTCACATGAACACACACTAACAGCTCTCTTGTACACTCTCACAGCACACACTCACATGTTCCCTCACAGACACACTCAATCACACATTCTCTCAGGCATATTAACACACAATCGCACACGCAGACACCCTCACACACGCACACTCAAATGCACTGCAACACATGCGTTTTCCAATACACTCACGAATTATGTTATCACAGCATGTACACACTCACAGACACACTCACACCTACACATACTCAGACGGTTCCAAATGCAAACACACCTCATCTCTTGCACCCTCTCACACATTCACACACACAGGCATACACACGGTCATGCACTCACACACACACACGCTCAAACACAACACACACACCCTCACACTTTTCCACTTTAATTCTCACACACACTCATACTTTACAAACACAATTACATGTACATGCACATACACTTCTTTATTCCCACAGACACACTCACTCTCAAATACACACTTATACATACACTCAGTCCCACACACTCCCATGCACACTCCCATTCACACACAAACTCACATGTTCACACACCCTTACATACTCACACATTTGCGCACTCTGAATTTCTCACATTTAATACCAAACCAGTCACACAAACTCACAGAATGCACACTCACACACACTGTTCACTCATACACACATGGACACACACACACTCATATAAAGACAAACAGTAATTTACTCACACTCAAATACACACACATTCAGACGTACACTTTCCACACTCACTCACGCACACACTTGCACTCATATACACACAACATGCAGACACTCCTGGCAAACACACACACACACACGCATTCACACGCACTCTCTCACACAGTCACACCACTCACACACAAGTGCAGGCACTACTTGTTGCTTTCGGGGAAAGGCCAGTGTCTACCTCCCGTAGCCCCAGATCCCTGACCCCCACCACTGAGGCCAGCCTGGGACCAAGCAGGTTGAGCAAGCCTGGGGACAGGGCAGTGGGCTCGGTGCCCCAGACCTGAGCTGCAGAGCCCGGCCTGCCCAGCCCTGAGGCGGGGCCCTGTTGACGTTCCCTTGCCCAGTCCCTATCCCCTCGACCACCAGCACGCTCCCCTGACCCCCAGCCCTCTGGTGGGCCTCATCCCCTGCCTGCCCCAAGGTCCCTTCTGCTGGCATCCCGTCCTGTCCCCTGCCCTCAGGGCAGCCTGGTCCAGTGCCTTCTGCCCGGGGCCGCCTGCCCATCTGTGAGCTGACCCACGGCCTAAAGCAGGTGGGCAGGAGTCCACCACCGCGTGCCCAGGTGCGGCACCCATCAGCCAGGCCCGAGCCCACCTGGCTGTGAAGACAGGCCCCACATTCCACTGCAGGGGTCCTGGGCGCCACCCGACCATAAGGGGATCCCACTTCCTGGGCCCCAGCCCCTGGGGGCTTCTGCACTAGGCACTCAGGGCGGGGGTCTCCGCTGTCCTACTATCGAGAAAACAGGGTGGGATTCTGCGGGCGCTGACACCCCTCATCCCCAGTCCAGGCGGTCGCCGCACGAGGCCGTGCAGCAGCCTCACCGCAGGGGCTCTGCAGAGGCAGGTGGGGCAGGCAGGAGAGAGGGGCCAGCCTGAGGGCCGTTTGCGCAGAGGGACTGGGCTCTGTTTCTCTCGCCCGAGAGCTCGTTAGTCCTCATAACAGCCCGTGGTGCTGTGTAGTCGTTGAATCTGCTCCATTAGGTCACAGATACGGGCCCTCTGCAAGCCTTCCAGAACATTCTGCACCCCTGCGCTTCTTTCCCTCCCTTGCAGGGCAGGCCCACATGGTCCTGGCCACCCAGGGACAGTGGGCCATCACCTGCTGCTCCTGGACCTGCTGCTCACCTTGTCTCCCGGCCTCAGCTTCTCCAGTCGCCAGGTCTCCAGCCTCACGCTGAGCCTCCAGCTCGGGGGCTGCAGGGGTTGCTGGCAGGCGGGTCTCCCCCGCTGAGAGCCCTGGGCTGGGAACAGAGCCCTGTGGTGCTCCACCAGAGACACCTCCAGGCCTGTGTCCACTCGGCAACACGCTCTTGGGGCCACTGTTCAGCCAGAGTGACCAGCTGTCGATCTTCCTAGGTTTGTTGATATCTGGCCTCTCTCTCGCTCTCTCTCTCTCTCCCTCTCTCTCCTTCCTTCTCTATATCCTCCTAATTCTCTCCCCCTCAAGGTGATCAAGGTCACAGCCACTGGGGCTTCTCCTCACCTATCCCCAGGAGCTCTTTGGCTCCCCCGGCCATGGTGCACACGACGATGCCCAGACCCTGGAGGGTGGGGCCAGGAGCAGAAGGGTGTGCTGCTGTCCCAGCGGGGCTGAGAGGGATCCCTCTGGAGCCAGACAGACCGGACCTGGCCTCTTAGATCCCCTTCACAGCTGTGTGACCTGGGGCAAGTTGCTTAACCTCTCTGGGCACCTACTTCCTCAACTGTGAAATGGGGTAAACATTACAGGACTGCTGTGGAACTGAATGAGACCATGTGTGCTAATCATTTGGCACAGAAACTAATGCCAGAGCGAGCCTGGGCAATTTCAGCTGGCATTATTTGCAGAGCTGGGCCCTGTGCTGGGATCTTTCATTTATTACTTCATTAAATCTCTTCTTTTTACAATGCAATTTTCCAGATGCACAACGAAATCTGCGCTCGGCGTCTTCCTATCTATCCAAGTACCTCTCCGCTACACGTCACAAACCATCGGTGCACGGCACACACCAGTGACCTGCAATTTGAGATTCAGGGCAGTGCGGCGGGAAGCCTGGGGTCCCCCACACGGGGGAGACGTGACCACTGTCCTGAATTTCGTTCTTCATGTCTTTGCTCTTGAAAGAAAACGCAGACTACTGTTATGTCCGTACCTGGGAAAGGAGGCCATCACCAAGATTCAGAAAGGGCTGAGCCCCAAGGGAAAAACGGAAGAACTCGATTTACTGCAGACAAAGAGCTTCGGTTCATCCGACGTCGCCACAAATAAACCAGAAAGATAAGATAAGCCACTGCGGAAGCAGCGATTCCAACACCTACGCAGTGAGTGACTCTATCCTGAAGCAGAGACGTCCTAGGCAGACCAAGACACCAGGCCAAAGCGAGGCAAGGGCGCGGCCGGCCTTTCCAGAAGCAGCCTGAAGGCTGAGGGTGGTTTGAAAGTGCAGCCTCCTCGGTCAGCAGAGAAATGCAAACGCCAGCACCTGAGGGGCCCGCCTCACACCTGTCACAGGGTCTGCCCAGCCGCCTGGGGGCGGGACGGAGAAGGCTGGCAGCAGCTCCGTTTGCGGTAACAACCCAGAAACCACCCGATCGTATCTCCGAGTAGGCAAATGACGCTCTCGAGCCCTCCTGGCCTCAAGCTTCTGAGACCCTCCCTGCACCTCCCTGGCAGTCTGATCACAGGCCGCAGCAGCCCAGGCGCCCAGAGGGCAAGCGGGCACTCCAGGCACCTACCCGTCCTCTCCTCTCATCCCTCCCTCTCTGTCCCTGTCTGCACACATGCACACACACAAAGTGACACACATACCACTCACACACACAGTGACACACACAGTGACACACGTACCACTCGCACATACAGTGACACACACACAGTGACACACACGTACCACTCACACACACGTACCACTCACACACACAGTGACACACACAGTGACACACATACCACTCACACACACAGTGACACACACAGTGACACACACATACCACTCACACACACAGTGACACACAGTGACACACACCTACACTCACATACAGTGACACACACACTGACACACGTACCACTCACACACACAGTGACACACACGTACCACTCACACGTCCCGCCGGGCTGAGCTACAGGACTGAGGCCCCTCGTTCCTCTTGGGAATGACAAGGTTCACTCTCTGGGGACCATTTTGGCCCTTCCACAGGAGGGCCAGCAGCCAGGCCCAACCTACTTCCTGCTCTGAGCGCGGCTGCAGTTAGGGGCAGTGGCTCCTCACCAGAGGGCAGCAGAGGGGCTTCTAAGGGCCCTTCAGAGCATGGCCATGTGGTGCCAGGGACCAGTCAAGGTCCCAGGACGAGTCCTGGAGCAGGGCCAGTGCCATGTCCCCAGACAGGCTTCCCTGACTCCAGATGTCAAGTCCCAGTCCCCAACCCTCTGGGCCTACCCAGCCAAAGCGTCCAGAACCACTCCCCTAGCCCGGCTCTGCTGGACTTGATCCTGGAGACAGCCCTGCCTGAACTCCACAGCCAGACTCCCACTCAGGCTGAGAGTGATATTGGAGGGGGAGCACTAGTTTTGATCACCCCACAGACCTGGTCACAGGGAGGACAGAGGACACCCCAGCAGAGTGCCCTGGCCTTCTCAGATGTAGTTTCTCAGGCTTTGGGCTTCGTCTTGAGGGTGGCCAGAGAGTTGCCCGTCATCCCACGGGGACATGGAACAGGATTTAGCTGGCAGCACAAGAGACTCAGACTTCGGTGTCAGGTGGACAGGCCCCACCAGCTATGAGACGCTGAGGGAGTCAGCTGCCCTCTCTAGACCTCGGAATCTCAGCTGTGAAATGGGGCCATCCCGTTAGGATCGGGTGACATGGTGATCAAGCAGAAGTGGCAGGTGTGAGCCAATCTCCCCAGCTCTGCTGGAGGATCGGGAACCCCTTCAGATATCAAGGGGGATCAACACTCAGGGGCTGGGGTTCATGCTAAACAGACGAGGCTGTTGTTGTGGTTTAGATAAGAGGTGTACCCCAGAGCTTCACGCAGGACACAATGCAAGAATGGTCAGAAGCAATGGTTAGGTCATGAGAGCTCTAGCCTGACCAGCAGCCCCCTCCACTGACAGGGATCGGCCACGGCGACTGTGGGCAGGAAGGGCGTGGCTGGAGGAGGCGGTCACCAGGACCGTGGCTGTAGGGTTTATATTTTGTCCCTGCTGAGTGGATCTCCCACTGCTTCCTGGTGCCCTGTCCTGAGCTGCTTTCCTCCACCAGGCCCTTCCGCCATGATGTTCTGCCTCATCTCAGGCCCAGAGTAACGGAGTGGAACGTCCATGGACCGGGACCTCTGAACCCCTGAGCCCTAAATAGACTTTTCCTCCTCTAACTGTTCTTGCCAGGCCTTGGTGCACATGTACAGCACCGGGCCCCACAACCCAGGCCGTCTTGGTCCCACTAAGGATTATTTCTCTGCTCAGTTCACCTTGGCCCGGTCCCAGGGTCCCACGTTCCAACAGAAGTTGCTATGTTCTTGCCCATTTCACTGAGACTTCTGTGTATTTGCTAGAGTTTTGTCTTATCTCTGTCATCCTGGATTGTCCTCCAGTGTATCTTTCAGAAACTTCATTTGGCAGCATAAACAAATCGAAGGAAATTGTATTTCCTCTCATTTAAAGACTTTAAGACATGGGAAGATCACGTGTGTTATTGCAGCTTCACATGCTTCGGCAGCAAGCCTCAGATGCCCTCTGTTTCTGCTCTACCATCCTCAGCGTGCAGATTTATCCCGAAGATTGCTTCTTGATCCTATGATAGCTGCTGGAGCTCCAGAGACTTCTGCTGCATTCCAGACAGGAAGAAAATGGAAGAGGGAAGATGAAGGAGCAAAAAGGATTCTGCCAGATGCTAAGCTACCCTCCAAAAGTCTTCCTGTAAGCCACGCTCAACATTTCATTCATGTTTCTTTAGATACCACTATCCCCTCTGGGAAAGGGAGGTAGAGATCTTTCCAGAACTACCTCCATTTTGAAATAGCATAACCTGCAGAGAATATTGAAACATACAAAATAAAGAAAATTGAAATCCTTTGGAAGCCCCCACCCAGAGTTAGCATCTGTTTGTGCTTTTGTAGATATCCTTCTGGGTTTTATTTTTCCTATCTTTACATTAGCAAAATTAGAAACTTCCTTTATGACCAGATTTACATGCCGCTTTTATTTCCTGCCTTATTTTTATCAGCATTTTCCCAGCAGGAATTATTTCCTGAAGGTCTCATGATCACCCGGCCGGAGGTCCACCGTGTAATTGTTCTGTAATTGGACTAATCCCTGGTTCCCAGGCACTCACGTGGCTCCCAGCGAAATCTGACCATCAGGGTGTGACCAGCCCTGCCCATGGTCCCCTGTCTCCATCTCTGGTTTCTTCCTTAAAGCAGATTCTGGTTTCAATGGGTCAGAAAGGAGGGACATTTCTCAAGCTCTTGAAGCACGTGGTGAAGCTGCCCCCCTGGAGAGCTGGCCTGGGTCCTGCTGTGCAGTCTGCCGTGCTCAGGTGCCTTTCTGAGTCCTCCTCCATTCCCTGGGGGTTGGGGGCGGCTCCACTCCTGCCTGAGCCTCCCCAGCCCCTGCCTTGGGAAACACAAAGGAAAAGTTCGCGTTCTGAATCTCTAATCATGTGCTTATCTCGAAGTATTTTTAAAGTCAACATAATTACTCTAGTCCTATTAAGTTTAATTTGCAGCAAATCGTGCATTTAGTCTGAAGTCGCGGGTGCTGGGCAGGATGGAGCCGAGACAGGGTTGGGTGGCTGAGAACAGGAGCAGCCACATCGGCCCAAGCTGCTTAGGCAGCACCAGGTCCCTCCAGAGGAAGGCCATCTTCCCAGGCGGGGGCCCGGAGCTGGGACACCCCACCCTTCCTTCCCGGGACCCCTCTGCACTCCCCTGACTGGGTGGGGGCTCCCAGTGCAACAGCCTCCCCCAGACACTGCTCCCTCCCTGCTCCATGGGGGACACTCTCCAGGGTCCTGAAAGTGACCAGCCCAGGGGCAGGGCAGCCCGAGGGACCCCTCACCAGGAAGGACAGAAGCAAGTGCATTAACACCCAGCCTCCCCCTGGGGACGCCTCTGAACGTGTTCTCCAGGGCCCCCTAGAGGGTCTGGGTGGGACTGAGCCAGCAACGCCCCGTCCTGGATCCCGCCTTTCCAGATTCTCCCTGTGCCCTCTGCCCCCTCCCAGCTGTGCCTCCCAGGATCACCACCCAAGGAGACCACCTGCCCGTGGGGGGCCACCCTCAGACCCTGGCTCCCTCCCAGCAGCTGTACAGTGGAGGTTCCAGAGGTGCTCAGGGGACCTGCCTGGGCAGGTCGAGGGGAGGGGAGGAGGGGAGGGGTCTGCATGACCAGATTGATAAGCTGGCATAGAACTGGCGTTAGTGCCCTAGTCTGTAAACACACACGTGTGTGCAGAGGAGCAAGTGCCCCCAGGCAGCACTCCCCACTCCAGCCCCAGCTGTCAGGTGGCTCCTCCGCCATGCAGTCTGCTTCCCTGGGCACTGACCACAGAGGCAGGGCGAGAGGGTCGCGGGTGGGAGGGAGGAGGCGGGAAGGCTGAATCCCAGGGTCGGTGGCTTCGGTGGCTTCGTGCTCAGTCCTGCTGGGAACATCTGCTGGGAACATCGGCACAGGCCCTGTAGACGTGGTGTGAACATGTCCCGGGGGAGGGGACACTGCCTGCTGTGACCCCAGTAATCTCTTACACTCAGCTCCAGGCATCTACCACAGCCCTGCCTACTGTTGTGGGTCACTCCTGCAGGCGCTAGACCGTCGCATAATACAGCGTCGCGGCCGTGGTGGGCCTGGTGTGCTAGGGTTTATTTGTGTGTGTGTTTACGTTGTGTTGATTTGCTTCACTCCTGCTTATTGCTCAGTGCTAGCCCAGAACATAACTGAACCAGCAACTTGCTCGCCCAGCAACCTGTTGCTGGACAGTGGAGTTAATACCAGTTTGGAGCTGCTGTGAACAACGTTGCTAGGATACCTGTGCCGTCCATCTGTAGACTAACTTTTCATTCCTTCTGGCTACTTAACAGTGGAATTTCGAAGTCACAGTGCGAGTGTGCTCCGCATCATTATGGCCGATTGCTAGGCCGCTTTCCAGGCGTCTTCGTCTGCGTTCTATTTATGGGCCGGGTTTCCATCTGCCCACATCCCTCAGTCGGGCAGTCTTCTGGGCTCTGCTCAGGACGCAGACCCCTGAGGGCTAACGTTTCGTGTTTGTGTGTGTGTGTGTGTGTGTGTTTGTGTGCGTGTGTGTGTGTGCATGTTTGTGTGCGTGTGTGTTTGTGTTTGTGTGCATGTGTGTGTGCATGTTTGTGTGTTTGTGTGCATGTGTGTGTGCATGTTTGTGTGCGTGTGTGTTTGTGTGTGTGCATGTGTGTGTGTGCGTGTTTTGTGTGCGCGTGTGTGTGTGTGTGTGTGCATGTGTGTGTGTGCGTGTTTTGTGTGCGCGCGTGTGTGTGTGTGTGTGTGTGTGCTGACCATTCACATCTCTTCTATAGATCAGCTTGAATGCTGACGCTCCTCCCTCTTCTCTGAGGTTTTCGTCCATGCTGGTCTGTAGGAGTTCTGCGCACCTTCTGGGCACGAGTCCTTGGTCAGGTTACACGTGTAGCGACGACTTTTCCCAGTCGGTGATTTCCATGTCTTACTTAACGATGTCGTTTGAAGACAGAGGTGTTTCTGTTGGCGAAGTCCAATTCATTACTGTGTTTTTTTCTTCGTGGCTCTCATGGGATGCTCCTGTGTGTCTACACCCCAGTGACGGGAACACCTGCCTAGGATGGTTTTCATATCTTGTTTTATGTTCAGGACTGTGTTTCCTCTCAAATTTGTTTCTGAATACGCATGTGATAAGGGTCTAGGTTCACAGTATGGATGTTCAGTCGTCACAGCTCCAATCGCTGGTAACGAACCCACCTTAGTCTTGACAACACGGGTTTGTGGGTTCATTTCCCACAATGCTCCATTTTGTCCCACTGACCGATCTGTCTCTTCTTACTTTGTCTTGATTATACCTTCAAGGTCTTGAAACCAGATGGGGCATCCCCTCCAGGTTCTCTTTAAAGATCATTTTAGCTACTCTAATTCTATGGCATTTGTGTATAATTTTAATTAGCTTCTTGATTTCTACAAAAAAATCTATTTTTTGTGCACATCTGTTAAATTTACATATCAATTTGGGTGGAATGCTCATATTAATAAAATTAAATCTTCTAATTTATGAACATGATATGTTTACTTATGTGAACATTCCTTAATTTTCCCGTGAAATAACTTAGAATCATCATAACAGAGTTCTTACATTAAAAAATCCTGAAATATTGTGTTTCGGATGCTAAAGAAAAATGGTGTCTTTTTAAAGTGTTTTTAAAACAAGTGTTTGTTGTTAGCAGAGAGTAGGAGTCAGCAAACTTTCCCTGTGGAGGGCCAGAAAGTAACAGTCATAGGCTTTGCAAACCATATTTAACTCACCTTTGTAGCCTGGAAGTAACTATAGACAGTATGTGTGTTAGTCAGCTTTGCTTTGCTGTAACAAAACACCTGAAATAATCAAGTTATGAAGAAGGAAAGTTTACTTTATAATCAAGTTCTAAAGAAGGAAAGTTTACTTGGGGTCACAGTTTCCATTTATAGTTGGTTGGGCCTGCTGCTCCTGGGCCTGTAGCAAGGCAGCACATCAAGGCAAGAGTGCAGGGAGGAGCAAAGGAACTGGCCTTGGGGCCAGGATGCAAAAGAGAGAAAAGGAAGAGATCAGATCTACTCCCCTTCAAAGGCACACCCCCAGTGACCTGTGACCTCTCACTAGGCCCCACCTCTCAAAGTGACCACCCCCTCCTAATACTGTTACCAACTGGGAAACCTCACCTTCAACACAAGGGCCTCTGGGAACAGTCTGGTCCAAACTATCATAAAATGTACACAGACGATTCTTGTGTACAACAGAAATTCTGTGTCCCAACAGAAATGCATTTATAAAAACTGAAGTTTGATTTCTGTATGATTTTACACATCACAAAATATTATTCTTTCTGGATTCTTTTCAAATCTCTATCAATGTTTAAAGCCCTCTTAGCCCATACAAAAATAGGTGGTGAGCCAGCTTTGGCTCCTGGGTCACCGTTGCCACCTCTGGCATGGGGAAACGAATCGGTTATTAAACTTTGACTCATCCAGGCGACTTATTAAGTCCACTTACAGTTCCATAGTGTTGCTTAGTTGCCTCCTGAAATTCACTAAACGTACTAGTAGATTTTTTTTATTGTTGTTGATTCCTGAGGATTTCCTGTAAAATCCTCATGCTTCCTGTGAAACTGAAGAGCTTTAATTCAACCTTTCTAAATTTCTTTCTTTGACGTCTTTCGACTCCGTGAATTGGTCAGAGCTTCCAGCACAGCGTGGAGCAGGGGTGGTGGTGTGAGAGTCTCACCCGCTCCTGTCGAGGAACTGGATTTGGTCTTTCACTACTACACTTAATGTCAGCTAGAATGCACAGAAGTTCTTTATACAATAGAGGAAATGTCTATTTCTAGTGCATTGAGAGTTTTTGTCATAAATGGCTATTGACATTTTAGGTGTTTTCATAGCATCTAACAAGATGATCATATGGCCCTTCTTTGCTTTGCCCATGTGGTAAGCTACTTTTATTTGCAAATATTGAACCAGCCATGTATTCCTGATACATTCTTCTTGGTCATGATGTAGTAACCCCTTTCATGTGCAAACATCTCTTAGAGATCTTCACACCCATGCTCTTGCTAATTTCCATTCTTCTAATCTTTAGGGAGTGGGGCCTAGTGGAAGGAAAATAAGTCACTTGGATGTGCCCTTGAAGGGGATGAGGTGAACAGCCTCCTCCACTCTACCCTATGCACCCACCATGATGCACTGTGATGCCACAGGCCCAAAGCAACAGGGCCAAACAACTATGACTGAAATCATGAGCCAAAATTGAAAAGTTGACTTACCTTAGGTATTTTGTTACAGTAAGGAAAAGCTGACTGACACAAATGTGATTTAAATACTAGCTATAGGACTACTCAGAGTTTCTATTTCTTCTCAGTTAGTTTTGTCAGTTTGTTTCTTCAGTCTATCTAACTTGTTTAATTTATTGGCATAAAGTTGCTCATAATTATCCTTCAACATCATTTTAGTGTCTGGACAATCTGCGAGGATGTCTCTTCTGCCATTTCTGATATTGTTGCTTTGTTTTCTTTCTCTATTCTCATGTTGCCCTAATCAACTCAGGCTGCCATAGATACCATAGACTGGGTGGCTTTGCCACAGAAATTTAGTTCTCACAGTGTGGGAGCTAGAAGACCAAGTTCAAGGTGCCACCAACTTGGTTCCTGGTGAGTACTCCCTTCCAGGTTCGAAGATGGCTACCTTCTTGCTACGTCCTCACCTAGAAGAAAGAGGAAGAGCCGGCAGTTTAGGCTCTCTCCTTATAAGGACACTGATCCTATCAGGTCATGGTTGCACCTGTCTCTCTATATACCATATGTCCCAATTGTCACATTAGGAGTTGGAGCTTCAACGGTTCAGTTCATAGCACGTGTCTTCTCAGTCAATGAACCTTGTGACATTTCCCTTTGTCTCTCATACGTTCTGTCTTGAGGTCACTTTCTTTGCTGTGATAGCCACACCAGTTTTTTTATGCCCATCATATATTTTTCCCTATATTTTGTTCTCAACCTGCCTGGTCTTTAAAGTAATTATTTTACAAACACCACAAAGTTGGATATGACTTTCTTGACTCACCTAAGAATTTGTTTTTTATTACAGATATTTTGCCCGTGCTTCCCTCGCCATCACTTTGTTTTCTATTTGCTGTTTTGTTCTTTGCTCCTTGGCTCCTCCTTTCCTGCCTTCTGCTGGGGTAGCTGAACGTATCTCAGTCTCCCAGTCTACCTCCTCCACTGGCATTTCCATCACACCTCTTCGTGGTGTGCTTAGCGTTTGTGTGGCATGTATAACGTGTTTCTTTCCCACGGAGCCTCTGAAGGCTGGCTTGCGTATGCCAATTCAGGGATGAACACGCATCCTTTATTAATCTCGGTGTGGCTTAAGTTACCATTATGCCACTATACTTACGTAAGAACCTGTAACACTGCGATTCCATGTACCTCTGCTCTCATTTGTATTACTGTCGTGTATTTCGTTTCTTCCTGTGTTGTAAACTCTGCAAGACGTGGCTATTATTTATTCCCTAGGTCATTCATTATTGCCTCTGCAATAGAGTCGTCTTTCCAGAGCCTGGCTGTGCTGACCCTCTGGTCTTTCTCTGCTTCATTGCTCTGAGTTTCTCTAGAGTTATTACCACATTCCAAAACCGCCTGGTTATTTTATTTCTCCACTCCTGCATTGACCTCCCCCTGGGGAGCTTGGTCTATTCTTCCCTCTGCTGTGTCTCTAGGATCGGAACAGCTCCTGGCATGAGCAGGGCCCCAGGTCAGTATCGGGTGACCAAGAAGTAAAAGCACATGTGCTACAGTGGCGAATTCGTAGGTAGCCAACTCACTTGCCCAGAGTTAGGCTTCTGGCAGCTTCAGCAACCTGGGATACAAGAGAACCAGACCACACTGGCCTTGCCAAAATGCAAGTCACATGAGCCACGTCTGCAAGCAGTAGGTCCTGTGTTTGCAAACAGAGGTGATCCCTCCGCATTCCCGTGCAGACGTCAGGTGCTCCCGTTCCAGACTCCCTCTAACAAGCCACACACCATGCCCAGCCTGCACACCGTGCCCAGCGCCTCCCGTGTGCCTGACTCTCTCCCCTTTCACTGAGTCTTGGGTACCATCCGACTGCCCAGGGAGCTACGCGGGTGTATACTGTCACCCCCTTGACAGATGGGAAACCTGAGACTCAGAGAGCAGGCATGGTAGAGTAAAAGTCACCTGCGCAGAGGACCTGCTTGGAATCCGAGCTTGCTCGGGGAGAGCTTCACCGAGCCTTGGTATTAGAGTGGGACAGGGACTCTCGCCTCATGGGAGTGCGTGGAACGAGTCTGGTACCAGCTGGACTCCCAGCGGGCGCTCAAGCAAGGATGTCTGTGCTCGTCATCAGGAAAGCCACTGTGTGGAATGGAACCCGCCTCGGAACCCGCATCTCCCAAGTGCCTGTCAAGTGCATGACCTTGGCATCACCTTCTGTTACGGTTCGGATGTGAGGTGTCCCCCAAAAGCTCACGTGTGGGACCATGCAAGAAGGTTCAGAGGAGAAATGATTGGGTTGTGAGAGTCTTAACCCATCAGTGACTCAATCCCCTAACAGGGATACAGTGTCACTGAAGGCAGTTGGGGTGTGGCTGGGGAGGTGGGGATTGGGCGTGGCTTTGGGTACATATTTGTGTCTGGCCAGTGGAGTCTCTGCTTCCTGCTCATGAAGTGAGCTGCTTCCCTCTACCACACTCTTCCGCCATGATGTTCTGCCTCACCCTGAGCCCCAAAGCATGGCGCCTTCCGCCTCTGGATGGAGACCTCTGAAACCATGAGCCCCTCAATAAACTTTTCCTCCTCCACAGTTGTTCTGGTTGGGTCCTTTAGTCACAGCAGCAAAGCACCTTCATTTGAGTAGGAAAATGTTTGGATTAGTCTCCACTTGTGTTCATCATTGCTGAGTCCCCAGAGGCCTGCCCTCCTGCGAGTACCATGGTTCAAAGGACCGCATTCTGAGCCAATGTTAATAATCCAGCTTATAGAGGTGAATGGCTGTCGGCTTGTGGCCCACTGTGACTGGTAGATCTTTGTCTCAAGAACTGAGCTTTAGCCCCTGCCAGCACCCTCTCAGCCTGTTATCCAGACATCGATTCTCAGACCCTAGAACACTGACCAAAGGAACCAGCCAAGTTTGTTGACAGCAAGGGTAAGAACACCTTCCTCATGCCGGCATGTGTCTGGGAGTGCTATTCCAGCTGCCAGGCCAGACCATCCTGGGTAATGGATGTCCTCTCCTTAATGCTCCTGGGAAGAGGCGCCCCTCCTAATCTGCTGCAGTGCCATTAAGAGAGAAAACGTTTGCTCCGCCAGCTCCGGTGGCCTTTAGAAACTGCAAATTGAACAGGGAGAGCAAGGGCAGGGCGGGCCGGCCTTCATCCTCCCCCCCCAGAACAGCCGGGCCTCAGGGAGACTCCTGCAGGTCACAGTGGGCCTCCCGGGGAGCCCTGGGCCCCGTTTCCAGGTTCTTTGCGGCCTGGTGAGCAAGTGGAGATGAGGGCAGAGGGAGGACAGGGGACAGAATCCACCCTGGAGGGTCCCAGCCAGTGTCTGTCCACAGGGCCGCACCAGGGCTGGTTAGAGGGCACAGCCCTGGAAGGCAGGGTGGGGGCTGGGCACCGTGGGCCACTCCCTTGACCTCTCTGTTTGCAGCTTCCCACAGGGTGGGGCCGGAGGGGCTCCCAGGCCCAGGTTCCAGGGTCAGCTTCTCACCAAGTAGAGCCAGGCGTCTTCCCAGAGAGGGTGACGTGTCCCCCGGGGGCCCTGCACCAAAGGCTGCTGCCAGCTTGGACCTCGTGGCCAGTGGGGAGACGCCCGAGGGCAGCAGACCTGGGTGAGTGACAGGGCAGGGGCTCCTGTGACCAACGTCCCTGTGAGCCCAGCTCTGCAGGATTACACACTCCACCCCATACCACACTAGGAGGAGGGGGTGCCATCCCTTGAATGTCACTTCCCAGCTGACACCACGGAGGCTGTGAGTGGCAGAGGGACTTGCCAGGCTGCACCAGATCCGTCCAGTTTCAAATCTAAACCCACCCACGCACCCTGGCAGAGCGCGGGGGCGTGGTCTCTCTTGGCCCCGCCTACCCCCTTTGCTCCTGCAGCCCCCACCCCTGGCTGCCTCCCCTCCACCCAAACCTGCCAGTCCCCTGCCTGCCTCCCCAGGAAGCCTCCCTGGCTTCGGGCCACCAGCCCCCACGCTGCCCCCAGGTTGCCCTGGGTCCACCCCCAGCACCTGGTGGGCTCGCTGCCCCGAGGCCCAGGCAGTGAGTTCATCTCGCCGTCTCACCAGGTAATGGGCGTCTGCCAGCCCTGGTGGGAGCCAGGCACTGTGGGGCTGCCCAGGGCCCGGGAAGGACATCCTCTGAGACTGCAGAGCCCCTCCTGTGTCCCGGGAGCCCGTGTGGTCCCAAGCCTGCTCCTGGCCCCGTTTGATAGGTGAAGAACCTGAGGTCAGAGAGGGGAGGAGGCCGCTCCGGTCACCCGGCCAGTGTGAACGTGGGGTGTGCGCACGTGTGGGGACTGGCTCGGGGCCGCGCTGGGCAGCGGGAGCCCTGGTGTGCGGTGGAGGGGAGTCTCTCCGGATCACGTCGGAGCCTGTCAGAGGCTGAGAGAAAGCCACCCCCAGGCTGCCGCGTTTGAAAGAAGCCCAAGAAATGAAACCCAAGCCTGCTGTGTCACCGCCGGGCAAACCGGGGAAACCAAGGCTCCAGCAGGAGCACGGTGTTGGCGAGAGAGTTGGGAGTCAGAGGAACCAGGGCTGCCGGGCACGGGGGTGGTGAGCGGCTGAGCCGGGCACACCCATGCGTGTGCACACGCCCATCCCAAGGGCACAGTCTTTGTTAGTGTGTGAGAGACACGGGAAGGGGACCACGTGATGACACAGACAGGTCCTGGGCCTCAGGGTGGGGGCCTCAGAATGTCTGAGTGGGGGGCGGTGGCTTTGCCCTGGAGGGTGGTCTCCAGACGGCATGGCCTTACCAGAGAGGGCAGGTCACCCGCCCTCAGCAGGTCCTCTGTGGCCCCCAGCCTGTCCCTGGCTGAAGTCTGACCTCCTCTTCAAGCTGCTGTCCCCACCCCAGAGAACGCCTGGCTCCTGGACAGGGGCAGACGGAATCCCAGTTGTTTCTATTTGGTTTTTAGATTATGGAACCAAAATTAAATTTAAGCTGTTTGCAGGGAGGTAATTTTCCTAATCACTCACCCTGCTGCACAGGTCCCCACGACTTGATTAACTTCTAATTAGATTAATTAGATGGGAACATCAGGCACAGAGAAGGGGACCATCTGAAGCCCAGTGACTCCCCCCTAAGCCCCCACCCAGGACAGGGCCAGGGAGGAGGGCTTCTCTCCCAGGCCTCCCTCTGCCCCCCTCTGCTTCTCCCTTCCCTCACCCAGTCCCTGTCTGTCCCTCTTCCTGTCCCCTTCTCTCCTGGGCTTCTGTCCTGCCTGTGAGGGGTCCCCCCCACCCCCCGGCCCCTTCTCTCTGCAGGGAGCAGCACCCTCCCTGTGTCATGCAGAGTGGTCACTGTGTGCAGAGGAAAGAGGCCCAGGTGACAGGCCAGTCACCCTCCACAGCAGCCTGAGTGCCCCCAGAGGACCCACTGCAGGCTCAGGGAGGGTCAGGCTGGGGAACAGGTCTGGCAGCCCCTCCCTCAGCCTGCGGGCAGCTGGAAGGTCTGGGGGTCTTTGTCCCTCCTTCACGGCCCAGGCTGGTCCTCCCCTCCCACAGGGCCTGTGGCAGAGAACCCTGTCCCCAGAGGCCTGTCCCTCCCGGGTCCCGTCCCAGCTGGGCACCACTCCCTTCTGCCATCAGGATAGAACGCCCCCCACCCTGGCTGTGCTCCCGCGGCCCTTCCAGGGTCAGCTTGTCCCCTGGAGTCTCCTGACCCCTGAACCTGTCCCCACTGTCCTTGCCCAGCCCAGGGCACCCTCTCCTCTCCAGACACGGGAAGCCCCCTGGCCCCTGCCCAGGCCGCCCCTCCACGCATGGTCTGCGGCTCCCTCTGCTCCCGACAGACCCATGTGGACTGCCAGGCCCTGGTGACCTGGCCACGGGCCTCCCCCGCCCCTCCCTCACCAAGGCCGCCTGCTCTCCCACCCTGGAGCCCCAGCCGGGTGCAGGCCCTGCAGGGCCCTCCAGCTCCTGGACACGCTGTCCCGGCCTCCCCTGCCCCACCCAGCTCTCCACAGGCTCTGCTCGCTGCGTGGTGACAGCAGGAGGCCCTGAGTCCTTGCTCTGTGTCTGGGGGCCTGACATGGTCCTCACCTGGCCCTCACTGCAGGCCTGGGCAGCTGGACCCTTCCCCCGAGGCCCAGGGACGTGAAGTGTCTGGCCATGCTCGCCCGCCTGGGGCGCGGCGGAGCCGGGACCTGAACCAGCTCACTGGCATGGCTTACCCTTCCCGTCCCGGCTCCTCTGTCCCCTTCCTCCACAGTCCGGGGTTCCCCAGACAAGCATTCTCCATCAAGCTGGGCGGGGAGCTGCCCGTGGGCACCCAGGGTCGTCCCTGTTTCTGAACCCCAGTGTCCAGCGTGGGACCCAGCGTGTGGCGGATGCTTTGACGGGATCCGCTGACTAAGGTGGCATCGCCGCTGGCTCTGGACCCTCCTCCTTTCCGCACCCTTCCTGCCCCTTGATACTTGAGTAAGCAAAAAGCCTTTAAACCAGAAACAATTTTACAGTTCATGGGAGTCAAACACCGCCGCTCTTTCTGGAAACCATCTTCCTCGAATCGTCAGCAAGAGGCCAGCAGCCTGTCGCCAGTGCCCCCACCACCCCCTCAGAGCACAGGGACCCCAGGAGGGGCCGAGACCCCGGCCCCCCCAAGCCAGTGTCCAGCTCTGTGCTGGCTGCGGTGGGCGCCGGGCAGTGGATGACGGGCCTGGCCCCGGCCTGACCAGCTCAGCCTGCGGAGGAAGAGGCCACGCGTGAGCTGCGCTCGGTGGGTGCGCGGTTACCAGGCAGGCGCAAGCCTGTGGCGCCTCCGTGTCTCATCTGAAAATGAGATCCTGCTGGCAGCGCCCCTGAGACGTCGTGAGGACCCCGAAGACGTGCCGGGCGCTGGGCTGACGTGTCCTCAGCTCAGGAGGCCACACCAAAATACAGACTGGGTGGCCCGAGCCGCAGAAATGGACCGTCTCACAGTGCAGAGGCCGAGTCTCAGAGCGAGGGGTCGGCGGGCTGTAAGCGGCCGGCTCTCCCCGAGTTTCCTCACTGGGTTAGAGCCCAGCCCTGCCTGAATCACCTCTGAGGGCCCGTCTCCAACCCAGTCCGCGCCTGCCTTCGGGGAGAAGAGTCGGGTGCCGAGCGTGCCTTCAGGGCCCGGCCACAGTGCTGCCCGCTAACTGCTGCTCCGGGTTCCCGCCAGCCCCGCCCAGTCCTCTGGCCCAAGGGTCCAGCCTCCCCAGACCCCCATGGAAACGAGGCCCATGGGAGAATTCTGCGAACCCTGCCATCGCGGCAGGACTGCGGCCCGAGCCCCCTACTCTGCCAAGGCCATTCCAGCGTGCGGGCTGCTGGCTCACTACGGGAAGCCGCGCTCCCCGCATCCCTGGGCCATCTGCCCTGCTCTGGCGACCCGGCCAGCTCTGCCAGGGGCTTGGGCCAGCTTTCCAGCTCACAGGAGGCAGCCATGAGAAGGGCAGGACCTGCTCCCCCAGAGCAGAGAGGCAGGCCAGGCGGGGCCTTGGAAGCTGGGGACACTGTAGGAGGTGACCTGGGCAGGGAAAGGAGGCTGGAGGGAGACTGCCCCTGCCTGAACCCCGTGTGCCAAGCCCCACCACCCCACCCCTCATCCGAGCCTGTCACTGTGGGAGGCAGATGTTGTCACCAATCTCATTGATGTCCCCATGTTGTACAGATGAGGGAATCAATGCCCAAAGAGGTTAAGTGAGCTGTCCAAGGTCACACAGCTTGGCTGATATGCAGGGATTCAGACCCAGGCCCTGAGGAGCCCCGAGTCCATCTTCTTCCTCCCAACCACCCTGTCGAGATGTGCTCGGCACTGCTCGGGGATCCTCATGGCTCCCTCCATCTCTGTCACCCCCAAAGCCACCAGGCAGCTCCCTGGAATGGGAAGCCTCAGCAGATCCCAGGCTGCAGTCAGGGGGCTGAGACGGTCCCTCCAGGGAAGCAGTTTCCCTGCAGAGTCAGCACTGCGGCCTCTGAGGAATCCCAGGTGCAGACAGCCACCCGGCTTCCCTGGAAGTTTGTCAGTCAAACCTCAGACCCAGATTCACGGAACCTGCTGGGGGAGAAGCAAGGCAGGAAGCAGGAGAGAGCCACGAGGAGGAGAGGCACCGAGCCAGGCCCTGGGCTCCGGGGTGGGGTGAGGGCCAGCGTGGCCACTGAGGGACCAGTGCTCTCTCCACCCTGCCAGGGGACTGGGCCAGCCTGAGAATCCTGTCTCCCTGTCCTGGTGTCTGGGGGCAGCTGGGCAAAGGGCCTGGGATGGAGTCTCCCAGGGATGGAGACTGGGTAGGGGGCTGGGGAGGCAGCAGCCCTTAGCAAGCCTGGGTGGGGGAGTTTGGTGGGGTAGAGGATCACAGGAGGGGCCCTCAGTGGGGCACCCAGCAGGGATCCTGGGCCAGGGCAGTTGGGAGGAAGGCAGAGGGCAGGACTCAGCACCCTGGCCTGGGTTCAGAGTCTGGGTCAGTTCTGGATCTTTTACTGACTTGCTGTGTGACCTTGGGCAAGTCACATGGTCTCTCTGTTCCTCAGTTGCCTCTTCCACAGAATGGAGCCGGTTACTCCTGCACTTACAGAGCTGCTGGGAGGACAGAAGCAGTAAAGGTGGGAAAGTGGGTTGGGAGGGGACAAGAGGGTGCAAGGGGCGGGGCCAGGCTCTGGACCGGAGGTGGGGCCTGGCCCTGCTCCACCCACCTCTGTTCCTAGCCTCTGGTGACTGGCCAGGCCCTGGTGTCTCCACCCCTGAGAGCCCAGCTGATTGGAGGTGGAGCCACCTTGATGCAAAGAAGGCCACCCCCTCCTCCACCCCCTCTGCCCAGGCCTTGCCCTGGGCCGCACACAGGCTGGCTGGGTTTCCAGGTGGCTGGAGCCTGGTGAAGCATTTGATCCATCGCCTGAGTGCAGGTGCCTCCAGCTGCCCCTGCCAGGCTCTGAGCTGCTCCCCAGTCCCAGCCCTGACCCTCTCCTGCCTTGTCCCTGCCCCCTGACCAGCTGGGTGACTTCTGGTGAGTCTCTTCACCTCTCTTCACCTCGGTTTCCTCCTCTGTTGAATGGGGATAGGAACGCCCGCCTTGTGGGTGAGTCCTGCTTTCTACACCCTCTTGCAGTCTTTGAACGACTGCTTCTTGGGAGCCTCCTGTGTGCCAGGCCCTGGTCTGGGCGCTGAGGACAGGTGTGGGTGGCAGTGGGGACAAGGCCCTGCCCTCGAGAGCACCCACTGTGGAGGGTGTCAGGTGGCCGCAGCCAGGAGCTGGCTGAGGAGGCCTTTAGAAGTGTCGGGGAGCCACACCAGCAGAGTGGCTGTGTGACCCAGCCAAGGTCACCCTGTGGATCAGGCCAGGTTGGCCCCAGAGCAGACAAGTGACATACTCTGTGACGGGACCCACAACCCAGTGAGGTCACAGTGACATTGGACACTAGCTCATGGGACAAAGCTGAGACTTCCTGGTCCCTTTGGTCTTCAGGTCCAGCGGAGTCTGGGCTATGCAGGTAAGGGTCGCCTGGACGAACTGTCCCCAGCTTCCTCTTCCCAGTTCTCTGTCCTCCTCTGGTCCCATCAGACAGGACCGGAGCAGGGACAGGGGGGCACGCCTGGTGATCAGGACCTGGTAAGCGCTCACTGGCCCATGGCCTCCCGCCAGCCGCCGAGAACAGCATGTGCCATTATTATGCTTATCACCTGAAAAACTGGGTCCTGTGGCCACCATGAGCCGAGATCCGGCTCCTCCCTGCTCTTCTCTTCTAGCAGCTTTCCACCTGGCCGTGAGTGTCTCCGCACGCGGAAGCAGGAGCTGCTGAGAGGGCGTTCCTGCAGAGGGGAGTCTGGGGGCTGAATGTGGACGTCTACGGGTAAGGGACACATGTGCATGCCTGTGGAGGTGCAGAGACATGTGTGCACGTGTGTGCACGAGTGTGTGTGCATGAGTGTGTGCATGGGCATGTGTGCATGGTGTGTGTGCATAAGTGTGTGCATGGTGTGTGCGTGTCTGCTTGGTGCACATGCAGTGACCTAGGAGAAGGTGGCAGGGCCAGGTAGCCTTTTGGCAGGGTAGGGGTGGGGTCAGAGACACTCTGATGAGTGTCCCTGGGCAGTGGGGTGCTGGTGCAGGACTGTCCCCGGGGGTCACAGCCAGAGTTCTCGAGGTTTCGGGGCTCCACTCTCTGGCTGTCTCTCCCCTCTCCCAGCCCCTCTTCCTCACGCCCCGTGGGTGCGGAGACTCGGTGCAGAGACTTATCTCAGCACAGGTGAGCCCTTGAAGGTTTGCTATCAGTGCTTGTCTACCTGGGGTGGCAGGGTCGGGGACAGTGTGGTGACTGCACAGGTGACAGCATCCCCATGGCTGACGAGGACTCAGCTACTGAGGCCCGGGAGGCAGGCCAGCCATTAGGTCTCTGGTGCTTGGCTCGACTAGGGCTCTGGGTGTCCTCTAGGAAGACCAGCCAGTTCCCTCGGGGATGGTGACTGGGACGGGTGGCACTGTAATGGAGCCACCATGGAGTCACAGCAGGTGAGGATTCACTATGGGGCGTCCATGGGCTGCTCAGCCCTGTGCCTGGAACAGCCCCACACGTCCCCTTGCTGCTCTCTGCTGCCCTGGAGGGGCAGCAACGGAGCTCTCCCCAGGCCTTGGGGGCATCTATGCCCAGGAGGGGGACACACCTTGCCTGGAGCTGACCACAGCCAGCCCAGCCTCTTCCGCTGCCCCAGCATCCCAGGGCTTGCTCAGGGCCTCAGAGGGGACCATCAGGCCCAGCGCCAGAGCCCCACGTGCAGGAGCCTCAGCCTCAAGGGTGGCCTGGCCCCCACCGCATGCCAAGCACCGGGCTTCCTCTGTTCCCACCCCCTCAAGCTGCTACCCCACTTTACAGAGGAGGAGACCGAGGCTCAGAGCAGTTTCCTAAGAGTCCTGTGGCCACACGCCACTCAGGGGCCAGTCCAGGACCTGAACCTGGGTCCCTCACTTTTTTCTCCAAGTGTCTCCAGTGACACAGTCCTCGGGGTCCTGGGCCCAGCCCCAAGATCCCTGCCTCCTTGCACAGGGCCAGGGCCATGGAGAGATCCCAGGCAGGGCAGACAGCACCGTTCCCCGTCCAAAGTGCAGAGTCTCCAGCAGGACCTTGAGGTCAGGCCCCTCTGGACCTATCAGATGAGGATGATGATCCCCCCTGGGGCCAGCTGGGACCCTCGCCGATGGGGCTGTGCCGTGGTCACGCTCCGGGCACTGAGCCCAGCAGACTGGCTTCCAACCCACCGCAGGACCCCTGAGTTGGTTTAGCTTGCCAGTGGCCGTGGGGACAAGGTCACAGCCTGAGGTGAGGCGTGTGGAGGGTCAGGTGCCATTACACGGGGATCGAGGCCTGGCATCGAATGAGGGGCTCTCACTTACTGAACGGCGGAGTCTGATGGAAAGGAAAGCTCAGGGAGAGGGGGCCTGGGCACTGTCCAATACTTGACAGCAGCCCTCCTCCCCTGCCAGCGGGCCGTGCCCTGCCCTCCTTGCCTTACCCGTGCCGTAAACTCGGAGCCACAGACCAGTGCAGGCCGATGCCCCTCCAGCCTCAGTGCTGGCCAGCGCCCCGCTCCCTGAGGCCACGCACCCGCAGCACCGCTGAGCTCCACTGCCCGCCTGGGCTGGCTCCCCAGGGACGGGCAGCAGAGAGGGTGGGGAGGCGCGAGAGGAAGGGGAGGCCGGCCAGGCTGGAGGGGAGGCGGCGGCCTGGCCCCCGAAGCCTGGCGTGTGTGCGTCAGGAGCGTTGGGCCAGCCCGCACCCCATCTGTGCTTCCGGAGAGCAGTGGACAGCCCTGCTCAGGCTCCGTCCCGGGGCGGAGCTGGGCTCTTCAGGCCTCCCTACACCAGGAGAGAAAGGGACGTACTGAAGGAGAGCGAGCGGTGCTTCCTGCTGGACACGAGAGGGCTGGAACGCGGTGACCTTGGTGGTCTCAGAGCCTGCGCGCCCCTGTAGTGAGGGAGCACGCTGATGGCTGTGGCGGGGTCCTCCGCGGCTCCCTCCACCCCCGCTGGGCCCTGGTCCAGGCTGCACCGCAGCGGCTCCTGCCGGGTCCCCTCCCTCCTGCACCTCCACACTCCAGACCCACCGCAGCAGGGTGACCTCTGAACTCGCATCTCCTGCTCGAAGCTCTCCAGGGGCTTCTGCTGCTCCCAGGGGAAACTTCAGAGTCCTCCTGGCGGTGACGAGGTTGAGCACGAGCCTCCAACTCCCTCCAGCCTCTACAGCCTCCCCTCCTGCCAAGCCCTCAGCCACCTCCCTTGGGCCACCCTGGCCTGCCGTTCTCATCTGGATGGTGACAACTGACGTCCTCCAGAGGCTCCTTGCAGGGGAGCTCCTCATGCGCAGTCTCTGCCTCAAGTCACCTCTTGACTGGGGGACACCATGGGGCCTGTCCTTCCAGCAGACGCCCCGTGTGCCACTCCTGCCTCCCCAGGGTCTCCCAGGCCAGGCAGAGCCGACTGACCACTGGGACTTCCACAGACTTCTCCCGCCCTGGGTTCCAGCCACTGTGGGGAGACGCTGGGGAGCCTTGTCCATGGTCCTCAGAGAGCCCCAGGCTGAGGGGCAGACAGATCTGCCTTTAGAAACTTCCAGTTCGGCGGGCAGTCCCGTCCTCACTGGGGCCAGGATCCCTCCAAGGAGCCAGATGTGACTGAGGCCCCTGTCCTGCAAACTCAGAGACCCGAGCTCAGCTCCCACAGTCCTTCACTGAGGGCGACCCCTCACTGTCTGGTGGGCCACCCCTCCCAAGGCAGAGGGGCAGATGGGGGAGGTGAGGTCCCCTCCCCAGGTGGGACCTGGGTGGAGCAGAGCCTGCCCCTCCTCAGGGCCAGTGCCCATCAGCGTCCTGCCCTGGCCCAGCGCTGGACGGAGGGAGCCTGGCGTCCTGTAGCGTCGTGGGCAGTGCCCTGTCCCACTGGGCCACCTCTCATCAGTGGCCAGGGTGGGGCTGGTGACTCCCGATGCCCCCAACCCCACAGGGACCCTCTCTGCTCCCCCATCACCTGGGTCTCGACCCTGCAGTTCTCTGGATCCAACAGAAACTGGGCTAATTTCTTGGGCCCATAAACCACCCAGTGGGAGGCGGTGGGCGGCCGCTTCCCCTCCATCACCCACCCGAACGCGTCGTCTGACACTTTCAATTTATTTTTCAATTCCTTCACTATCAGAAACGACGATTAAATTCCCAGCGCAAAGGCCGCTTTACCGGCTGAATTAAGCACGGGGGAGGGGCGCCTCTCCGCAGCCGATCAGAGTGGCAGCGTTAACCCCTCGGTCCTCACAGCCCGGAGGACCGGGGGTCGCCCAGAAGACCCCACCCAGAACCGCGCTGGGGTCACCGAGGCCTGACCCCTTTGCTCCTGGGGCTCAGGGGTGGGGAGGGGGTCTCGCCAAGGTCACCCACCCCATCAGGACAGAACGGGGGACACCAGCCTGGCTCCACCTGACCAGGTCTGGGGCGCGTCAGGTGGCTGCTCCCTGTCCCCAGATGGCACAGGGCCACGCAGGGCTTGCATTTCCCAGGACACATATGGGACCAAGGCTCCTACAGACACGAGGCTGGGGGCACCAGAGGTCACGGAGGGTCAGCAAGGGTCCTGGAGGGACCCGGGGGTCAGCTTTCTCCACTGCCCTCGCACCCTGCACAACAAGGCCATTGCCCCTGTCTGCCGGGGACATGCACCCCGCCCAACAGCGGCCCAGGCCAACCTCAGGCCTCCTGTCTCCAGCCCCAGCCTGGCCCTGGGACCCCCGCACTCCCAGCCCCTGGGACCCCACGGCCTCTCACTGGTAAGCATCCAATCTTGGTCCACACTTGACCGTCATGGCTCAAATGCAAATATGTCCCCATGGCTTCCTGGCTTGAGACCCTTCTCAAGTCAGATCCTCGCCCCTCCTGGGCCACCAGCTCCTCACGTGGGCCCCTCAGGCCCCCGTGTCCTCCCTGCCTGGCTGGGCTGACTCTTCCTTGCCATTCAAGTTCTTTCTGCTTCAACGCGGCCCTCAGGGAACCTTCCTGACCACCATCCCCCAAAATAAATTAGACTTTCCCTCTTAAGGTTCTCTCCCAAATCCATTTCTTTTCCTTTAGAGCACTTAGCAGGAGTTAGAATCAAACACTCATTTGTGTGTTTGTTTAATAGACTCCTCAGGAAGGGACTTTATCCGACTTGCTCAATGCCGCAGCCCCTAGAATCCAGCCTGGAGCGTCGCGCGTGCTCCGTGCACACCTTTGAATGAGCGGGTGAGGAAGAAACCACTCTGTGACAAACTAAGCCTGGGTCTGGAAGCTGCAGTGGACATGGCCTTGGCCAGCTAGGCTCCAAGGGATGTGTAGGAGTTTGCCCTGCCTCTGGATGATCCTGCCGACAGTGCTGAGAGGAAGCCGTGGCCCTTTGGAAAGCAGACACTTGCTCAGACCAGCAGGTATGGTGACGAGGAAGGACCGCAGGCTTCAGGTCAGCTCAACCTGCATTTGAATCCTGACTGTTCTCAGCACTGTGTGACCCTGGACAAGTCACTCAGTGTCTCTGAGCCTAAGTCTTTTTTTTTTTTTTCCCCCTTCTTTTTTTCATTTTTAAAATGCAAATTCTTATTACTAGAAAAAGTGAATTTTAAATAAACATTTGGATGACTCATTTACAATATGAACTTTTGCCTCTGAAAATCGAATCAGGAGCTAAGAAAAGCATGTCAGCAATGAAAAGAAACCAAAACAGGTTAATCTTCACATCCTTCAATTTGACGTTTAAAGAAACACCAGAAACATCATACACAACCGAAATCTGCCTGAGTGGCAAAGGAAATCCAAAGAAATAAATTTCTGAGAACAGAAGTAATTGTCAGGCCAGGTGGGCACACAATACAAAGGACATTCCCACCTAATTCAAATTCTGGCTTGTCATGGTTATGTCCACACTGATATTAGGCTGTTAAAAATTGGAGTCCTGGTAACATTTGGAACCCCAAAATTCCAGAAACGACTTTTGATCCATTTTTAAGGATGATTTTCAGAGTTTTGATGTTGGTCAAAGAAATTACAATTTTATAAATCTGGGAAGAATAAGGAATCCTATACGGGCATGGGGCAAAGAAACAAGTGGTTTTTAATGCAAAAAAAGTCTGCAACAGACAGAGACCACTTAGAGGGGCAACGACTTTTTTCCGGATCTTTGGGATTCCGTACAGCCAGCAGTGGCTTCCCAGGGACTTCAGCATCTCCTGGGTCCACAGCCACTGTCCAGAGCACTGTTGAGCCTGTGTCTTCTGCGGCATGAATGGACGACCCTTTCAGGTGCTCATTCCAAGCCCGGCCCACTCGAATGGAGGTGACGGAGCCACCAAGAGGGGGCAAGTGGCCTCTGAGGGGACAAGGGACCTGCAGGGATAGCTTCCGGAAGATCAGGCGTGTCCCCCACCCCAGTCCTCCTGCTCAGCCTTGCAGTTTCCTGGTCACTGGCCTTTGCTGGGGCCCAGCTGGGGTAGGGTCCCTGTCCCTGCTGTTGACTGAGCCTGACCCTGTGCATACTGGGGGAACTGAGGCCAGCAAGGACAGCAGCCTGCCCGAGGCCACAGAGAACAGAGGACCGTTCGCTCTGCTGACGCTGGTGCTTTTGATGCAGAAACTTGAAATATCATTCACAGCAGGAGCCAGTGTCTGGGCCTGCAGGACCAGGCGGTGCTGAGCCCTTTACGGTGGGCTGGACACCGAGACAAGGGGCCTGAGGTGCAGAGGAAGGGTCCCTTCCAGCTCCCGTCCTGCGCCACCCTCTGATCCCCTCTCAGCCCTTCTCCGGGGGTTGAACAGGCCTGTTTCATTAGTGGGTACTCTTCCTGCTGACTTTGACCTCCAGGGGGTCAGTGGGGGTCTCCAGCGCTTCCCTTGAGGACCCAGCCCCTGCACGTGCAGGTCACAGGTGCTCAACAGGGACCTGCGGGAGGTGAAATGAGGTGCAGAGTTGCCCAGGGAAACCGGGGACCCTCCCACCCAACCCCCACTGCCAACGCTCCCCACCGAGCCACGCGGGCAGTGCGGAGTGGCTCAGTGGTTCACAGCCTGGGTTCCGGCTTCTGCGGGGCCTGCAGGGTTGGCTGAGCTCGTGAAGCCGAGCACAGGGGACGAGCAGGCTGCTGGAGGACGGCGAGCGGCGAGTGGCCCTCCTGGGACCATCTCTGAAAACCTGTGCACTCTAGGGAGGGACAGCGGGGCCCCCTCCCCTCCCACAGCCCCGGCACTGGTTCAAGGCTCCCTTACATCCTTACCTCCCTTCATCTTCACCCAGAGCGGCCCTGGGAGGCTGAGGTCCTACACATGAAGAGGCCCAGGTGAGGAAGGTGACAGGCCCAAGGTCACACGGCTGCCTGGTGGAGCAGACACACACTCTCTGCCAGGTAGATGGACAGCTGCAGGCTTTCTGCGCCACCTTCCCCCAGCCCAGGAGTGTCAGTGAGGGGCCCGGCAGGACGCAGAAGCCCTCCAGGAACTTCAAAGGGAAGTTTGTTTGTTTGGGGTACTGAGGATTTAACCCAGAGGTGCTGCAAGAGCTACCTCCCCAGCCCATTTTATTTTGTATTTCAAAACAGAATCTCACTAAGCTGCTGAGGCTGGCCTCAAACTTGCAATCCTCCTGACTCAGCCTCCCAGGTTGCTGGGATTGCAGGTGTACACCACCACACCCAGCTCGAAAGAGAAGTTTCATACAAAGAATTACTACCTACAACCCTGGATTGGAGATACATGGGCTTAGTTAGTAAAGAGTGAAGAGAATGTTACAGAAAATAAAAAACACCAAGATAAGGAGTAAGCCACTACCCTTGACTACAGAGGGCACCAAGGAAGGGTGCTCACCCAGGGCTGAGGGCCAGGTCCTGCAGGACAGGACTCAGAGGGTAGCCACTGTTCAAGAAGTTACTGAGATAGCACATGTGAGGAACTTGCTAGAATCTGCCCTTCAGAACTTGCCAGAAATCTGCTCTCTAGGGAATAGAAAAAGCTGTTTACAGGAGTCAATTGCTAAAGGCACCTGGCTGAGAATGCTCCTAGGAGGTTCCTGGGAGACACTTGTGGCCATTGGGAGCTGCTGGCCTGCTGACCAGCAGGGGCCACTGCAGAAGCTGGCCTGAGGAGACTGCCTTATGGCGGCCAGTGGATGTCAGGGAAGCCACCTGTCCACAGGACCCAGGCCAGGGAAGCAGGTCCTATTGCTGAGGCCCAGCACGAGGAGGAACATCTCTTTCCTCATGCAGTGTCTCTCCTCTGCCCTCTGCTGACCACATTTAACACCAGGTCAGCTGGAAAACAGAAGCTCTTCACAGACGGGTACCCATTTCTGGTTCCACAGATCGGGTGACCAAGCATGCACCGGAGTCCAGAGGCCCCCCACCTGCAGCCAGCTCCGTCCACACTGCTGGCCTTCCATGCACACACTTTCACGCCGTGCAGATCCCACACAGCAGCAAAGGAGCTCCAGGTTGCCCTCTAGCAAGAGGCAGCCATCAGTCTCCTAAGGGAGCAAGATCTTGCGGCAAAGTGGGAAGGCATGTGACCCCAAGGTTCCTTGTGCCCTTTACTGACTAGAAAGGACTCCTCCCAGGCTGTCACTGTCCAATGGCTACTCTGTCTCTGAAGACTGAACTGTTCCGTGAACTTCCAACCCCTGGCACATAAAATCAAAAGGAGAAAAGATGGAATCGACGAGCACGTGTAAGTCAACACAGCTGCGCAGCGAAAAGATGAAAAATGTGCCAAGCTCCCTGGGCCTCACGGGGCGAGCAGGTCATGAGTCCGTCACTGATATGGATGGCCACCCTCACCTGCCACTCATGCCAGAGCCACTTGCCTGCCTCATGCCCAGCACCAAGCTCTGAAGTCAGGTTCTTTACCTGGGGAGGGACCCAAGCCTTCAGTGCCTTGGGGAAGGGAGCAGGTGGCTGGGTTACCCATCGCCTCACCATGGACGTGGAAGTACCTGGAGGCATAGCGGCAACCCAGGTTCCTCTTGCAAATTGGGACAGACCATCCCAGATGGTAGACTAACCTCTTTCTTGCCTATGCGTTCAGTGGCAGAAGTCAAGAATGGCCAGGGGACGGTCTCATCTTCTAGTCCACCAATGTCTGGGAACTAATCCCTCCTAGTCAGCAGAGTCCCAAGTTGCCACCGTGGGATGTGGGTAAAAACTGCTAGTGTCCGTCAGGCACGCAGGGGCCGGAGCCACGCCCACCCCACCCTGGTCCCGATCCTGTGTCTGGCGATGGCAGAGAGAACACGCGCCCGCAGTCTCGGGATCAGAGCTTATGCTCCATTCCACGAGAGAACCCACCTCTCCGGGTGTGGTCCGATGGCTCCTCGCAGAGTCTTCGGGGAGCCCACTCCGTCTTTCAGTCGGGCCAGCCACTTCCGGCATGTCATGCGAGCAGTCGCCACGCACAGGGAGCTGGACACACAGCCCCTCATTGCCGCGACCTGAGTTCCCCGATCAGCAGCCAAGCCGCGAGGCTGCACCATGGTGGTGGAAAGGCACGCTGGGAGTTGATGGACGATGACGTGGGAGAGCCGTGTGCCAGGAAGGCAGGTCCACATCCAGAGCGCACATCTGTCACAGTGAGGAAGTCTCCACCTCCTCCATGATGAGCAGGCCCAGGGCCACCACCCTGCCCCTGACCACAGCAGGCCTCCGTGTCAGCTTCTGCTGGTGGCTGGATTAGCACTTACTACAGCCAGGCCAGCTGTGCCAACGAGCCCATGCCCGGCCACCATCCATGCCGCCAAGGCCCCTTTGGGAACAAACACGGCAACTGTATACGAACACTCTGTCCACTTGATTGTTTGAGGTCCACCTTCAGGGGTTGCCCTTTGGTGGGCATTCACGCAGGACACCATCTGGACACGGTCTGTATCCAGCCACGCCTCTTCCCAGAATTCCTCATCTCCGGTCTACGATTCTGGCCATGGGAAATGAGCCTGAATCCACATGGGCTCCCCTGTGGCCTCCTCGCACTCTAGATTCAGTGGGAAAAGTTCACTCTTCAAAATCCTGGGAGGTTCCTTCCGCCATGGCCCGTGGCAGGGCAGCCATCCATGTTAGGGTGGTGCCCGCACTCTGTGCAGACTCCTCTGGCACCAGGTCCAAGGTCTTTCCTTCCCTTCGGGTGGCCATGAGGAGCACCCCAGGGGCATGTGCAGGGACCAGAGAGGAAGAGGCAGAAGGTGGTTTTGAGAGGCCGGGCCGCCTGACCACGCAGCTGCACACACTTCCTGCGCACCTGAGCGCCCCCCCTTACGTACTTCCTGTTGGATAAATTGTGCACACCCTCAGGACGAGACGGACCAAGTTCACAGTGGACAGCACAGGGCTGGACTTCAGTCTCTGCTGAGGCTCAGAGGCAAGCCAGCAGCCATTTCTCAAAAGCACAGAGGATTTCTCAAGAGGAAGAGATGGGCTTGCTCCAAAGCCCCGGAGGTCTGCCCCGTGACCCTACTGGTGCTGGCCACAGGCTCCCTACAGCACCCATTTTGCCGTAGATACTGAGTATCATAAGTTCTTAAGTCCCGGGTGGCAGAGCAGCCAAGAGAGCTGACAGAATGGGGGCGGAGCTTCTCCAGCTGGCAGCCGTCACCAAGGGTCAGGTCTCCGAGTCATTGTGGGGTGTACTTCTCACCCTCTAGCTTGCCTCTGTCCTGCCAGGGTATCTACATACTTTCTCCATGCTGTTCCTCAGACCCGGGCAGCATAATGTCCTCAGTGTCGGGGACCAGCATGCCATCTTGCAAAACATGTGGACAGCCAAGTTCTCTGAAGACTCTGGGACACATCATGAGACTCTCAGATCTAACTGTGTAGCTCCCAGCCAGTGAAGGGACTAAGGATCACAGAAGATTCCCAGGAGAACTGCGCCCCACCCCTGGGAGGAAGTGGGGATTCATATCCCAGTTTCTCTATTTCACGACTCTTCATTAATCCATTCACTCACCCTTCCATTCACCCATCTACCCGCCCATCCTTTGATGAACAGCTACTATGGGTCAGGCACTGGTCTAGCACCCAGGACACAGCAGGGGACAGAAGAGAATCAGATCTTCCCCTCATGGAGCCCACACAGTAATGGGCAGAGATGACAGGCACATACACAACAGGCCAACTACAGGAAATATACTGTGGGTGAGAACGGGGACAGGGAACAGAGTGAAGGGGCGGCAAGGCAGAGACAAGGTCAGGAGGTGCACCATAAGAGGTGCCATCTGGGCTGGGGTTGTGGCTCAGTGGGGGAGCACTTACCCAGCACGTGTGGGGCACTGGGTTCAGTCCTCAGCACCACATATAAATAAATAAATAAAATTAAGGTCCATCAACAACTAAT